>NC_138079.1:47205000-48570000 GCF_964212035.1 Myotis nattereri | reverse complement strand
TGTGGCCAATGGAAAGGACTGAGGAGCACCCAGAGCTGTCTGTATAGAACAGCTTGGGAATTCAGATGGCTGGAGGCTTTAAATAAAATTCTGTTTGGAAGGCACTCTGAAAATAACTCTCAAAAGCCACTCTGTCAATCATTCTTTTCCACAAAGTCCAAAACGTTGTCTTATAGGACTTGTGGTGATACATCTTAAATTTCTACCAAAAGATAAGTTCAGTGGCTTAAAAAAAGTTCATATTAGCAATATCACTAACAGCAAATTGCTCACTAGATGAAGGTAGAAGAGTGAAAGCAATGAGAGATGAAAGCAACAGAGAATGGGTCATCATACTACCATTTTCCACAGCATCCTAAACTAAGACAAGTACTTGATTGTAGCTGCGTCTCAATTTCTAACCTCTGAGGCAAGTTAGTACCACCTGGTGTGATTTGCAATGACCCCAAAAGTCTCATGTTAAATTGTGAAGACATTCTATCTAGCAGATGTTATCTCTCTCCAAGTAAAAAGGTTATTATTTTCCCCTCAAGTTCATGCTTACCCTCTTTGTTTTTGACATTAACTCAGAGCATCTTTGTTCATCATGGGAACTACTTCTGCTTTATTCACTTCCAGCTTTTGCCTTTAGCTTGGGATGTAACAATCAAACTCTATTCTGGTGAAGGAGATCAGGCCCTTATAATATGGATTATTCAGCCAATTGCTTTTCATTTGTACGGGTATTACAGAAACACTGCCACTGGAGTTCTATCTCTAAGACTTACTTTATGCCTCACCATAAATTCTGTTTCTAATCTTGATCCTGGATTTTCAATGGCCAAGGGAATGGAAGTAAAGAGCACAGAGGACAGATTATTGATGAAAGTTTCTATCAACAGCCCTAGCTATATCCTATCTACCCAAGGGTAATTGTGAAAGACCTCAAAGCCACATATACCTTACCACCCCCACCCCCACCCCCCACCCATGGCAGTGTTGCTGATGGTAATGTGGTGATTAGCTATTGTCCATAAAGATGCTTTCTTTGACCCCTGCACAATTCTATGTGAGTAAGGATACAGGTTGATACTCGAGAACTCCTGCCAAGGAAGTGTTGGGAAGCATCAGGGGAATTGGTTTAGCAATCTCCAGTTGCTTTGTCTCTGGGTTAAGCAGCTTGGCTTTAGGAGTGTGCCGTAGCATTAGAAAGGATGAGGTTTAAAAAGGCAATTGTAATCTGCTCTGGAATCCCATGGGGCTCTGCTCTGATGTGTTCTAAAGGGACTTAAATTTTTCTGATTCGACTAAGACCTGAAGAGTACCCCTAAAATATGAAATAATCTAGTTTCCTCAGGACATGATTGAGAGTCTTTCTGAGCATGTCAATCTGGTTCTGAGTATGTGGTGACCTTTTACAATCCCCCTACACTTTTATAGGGATTTTGGTCAAGGGAAAAGACATAGGCAAACTCCTTCCCAACTTACCTGTAGAAGTATATGTTAAAGTGTTGACTTCTCATTCCAAATCTATTGTTTCATAAAATAACTCATTTCCCAGGTCAATTTTTCCATCTGTCATAGGGAGATGCCACTTTCTAGTCATGATTACTTTGAGAATAGCGTGATATTTATCACTTGCTTTTGATGAAACACAGTGAAGAATATTATATAAAAGAATACTATTTTTTATTTATGTATTTTAAGTAGAGGGGAGTTTATGTTATTCAAAAGGTGGTTTTATAGAGTCCAGCTTAACTTCCAGAGTAGGCTAAAACCCAATAATTTCTCTTGGAATATCCTATCTTTGTGCTGTCACATTAATGGAAATTTTTTTTCTAACATTCATTTTAATGACGTTAGTTTAGGGAAAATATCCTGGACAGATTGCAGTCTTGTATCACAGAATTGAAATAAGATAGTTTCAACACAGTTGTCTTCAGTGCCAACATAAGCCTGAGATAAATTACATCTAATTAATAAAATGAGTTTAATACATAACCTACAGGTTGTAGGAATCAATATTTATAAGCACATTCTCTAAATTCTTAAGTTTAGGGCATTATACAATTTGCGTTATAGTAGATTGAGTTTAAGTTAAGAAACCGTTCTAACTTGTATAGTGCCTGGAGTAAGATATAACAAAAAAGAAAAAAAAATTTTAGTTAGACTAATACTTTGTATCTTGAAATATAAGTTGGATATTATAGAGAAGAATAAAACACGTAGAAAAGAATTAGTAAAACTAGTATGAAAAGGTTGACAAAGAGTTTTCCCCCACTTCTTTCCTCCAAAAGCTAATCTCCAAACAAAATCTTGGGCTGAAGTTTTAAACTGTCTGCTGCAAACAATTACCACTTTCCAAGTATAGACTGCCAAGTGCACAAAGAGCAAAGTTTAGTCAAAGTTCATTTTCAGGTCATCCACCCTGGAACCATCAATCTGGACAACCTCTGGGTAACCTCTTCAAGCCTATGGACTGGAGCAGGATTCTTGCAGCCTCATTAGAGCATGCAACAATTAATTTGTCTTAAATAGGAAATTAAACAGTCATGTACAGTGTAGAGAGGAGGTCAGAAAGTGGATCTTGAGGTGCATTCATAAATCCTGTTTGGGAGTCCTCCCATGCCTGCAGGGAGGTGGGGCTGAGAAGAGGAATAATTGTGTAGGACAAACATGACAAAACTTCCATGACAAAACAAGCATACGTAAATAGAGAAATCTGACCTGAGAACAAATCACCAGTATTTTTAATGTTGCTCAGACATGCCTGTCTTTCAGACTTAGGGTGAGAACTCAAGCAAAGATGACTTCACAAATTCAGTGTGTATTAACCCAGAAAACTCACCGTTGTCCTTGAACTTACTTCTGATTGTATCTTAGACTTGTATTCATGAACTAGAGATTCTGTCATGACAAAATGGTACAAAGGTCTGATGAGGAGTCCTATTGAGTCAGTGCCATTTGTGAATTCACAGTGAATCGAACCATTGTCTTCCAAGATACCATTTTGACATAATTAAAGAAGAATGGTTAGCATTAGCAATGCACACAGGGAATTTTAAAAAATAGATGCAATGCTATTTATTTCTCAGTAAGAGAAGAATGTAAAGTTCCCAACTACTATTTATCTAAAAACTGTGATATCTATCTATCTAGACTTATACTACAATGAATTTCATTAGTTGCAATTTAGTTTTTACATAACCAAATAGGAATTAAAACTATAGCATTATATGCTATATGTGAGGATGTGATGGACATGATCAGATTTATAAAGCCTTTTAGTCTCTTTGTATTTTTTATGAACTTAGAACAAATTACAGATTTATTAAGTAAAATAATATGCCATGTATGAATAAAATTTAATATAATGAAATAAAGGTAAATATAGGTAGTGAATGAGGAGTTGTTCAAAGTTACAAGAGTTGGAAAGCAACAATTTCTGAACAATTAAGTTGTATAAGACAGGAAATCTACTTATGCTTACATGGCATCAAAGGCAAACATGAGATCAACACCAAGTCCATTTATTTGCTACAGATTTAAAAAAATGCATTTTGAACATTAAAAATTCTGACCATGAAATTACTATCAAATTGCTGAACAGGTGTCAGTAGCTGCTCGCCTCCAAACTTCTTATTTAATGAGAAAACCTTATTTATGTTAAGGCGCTGGTAGTCATGTTCTTTGTTTCATAAAGCCAAGTAATCATTCCCAAGTATACAACATTCCTTTTAAATTAAGACTTTGTGTTCACATGTCTATATGACTTCTTCATGTTAATGGTATCACTATCACCCCATCATCTAAGCCAGGAAATTAATTCAGTTTTATTTTTACTGCTTTCTTATCTCCCAAGAAGTAAGTCACATCTCTTACATGAACTACTGCAACAGCTCTTTCACTAGTCTCCATGCCGCTGGTTTTTCCTCCATGTTGGTATTAGCTTTAGCACTTTAAAATGCAAATAAGGTCTTGAAATTCTTTTGCTGAAAATCTTTGGTGGTTTATCATCACTTATAGGAAAATATCTGAAAGGTTTAGCATTATAGCCTTTTATAGCTTTTGCCATCTATCTTCTCAACTAGATCATCTGCTCTCCCTTCCCCTCCCCTTCCCTCCCCTCTCCTCCCCTTCCTCCATCATATCCTGTGCTCCTATGGAACAGAACCATTCACCCCTCTCTCTTTCACAATTCAGTCCTTGTGATGTTATATTTTCTGTTGGGAAAGGCCTCTCTTCTTTTTCTCATCTGGACAACCTCTATTCATCTCTCAAGGCCAATGTGATATGTCACCTGAATAGAATATTCCAATTCTCCTAACAAAGTTACACACTTTCCCCCCTCTGCCTCCAGGAAAAAGGATCCCTTTCTTTATTCTTGTATTTTCTCATATTATGCTTTTATGTGATGGTTTCTCCTACATTATTTTTGAAGTATGTGATGAGTGCAAATGCTACTTTGAGATCTCTGAAACAACTTCAGTGTGATATTTTTAAAAGCCTGTGATTTTTTTTTGGCAAATCTTTAGTTACTGTACTATTACCATTATACATATTCAATACTGTAATATTAATATTATTGAATAACTTCATAATTGAATACTGAATTTGAATTAGAGGTTAGTGAAAATTTAATTTTTCCTATTCAAATTCACATCTGCTTCATTACAGAATACATCCTGTTATAAAGAAGGAAAGAAGGCAATAGTAGAATCCTTAGGCATTCCGATATTTAAGGGTTGAACAGATGTAAAGGAGGCTGAGAAGAAATGGTCAGAGAGGCAAGAAGGGAATCAGGAGAGTGATTAATTAAGCTGAGGAGTGGGAGCACCCTAGTTTAAGGGAAGAGGCCAGGAGATATTAGTATTAAAGAGAGACTGTAGGATTTGATCAACAGAAACCTTTGTTTGAATGATTTCTGACTTTTATGGCAGCCATTAGCTTTATATAGGTTGGGGAGGAGTAAGTTATTTTTTTCCTCTGGCTTATCAGACCATCAAGTTTGGATTCATAGAGCTTAAACACCAAATCCTGTAACACAGAAGATAACCTTGAAGCCTTTTCTGGCCATAAAAATACCAGCCTCATAAAATGATTAAAAGTGATAATGTTCAGTCTATAAATTAATCAGGGGAAATGGAGACATAAATTTTAGCAACTTTGTGTCATTATGAGTTTGTGTAAAGGATTTTGTTAGAAGAAATAAAGATTTAAGACCACCTGACACGTGAACTATGTTTCCAGATAAGGAGATGGCTGGGCAAATGGCTTCTTGTTTAATCACCTGTTCTATATTTTATGATTTAATATATGAATCTTTTTTACATGATTGCATTTTAGATTTGATTGATTTTGGTTTTTAATTGTTAAATATGGATATGATTAGACTTAGTTTTATGTGAATATAATTGGATGTAAATTAGGCTTTGGTAAAATTTAAATTGAAAATATATTAGGCAAATTCCTTAACTTCTTTTTGGCCTCAGTTTCTTCATTTGTAAAATTAGAACATTGGACTAGATGTCTTTGAAGGTTCTTATGTGGTCTCCTAGTTGAAGACTTCAGTTTTATGTAGAGGAAATAACTATGTAATTAATCAACTCCTTCATTTTTCAAGTGATTATTTTGGCTTTTGAAAGCTTATGAGAAATTCCTTCATTAATGGCTATTTGTATCCATTATCTAGACATTGTCTTCACATAGATGGGGGGCTGGTAATCACATCAGTCCTAACGTGGAAAATGTCTTCCTTTCCAGTAGCCAAATTTTAAACATGAAGGATGGCAGGCTCTAAGCAACCAGTGCTGTCTGTCTGACTTAGCTATATTGAATTATTGCAAAACCATATTAATTTTTAGAATTGCTTCTAATCTTGAGAAAATTTAATGCCATAGGGCCTACCGGATTACATGGCCTAAGAGGCCGAGGTGTTTGTCAGCAGCCTGGTGCAGTGCCATAGAGTTCTTTTCTGTCCTCACATCGAAGTCTAAGCTGTCTGCCTTTCATGTCGTTCAGAAAATTGGTCAAAGTAGGGAATATGCTACCTCCAGAATGTGAGGAGGCATCCTAGGTGTCATTCTCCTTTCTTAGTGAGGAGAATTCCAAGATTTTACAATTTGTGTTTTACTTTTGAGAGATGTTCTGACACACCCCAGACCAATTGACTCCTTAAAACTTCACTGTTAAGTGAGGCCCTTGAATCTTTGTAAGATTTATCCTCCACTCTCTGGAGCACAGGTTTCTTACCAAGGCCTCTCACATACTTGCCAATTCTTATTTACTAGTATCTGCTCTGATTCACATGATATCAATGTAGTGAGCCAGTGTGATGTTCTGTGAAATATCCATGTAATCCAGGTGATTCATTTGGACTGTATTATGTAATCCAGGTTAAGGGTAGCCTTAGGGTAAAGACCAAAGACATACTAGCTCAGGGGTGGGCAACCCTGGCACCCGTGCCAAACATGGCACGCCAGTAACTTTTGCTGGCACTCGAAACCCTCTCTTATAATCTTCCATTTACAATTGTGAATCTTTGTTCTCAATGATGAATTTTGTTAAGTCTCGTAATAGGAGTAGCCTGGTGGATGAAAGTAGTAGCTCGTGCATATCTCTGAAGGTCACGAAATACAAACCTGATGTAAATCTCTGTCATCAGTGATGCAGCAGCAAAAGTCCCACTGATAATATCAAACGGAGTCATAAAGGTTTCTGTCGGACTATCAGTGCCCATGTATACATTAAAAAATAAATGTATTTTTCATCATCATATACTGTGTTTTTGTCGCTCGAATGAATTTTATTATTTCTTCAAGGTTCTTCACATACGTACACCTTAAGAGATATCAAGTAGGCATAACATGTTCTCAAAAAATTAGGGTTGGCACGCAGAAGAATTTTGAGTCAGAGACTTTGCTGGTTTTGGCACGCACTCACAAAAAGGCTGCCCACCCCTGTACTAGATGTCTTTGAAGGTCCTTCTGCAGTCTCACAGTTGAACACTACAGTTTTATGTAGAGGAAATAACTGTGCAGTTAGTCAAATCCTTCATTTTTCAAGTGATTATTTTGGCTTTTGAAAGCTTATGAGAAATGGTATGGCTCTCCATTTCACATGAATATAAACTGCTTCTGATCTTCTTTCCTGATGGGAGTGGAAAAGATCACGTTTGCCAGATTAATGGCTGCATAGGTTGTACTTGAGCTATGATAATCTGTTGTCATAAAATACCACATCTGGCACAGGAGCTGAAATTGGTTAAGTTTATAGTTGTCAGATGTCATGTAGAGGATCCATCTGGCTTTGTGGAATTCATTCGGGCTATGATGAATCTAAATGGGATGTAATGGTGACCACCACCTCTGCATTCTTTAGATCTGTGAAGCTGGCTCTAACCTCTGCCACTACCACCAAGACAAAATATTATTTTTAGTTATGAAAGGGATGTTTCAGAGGTTTTCATTGGGATTTCTCTTCTAAGATAGAGTTTACCCTACATGCCAAGGAGCAAATGTAGAGGTTCTTTAGACTATCTGATATATCCAGTCCAATTATATATCTGAAGACCAAGGCAATGACCATCGACCTAGTGGACTGCTGTAAGCCAGACTTAGGCCAGGGCTCTACTTGGTATCTGGCTCCATATATCTCCACTCTAACTGGGGCCCATGACAATTTTTGGGGCCTTAGGTTATCAATGTGAATTTGGACCCTATGTCTGAAAATTCTCAAAAGGTATGGGTGCTCCTTGCTTCCAGGTTTATAGCTACCTGAGTAAATGGCTGGGTCATTGTAAGCAAGGACTACCATGCACACTTGCTCTGCCGTTGCAGGTTTCTTTCTCTTAGGGACCCAACATCTCTCTTTGTCATTGGACTTGAGGTCTGAGAATTGGCTCAGGGCTATAAACCGGGCAGCTGCCCTAAGCATCTTGATTGCCCATTCTTTTTGTTGTTGTTGTATAAATTAAGAAATATACTTATTAACTGTCCATGTCTTTCTCTTAGGAATACCATGTTCTTGGAACTCTCTCCAAAGCTCCTTATTCGTAATTAACCCCAATGTGCTTCTGATGCTTTCAGCATCATTACCATTTAGCCTCTATTATTATGTCTATTATTCCTCCTGGACTTCATAATCTATATTGCTGCCAGAGAGAGAAGTTCTATAGTAGAGTGCAGGTACCACTGAGCTTTCTAGTAATTCTGGTGCCCCTCTAACCAACATGTTCTCTATCATTGTCACCCCATGAAATATAGTCCACTGGTGGGTTCTCCAGCCTTAGGTAGTCTATTCATTCTAGAATGTTCGTTTTCCTAAACCTGTTATTTCTTTTTTTCCACATCTGCCATGACAGCCCTGGCATTTCTACTTTATTTTGTGTGGTTCATAGCCTTTTTTTTTAGAATTTCAAGAACTACCTAGGAGTATAGTTACTGGGTCCTTGCCAGGATGTTCTATCCTGTATGGGGGAAAGCTTCCATATCAACAAACTCTCTTATGTAAATTTATGCTTTACACCACCTTGATCCAGCACCATCAGGATCTAGTCATATCCCCCGGCTCCTACTGGTATATGTCTTTTAGGCCCTGAAATTCCTTCAGGACATTTTTCCATTTCTCTCTCAATAAACTTAGGACTTTCTTGGAGGGTTATGTTGTGACATGACCCTCACAATTTGTTTGCTAGTCGGAGAAGGAAGTGAAGGTGGATCTTGAGGAGGCACGTGTTGTTTTTCAAGGCAGAGGCTTTGCATCCTCTGCAAGGAAGCGTGGGACACTGGCCTTTAATACAAATGATGAGCCACTTGTGTAGGTTCAGAGGGGTCAGCAAAACCCAAGGATTCCAAATTTTTAGTGCATTAACCCAAATGTTCCCAATCAGTGTTTCATGGTCCTACTTCTTCCTCATCAAGGTCCTGATCTTATTATAGAAGAACTACTAGAGCTGAAAATTCAGCATTTTCTGGAAATATGCTGCCTTATAATAAGTACTGGGTCTGATACTTAGCTTTCCTTGTTTTTTGTCTACAAAAGATTAGAGCTAATTTATATGCTGCCGAGGAGGCCCTCTGGCTTTCACACTTTGTTTAACTAATGGTTAATTATCTTTAGCCTTTCATTATAAATCTTCATTACTAAATTCTCCTGACTTCTCCAATACATGAGATGTTAGCCACACCAACATATTTCCTTATACCAGTTTGCCTTTGGTGAAAGTTATAACAATATAGTATTCTAGGGACTATCAATAATCCATCTCACCCCAGTGATAGGGCCCTCATTGACAGCTGGCCAATGGGTGATTCAGCTCCAAAATTCCATTTTAGAGTGTCCTTTTAAGGACTATTTTTGGCGCTAAGTGTCTTAAATCAAATCTCCTGGAAAAAAGACTTTAAGACATGTGTATTCACAAAGTTTGCTGGTTAGTGTTTTTGGACACAAGATACTGGTATGTAAAGGAGTAAAAGAAGCAGGATTGGGCAAAAGGAGATTGAACTGTGGGGAAGTTATAAGAGAGCCTTCAGGTGATCACATGGGGATTCTGGAGTTGGGATGGCCTTTGAGAGCTGTTCTAATTTGAGGCAGAGCGGCCACACTTCTGTATCCCCATGTTAACCAGCAACTAAAAGGTTACTTTTATTTATTTATTTATTTTTAAAATATATTTTATTGATTTTTTACAAAGAGGAGGGGAGAGGGATAGAGGATTAGAAGCATCGATGAGAGAGAAACATCGATCAGCTACCTCCTGTACACCTCCTACTGGGGTTGTGCCTGCAACCAAGGTACATGCCCTTGACCGGAATCGAACCCTTCAGTCCACAGGCCAATGCTCTATCCACTGATCCAAACCAGTCAGGGCTAAAAGGTTACTTTTAAAGATGGAGTGAAACTTTGGGCTGGTGACTTTTTTTTTCTGCCAACGGCAACTTCCAGAAGGAATCTTGGTTATAAGCAGCTAATAGCCAATATCCAGGCAGGTGGGTGAATAAATACCATGGTCCTGGAGGGGGAGCCGGGCATGACATTATAGCATTCACTGCAGCTGTCATAGGCAGTGGTGCTTCAGCATTCTGTACGCTTTTATCTGACTGTGTCATTTCGTTCTACGATTTTTAAAAATGAGTGTTCTCATTAAAAAAAAAGTAACTTGAAATTTGTTAAAAAACCCAAAGCACATTAGCTTTCCAATTTGAAATATTCCTAATCATTTTTCCCTCTAACTAATTTTTAAATTAAAATTTCCTAGGTATATGAGGTAATTAGAAAAATTGCTATGGTTTTGAAATACTTTAATATAAGTAAGTGAGCAGAAATCAGTGTCAGCAAACACTGATTGCTTGGAGCCTACCATAGCTCTTAGTTAAAAATGCTGTGGTTTGCTACCCAGGGTCCTATCCAGGGAGAATCCTCCCACCACCCACTCAAGACCAAGACCTGCTTTGCCACAGCTGCTAAGAGTGTTGGTTGCTATTGCTCACAGAGGGATTCCCTCTACAGCAGTTGCGCTTGGCCGAAGGAAGCCACTTTACCCACAGTGACATCCTGTCCCCAATTCCATGGCACGCTCATCCCATGATCAAGCCATTGCCTCAATTTGGGACAACTTTGAAGAACTATTGTAGTTAGAGTTTATGATAGAAAAAGCTAAGACCTCTGTTGCAGTTACCTTGTAGTTCAATCCTTCCTTCTGTCTATGTCTATTTTCCCTTTTTCTTTACATATTGTGCCTAAGATATCTCCCAATACATTTCCAGCAGGCAAATACCTATTTCAAATCTGTCTCTAGAAAGCCCATCCTAAGAAAACATCCTTTTTGCAACTTGATTATGAGAGAAAGGGAAGTCATTTTTTCTAAATAACAATGATAAAACAAAGTAGATACATAGTGTATTGTATTCTAAAATTTAATTTTCATAGGCAGGAGTTATGTTTCTTATTAAGCACACCAACGTGAGAAAATAATTAAATTGATTATTCTGACTACATTTTTAGTTCCTGTTATGCAATTGTAATTAGCAGTTTGCTAATGATAATCAATTACTCTTCTTTTCTCTTTAGATATAATTACAGATAATAACTCAGGGAGTTTTGTCAGAAAGAGTGGGGAAAAGGTATTGCAAAGATTTTGAGGGAACTATATCATTTCCAACCCTAAGAAATAATAGAAAAAATAATAATGTTTTCAGAAACAAGACTGGAGTCACCTTGGCAAAGAAACTTAATGTCTCTGGGTATCACTTGGAGTTTTTTGTAAAACAGACAATTCTGACACCTTTAATACAAACTCTGGCTTAATGTTCATTCCGCCTCAACTCCATTTAAAAACATCTTGAAGTCACATTATAGATCTCTGTAACAGGCAACATGGCTGAGCAGATGTTCAGAAAACACTTCTTAGGGAAGGACATTTAAAATCCTGAATAAAATACATAAACCATATTTTTCAATGTATGGCTAATTCATGAGCTGAAGGAAAATCTTTGGAGCCCAAATTGAGAAAGCGGGACCTAGCGGTGGAAGCAAGGGCAGTATTGGGCCTTTGCTGGGAGGCGAAGAAGGGGTATCTGCACTGCCCCGCTGGCCAACTTGGGCTTGTTCAGCTGACACACAAATGGAAAAACTTGAGGCCTGCAAAGATGGCAAGATCACATCAGAGCTCTGCACAAAGTCTGCTCTCTGTCGGAAGCCACTGGAGAACCCTCTTCTCCCTGTAGATTGCTTAGGCGTGCCTCTGACAGCAGCGTACTGTGCTTGCCACACACAGGGCACATGTGTTAGAACCTCCGAGTGGTCACTGAAGTGAGGGGCAGGTGCCGCCTACTCTTCCTCCCAGGACAGTGATGGCGAACCTGTGACACGCGTGTCAGAGGTGACATGCGAACTCATTTTTTGGTTGACTTTTCTTTGTTAAATGGCATTTAAATATATTAAATAAATATCAAAAATATAAGTCTTTGTTTTACTATGGTTGCAAATATTAAAAAAATTTCTATATGTGACACGGCACCAGAGTTAAGTTAGGGTTTTTCAAAATGCTGACACGTTGAGCTCAAAAGGTTCGCCATCACTGTCCTAGGATCTCTCCTCACCATAAGCAAAAAGCAATTCCAGACAGCAAGAGGATTTCAATGAGAAAGACAGATCTTCAATACTTTTAGAAGCAAATATAGGGTGTTCCAAAAAATGTATACACACACTTTGAATAATTATAAAGGCAGTATTTATCAAAGTACATTTCATTTTCAAAATTGAGCTATCAGCTGTTAAAGTGTGTGTACATTTTTTTTTGGATGCCCTGTATGTAATCTCTGCATAAGAATGGATTCTTATCAATATATCAAATTCACAAAACAGAGAAAAAGTGATAAATATGATTACAATAATTTAACAAAAGACCACCCCCCTCAAAAAAAAAAAAAACAACAGAGAAAATGTCAAGTCACAAACTGAGAGAAGATATTTGCAAGACATAAAGTTAACAAAGGACAGTGTCTAGACATAAAAAAATCTTCAATAAGAAAAGACAGTTCACTGGAGAAGAAGGTAAAAGTCATTAATAGACATTTCACAAGGGAGGAAAAATTAAGTTCAAAACTTATGAAAAGATATTCAACTTTATTTGTAATCAGGGATATGCCAACTTAAACAACAATGCAGTACATTTTACACTCATTATATTGGTAAAATTTAAAGCTTTGCAAAACCAAGATTTGGTGCAGATGTGATAAACTGCACAATCACTTTAGAAAACACCTTAGCATTATTTACTTCATCTATTTCTATGACCCATCAAATTAATGTATTGGGATAGTCTGAGTTATACCACTTTTCCTAGGATAATTGTTAATAGCATCGCTTTGCTCTCCCCCCAATTTTCTACTTTGATTATAAAATGTAAGGTTATTTTATCATATATGAATGATTTACACAATGAATCCCTATTAGGTTTTGGAAATTCCCTATTCTTATATTTTATGCCATTTTCCCTCTAAAATTATACAGGAGGTAAACAATGACTAGATTCAGCTTTTAGATTGGGCACACCATTGGTAGGAAACATGTAGCCCTCCTGCATGCTTAACCCAGGCTGGGAGTTAAGAACTCCCTGACAGACAGTTGCACCTGATGGCTAGCATAGGAGACTATCCAATCTAACCATTCTTTCTACTTTTTTATTCACCTCTTGGTGATCATATAAATCTTTTTCTGTTTCTCTCAACATTCTAAAAGTATTTTTTCCTTGAGAGATATAAATTCTTTTAGATTTCTTTAGACATATTTTAAAAGAGAAGTGCTCCTAAAAAACACGATCTCAACCTCTAAATCATCTAACAAGTCTTTTAGAATCTCCTGAAAATTTTCTACCTCCTTATAAAAATAACTCCGTTTTTCATGAAACAAAGCATTCTTGAAACAAGTAAAAATTATAGTATTCTTGTTACTTTTTATTATGTCGTTATGTATTTTAAATTATTAGTGTTACAATCATTTCTATATTTTTCACCATGAATGCATGTTTTTTTTCAACCATCACCTATGGTCTTCTCAAATAGAACCTAATCTATAATAATGAAAGCATAATATGTTAATTAGACCAGATGTCTTTTTGGACGACCTTCTGGACGAAGCCAGGGCTGCGGGAGAAGCCTGGGTCCTGGGTGCCAGAGGGAAGCCGGTGCCGGCAGCCGGGGGAAGGAAGGTCTACTCTTGCGTGAATTTCATGCAATAGGCCTCTAGTATTATGTAAAGAAATGCATTCTGAGTTAGTAAATTGGAAATCGACAATAAATCTAAAAAGTGTCACCTTGTAATATTTTAGGGTGATGGCAACCATCATGTATATTTTTTTACAGGGTAAGAGATCAACTAAAGGACTTGTATGCATGCATATAAGCATAACCAATGGACATAAGACACTGGGGGATAGGGAAGCTAGGGGACTGTCTAGGGCGGGGGGATAAAATGGACACATATGTAATACCCTTTGTAATACTTTAAGCAATAAATTTAAAAAAAATAAAAAAATAAAAAAAAATAATTTATAGTGTGATCAGCTTATCCAAGTAAACCCCATTTAAGCATGATTATATTTTACTTCTATTAAATTTCTTCCGCCATCCCTCCCATTTTCCATCCTCAAATACTTATCAAACTTACAATTTGCTAATGACAGAAAGATTCAATGCGTGCTAATAATATAAGCAGTGCTTCTCAGTGCTTGATCCACCCTAAGCTGTCTGTCTTTGAGAAAGCACAAGATGTCCTAAGACGTTTTAGAAGATAGAAACAGTGGCTGCGACTATATGACGGTGGTAGAATTGTTCAGCATACAAACCCTGTCAGTTTGTGTTGTGCTAGCACTTTGTTAAGCTAGCTTTAAGAGTGTAACATCATAATATCTCTCTACCCTGTAGTATTATAGTTTAAATGTCAGCTGAATTAAATCCAACTGACCAAATTGCTTAGTTACATACCATTCTATCTCAAAATAAAGAAAATTGTATTTGTGGGCTATATAAAACACTAACAGTTTAAAGAGATTCCTGACCCAACCTCAGATCCTTGCCCATGGAGGGTCAGAACTGCTTAGGTCAGGGCTTTTAGAGGCTTGAATAAAGGCTATTTACTTTATTGATAATTTTTACCAATGTCATTATCCAAAAGGGTTAAGAAGGGTTTTTTATTTTTAAGAAATAGAAAGATATCCTTTATGTCTTCACTGGAAAAATAATTTGGCAGCAATGTTCATTAACACTTAAGAAACTTGAGTTTGTTTCAAGAGAATTTCAATGCACAAGCTCGGGAGGACTTCCCCCCTCCTTTTTTGTGTATGTGAGGGAAAAATATATAATTATTCTTAGTGACACTTCAAATGTAAGTTACCCCGTTTAAAGATGGTCAAGGAAAAGCATGTTGAAGCACATGGTGACTGCCTGGAGTCACATTTCCAAGGGCGTGACACCCGTGACATGATTGCTTACCTTTCCTATTATTAGACGATGATGGAAAATAACCACTGAACTCTGACTGGGATAAACCATACAGAGATTAAGTGTTTCCCATATCAAACTGTCAACTCAAGCATTTCTTTATCTCTTGGGAAGCCAAACATGGGTAAATGCAAGAGTGGCATTTGAAAAGACTTGGGCTATTCTCACCTTTCAAGACTGAGCAGTTTCACTTTTCCTGCTAATTACAAGACTCTTTCTTTTCTTTTTTTTTCTTTCAATATGCTATTTACCTTTTTTTTAAAAAAAAAATTAAATTCTTTATTGTTTAAAGTATTACATAAGTCTCCTTTCCCCCTATTGACCTCTCCCTGGCCGCCCCTACCCCCTTGCACATGCCCTCACCTGCCCCCCTCCCGCCCCCCGTCTGTGTCCACTTTCAAATAACTTTATTTCTCCCTCCCCCCCAGCTTTACTGAGATGTAATTGACAAATAAGATTGTTTAAGATGTACAATGCAATGATTTGATCTATGTATATATTGCAAGATGGTTACCACAGTAAGGTTAGTCAATGTATCCTACACACCTCACATAGTTTTAAGTTTTATTGGGGGGGGGGGGCAGGTCTTATAAAATCTACTCTCCTGGCAACTTTCAAATATAATAGACAGTATTGTTAACTACAGTCACCATGCTATACATTAGATCCCCAGAACTTACTCATCTGTTAACTAGTAGTTTGTATACTTTGACTATTTTCACCCTCACCCCAACCCCCCTTGCCCCAGGCAACCACCAATTTGCTCTCTGTTTCTAGGAGTTTGATTTTTTTAGATTCAATATATAATTAAGACCATACAGTATTTGTCTTTGTCTACTTATTCCACTTGGCATAATGCCTTCAACTATTCGTTTTGGTAATTTATTTTTTTCTAATGAAACATGGATACAGTGGGGATAGCATTCTGGATATTAATATTTTTCTCTTATTCCTTCCCTATTCAGCCAGCCTGTTATGTTTGACACTGAGGGGTAATTAAAAGTGAACACTGCCCCCCCCCCCAAAAAAAAAGACTTGCAGGCATTTACAATGAAGCCAAGGAGAGTAGGGATGATCACAATAGTAAAATTTACTTAATACAATCAAGGAAACAATAGTTATAAGTTATAAAAATGGCAAATTTGTCCTTCCCATAGGTCAGGCTATCAGGAAGGGTTTACTGGGCACCTGAATCATGCTGCAGGACTGAGTTTGGTCTTCAGAATTTTACTTGACTAGGTCATCTTTCATTCTGCCAGGTGTCTCTCAATCAAAGGAGAGAATGGATTGCAGGCCTGCTGCTTTCCCCTCCCATTCTATAACTTTTAAATTTAATCAGCATCTTAAACCTTCACCAAAAAGGAAACTTTAAATTCAAATGGTCTTATTAGCAAATTCTTCCAAGTATTAAAAGACAAAATAATGTGAGTCTTACACAAAAACTTTCAGGGAATTTTAAAAAAGTGACTGCATTCTAATGTGTTTATGAGGCTAGCATAATCTTCACATCAAAAACTGAGCAGCTCAGGATAAGGCACATAGCAGGCCAATGTCACTTAAAGACTGATGCAGAGAAATAGGAACACTTTATACTCTCCTGGTAAGAGTTAAGTTGATAAAACCCATTTTGGGAAATTGCTTGACATTATCTACTGAAGTTGTACATACCCATAACTTATGACCTAATAATTTTACTTCTAGAAATAAGATCAATAAATATTGACAAAAATGTATAAGAAGGTTCACGTTACCATTATTCATAAGAGCCACAGGCTGGGAACAATCAATGCTTCACAACAGTAAGATGCATAAATAAATTGTCCATATTTATACACTTAAGAACTATGCTGCAATATATGTAAATAAACATCAGCTACATGTAAAATACAAATTAATTTTAAAAGAAGAAAGATACAAAAGAACATATATTGTTGATTTCTTTTGTCTCTCTTCAAAAAGGGAACTCCACAGAAATCTTTTCTAGATACTTATATAAAGTAGAGAGTCAAGTGTTGAATAAATAAATAAGTGGATAAATACAAAAAAATAAAGGCATAATGTAGTATGTTAGAGAGATATGTGTTTTATAAAAATAATAAAACTAAGGGGAACTGGGAGCACTGATGGGGGAGATAGGAGAAATTCGGTGTACATTACAGCTACAAATTACTGACTGTATTGCGTGCCACATGCCTTTATTGTTCATATTCTCTCCTTGCTAGAAATAGAACAACATATTTGTTATCTGTCACTTCCTCAGGGGTCATTGTTTCATTCACTGATATAATTTAAGAACTTAGAATATTGTAAGTGCTCACTAGATATTTGTGGAATAAATGAATAAATTTATTGAATGTCTAATATGCTACAAGAATTCTGTGCACTTGATTGTAATGCTGAGAAAAACTAGAAATATTGCTGCTCTTATAGGGCATTTGCCAATTTGAGAGACAGCTGTCATATGATAACACGAACAAATGTTTAGTTACAAAGTGTGATAAGAACTAAAAGTGCTTTGAGAAGGCATAATTGAGGAATTAGCTTGGTCTGAAGGTGTGTCAGAGAAGACTTTTCAGAGAAAGTGATACTTGGGCTGAGAATTGGTGAAGATGGGTAAGCTTCTGACTTAATAGGCCTGGGTGGGGCCCAGAAAGACATTCTTAAGAAAACACCCCAGGTATTTCTGCTGTACCACTTTATAATGGGGCTTTTCCAGTTTTAATGTGTATACATATAGAATCTGACCAGATCATTGGTGGGCCACGGGACTCTGTAGTTCCATCAAGCTCACAGGTGAGGCTGAGGTTGCTGTTCCTCAGATACACCTTGAGAAGGAAGGAGGCATAGCACTGGCCCCAAGCTGTGTCTCATGATGCCACAGTGTTTTAAAAATGATCAGTTCATTTGGAATGATCTCTCTCTACTTCAGCTATATGGACTACATATCCAAAATATTTCAGCTCAACCACATGGATTTTGTCCATCTACCTCATGAATTTGTGCGATGTAGACTTTGTTTACATGTTTTGTGTGTGCGCTTGGACATATGTGTGTCTGTTTTCCTCCTCCCCTCTGGGTTGGGCAGTCCCAAAGGGCAGTGATTGTGCCCAGGTCATCTTCAGATCCCCTGTCTAGTCCATTGTGGCCATGCTAAAAACTCAATTCATGTTTACTGAACAGTATTGACTATCTAGGCAAGTCCTTTTCTTTTCAATTATATGAATAAAGGATGATTTGAATTATCCTTTGAAGTGGACCATTCATTTTCACCTTTCCAGGAATATAAATGACAGCATTTATATTTATAATGTGCCTGGTCAAACACATATTCATGAGAAAAATTAAAGGTAATAATAAATGTAAAAATACATTGTAAACTATGGGGCATTATAGATCTTAAAATATAATAATAATAAATATTATTTCTAAAGCAGTAGCCATAGAAAATATTCATATTTTCAGCTAGTGTCAATATTTTTAAGAACTACAGGAAGAAGTTGTTTTTAAAACTAGGACACTATGGCAAGTTTATTTGATGAGAATAGAGTTGTATCATGAGAAGCATGGCTAAATTTTTTTTTTAGTTGTATGCCAATTTCACAGGTTTGTTGCAAGCTTTTCAAGAGCATGGATCTTAATAACTAATTTTTGAATTAGTATTTATTTAGCACCTATTATTGGGGTTTGAATGCACAGGAATATAATGACCTATGGTAATGATTAGGTTAAGGTTATAGCAGAATCTTGATATTTACTTTAAGTGGAAGGATAACACTCCCTGAGATATCTGATCTATATTGAACAAAGCCTCATACACTGATTTTCTATTTAAATAAAAAATTCAATGAATCAATAGTTTAAATTTGAAAAATAACAAAGGTAACACTTATTGAATTCTACTCTAGGCACTTTACGTGTATTAACTAATTTAAAAGGCAATTATTATTATTATTAGCTCAATTTTACAGGCTAGACCCTGAGGCTCAGAGAGCCTAAAATTAAACATTATTTCTTCCTACGAGTGGAGCATATTTGAGATAGAGAGCACATCAAAATTAGAATATTTCAGAGAGGCAATGGAATAGAGCAAAACCAAATCAAACCGAAACAAAAACATAGCCCTAGAGTCAGACAGATCAACATGAGAATCTGTCACCAATTCACTGTAAATCCTTGGGCAAATTACTTAACCTCTGAAGATTGCAGTTTTCTCATCTTCAATGTGGGAGAAAATCATACATCCTACATATTTTACTTATGCCACTTCTAGACGCCTTGGCTAAGAAGTGGGTATCAAGACCCACTGACTAAGTTATAGATCTGTCATCATAACAGGTACGCTTCTAGCACCTACATAATGTAATTGTGATAATCTTTCCTCTCAATCCTTTTCCCTTTCTTTCTTCCTAAGTAACTACCATTTGTTATGCATTTACTTTATGCTAAGTGCTTTACATATGTAAACGAGGCTTTTCTCCCCCCGCCCCCCCCCTTTCTATCTTCTATATTTTCTGGTTATTTTTTCCCTAACAGTCCAGTGAAAGAGGCATTGGTAGTCCTAAATGACAGAGGAGGTAGGCAGGTCTGGTCCAGGTTGCCATTGCAAGTCATGCTGGAGTGGTAGAACCACATATTTTAAGTGATAAGAAGCTAGAACAAAGTTACTTTAAGCATGGGATGGTCATGTTCATTTATGTTTTAGTTACATCACTTGGAAGTCAGTAAACAGAAGGATTTTGGAAAAGGTTTTATTAAAGTTGGACTGACCAGTTGGAAAGCAATTACAACCACAGCAATGCCTGGTTTTTCTGTGTCAGGAACTGTGCTTTCTATGATAATCTTCCAGCAACTCTATGAGAAAAACAGTATTTTCATCCCAATTCATCTATGATAAAATTGAGGCCCATGGACTTTAAATAACTACTCTTACATAATATTGAGTTGACATCCAACTTTTTCTTAACATGTTTAAATACTTTCAAATATGTAGTTTCTCACAAACTGTAAAATTAATAGCTTAACATGTTTAAATATATTTGATATGTAGTTTCTCACAAACTATAAAATAAATGTACTATATCCATTATAATGCACTTATATAATATATTAATATGGATGAACTTCACAAACATAATTCTGAGTAAAAGATGATAAAACACCATATTCTGTTATTTAGTTTATATAAAATTATATTACTATTAGTATTTAAGTATGTTTTCATTGATTTCAGAGAGAGGAAGGGAGAGGGAGAGAGAGCTAGGAACATAAATGAAGAGAATAATTGACTGGCTGCCTCCTGCACGCCCCCTACTGGGGATTGAGCTTGCAACCCAGGTATGTGCCCTGAGCAGGAATTGAACCATAGCCTCCTTGCTTCATGGGTGGATGCTCAACCACTGAGCAACACCAGCCGGGCAAATATATAAAGTTTTAAAAAAGCACATCTTAAGTAGGATGTTGGAAACAAGGATAGTGGCTAACTTTGGGGGAAGAAACTGGTGGCATACCAGGTTTTTAATGGGGTATTATTAACGTTCTTATTCTTAATCTGTGTACTGTTTTACATGTTCATTTTGTGAACATTTGAGTTACACTGAAGATTTTTATATTTTTCTGACTATATGCTGAATAAATGTCATTATTAGGTTAAAAGTTAATAGAAAATTAATGCATAAGCTTCTCTTTAATTCAATTTTTGTATCATTTCTCTTACTCCTTGAACCTATATTTCTATTCAATATTCTTTATAAAATTTTACCCCAATTGAAATTACAATAATGATTATTTTGTAACCATAATGCTCTAAGTCTTAAACTTTTTCCTTCAGGATCAAGTTATCCTTAGGGTTTTTAGTTATCCTTAGTATGAGTTAGGGAATATGGGCATATATTATAGATTTGATATAAAATTATTAAACTTAGAATACATTTTATCAGGAGTGCATTTTAAAATCAGATAAATAGCCTTTTCTTGTGGGGGGTGGATAATTGAATAAAAGATGATTCAATATCAATTTTATTTCTGCTATGGATGTAAGCGTGTAATGGACTGGGAAGCCTAAACTGGAATAAAATAAACTTGTTAATTTTTAATAACAATTTCTCACAATTATTTGAATTCATTCTGAGTTGAGTACCAAAAACCATAGTAATATATCACTAATCTATCATCATGAAAGGTTCTTCTTCAGTTTTATTGAGAGCAATGAATTGTGAAGGAATTTGTAAAAATTTCCTTTATATTTGTTTAGTTTCTGAATTTCTGGTGATGATAACAAAAACATTTCACTAAGGCTTACCAAATGACTATTAACTGTTCCTGTTTCTCTTTCATTTAGAGGCACTTTTTAAAAACAACCGGTATATTCAGAAACTGTTGGGAACATTGAAACATTGTTAATTTCAATATACCTTTGGTAATACATTATTTTGTAAATTGAGTTTATTGTATCACATGCTTTAATTATTTTTTCGTCAAAACTTTGGAATTACAGATTTAACTCATTCAAATTATGGGACATATCTATCATTTAACCAAGTAGGCAAGGCCAGTTTTTATTATTCCAATTAGTAAATTAGACTTACTTTCTCAGACAAATCTGACCTCATTTATCAATTCAAATAAGTGTTAAAAACACGCTCCCTGCCATCTCGCTTCTTAATTCTAATTTTAGGATAGACAAGTCAAAGAGCTTTGCTAGGAGTTTGTTGCCTAAATGAAAAAAGTTTCTACTGGTCTCAATATTTCCTCCCCCATATACCCTATGCTTTATTCTCTTTGGCACTCCTTGAACAGCAATGCATTTAACTTTGTTTTTATTTTTTGGTAAATAATTGAGTAATGAAAGAGATGAAGTCCTTAAACTCATTATCACTCCCTCTGCTGCCCTGTGTAAAACATCTAAATCCATTACATCCCTGAAAAGGGATGTAAAAACCTCCTGTTTCTATGCCACACTTGGTGCTTAACAGAAATATAAGACAAAGAAAAACATGAGGCCCAGCAAAGATTTATGAAGTCTTGATTAAAGGAGGATTTAGTACCTATTTTTGAATTTTTTTCTTTGGGGCCCTGGAGGATTTTAATATCTCAAGGCATTGCAATACAGTAAGATTTGGAATGAGAGAGATTTTATTTATGTACCTACTATTGAAGGTATGCATATATGTATCTATTTATGTGAGAAAAGGACAAATGAGAAATTAAGAAAAATGAGGTGGGGAAGGAGAACTGTCATAATGTCCTCTACCTAAAAACATTCTCAGATGATCAATTTTATAAAAAAAAATAAATGGAAGGTAAGGATCTGGAAAATGATTCCATTAAAACCATATTTGATTGTGTATCCTTTGGAAGAAAATTGTTATGTACTCTCAAGCATTCCTGTTCTCTTTTTGAAGAATGCTCATGTAGAATTATAAAGGAGGAGGTCAACAGAGCCTCGGGGGGAGTGATGAAAGGGATTGAAGCAGCTCATGGAGCTAGCAATACTGAAGGCGAGTGTATTTAGAAGGGGACAGAGGCCTGATCTGAGTCAGAGTGAGTGGGGTTGGAAGCATTGATCATACTGAGTAATGAAATTTACCCTATAATGATAGAAGCAGTAGACTTATTGTGTGTGGGGAAAGAAGCAAGGTGTTTATCCTTTGTCAGAGGAATCTCATATGGGTCAGAATATAGTCATTTGACATACAGATTGATTTAGAGGAGATAGAATAAGAGACCTGAGGATCAGGAAAAGGTTGGCAGAAATATTTCTGTCATTAGAGATTGTACTAAGATTAAGGGAATGGGAAAGGCAAATATATTTTTGTTATATTCCAGTTTGTATCTAGCTGTACACAGTAAATACTTTGTTAATTTATTTAATTAATCAATTATTACCCTTAATTTTAAAATGTTTAGATCATTATTTTTAATTGTTATTGATATTTATTAATTGATTGGCTATATTATTCCATAAGCAACATAATTAAATTCTCTGTTAAAACCACTGACAACTCAGAAGATGGAAATGAAATGACTTTTCTCTATTCATCATGCATCAGATGAATAGTAGATCAAATTATAGTAATTTATTAAAGAAATTGGGATTTGGGGATAATTTCATCCTGGGACATTGTTAGGTATTCAAATAATCTCTATGTATGCTAAGTTGCTTCAATTTTCACAATCAAGTCATTCAGTAGTGGCCTTTTGATAGTAGCTTTGATAATAGGCTGTATGTTTTAAACAATATTTGAGAAACCTCTTTTCTATTACTTCTGCATCTCTCTAAGGAGACAAATATGAAAAATAAACATGTAAGGAGGTCCTGGGCAAGAATAAAGCTTTAATTAAAACCAGGTTTTCTCCTTCAAAATTTTGATAACCTCTAAAAATATGAGAGAAAATATACAAGAAAATGTGAATGCAGTTACATACAACTTGGTAGTTTCCCATAGGAGAAGAAACCACTTTCATTAGTTAGCAAAGATAAGAATAGAAATAATAGATTTAAATTTGAACAAGGAGTGTTTGAAAGAGTAGAGAAAATCTGAACAATAAGATCAACTGGGGGAATGAAATTAATTTAGGAAGGAGATGATGGGGTCAAAATCACATGAAACCTAAAAATTTCAGCTCATTGAATATCTAGTAGGAAAAAGTAAGAGATAAGACAGATGCTGTCCCATGAAGGAGAGCAGATAAGATGACCCTCTAAGCATCTCCTCCAGACCTCTGCTAGACAAAGAAGCATCCACCCTAGCTGGTTTGGCTCACTGGATAGAGCGTCGGCTTGGGGACTGAAGGGTCCCAGGTTTGATTCTGGTCAAGGGCATGTACCTTGGTTGCAGGCACATCCCCAGTAGTGGGTGTGCAAGGAGGCAGCTGATCGATGTTCCTCTCTCATCGATGTTTCTAACTCTCTATTCCTCTCCCTTCCTCTCTGTAAAAAATCAATAAAATATATTTTTTTTAAAAAAAAGAAGCATCCATGTACTTTAACATTCTCTGAAAACACAGTGAAGAACACAGGTGAGACCAGTGAGCAGAGGGACAGAGAGGGTTTAAATCCCTGGTCTTATGTGGTTTTCTTTCCTCCCCAGTATGAAAGTCAGGAGTTGGAGACTCTGTGTGTGCCTGTATGGTGGGTGGACACATTACTCCATTGGTGTATGATAGCCATCTATGGCTGAGCCTAGTAGCTGAGCTCAGAAATCCTATGTATCCTTTTATATGCCCTTGGTGTGGGAACTCAGGGAACATGGATACAGATTTTATCTTTACTACCAAGAAATGCAGTTTTAAGAAGATAAAAAAGCCCAGCTGGCATGGCTCAGTGGTTGAGCGTTGACCTATGAACCAAGAGTTCACGGTTCAATTCCCGGTCAGAGCACATGTTCAGGTTGCAGGCTCGATCCCCAGTGGGGTGTATTCAGAAGGCAGCTGATCAATGAATCTTTCTCATCACTGATGTTTCTATCTCTCTCTCCCTCTCTTTTCCTCTCTGAAATCAATAAAAACTCTATTTAAGAAAAAGAGATTAAAAGATACTACTCTTTCCTGAAAGAATGGGATTAATAATGGGTCCAGGGATATTCACCACATTTCAAGGTACAAAAAGGCCTAGGGGAGATCATGACTGAGTACTTGGCATAAACAAATTTTTCCCTGATCAGCTCAGAAGTCTCTGGAGAGAATGCGATCCTATAAGTAGAGTTTATCTTTCCAAGACAAATGATGACCAAGAAAGAATAATTGAGGAGAACAAAAAATGCCTATAATGATTTCTGTCACACCCTAGGAGCCAACTTGAATGCATAAGTGGTGATGTAGGAGTGATTATAAAAAAACGATGCCTTAAAATTTTTATAGTTTAGTTTACAGATTGCCTGCCAGAGAGTTAGAGCCTACTGTAAATAAATTGAGCTATCATTTAACATATTCAATTGTGAGCTCTTTTGCTGTGAGATTAGGACATTTCAGAAGCACAGTTGCCCCTGCACCTACCCCCCCATGTCCTTTAAACAGTTGGATTGTACTGTGGCCAGCTGTGCTGCAAGTGGAGAATATCATTATTATCTACTCTTATGAGTTGTGTCTCCTTCCAAATTCGTATGTAGAAGTCCTAACCCCAGGTACCTCATAATGTGAGCTTATTTGCAGATAATCTTTACAGGAGTAATCACGTTAAAATGAGCTCATTAGGGTAGGCTCTAAACCAATATTATTGGTGTCCTCATAAAACAAGAAATTTGGACACAGAAATAAACATGGAGGGAAGATGATGTGAAGAGACATGGGGAGAATCTGATCATCTACAAGCCAGGATGAAAGGCCTGGCAGATCCTTCTTTCGCAGTTTTCAGAAACAACCAACCCTGCTGACACCTTGATTTTGGACTTCTGGCTTTTAGAACTATGAGCCAATAAATTTCTGTTATTTAAGCCACTCAGTTTGTAATACTTAGTTATGACAACTCTAGCAAACTAATATACCCATTAATTATGGATTCACATAGACTTCATACATTCATTCATTCACTTAATCATTCCTGCTGGTGTTGAGTACGTGCTGTGTGTTAGATTAGACACTAAAAATACAGTCGTTTGGGCCCTCAAGGAACTTCTAGATGCTTGATGAAGACAAATACACAAACTGATGGTTTTAAATTCCTGAAGTAGAAGGAAGAAATAGGAGGTATTCCATTTAATTACCTGGTGCCTACTATGCACGAAGCAGCATGATTCTCAGTGAAGAGCCATGTTTAACATCCAGCTCTGCTGCTTTGCTCTCTTCAGGTTGAAGAGCCATTTGGTCTAAGTGTTAGTTCCCTAATTTGTTAAGTGGGGGAGTGATGTCTCCTGGTGGGATTTTTGTAAACTTTAAAGGAGTTAAGGAATGTTAAATGTGTAGTATAGTGACTATATCTTAGTCAGCTCAGGCTGCTATAACAAAATAGGATGGACAGGGTGGCTTACATAAGAGAAATTTAGTCTCACAGTTCTGGAGGTTGGGAAGTCCAAGTTCAAAGTGCCAGCGGATTTAGTTCCTAGTGAGAGCTCTGTTCCTGGCTTATAGACAGCCTCCTTGTTTTCCTCAGTGCTTGCTCACGGAGAGAGAGAGATCTCTCTGACTTCCTCTTGAAGGCCTTCATCCTCCCTAATATAAACCTAATTACGTCCCAAAGGCCCAACCTCCAAATATGATTACATTTGGCTGAGATTTCAATAATGAATATTGGGGGTGACATAAATATTTAGCTCATAACAGCCAAAACAGAATATTTGGGAGATAATATTAATTACTGCTTGGGGAACATGTGATAACTGGAATGGTATGCTGACAAATAATTGAGTTGGAGGCTGACAAAATAACCAAACAGAATGTGTAGGCCAGAATTGGACTTTGCTATTCAGGTAAGCTTTTCATCAATGACTTGAGTTTATACAAAGATAAGGGTAATACTTCATTCAGAAAGATCTGGGTTAGGCCTTTTTGCCTCCTCCCAAGGTCTTGGGGCTTTTAAATCACTCTTTCATTTAGGAGAATATCTTTGTTTTGGGACCTCCAAGAGGAATGAGAATGCCCTTGGATTTGGTTATGATATTTCTCTTTTGAGCTGGGAAGTGGAATTTGTGAGGGTGGTATCTTGATGAATTTCTGAATTGTGACTTGGGAAGCTGGATGTAAGATTTGATAGCTAAAGTCATCAAAATTAATACCTTTTAAACATTTGGAAATTGCAAGCTCAAACAGTGGGGAAATATAGCTATATTTTTAGGAGAAATTGGGTAGAATGATCTTAGAATGTAGTTCAAGACTCCTCTCTTGCATTTATTTTAAGAGCAATGACAAAATAATTTTAGCTTTAGTGTGCAGAAGCTTTTAGACAACTGAAGTACTGGAAGTGGTTCAATATCTGAATGGTACTTTTCTATCCTTGACTTTGTTAAAATGGGGATATTTTTAAAGAATAGAACTCTAGCCCTAGTCAGTTTGGCTCAGTGGATAGAGCATCAGCCTATGGACCAAAGGGTCCCAGGTTCAATTCCAGTCAAGGGCATGTACTTGGTTGCCCAGGCCCTAGTTGGGGCTCGTGCAGGAGGCAACCAATTAATGTGTTTCTCTCACATTGATGTTTCTCTCTGTCTTTCCTTCTCTCTTTCACTCTCCCTAAAAAAATAAATGGAAAAGTATACTCAGGTGAGGATTAAACAACAAACAAACAAAGAATAGAACTCTATGGTTTCCTGTCCAAAAAATACACTCATCAACATCCCATGTACTTCCTCCAAAGAAGGTTCTGGTCACTCTTCAGGCTGTGTGGAACTTGGGCTAGGCTAGGGTCTTCAGGAGCCAATGGCCTCTGCTCCAGTTTTGTTCCTACGTGAGTTGGGATCACTAACAACTCTCCAGCATAGTAAGAGTGGCAATTCTCCTCATTCCTATAAAACAAAACAAGACAACAACAATAAAAACAGTAGAATAAAAAACTTCCATAAAAAACAAATAGTAGGACAAATCACTGAAGACAGAGTTAAAAGAGTTATATTAGAGTTGTATGCGTTTGGAGAAACATTTAATCTCTCTGAAATGCTGGGTCCTCTATTTAAAAACTGAGACCTGCACCAATCGATCCCAAAAGATTCCTTCCACCTTTGAGGTGCTGTACATGAAAGTATCTGGAAGATGGCAGAGTGATGTTATTGCTGTAGAAGGGGTAAAACCAGTAGGCAAATCTTTCCACAGAAAGCAGGGTTTGTGTGACATTATTTGAAATATTCCAGATTGGCAAATTGAGGATTAGAGATGGAATAAAAAAGGCATTGTTGGAAAATAGGAAGAACAAAGATCTGGAATGGAGAGGTATGAAAAACAAGAACAGTATGGGGAGAGGGGAGGTAATTGGTTCCTCCTTCTTCATCTCTGGCCCCCAATTCAGACATAAAGTCCCTTCCATTCTTTGCCTTTCCATCTATTCTCCTGGACCAAAATTGAAGGGAGAGGTTGGATCACAACTTGAAGCTGTACTAATTTATGCTTCAACATGACCCCTCAGACATTGATTCCAAATAAGATAGCATAAACTGAGAATGAGAAGATTTAGCTTTCATCCTCTGATGACTCTTTCAGGAGTCTTCTGTGTGTCCCTACATATTAAAAGATGTTAATGATACTTGCCTGTTTTCACCTCACCAAAGATTAATGATATCTTTCCATGTTTTCCTCACCAAATAGAAGTTCCAGGTAAACATCAAAGGAAAACAGCGATCAGTATGTTGATGCATTTTCAATATAACATATTTCTCTTCATAAAATTATTTTTAATTATTAAAAAGAGGTTATCTTATTTCATGCATTTGAAGCAACAGGAATAAAAGTGAGGATGCTTTTGAAGTGAGGATGTCAATCCAGATGTGGGAAGCACATATGTTGACACCAAAGTTAAAAAAAAAAATCCCGCAAAAATGATAAGTGATGTAGAAAAAACACTATTACAGCAGATCCTGACCTTTTGAGAATATGATCAGCCTGTCAGTACTAATGGTTTTCCACATTCATAGCAAAAACCTATGAATGCCTATATTTGGAATAGAGATCAGATGATATCTCACTATAAAAATAATAAAATGGTATCCTGTCAGACATTGAAAAAATTCTGCAACTATCTTTTTTCCTTTCTTTTCTTATTTTGCAACATAGATGTACATGCATTTGCATAATATGTGTACATATGCACAATGAGCCTGGATCTTTTTCCTTCACTGTCCCAACCAATCCAATTCCAAAGAGGAGTCTTAACGTCCCTGAAGGGTATTGTAGTATCTAGAGTAGTTATTAGGACCAAAGGACTTTTTAAACGTTCTGAAAATAGGATTAGGAAATGGAATATAACAGAGACCTGAATCGATCTGATCTATTAAATACCTTTACTGTGCACTTGCAACTATTGCCTTGAAACTTTGTTCAGAGGAATCTATTGCTATAATAGCCATACTGGACATTTATGCTTTTGCCTATCTGCCTCCTCACCTAGGTTTCTTGAATTTACCAAAGAGAAGCAGTTTTCTGGAAAGGTCCAGCAAAATGATATTTTTCTGACTATCTGAATTTTAATAATTGGCCTCATAAGCTGGCAGACAGGAACTCAGAATAATAACATCTTGATTTGTATAAGAAGGATGTGCAACATGGGAAGAAGTCCTCTCAAAATTCCCTTTATTCCTTGGCAGAGATTGACCATGGCTATAATTTCAAGGATGGTGGAAGAGAGAAGGGTAAAGGTAAGGTGAATTTCTCCTGAAAGTGAAAAATATATAAAGACTTTGAGGACTCCACTGCTACATAAGAGTGTATAATAATAATAGTAATAAAGCCCTAATAAGAAATATGGGAAATAAAAATTATAACTGCGACAAACCTACTGCTGTGGATGGCTTGTTAGTCAGCAGGAGTTATGAGCAAATCGGGTGCTAGGAACAGGGTCTGGATACAAGGAAATTTAGTTGAAGCAACAGAGATAAAACATGCTTAGAACAGAATTAGCTTCTTTAGCTGGGAGTGTATTAACTGGTTCATGGGAAAAAAACAAAACAAAACTAAAATCTAAAATCATTGCCGAAACCGGTTTGGCTCAGTGGATAGAGCGTCGGCCTGTGGACTGAAGGGTCCCAGGTTCGATTCCGGTCAAGGGCATGTACCTGGGTTGCGGGCACATCCCCGGTGGGGGATGTGCAGGAGGCGGCTGGTCGATGTTTCTCTCTCATCGATGTTTCTGACTCTCTATCCCTCTCCCTTCCTCTCTGTAAAAAATCAATAAAATATATTAAAAAAAATAAAAAATAAAATAAAATCATTCAATGTCATTGAATTCATATAGCAAGAGAGATGTAGAAATCCAGTGTCAATTGGCCTGCATCAGGCAGTTTTTCTATAGGCTTTTTGCCTATCTGTTAAGTGTTATAATAGCCAGAGATTATATCTAAAACTGATTGAGCGTAAAGCTAAAGTTTAAATTTATAATTTCTTTCTTGTTTTTCCTCTCCATCAATTCTACGACTATTGTACCTGTAATGTCACACCTGATTGGGGAATCATTTCTATTTCTCCCCAGTTCTCCTGTATGAATCGAGTTAAACGTGATTTTTCATTTCTCCTCATGTGACATAGCCTCTCAAGTCAGGGGCAGCACTGTATGAGGGCAAAGAAGGCGAGAGAAAGTTCAATCAGGTCTCTGAACTCTGGAAAGGCACTATTTCAAGTCTTAGAACTATCTCCAGGGATTTTCCATCCTCAGGTTGCATTAAGTCAAGGATTTTCATTTAAATTTTATATCTCAATGGATAAACTCCATATTAATCACCTCTGTGGGTCATGTTCTTCCTGACATTTCTCTTATTCCTAGTCATTTGACATTTCCTCCTCAGGGTAGCATGACATACATGAGCTATCTCAGAATTTCTTGAATAAATATTCACTATAATCATTTCAAGGGAGGCAATGGGAAGTCATTGGCACAAAGGGTTTATCTAAATTTTTTTGAGTTTTAAGAAATTTTTTTCCATGTGGCCCAGCAGATAACTAGGAGTCTGGCACTTATTTCCTTCCTGTCCTATTTAGCCACCGAGGAAATGGGAATAATTTACCTCAGTGATTTCATATGCAAAATGGGAATATTTATACTTTCTCTTTGGATAACTGGAAGGTTAAGAAGATTAGTGCATTGATTTTATTTAGAAAATACATAATTAGTAAAATATACTTTAAGTAGGAATTATTAGAATTATTATCATCAATAAGGATTTAAATATATCCTTTGTCAAATAGAATTCTAAAAGTTAGAATTCATGCTAATAAACTAAAACAGGCTTGAGGGGATATGAACTTGAATGTCTGTCAATGACAATTGGATGCAGTGAGTAATCCAATTTACCTCAGGAAATATGTAGCTGTGGCAGGGGTGAGAAGTAGGTATGAGAATGGAAGGCTAACAAAGGGAGTGTATAGATATTCATTAATTCCATCAGGAAACAGTGGGAGGGAAAGGAGGTTTGGAAGACATACTTACCAAGAGAGAAGAGAAAGGAACTGTAAAAGGATGAAATAAGAAGGAAGCCCCGAGAAGTCAGAATCACTCTGAGAAATTGGTGGAATTCACAAAGCACCCACTCGGATGTTCAGGAAATGTCAACTGACTGACAGACATAAAGGAGTTTCAAGGAGAAATCAAGGGTTTGGGGAGAAATAAAAAAGAGCCACTTAAATTATTCCATAATTAGAAAGTAAGTTTTACTAAGGAGGGAAAAGAATGGCAGAAGAAGTATAAAGCTGGGAGAAACCACTTAAATTGTCTCTGGCTTCTACACCGCCAACTAAAGCTCCATGTCTAGAGGGGAAGGGCTGTGCTCAAGGGGCTGAGGGTGCTGTCCTCAGATGACGGACTGCAAAGGTGGGCTCTTCTGTCTGGGAAGAGGGAGGCCGAGCCAGCGCTCGATAGAAGTCACTGATGTCACAGCTGGTTTCTGTTGAGGAAGTACAGACTTTTCCTCTGAGTTCCACAGTGGTAGCAGAAGGAAACCCCCTTGAAGCCTGGAAGAGGAGGGAAGAACACATTTAGAGAGTCCAATAACTCAACAGTTGGTAATAATCAATATGTAAATAGATTTGAAATGATAAGTTGAACTCAAATAGAGATTTTTTAATATCCATACGGTTATTTTTGCAGTGAGGTAAATTACTTTAAATTAAAATTGGTTGAATATTACTACAGTTTACTTTAAACTTTTGATTATAAAATAAAACACACTTCCAGAAAACCACACCAAACAAATGTGTAGCTTAATGGCTTGAGTGAGAACTTAATAACCACCACCCAGGTCAAGAACTAGAAATTTTTCAGCTACCCTTCCTGTATGTGCCTTATCCTAATTTTATCTCCTCCTTCCCCTAGAAGTAATCACTATCCTGATATGGTGTTTTGAGTTTTTTTTTGATTAAGGTATTACATATGTTGCCTTATTGCCCCCCCCATCCCCCCGCCCCCCGGCTCATACCCTCACCCCCTGGTGTCTGTGTCCATTGGTTAGGCCTATATGCTTGCCTATAAGTCCTTTGGTTGATCTCTCTCCCTTACCCCCACCCTCCCCTACCTTCCTCTGAGGTTTGACAGTCTGATTGATGCTTCTCTGTCTCTGGATCTGTTTTTGTTCATCAGTTTATGTTGTTAATTATATTCCACAAATGAGTGAGATCATGTGATATTTATCTAACTGGCTTATTTTGCTTAGTATAATGCTCTCCAGTTCCATACATGATGTTGTAAATTCCTTCTTCTTTTTTTTTTTTTATTAAGGTATTACAAATGTGTCCTCATCCCCCCCTTTAACCCCCAACCTCCCCCCCACACACAAACTCATGCTCCCATCCCCCCGTTGTCCATGTCCATTGGTTTGGCTTATATAAATGTATACAAGTCCTTCTGTTGATCTCTTCCCCTTACCCCCGCCCTCCCCTACTTTCCTTCTGGGGATTGATAGCCTGATCGCTGTTTCTCAGTCTTTGGATCTGTCCCTTTTCATCAGTCTATGTTGTTCTCTATAATCCACAAATGAGTGAGATCATGTGGTATTTATCTTTCTCTGACTGGCTTATTTCACTTAGCATAATGCTCTCCAGTTCCATCCATGCTGTTGCAAAAGGCAAGAGTTCCTTTTTTTTTTTTTTTTTTTTTTTTTTTTACCGCAGCATAGTATTCCATTGTGTATATGTACCACAGTTTTCTAATCCACTCATCTGCTGATGGGCACTTGGGCTGTTTCCAAATCTTAGCTATGGTGAATTGTGCTGCTATGAACATAGGGGTGCATATATCCTTTCTGATTGGCGTTTCTGGTTTCTTGGGATATATTCCTAGAAGTGGGATCACTGGGTCAAATGGGAGTTCCATTTTTAGTTTTTTGAGGTAGCTCCATACTGTTCTCCACAGTGGCTGCACCAATCTGCATTCCCACCAGCAGTGCACATGTGTTCCTTTTTCTCCACATCCTCTCCAACACTTGCTGTTTGTTGATTTGTTGATGATAGCCATTCTGACAGGTGTGAGATGATAACGCATTGTCGTTTTGATTTGCATCTCTCGTACAATTAGTGACTTTGAGCATGTTTTCATATGTCTTTCGGCCTTCTGTATGTCCTCTTTCGAAAAGTGTCTATCTAGGTCCGTTGCCCATTTTTTTATTGGGTTGTTTATCTTCCTTTTGTTAGGTTTCATGAGGTCCCTGTAAATGTTGGAAATTAAACCCTTATCGGTGGTATCATTGGCAAATATGTTCTCCCATTAGTGGGTCTTCTTGTTGTTTTGTTGATGGTTTCCTTTGCTGTGCAAAAGCTTTTTATTTTGCTGTAGTCCCATTTGTTTATTTTCTCTTTAGTTTCCATTGCCCTAGGAGCATTATCAGAGAAGAAATTCCTTCGGCATATGTTTGCAATTTCGCTGCCTGTGGATTCCTCTAGTTTTTTTATGGTTTCCCGTCTTACGTTTAAGTCTTTTATCCATTTTGAGTTTATTTTTGTGTATGGTGTGAGTTGGTGGTCTAGTTTCATCTTTTTGCATGTATCTGTCCAATTTTCCCAACACCATTTATTGAAGAGACTGTCTTGACTCCATTGTATGCTCTTGCCTCCTTTGTCGAATATTAATTGGGCATAGTGGTTTGGGTCGATTTCTGGGGTCTCTATTCTATTCCATTGATCTATATGTCTGTTCTTGTGCCAGTACCAAGCTGTTTTAAGAACAGTGGCTTTGTAATACAGTTTGATATCTGGTATTGAGTTCCCTCCTACTTTGTTCTTCTTTCTCAGGATTGCTGCAGCTATTTGGGGTCCTTTTTTATTCTAGATGAATTTTTGGAACGTTCGTTCTAGATTTATGAAATATGCTGTTGGTAATTTAATGGGGATTGCATTGAATCTATAGATTGCTTTGGGTAGTGTGGACATTTTGATGATGTTGATTCTACCAATCCATGAACACGGTATGTTCTTCCATCTGTTTATGTCTTCCTCTATCTCTTTTTTCAGTGTCCTGTAGTTTTCAGCATATAAGTCTTTTACCTCCTTAGTTAAGTTTATTCCTAGGTATTTTAATTCTTTTGGTGCAATGGTAAATGGGATTGCTTCTGTAGTTTCACTTTCTGTAAGTTCACTATTGGTGTAAAGAAATGCCATGGATTTCTTAGCATTAATTTTGTATCCTGCTACATTGCCGAATTCATTTATTAAGTCTAATAATTTTTTGATGGAGTCTTTAGGGTTCTCTATGTACAATATCATGTCACCTGCAAATAAGGACAGTTTTACTTCTTCTTTTCCAATCTGGATGCCTTTTATTTCTTCTTCTTGTCTGATCGCAACAGCTAGTACTTCCAGTACTACGTTGAACAGGAGTGGTGAGAGGGGGCATCCCTGTCTTGTTCCTGTTTTTAGGGGGAATGGTTTTAGTTTTTGCACATTGATTATGATGTTGGCTGTGGGTTTGTCATATATGGCTTTTATTATGTTGAGGTATGATCCCTCAATTCCTGTCTTGCTGAGAGTTTTTATCAAGAAAGGGTGTTGGATTTTGTCAAATGCTTTTTCCGCATCAATTGATATGACTATGTGGTTTTTTTCTCTCAATTTGTTTATGTGATGTATCACATTTATTGATTTGCGGATATTGTACCATCCTGCATCCCTGGGATAAATCCTACTTGGTCATGGCGTATGGTCTTTTTGATGTACTGCTGGATCCGATTTGCTAGGATTTTGTTGAGGATTTTGGCATCTATGTTCATGAGGGATATTGGCCTATAATTCTCTTTCATTGTACTGTCTTTATCTGGTTTTGGTATTAGGGTGATGCTGGCTTCATAGAATGAGCTGGGAAGTGTTCCTTCCTCTTGGATCTTTTGACATAGTCTGAGGAGGATAGGTTTTAGGTCTTCCTTGAAAGTTTGGTAAAACTCCCCTGTGAAGCCGTCTGGCCCCGGGCTTTTGTTTGCTGGAAGCTTTTTGATTACTGCTTCGATTTCCTCCATAGTTATTGGCCTATTGAGATTTTTAGATTCTTCCTGATTAAGTTTTGGAAGGTTGTATTTTTCTAGGAATATGTCCATTTCCTCCAGGTTGTCTAGTGTGTTGGAGTAGAGTTGTTCATAGTATTTTCTAACAATCCTTTGTATTTCTATGGGGTCTGTTGTTATTTCTCCTCCTTCATTTCTGGTTTTGTTTATTTGGGACCTCTCTCTTTGTTTCTTGGTGAGCCTGGCTAGAGGTGTATCAATCTTGTTTATCCTTTCAAAGAACCAGCTCTTGGTTTTGTTGATCTTTTGTATTGTTTTTTTTTAGTCTCTATGTCATTTATCTCCGCTCTGATCTTTGTTATTTCCTTCCTTCTGCTTACAGTGGGCTTTTTTGTTGCTGTAAATTCCTTCTTTTTTTTTTTTACAGCAGTGTAGTATTCCATTGTGTAGATGTACCACAGTTTTTTAATCCACGTATCTGCTGATGGGCACTTAGTCTGTTTCCAAATCTTAGCTATTATAAATTGTGCTGCTATGAACATAGGGGTGCATATATGCTTTCTGACTGGTGTCTCTAGTTTCTTGGGATATATTCCTAGAAGTGGGAATATATCCCTTGGGATCACTGGGTCAAATGGGAGTTCCATTTTTAGTTTTTTGAGGAAATGACATACTCTTCTCCACAGTGGCTGCACCAGTCTGCATTCCCACCAGCAGTGAAGGAGGTTTTCTTATTCTCCACATCCTCACCAGCACTTGTTGTTTGTTGATTTGTTGATGATAGGTATTCTGACAGGTGTGAGATGGTACCACATAGTCGTTTTGATTTGCATCTCTCAGATGATTGGTGACTCTGAGCATGTTTTCATATGTCTCTTGGCTTTCCTTGTGTCCTCTTTCGAAAAGTATCTATTTAGGTCCATTGCCAATTTTTTGATTGGGTTGTTTTTCTTCCTTTTGCTAAGTTGTACTGATATGAATTTTTGATTCTGATATTAAGGTGGGCAAATAATGCCCTTTATCAACATCTCCCTTGGTGCTTCTGCCAGACCCAAACCTATAACCTGAATGGACTAGGAATGAATGTCACTATCTATAGATATCCATGTGTCTTTATATCCTAAGTAGGAAATCAGCAGTTGATTTGATATGAGAGAATGAAAAGATTGACATTCCTCTTGCTAATACACTGTTTCATTCATGCACAACTCTATGCTCATGGACCTGAAAAGGTAACCCTTTCCTCTTCGCAATAGCTCTGACTGAGAATTGACAACTGGTCCTCCTCAGACAAGAGTCCTCACTGGCCACCTCAATAAATAGGTCCCCCATTATAAAAAAGGTAGAGGAGATACAGGAAGAGCACATCAGTTTACCTTCCCCTCTGGTGTGTGCCTTCTCCTGCCTGTACACTCTGGGGGTTGGGAGGATGTGGTAATTAGAGAGTGTTGAATAGCCTTCTGAAGCCACCTCAGAGGGGCAATTTAAGCTTGAAGAAGAAGGCTTGAACTAATGTTATAACTTCATCAACTTCTGTTTCATCACAAATAACACTCAGAGACAATTGTCCAAGGTTAGCTTCAAATATGGGATGTTGCTGCACATAACATCAGTGTGATATTCACTTATTCAACATGCATTTTTGAGTATTCTTATTTTCTAGGTAACAAGATACAGAATTAGTCCTGTTCTTCATGGAGATTGTTAGCAGTGGTTTTTGTCTCCGGCTGTACCTTAGAAATACCTTTAAAGTGCCCTAACCGGTTTGGCTCAGTGGATAGAGCGTCGGCCTGCGGACTCAAGGGTCCCAGGTTCGATTCCGGTCACTGGCATGTACCTTGGTTGTGGGCACATCCCCAGTAGGGAATGTGCAGGAGGCAGCTGATCGATGTTTCTCTCTCATCGATGTTTCTAACTCTCTATCCCTCTCCCTTCCTTTCTGTAAAAAATCAATAAAATATATTAAAAAAAAAAGAAATACCTTTAAAGTTAAACAACAACAACAACTATATGAGTTCTCCCTCTTCCTTACCTCTACCCCTAACACAAGCACAAATGTGTAAAGACTCAGTTTTTATTGGCCTAAAAGTCAGTATTTATAAAAAGCTCCTAGAATTTTTAATGTGCACCCAAAGTTGAGAATCCCTGATTAAAAGAAGACATTGAATACATGTAGTCACAAGATGATGACCTGTTACGATTAAGTACATGTGTTACAATGGGAGTTTGAAATATCATGGACAAACATCTATCTAGATGTTTTAGGATTTATAGAGTTAAAGTAGCAGGTCTGAAGATTATTTTTTATTGGAGTTTTTTATCCTAGGGTAACATCTAGTTGTAAAAGTCATCTCATAATTGCCTGGCTTAAAAGATCAGGAGTAAGATAATTAGATAGTGATAATGTATAGATTTTCTCTGAAAACTCTATGCTCTGGGTATGTATGTACTTGTATCATTCAGATCAGAGCAGAAGAAAATTTCGTAAAGCATACTCATACCAGGGTAAGAAAAGATAGTTTCTCTCCATATGCTGTAGTTTAAAAACAATTCTATACACTTGATTGGTGGATAGTAAACTAAGCCAACTTGAATCCTTTGGAATGTTGCTATAGGAATTGATAATCACAATAAGTAGAAGGCAGCTTAACATCTTCCAGTTAGTGTCAGGTTTCTAGACAGCATGATTATATATCCATGCTGGAAGTAGCACCTTGCATGGGTATTTTTAATAACAAAACACTCCTCAACCTTGTGCTCCCAATACAGTAGTGCCAGATAATAGTCATGAAAATAGTCTTTCTTAAAGTCACATGGATCACTAAGAACCTTATTTGAACTACTAGAGGCCTAGTGTATGAAATTCGTGTGGGGGTTGGGGGGGAGTCCCTCAGCCCGTCCTTCACCCTCGCAATCCAGGACCCCTCGGGGATGTTCAACTGCTGGTTTAGGCCTGCGGGATTGGGCCTAAACTAACAGTCATACATCCCTCTCACAATCTGGGATTGCTGGCTCCTAAACACTCACCTGCCTGCCTGATCACCCCTAACTGCTTGCCTGCCTGCCTGATCGCCAATAACCACCTCTGTCTGCCTGCCTGATCACCCCTAACCACTCGCCTGCCTGGTTGATTGCCCCTAACTGCTCACCTGCCTGCCTGATCGCCCCTAACTGCCCCTGCCTCAGCCCCCACCACGCAGCTTTGTCCGGAAGGTGGTTCGGCTGTCCAGTCTAATTAGCATATTACACTTTTATTATTATAGATAGTTATGGGCAGGATACCAAATGGGTGAGGATTCTACCTGAGGTTACAATGACCAAAGACAACCTAGTCACACCAATGTGCAATTTTCTTCTTCTTAAAGTCATTTGTCTCTTTTTACAGTAGTTTTTAGAGTAGTTCTCAGCAATGGAACTTCTTATTTATTTGTAAATAATTAACTTTTTCCTTGGCATCTTAAAAATGTTACCAGCATAGTGCAGGAGGCAAGGAAGTTAGAAAGCAGTACTTCAGAGCAGAACAGCCTGTTTGTTTCTGTAATTCCAATCAATGTAAAGAAATATCATCCCCCAAAAGATTTTTTAATAGTGACTTCTGAGCCTCCAAGTATGTTTTTCACAATTATGATCTGATACAAACATATAAAGATGGGAAAAATGTATGTTACAAATTAACTTCCTCTGACTAGATCTTCAATGTTAATGGAGATATTTGTGTGCTCTGATTCATTAAAAACAGAGTTCTCCACTGACTTAGGGGCTGTTTGGATAGATATCATCAATATTGGAAGATTTCTCGACTTACAGAGGAAACTACTGAAAAATCAACCCAGTGACAGCTGCTGACAGACAAGTGTTTCTGTGGTAGCAGGTGCCCTTTGTGTAGGAAAGGAGGCCTAAAATGACCCTACAGGAGCAAAGGCTGGGAGCAGAATGCTCAGCATGTATGTCTCTGAGAAGGCTCAGACCTAAGGTTCCGCAGGGAAGAAACACCTCCTTTGTTCCTTGTGCCTAAACTTACTTCTGCTGACCTTCTGAAATGGAAGTGGACATAATTTAAGTCCAACATGGAAGTGTCTAATATTTTGCATTCTCAAAAAATGCTTCCTGTTGATAAAACAGTGAAGTATCCTTTCTTAGCAAGCACTAACCACTCTTGTGTCTCCTGTTACTAGATATACACAGATACGCACTTCTCTTTTAACCAGATTTACATGCAGCAGAAGATTGTAGATGTTCTTAGGTTCTTATCACATTCTCCTGAAAAAAAATGATAGGAGGCTTTAAACATCTGGGATTTGCATCCTTTGGCAAAACATAGAGATAAAGGCTTTTCATTTTGTTAACTACATATAGTTTTATCTCAGGGAGGTGCTCTTTCTTTGTGGCATCACAGCAAGAAACTGACAGTGTCTACTTTTCTTATGAGTAGAATGCTTTGCTCTGCCACGGGGTTTATAATTACATGTTTGTGACTTCATCCCCAACAGCCTCGCCCCATGAATACAGATAATGTCTTACAAAAGGGGAGGCTGGGAACGACTCAGGCAGACAGGGGAGGAGGAGAGGGAGGCTGATGTGCTCAGTGACCATCTCCTGGCGAGGCTCTGGGACAGCCCGTGGGGGAACTCGGCTCTCCAGGTTTCCAGAGCGGCCTCTATTCTGAAACAGTGGCCTTCTGTTTCATGGGCTGTGAAGCACCCTTGGGAAGAAGAAATGCTCAACCTATAGGTTGACATTTTATTTATATCACATCTCTTGTTGAATTGTTCTGAAGAACCAGAGGTGGCCGTGGCATTCCTTCTCTTTATTCACTTGGTTACAGTTTAAAATTTGAATAGCTGTTTATGCTGGAAGGCTGAGCACCCAATCAGCAGTCTTTGAATGGGAGCTGTATTGTTCATTCATGGAAATGCCTGTTTCATCTGTCAGCTCTCTTTTATAGTGAGCCTAATAATTTATGCTTGCTAAAGATGTTTTCTGACCTGTGATTCCATTGCCAGCTAGGAAAGGGCTTTGGCAGCATTCACACTTCCTTTCGTAATAGGGGGCCACTAAGGTACAATTTAGTGAAATTACTGCTCCAGTGCACTAATGGTACCCAGACCAAGACTGGGGGAGGGTAGAGCGGTAGGGGTGAGGGACCCTATCCGCTAGACTCCGAAGAAAGATATCCTAGAAAGGGGCCTCTTTGGGAGCCATCTCCTTCCCTGGAGGTCTGTATGACTCATGGTGCCTCAGCGGTTGAGAAGAATTAATGCACCCACAGAAATGACAGAGGGCACTACACTCATGGGACTTCATATAGTGTCCACTAACACCAATGAAAATAGTCATTTTCACCCAGGAAGGTTGTATCATTTCTTCAAATTTATTTTAGTTAAAAAAATATTGTAGCCCTAGCCGGTTTGGTTTAGTGGATAGAGCGTTGGCCTATGGACTGAAGGGTCCTGAGTTCAATTCTGATCAAGGGCACATACTTCAGTTGCAGGCTCTTCCCTGGCCTGGGCCCTGCTCAGGGCTTGTGCAGGAGGCAACTGATCGATGTGTTTCTCTCACATTGATATTTCTCTCTGTCTTTCCCTTTCTCTTCCACTCAAAAAAAAAAAAAAATCAATATCCTCGGGTGAGGATTAACAAAAGATATATATAATTAATCCTATTAGATAGGATGATCCATTTAAACAATTCAACAGTAAAAATCCTTTGTGTCCTTCAAAAAGGAGGATCTATAGGTTCTTAAACTAGTATTCTTTACCTTATTACTATTGAAATCACATTATATTAAGTGGGCCACCCTGCATTATAATTATAGTCTTTTCAGATATTTAATTTGCAGGTTATTGGGAGACCCATCCTGAATAGAATTTTTCTAATTTAAAATGGAATTATTCTCTAGGCAAAGTGTATCTTTTTATTTTTTTATTCTCTTAAAACTTTATTTTTACTTTCTTAGAGCATTTATCTTATCCTCTGTAATAGTCATTTGTGTACCTGTTTTATATTTTTAGCAGTTTTATCAGTTTCTTGAGTTGGTGACTTAATTTTATTCATTTTGTATTTATTGCAGCTCCTATGTCAATGTCTTTCTTTTAGAAGGGGTTTAATGAATCAGTGAATTGATTTCAAGAATATTTTAAACAAAATATTCTAAATTGAGTAGAATATCTTCTGACATATTAGTCTGAGAAACAGATCTGAATGACTTTGATGAGAACACTCAGAAAGCAGACTTTAACTTAGACATAAAGTTTAATATGATGAGTAAATAGCAATTGTAAATAACCCCCCCCCCCCCAAGAAATTTCATGAGATTTAAAAAAAATTTAAGCAGATATTTTGAATAAAATATTTAAAATTTTTATGTTTATTGGCTTGGGTATTAATCATTCAGGTAGCAAAAATGCTACAAAACCCCTGGAGAAGTGGGGGTTGGTGGTGGGGGTTGGTTATGGGCAAGATATTGGCAGTTCAATAAAAGGTTCCAAAGTATTTTAGTAATAAAAACTAACAATGTTACAGCACTTTGAAGTTCACAATGGGCTTTCATATTTAGGTGAGCATTAGTAATCCCGTTCTGTGGATGAGTTTAGAAAGGTTCCCTGGCTTCCTTGGGGCCATCTATACTAATAAAAGCCTAGGTGATCCTCATGCCGGCACACCACGATGCCCTCAGCCATCATGAGGAGGAGGCGGGGCCCAGTAGCATGGAGGAGGTGGGGCCTGGTTGCTCCCCTCATGGCCAGGCCTGGGGGTCCGCAGCTCCGGCCTACCTCTTTGGGGCAATCCATCGAGGAGCTCCGGAGTCCCGGGTCTTGTGCGATTTTGCGTGCTGGGTCACCAGTTAAATGAGTGAAGAACTGAGCTGGAGCTAAACACTAGTCTCAGCCAGTGAGAGCCACCTCCCTTCCATTGTACCTGCTGCCTCATGTTTGTCTTTCAAGTTACATCTCTTTTTTAAACAAATATGTTTTTTAATAGATTTTAGAGAGGAAGAGAGAGAGAGAGATAGAAACATCGATGAGAAAGAAACATCAATTGGCTGCCTCCTTTACGTCCCCTACTGAAAATTGAGCCTGCAACGTGGGCATGTGCCCTTGACCAGAATTGAACAAGAGACCTCTGAGTGCATGGAACAATGCTCAACCAACTGAACCATACAGGCTGAGCAAGTTATATCTCTTTTTTTAAAAAATAAGCAAAAGATGGTGTTTGTCATCTTATTCAACTACAGACTTCTGCTTTACAGAAACAGATTTTTAGAGTTAAGGGAAACTGCAAAACTTCCAACACAAAATTTTTATTTTAAAATTAAGAAAAGGAGATTTTTAAAATTATTTTGTTGTTATTAAGAATAGCAGGTCATAAAATTTATTAAACTCATTATATTCTAGTTACTGAGCTAACAGCTCTATGACATATATAGTATTCCTATTATACCAATAAGGAATCAATGACTGGCTGGTGTTGCTCAGTGGTTAAGCATCGATCTATAAACCAGAAGGCCATGATTCAATTCCTGGTCAGGGCACATGCCCAGGTTGTGGGCTTGATACCTGGTGTGGGGCATGCAGGAAGCAGCAGGTCAATGATGCTCTCTTATCATTGATCTTTCTATTTCTCTTCTTTCCTCTCTGAAATCAATAAAAATATCCTATATAATAGAAGCCTAATATGCAAATTGACCGAATGGCAGAATGACCGGTTGCTATGACATGCATTGACCACCAGGGGACAGACATTCAATACAGGAGCAGCCCACAGGCCCCAGGCAAGCCAAGACGGGTGCCAGCAGGGGCCCCCTGATCGCCCTGCCAGGCGCCCCACAGAAGGAGGCTACCTTCAGTGGAGATGGGAGGTGGAGTTGGTGAGTGGGCAGTGCCAGGCCAGCAAAGGTGGGTGCCAGGAGGGGCCACCTGATCGCCCTGCTGGTCTCCCCACAGATTGGCCCTGATCACTGGCCTGGCCTAGGGACCCTACCCATGCACAAATTTCATGCACCGGGCCTCTAGTATTAAATAAAAAAGAATCAATGTTCATCAAGGACCAGTAATTTTCCGAACATCACACCTAGAACATGACAAAAGTAGGCCAGCTATATCCCAAACCAGGTACAACAATTAGAACTTATGTTATGACATGCATTCACTATAGTTACAAAGTTAACAGCAGAATTAGGTGTTATGATGATGGATTTTAGCACTTCACCCAATGCTTTTGCTAAATAATTGATAAAAACTACATGAAGTGCCTTGCCCCTATCTTAAAATCTTTTTATAAATGAGCCTTTTCTTGAACTGATCTAAAGGAGGAATGGGCATAAAAATTGATTTTAATTATGCATCTTTTTAAGTCAATGATTTAGCCCACATTACTTTGAACTTAGATCTGACTGACTTTTCCTTATTTTCGCATACCAAATTCAAAAGTCCACTTGTACTTAAAAATGGTTAATGAAAAGTGAGAAACAAGTGATACAACTGGAAAAATTACAGATAAAAGTCACAGAAATGATAAAAGGGTTAAAAGGTCTTTTCTGAAGATAGAAAAACTAAAAAACAAGATTTGGCTTCAATATAGAAAGCTGAATTTTCTATGCATGGGTAACATCCTGCTCAAAGTTTAAAAAGTATTATGTAATATTTCTAGGTCAAGCATGCATATGTCCCCCAATCATTTAAACATTGTTTATAACTTATATGTACTTCTACACAGCATATCAAGTATTCCATGATCATTGAAGACATTTGTGTCTGTCTGTATTTCCCTCTAAGATGTTAGATTTTCTGAAGCATCCTTGCCCACCTTTCTATTTCTGGTTGTTATTGCATAGCAGCATTCACTAGGTAAATCCTTAATAAATATTTACTCAGTTGAACTAAACTGTAAGTTTCATATAAATGCGAAGCACCATTTTATGAGGTAGCTAAATATATTCAGATTTTGTTACCTCAAGCAGTGATAAAGCCATAGAATGAATGCCCCTGATGTGCTGGACTGAATGAACCTTGGTCTTAATATGACATTATCTTTACTAATATCTTTACAAGTTGTACTAAATGTGTGTGGAAACTTCCTCTATCAATTTCTTTCAAACATCCTGCCAGGTCATAGTCATTATGACATACTATCATGATTGTCATTCCAGCTGATCATTACTTTGATTAACTTCAGTATTTGGCTTTTTGGTGAGATGAGGATTTGGAAAAAGCCAGTGTGTTAATACACTTTTAACTCAGTGTTAGCAATAGGAATGAAAGATTTTGTTTTTCCTTTCTATGTAGTATGACCTTGTTCCTCCACTGAACTTCTTGGCTATGATTTTTAGGACTGCAAAGAGAGCCCCACCCCAGCTGCTGACATAGATGCAACGGGAATAGGCCTTAAAGAACAGCTTGTGGATAGCTTCATATTATGACTTGTGATAGTGATATCCCCACCTTTCCTTTTCTCTCACCTTCTTCATCTCCTGTAGAGTATAAGCATCACAGCTATTAATAAAACAACTTGACTTTTTGTAGCAGATGGGGAGTTCCATCTGGTGTAAACATGTAAAGGGATGCCCTTGATGTTAGTTAGTGGGGAATGTGGGAAGCAGGGACCAGCTCCTTTCCATAAACCATGTGCCCTCTGATGAGATTCTCATTCAGTATGAGCTACGGCAGCCACTTAGGTTCTCTGACATAAGCGTGACCCAGGAATGGATTGTGGCTACTTAGGAACCACAAAGTAGCTTCTGGTGAAAATGTGCACTGGACGCATAATTCTCTTAAACTGACTTTAATGATGAAATACAATCTCAGTTGGAGTATTTGCATAGATAAAGTGATAGTCTAGTACCAAGCAGAGAGTAAGCACTCATTTTGGAATGAATGAATGATGGAAGGTGACCAAAGTATAGCCCGAGTGCATCTGGGTGAGCGAGTTCACTGTAGCAGTGATGGCGAACCTGACACGCGTGTCAGAGGTGACACGCGAACTCATTTTTTTGGTTGATTTTTCTTTGTTAAATGGCATTTAAATATATAAAATAAATATCAAAAATGCAAGTCTTTGTTTTACTATGGTTGCAAATATCAAAAAATTTCTACATGTGACACGGCACCAGAGTTAAGTTAGGGTTTTTCAAAATGCTGACACGCCAAGTTCAAAAGGTTCGCCATCACTGCTAGAGGATAAAGAAATATGTACTTCCCTTTACATCTGAAAGGAGAGGGTGGAGGTTGAGGGCAAAAGTGAGTTGGGCATAACTAGTCTTCAAGGATATGGAAACTTCTCCTTGCTTGAATTGATCACTTTTTCTTTTCCTACCCAACAACTATGCTAGATAAGACAGGGAAAGTTAAGGTTAGCATAGCTTGTGTACAGCTTCTATAATCTGGGAGACTCTGACGAAGTAGTTTAGTGTGTGGTACTTTCTTGGTTAAAAAGGTATTTTGTAAATCCTAATCATTAATTTTTATTATCCTGCTATTGCTATTATTCTTATTTCTACAGGCTAGGCAGTTTGCCATGCTTTTCTGTGGAACAGATATCTCTTCTCCATAAACAGAATCTTTTGGCTATTTGGTTAAAAGATTAAAGAATAAAGCTGTATCTGAGACCCATTCTGTAGTCTACATATATTTACATAAATTCCATGAAAAAGAAAATAAAAAGAACGACATGAATAAAATGGCAAAGACATGTGAGATCCAAAGCAAGTATTTATTTGAACGGAAGAAAAAGACAGACTTGTGTTGTTACAATTAAACCAAGTACGCCGGTTCATTTACTATTTTCAGTGAATTTTAATTGAGTTGTGTCTGATTTTTATAAATGTTGTCAATCTTCATTTTCTCTGTCTCCCATGCACCAACTTAAACACACACACACACAAATGCAGATCTACTTGCCAACATGTTTTGGGAAAGCACTGTCTAGAGACATACCGTAGCACCAACTTATATATAGTGACGCATAGGGCTGCAAACACGAAAACATCCAACCTCAAGAGAACACCCATAACACCAAAAAAGTCTCCTTTTAATGCATTTATTTTATAGACTCAAAAGCACAGCTAGTAATCAGTTTTGATAACTTTAGATGTCTGTTTCCCCGATGTAATGACTAGACTGAGGCAATAACAATACTTCATTATGCTATTCAAAGTGTATGGCAGGATTCAGTCAGAGCGAGACTCAAAACCTGGCCCACAGCTGAAAGCAGCGGTGATGCATTAATCCACAGCAGCACCCTTTCCCCCACGACGCCCCTCAGCATTCAGCCACTAATAATGGATATCATTTTTCTTCATAAAACTAGAGGTACTCGAATCAAGCACATGACGGTTAAGGTTTGTCGAGTCTTTCAAGCAAGTGATTACAGGATTGAACTTCCCAAGTGAGAAGCTGATGGAATACAAATAGTTAAGAACACGTTTGAAGAGGGAAAAATTGTCCAGCCCCATCTGTCAAACTGTGCGTATGACATCATCAGATATTCTGCACTTGTTTGCAGCTATTCAGGCTGGCCCGCCCCGCAGTCTCCGCTTTGTGCTCCAGTTTCCTTTACAGGGCCAGCGGGCTGGAAAATTACCACATGCTGTCACAGTTAGCTCAGCCAGGTCTTGTTATCATTGTTTCCAAGGAATCCATTCATTCCGTTATTTTACATATTGGGCAGACGTCCTGCCACTGAGGCTTGGGCTGCAGTAACTTGAAGGGCCAAACGTTAATGGGCCTCTATTGTTGGTAGAATGGCAGTGCAATACGTGGGAAAAAATACCCAGACAGCTCCCTGACACTGGTTTAGGACCTCTAGACTTAGGGGGTAGCCTGTGAAGATCTTTTATGTAAACAAGCCTTCAGTAAACAATGAATATCTCCTGTGTCAATATTCATAACCCATCAATAAAAAAATATATAAATCTTCAACTAGAAAGAAGCCCAAATGTATTATGGATGATGGAGCTTTCCCTTAACGTAATCTATAGAATGTGGGCAAGCATCCTTCTAAACACTGCTAATTTATGGGGGTGGGGTGGGCAGCATTGTTGGGGCTTTGAGGAAAGAAAGGCATTTGATTTGGGGCTGGCAGTATTCTCATCGCAATAGATAACACAGTGTGTACGTTTCTCGGCTTCGACCACTACTAGACGGGAATATAACAAGGCCTTGGTGACACATTACCTCTTCACCATGCTGACAATTTAAAGAAAGTTAGTGAAAACATTAGGAAAGTTGTTTAGGATAAAGTCTAACTTTAGGATGATCATGTTGAATGAATTAGAGCATAGATAAGTATAAAATTGCCAGCATTGAAAAAACCCTGGCAACATAGAAATGGGGAAATCCATTCTTTATGGAAGATATACAGTGGAGCTGTGATTCTAGTTATTGTCATTATATTAAATGGAAAATTTGAACTTTCCTATTTCAATATAAACCTCATCTTTGACCATAGAGTGTGTTGGAAATGGATCACAAAGTGGTGTGGATGTTTCAATTTTTATTGCTAGCCTCAGAAACTTCTTCCACCTGATTTTTTTTTTCTTGGACAATAGAAAACTTGATAGCAAGACCATACTCAAACTGGAACAGATATGGCAATTAGCGAGGTGCCTTAGCATTTAGAAAAACTTTAATTCAAGTCTTGTCATTTTAAACATTCTCATGATTAGCTCAGCTTTTTTTTTGTCCCCCAGCTAATTTGTTGTATTGATTTACCATGGAGCTCTAAATAGCTCTGGGGAAGTTTACTTAAGAATGGCTCGTATCTTAAATCATTTTTGAAGAATTGGACTTGGGGTTGAGCCCTTAGGAGTTGGATGAAATGAGAAAGAGATGGGAATAATCTGGTTCCAACAAACACAGTCTGCAACATATTTAAGATAAAAATATATTGTATTAAAAATCTGCCCTATCCAAAAGTCAGTTTTGCCACTTTTTCTTTTTTATAAAACATATTCTAATTTAAACTAAGATAATTTTTGTGTCTGGTAGCTAATTTTAAATGGTTTCCCTTTTAGATGACATTAAGAGCCAATTGAGATAAATTTATTTTTTCATAAAGTAATATATGTCAGAACTAGATTTCCTATGCTAAGCCCTTCGAGCAATCATAATCATTTTGTAAACCGTTGATAATGTCATCTTTGAAAAAAAAGATTCCTTCAGTGTATAAAATGTTACATTAAGATAAATATTAAAATGTGGCAGTCTTCATTCAAATGTAATATTTCAAGGAATCTTACAGAATGATGAAATCAGTATTTTAAAAAGAGTAAATAACATCCTTTACAATCAATTATTTTATTCTTCCAACGTTTCTTTCAGCTCTTAACTTGATTCTTATGCCAGGTTTCTGCAACATAAAACACAAGTTTTGATAAAGAAGTCTAGATTGACTTCAAAGTTACATTAGGCACATTACTTACGGTGCCTCAAAGTAACATCATTATGCCCAGATTGAAAGTGAGCATTAGGTTTAACTCCAAACTACTTAATAAGACAGACTACTTAAAGATATATTATCACACGTAAGAAGTGCAACAAATTAAACACGTTTTCAGTAAGCACTAAAATACTGTTCCTTTAACTTAAGCAACACCTTACATTTATTACCATATAGTAGATATCAGACTGTATTATTTATCAATTAAATTATTATTTAGCAATTAATGTTAGCATGTTAACTTCCACACAAAAGCAAATTATGAAGAGAAATATTACTAATAGTGGCTTTTCTTACAAAAAGAGAAAGAAGCCAAAAACTAAATCACTGCAGCTGCCATCTTCATTAACACCACCCCCAAATAAAACTAAACTCTGCTAATCAATACTATAACTGTTTAGAATGGATAAAAAATTCATGTAACATATTGCCTACCTGAGAGAAATATTTCCCATTTATGTATCCTGCCCAACAGTGATGTCTTCATACCCAATTTCTCCTTCTTTGTCAACACCTGGTTCCTATAAAGAAAATATTTTCAAGAAAGCACACCAAAGTACCTTAAACATTTTTTTCCCAGATGGGCCATCACATCACATTAGAAACTTTTTATAATATTAACAATTTTCTTTCATCTTATATTAGAATCCTACAATTTTAGAATTTGAGTTGCCTAACAAGATATGACCATGCAATCATTTCAGCAATTTTCAAATCATATTAGTGAAAACAAATACTAATATAATAGGATGCTAACATGAAAAACCCTAATAGAACATGACAAAACGTTTCATATTTTATTTATGCATTCTTGTTGTTCTTCTCCATTTCAACATTTTCTACTTCAGTTTCCCATAACTGCTATCATTTTGCATAGAAAAATATACTTCACTGGGTCATCAAGCCTTTGTTCGAATCATAATGTTTTCATTGGGCTTTGTTATTTATGTCAGTTAAGTTGAAAACTGGACTATTTGCAAAAAGAAAATAAGAAACTCTGTAGTTGAGTATGAAGACACAACAAGTTAAAGAAATAATGCAGTTATCCAGATAATTTACTGCCTCTCCCCACTCCAAGTATCCAGGTGATATAGAAATGAGCTTTTGCCTTGAACTATGCAATGGCTTTCATTTTATACTCTGATTCTGCTTCATTACATGGAACACATTTAAGGAGTCTCTCCTTAAACTCAGTTCATTTGAGCAGGTTTGCTAGCAATGCCCAGTGGGGAACCAAACTGGAAGGAAATAGTCAAATGTCTCATCCTGAGAGTCTATCAATAGAAATGAAGAGTGAAGACACTGACCACTGACAAATAATTCCTTCCTTTTCTCCTCCTTCTCCTCCTCCTCCTCCTCCTCCTCCCCCCTCCTCCCCTCCCCCACCCCTCCCCTCCCCTCTCCCCCACCCTTCCCCTCCCCCTCCTTCTCCTCCTCTTTCTCTTCTTCCTGCTCCTCCTCCTCCTCTTCCTTCTTCTTCTTCTGTCTTTCTCATTTGTATCAAGAAGAATTGCACTGGGATTAAATATAGCAAGAAAAGATCTTGTCCTAATGGTTAACGCTTTGATCTCAAACGTACTAGGCACACCAAAAATACCAATAGGTTTCAATAGGCAAAGCTAAAAGAAAAGAGAATGAACTCAACAGTGTTTGGCAAAAACATGATCCTCACCTTACCAAATCCACTTCCCTTACATAGATGGTGGGTGACCTGCGAAATCAAACAGGGAAAAAAGTGCCTGGAATTTTTTTTTTCCCCCACGATAAACCACATGATCATAGAGTAGAGACAGAGCCTAGTAAACAGGACTAACACAAGGTCAAACTTACCTTTGAAAACTTTTATAAGGAAGGCACCACATTGGAGGATATATTTATTTATTCTGTCGTTAACAGTATAACCTGTTTGTCTTCTAGACTGCTATTAATTCAGTTGAAGATAAATGAAGGCAGTGACTTGTGTTTAATGGTCAAACCTTTAAAACACTCAGGTTATTCTGTGGTGGGATCTTCACATTAGACGTGGCAGGTTGTAACTGAGAGAGCTTATTTTCTGGATCATGTTTACCTCTGGACACGTTATCAGTGAGAAGAATGTCGGGCGGAATTTAAACTGGGGCCACTTCAAGATCTTTTTGTGAAGCTGCCCACTTCTTATAGGATTCTTCAGGCAGAGGATGACTTGAGCTGTGCCCTCTCTTTGGATCATAGCAGAGTCCTTAAGTTTCTTTCTGTCCTGGTGTCATAAAAACTTAGGTTCTATAATGCTCAGGCGTATTTAAATTTTTTATATTGTCATTATAATAAACCTGGCAAAATTATTCGATGCGTCGCAAAAGCTCCTGATTTTATTTGTTTGGAAAATTCCAAGGAACTTGTGCTTTTTAAAAAGTTCTTTTCTAGGATGAAAAGAAATTGCCTTTTGTGTAGGTGTTTGTTCATCTATTTAGTTATGCTTTGCTATGCTTGCATATTCACAGTTTTGTGTAGGACTACAGTAATAAGTTTACCTGATAACTTTTTAAAGTCTTATGTATCTTGATGCTTCAGTTATGTGATTAAAAATTTAAAAATGAGTTTTAATATGAAGAGAACTAGAAAGCCATATTAGTGGCTGATCCCCCTGCTCCCCCCTCCACGCGCCCCCCCCCCCCCGCCCCCGCAAGAGTACAGTTAATCCCTGGAACGTGCCTTCAAACAGAGTTTAACTATTTGAAGAGATGGGGGTGGGGGGGGGGTCTGGTGCTAGGGCTGTTTCAGGATTTGGTTGCCAGCTGCCCATTTGGGGTTAACCATTTGGGATTGATTTGGGATTTGACTATCTCTTCTGGCTAGAGCAGGGTTTTTTCCCTGTGTAAAGAATCACTGAAGCATTGGGTTAAAATGCACATGCTTGTGCCCACCACTAGCAATTGCTTATAGGAGATCCAAATTGGGCCTTGGGAATATGTTTCTTAAACGCATCCTCTATGAGATTTTAATAAGTGCCAGGTCTTAAAGCAACTGCTTTAGAGAACTCCAATAACCTGCCATAGTTTTTCATTTGTCCTTATGGCTGGACCACAAATTGGATGGAATTGAAGCTAAATTTCAGATACATTTGCTACTCTTTGGATAGGAAACAATAGGCATGTCCTTCTGGAAGAATTCCTATGTTCTTGCGGGTAGGGGGTAGCATTGAGGAAGAGATAGGCAATACCTAGTAAAGTAGAATGGAAATCCTTCATGTTTTAAGTCTGGTTCAACCTCCGCCTGGGCCATTTGCTTGCTGATAGAACTTGGATGAGAGATTTGACCTCTCTAGCCGAATCTAAAGTTCATCTCAAAAATGGTGATAGTGTCACTGTAGGGCAGATTTATAATGCAGAGGTGTGTGATTGTGTCTGACAGGTAGTAGGCATTCATTCTTACTTTTTGCTTTCTCTTGAAAATGTAATATGCATTAATATTCTCTCCAAGAATGACAAAAGGCAAGGGGGACTGAAATAGCCCCTGACTTGATTTTCAAATACCTGGGATATGCTAATGTTCCAACACAGTACATTAGCATCTGAAGATTTCCTTCATTTCTACTCTTAGAGATGTGAACAGGACTACTCCATATGTGATATCAATTGCTGTCACCATTTAGAAACCACTTCCTTTTCCTCTCCTTATAGAAAGTTTGCTTTTATACAGGTAAACAATTCAATGCATTCGCATGGTATAAATGTGGAATTTTATTATAAAGAAGCTAGTGCCCAGGCTGTGACCTTGTTTTCAGGGTAATCTGTTATTTGGATATTTTCTGGGTTTTATACTTAAAATGTAAGTATATGTATACATATATGTGTATGAGGTATGTTTAAATTGTAATTTTAACTGCTGATACTTCATGTATGAATAATAGGAACTACCCAGAGGCATGTATTATGATAATATGAGTGATATTTACTCTCTTTATCTGCTTGCTGGGACCTGAAGGAACTAACTGAACAGCTAAAAACTGCTGTTTCCAGAAACCTCAACAGAAAGAGGATGCTCAACTCTCAAATATAATCATGATTATTTTCTTTAAAAACATTTTTAAAGTAAAGTTTACACTCAATTGTATTTTGTTTTAGTTACAGATACATAGTATAGTGGTTAGACAATCATCATATATAATAAAAGCCTAATATGCTAAATGTCCAGTTGACCAGTTGGCTGTTCAACCAATCAAAGTGTAATATACTAATGATATGCTAAGACTGCTCAACTACTCACTATGATGTGCACTGACCATCAGGGGGCAGATAGTCGACTGGTCGACCAGTCACTATGATGTGCGCTGACCACCAGGGGGCGGACGCTCCAACCAGTAGGTTAGCTTGCTGCTGAGATCAGGCCAATTGGGACTGAGTGAGATGGGCCAGACATGCCCTGGAGCCTTCTGTGGTCCCTCCCCAGCTGGCCAATCTCCTGTGTCCCTGCCCGGCCCTGATCATGCACCGGTGGGGTCCCTTGGCCTGGCCTGTGCCCTCTCATAATCTGGAACCACTCGGGGGATGTCGGAGAGCTGGTTTTGGCCCAATCCAGCAGGCCAGGCCAAGGGACCCCACTGGTGCACAAATTCGTGCACTGGGCCTCTAGTATACTTTATAAAGTGGTTCCCTGATATTTCAAGTACTCACTTGGCAGCATAAATAGCTATTACAACATTATTGCTTATTCCGTATGCTGTACTTTCCATCCCTGTGACTATTTTGTGACTACCAATTTGCACTTCTTAATCCCTTCACCTTTTTTACCCAATACCCCAACTTCCCTCCCCTTTGGAATCATCACTCTGATCTCTGTATTTATGAGTCTGTTTCTATTTTATTTTATTTTTAGGGTGATTATTTTACCTGAATGACCTAGACCCCTGGTTGGCAAACTGCAGCTCGCAAACCACATGCGGCTCTTTGGCCCCTTGAGTGTGGCTCTTCCACAAAATACCGACTTCTGTGAATGGGCCATGAAGTTTTAATCGCACTGTATGTGTGCGCCCGCACATGGTATTTTGTGGAAGAGCCACACTCAAGGGGCCAAAGAGCCACATGTGGCTCGTGAGCCACAGTTTGCCGACCACAGACCTAGACTGTTACATTTTATCTCCATGTATATGGCATTAGGTACTTACTTTTCTTGAAGGATTAATGTAAGAACATCTAAAACTTTGCATGGATGTGAACAATGTTTAAAAAACACCAATGCACTCTTTTCACACTGCAGTGTTTTATTAAGGAATATTTAAAAATTTTGAAAAGTAAAAAACTAGTTTTAACCTTCAAAGAATTTATCTATGATGTCCCTATAATCCTGGCAAACAGGGAAGGGGGCTGAAAGTTGCAGTTCTGTTGACACATAAGTGAGCCTAATATGTTGAATGCGAAGTATTTGCTCCTTAATTTTGAGTCTTGGGATATGATCCTGTAATGTTTTGTGAAATCTGAGCTCTAGTGATTGTGGCAAAGGCTCCCAAATCTATAGCCTTTTTGGTCACTTTAGTCTCTCCTAAGTCTATAATGGAGTAACCATTGTCTCAGTCTTCTCCCTGATAATGCATTAATTAAAAACATTGCAGACACAGTCCTTATCTCTACTTCAGGCCTAGGAGATTACTGTAGTAAAGGAGCAGGGGTATAATGACTTTATGTACAAGTAGATTCTTTCTGACAAACATCAATTTTAGTTCTTGATACTTGTTATACCTTTTGCTGCTGGAGATCATGGAACTCTATTGAATGCCTGGAGTTCATTGTAGACCACTAGAACTACAGTCCTGCCTTAAATTTTCATTTCTACTTATCTCTCAGGAAATTCAGTTGACTCTTGAATAACTGTGACCCCTGGAATGGTAAAAAAAAAATCCTATATAATAAAAGCCTAATATACAAATTGACCTATTGGCGGAATGACCAGTGGAATGACCTGTCGCTATGACATGCACTGACCACCAAGGGGGCAGATGCTCAATGCAGGAGCTGTCCCCAGCCTGCAGGTCCCAGGCCAGCAAAGGCAGGTGCCAGCAGGGGCCCCCCAATCGCCCTGCTGGTTGCCCCGCAGAGGGAGGCGACTGGCAGTGTCTGTGGGGCGTGGGGCCAGCGAGCAGGTGGCACCAGGCAGGCCAAGGCAGGTCCAGCGGGAGGTCCCTGATCACCCTGCTGGTTGCCCCACAGATCGGCCCTGGTTGCCAGCCAGGCCTAGGAACCCTACCCATGCACGAATTTTGTGCATTGGGCCTCTAGTATGAATATAACTTTTGATTCACACCAAAATCAACTACTAATAACCTGCAGTTAATGAGAAGCCTTACTGATAACAGTCAATTAATACATATTTTGTATGTTATATGTATTATATACTGTAGTCTTATAATAAAGTCAACTAGAGAAAAGAGAATGTTGTTTAAAAAATCATGAAGAAGAGAAAATACATTTACAGTACTGTATGTATCTATTGAAAAAATCTGCATGTAAGTGGACTTTTCCTGTTCAAATCCATGTTGTTCAAAAGTCAACTGTAATTTGGAACTATTTCCATGTAATTCCCAACTCTCTTTGTAGTTGTTTTGGGCTTTCTGTAACAGTTTCCATGTCTTTATTTTTTTTTTAATGTGTTCTTCTGGCACTTTTCAATCGAACCGCAAACATTCTCTATCGTATTGTCATGATTTTGCTCATTGGGCATTTTTTTCATTGTTAATTAGGAAGGCATTTTAAGGACATATACTGATTTCTCTGACAGATGGGAGAACCACATAGCTTTGATAGAGATAATTTTCAACACAAGTATTTGTAGATTCTATTCAAAATTGGGGAGGCAACCAAAACTTGGAAAAATAAGCCTTTCTAACCAATTAATGATTAATATAGCAGAAGGAAACTTCAAAAAGTGATAAAATTCCTCCTCCAAAAAGAGAAAATTCTTTGAATAAATGGGTTATTTGGTTCCAGTCTGTTTCCTGTTCAAATTTGAAAGAGGAAATAGTGAATAAAAATAAAAATGGATGTACAGAATATTGATATGTTTGACAGGACCAATATAAGGCAAAGCTATGAATTAGATTCTTTTTTTTTTTTTGCAACATCTCTGTCTCTCCTTAAGTGCTCTTTCCTTTTTGGCAACCTTTCCCTCCTCCAAATATATTCTAGGCAAACTTATGCCAAGTTTTTACTTTCTTTCTAATTTGCCCCCCTTCCTTTCAAAACTTACCTGTGGATATCTCTTTGTCCCTCAGCCAGTAAAAATAATACAAGGTTTTAACAATGGATAATGGCTTAATATAATAACTCTTATTTATAGCTTTATACTTTTATGAAGATGTTTGGAAATAATTGTTCTAAAAATTAATTCAGGGAAACTAAAAGATGAAGGCAGAATTAAAAACACAAAGTAATATATATTTTTGTACTGACAGAATTTTTGCTAGCATCCTTCAGATTATGTCTACTTTTATAAAATAGCTATTTTGATAATATTAAACACATTGGATTAATGTAACAAAAATGGTTCACTTGCTATTTGAAAATGGAATTCATTAATTATTAGAGTGGTTTATGTCTCTAAAGTAATTTCATATGCATTTTCTCGTGTGATTATCTCAATAATCATATGAGGAAGAGCACATAGCTTCACCTTTTTACAAATGAGAAAATTGAGCCTCAGATAGGTTAATAGATTTGCTCAAGGTGACCAGCCAGTGTGTAGTAAAAACAGGAAGAGAAGCAAAGTCTCTAGTCTCCTGGCCTGGTAATTGTTAGTTAAGAAATATAAAGTGATTGAAATTCAATCTAATATCATTCCCTTAACATATATATTAAGTACATACAATATGCTTTGACCTTAGGAAATGTAGACAGACACAGACATGACCTTGCTCAAAAGGATATCCTAGCCTGGCCAGCATGGTTCAGTGGTTGAGCATTGACCTAAGAATCAGGAAGTCATGGTTCAATTCCCGTTAAGGCACATGTCTGGGTTGTAGGCTTGATCCCCAGTGTGGGTTAAACAGGAGGCAGCTGATCATTGATTCTCTCACGTCATTAATGTTTCTATTTTTCTCTCCCTCTCCCCTCCTTCCTGAAATCAATAAAAATATATATTTTATAAAAAGGATATCCCCAATGGACACAAGACACTGGGGGGTAGGGGAGGCTAGGGGACTGTCAAGGGCGGGGGGGGGGGGGGAGGACACAAATGTAATACCCTTTGTAATACTTTAAGCAATTAAAAAAAATAAAAAATAAATAAAAAGGATATCCTAGTCTGCTTGGGAAGGCTAAGGCATCTAAACAGATGATTATAATGAGAGGTAGGAAGTAAAAAGTGCCACAATTGAGAAAGACAAAGTGCTGAGTGAATCTAGAGGATAAATCCCTAGCTGGGAAGTGAATACTGTAGTCTTTATGCTGGAATGAGCTCTTGGACATGGCTTAGAGGATGCCTTGGAACAATATGGACACACAGAAATGAAAGAGAGAGTATGCAAAAGCAGAGGGAATATTGAGAACAAAGATACAGAGAAGGAAAAAGATGACATAGAACTTGTCCTTATTTTGTTTTCTACTCTGTTAACACTACCCTGATACTTTTATATGTTCTACGGGAAGGACAAGGAGGACTATAGTATGTAGGCTTTGTCAATCAGGGTTACAGTGGTCCAAGTATCTGAATGTTACCCAGGACTCTTGAGAGAAAGCACATTTTCTCTTTCTACCAAGGTTGTTCAGATAGAGCATAACTAGAGGGCTTCTTTGCTACCTAATAGAAAAAGCTTCTGTTGGGAGGCAATTCTTCACAGGTCTCTTACATTCTGCACATCTTGTAGACAAAATGCTGATTGCTCTTTGTTCCAGACTATATCTATATCTATCTATATCTATATCTATATCTATATCTATATCTATATCTATCTATATCTATATATCATCTATCTATATCTATATCCTCTATCTATCTATCTATCTATCTATCTATCTATCTATCTATAATCTATCTATCATCTATGTGTGTATATATATATAAAAGGCTAATATGCAAATCGACCGAACAGTGGAACGACCGGTCACTATGATGCACAATGACCACCAGGGGGAAGATGCTCAATGCAGGAGCTGCCCCCTGGTGGTCAGTGCACAGGCTCATGGCTGGTGAGCGCAGCGGTGGTGGTGGGAGCCTCTCCCACTTCTGTGGCAGTGCTAAGGATGTCCGACTGCTAGCTTTGGGTGGGCTTAAGCCAGCAGTTGGACATCCCCTGAGGGCTCCCAGACTGCAAGAGGGTGCAGACCAGGCTGAGGGACCCCCTGAGTGCATGAATTTTGTGAACCAGGCCTCTAGTTTTTAAATATGTTTGCTTAGTAAACAGCTGTGGGAGGGGAGAGATAAGGATCCAGAGCTAGAAAAGGAATGCTTACTTCCTATTGTCAATGGTTCAAGTTCCCTAAGCTCAGGATTCCTCTACTGTGCAGGCGTCTTTGTGGGATTGTCTGTGTCACCCCCGTGGGATCTGGGGCTAAGGGAGAGTCACAGAAATATGCTGGTGTTAACGCTGCTGACTGTGCCATGGGTAATGAAGTCCTTTGTCTCTGGTTCCTGAGCCTATCTTCTGTCAGCCTGGTGTAACTGAGGCAGGTTGACTTGTTAACTTATAAGCAGAGTAAAATCTCAGGCCCCTCTCATTTTCTGTTTTCCAGATGAATTAACCAACTTAAAGGTTTCTAAGGAAGATATGTAGAGAGAGAATTTTGTGACACTATTTTTTAATATCTATTTTAAATTGTGCCTGAATCCAGATTATTTTATACTTCTCATGAGCCAAACCATTTCCTTTCTTGCTTAAATTTTCTTAAGTTTCTATCACCTGCCACCACAGAACCCTAATTAATCTTGCTGTATGAGAGTTTTATAGTAATTGATTTTAACTGGAAGTGTAAAATACAGGAATAGGATTACCAAAAGATTAATTTAGAAAGGGATTTCTAGAATATCTGTGGATTTGACTTAGAAAGAATGGGGTCTTTCCTTTAGACTGTAATGTTTTACAGACATTTAATTCTTAAATATTAATATGGCAGTTTCATTCCGGTGTGTTCTATGCACATACTCAAGTAGTGAAAAACATATTTAGATCTTTAATTATCATTAATTTTGGAAAGACAATAAGCAGATATTATTTACTTATAAGCAAATTCAAATTGAGTGACTTATCTGAAGCTCTGTTATGGTCTGAGAGTCAACCAGCATTTATGTGGTTGCTTTTAGAGTCTACATATCTTCTTTACTGCCATATCTCACTTCAAAATATAAGGCTAGTAAATAAAAAATAAAAAAGGACATTAATTATCTAAAATAACAGTAAAATTGATATATACAGTTAAAATAAAATGATAGTTTATTAACTCAGGGTTTTATTTTTTAAGTAAGTTATTTTACCTGAACATTTACTGGAATCCTAGGTAAGACATAAATTTTCCAAGTCTTAGATTTCTTATGTATAAATTAGAATAAATTAATTCTGTTTTTCACAGAGTGACTGAGGATTGCGTGAACTATACTGTATGTGAATGTATTTAGCAAGTACTTGAAAGAAATACAACAGGTACTTTATAATATTTCCTTTCCATTCTTTTGTATCAGGTGCAGATATAAAAGGTGTTCTTTGAAGGCTAAAAAATAATGAGGTGATTTAAAAAGAATAAATGTTTGCCGTTTTGAAATAAATTCAACTGAAATATTAATACATGACATATGAAAATAAAAAAGGGTGGGGCTTGCTTGCCTTCCCAAATATTAAAATTTAGTATAAAATAAAAAATTAAGAGTAAAATATGTTTATTAGAATCAACAGACAGATCAGTGAAATAAACTAGATAATCCTAAAGCAATTGCCAATATGTAAATCAAGCCTATATAATAAAAAGGTAATATGCAAATTAACCCGCACCCACTTACAAGATGGCTGCCTACAACCAGGCTGGCAGGGGTGTTAGTGAGGGATGACCAAATGACTGAACAGAAGGCTGCGTGGGCAACCAGGCCGGCAGGGGAGGGGCAGTTGGGTGTGACCAGGCCAGCAGGGGGGACAGTTGGGGGCAACCAGGCCAGCAGGGGGGGCAGTAAGAGGTGACCAGGCCAGCGGGGGGGTGGGCAGTTGGGGGCGAGCAGGCTGGCAGGGGGGACAGTTGAGGGCTATTAGGCTGGCAGGTGGAGCAGTGAAGGGCGACTAGGCTGGTGGGGGAGCAGTTGGGGGTGACCAGGCCAGTGGGGGGGGGGCAGTTGGGGGCAACCAGGCCGGCAGGGGGGGGCAGTTGTGGGTGGGCAGGCCGGCAGGGGAGGCAGTTAGGGGTGATCAGACTGGCACGTAGAGGCAGTGAGGGACAATCAGGCTGGCAAGGGGGGGAAGGGGTGACCAGGCAGGCAGGCAGGTGAGCGATTAGGAGCCAGTGGTCCAGGATTGTGAGAGGGATGTCCGGCTGCCCATTTAGGCCCGATCCCCCAAGGGGTCCTGGATTGAAGAGGGTGCAGGCTGGGCTGAGGGAACACCCCTCCTCCCCTGTGCATGAATTTCATGCACCGGGCCTATAGTTTATAAAATAAATACAATAGAAAATTCAACAAGTGTTATAAAAACTAGTTCTTTGGGAGAAAAGATCAAATCATTATATTATTTACCAACATAATTTTCATTTGGGTCTGGAAAAAGATTCTTAAAATGGCAAGGAATTTTTTTAAAACACAAAACAATGAAAAAGTCATAAAGACGAATATTTAATAATTTGACTAAATATAAACGTAATACTTATATATGTTAAAATATAAATAACATAAATTAGTAAAATAAAAATGTAAATAAACAAATGAACTGGAAAAATATTTGCAGCAAATATGAAAAAAGTAGAGTTCTAGCAAATGTTCTATAATAATAAAAGTGTAATATGCTAATTAGACAGGACAGCTGAATGACCTTCCAGATGTCATTCTGGACGTCCTTCCGGATGACCTTCCAGATGAAGCCACGGTGGTGGGGGCCGAGGTAGAGGCAGTTAGGAGTGATCAGGCAGTCAGGCAAGTGGTTGGGGCAATCAGGCAGGTAGGTGAGCAGTTAGGGGCTATCAGGCAGGCAGGCAGAGTGGTTAGGGATGATCAGGCAGGCAGGCAGGTGAGCGGTTAGGAGCCAGCAGTCCCAGATTGCTAGAGGGATGTCCGACTGCTGGTTTAGGCTCAATCCCACAGTTGGACATCCCCTGAGGGCTCCCAGATTGTGAGAGGGTGCAGGCTGGGCTGAGGGACACCCCGCTCCCATGCATTAATTTCGTGCACTAGGCCTCAGTTAAAAATAATAACCCAGTGGAAAAATGAATAAAGGTCATGTATAGCCTTGTAATAGAGAAAGAAAAAGAAAGGTCCTAAAAATATATGAGAAAAAATTCAACTTCACTAGTAATAAGAGAAATGCTAATAAAATGACATTATTTTAATTATTGCTGGTAACTTTATAGTGCTCTGTATTGTTGACACAAATGTTCTGTAAGGAAGTCTGTTACATGAAGAAATTTAGATAAGTTCATATCTATTGCCTCTTTAATCCTAATTCTAAATTTGGATCTAATTTGATATTCATAGCCATAACCACAATTTCTTAATGTACTGTAGCAAACTATTCAAATATACTATCAGTAATTCTCAGCTAATTTGATGTGTGTTTATTATGGCATAATTTATAAGGAGAAGTTGGCAATGATAAGAAATGAATATAATAGAATAGTTAAATATTACATATATATGTAAAAATTTTTATGCCACCATTAAAAATTGAGGTTTCCAGAACTATCTGAGAAAATATTCATGATATAATATTAAATGGAATACAACAAGTAAACGTGATATAAAAAAGAACAGTCTGGTACCTATTATGACCAAAAAGAAAATGCATTTAAAAAAGAAAAAAGGAATCTCACCAAAAATGAGATCATGCTTGTTTCAAAATAGCAAAATTAGAGGTATCTTTTATTTTATATTTTATACTTTGTTTTCCAAATCATTTTGTTTACAAAGCAAAAACTAAAAGAAAATCAAAGTTTTAAAAATAAATTGCTCATATAAAAAGTAAACATTTTTCTCTTGGATCAAATCAGCCCATCTACAGGATTTTGTACTACCAAATTTCAGAGTACTTAATAAGGTCAGAAAAATTAATTTGATTTTATGGTACAAAGGTTCAAAAATGAGATGTACACGACATGCTTGGGATATGAATATTTCTAATATTGGACCCACCAACAGAGTACACTATTTTGCATATTTTAGCTCTTTTCTCTTTGGTCTTTACCTGACCTTCCACTTGATTTGCATAATTTAAATCACTCCTTTGAGTGGCATGTAGTTGCATAATCATTATTTTAATTATCATTATTAACCTGTTTGTGTAATAGCAGATAATTTGAATAAATGATTTTCATATTTAATTTTTGCAGTTTCAGATGCAGTATAGATAGACTATATGCTCAATTCTACCTACCTATATGCAAATAATATTCAAAGTCAGATGAATTTTGATGCTATTTCTATTTTCTACAGTTCACTAAAAGCAGAAGTAATTTGTTGCTTGTAAGAATCCTTAAAATTTAAATTCCTTATCAATTACTTTCACTTTTGGATTCATTGCAATTATTTATTAAATAACAAAGCTCAAAGTAATAGGGCATATCAGATCTTTTAAGTGCCCTATTTATCTTCCAAATAAACTAGGCATCAGATGGTGGAGGTGAGGCCGATATCCAATATCCCATGAGGCCCAGAGCATGGTTCTGTAAAATGGGCTCAGAAGGGACTGGTCTGCTTAGGCTGGGATGTTACAGCTGTCACCTCTTCCTATAATTAACCAACATTTCTTTAAAGTTCCCTACACTTTGCCATAAGGTAACATCTGATCTGCCATAATTGACATCAATTTTGTTTTCTTTGTGCATTTGTCTATGTCAGGTGTTATGACGACAATCGAGAAATAGGCGGGGTCCTGTCCCTGTTTACAAAGATTGCCCTTCCAGCAGAGGCCCGTTCCGTATGCCTCCTGCCTCCAAATACCAACAGGACAAAATCCTGTGCTTCTGAGCAGCAAAATGTGTCCTATAGCAATAGTTCCAAAAGGGCGGGCCCGGAGGAAAGACACTAGTGCAGTTGGAGGACTAAGAGCAGATAGAGGGGGTGTCAGTTAAGGTGGGAGCCCCAGGGCTTACAGGACCCATGAGCTTCCTCAGTCAAGACATAGAAGAGAGATCACAGTTAGAATCAATTATGCTGCACAGTGTAATTATCCACTTGAGCCAGAAAGTCTTCTAGAACTATCCTTTTTCTCTCTGACATCCTAGTTCCAGCAAATTACCAAACCTTTCAAACCTTCCTGTTCAACACTTCTTCCACCTGCACCCTTACACCGTGTCCTCCTTAGTGCCCTTGCCTTAATGCCGCACTACAGGCTACTAGAATAGCCTTCTAACAGACCTCCTTGCGTACTGGTGTTTTACATCCTCAAACATCGATCCTATATTCTTTGGTCAGTGTGATCATTTTAAAGAGCAAATCATGACATCTTAGCTTTCAGTTTGAAGCATATAAAATGATATTAGACTTGTTTTGACCCATGAAAAGAGCTATTTTATAATATAACTGCTTCAAACCTATGTCAGGAGACTTTGGGCTGCAAGTAACAGAATATTCAACTCAAAATGGCTTAAAAATAAAATCATTAAATAATTTCATATAAAGAATATCCTTTAAGATTATGCTTTATAACTTCCCTTTTCAATATATTTTCTAGCAGTAGCACTTATTATTAAATGTTATTATTTCACCTATCATAACATTTAGTGTCCTTCACTCATAATAAACTCCAGTTCTTCAAGGCAGGAGTAATGCTTAATTCATCTTCATATTTCCAGAACCTTGTGGTGCCTTGTGGATTAAGAGAAGGAATGAATGGCTTGATGAAATAAACCAATAATTGACTAAACAGGATGGGTTCAGATCTTATACCATAGTTATATGGATGTAATACAAATGTCCCCATTACTCCACACAATAGATTAGAGATTCTCAGAACCACACATCCTTTTCCCAGTACCTCCAAATGAGTATGTGATACTGAAATTGTTGTGAAAACAATTATATTCTTGTTTTTAGATGTGACAATATAAATACGAATTAATACCAATATCAAGATATTGATTGTATAACCAGCCATCCAGAGGCAATCAATGCAAATTAGTGCCCTCAAAAATTGTTACTTTATTCTTATTCCATATAAATATTGTAACCATGTATATTTATAATTGTACTCTCAAGCAATGTGTTTTAAAATGAACTTGAATATTTAGTGCCAATTCTAGCAAAATATTAATGTTTCCAGAAAGTACTTTTGAAATTGCTAGCTAATATTTCCTGCAATATTTGTTAATAAAAAAGTGAGATTCAACTCAAAAGATGCTTCTCAAAAGCCATGCAAATAATCAGTTATAGAAAATTAAGTGATTTATTATCACTACATTTTAAATTTTATGTTGAAAACCTTGTGTAATAGAGTGAAAGAATAATAAACTGGATTCTGAGAGCACACTAAGCATCAAGTGAAATAGTCCTGTAGACGATCAACCCTACAGAGGTTGTATGGTTTGTAAGGTTATAATAATGTGTTTGCTTTCCTTAAAATATGCCACAAAATGCCAAATGATCTGCTATTTTTTCAGTTCTATGCATCATGTAAAACGTGTAGGTTCCGAAGAGGTTTGGCTGAGGTTCTCTTAGCCTGTTCTCAAAAGAAAGTCCCCTACTTGGAATTGCATATAATAGAGTACACTTATAATTTCTAAAATAGATCGTTGTTGCTAACATTCAGGGGAGTAAAGTGGAATCAGAGGTGTCTGGCCTTACTTATCAATTCCACCTTTCCAACTCTCTCTTTGAGCTCCACACTTTTTCTCCCCTAGTTGAGAATTTTGCAGAGGTGAGAGCTGAGAATATAACCAAGTCTTGTACTATATAATAGAACACACACTTAGAAATCTTATGTGCACTACAAAAACAAAACAAAACAAAAACCAAAAAACAACACACACACCAGTAAATCTCAGAGTATAGAAAGTTAACACTAGGGTGAACAGTATATTCTAAGGTGACTTGAGGTTATAAAATGGAAGGAAGTGTGTGTGTGTGTGTGTGTGTGTGTGTGTGTGTGTATGCATGCATGCACATGTAGACTATTATAAGCAACAACACCAACCTGAAATTTCACTGTAAAGATAGCTCAACAGTTAAGTACCAATTTCTATCTCTTAACTGAGGATTTAATTTTCAGAAACTTTAGGTAAATTTGCAGTCATTAAAAGTATGGCAATTTGGAAGAATCACTCTGGATTTGGGCGTCTACTGCTGGGGTGATTCAGAAGGTTTTTATGGGCGAGAAAATTTCACAGCAATTTGTTGGAATTACACAAATTAGCAATTCCACACAAGAGGTTACATCACTGTGAATCTCTGAATTTCTGTCTCCTACACTGTTCAGATCAGGAATCAGGAGAGACATTAAGCCAAACCAAAGAAAGACGAGAGCCAGAATCTGTCCTGATTCCAATTCATGAGGGGATCTGCTGCCAGTAAGGACCAGGGTATATGGACATATCATATATCATAAGATATACATGAACCTAGGTGGTGGATCTGAGACAAGCATAAGGCAAACAAACAGGTAGAATGCAAAGGAGTCCATTTGAACAAATCTGACGTCATGTATACGATTCAGATTGTCAATCCAGGCATAGCAAAGGGTGACAGGCAGCAGCAGCAGGCAATAGAACTCATTCATAGAGATTTTGGGAGGCAAAGTAAAAACCAGGTCAACCACAGGATGGCTTCAATGGAGAGTGATCTTGACAGCTGGAGTCCCTTTACCACCACCACCACCTGGATTCGAAGCCAGACGTAGTCCCAGGATGGTCTCCTGCTGAGCCTACAGATGGGAGATTCAGAAGCATGGAGAGGCTGGTCTTGTTAATTACGGTTAGTTTCTGAGGCAATGCAAAGTGGGCAGATTGCCAGGAACAATGTTACCTCCACCTCTGTCTTTCTACATTTGCCCAATCAGAATCCCTGGCTGCCATCCTCCTTCATCCTCCACATGTGCCTCCCCTTTCCCCACCTCACCCTCTGCCATGGACATCTTTCTGGGTATCTCCTTATATCTCTGTGATAACGCCCCTACCATTTTCACGGAATGGAGAGGAATTTCCTTCTTTCTTGGACAAGGCAATGTTAACACTATTCCTCAACAAGCAATCTATCTGCCCACCTACCCTGAAACATCTTCTTACAGCTTTACACCATAAGATTGTTGGGTTCACTAATATGTTCATTTTGCTCTTTAATTCGCTTCCTTGCTTTCCAGATAAGCTGCCATTTCTCTTCTTCCTCTATAACAATTGTTCTTAATGTGAGTTATATGAACACATATGATTCATATGATCTGTGAATCCCTTGAAATTATAATTTTAGGTTATTTCTGAATGTGAATCTTTCTGAAAATACTCCATCATTTTCCTCTGATTCTCAGTGGGACTGGTGACATAAAATAGTTAAGAATCATTAATTTATAACATATATTTTATTCATTGGCTTCCTGTCATTTTCTGTCTAATATAACAATAGTACCACTACTATAATTACTAGTGGAATTTGTACAGCACTTTACACCCTACAATATTCTTTAAAGTGCTCTTTCATGTCCATAATTTCATTTGAAACTCATGGCTTTCCTCAGGGGAGGGCAGATCTTTTTATATCCATTTTATAGAGAAAAATAGACTTAGAGAGGTTAAGGACATCCAGCTAAGAATATGGCAGAGCAGAGCTGGAGCCAGTGCCCAGGTATCTTGACTCCGGGTGTGAAAGCAAACAGAGGGTTTCTGCATGGCCAAGCCATTTAGTACCTACTTGGGACTTTTCCTTCTTTGGCTGCATTTTTTCCTCTTTAATACTGCCTTTGATATTATAGAATAAAGTCGGTGTGCATTTTATCCAGATTTCCTCTATTTCCAAACGGAGGACTGCTACATAATGTGATTTTTATGTAGGGCCCTGAGTGTTTTCTGTACTGTATTTAGAAGTAGAATGACTCACTGCTTTAAAACATAAGACATGAAGTTAGTAGTTCAAGTAGCTATGTGTTTCTGTCTTAAATTTGCCGAGTGATTTTACGTAAAACACTTAACATTTTGTTCTCAATTAACCTGTGAAGTTAAAATATTATCTTATACCAATAAAGTAACAGTTAACTAATTAAAGACTTAAAAGATTTATACATACTGTGTAAATAATATGTGTAAATCTCTGATGTTATTTTGAGTAGGTCAGTGCTTCCTGAGCTAAATGAATAATAAAAAAGAAAGTCTTGTGAGTACAAGATTGAATGTGTAATTCATTTCCTGATTAGACTGTTTATAAGACAAATCCACATTTTTCCTACATTTCTGGTTGATTATTTCCCCCGCTAAATTTACTCTCTCATCAAAGCAGTGTTTGTTCATTTGTAGAATCATTTAGCGTGTATTGGACTATGGGGACCTGAGATGGAACTTTTCCCATTTAAGAAAATAGCCACTCTGTATTTAGATTCCTGTAGGGGACACTTTAGGAGAGTGATGTTGTTGTATCACGCCTACAAATACCTCATCTGGGTTTGGCGCAACTGATCTATCTGCTCATTCAAGATAGCGGCACTTAGCAATTCAACAAGATGTAAGTTGGCTAATAAACAAAGCCAGTGTTCTCTGGGGGTTTGAACAACACTTCCTGTGTTTGACTCTGTTTGCCCTGAAGTTGTTTTAAGCCCGGCACTGCTGGTGATGTTTCCCCTGGTGCACAGAACAGCTCATGCCATGTCAAAGGGTGCTGACCTTTTCACTCATAGAACAAAAAGACTGGAAACAAATTATGCTCTGAGAACTGGTCAAAGGATAACAAAAAAAAGGGGTGGTGGGAGGTGGGATGGCCTGGCACAAAAAAAACACACCAAGTGATGAACACAAATTCTAAGCTTCAGAGCATTATCTTGAGAGTATTAGCTCTCTAACCAACTTTTAAAAAAGTGTAATATGAGCATTTGTTTCAATTTACTCTGAAACCACCCACCCCACCCCCTCGGCTCCCTTCATAGAACACGACGAACCAACCAGTGTTGCCTCTACTCTCCCTGTTCAGTTGAGTCTCTTCCAGTTTATGAGCTGTCCACCACGGAGCGGAGGCTTCCAGAGAGAACGACTCATCTGCAAGTTTTGCCCATGGTTCCTCAGAGTATATCCGGCGCGAAGAACTGCAGGATCCAGCACATCCAAACACATGCTGGGATACAGAATTTGAGTGGGAGGAAGAGGCCAGGGCTAAAATAGAACTGTTGTTTAAGTTAAAGAATTGGAGGCCTGGCCCAGCCTTTTTCAGCTGTGTAGCTTCAGCAACACCTACAGTTCCTTGCCAAGAATGGCACACCACATTAATGCAGGGAAAATGAGGAGTCCCGGGTGGTTTCCTTTGGGGGAAAAAGAGAAACATAATAGTATTAAAAAATACTTAATGGAAAAAGTAATCAAAACCCAAATGAACAAATGATGCTGTACTTCACTATTGTTTCAAGCTGATGGAAAAATAATGCTTCCTTATGTTCGTGAAATTAAACAACATCATTTGCCCAGGAGCTACTTGTACAGATACCTGTGCTGGGTGAGCTGATCATTAAGACATTGTTTAGGGTATAGTAAACCCAAATTAAATTTGACACAATTTCAGGGGCTGCTCTCCGTTCTTTTAACTATTCCAAGTCAGTTATGGAGGCCCAGTTATAATCTCACATTTAGAGTTCTGCCCCCAAGTAAGCATTTGAAAGCAGTGATCACAAAGCTAACAATCAGGGGTCCATGTTCCAGCACACTCCACAGTGTGACCAAAGTAGCTTTCGTTTGCTTGAACTAACACTCCCTCAGGGTCTTCTTTCCTTGCTTTGAGACTCTTTCTCTTCTCTCTCTCTCTCTCTCTCTCTCTCTCTCTCTCTCTCTCTCTCTCTCTCTCATAAATATCTGCAGAAATGTTCCTATTTTCTTTTTCTTAGTGATCTATAATCAATTAAACCAAAGTTTTATGTTACTCTCTTAAAAAGCACTTGAATCATTTTTATTTTGTATAAAACCTTGGTTTCTCTTTTCTCTTAGTAACTCTTTTTTTTTAAATATATTTTATTGATTTTTTACAGAGAGGAAGGGAGAGAGATAGAGAGTCAGAAACATCGATGAGAGAGAAACATCGATCAGCCGCCTCCTGCACATATCCCAGTGGGGATGTGCCCACAACCCAGGTACATGCCCTTGACCGGAATCGAACCTGGGACCTTTCAGTCCGCAGGCTGACGCTCTATCCACTGAGCCAAACCGGTCTCGGCACTCTCTTAGTAACTCTTGATAGAAAAAGAAAATTGTGTACAAAAATGAAATTGATTTTAGTAGTAAAGCAGTTCAAGTTGTCCAAGTGCCAGGAAAATCTTGTTTCTAGCCAGTTGTTTTGAAAATGATTTTTTATTATCCCCCAAATGATTCATGAATAGAGATAAGTCTGATTTAGATTATGGACAAGGCTAGTAGGCTTCAATAATTTTAATTGTCATTTCAATCATACTTTATAAATAACTCTTATTTTATTATTCATATCTTTTCTTCTTGGTCTAATGTATAACCAGCTATATTGAAGTTAAAGCTTATGGCAACAAATTCACCAATTTATCTTATAATCAAATAAATGTAAATTAAAAGAAAAGTTAGATACCTTCCTTCTTCTGGCCAATCAAGTAGTAAAAGTGAAAAAATTTATATTCCTGATGCTTGAAATGGTTATATGAAATTCTCTCTCTCTTTCCAAATACACACACACACACACACACAGAGACACACATATCTTTATATATAAATACATGCATGCATTATATATATGTTATAAAAATACTTAACATTTATTTTCTCTGTGAGAACACATAGGTGTATGAATGCATATAGATACATACACAAATGCATATATTTATGTCTTTTAACCCAAGGATTCCACTTTTGGTAACTTGCCTTAAAGCAAAAATTCTAAGTTTGGGATAGGGATATAGGCATTATGATATGTTTTAGAGAATTATTTTTATTTTTGTAAAAATTAAGCATATCAATACTTGGCTATAAATGAATAAGTAAAATTTCAGTGTTTACTTATCTACTCAAAAGCATTTTACTCAGGCATTGAAATAATGGTTTTGAAAAAATGATAATTGCACAGGCAAATACTTATGATATGATGTTACAATGATGTGATCTATGTATAGGGAGAAAAGCCTTGAAGGAAAACTACGAAATTGTCAAAAATACTTATATGAGTATTAGAACTGTTTTTCAAAAAAAATTTTGTGTTGTCAAATTTTTATTAATGCACACGTATAATCTTTTAAAATGCATATAAAGATTTTTACCAGTCACCACCCTCAATTATTCCAGTAAAACTGTATTATAATTATTTTTTAGAATCTTCATGATCTTGTATGTGCTAATGATTTGGAGAGACATTATACTAAAGTCTTCCAAACTTTAAAAATACTGAGTGGTAATATCACTATATTACTTCGCGCTCTCAGGGAAAAATTATTTCTGAGCAAGTGACCTCTCGATGACCATCATTTGCATTGTTGTAGTAAAGAGTTGCTCCCCATTCCCACCAAGTGAACGTATTGTTTCCTAAATACAGTTAAATAATTTTAAAAATCCAATTGTTGTAGACTAACTAATACACAAAAAAGAGGAGAAAAAATAGGGAGATGTGCAGAATTTGATATTACTATAGGAAAGGAATAAAAAGTAAAATGTAAACAGAATTCTTATTTCTATTACAAAACAATTTTATTTCTAAAAATTCCATTTACTTTCCTTTGGGTAACATGTAATACTTGAGGCTCATACACAACACAGACAAAAAAACATACCTGAACAATTGTGATTATGAGTGTTGTGTTAACAACTACTGCTGTTCTATCAAAACTGTGAATAGAGAATGGGAGACTAATTAATGGGAAACATTACCAGGCGGGAAAAGTTGGGAGAGTATTCAATAAGCTGTCAAAACAGGAGCTGAATTCTATAGAACGGGTGTTCACATATCTGACAAAAATCGATTCTGAAACTTAGCTTTTCCATTTTTGCTTAGAAACAGCATTGCCCAGACTCTCACCCACTAATCTTTCAACAGCTTAGAATAATGTATTAGTAGCAGGAAAATAAAATTTATTTTAGTGCCTTGGAGATCAACAAAGCCACTGTGAATTGTGGCACAAAAGTGATATACAGGTATTTTTTTTAATTTAGATTCTTGCTTGAAACTGTCTTAGTTTATCTGGTAGGATCGGACTTTAGAAAGATAGATCATGGTTTGGGAAATAAATTGTGTCCAATATTCCAGTTGAATAAAGGCCATAGAAAGCTTCAGAAACATACAGCCTTTTAACCTGTAATTTCCAATATGCAAATTCTACTTTAAATGTGTATTTAAAATTCCTTTGGGAAAAACAAGATGTCACAGTGACATATAAACAATAAATAAAATGTCTGAGGCCAGGAAATTAGCCATAAGTATTTTCAGTGAACATTGTGAGGACCTTGAAGAAAAGGCAAAAAAAGTTAATAAACAACTTGAAATTCTGAACTCCTTATCTCACAATGAAACTGTGAGCTCCTGTCTATATAATTTGGACACCTGACACAGGGTTATCATTATTCCTGGTAAAGGATGATAAAGGTCTATGTTTTGAATGACACTTTAAGGCAGATTTATCAAAACAATGTCTTCCTCTAATAGTGTGGGGATGGCCAAAGGGATGGAGGCTGGGTGGAAGAGGGCACAGGGGAGAAAATGGAGACATCTGTAATAGTGTCAACCATGAAAATAAAGTTAAAAAACAAGCTTCATAGTCAGAGAAAGATAAATACCTCATGATCTCACTCATTTGTGGAATATAGAGAACTACATAGACTGATGAACAGGGACAGATCCAAAGACAGAAACAGTGATCAGACTATCAATCCCCAGAGGGAAAGTAGGGGAGGGAGGGGGCAAGGGGAAGAGATCAACCAAAGGACTTGTATGCATGCATATAAGCTAAACCAATGGACATGGACAACAGGGGGAGGAGAGTATGAGTGGGGGCGGGGGATAGGGGCTTAATGGGGGGGATGAGGACACATTTGTAATACCTTAACTAATAAAGAATTAAAAAAAGAAAGAAAGAAAGAAAAAGCTTCCTTTTCCATTAACTCCACACCTGAAATTCCAACATTAGTTACTTGCTGTTATAAGCATTGACAATTATTTGTGAAATGCTTGTTAGAACAACAGGTTATAATAGTAGATTACAAAAGAGAAAATACAAAATGACCAATAAATCTATGAAAAGATGCTCTATCTCACTAATAATTGAGATAGAGCATCTCTTCATAGATTTTTAGCAAAAATTATTGAGACAATATTTATAAAAATTAAAAACAATGCAATCTAAATGCACATCAATATGTTAAAGTATGTTATATCTATAATATGAACTACTCTGGTACTGCTAAAATAAAATTTAGATTATATTAACACAGAAAAGTACCTATGGCATACATGGAGTTTTAAAAAGATTACGTAAGAGGTTGTATAAATGACACAATGTCTGTAAAATTGTATACCTATATCTATAATAATAAAAGCATAATACGCTAATTAGGCTGGATGATCTTCTGGATGACCTTCTGGACGACCTTCTGAGTCAGAGGCAGCTGCTATGGCGGCGGGGGCGCTCCCCTTGCACGAATTTCGTGCAGCTAGCCTCTAGTAAATGTATAATATGCTTAGTGTTCTCTGGAAAATTGGAAATTGGTCAGCCTGATAATTTGTTACTTTTTTTTTGCTTTTCTATTATGTTCAAAATTTTTAAATGGCTCTAGATCAGTGGTTCTCAACCTTCCTAATGCTGTGACCCTTTAATACAGTTCCTCATGTTGTGGTGACTCCCAATTTCATTGTTACAAATTGAACATAATTAAAACATAGTGATTAATCACAAAACAATATGTAATTATATATGTGTTTTCCAACGGTCTTAGGCGACCCCTGTGAAAGGGTCGTTCGACCACCCAAAGGGGTCGCAACCCACAGGTTGAGAACCATTGCTCTAGATCATTTTATAAAAAAAGGATTCTATAAAAATAATGTAATCCATTCACAAATATCTTAACATGCTTTTTAAAAATCAGTTAGCTGTTGCCCTGGTTGATGTGGCTGTCAGTTGAGCATTGTCCATACACCAAAAGGTGGCAGGTTCGATTCCTGGTCAGGGCACATACCAGATTGGCCGGTTTGATCCCTGGTCTGGGTGCGTATGGGAGGCAGCTGATTGATATTTCTCTCTCACATCGATGTTTCTCTCTCTCTCAATTAAAAAAATTAAAAATTAGCTATTTAAGTCTCCTTGGCATACAATTCAATTTATTATCTATTAATGACCTGCCATGCATCAGTCCATAATTAGGCCTTTGGGTAAAGAAAGACTAAGACACAATCTGTCTCCCCTTTCCAGATGCCCATGGTTTAGTGATGAGACATACTTGTAAACAAGCCAATAAAAATCCATACAATAATATATAAATGAACAGAATAATAACCTATGACTGTGGGATAGGAGTTGAAGGTTAGGAGAACTTAAACAGGGGAGGTACTGCCTAGGTAAGGTTTAAAAGGAAAGTGTGGAGTGTTGTCAGGAAGATGGGGAGGTAGGGAGCATGAGAGGGAGGAGAAGAGAGAATAGAACATGAGATAGCATCAAGTTTTGGCAAAGCCATAAAGGAGAAAACCCAAGGCCTCAGTGTAGTTGAAGATGAGACTCGATTTGCAGGCTGTGGAGACCCACATATGCACGTAGAGCTCGGGAAGTATGTCTCAGCGCTGCGGCTGATGCAATGGTGTGAGCACACTCCACCATGACATGCTTCCTCAGCACACCAGGAAGTAGCAACGCCCGCCTGAACGAAGTCCTAGAGCCACGTGCACAGTACCCCAGCCTTTCAGCCATTGGTCGCCTGTAGCAATGTGTCTCCCTCTGATTGGTCCCCTCATGCTATATATACCCCTGTAGTTCCACAATAAAACGGATTTGCATCACCGAACCTGGACTCCGGAGTCGTGCATGCAGACGCCCTAGCGCATTGGGGCTCTGTCGTCCTCACCCCTGAGGGACCTCCTGCTTCACACATATATAATTACATATTGTTTTTGTGATTAATCACTATGCTTTAATTATGTTCAATTTGTAACAATGAAATTGGGGGGTCACCACAACATGAGGAACTGTATTAAAGGGTCACGGCATTAGGAAGGTTGAGAACCACTGTACAAAATGGTTCCTGGATTAGATGTTGGTTCTAATCCCCTTTAAGAAATGATGTAATTACTGGACACAGCTGTAATATTAATCAATCATGTCAGCATTTTAGAATTTAGACTTTATGTGAGTGTCGTACTTTATTTTGTTCTTGATGAAGAGACAGCTGATACCTGAATTCACCAGTTTCAGTGGCTTTTCCACTGGCTCTGCTCCTAGTAGTTTGATTGATAAACTTAAGCTTGTAAAATAAACAGTAAGTGAGCTCTACAACATTGTTCTTGCAGACACTCAGTTAGCTGTGCATGTCTAGTGGCTTTGCATGCTGGCAAACTGTCATTCAGTTGGAGCAGTTACCAGCCAAGTCGGGTGGAGGAGACGGCCGCCTGAGAGCTGTCAATTTCTACATCAGTGGTCGCTGAGACAAGCACTGCCGTCTGTACCATAATTCTTCATTATTAAGTAACAGATCTTGTTCTTCTTCTCATGCAATGTTATTGCAACACATATCAAAGTAAGGAGCTGCTTAGAGCTTCCATTAAACTGGGAATTAGAAGGCTGGCCTACAGCAAAGACACTTGAAAATTACAAGTGGAAAGAAAATTAGGCTGATGTGCAACTAACTTCAGAAACTAATCAGTAGTAAAAATGCTTTTAGACAGAATTTCTCTCTGCACACAGAAATGATTCCGCAGCTTCCTTCTCTAGGCCTATCAACAACTTTGAATTGATTGTGATTTCACAGGCCACACAGCTTGAGCTGAGCCTCGAGGGGACTGCTAATTGCAGTCCGGAAAGAATGGTCCTGCAACTTATGTGAAACTCCACTAGACTTACACCTGGCATTTTGAAATCATTTTTATCTATGATTTATTCAGGGGATTTGCAAACAGCTGTCCCATATTAAGAGGATGCTGGTAGGAACAGTTGATAAAACTGATTGCAAGACACTTGGTGATATAAAGTGCTATGTACATGCTATTTAATAATAATAATAATAATAATAATAATAATAATAATAATATTCTGAAATCCCTAGCAGTGGGAAACCAAGACCATATATTAGAATTCTGAAACAATGCAACCAATGCAGTAATTAAAAGTTTTTAAGACAAACTGTATGTTTTAATATTCATTGAGGTAATTGTCATGTACGTGTATATCAGAAAATTAAGGAATTTACTTTTCCCTTTAAAATATACAAGCGAAGGTTACATAACCAGTAGAGCACAATAATTAGCAGGTTGTTTAACTCTTCAACTAGCTCTGAAAATTTAAATAGAAAACTTAAAAGGTCCATTTATTTTTAGTGGTTCCCAAAGAGGAAGAGGTCTGTATTGGAACTGAAGGCTCCAGGTTTGACCCTAAATGGGTCTGACAGGTTAGTGTAGAGATCAAACTCAGCTTCAGAGCCTGGCAGCTGGATTCAAGTCTCTTTCCTGACTTGTTAGATGTGTGTCCTCAGGCAAGTCATATGAGCTGTGTCTTCTACTTTATGGGGTTGCAATGAAGAAAAATACATTCAAAACACTGGCACATAGTAAGTACTCCAGAGGTGTCAGATACTCTGATTCTTATTTAAAAGCTATGTCCTCTTGGACAAAAATCATTTATCACCTGTGATGTCCAGTTCTATGTAAAGTATAGAGGTTTGACACGAAATAAAGGCAATACAAACTTGGCAGTGGTCAAAATGACAACATTTTAGTGGTCATCTGGTCTGTTCAGTTGCGATGGTCTCTTAGGCTTTTATGTGGATTAAAGTTAGGGAAATAAAGTTAGAAGGCCAGTGAATTTTACTTCGTTTTCTCCCACTTACTATTGGTGAGACATACTGTTATAAAGTTTACAATGTATTATTATTATAACTCCTAGGACAACCTGGCACAGGGCGTCACTGACATTTTGTTTACTGATGAATTCTTTTGGGTCATTTAGAGGGGCCAGAGATGCCAGCAGTCAGAGTTCAGGTAGGATTGACCTGGTGCACAGTGGAGGTAGACAGTCCTAGGAAATATGTTCGCCACTCATGCTATTGGAAAATTAGGTAGCAGCAGGAAGTAATAAAAGTATTCAGATTTACGTTTATAGCATAAATTACATAGTACCCTTTTATGTATGTTATTATGTTGGATTTTCATTCAAAAAACCCAGTTGGAAAAATCTGAGAGCATTGGTTTCATCAACTTCATCTTACAGATGTGAAAACCGAAGCCTGGAAAAGTTGTACCAAAAGCACAAAACAGGTCCTTGAGCCTGTGGGTCCCCTTGGTTGCATGCATTTCTTCAATCTCACAATGCTTAAAAGCAACAGCAAGAGGAAACTCAACATGGATAAAGGACTTAAATATAAAATGGAAAACCATAAAAATCTTAGAAGAAGCCATAGGCAGCAAAATAGCAGACACTTGTTGTAGCAATATCTTTACTGATACAGCTCCTAGGACAATGGAGACTAAGGATAAAATAAACAAATGGGACTACATCAAAATAACAATCTTCTGCACAACAAAAGAAACCATCAACAAAACTACAAGAAAGCCCACTGCATGGGAGAACATATTTGCCAATGTTATCTCCGATAAGGATTTAATCTCCAAAATTTACAGGAAACTCATACAACTTAACAAAAGGAAGATAAACAACCCAATCAAAAAATGGGCAAAGGACCTAAATAGACACTTTTCAAAAGAGGACATACAGAAAGCCAAGAGACATATGAAAACATGCTCAAAGTTTCTAATCATCTGAGAGATACAAATCAAAACAACAATGAGGTACCATCTCACACCTGTCAGAATGGCTATAATCAACAAATCAACAAACGACAAGTGCTGGAGAGGATGTGGAGAAAAAGGAACCCTCCTTCACTGCTGGTGGGAATGCAGACTGGTGCAGCCACTGTGAAAAACAGTTTGGCATTTTCTCAAAAAATTAAAAATGGAACTGCCATTTAACCCAGTAATACCACTTCTAGGAATATATCCCAAGAAATCAGAAATACCAGTCAGAAAGGATATATGTACCCCTATGGTCATAGTAACACAATTTACAATAGCTAAGATTTAGAAACAGCCTAAGTGCCCATCATCAGATGAGTGGATTAGAAAACTGTGGTACATCTACACAATGGAATACTATGCTGCTGTGAAAAAGAAGGAATTCTTGCCATTTGCAACAGCATGGATGGATCTGGAGAGCATTATGTTAAGTGAAATAAGCCAGTCAGCGAAAGATAATTATCACACGATCTCACTCATTTGTGGAATATAATGAACAACATAAACCGATGAATAAAAATAGATACAGAGGCAAAGAAGCATTGAACAGACTGTCAAACTGTAGTGGGAAGGCAGGGAAGGGTTGGGGGATGGGTAAGAGATCAGCCGAAGGACTTGTATGCATGCATACAAGCATAACCACTAGATGCAAGACACTAGGGAGGAGGGGTGAGGGCATGTACCAGGGGGTAGTGAAGGCTGGGGGAGATCAATGGGGGGAAAAAAAGGAGACATACGTACTACTATTTGTAATACTTTAAACAATAAAAATCCACACAAATTAACAATTAAAAAATTATCTTAGAGACCAAAAATTTAAATTATTTTACAATTTACTATTTACAAATAAATAAAAGCCAATTCTTCAACAACAACCACAACAAAAAATCAACAGCAAGAGTTTAGATACCAGCCTTGTGGTTGATTGGACCAGGCCTGATGCTGACATCAGGGGCTGGCTGACAATTCTGCAACACATGAATGAATGAACAGGTGCATGCTAGGCTTTTATTCTAGATGCCTGAGTACAAGGAAAACTCCCACACTCTCCCAATGGATAAAGACTTGGCCCTGCATCTTGGAATTAAAAAAAAAATTTTTGTTAATCTTATAAGGTCACATATTTGTTATTTTCTAATTTGTACAAGTGGATATTTATTTATTTTTATTTTTACTCAATCTACTTTGAAATTTGGAATGTGTTAAACCAAAACAAACAAATTAAAGTTGAATTTGGTGTAGAATTCAGAACAAGAGTGTAGAAACAGCTTGAAGTGATTGAACAGATTTTAATAAGGCGCTTTTTCTAATGGGAGGATTACTTACTGAACCCTGAATGTGTGAGGCCAGGTCATAATGATGCCCAGGACTGATGCTCCTGGTGAATTTGTATTGGGCGAGGTCACTGCTTTTCCCTCTGGCTTAAACACTCAGTTCCCCAAGCGGGGAAAGGCATCTTCTCTTCTTTGGATGTCCGGGCACTCTCTCTTTTGTACAGCAACATGCATTCCACCTCATGTTTTTCAACCACTGCTGTGTGCTTCCTGCACTGATTTTGACTTGCATCTTTGAAGCCTAGGGGGACTGTTTGCTGGATATTAAATGACAGTGAGGCTGGATGACAATCCCCAGAAAGATATGCACTACATTTCAAGCTTTTATGCCCACTGCTTTGACATGCCATTGGTTGTCAGAAATAGACCGGTGTGACTTCCAACTCAAAGTCCTGAAATGTTTCAAGTGGAAGGAAGCTAGGAAATGGTGCCTGGGGAATTGTACTTTATGGCTAAAATCCCCACACCAACTTTCTTCTTATCAAAAGACGAGAGAAAAAAAGACAGGTGCAATCTTACAAAACAGACTTTAAAAAAAAAATCCAAAGAAAAGTTAGGTTAGCTGCCGAGATACAGAAAACCTCAAGTATTTGCCAGCAGTCTTTGAGTCCACAATGTTCAAAATTGGTCAGTCCCTTCAAGCACATTTAAAATAAAGAGTTCACATCTCAATCAAAGACAACTTATTTCTTGCTAGTTTAAGTCTTAAGTGTTGGATTTGCTTTCCTGAGTCCACATTTTCCGATGCTGTTAAGTGAGGCAAGAGGCCGCTGGCAGTTGAGCAGCGGGGTGGGGAGAGAAGTCTTTTTCAATGTAATGGCTGTATTTTAGTTAACATGTTGTCAGTCTTTAATGACTAGTGGTGTAACAGCTGGTTTTGATGTAATTTCTTTTGAGACCACTAGATTACAAGCAGTTTATTGCATTCTTCCTCTCACACTGCTCCCTGGATACAACCCAAAGTCAAAAGGTTAAAGGTCTAAAGCCATAATCTAAAGGATTTGTCATCATTTAACAGGTCACTTGTTGCTATGTACTGTGCAAACTGAAAAAATTTTAGTGAGCCTGTCATTCTGATATATGTGGGTATATAAATATGTTTATATGTATGCATTATATGTACACACACACACACACACACACACATATATATATATATAATTTTTTTTTTCTATTTTCAAAGGAAGAAGTTGAGAATATTCTGTCGGAGACATTGTCAAAAATCAGAGTACATTTTATATGTATGTATTAGTTTTTCTAAGGGTGGAAGAAAGAATATGTTAAAAATTTAATATAAATTTCATTGAAAGGATCTGAAATTGGGAGATTAATTTCTTCAGAAACATGTTAAGACGACACCAGATCTTTGAAAGAGCCATAGGTAACATATCCAAAACTAAAAGTGAGGGAGACAAAGGAATGGGGTCAGACAACTGCGAGAGGCGCTAAAGGTCACAGGGCCCCATTGTTGGTTCATTGTAGATCTGCAGCTTTTCAGTCCGCCAGAGTCTGACAGCTTGGCTGTGCTGTGCTAGCCAAGGACCTTCTTTGTTTAAAGAAGAGCCATTCTTTCAAGACTGGGCTTGGTAAAACAGAAAATCCAGAAGAGAATGTATGAAACAGCAACCCTTTTCCTTCCAGGCATCAGTGGTGGGTGTGAGGGAGTTTTGCAGAGTGTGTGTAGAACTCTGAAGGAAATGGAGCTAATTTCCACTGTGTTTGACTTTATGCTAGTTTAGAATATCTCTCCTTTTAACATTAAAAATTCATCTTTTTATATTCTCACAAAGTGCTGTAAATAAAATTTTGGAAATGTTTTTAGGCAGTTCGAAATCTTTTGAACTTACGGTTCATCCATAGCATCACCATTCTGGACTCTCCTTCAAGATGGTGACACATGGTCCAGTTCAGTCAAACCTGTTTTCTGTGTATCTGTTGCCCTCTAGGGACTCCAACATGAAAACAAAACAAAGCAAAAACATCCACCATGGCTACTTGGCCATAATCATATGCCGTTGACTTTTCTTCCCATCATGCATTCAAATTTAATCTCAATTTTTATTTTTGTGAACCTATATTTTCAATTGCTATGATTTAAGTAAAATTCATTTACAAAAACAAATCTAAATTGTTATTTCAACCTCTAGGTATATGGCAACTATTACAACTTGGTAATACTGATTATTTCCTTTTGGTTCTATGAGTTTGACAGAAATAGAAAAATAGCAGAACTTTTAAATCACTCTATTTACTTTGAAATCTTGGAATCTTCATTTTCATAGTAGGCAGCAATCTGTGTCTAATAGTTATTTATAAAAATAATATGTTAGTGCAGATTCTTGCCTGAGAAATAATTGTGGATAGAAAATAATTGACTATAATAGTAACAAGAAAAAAGGATTTCTGCATTAAAAAATTAGTTTTCTATTATTTCTTAGAGTTTAGGTAAACTTGTATGAGTAAAATGTTTAGTTGAAAGTAAGTCATACTAAATCAATAGTTTCTTCACAGAAAAAAGAATAGCACATATTAACTGGACATGTTTTAGGCTACGCTAGCATGTCTTCCTTGGCCACAGCTGACTAGGGGGGTGCCCGCCTGACTGAAGACAATAATCAACACGCTTGACAGCTGCCTATGAGATAGCCTGGGGCGACAAGGCATTTTGAAATAGAAAATTCCTAGGCCAATCTGATGCTCACATTTGCAGATATTTAGGAAATATGGAGAGTATCAGACAGTTGATAGTTGACTATAGTGATCATGATCCCCAACTATATGAACTAGAGTTATAATGAAGGAAAAGCTGTGAGGTAGAGAACAGACGCAAGCTAAATCCACATGGTAAGAGGAGAAGGGCACATGGAAAATAACCAAAGACAAAGAGAGAGCTATGTTATATTAATGGTTTACCCTAGTGCTGAATGGAATAAAAATTCCATAGAATGTGCCACCATGATCTCTAGAGCTGACAAAAATCTGGAATGACCTCTGGTCAGCCTCTTTAAGAGTAGATTGTATTTCAGTTCCTTGCTAGTTCCATTCCTTTCATTACTTGTGAAAACTTAATTGCACCTACAAGAGTCAGCCTCTATTCCACATAACAAAATCCCTATGGTGAAGGTATCAAAAAAGTCTCTTCTAATTAATTAAGCAAAGGAAGGTTTTTGTCTAGTATGTTGTTCATGTAAAAATTGTTTGCTATTTAGATTAAAATTGTCTTTAGTCAGTGTTTGTGAGCTTAGGTGGGCAGGTATTACTCTTTGCTATTAACTATTTTTCCAATTTTTATCTTTTTTCTGCTTAAAAAAATGTGAAGGGAGCTCCTTTATTCCCTCAAAACAGGTTATTTAATTTCTTGGAGCCTATTTACTTAGTGGTATTGAGGGAACTCAGTTGTAGAGAGGTTAATAAAATCTTATGTACGATTTTTTTTAATAAAAGAAATCACCCAAATAGGATGAATTGTTACTTTGTTCCTGGATTACAAACTGGATTGCCACTACTTAGCAGTAGGACCCTAAACTGTTTACTTCATCTCTTGGAACTATCTTTGTTTTACCATTACCAATTCTTTGCTTTCTTGATTTCTCCGTTCTGAGAAACATTCCTGAATTCTCCCATTGCTATTATAAATTTGTCAGTGACTCCTCATTATTCGATTGAGTTTTGCTTTGTATGATTTGATTCTATGTTGTTAAGTACATGACATTCAGGATAGTTAAATCTTATGGGTGAATGTATTATCATTATATGATAACTCTCTATATTCTTAATCCTGCTTTTTTTTTTTTTTTTTTTTTTTTTTTACTTAAGGTCTATTTTGTGTAATATATATATTGTGATGCCAGGTTTTTTAGATTAGTATTTTCCTGGAGTACACTCTTTTCCAGCCTCTTCTCTATCCTTTAGTTTCAAACTTTCTTTGACGTCATGGAAGGTAGTATATAGCATTGTGGTTAAAAACATGTGTTCCAGAACAAAACTGACTTTGTGACTTACATCTATGTACCTTGGGCTAGTTACTCAATCTCTCTATGCTTCAATTTCTTCATCTGAAAAATGGGGATAATAATAGTTTTATTCATAGGTTTATTATGAGTCTTAATATGTAAGTGTTCAGAACTTTGTCACATGGTAAGTATGAACTTGACAGTGATAGTTGTGTTTTTCTTACTATAATGATAGTAGGTCTTAGTGGTTGAATACAGATTTTGCAGCTAGACTGCCTGAATTTGAGCCACTTTCCACCTTTTCCTAATAACATACCTCAGGAGTTGTGATGATAAATGAAATATTAAATGTAGTATTTAAAAGATTCTCTAGTGTGTAAGTATATCTTTTAAATCTTTGATCAATTTTTTAAACTCAATGAAATATCCTTGATTTTTAAGGTAAAAAACAAGTTGAGAATACTGTCATTTTACTGTATCTGTCTTTATCTGTGCAAATATTATTTTGTTCAGATATTTTTCTTAATACCACCCATTAACACATAAAGACATTTTTTAAAAAAAGCATTACACATATGAGCATCCACAAATAAAAAAGCAAAGTAATCAAATATATGATCTTTATTTTTTTGTTCAAGAAAGTATGCAATTCCCTAAACATGTCTCACAAGTGAAGCACCAAAACTTGGACCTTCATGGCTTCTTTTAACTATGTTAGTCTTCTTTGCCCTACTAAACACGTCCCCCCCCCCACCCCCCCCCACTTAGTCAGACTCTCATGGTTTCCTCTGTACATTTTACACAAATGTATTACTCACACCACTCTTGCAAGTGAATCAGAAGCAACTTCCTGTTTCTCTGCTCACTTCTGAATAATTCAGTACAGAAGTATCAGGAAGAGGTGTGGCACAAAGTACCCCATACAGACTGACATCCTGCATTTCAAAGGGATAATAGCACAGCTTTTCCCCTTCCCTTAAATTAAGATGTATTACATCTGTACCAGCATCATTCATCATTGGACTCCTGGAGAAATAGTTTGTATGGCAAAGCTTTTCATGTCTTCTTCACGGCTTGATAGAAAAAGAGGAAATAGATGGGTGAGGAAGTTGGGAAATCTTTCTAGCTTCTCATGTTAATATGAATGAAAAGCATTTCACATTTGGGAACTTGTATCTTTTGTTTAGTAGTGTACTTGCTAGATTTTAGTTTCATCAGACTCAGATAGGACTAGTGGTGTACTGATAAATGTTAACAACCTCTATTTGTAACATTTATTAATTTTTGAGGTTCTCCCCTTTGTGGACAATTTCAAGAACTCAATTTGATGTCACTAAGTGTGTAGTTAGATGAGATATATAAAAATAGCTCTCATGAGCTGGTAAGAGTTGACTCAACCAAACTCAAACTTTTAGAAGAAAGATTTTGTGTAACCTATTATACATATGCAACTATAAAATATTTGATACAAAATTAGGTATTTTAATCCTTGAACTTTCTATACCAAAGTATCAAATTCTAGCAATTTATAGTGACAGAAACAGGACTATTATATGGTTGAAATTAAATGTGTGAATATGCCAAAAACCTATTGTTAGGCTTCAGTTTCTGTATTATATCAAATCTTTAACTAAAACATCAGACAAGTAACAAGGGAAGGATATCATTCTTTCCTACTTTTTTTTCCATCCTTACCCAGCAATGCCTAAAAGTTACAGATAATCCAAAAATCTAAAAAACATGTACATTTACATAGTTGTATATTGTGTACAATTTGATAGAGCAAATATGCAAAAAGAAATAATGTTAAAATAAGTTATTTTGTTGGAAGAAATTAGTGTAATTCCATTTTTTTGCATAATGTAATTTGTTCCAAGATTTTAAACAATGATTGCAAGTTAACTTCATTCATTTAATAATATTTTTGAGGGCTTATTATGCCCTAGGTGCTACTCAAGATACTAGAGCACAGAAGTAATAAAATATAAACAAAAATCTATACCCTCATATGGCTTACATTAAGGGGAGGGAACAATAAAAAGATCAATAAGCAAATTATGTAATATGATAAATAGGGATCACTGCCAATGAAATAATATAAAGTAAGGAATAGAAATATTATAAATTTTAGATTAACATTTTAGATGGGTGGGTAGAGAAATTTATGTAACCATAAAGAGAAGTCACCCCAGGTCTTGACCTTTGCCCGACTCAGTCTATGAAGAACTCTACTGACCAACCCACACACCCACCTAGAGCTAGTTCTGAAAAACCAGCAAATTTCTAAAGCCCTTGAATAGGCATTTCTTTAGTCTAAAACTACAGAAGAAAGAAAACACATCTAATGATGCATTTAAGAGATAGAGCCTGTAAGAGGACATTCTATAATGAGCCGGGGAGAAGTTTTCTTTGTCTTCACTGAGAAAGGCCCAGGGACTAGAAGGTCAGCAGTAACAAAGGGAAGAAGAAAGCACATATTTTCCCCAGGTTCCTTATTTTGTTCTAATTTAAAAAATAAAACGGTTAAACATGTTAAAGACATATTTATGTAACGATTTTGAGATAATGAATTCAAAATTGCTCCTAAAACTGAGGATACATTCTCCTGTGAAGAGCAGTCTTCATTTTCTGACTTGTGAAAAATTTCAGACTTATGAAAAAATTCAGTGTAGCTACAATAGGGAGTCTATAGAGCAGAGGAAGAGCATGAGGGCACATAAAATAAAGAAAAGGATGGACACTTCTGGGCAATATTTTGGTGCAGTATAATTTTTGTAACCTCTATAAACCCATCCCTATACTGGAAAGAAATCATTAAAGATGAAAAAATGTAAATTTATCCAGTTTTACTCAATTTCAATTATATAGACTTCCATGAATAGGCAAAAGAAAACATATTTCAATGACTGTGAGTTTTGTCCTTTAGTTTAGAATGCGAGCGCTCTGGTATTACCTCTGCAGTATGGTAAATGCTGAGATGCAGGTGGGGTGAAGATTTGGCGACATCAGGCAAGGGGGATGGATTTGATCTTGGTAATCCAGGGCCTGGGAATTCAAATCAACTTCAGTGTGCAACTGGGCATCTTCTATTTAAATAAACAGAAAATTGGCACATAAATGACTCAGAAAGTGTTCAAGATTGCCTCAGTGCAATATGTGGAGAGGGAGAATCATATCTGATAACATTTGAAAGAGAAAATTTTACCAAAAATCACAAAGGGCCTTTTGTGCTCTAGAAAAGAGTTCTTTGGCAAAGTGCCTGCTTTCACATTATCTCCCACTTATGATGTTTTCTTTATACAATTTACATTTTCTGCTTTTCTTTTATTTCACTAGTTTAACTTAAAAGACGCTTCTATAGCATTGTTTATATTTTATTTTGTTCTCATTTTGGTAGTTCCTAAAATAAAATATACAAATGCTTCTTGGTTTTGCTTTTTTTTTTTTTTTTAATAATGCAGAATCCTGGGTACTGTGAATGTAGTATAATACGAATGCAAAATTCCATGAGGAAAAAAATTACAAATACATAGGAATTTGGGAAGATACACTGGTGATACTTGTGAATTGTTAATTTTAGATTTTTATGGTAAAATATACCAACTGTCATTAAATTGTATGCTCCTCTCTATATATTGCTTTAAAGAAGAGAAAACTGAGATAACCCCTAAGATTCCACATATAGTAAAAAACTTGCTGCAATTTCTCCTTATTGCATTAGTCTCAGGCATTCTCAATAAAATAAGTAAAGAAATCAATAGCTCCCTAATTGGTGGAAACTCTTGGTGTGGTTGTATAAAGTTCATTACTGTTCAGACATTTAATAAGTAAACGTCCTCTCAGCAACTCCAAATGGCTTCAGTTCCTATTGAACACAATTCTCTTTTCAAACCATTGATGTGAACTGATTCTATTGACACTAGCTATTGAAGAAAACCTTCAGTTGAAGGGAACTATGTCCAACATTTATCTCTATTGGTGGAATTTTTTCATTTTATTTATTCTTCTTTTATTTTTTATGTGAGAGGGAAAAAACAAAGTCAGATCAAACACATCTGTAGAACAAAGCGGCAGGGCTCACACCAATGTACAGGGATGGGAAGATTCTGCTCTCATTTGCTCTGAAAAGCCCCGATGCATTTTCCCATTCACAGGCCTAACAGTGGTGCCTGTGTTTCTCACTTAACTTGCAGTTTCCATGACCTGGATCTCTCTGATGCATTTCTTCTTTTTCTTTGTTAACTCCTTTGCTTTCCTTTTTTTTTTTTTTTTTTTAAAGTAAGTACATTTAGAAATAAGCATGAGTACAGTTACTTTTTAGATTGAATATGGAGTGGTATGGAACCTCTTCATTCTTCCAGGTGAGTAGTTGAAAAAGGTCTGCACCTAAAGTTTTGGGAATGTTTTTAATTCCAAGTTCACTTTTGGTACTAGTTGAGTAAAGATGCTCAGAAAAGCCCGTCTGAGCACTGCAAGTTTTCTCTTCCCTTTGATGTTTGAAGCTAATGCTTAGCACCTATCTACCATCCACCAGTCCTTTAATCAGTAGCCAGCCTGTCCGATGAGACTAGCCCCAGGATGGTTGCCCCAGACCAGGCCATGGGCAACACCCCTTTGTCCCTCTCACATGGATGGGACATGATTCCACAGGATTAGCCAACAATTATATGCTCTGAACTGATCAATTCAGTCAATTTACTGTGCAAAGTAAATTGATCCTTCAGAACAAAGGGTTCTGTCAGCAGGGAGCTACCTGAGAAAGCAGCATGCCTGTGTAAACAGTTCTGTCCTTGTCCCAGTGTGGAGTGGCCCTGCGCCATATGGTGCCACTATGAACTTATTAGCTGACGGATTAACTGATCTCCGCATTTGGGATCCCCAGTTTCCAGCTGTGAGAATGATTGATGGGCTAACTACTGCTCCAGTCTTGGAAGTTATTTCCTCCATTTAACAGAGTCAAGAAGACAGAAAATTGCCCCCTTTGTAAATGCTAATCTCACCACTCCTTCGAACACCCAACATAGCAATTTATTCAAGGCAAAGTCTTAAAATTGGTATAGTGCACATCAAATGCATACTAATTAGCAATTTCTTTTGAAGGCTCCATCACTTATTAAGGGTCTCCTTTTCCATATGTTCATCATGCCCCACTTCACCCTTTAATTACAAAACAGCACTTCCAACTAATTGTGAGAAGGTATATTGTGGCCAGAATCTGTATTAAACACCATACCTTCTGAGGCCTAATTTAGGGTCACATCGAAGGCAGACAGATAAGCAGGCAGAAAAGCTCACAACTGTTGTCTGCAATTGTAGGCATATTTGGGCGTTGCTCAGGAGAAGCATTTTATCTAGGATGGCAGTTATGACACTCATCAGTGGGCATTACAACAAGCTGTGGGCAGGAAGAATAGGATTAATCTTAAGTTAATAATTGGGATCTTTTCTAGTTTGAGAGAAACTTACATGAACCCCACAAACACATGATAATATTATTTTTATCTTAGCAATTTCTTCACCTACAAAGGAACCCACACATTTTATAAGGCTAATCATTTGTTACTGGATTAAATGCCTAGTCATTTAAATATATATACACCATAATTACACAATAGAATGGGAAATTTTGCAAAACGCACTTCCTGAATGATACTTAAATAAATTATTCCTGTCTTATGAAATGTTTTCCTTTATTAAAACACGGAGCCTTGAAGCCACTCAAGTATCTCTAACCTTGATCCCAATGATATGCCTCTCACTTACGTCTGTTATTGCCAGTCTTGCAGCAATACTGGATGATAAAGAACTGGTCAACTCCTTCTGCTGGTTCTTTACTTACGCAGAATTTTCCAGACAATTTAATGGAAATCCCTTCTTATGATGCTGACACTCACAGAAAGAATTGATGGAAGTTTAGAATTTAGGTCTACTTAGGCTGCAAAATGGGGACCAAAGCAAAGACACTATTGAATTATGGGTGCGAAAAGGGCAAGTAAGGGATTCACTTTTAATAAGAGATGTCCATTTTTGGAACTGAGGACTTTTTGATATTATCTCCATGGAAACAAGTCTCACCAAACTCTCTAGTGAGCCTGACTTCATCAGACAACAGAAGAACCCTATAAATACTCTAAGGAACCAGTCAGCTCCATCTATTTTTAAGACTGCTTCGAGGCAGTTTCCAAAACCATCCCTAAATTTGCAGCTGATGGATGAAAGAGATGGGAAGAATGTGAATGGCAAACTAGGTATAGACTGCTTTTGTTTAAATAATCGCAAGCACCCTAGAGCAACCCCTTTGCTGATTGCTGCCTTCAGCCAAACATCCTTGTTCGGAAAATGCCTCCCTCTGTGATAGTTATCGATACTTTAGTTTCCAAGCTCTCATATTCAGACTCACCTTGCTCCAGGGTGTGCTTTGGTAAGTTCCAACCAAGGTTTTTATGATCTTGGTTTATGAGCTTCGTGACCTTGGGCAGATTTGGAGCTTTCTAAGACTCAGCTTCCTCATCTGTGACTCATGAAGAGGAATCAGACCTCACCTCAGAGGTTTGAGTTAAATCTGATGTGCTGATATGTGAGCATACTGGTGTGGCAGGGAACAGAACTAAAGGCGAGACGATTCCTTTTTCCCCTTTTCCCTTTCTTTTATTCACTAATCATTTTGACAACTGGATTTCATCAATTCTTAATACCACACTCACCATTTAGGTTTCTTCATGGGATAAGGAATTGGGTATTTCTCTTCTCTAAAGTTAAAAGCATAAAGAAACTGCTATTGAAATGGAACGAAAATGAAGAATACCACATTATATTCTTTCAAGCAATACCAAATATACTAAATGTTAATGTAGTGTGGGGTCAATCATTTATTTTTAAAAGGCTTTCTAAAATTTGGTTGCTCTTTCTCCTAATAAACAGATGAATTTCCATATTAAAATTGTGATGTGTGCAAAGAGAACAATTCATGCAAACATTGGAGTTAAAAAGATCATCACCATATTTATGAAAAACTGGTGTTTTTATAAATGCTTTTATCATAGGAGGCTTTAAGTATTTTAAAAATTAGATTGGATATACTTTGTTGAGATAATAAGGTTTTAAGCTACTATTTGAAATATAATAGGCAAATCTTGTTTCTGATTATCCATGCTAATTGAAAAGTTTACCTGAAAATAGGCAGATAAATGTCTTATATTTGGTTGGAAAATAAAGTCTATTATTTTTCCATCAGATTTATTTTTTCTCTCTGCTTCTCCTTCCCCATTTAGGCAATTCTCTTAGACAAATGTCAGCAAGCCTAATTTCCTCCTTTGTATTAAATTACTCAAGGATGATCATGCTTAATAATTATAAAAGTGCCACCAGATTTCAAAAAGTTGTTCTTCATATTTGCCCTTTACTTCTCAACACCACCTTCTGCCCACCCCACCCCCACCCGGTTTATTTCTCAAGAGAAACCATGAGTGATGTAGCATTCAGGTTAAAGGACCTCTGCCCCCAAGTGGTAGGGGCATTTTATCTCTTGGAAACTCTCTCCTCTGCCCTTCACTCTGACCAACTTTTGAATTGCAGGTGACTTGAGAGTAAGTCCCTATTTTATACATCTGTTTATACTTGGTCTTTGAAAAATAGTAAGTGTCTTTGGACACAGAAGATAGTCCTCTATGAAAATCATGGCTATTTGTACTGTTCAAGAGGAGCTGGGTATGGAAGAGCATTTGTAATATACCAGCCACATACATTCATCAGAGCTATATAGTCTGAGTTTGTAAACTGTGACTTTTATAAAGGGGAGGCCACAATTCACATACCTTCTTACCTTCTCCAGATATCTACCCCACAAAGATTGAATCAAAGGGCATCGTTGATTCTACATGGCTTCTTCACAAAATTTTAACCTGACCCTCTGTCACTGCACTTATGTGTGTACATACGTGTGTGTAGGTGGCAGGAGTGGAGTGGGTAGGTAGGTAATTGGGTGAGGTATCCGTCTCTCCAAAGATGGAGTTTGGGAATATTGTTAATGAGTATGCATGAATTCTTTTGATATTGCAGAATACAACAAAATCTTTGAGATTATGAATTCACAAAAGGTACACTTCACATTTCCTAAAGGCTACATTTGGGACCAGCATTAACTCCTTAGTTTTCCATACTTTTTTTAAGTGTTTGGATTTTTTAATTTTACATTCAAGGGTAGTTACTGGATATTGTTTGCCTTCCTGGCACTAATAATATTCCTATGGTTAAAGTGGTATATTTTAAATATACCATGATATATAAACAGTATAAAATGTAGAGTACCAGAGTCAGCATCAGAGATTTTCCAGTTTTAAACAGCCTTACAAGTTTACATACTGTAGTTTTCTTGAAAGAAGAGAATCAGTTTCAATATTACTTTATATTTTCAAAAGCACATTAATGACAACTGGGGAAAGGAAAGCAAAGGCCATAGTAGAATTAAATGTTTACCTCTTAGTATCTGTCGTAATATGGATAATACACAGATACACAACCAACAGTATAGTTTCTTCTCAGCCACAAACATGGAAATGCTCTATAAAGCAGAGTCAATGGTATTGTTTCCATAATATAAAATAAACGGTCCGTAGGAATAAATTGGAAATGTGCTTCAATTTGTCAATAAGTACATTATCAATAATAAAGATTACATAAGGAATGAAACATATATGAGATTCCAGCATTTTAAATTTTGTGGAAATTTTTGAGATTTACTCATAAAATTTTTAAAATTACTTGCAAATTACCTAAAGAAATTATTAGTTGTATTAGAAATATACTAGGATATATCCTGATGTTTGGGAATGGATGAAAGCCAGCATTTCTAACTAGATATTTTATAGGTATTTTTGTCTTTATTTTTGAAAGGACATTGCACTTTTTCTTCCCTTTCAGATATTTGTTATGACAGTAATCCCCATTCAAATGAATAAGATATTTTTCATTCATTTGGATCAAAACCAGTATTGAAACATTTTAGACTAACTCTTTTGCACATTTCTTTTAGACTAAAGATTGAGGGAAAAAAGCATGAAAATTGTATACTTTTATTTTATATTCAGAGTTGTTTTGAAAGACTTCAAATACTTGCCCCCCCCTCCCCCGCCCACCCCCATACTTTACATAATGGCAGCTGGACTAACAGCACATATGCTAAGTTAAAATCTGAAGCAATTCAAAATGACTGAGGATTTAGACCTCAAAAATTACTGTTTACAATGGAAACTCAGGCTAAACAGTCCATGATGGTGATGCTGCCATAAAGGAATGTAATTAAAATTTCTATATCAGGAAGAGAGTTCAAGAATCATTCATAGGGAGTCTCATGTGCTATCATTTTAAAAAATTAATTCTTTTCCTAATCATGTTTAGGTATTTTCTTTTCAGCTATAACTTTGTGCTGATCAAACTTGCTTCTGATTTCTCTTAATTACTCATGCTGTAAAGATGTTGCATTTTTTTACAAGCTCCCTTACAACGGACTTTCAAATCAATTTAGGAATCTCAAAAACATTTCTGAAATACCAGATGCTCTGTCAGCTTCACAGAACAATGTGCTAATAATTATATTTCTCTTCCTTACAGCAGATCAAAGTCAGAGATGAGGTGACATACACCTAAGATATTCAAACTCGGGCTTGAAGGTCAATTGGATCTGCCGACATATGTTGCTGATTTTGTAACATGAAAGCCAGCTAAAAAGAACACATCAGGGAAATGCATGTGCTCCGTATTCTTATTTTCAGTCCTATCCAAATGTTTACAGAATAGTTTGAAGAGATTTGCAGTTTCTTGTTATCAGTCTTATTAAAGCTTGGCAAACCTTTAATAACAAGTCTATCAACAACTCACCAGGGATTTGATTTTAGTCTTAGAGTGCTTGGATTTTTCTGTTTATTGAGCAATTTTTAATTGGAGGCCCCAAGACCTTTCCTGATCAGTTGCCCACATTGCCTCATGGAAGTGTGGCATGCATCCTCAGCTTGAAAAGGCAATGGCAGCTGGGGGAAGTAACACTTGTATAAGCCGAGCAGGGAGCAGGGCAGACAGGCAAGTGGTGAGATGTACCTCAGAGTAGCTTTAGTGTGGGCCCTTGAAACCATACAGAAAAGGTAAACCCAACTAATCATTTCCCTGCACTTGTGTTATGTTCCTATAGTTTAACTTAAAATATCGGAACGAGGAAACCCATGTCATTCAAAGTCAGAGGACCTCAGCTAAACCAGAAGTGTGAGAGTCATACCTGTCAGCTGAATAGCTATACTTGAAATTGCACTTTAGGAAAAAGAGAGAAAAATATTATGGCATCAGTTTTTTCTCTAGTCAATTCTACTCACCAGTGCCAGCTTAATTGTATCATGTTATACAAAGATCAAAACCTCCAAGTATTTCTTTCTGCTCTTCAAGTAAAATACCAACTCCTACATCTGTCTTTCAAAGCCCTCTCTAATATGAGCCCACCCTCCATGCTACTTCTACATGGCAGTCAGAGTCCTCAAGCCAGAATATCTGGGCTCATACTCCAGCTCCATCATTTACCAAGCTGTGTCACCTGCATCGTCACTTAACCTCTGTGCACCTCTGGTTTCTCCTCTCTAAAATGGAGATTAAAACAGTACCTATATTATGTGGTTGTTATGAAGATGAAATGAGTTAATATGTGAATGTTCTTTTTTAAAAAAATATATTTTATTGATTTTTTTAAAGAGAGGAAGGGAGAGGGAGAGTTAGAAACATCGATTAAAGAGAAACATCAATCAGCTGCCTCCTGCACACCCTCCACTGGGGATGTGCCCGCAACCAAGGTACATGCCCTTGACCGGAATCGAACCTGGGACCCTTCAGTCCGCAGGCCGACATTCTATCCACTGAGCCAAACCGGTTAGGTTGTGAGTGTTCTTAAAACCATGCCTAGTACCTAGTGAGGATAGTACTGTATAAATGCTTAAGCAAAGGTTGTGCTTCTATATACTACCATGCAAGTTATGTTCTTTCCCTTCTCGGACTCTCTCTCTACTCATAGGCTTCTGCCCACTTAAGAATCTTAATTAGTCATAAATGGAAGTAGTCACAAACCAGGAAGCTAACTAGCATGGAAATCTCAGGGCAGGGATTAGGTTGTCCTTCCAGAATGGCACTCACCGGGTTCTTTTCAGCTTTTACACTTTTGCTTCTTTGGTTCTCCTTTTTCCTCTACTATTTACTCAAAGTCTATTCAACTTTAAAGTCAGTGTCCAATTATCCCTTCCTATCTGAAATCAATAAAAATGTATATTTAAAAAGGTCTAAGAAAAGAGCAATAATGAAAAATAAGAAACAAAAACGGTAACTACCAAAACCAAGATTGCTTTTCATAGACTGTAATGAAAAAATGCCCTTTTCTCTGAGTTATTTTCCAATCCCAACACACATTTATAAGCAAGGAAACTGGACACAAAGAATCCCACAGGGAGGTAAGATGGAACTAGTACCAGAACCACCTATAGAACCTTCTGTAGAACCTTCTATTTACTATACCATGGATTTAGTTGAAAAAAAGATTATCTATAATGGCTCAGTCTACTGATTTGTTTTTCCAGTTAGAGGTAGAAATTAGATAGGCAATTAGATTGTTCCTCAATTTCTTTAACTGTAATTAGTAAACTCTATTATCATCTGAAACTCGGCATTTTAGACTCCTGTTGGGCCTTTAGCTATTGATGAAAAACAGCAATATCATTCCTGAATTTTAATGCCAGGCTTGTTAGCACATGTTCTTATTTCTTGGCTGTTCACAGTTTATTCCAATTATGCCAAATTCATATTAAATTTGTACAAATTCTATCTGTCATCCAATAGTAACCTTTGGCTATCTAGTCAACTTCTTAGTGAATATTTAACCAAGAGAAATTAAATTATAACCAGTATCATTTTCATGGCAGTTAAGCTATCTAACAGAAACTAACTCTTGATAATCATATCTGTATATTTTATTACAGATTACATGTAGTTGATGCCCCTATTTGACTTTTGAAAGAAATCTGTTGTTCCTTATAGGAATATACAATGGTTTGTCTAGGTGAATTTTTGTCCTTGACTCTTCCCTATCTAGGTTCTCCTCATGTCTTCCCTCCTTTTCTAAGCTTTAGTTCTTGGCCCTCCATTCTATTTTATTTATAACCCCACACAGTCACTCCAGTGGTATTAATTACTATATGGATGACTCCGAAATCTATACCTCAGCCTTTATTTTTAAATTTTAAATTTTTTTAAAAATATATTTTATTGATTTTTTACAGAGAGGAAGGGAGAGAGATAGAGAGTTAGAAACATCGATGGGAGAGAAACATCGATCAGCCGCCTCCTGCACATCTCCCACTGGGGATGTGCCCGCAACCCAGGTACATGCCCTTGACCAGAATCGAACCTGGGACCCCTCAGTCCTCAGGCCAACACTCTATCCACTGAGCCAAACCGGTTTCGGCAATTTTAAAATCTTTATTGTTGAAATTATTACATATGTCCCTTTCCTCCCATTGACCTCTTCCAGCCCACCCCTTCCCACCACCCCAGGCATTCACCACCCTATTTTCAATGCCATGGGTTATGCATATATGCATACAAACTCATTGGTTGATCTCTTCCTATTCACCCTCTCCTGACTTCCCTCTGAGATTCAACAGTCTGTTCAATAAGTTACTTCAGAATTCCAACTAGTGCTTCTCCAAAGGCCAACTAGACATTTCTTCTTGGATCATCCACCTTTACCTCAAAGTCTCATGTATTTTAAACTGAATTCATCATGTTCCTGAATCTGTCTCTGCCTTTTAATTTTTTTATGTTATTCCTCCTATTCATTAAAAAACAAACTTCAGAATCTCTTTTGACTCCTCTCTTTTCCTGACCCCATATAGTACTGCCTGACTGATCTATGAAGTCCATCTCTTCCTTCTGGCACTGCCTTTCCCATTTTTTCAACTGGACGAGCTCAGTGCCCAAAACTACACATAATAATTACTTGTCTGACTGATGAACAAAAAATGTCCCTATCTCAATTTCTTTATTCCTTCAATATATTCCAGATTAGTTGTTTCTTTAAAATCATGTATTCATCTTGTCACTCTCATATTGGAAAACCCTTAATAGTTTTCACTTATCTAAAACAGTATTTCCTTATCCTGACTTTACAGTAGAATCACCTGGTGAGTTTTTAAAGCATTCTATGCCCAACTTCACCCAGACCAAACGAAACAAACTCTCTGGAGGGAGGGTCCAACCATTGAAGAGTGCTATTTATAGAACTTGACAAATGACATGACAGAACACCAACCAAATCAGAATTGCTTTGTGGATCAATCAGTAAGGACACTGGCTACAAAAAGATAGTGACCCTAAATACCAGCTAATTATCAGCTCTGCCATTACCCATATACTTTAAGATCTCAAATAAGTCATTCTAATGAACCATTGATTTACAAAATAAACTCTGTCCCTGATCAAGGCTCTTTATAATATGAACAAATCTCCTTTCAGAACATTATTGCCCTATCCTTTCTATGAAAAAATGTTGGCTCATATCCACCAACCATGCCTTGCACATTGACTTTTTCTTCGTTTTACTTTGACTATTTCAGAGTACAATTTTGCCTTTATTCTAATAGGGAATAGAACAAGCATAATCTCATTTTAATACTCTCAACCAATCACATAGCAATTTTTAGTGTTTGTGAAATTTCTAGGACATTTATATTTGCTTACCAATAATGGCACTGAATTCCAATGAATGATGAAAAGTTGTAATAGTGGAATAAAGGGGAGCAGAAATGGGATTTTTAGGCCTTGTTTGAAGAGAAAAAAACTTGCGGAAGGGAAGAGAGTGGCCATATATGTCTATTAAACCCTATACTCCTGATCTTATAGAAGCACTTTAACAAATTTCTAAGTTGCCTTTCACAAAATTTTATTGCCTTCTTTTACATAATATGAGGGCATGCTGACCAAAAAAAAAAAAATGACTAAAATACATGGGGAAAAAAGAATAATCTTCAAGAATAATAAAAAGTAATTCTATTATTTCTATTCCTTGGTGCTCTTTCCCCTCATGGCATTTTTAGTGTCCTTTGCCATTTCTCATATCCAACATCTACAAAAAAATGTTAAAAAGTATAAGATATGATTTAGGAACCAAGAAAACTTCACCTGATATATGTCTCATTCATGAGGACTCAAAGGACACATAAAGGGAACTGATGTAGAGATGACTAATCGTTGTCTGCTGGACTACTGGCCACATGAGCCATAATTCCCATATTTAAGCAAGAGAACATTTAGATCACTAGATTATATCACACTTAGTCTCAAAAATCTGTTTCAGGCTATATTTATGTCCTACGCATTTCTTAAATTCAGAGGCCCATTAAGAGGATAAGATGACTTTACACCAACCCAGAGTGAAGTTTTCAATGAATTCCTAAAAGAATGTATGAATTTTGTTGAGTGGGGTACTCAGAGTCAATTATTTGACCCCAGGGGATTCTTTGAAGCTCTTTCATTTCATATTGCATCTAAAGTCTTTTGGTAGTTTACTGTATTTATGAAATTTAAAGTTTGAGAATCCAGTCCAAAAGTTTACAAAATGTAGAATTGCAATTGGCAGTATGCTAAGCAGAATAATTGTCCCAACAAAGATATTCATGTTCTGATCCTTGGAACCTGTGAATCTTTTATTTTACATGCCAAAAAGGACTTTGAAAGGTGATTAAAGTTAAGGACCTAGAGATGGGTAGATTGCCCTATCAGTGATGGCGAACCTTTTGAGCTCGGTGTGTCAGCATTTTGAAAAACCCTAACTTAACTCTGGTGCCGTGTCACATATAGAAATTTTTTGACATTTGCAACCATAGTAAAACAAAGACTTATATTTTTGATATTTATTTTATATATTTAAATGCCATTTAACAAAGAAAAAATTAACCAAAAAATGAGTTCGCATGTCAACTCTGACACGCGTGTCATAGGTTTGCCATCACTGCCCTAGATTATCTGGGTAGGATCTATTTAATCATATAAATCCTTAAAAGCAAAGAATCTTTCTTGGCTATAGGAAGAGAAAGATAAGAAGATAGAAGCAGTGTCAGAAAGCTGGTTTTGAAGATGGAGAGAGGGGGCCATGAGCCAAAGAATTCAGGCAGCCTTAACAAGTTGTAAAAGGCAAGGAATGGACTTGACCCTAGAACCTTCAAAGGGGAATCCAGCTTCACTCACAAAATTGATTCTAGTCTAGTGACTACTGTGATAGATTTCAGATTTACATAATAAGTAGCAGTCTGGTGAGAGGAATCTGTGATATCTTTCTCCTTCTTTCTTCTTATTACATGCTTGTGGTACCTTGAATACAGTAGCCATAATGTAATCATGAATTGACTAGCACAAGAATGACATTCTGAGTATGGCCAATCAGGACAGAGATAACTTAGAATCCTGTTTAATTGTTTAATAGTGACCCAAGCCTGGTACTGTCTACCTTTAGACTTCTTTTTTGTTGTTGTTGTTAATCCTCATCCTAGGATATTTTTCTGTTGATCTTTTAGAAAGAATGGAAGAGAGAGGGAAAGAGAAAGAAACATTGATGTGAGAGAAACACATTGATTGGTTGCCTTCTGCATGTACCCCAACAAGGGCCGGGGGTGGGGAGGAGCCTGCAACCTAGGTACATGCCCTTGACCAGAATCAAATGCAGGACCCTTTGGTCCAAAGGCTGACACTTTATCCAGTGAGCCAAACTGGCTAGGGCCCTTTAGACTTCTTTTTTTTAAAAAATATATTTTATTGAGTTTTTACAGAGAGGAAAGGAGAGAGATAGAGAGTTAGAAACATCGATGAGAGAGAAACATCGACCAGCTGCCTCCTGCACATCTCCTACTGGGGATGTGCCCGCAACCCAGGTACATGCCCTTGACCGGAATCGAACCTGGGACCTTTCAGTCCGCAGGCCGACATTCTATCCACTGAGCCAAACCGGTTTCGGCAAAGACTTCTTTTTTATTTAAGAAAAAATAAACATTCATGTATTTAAGGTCTAGTAGTCCTGTTTTCTGTTGTTTGTTAGAGAATGCATTCCTGTCTGATATAGTGGAGGATGCCAACTACCAATATATTCTTCACTTTCTTTTATTTGAATGTTGATGAGAAGGCTTATTAAACACATTCCTCAAATGAAGTCCATTCTAATTTGCCAAATGTTGTGAAATCAAGAATATTGAGGCTCAGGAAGAAGTCTAGACTGACTTACTGAGTCAGGAGGTATACCTGTCAAACATAGTTTGGTATTCAGAACATAGTATCCAGAGATTGTGAGGACAAAGCACAGTGGAAAGAATAGGGAAGCAGTGAAATCTGAGAATTTAAAGAAAATCGTGGTGACATGAAGGGATTAAGAAGTACAGGTTGGTACTTACAAATAGTCATGAGGATATAAAGTACAGCATAGGGAATATAGTCAATAATACTGTAATAACTATGTATGGTGCCAAGTGGGGAATTATCAGGGGAATCACTTTATAAATTATATAATAATCTGATCACTATGCTATATACATAAAAGTAATATAAAATAATATTGAATGTAAAAAAAGTATCCTCAAAAAGGAAAGAATGAAGGAAAGAAAGAAAGGAAGGAAGGAAAGAAGAAAGAAAGAAAGAAAGAGTACTGTGTATCTTTTCAGGAAATCACTTATTGCCTAGGCCCTAGGGGAATCCAGCAGGAAGACAGAGAGAAAGGAAATTAATATTCATTGAATCATTGAATTAGGCAATAGATATTATAATCTCATTTTACTCTCACAACAATTTGTAAATATTCTTACTTTATTTTGCATAAGAGGAAGTTGAGGGTCAGAGAAGCCAAGATATTTGCTTAGATACCAATTCACAGAGTTAGAAATTGCTAGATGGAATTAACATCAAAGTATGTTTCTGTGCAGAGCCCATGGTTAAATCCACTTCTCTAAACTGCCTTGGTAGAAGAAGTAGTCAACACCAACAAGTTTGTCAATAGGGAGTATGGTTCTAAGCTACTCAGAATGGTGCTGTTGGATAAGGTCTAAGGCCCAGAGGAAGAAATTGGCAAGGTTAGGCATAGAACTACTTCCAGGGACCATCTTCTAAGTAGGTTATAAGAAAAGGGACTCAGATATACAAGCCAAGCAGATATATAGCCCACATTATACTAGGCCCAGATCTCCAGACAGAAACTTCAATTTAAATCCATGAATATTTTGAGCACTTGCTATGTACTCAGCACACTACAGATAGAACAATGCACAAGTCATTATTTGTGTCCTCAAGGAGTTTATTAGTCTAAGAGGGACTCAAAAAATTTGACAGGCAACTACAATGTTGTGTTTTACCTTTTTGGAGAAGATGAAGGTAGAAATAGGGTATTATGGAAGAACACGGAGGTATGTAACACTCACAGGAAGTCAGTCTTAGCAAGCACCTTCCTAGAGGAGTGACTTTAAGCTGAGAACAGAAATACAAGTTGGGATGAGAGAGTGGAATTTAGGCAGGGTGAACAGAAAGTGCAGAGGTCCTGAGGCAAAAGAAAACATGGTGTGTTCAGGTAGCTGCCAAGGCTGAGTCCCATGGAAGCTAGAGTGTGAGGGTAGAGTGGTGAGAGAGGAGGCTAGCACAATAAGCAGAAGCAATAGAAAGAAAAACTGACTTGACATGTTGAGACATTTGGTCTTATTCTGTGGGCAATAAGAATTCATTAGTGTATTTCTTTTTATTTTTTTTATTAGTGTATTTCTAATAAAAAAAGGGAAAGTATTAATTTCATGAAAAGGCAAAAAATGTATTAGAGAGAGACAAATCTGGCAACAGGAGGACCAATAGGAGGCAAGATTATAGACAGGACTTGAGGTAGAGATGATGATGAGATATAGTTACAATAAAGATAGATTGGATTGAAATCTAGTTACTAAAGAAAAAGTGTTAGCAGGACTCAGGGAATGAAGAAGGATGGAATTTGGGATTATCTTTAATCTGCAAAAGAAAGACTTTATTTTCTGTTAATATCAGAGAAAAATGAGCATATTTCATTTCTATTGGGTAAAGCAAATACACATCACAGAGCTAGCAGGAGCCCACACTTCAGGCCCTGGAGAAGGGATGGCAAATGTAAATGTAGGAGATAGATATAATAGTACCTGTCCCCTTACCTGTGCTCATACTGGTAAAGTTCTTGCTTGGAAACTTCAGTCTTTGTTAAGTTGGTTATATTCTAAGAGCAAAATGGAAGGTTTGAAGAAAATGACAATGGTTTGAATAATCACTGAAAGGCATGAGTAGGAGAATAAAACAATTACCAGGCACTGTTAAGGTTCCAGTTAGTTGAAAATTATGACTTTGTGGTAGCAGCAGTCTTTGCCATTGTGTGGTTCTCTCCATGCCCACATGGCTACCTCAATGTAAGAGCAGAAAGGCTGGCAACTGGATCCAATGTAGGGTTGTACCAACAGAGCAATGACAGGGCAAAGAAATCTCTGATCAAATACTGGAGATGTTAGAACCTGAAACACTATGATATCTCTCTTTCATACATTTGCCAAGGTCCAGGGGATATATGTAAAGGAAAGCTGATGAGGTGAGGTAAAGGTGAAGACCTTTGGAAAATAGGAGGTCAAGATTTGGAGTTTGCATGGGAAATGTGCATATTATTTGGCTCATTGACTTTCAACCTTTTTTATCTCATGGCACACATAAACTTCTGTAGCACACCAAAAAATATATTTTTGCTGATCTGATAAACTATTAGGTATAATTTTGATTGGTTTATAAAAAATAATAGTAATTACCTATCACTTTTGCTCAAAAGTGTCTTTTTAAAAAATCAGGTGCCTATACTTGTATATGAAGATTTCTGATACCAAGAATTAACCAGATACTTTATTATGGGAAGTGACTGATAAGATGCAACTCTGTTATATTACCCAAATTTTTATGGTTCAAGACAGGGCATTCACACCAGACAGCTATTGTTGTGTTGGCTGGTGTCATTTTTTTTTTTTAATTTGACAATCTAAGGGAAAAAAGGTCAGTGCCTCTGACTAAATAGAAACTGCATGTTTTAAAAATTGTTGCAGTGAAAATCACGCATCTGGATTAACACATTGGCCTGAAATTCTAGACTACAGCAGTTAGAATTTACAATGCACCTATAAAGAAAGCACTTTTGTTCCAATCCTAATATATAAAAACCCAGGGTCCATAACGCCCAAAACGACTGAAGGCTCCACCAACCAGAAGTCAGTCCTGCAGTCAGTGCTGGGTTGCCATGGCAACCCAGCACTAACTGCCACTGCTGCGGGTGCAGCAACCCAGCACTGACTGCCAAGGGGGCTGCAGATCAGTCCTGGAGAGAGGCCTGGAGAGAGAAGCAGGGTCTGATTCGTAGCCTCCATGGCAGCTGTTGATCAGCACTTGCCTCTCTCATTCTCTCTGGGCCTGGCCAGCAGCCCCACCTCTCTTTCTCTCCAGGCCTCGCTGGGGCTGCTGATCAGCCCCACCTCTCTGATCAGGCCCAGAGACAGGCCCAGAGATGCTGACTGGCATAGAAACCGACCAATGAGAACCAAATCTGGGTGAAGTGCGAGGAGCCAATGGCTGCCTAGGAGGTGGAGCTTTTGGTGCTGACTGGCATAGAAACTGACCAATCAGAACCTAATCTGGTGAAGTGAAAAGGCAGAACCTAAGGTCGGAGCTGAAGAGGCATTTTAAGGGCAAACTGGTGTAAGGTGTAAGAAAGTGGTTCAATTTTTTAATGACTGGTTTGGCTGTATAGTGCATATGGCTGACTATCAGTCCACATATAGGGATTATGTGTTTTTGTCTACCAAGAGTATCTCCTCCTGCTGAAAAGGGCTCCCCCTCCCCCATTTAAGCAATCCTATCCTATATAATCTATAACAATAAAAGGGTAATATGCTAATTAGACCGGATTCACTGGTCATCTTCCAGACTTCTGACTTCCTTCTGGACAAAGCCATGGTGGTGGGGGCCAAGGCAGAGGCAGTTAGGGGAGATCAGATCAGCAGGGGAGGGCCACTGGGGGTGAGATCAGGCCAGCAGCGGAGGGCAGTTGGGGGTGAGATCAGGCTGGCAAGGGTGGGAAGTTGGGGGCAATCAGGCAGGCAAGCAGGTGAACGGTTAGGAGCCAGCGGTCCCAGATTGCGAGAGGGATGTCCGACTGCCGGTTTAGGCCCCACAGGGATCGGGGCCTAAACCATCAGTTAAACATCCTCCAAGGGGTTCCCAATTGGAGAGGGTGCAGGCTGGAGTGAGGGAACTACCCACCCCTCCCCCCCGCCCCCGCACAAATTTTGTGCACTGGGCCACTAGTTTTCAGATAAAAAACTGAAATCTTAGAAAGTTTAAGTAACTTGCATGAGGTCACACCGATATTAACTGCAACAGCAAACATTTTATATCAGTTTACTGTGTTTCAAGTGCTTTACATTCTAAGTTGTAAGTGCTCAGAAAATTATTTATTATTATCACAATATTAGAGAGGAGGCACAGGGAGTTTCGGTAACTAAGGTCACATGGCTACTGAGTGTCAAGAGCTTGGACATAGATAAAGTGTCAAGAATAGGCTATGAATAAAATTCAGTGTTACTCCAAAACCCATGTTTGAGCCACCTAGAAATAACCCCTATTTATGACAACTAGAGTGTTTTTCATTCTATCTCTTCCTAGAATGTTAATAAAAATTTTAATCTGTGTAGGATTCAAATTTTAAGCATAAGGAAATAGATGAAATGAAACTAAACACTGCAAGAAACAAAACAGAATAATTGAGCCTAATAGGGAAGAAGGAGGGAAAGGCAGAAATATGAAGGAAAAGGAGACAAAAGTAAAAGATTTTTGGAGATGTCTCTGTTATTTTTTCCTATGAAGTGGCAACAGATTTTTCCTGTTGATTAAACTTGAGATTTAAGTTCCTCATGAGCATGGTTGCGTTTTTTTAGGCCAACAACTGAAATGCAAGCATTTTCCAAGAAAGAGTCCACAACCTATTACCATATAACTGAACCCCTCATGGGCACTGGAGTTTGGGGCTTCTGATTTGTGGAAAGGAGGACATAAGAAACAACTCAGGTATTTATTTTTGCATGACCCTATCACTGTATTTTTATTATGAATATATGCTATAAATGCTGGGACTGCATTTTTCTCTTTAAGTTCTACCACTGAAACAATCTAAATGGGGACTAGTTTTTCCCAACAACTCCTTTATGTGCTTTAAGTAAGCAGCCAAAAAACCCCCAAAAAACCAACCAACCAAACAAAACAAAACAGCAAGCAAGAAAGAAAAGGGTAAAGGACCACTATATATTTAATTAGAGAGAGAAAATTCCCACCAACCTTACTAAAAGAGGAAAAAAGACAAATCTGGCAGGTCGTGGGCTTTCTACTCAATGCCTGGTGTGATTGCCCACAAAGCTCCCGTGATTCAGTGCTGGCCGGGCACAGCTCCCTATTTGCACATGCATGGAAACACTTTTTGTTGAAGCTACTTCACAACACTTACTGTATATTGTTTACTTGTCATTCTGAGAAACCACACACAGACTGTTTAGGTTACACCTAATGACACTTTTTATTCACTGTACAGTTTAATGTTTCTTTTGGTTTAGCCTTTGTTATGGTTTAACAACTCCTTTCATTTATTGGAATTAGACACAAGTTGGAAATGCGAGTTGCACCCGTAAGACAAACACACATCATTACCTTTTCCTCTCCTGGTGTGCAGCTCTTTGTGAAGTCTGCCTGGGGAGTGTAGATGCTAAGGCATGGGTAATGGGGTGAGAGGGGAAGGATGGCTTCAGAATGCTCACGGATTTCGTGGGTATTTCTTTGAGAAGGCTTCTCCTGGTGAGATGGTAGCTGTGGGATAGAGGTACTAGGAGGCCTGCAAAATGCAGGGCAATAATAAGACTTCAGCAATGGATTTCTAAGAATATAAATTTCCAAGGAAGAGTTAGCATTTAGCTCCCTTTCCTTCCTAGTTCGTTGGCCAAGAAAATTATACCGATGTGTGATTAGAAAGGACTTACCCACAGATAATCTGACTGCACACTTTACACCCTGTCCCAACTTCAAATCAGCTAAAATCGGGAGGTGGAGGAATGAATATTTGACTTGGGATTGATTATTAATTCATATGAAAAATAATTAAGAATACTGACCATACTTGGCTTCCATCTGCCTATATACAATAGAACTGGCAAAATAAGGGAACTGGTAGCTTTTGGGTGCCTGCCTCCAAGAATGTTTAGTTTCTGGATCCCATGCTAAAATCCATTAAGCTATGTGGTAAAAATGAATATGAGCCAAGATGTCACACTCTTGATGTCCAAAAGAAGGTCATGGGACCTAAACAGAAAGTAAAAAATACAATTTAGGGGTGACCTGAATCTGAGTAGAATCAAGGAAATATTGACATTGGTAGTTAAAAATTATAGCTGTTGAATTGCAGAAATTTGAGACAGAATGATAACAGTACTTTGTTGAGAGCTGCTATACACAGCAGCATAAGTTTGGGGACAGCGGTAGGGCTTCCATAAATACTTGTACAAGTCGTGGCTCAGAAGAAGGCATGTCTCCAGAGAGGATAAAGCTATAGAAGAAATTGAAACCCAGATCCAACAGGAATTTTGTGAAGTCAGGGGGAGCATAAGGTGGAGGCCCTAGGATGACATAGCCATCTCCAGTCCATGGATAATGCCAAGGGGATTTCATCAAAAGCAAATTAAAGCTACCATCTGGTTAAAAATGAATATTCCCAGCTATTTGTTTTTTTCACATATTGCTAATTTGAGTGAACCATGGGAGCAGACTTGCCACATTTCTTGTGTAAGTAGTTTGTTCTGTTTTTAGTCCACATTTCTTGTGTAAGCAGTTTGGTCTGTTTCTAGTTTTAGTTAGCCATTTTCTAAATCATGTGGGTTTTTTCCTAATTAATTTTCAAGCCACTTAGACTTGCTATGATATTTGTCTTTATGATTCTTTTAATTTTATTTTTTAATTACAGTCTACATTCAATGTTATTTTGTGTGAGTTTCAGGTGTGTAGCATAGTGGTCAGACAGTCATATACTTTACCAGGTGTCCCCCTCCCCCTGAGACTTCAAGCACCCGTCCAGCACAACACATAGCTGTTACATCATTGCTCATATTTCCTAGGCTGCACTTTCCATCCCCATGACTCTTCTGCAACTGCCAATTTGCACCTCCTAATTTTTAAAAGAAATTACAACTGGTGGCAGATGAATGTTTCCAAATATGAGTTTATATTCTTACAATTTTTGCAAACTTATAGATGATCTTACAACATTAAAAAGTGATTTTAAATCGGGTTAATACGGCACCTACCATAGACGAGGGAATGCTAATAGTGAAATCTCTGTTGAAACAGAAGCCAATGAGGAGTGGAGAAGGATGAATCAAAGAAAATGTGTCTTTCATGGGTCATGGAAGCTGTGGTCAGAAAGGGCAGTGGGAGCTTCTGAAGAGCTCCTGGATGTGTCCACATAAGAGCGAGCCCACTTTCAAAATATATCTGGCCCAGAGAATGGGAAGCCAGAATACCACTTTACCACCTAGCCAAATAGGAGCCATCCCATTCATTCTCTTGATCTTTCTCCTCCTATTTCTCATATCTATGATGCAGATGAGATCATGAGAGCAGCTAATCAGGTGAGAAATAGGTAAAAGAATGGAGAAGGCAGGTGGCTTTCCAATTACAGGCTGGAGATGAAGAGAATGCTTCCTTTTGAATAAAAATTGATGAATTGCTTAGTATATTGAACTTCTGAGACTTTATATTTCTGAAGTGAAACTATATATAATAATAAAAGGTTAATATGCTAATTAGACCGGACATCTTCTGGACGTCATTCCAGACGTCCTTCCTGATGAAGCTGGGGCCGGAGGGAAGCCAGCCTGGGTTCTGGGTGCTTGCTGGCAGCCGGAGGAGGGAAGTCCAGGTCCTGGGTGCTGGAGAGAAGCCAGTGCCAGCAGCCGGGGGAAGAAAGGCCTAACTCTTGCACGAATTTTCATGCATTGGGCCTCTAGTGTTTTATAACAAAATGACTGTAAGAATTTTTATTACCTGAATATGAGCAGAGATATCAGGGGGCTTCTGGAATTTTCACACAGTGCCATGGGGGAAATTTTCACTTACTAAGTAATATGTCCAAGGATTGTAGAAAACAACATAAAATCACATTTAATCCCATCCCATGTGTGTTTAACATATTGGTTAAAAGTAATTAAAAGAAAACCTTCTTCAAACTGGCTTAAAGAAAAGGAATTTCTTGGATTGTATGACTGGATAGTCCAGAGGTTGGGCTGACATCAGGTGAGGCCTGACCATTCAGCCCTTCTGTTGGTTCCTGTGTTTGCTCAAAGATGTTTGCTCCAAGTATCCAAAGCTACATACTTTTTGTTTCTTGGGTAGCTGAAAGTTTATTTGTCCTGACATATTCAACACAATTCCTGAGATTCACCCTAGTTCAAACCACCCATGAAACTATCTCTGTGGCCAGGGGGGTAGATACATTGATTGCTTAATTTATATCACATGCACAGGGTACAATCAACTGTCCTAGAACCACACAGGCCCCAATGGAAACCATTGCATTGGCAAGGGGTGGGGGTGAGGTGATTAATGAATTCCAGAAATACACCTGGAAGTGCTGTGTGAGCTCGGTAATACTATCACCCCATTTTTCAGATGAGAAAAATTTCCCAAGGACAAAAAGCTTGTTAAGTAGTGATTTGAAATTAAATCTAGGTCATTCTAACTTTACACCTCAAAGTCATTCTATTTTATTATATTGCCTATGTAGCACAAATTAAAGATGTACAAACTACCTGATCTATACCAGGAAACAATTTTAGGCTTTGTCTTCCATAAATGTTAGGTTGTAAAGGAACCTGGTAGGAAGTTTAAGCAGCTTGAAATAATAAATAACTTTCTTTTCCAGGAATTGAAAATCTTATCAGTCACAGATAAAATGGGTTTTGCTTAAATTTTGGAAACTTTAAAAGGGTTCTTTTATTCTTATTTATAGAAAACTAAGAAGAAATATATGTATTTTGAGATCAAAGCTTGTACTGATTGAAGAATCATCTAATTATCCCAAGTGCCACATGTAACATTTTAAAAATCTTGCTTTGGACTGCATATGGCAAGATATAAAGCTTAGAAAGTAAAAATATATATAAATTTAAAAAATTAAGGTATTCTAATAGACAAATTGACTGGGGAATTCAAGAGCTATTAGCATTATGAATGGAAGTTATTACCTGAAAAAAAGATTGCTGCAGGAGGTTTAGACTGGGACATTAAAACAAATCCTTGTCCTGGGTACTAGAGTTAAATAAGGTGCATGGTAATGAACTTTAATTGTCTTGAATTTGTTGGAAATAGATATTCCAGGACTATGGGCTCATAAGCATTAGGGCTGTAGGACTGTACCTTCATGAGTGTCCTTTGGGGAAAAGGTAACTTGAGCAAATTATGCTCCTGGTATGCTGGCGTATCTTATAACCCACTTCTTATTTTAGAAATGCTTGATATTATTAATTTACCTAAATGCCAGGGGAGACAGATGCTCAGAGATTTCCTAATTGCCCAAAGAGTTATGTCCTAAAACTGGAAACCCCGGGTGGACCCACCTCAATGCTGAATGGCAGAAAAAGACTTGCTATGCTTCCCTCCTCCTCTCCGGAAGAGCTGAGGAGGGCAGAAATGTTTGGTCATTTTTCCCTTCCAACTCATGCCTTACTTCTCAGAAATCATGTAGGACAAGATTCAAATTGAGTGGCTGAACAATGACAGCAGGGACTTTTGGAAAATTAGGAAAGATTCTTTTATATTTAACAACTTCTTTCTCACACTATGTTTCTGAATTGACACTAAAGTGGGGTAAGGGAACCTGTAAAATAGGCTGGAATTCCAAGAGTTATTTTAATCAAATTCTTTCAAGAGGAGCCTCATTTCTTATTTTCTTAAATCTCCTTCTCTTCCCAATACAAAAAGAAAGAAAGAAAATGAGACACAGCTTTATTATTATATCATCTATATGTCTACTTTATAAATGTTATTGCAAATGTTGTTCATTTAAATCTGGGAAACTGATGAAGTAATCGATTTTTAAATTCTGTGGAAAATATAGATTTTGTTCTGCCTGTGTAGTAGGCAAGGTGCAATCATCCCCAAATGTAAGTCTTTAGGGCATTCAAAACTAATATCCTTTTAGGGACACAGACATATTTACTGAAATACATAACACACAAAATAAAGTCCTTTGCCTTGCGTTACACCCAGGAGTGTGATAAATTTTGCGGGCTGTAGAATAAGCCAGTTTCTTTGTTCCTCAGAGGTTTTAGTTCAGTTCCAGAACGTCATCAGATTTTTAGTACTCGATATTTTGGCTTTTGGAATGACCATTTGTTTTGTAGAATACATGAGGTAAACTCCTCTGAAATGTTATTAATACCTTTTAACTGTTTCCTATAATTATTTCAATAACTTAAAGAAAAATTCCCATTTTAAAAGATCACCTTTTTGGTGAAGGACAATTTATAGCTGATATGTGACTCAACAGGAAGTCAAGAGAGCAATCACCAAGAGGAATGAAATAGTCAAAGTTTCTCCAAACTAACACATAAAAGGATTTCTGGGGAACTAAACTCAGCAGTAAAAGAATACAGGATTAGTCACACTGGATTGGATGCACCAGCCCCACCATTCTTTCTCCTGCAGGGAAATGCCTGGTGTTCTACAGGAAAAGAGAAAGGCCTCAGGATATGTCTCGGGATATATTCCACCGGTTGTTTCCTTAATGGGAAAATATTATTTGAAACAATTTGGGGTGGGAACATTGTGACAGAGCAAATGGGAAAAAATGTACTGAGTCACTAAGTCCCCATAATTTATTAATTTTTAGTTTTTATGTCTATAAATATTAGGGCAAGGAATCACCAACTCCTCAGTTGTTTATAGATATAGAAATTATTACTTTTTTTGTAAGCTCAGAAAATATTTTAATAGGAAATGCCTTTCCATTTTCTTCACCCACTGTAAACTGTCAAAATGTAATTGGAAGTTGCTATTCAATGGGTACAAAATATTTTATTCAAGATAAATTCTAGAGATCTGTACAACACAGTGTCTATAGATAATAATACTATATTGTACACTTAAAATTTTAGAGGGTGGATCTCATGTTAATATTCTTACCACAATTTTAAAAAGAAAAAAATCAACAGTAATGGCAACAAAGAAGGTAATGGTCCAGAAAGTGGAGTCCTCACTTGTTTTTAGAGGTAATGCTAGGTTGAGCAAAATTGGGTACAGAGTTGGGTTGGATTCACTTTGATTCCATCTTTTCTCAAGTTCAAAGGTGTCACTATGTCCCCTGGGATTCCATGTTGGCTCTAAGAAGGGCCATACAGAAGTCACCCATGGAGAGACTAGGACATATTCCCACATTCATATGTATTTAAATTAAAAGTTTAGTTTACAAAAAACACTACTTAATGTGATGTGGAAATGAAGATAGTTTCCTTCTAGATGTTTTCTAGTTCACAAAAATCTGGATACATTCATCAAAGAGGAACCTGCTATTTTTTTATTTCATTCCCTAATTCCCTGCTTTGTGGAGACATGGGACTATTCTGCCTGTTAGGAAAGCCAGCATGGGCCTCCTGCCACAACAGCTTCTATTGCATTTGTCTTTGATCTTTTTCTAGATCCCAGAGCCATTTTTAAAAAATCAGAGCTGACACATGCTTTGCAAAAATTTCTTTGTCTCTATTTTTGTGGTTACTCAGTTTAGTTTCTAAAGCAAACACACTCTTCAACCGAATTTTAATTTTTCTGGTAATTTCTGTTATTATATTCTACTACATAAAATTTATGCAAAACTTGGCAAGGCACTATTTCTTTAATAAGATGGGCTTCACAAACATGTTTGCCACAAATCACTGCCTTCTTAGTGCCACTAAATAGAAGGAATTTCATAAACCTTTTTGGTTTTACTTGAATCAAACAATTTTGGGACTCATTGTTATCCAAAAACCTTGATAATATGGACACCTTTCACTCTACAGTCATTCTTTCTGTCCTACTATTAAATAATCTACCATCTCCCCTTTCCTCTGCCCAAATGCACTAGGCAGAGCTAAATGTGTCCTCTACTGCCTTACCTCTGTTCCTTGCTGTGATTTTGCTGTGTCAATTCTCAATTCACATTAAATACTACCACTCATCAAAATGGCTTGGAATACTAGGAAGTTGCTCTTAGTGAGGTCTCCCATTATTCTGATTTATTTAAGTTATTAATCCATATTTTCTTCCATACCAAACATATAGGTGTTTTTTTTAATAGTTTCCTTTTGTTTTAATCATAGAATTTTTGCTCTCTACTTTATTTATCCTGGTCATATCATTGGAGGGATATCAAAGTGGAAGGAAGAATTGGAGGAGCAACGAGTTCTCACTGAAGACAGGAAAGTCAGATGTTAGTTCACAGCACAGAATTTTAAAGATGGCAGAAGTGCCTTGAACACCTAGCCAGGAGTCACCAGGGAATGTGCACTTTAATAACTGAATGCCTTGAGGAAAGAGTCTGATGTGTGATGTAAGAGAAAGACAGAGGCATGATCTGAAGTCAAAATCCAAAATTTGAGAATCTTGAAACCAAAAGAAGTTACAGGAACCTTCCAGAATCCTATAAGACTCAAGTTTTCACAGATGAAAGTGACTTTCAACAATTTCTTTTTCATGAATTTACTTTTTTCATAATTAATTTTACAGCAAGAATCATCCAAAGATTCTTTTGGAGCAGCTTGAGAAATTCAGATATGTTAGGGAAACAGTTTATAAACTCCAATCTCACATATAACCATCCTCATTAATTCCTCCCTGGTGTCCTGGATTAAAGGATACATGAAAATCAAGGGCTAATTCTGCCAGGGTGTGCCAGGGACATGAGCACTGAAGGACCAAAAGTTCAGGAGGAATTGATTGTCCCAATACCTGCATTGACACTACTAGAGATTTATTTCTCTGAGACATGAAGCATTTTTCAAAACATGGAATTTTAGGGACGAAAGGAATCTTAGAAATATGCCCAATCCCACCATTTTATAGATTAATAAACTGAAGTATAGACCAATTTTTCCCAAATCATAGTATGTTAGCTATTTAGCATGGACTAGACATCAAGTCCTTTTTTAACCCATGATAATTAGTTATGACTGAAATCTAACTAAAGGAAATTTGCTGAGTCTCTTAGCTTGGGTTCCCTCAAGAAGAGCCTGACAGAAATAATTCCTTAGAGTTTATCTGGGAATATGATGCCAGGGAACAGGGGTGTGAGACAGAAGGAGAGAAACAAGGAAGGAAGAAAAGCTAAGTCAAAGAAGAGTTATTAAGTTGCCCATCCTAACCTGCACCAGGGGACTAGGTGACTGGTATTCAATCTTTCTGAAACCTTTATGAATTGTACTGGGGGACAAAAAGAGTAAGCCTTTGTCCATTGGCTTCCATTGATCAACAATGGCTCAATGGGCATGAAGTCCCTTGGACTTCCATACTGTGTATGCAGGAGTATGGAACAGATCTCCACACGGTAGCATTACAGGTAATCCCGGGTAGGAAATGAGAGATACAGAGTTGGGGCCTTCCATGAGATGCCATCTAAATCTCCTTCAAGAAGTTGAGGGAAGCCAGCATTGAACCAGTGGCTACAGTGTGGCTGGCCAAAGAATTGGGGTCAGGAGGATTCTGAAGGGCAGCTAAAATCTGCTGTGGTAAGGGCAGGACAACTGCTTGGCCTCCCTCCAAATAAGTCGGTGGAATCGGTATTTCTAATGTTTCCCAAACTCTTTACATCTCTCATCTCTATGTATCAGTGTCATTCTTTTATTTTACTATATCATGTAAATGTGGTGACTAATGCTTTTCATGTTTAATATGTTATATCTTTATCCCAAGAGAAAAACTACTCTGCCTCTCTCTGTTCCATGTTTTAAAATATCCACTGGGGGGTAGGGGAGGCTAGGGGACTGTCGAGGGGAGGGAAAAAAAGGACACATATGTAATACCCTTTGCAATACTTTAAGCAACAAAAATAAATAAATAAATAATAAAATAAAATAAAATATCAAAGGTGGGATATTGGCCTAGCGAAGGACAAGTGCCAACTCCTGGATCAGATGGCATGGTCATAGAGGACATGGTTAATGTGGGTGAGAATTGGTGGAGGCAGTTGTCACAATGAAATGTGGCACTTGATGTGTGGCAATACAGTCAGACCCCACTAAACCAGACCAGCATTTTTCCTTTTAGGTGTTTTCAATTAAAATGTGACTATGCTTGAAGAAATAACAACAAAGTAATATGTTAGTGGGCATTCCTCAGTCTTGGATGACCTCTGAAACAATGGAAATAGGGCCCAGGATATACCTTTATTGGGGTTGAGAGATAGATGACATCATGATGCAAGATAATGACCATTTTTTCTATTTCACAATTAATCCTAAGGTCCTTGATTCAATCCTCCTACAAACTATGAAGGTGTATGCAATACACTGCAATGTTAAATATGAAAAATGGTAAACCCTTGGTTAATACTTTTGTAAAAAAAAAACCCACAGATTTATTTTTCTATCTTCCAGTGCATTTTTTACTTATTGAGGTTATTTTCTTCTTAAAGTGAAACTCACCTGGAGATGACAACAGGGAATTAAATCTTCAAATATGACAAGAATGTTGGTTTATATTCTCCCATCAGAAAATGAAAAGTCAAATGGAGATTTTAGCTCTTGATGTATCTAGGATACTTGCTATCTCCAAATAATTGCTAATATCTTGAATACTTAACATGTGTCAGGCCATGTGCTTCATGCTTTGCATGTGTTCATTTATCCAATTCTCAGGACTACCCTGTGAGATAGATTCTATTCCCCTCCAATTTCTCCAGTTGGAGAAATGAAAGCACAGAGAAATGATGTGCTCTAGTTTTAATAACTAATAAGTGATAGACCTGGGATTCAAACTCAGTCTGTTTCCACAGCCTGATTCCTTAACCCATTTACTATATTGCCTTTCTGATGAATTATGAAATTAACTTTAAGAAACTACTCTGAAACACTACATTCAAAGGGAAAAGGTGGGTTTTTAGTTGAATACTTATTTTTGTTTTGCTTGAGTTATCCTGACTTTTGCCTCTACAATGATATTTATATAAAACTAGAGTTCCGGTGCATGAAATTCATGTACGGGAGGGGGAGTCTCTCAGCCTGGCCTGCACCCTCTTCAATCTGGGACCCCTTGGGGGATGTCCGACTGCCGGTTTAGGCCCGATCCCCATAGGGGATCCTTCTCACAATCCCGGACCACTGGCTCCTAACCGCTCACCTGCCTGCCTGCCTGATTGTCCCTACCTACTCTGCCTGCCAGCCTGATCATCCCTAACCACCCTCCCCTGCTGGCCTGATCACCCCTAACTGCTCTCCCCTGCCAGCCTGATTGCCCCTAATCACCTCTGCCTCAGCCCCCTCCATCATGGCTTTGTCTGGAAGGAGGACCAGATGACCGGAAGATGATCGGTTGACCTGGTCTAATTAGCATATTACCCTTTCATTAGTATAGATTATTAGTATAGATTGGCATTTGCTAGGAATATCATGTTGGTACATGGTCTTTACAGAGTTTGAGATATATTGTGATAATATCATTCCCTGTATTTTTCACAGAGATGAATATCATAGAATAAACTTTTACAAAGAAAATCAAATAAATAAACTAACAATAGCAAACCTAATTATTAAGAATCAGCAAAGTACATGGGAAAAGGTACTTTAAAATATTTCCCACCTGAATATAGATACAAATAAGAATCTTATCTACACTAATACTCTTATACTCCCCATAGCCTGTTAGGTATTAGATATCCGTTCACTGAACTCATGTACTTTTGATTATTAAATTCAAGTACTGCCTATTAAATTGAGAAGTACTATTCAAGATATTCCTGAGGGTAGCAGCATAATCCAAAGCGCTGGTCCATCAGAAAAAGTTAGTGTGGGGCCGTGTGTGTGTGTGTGTGTGTGTGTGTGTGTGTGCATGCGTTTAGTGGCGAAAGTTGTTACTTCTTTTCTTTCTATTTTTAAATTTTATTTTTAAATTACAGTTGACATACAATACTATATTAGTTCTAGGTGTACACTGTAATGATTAGATATATATTCACTTTACGAAATGATTACCTTGCTAAGCCTAGTACCCATCTGACAAAACACATAATTATTACAATACTAGAGGCCAGATGCACACAATTTATGCAAGAGTAGGCCTTCGCAGCCATGGCTTCCTGGGTCCCTCCCTTGCAGCCACGTTGGCTGCCTTGATCCCGTGGCTGCAGCCCTGGCTTGTCTGGAAGGATATCTGGCCTAATTAGCATATTATGCTTTTATTATTATAGACTACTGACTATATTCTCTCTCTCTCTCTCTCTCTCTCTCTCTCTCTCTCTCTCTCTCTCTCTCTCTCTCTCTCTCTCTCTCTCTCTCTCTCTCTCACACACACACACACACACACACACTCACACGGCCCCACACTCTCTTTTCTCTGATGGAACAGTGTTAGGTTTATGCTGCTCCCTCAGGAATACTGTGCTGTACTTAACACCCTCATGGCTGTTTTAATGACTGGCAACTTGTACTTCTTGATCCCTTTCACCTTTTCCACCCATTCCTTCAACACCCTCCTATCTTGCAGTCTTTTCTTTCAAGTTTCCTTTCCCAACCCTGCTTCCTGGAAACGCTGGGCTCTACGAGATTATATGCCATGATGCCTGATTTATAAGCTAAATGTTGAGATAGAATCTGCATTCAAAAAGATAAACAACTAACATGATAATTACATGCTGAATTCCAAATGAATGATGCCAACAAGAAGAGCTATGAAAAGGAAGGACTGATTGCTGAGAGCTGGGGTGTGGTGGTAGCAGTAGAAATGGAAAGGTTGGGATCTAGATCCCTAATTGTTAGGGTCTTCCTAATAATTTTCACCAGGAGAACATTATTTGAATTTTAAACACTCTTTTGACTTCAATGTTTTTTTTGGAGATTTTGAGGTTGAAACTGTTCAATTATCATAGTTTTGTGCCAAATTTGACATTATCACAGTTGAAATGAAAGCATTTCATTTTAAAAGAAGATTTTATTTTTGGTAGTGAAGTGGGAGCAACTTATTACAGGTTGTTCTTTGCAACATAGCACAAGAGGAACAAAGAGAGAAAGCTGCAAGTGTTTAATGAAGCAAAAATATCCTTAATTGATGAGTGCCAGAAGATCTGAGGGGCAAACCATAGTCTACTTTTCATAGTTGTGATGAGAGTTAGAGAATTAATAGAAAAATTGGGAAATGTAGTTTTGCTCTAGAAATTGAGAAGTGAACCAGTGTCTAATAGTGATAATAATTAGAATGTATTGGGCCCATCATGTGTTGTCTGCTGGGTCTGCAACTGATCTTATCATCATAAAGAGCACTTTTCTTCCAGCTTGGATAGGGATGGGGAAGGAGGCTAGAGCAAAGATCTGATTGGCAAACAGCAGCCCAGATGCAATAAAGGAATTTGTTTCTTTATTATTGTAATATATATGTATTCTATATGTGCCTGGTTAATGCTAATATTATTATTTCACTTCAAAAAATTTGCACATATTAATTAGGGTAAATGCTATGTTCACATAAGAAAGAAGATCTCCCCTGACTGGTGTGGCTCAATTGGTCGAGCATCATCCCATGCACCAAAAGTCAGTTTGACTCCTGATCTGGGCACATACCCAGGTTGTGGATTTGATCCCCAGTTGGAGTGTGTGCAGGAGGAAACTGATCAATGTCTCTGTCTCTCTCTCTCTCTCTCTCTCTCTCTCTCTCTCTCTCTCTCTCTCTCTCCTCCTCCTCCTCCTCGTCCTCCTCTCCCTTCCTCGCTCTCTAAAAATATCAATGACAGCATATTTTTAAAAAAAAAGAAGATTCATGTACAGGCCAGTTTAGAACAGTGGGTAGCTGTACTCTACCAACTTTTATTTATTTGGATTCCTTTCACCTTGTGGCTCTGTCATGTACAAAGTTGAAGTTTAGGTTGCTGGCTCAAAACACAGTCCAGCTTGTGGAAATAAGAGCCAAAGTCTTGAAAAAGCAGCTTGTCTTCAAATTAGAGATGATTTAGAATTTTATACATTATTTTTACCTATATTCCATTGGTTCCAACCTAGTTATGGCCACACCCATAGACAAAGGAAATGTAGTTTTGTTGGGAACTTGTATAAGTAATTAGAATTGTACCTGGCACATAATAAATGATCTATAAGTGTTGGCTGTTGCTAATATTATTACCAATATTATTATATTAATTCCCATTTTTTGCAGATTTGTTGAGAATATATCTGGACTCTTGACTCAAGGGCTCAATTTGTGTTTTATCTTGGCCTTGGAAGGCCCAAGGTATTTTCTAAGACAACTGGCATTCCCTTTTACTCCTGCTCCTCTCACAGTTTCTCACATCCATCTTTACTCCTTTTCAACTTAGAAACTATGCAATCATTCTTGATTCCTTTTTCTCACAACCCAAGTCCAATCTAGCAGAAAATTCTGTCTCTTTATCTGCAAATAGTACTCAAAAACTCACCTTCTAGAATCTAATTACAGCTCCACCATTGCCACCTTGATCCAAGGCATCATCATCTCCCACCTGAATTATTACCATTGCCTTCCAACTAGTCTTACTGCTTTTGAGGATTTTTATCCTATATGTACATGAAAACATGAAAGAGGAAATGTGCAATAATATTTTAAAACAATATTAACTCTGTTAATATTTTGGAATACCTTGGAAGATATTTCTAATCTTAGAATATATTTCCAAATGTAAACTCCTTAATATTAGCAGGGATCATGTCTGTTTTGTACATTGCTGATCCTTCAAGGTTTGGTAGTTAATAGATACTCAATGAATTAGTGAATAAAGATATATAAGTTCATTTAAAATATTCCCTCTCCAACTCAGAATACTTCTGGAAATAGTTCACAGATATCAATAAACTCTGCTGAAACAAAAACAATATTAGTGCTTCATATTGTCATGATTTCATCTGGAAAGCTATCCCCCTTTCTGTCCATCTACCCATTCATCTGTGGATTCATCCACCCATTCTTCAATCCAGCCAACAAATCCTCATTGAGCACTTACCATGATCTAGGTGCAGAAGATATAGTTGTGAATAAAAAATATAAAAATATTTTTGCCTTAACATAGGTACATTTTTTTCTTTAGGGAAGAGAAATATCTAATAAGCAATTACATAAGGATATTATTTTTTGATCATTGTAAGCACTCTATTAAAAATGTTTAAGAAAAAGGGAGACTAGGGAGTGCCTGGAATAGTGTGCTATATTAGAGTGGTCAGGCCAGGCCTCACTGACAGACATTTCAGCAAAAAACTGAAGGAGGAAAGGGGGCAGCCATTTGGATATCTGGGGGGATGTCACTCCAGGCAACGGGCACAGTAAGTGCAAAGTCCTGGAGGTGGTTAGCATCAAGGGGTCAATAAGACTGGAGTAGAATAGTAAGAGATTAATTCAGAGACCTATCAGGAAGCCAGCTCATTTAGGGCCCCATAAGCACCTTGACAGAGACTTTTTCTCTGAGTAAAAAGGGTGATCTAATTGCTCTGTTGAGGATAGACTACATGACTGATGGAAAGCAGTGAGACTAGTTAGGAGCTAAGGGTAATAATTCAGGTGAGAGATGATGGTTCTTTGGATCAAAATGACAACAGTGGAGATGTAATTAGAGCCTGGTGAATGAATTTAATATTATTTAAAGATAAAGATATGAATTTTCTGCTGGATTGGATTTGGGTTGTGGAAAGAGGAATCAAGGATGATTATAGGGTTTCTAAACTGAACAGGTAGAAGGATAAAGAGGAGGACTGTGGAAGGAGCAGAGGTGCTAGGGGAAAGTTATTTGTCCAGACTTAGACAATCATATGGGGAGGTCAAGCCATCCATTGGATATACGGTCTGGAGTTGAAGGGAGAAATCTGGGCTGGAGATGCAAATTGTGCATCATTGCTGTATCAGTGTAGTGAATCTATGAATCCAAATGAGGTGGTCTATTACACTTAGGAAAATAATAAATACATGTTTTTGAAATGGTATCTTATATAATAAAGATGTAATATGCAAATGGTCGTTAAGTAATGACTGACTGCGTAATGACCAGATCACGGATCAGCAGGATGGTGGGGCAATGAGCTACAAGCAGCGGGTAGAGAGCTACAGGAGAGGGCAGGGCAGCAAGCCAATGTGGGTGGTGGTGGAGGGCGGGGGGGGGGGGGAGTTCAGGAGGGCGGTAGTGAGCTACTGTCACACAGATTCGTGCACAGGGCTACTAGTAGAAATAATAACTACCTGAAACAGACTATCAGGCTAGGGGGAGCATTCACTTCGATTTTCCAAAGTACTTAATAAAATTTGTTCTAGACTTAATGTTTGTGCCTGATCCTGAGGATTCAAATATGAGCAAGATGCATTCTTAGCAGTTTGGCAACTCACAATCTAGTGACAAGACAAAGGTATCAAGTTGTTCTCTAACTCACTAACAATGTTCTAAGAAGCGTTTTAGAAAACTATGACTGAGAGAGGTTTGGGGGGAAATTCTCATTCATCATAACATTTTGTGAGGATATTACCCGTGAAAGCCACCTGAGATGATGGCAGAGAAGGCATTAGCTAGAAATGTTAAGAATACGTGTCAGGGAAATACTGTTTTAAAATATCACCGTCCTTTTTCCCATTTGCACTTTTATATACAGGACTTTCCTAATGATACAGAAATAGTTATTTTTATCTGGAAATATCAGGCATGTAATAGGCAGAATGTGAAGAGAAATAAAGAGCCAACATTTTGCTTTTCTGCACCAAAGTAGAACTTTTGAGCACCTAGTTGGAAAACAATCTTAAAAGCCACAAAAAATATTGGGAGAGGAAAAAATATTTTCCAAATTCACCGACTTCCCAGTTTTAGTATGTGCCATGAATGTGATGTATGAGAGGATCCTGCTACATGGTGAAAATCCCGCCCTTTCAACCCAAGGGGATTGGGAAAGACTCTAAGGGAGAAATTCAAGAATGCAATGGGACACATCCATCCAGACTTCCCACTCCAGGCCAACCTGGGGGGCTAGCACTGAGTGAAGCATCCAGAGAGAAAGAGGCCTATTTTCTTAGAACTGACCAAGGGGGGGGGGGGGGACACAAGCCTTTAGGAGAAGCCAAACCTTTATGCCAGCATCATTTTCAACTATAAGCATGGTAAAATGATAGAAACTGTCATGGCAAAATTCCCCTATGATCAGGGAATCATAAGAATAGCTGAATAAATTCCATTAGCTTCTGTGTATAATGAGAAGTTCATAATCTTCCTTAATTTCTCTACCAACAATGATGTGAGACTACTGGTCATTCTCCCCAGAGGTGTTCTTGTTAAGCAGAGGAGCAGAATTGGGGAGAAGCTTGTCTCTGCAACATGAGGAGGAATTAAGCGATGTTGGGGCAGCTTTAAAATCCTGTGTGAGTAATTTTAAGTAGATCTGGAGGACAATGATTGACCCAGAAAGGTTTCTTTAGATTAAATAAAGCTAATTTTAACCTCCTTGCTTCCTGTGTTGGGTTGTGTTTTGCTTTAGGGCAACATGCCCAGTATGAGAACAAAAGAGTCCAATAAAAAAATAGGCATTCTATATAAAATAGGTTTCTTGGGAAATAGGAGCACATAGAAAGAGTTCATTCATTTATCCACCCATTCATTCATTGATTGAAATGATCCTGATTTATCAACCAAATCAGCTGAAAATTATCAGAACTAATTTAGCTAAGATTATATCTGAGCACAATCTTAAAATGTACAGTTATAGTCAGAATTGATTCGCCTTTTGATATTGTCACTTCTTTCTTCACTATTTTGTTATATCCTTATTGCATGCCAGTTCGGGAGAAGGAGAGGATGGAGGAAATGGTAGAATTGTGTGTGTGTGTGTGTGTGTGTGTTCCCTTTATATGAGAAATAGAATTACTAGATCTCTGCTCAGGTGAAGAGTCTCATGACTCATCACTCTGTATCTAAATCAGCCCCTCAAAGTCCTCAGGGCTCCTGGAAATCTTTGCTTACCCCGACCTCCAATTTGGGTTCCTGTACGCAGCACTCTTCTGTTTCAGAAACAAATCATTTTCTATTATAATTCAGAAATACTCAGGTCCCCAAATGAACCTGAGATTTTGCCCATTCAGCAAAATTTTTATTTGCAAAGCACATGCCTGCTAGCCTGTGCGATTGCAGTTGCTATTCATATGAATGTTGGCAACATTTCATTGTGGGGGTCAATTATGGTCATTTACCATGATGACATAATAACAACTGCAAAAATGTGAAAGCTAAAGTAGGGTTATTATTACTGTTTGTAAAGTCTGTGTCCCAGATGTTCCTGCCAGGAGAGAGAAGCTGGAGCACAGAGATAGCTGACAATCGTGCTAACCATTTAAATCACGAGCGGACAGAACAATTTGCAAGACTGGGATGTAACAAGAGGCTAAAGCTGACATTCGCGTTGCACCACTTCCCTCACCTTGAATTGCAAGCGTTTTCCTTCCCGCATGTCAGACAGAAACACTCCCACCTGCGCACCCCTGCACCCTATCCCTGGCTGAAAGAAAAAGAAGCTGTACAGGCAGAACACTTGCCCAGAGAGATGGGCCAACAGCCAATGTCATCTCTTGATATATAGCCAAAGAGGAATTTATTTCCAAATAGTAGAGGATGGGGAGGGGGGTGTCTCATAAACCTATACAGCTCCAACCCTATGAAATAAGGTTAGTAAATTCCTAAACCCTGATACAGCATCGTGAAGTATGCCTCGAATCATCTGCAATTCACCAGTGGGTTCGTGATAGGCCTTCCTAGTACATGGCTTTCCTTGTCAGCTGTGCCCAGTGTGTGGCTTTCAGCAGTGCTTGCTGCACCCCCTCCCCAACCCTCCTTTTCCATCCTGGGCAGAGGTCCAGTGCGAAGGTAGCACTTGGCTCACTGATTATGAAGGTGCTTAGCAGGTCTCTTGAGTGAAAATATTCTGGTAGCAAGCACCAGTATGAGATAAAAACACAGTACTTGTCGAATGAAAAATACAACAGCAGTTGAATAGATAAAAAGGTAATAAAAAAAAAAACAGCTCAAAAGAAATATTCAGCTCTGAGGATGTCTGTATTTTTTTAAAATAGCAGAAAAAAAATCACAGTAGGCAAAAACTTCATTTTTTTTTTAACACTTCATGCTTCTGTCAGTGTGATGTTGAGTAAGCGCCATTAATCAAGAGTGCTGTTATTCATTAGGCACAGTGATGTACTTGAATCCTTACTTTAGTATCATTGTTCAAAGCCCCTGGAACAGCTTTAAGGAGGGAAGGAATTTACAGCTATAGTTTACAGCTAGGACTGTAAAAGAACTTTCCCACTATTAATCGAATGTTAAACGTGGTAATAACTGTAATACCTTGTATTTATACAGTGACTTCTTCTGAGAAACTCAAAGCACTGGACAAACAGTAGTATATTCATTGTCAACAACATCCTTTTGAAGAAAGCTAGAGGGAGGTATTATTATCCTTGTTGTTATCAGGCCAATAATGTGTTCTTTGTGTTACCAGTTATCTCTGATATGCAGGGGAGGTGACAGAAGGGAGAATGGGGAATGGTGTATGTGTGGTGGTGGTGGGAGTGGATTAAAGAATTCTGGGTGTCTCTTGAATAACTAAACCAAAATGAATCCTTTTGCTGAGTAGTGATTGTGAGGGATTTGGATAAACATGATGGTAAAATTAGTTTCCTTGGGAATCAGAAATTAATCATAGCATATTGTAATCAGAATCCACCTTCTGAGGAATTAACTTAATGTACTATGGCAGCTGGGAGCAGAAAGGGCCCCTCAGGCTCTCCTGCAAATGTAACACCTCAAAGCTGGGAAGGTCCTGCTTCTTCTCAGAGTGGTGGTTCTGGCCCTGCCCACCTAACTGCAGCTGATTGGACCAGGGCCAAACCAATCAGATTCCTTCTCCCCAGCATTTGGAAATGAACTGTGGGAATTTTAGTCTGATGGATTCCTGAACTCTAAAAAAGTGTCTTAAACCAAGCCTGTGATGACTCTATTTGGCCCTTGTGAAAAGGAAGTATTAAAAAGGGAGAGGGAGAGGATTAGAGAGAGCAATTTAGTTCTGTTTCTATCCTGGTCAGAGCCATGTCAGCCTCTGTGTCTGATTCTCTACAATAAATTATCCAACCAGCTTAGGTGCTTTTCCCCATGAACAAACATATGGCCTCTAACTGAGAAAAGATAACTGCACACAGAAGACGTTATAAGGGTAAAGGACCCTCAGTGCATTTCATTTAGTGGACTCTGGCCCTTACATATCTAAGAGCTTTTGTAGAGAGTTCAGCCCAGCAGAAAACATTTAGTGACGTTTCTAAGTCGACTCTGAAAAGAGTGACGTTTTGTGTTTCATTAGCCCGTTTATTTATTTGCACCTCCCACAAATCAGTGTGTTTTTACGCATTGTTGGTTTTTGTTTGTTTGTTTGTTGTTATTTAAGCAGAAACTTGAAAGAGCTTGGAGGAGATTGCCCTGTATTTGTGAGTCACTTTGATCCAATAAAGATGGAACAACAAAAATCTCAACACTGGACACTTGAACCAGACTTTGAGGTCTGAGGGGAATGCCAGAAGTATGCTGAATAATTAAGTACTCAAGCACAATATTTTATCCCAAATTCTTGCTCTCTTGCCACAGAAAAAGAGGCCACATTCCAATTCTATTCCCCTTCACATCTCCTCTTATTCCTAAAGCATTTTCATATTCACATCTGTATACTAGAATAGAACAATAGGTATAGATGCTCAGAGCAGAGAAACAGCAGTGCTCCCAACAATAAGCAAGCAATAAAGGTCCCTTTAAAGATTTTTCCAAGAGAGTGGACCTGCCAGAACAGTGACCCTGGGCGTTTTCTTTCTGGCTACTGCAGGCAGGCCAAGGACTTTGGAGTGAGATAGGCCTTCCCGGCTTTTTAAAAGAATGACTTTGGATTTACCAAAGTCATTTAAGCTCTCTGAGGCTGTTTCCTTGTCCTCTTTACTTGTTAAAAAGAATTAACAATAGCTACTGTGTAGGCTGTTGCAACAATCAAATGAAATGATGTGTATAAAATACCAGTCATATGGTTACAGAAAGAAAGGGAGTTCAGCATATTTTGGGAAGCATTTATAATATAAACCTTCACTACCATGACTCAGATACCAGGACAGACATTTTTAATATTTGAAATTTAATGATTCAGCCTCAAATTAGATTCAAGTGAAATTAGCTGACCCTGTGCATTGCATTACTAAAATAACTGAAGTCTTTCATAAGTTTGTTTCAGCCTGCAATTCCTCAACATGAAAACGGATGATACCGATAGGATAATGTGGCTTAATAAGCAGTAGCGGGACTTCTCTCCACTTCTCTCAACAAGCTCCACTTGTTGCACTGTCAATATCAGGCATTAGTATATGTGCTGCTGAAGCGAGCACATCAATAGCATGCCTTAGGATGGAAGGGGGCTTCTGACATGCAAGGCAGCTGTATTTTATTCATATTCCCCAAAAGGTCACAGTTTCCCTGGATCTAGAGCCCAACTTCCCAAGGAAAGCCTGAAAGAGACATCTCTCTAGGCATTATGATAGAACGTTGTAAATCCCATTTTTCAGTCATTCCATTCATTCCAGAAAAACAATTTTAAAATACCTCCTATGTATTAAGTAGGAATGACATGCTTATGAGCAAAGCGGACTTGGTCCTGTCCTGGTGCAAGTGATCTCCCTGTTCCTGTCCCGTCAACCTCTGGCCTCTGATCTCACTGCTAACAATGTATAGTTTTCACTCCTGAACTTCAGTGTCTCCTTGTGGCTGTAATGGTGGGTGTACTTTCTTGTTGGAAATCATGGCATTTAGGATAAATTCTAAACTTTTTATCAAGGCAAACAGGCCGTTTACAATGTGGCCCCAAGGAAGTCTTATAACTTCCTTCTTTCATCCCCACAATAATCAAACTAACCTCCTTGCAGTTTTCCCCAGTGAGTCTTTATCCCTCTCTTGGTTGTCCACAGCTTGTTCAAGATGTAATAGCTACCAATAGTTTTTTGTGTGACACCATAAGATAAACAAAAGGTACCTGGTATTGAAGGAATGCGCCTATGAAAGGATCACCCAGGGTGAAAGGATATCAAGAAGTCCCAGGGAAGCTGCTTAAAGTCAGGGATGGAAGAAGAACTTTGATAAAACTGAGAGTGTTAGCTGTGTCATCAAGTGTCAAGGTGGGAGCCTGGTCCGTGGGAACGGTGGCCCAGCTCTCCAGAAGCAGTTGCTAAGCATTGCCCACGCCAGGGAAGCATTGTTCTAACCTTGGACTCACAGCAGAAGAGAGGTCAAGTCCTCTAACCCAGAGGCAATGACTCAGCGGTAGTCAGAGAGAGTCAGCAGATACATTCACATAAAAATCTGAGCTCCTTTCCTGCTACCGTGGAATTACAAAACCTTTTTCTATGACCAGCTATCATTGGAGAAAGAAATGAGAAGAAGAAAAGCCCACATATCTGGGTAGTTATTCTCCCCAAACAACCTTTAGAGTGAGAGCAGAAAAGACTAAATTACATTAAATTGGCAAGTTGATTTTTAAAAACATTTTTGCTGCTGAATAAAAATGAAAGCACCAGAAATGATGAAATCAGCTAAAGAAAAAGTGTGTGTGTGTGTGTGTGTGTGTGTGTGTGTGTGTGTGTACAGTGCAGAATATCTGTGCTGTATTGAGTAAATTTCAACTCTATATTTCTGTCTATTCTACTAATTTGGATTTAGATTGTGTTCTGTAATATTGTTATCCATCTCTTGTCTTGTCCTCCCAAATAGATTTTACATTTCTTTCTGGTAAAGATATGCTTTAACTCTTGATATCATCAGGTTCTCATAGTGTCCCATACCAAGTGGGCTCTCAATATAGTAATAAGCTTGTCATACCCCATGTCCATATCCCATTAAGTAAGGCTATATGATAGACTAACTGTGAGAGTGGAGAAAATACAGGCATGAGATGATTGCATTTGCTTCTCTAAATAAAGGGTGTTTTCTTGAGGGAAGTGAGCCTTGAATAAAAGGAATGAGGAAGCTGGGAAAATAAGGCTATCCATGACAGAGGCTAGTTTATAAGAAGCCAGAGGAAGGATACGTGTCTGTGGGGACTGACTTGGAGATCAAAGCAGACAGGTGTGTAGCATGAAGTATTAAAATTGTTTTGGGAAAGAGAGATGAAAATGATGGCCACTGTCAGATTTTTAAAGTCATGTGGTGTGACCTGGGGACATGGAGGGTTCTCAGCACATAAAAGATTGACCAGTGAGACAAGGGGTGGGAGATATATTTGGTAAAAACATTTGGGATGATTATAGAAAAGAGAAAAAAGAAGTGGGGAAATCTGTAAGAAAAGTACATTTTGTATTTTTTTTTATGTGCAGGGATGTGCTTTGTGCATAGTGGGTACTAAATAAATGTCAAATGTATGAGCAAATAAGTTTATACATGGAACCGAATACATAAACTTTAATAAGTTAAATAAAATACAAATAAAAACTCATTTTTCAAATTAGATGAGTTAATTACATAGCATAAAGTACAAATAAAAATAAATGAAAGATACGAAAAGATTTATGAATATGTTTGTATCTAAAATACTCTGTTGTCTCAAAGTTTTGTGTACTTACCTACCTCCCAAGTATCCAATATCTATCATTGAAGTGCCAGTTTTCAGCATAACTTAATTCATGATCATAAATATTATTAATAGGTTTTTTATTGGGTAGCTATTGAACTTCCGCATACACTAAGTGCCATAGAGGACATCAAATAAGACATTGTTCTTTCCCAGTGGGTTCATAACATAACTTAGAGGGGCCACTTTTTTTAATTTAATGTGTGTCCATGGCTCATCAAGCATTTTAACATCCCAAAGGCCAAAGATGCACTGCACATTTATATTCAGGTTCTGATATTTATATATTGTAATGTGCAGGAATCCATATTACTTTCAGTAACACCATTGCATTCTAAAGGGCAAAGTACATAGAATTCTGACTAAGTTTATCTCTTTTTCTTCCCTCAAGGAAGGAATAGAAAATTGTCAATATTCTTAAGAATTTTAGAGCAGTGGGCACTGAAATGCTCTTTTATTCATTGCTGCTTGCACTAACTACTTGATATTAAGGACTCTTATTTTCATTACTTCAATAATTGTTTCTTAATTTGAAACACTTTTTTTTACTCTAATCAGCAAATGTGATCATTAGAAACTGATTAGAAGTGATGCACAATCTCCATTTTTCTTCATTGCCTTTATAGAATTATAGGACTTTAGAATTAGAAAGAATCATAATTATTATTTATTTATTCCATTAGTCCTCAATTCCTGTCCACAAACTTGTTGCCACAAAACAGCAAAAGACACTAAAAATAAAAACTCCTAGGCTGACCTATCTGAGTGATTGAATCAGAACCTGCAGGGTGTGGTCCAAATATCTTTGATTAAAGGGATTCTGATGAGGAGCCAAACTGGGAACTGATGAATCAAATTGACTATTTTTCCATTAAAGAAAATGGCTCTCAAAGAAGCTAACTGCTTTATAGCAGATTTATGCAGATATATGCTGTCAGATTTGGAAATAAAAACTGGATTTACCTTTCCTTAACCTAGTGCTCTATCTGATACACCACACTGTTTCATGTAAGAAAGAATTTATTTGTAAGATATTTATTAGTTCTAGGCAACCTAGGATGATGCCAGTTTAAATCTATTATAATCTATAGTGGAATTATCTCCAAACATTTGGAGATCATACAGATATCTTTAAGTTGTTGATATCCAAACTAATTCAGCTGTGGTCAGAGAACATACTTTGATTTGATTTCTTTTAAATTTATTGAAACTTGTTTCATTGGCAAATGTTTTATGTTAATTTGAAAAAATGTGTATTCTGCTGTTGTTGAGTAGAAGTTTTATAAATATGTATTAGGTCAAGTTGGTTGATAGTATATTTTAAGTCTTCTAAACTCATTGATTTTATGTCTACTTATCTTACAGTTATTAACAGGGATATTTAAATTTCCGACTATAATTATGGATTAGTCTTTTTCTTCTTGTAGTTCTATTAATTTTCTGCTTTCTATATCTTGACTTCTTTCTTGTGTCTGAAAGATTTCCTTAAACTTTTCTTGTAATGCTGCTAATGAAATTTTTCAGCTTTTGCATGTGTGAAAATAGTCTTTATTCAACCTTTCTTTTTTTTGAAAGGTAGTTTTACTTGGTGGAGAATTCTGGATCAACATTTAAAAACAATTTTCTCAGCAGATATAACGCTATTCTCCTCTTGCTTGTGTTTTTTTTAAAAATAAATCTTTATTGTTCAGATTATTAGAGTTCCTCTTCCCCCCCCCCCCATAGCTCCCCTCCACCTGGTTCCCACCCCACCACCTGCCCTTACGGCTGCCCCCCCCCACCCCCTGCAGTGTCCTCATCCATAGGTATAAGATTTTTGTCCAGTCTCTTCCCGCACCCTCCACATCTTTTTCCCCCTAAGAATTGTCAGTCCACTCCCTTTCTATGCCCCTGATTCTATTATATTCACCAGTTTATTCTGTTCATCAGATTTTTTATTCTCTTGATTTTTAGATTCACTTGTTGATAAATATGAATTTGTTGTCACTTTGTTGTTCATAATTTTTATCTTTACCTTTTTCTTCTTTCTCTTCTTAAAAAATACCCTTCAGCATTTCATATAATACTGGTTTGGTGGTGATGAACTCCTTTAGCTTTCTCTTATCTGAGAAGCTCTTTATCTGACGGCCAATTCTAAATGATAGGTTTGCTGGGTAAAGTAATCTTGGTTGTAGGTTCCTGCTATTCATCACTTTGAATATTTCTTGCTACTCCTTTCTGGCCTGCATAGTTTCTGTTGAGAAATCAGCTGGCAGTTGTATAGGTACTCCCTTGTAGGTAACTGTTTTTCTCTTGCTGCTTTTAAGATTCTCTCTTTGTCTTTTTCCCTTGGCATTTTAATTATGATGTGTCTTGGTGTGGTCCTCTTTGGATTCCTTTTGTTTGGGGTTCTCTGCGCTTCCTGGACTTGCAAGCCTATTTCTTTCACCAGGTAGGGGAAGTTTTCTGTCATTATTTCTTCAAATAGGTTTTCAATATCTTGCTCTCTCTCTTCTTCTGGCACCCCCATAATTCGGATGTTGGTATGCTTGAAGTTGTCCTAGAGGCTCCTTACACTATCTTCATATTTTTGGGTTCTTTTTTCTTTTTTCTTTTCAGGTTGGGTGTTTGTTGCATCTTCATATTTCAAATCTTTGACTTGATTCTTGGGATCCTCTAATGTGCTCTTGGAACTCTGTATATTATTCTTCATTTTAGTCAGTGTATGCCTAATTTCTGATTCATCCTTTTTCATATCCTTGAGGGTCTCACTAAATTTCTCGAAGGTTTCTAGAAGATTCTTGAGTAACCTTATAACCATGGTTTTGAACTCTATATCCAGTAGTTTGCTTTTCTCCATTTCTGTCATTTGTGACCTGTTTCTTTGTCTCCACATTTTGGCTGCTTCCCTGTGTTGATAGAGTGGCTTCTTTCTGTGCTAGGTGTCCTTTAGGGCCCAGTTGCTCAGCCTACCTAATTACCTGAGGTGGACACTCTTGGTGCACCCTTTTGTGGGATGTGTGCTCAGTCTTATTGTAGTTAAGCCTTGATTGCTGTTGGTATCACTGGGAGGAATTGACCTCCAGGCCAATTTGCTGTGAGGACCAGCTGTGTCTACAATGGGAGAACTGCTAAAGATACCCTTATGGGGCAGGACTTGCTTCAGTGAGGCTTTGGTGCTCACTGAGTCTGCCCCTTAAGTATGTCGCTTATGGATGTGAAGAGTTGTAATCTGGTATGGTCTCATATTGACCACTGGGTACACTGGCTCTTGGATCTCCAAGGAGGTGCAAAGTCAGCCACTGCCTGAGGTCACCCAGCAGAAGCTACAGAGTGATCTGCAGATTTCTTCTCTTTGTTTGAGGTTTGGAAGAGCCCAGATGAGGCCCAGCTGTGAATCAATGCACGCTGCTGCTGCAGGGCCTTAGGCCTTCTTTTGGAAGCTTTGGAGCTATCTGATATAGCTTCAGTTTGTTAGGTTTTAGGTTGCAAAAGGACAGGCCATTCATATGCAAAAGCTGCTGCACACAGCTTGGGTGGGCTTGTAAATTGGTGGGGTGCAGTCTCAGGGAATCACCAGGGCAGAGCAAACAGCGGAGCCAGTCAGCCCTGCCCCAATAGGTCCCTGGGTCTCTGTGTCCCGCAGCCCCATGCAGAAACAATGATCGCTATGAGCACCTCTGAGAGAAAGACACCCTAATGTTCCGGCCTGATGCCAGACAGTCCAGTTTCTCCCCATATGAGTCTGGGTCCCCAGAGTCTCACCCGTAACTGGAGTTCAAAGCAATCAGGAGCTTGTATCTCCCTCCTGATAGAAAAAAAACAACAGCACACCCAATGCCAGACCATTTCGCGTGAGCCTCCACACCTCCACGCCTCCTACCAGTCTCAATGTCCATTTATCTTTCCTTCTAGTTGTAGAACTTCCACTCATCCAGCTTTCCTGTGGTTCTGGATGATATTTACTTTGTCTCTTAGTTGTAGTTTTGATGTGGTTGTGAGAGGCAGCAAGTATAGGTCTTTAACTATGCTGCCATCTTGGTTGTCCTTGCTTGCGTTTTTATGACAAGAAATCTGTTATATTTTTAAAATATATTTTTATTGATTTAAGAGAGGAAGGGAGAGGGAGAGAGACATAGAAACATCAATAAAGAGAGAGAATCATTAACCATCTGCCTCCTGCGTGTCCCTCACTGGGGATCGAGCCCACAACCTGGGCATATGCCCTGACCGGAAATCGAACCATGACCTCCTGGTTCATAGATACATGTTCATAGGTAGATGCTCAAACATGGAGCCATACCAGCTGGGCAAAATCTGTCATCTTTATATTTGTTCTTCTATAGATAATGTATCTTTTCTCTCTGGTTTTTATCATTAATATTGAACAATTTGATAATGATGGGCCTTGGCATAGTTTTCTTTATACTTCTTGTTCTTGGGGTTTATTGAGCTTCTTAAATCAGCTGGCTTATGGTTTTTATCAAATTCAGAACATTTTCAACTATTATTTTTTTTAATATTATTTATTATTCTCCTTTCCTCCTTTGATAAATTTAGTCATCCACTTATTAGGTTGCTTTAATTTTTCTCTGCAGACCATGGAAGGTCTGTTAAATCTTTTTTGAGTCTTTTTCCTCCCTTTGTTTCAGATGGTATTGTATCTATTGCTATGTCTTAAGCACGCTAATTTTTTCTTATGCAGTGTATGACTGTTGTTACTCCATCCAATGTATTTTGCTTTATATACATTGTAGTCTATCTCTATAAATTAAAACTGCCTATTTTTTATTTTTTATTTTCCATGCTTGTATTTAACTTGTTTAATTTTTCCTGTAGCTATTAACTTCATGGAATACCACTCTAGTAACTGTGTAATGTCTTTGTCTGGTAATTGTAACACCTGTGTCAAGTTCTTGGTTAGTTTTGATTTATTTTTATCCTTATTATGAGTCATAGTTGGCTATTTTTTTTGCATACTTAAAGTTTTTAATCAGATCTGAACATTGTGAATTTGGCCTTGTTGAGTCTCTATACATTCTCTTGAGATTTGCTGTTGCATATAGTTAAGTTACTTGAGACCAGTTTGACCCTTTTGGGTCTTGCTTAAAATTTGTTAGGCAGGACTAGCCCCCACTTAATGCCTCATGAATTTTGAAGTTTTCTAGTTTGACTCAAGGGAACAGGCACTATTTCTGGCAGTGCTTTCCTTGGCCTTTGGTAGTTTCTTTACACACATGTGATCAGTACTGCAGTGAAAACTCAAGGGGGGCCTTCTGCAGATCTTTGAGGTACATTCTCTGTAAATCATTCTTCTCTGGTATTTTGCCCTTCATAATCTAGCCTCCCTGACCTTCCTAGGTTCTCAGCAACTCAGGGAGTTGAGCTCAAACTGAGCTCAAACTGTTTCTCCTAGGGGTTGTTCTTATCAACATTTATTCCTGGGACCTAGTACAGTATCAAAAACATGAGGCATTCTATAGAAATCAGATCAAATAATATTTTTTGGTTAAAAAAATATCTGCCCTTGCCACACACACAAAAAGAAGATTTTCACTTGAGTGAGGAAGTCATAGAAACATAACTGTTAGCCTCATAAGATGCCTTTTGAATCAAAGACTGCCTTGATATAATTTATTTCCTAAAGAAAAATATGAAATCATCTGTAATAATGCATTGGCTTTAAAATATCTTAAGATGATCCACTTACTTAGCTTTCAATGGTGTTAATACAGGTCACTATAAATATGTATTTGAATTAGTATGAAACTATGTGTAGATTTACTAGTATCAGCAATTATATTTAAAAATGTGTTATATTGGTGGCTCTTAACCTACTAGAATAGGCAGGTGATATGTTCCAAGATCCCCAGTGGGTGCCTCAAGTACTGAAGTCTGTATATACTATTTTTTCTCTGTACACATACACTTTATGTATTATCTTTGGTATATCCAAATTTCCAACATCACTGCTCTTATGCTCTGATGCCTTTTTAAAAAATCCTCACCTGAGGGTATGTTTTTATTGATTTGAAAGAGAGAGGGGGTGGGAGAGAGAGAGACACATCAATGTGAGAGAGAAACATTGATGAGTTGCCTCCCTTAGGTGCCACAACCCAGATCAAACCCACAACCTATGTATGTGCCCTGACCAGGAATTAAATCCATAATCTCTTGGTGCATGGGGTAATGCTCCAACCAACTGAGCCACTGGGCCAGGGCACTGTGGTGCCATTTTTTAAGTAAAATAAGGGTTACTTGAACACAGGCACCACAGTACCCCAACAGTCTATCTGATAGTTAATATAGCTACTAAGTAACTAATGGGCAGGTAGCATTTACTGCATGGATATGCTGGACAAAGGGATGATTCATGTCCCAGACTGGACAGAGTGGGACAACATGAAATTTCATCATGCCACTCAGAACAGTGTGTGATTTAAACTTAATTGTTTGTTTCTGGGATTTTTATTTTAATACTTTCAGATCATGGTTGACCATGGGTAACTGAAAAGTGAAACCTCTAATAGGGGGGTCTACTATATGTATGAAAATCACCTGGGGAGCTAGTTTGTACCTAAGAGATTCCAATTTCATCAGTGCCCTCCAGATGATCCTACTGAGGTGTTAACCCACAGGTAAAATTTAGTAGGTCAATTTATCTCCTGCAAAATGGTTATTCTCTCTCTCACTGGGTTGTATGTGGCTCAATGAAATCTTGAATTCAAATCATGTAATTCAGTGGTTGTATATAGTGAATAATTTAAATGTTATAAATAGTATGTAAAATAGGTTTTCTTGAGGAAAACTATACATGTATAAAAGAGGTAATTTGTTTTTTTGTCTTTAGGTAGCAATAACTTATACCTAATCTCTGGAATTTCCTGTTATCTTAACCTAGAATAGTCTCCAGTGACTATTAAATTACTGTCAATCTAGGAAATTAGAAGTTCTCTGTTAACAGATGTAAATGTAAGTAATTAGGGATTAGAATCACAATAGACAATAGGCAAATGAGGATAACTGGGAAGTGGGCTGAGTTTAACTACAGGAGGCAGAGTATTTTCTTTAAGAAAGTGAGTCATAGGGGGTGTTCAGCTTAGAAGATTTCTCCACAATATTGTGAAAATCCAAGCGAATCTTTTCTCTAGGCACTTAGGCACTTTTAACTTGTCTCATTTCCTTTTATTTCCTTAGATGGGACCAAGATTGGATAATAGGAGATAAAGAGGTGAGGGAACATTTGTTTTAGAAAAGAACGTTTTCCTAATATTTATCTGGGAATCCAGGTTTTTACTAACTATATTAAGTTATAATTCTGCAAAAATGCCTCAGGTGAACTGAAGGTGCAAATCTCGAAATGCTCATCTGGGAATATTAGGTTTCTATTAACAGACTCTAGCCAAGTCCCTCTTTCTTCTCACAATGAACCAGGTAATATAGGTCAGTGATATAGTGGGAAAATCCCAGATCACCTAAAATCAGATCAAGTCTGAACAGTTTAACAGTGAAAGTACCCACTGTGAAATGTAATACAAATGAGGGATCTCCCTTATTTCTTTATGATTATCGCACAATATGTATGTCTGGGGAGTGATTTCTTTCATTAAAAATTACTCCTCCAGCCAAAACCGGTTTGGCTCAGTGGATAGAGCGTCAGCCTGCGGACTGAAGGGTCCCAGGTTCGATTCCGGTCAAGGGCATGTACCTGGGTTGCGGGCACATCCCCAATGGGAGATGTGCGGGAGGCAGCTGATCGATGTTTCTCTCTCATCGATGTTTCTAACTTTCTATCTCTCTCCCTTCCTCTCTGTGAAAAATCAATAAAATATATTTAAAAAAAAAATTACTCCTCCAGAATGTTTTGAGATCTTAGAGGGCTGCATTAGACATGATGGGAATTTCAGTAGAAAAAAAAAAATACATCTCTCAAACTTCTAAGAAATTGAAATAGAAAACTCAAAATTTAAAGTTCCTTAACAGTATTTTAACTGCATTCAACACAAATAAATGATTCACTCTTTGCCCCAGATCTGAAATCTTTCCAATCTGCTTTTAAGCATATTCAGGATGTGTTACTTAATAAAACAAAAAGTTATTATGTAAAAAAAAACATAGATCTGATGCCCAAAGATCCAAAACAGTATACTCTACACTTACAATTTTCAATGATATGTTTGTTATTGATATCAACAAGAGTAATTTTACCTACTAGTAATTATCCCCACCCCATGTACCTCCCAAATTCATGATATCCTATAATACTACATGGAAATGTATTTCTGCAATGACATGTAGAATCAATTGTTCCATGTCTAAAAATAAAACTAGATAATTAAAAGAAAAATATCATCAGTTTGGAATTGAGGCATCACAAGGACACGTACATTGTAGATTGTGTCTGTGTGTAGATCTTAGGGGGAAAGTGTTTTACTGAAATAAAGGTAAGAAAATGATTGCACTAGCTACTGTGTTTCATTTTCAAAACAACTTTTATTTTGATAGGAGTGATGTTAGATATTTTTTCCACATCATTTACCTAGCTATTCTCTTTATTAAATTATTTAGCAATGATAAGTCAAAAAGCGTTTAGTTTACTAAGTGTTATGTAGTACCATTTGTTGAAATCAAATGTGATTTACAGCATGCAAAAACAAGTTTCTGTGTATTTGGTCTAATTAATCATATTTATAGCAGAAAGTAAATATTTCTGTATATACTATTTATACTTTAACTATTGTAACTGAAAACAGATAGATTGACTTAAGTAGTGCAGCCACAAAGAACACTGTTTAAAAAGTTAGGACATAAAACTAACCACATCTGTTTTTTGGAAAGACATGAAAAATAAGTATTTTTAGGTTAAAGAAATGATTTGAGTACATATCTATTTTCTGCTTCAATGTACCATCTCTTTTACAAAATTATGCACACATCTTTTAGAGATATAATATCTCAGTGGATTATCTAAGCTATTCTGTAAAGTCCAGGCTTTTTTCTCACAGATGTTGTGGTATATGATTAGATACCATGTCCAATTTGAAGCCGTCATAAATATCACTTGGCAGCTTGTAAGGCGATATATTGTTTATCTGGAGGAGATTATACTGTGCACTTCAAACGTGAGGCCTATTGCAAAAGCCATCTTTGTAATCAGGGTGAATTTAACAGTAGCTTCCTCACAGGTTTATGTGTTTAATTAACTGACAGAATAGACTAAACGGTAGGGTCTGAAGACTTGCACGAGAAAATAATGTGAAAGTATAGTATAGTTATTATTGTGTCAAGCACTATTAATAACCAAAAGTGAAGAAGAAAATTCACCGAAATTTTTTATCTTATAAAGAATCCAAATTTCGTTATTTACCTGGTTATAAAGTGCAGATCCCACAAACTACTCACTCAGTGACAAAAAAAGAATGTCCTAGTTGCAGTCAGTGTCTCTGAGTTCAGGTCACTGAAGCCAATTTAAAAACAGGGATGATGTTGTGGTCCTGTAGGTAGTGAATACAACTGAGTTTGATATAGTCTAACTCTAGTTCTCAGTGCATATATCTATCTAATCTAATAAAAGAGAAACATGCAAATGACCATACCTTTGCTATGCCCCAAGCCACGCCCACCAACCAATCAGAGTGACTATATGCAAATTAACCCAACCAAGATGGCGGCTGGCAGCCATGGACCTGGAGCAAGCAGGAGGCTTGGTTGCCCCGGCGATGGAGGAAGCCAAGCTTCCCGCCTGCCCTGTCCGCCTGTGGCCTCTGATAAAGGCAACAAAGTTTCAATTATAGAAGATAAATAAATCCCAGATACCTGCTTCCAGCCAGCCTCCACTGGGAGCTTGGGTGGCTGGGGGCCGGGGCCAGCCTGCAAACAGCCATCAGCCCCTCACCCAGGCTGGCCAGGCACCCCAGGGGACCCCCACCCTGAAGGGGCTGTGGCCAGCCTGCAAACAGTCATCAGCCCCTCACCCAGGCTGGCCAGGAACCCCAGCGGGGACCCCCACCTTGAAGGGGCTGTGGCCAGCCTGAAAAAAGCCATCAGCCCCTCACCCAGACTGGCCACACCCTCATGGGGTGAGGGTCCCTGCTGGGGGGCTTGGCAGCCTGCAAACAGCTATCAGTCACTCACCCAGGCTGGCCAGGCACCCCAGCAGGGACCCCCACCCTGAAGGGGGTGTGGCCAGCCTGAAAACAGCCATCAGCCACTCACTCAGGCTGGCCAGGCACCCCATGATCAGGGACACCCTTCAGGGCAAACCAGCCAGCCCCCACCCGTGCACCAGGCATATAAAAAAGGGTAATATGCAAACTGACCCTAACAGCAGAATGACTGGGAATGACTGGTCACTATGCTACACTTGATCTTAGCCAAAAGGCCGAGAAGCGATAGACTGGTCACTATGACACACACTGACCACCAGGGGGCAGACGCTCAATGCAGGAGCTGCCCCCTGGTGGTCAGTGTGCTCCCACAGGGGGAGCTCTGCTCAGCCACAAGCCAGGCTGATGGCTGCCAGCACAGCAGTGGTGGTGGGAGCCTCTCCTGCCTCCTCAGCAGAACTAAGGATGTCCGACTGCAGCTCAGGCCTGGTCCCCGCTGGCAAGTGGACATCCCCTGAGGGCTCCTGGGCTGCTAGAGGGATGTCTGATTGCCAGCTTAGGCCCGATCCCCCTGGGAGTGGGCCTAAGCCAGCAGGTGGACATCCCCCGAGGGGTCCCAGACTGTGAGAGGGCACAGGCCGGGCTGAGGGACCCCCCCCCTCCGCCCCCAGTGCACAAATTTTTGTGCACCGGGCCTCTAGTATATTTATAAAAGGTTAATATGCAAAGTCTCCCCTTGGGAGTTCGATCGCTTGCTATGACGTGTGCTGACCGACAGGGGGCGGCGCAGACCATGGTGGGCGACCATCAGTGGCGGCAGGGTGCTGAGGGAGTGAGGGAAGGAGGAGGCTGGGAGGCGTGGAACCTGATCGACCCTGATCGCCGGCCAGGCCTAGGGACTCTACCCATGCATGAATTTTGTGCACTGGGCCTTTAGTTTTATAGGTAAATGGGAGCTCAAGAAATAGTTTCCACATGTCACATGCTTTATTATATCCCAAATATTACTCATTTCTCTTATTTAACAAAATTATCTTGTATTTTAACATATATATATATATATATATATATATATATATATGTATATATATATATATATATATATATATGTATATATATATATATACAAAGCAGTGCCTTTATGTATATATATTATTATAGGAACTATCCACACAAATATTTAATATTAATAGCTTATATCTCATCATAAAGCATGGAAATACTTTTTAATTAATGCCTTTAAAACTTGCTATCGGAAAAAACATGTGAGTTATAACAAAAACTTATTTGAGGAAATGTTTTAACTAGTCCCAGCACTGAGTTCAGTATTGTAATATACATGGTGGTTACTGATAATGGTAAAAATAAATTTTGTTAAAGTCAGAATTTATTTAAATCTTTGGGTTATAGTGCTTGATTCAATTTGAGCCATGTGGGAGTTTAATTTACTGTCATATTTTTTAAAAAAATGAATATCTTTATTTTTAGAGAAAAAATGGCCTTGAAAAGATTGTACCAAATATTCTAGGAATTCTTGCATACCAAATAACTTACAAAATAGGACTTTTGAGGTGCTATTTGCAAATAATTCAAAAATATTTAAATTTATACATGACTGACTCTTACTTTAGGATGAAGTGTTTGGAAAACTGTTGATAACAGTTGTTATGGGTCAAAACACAGGTGACAAATGGGGAAACCCTTCTCTGAATCCCAAATAATTATAGATTAAATTATACTACCAATTTCTTAAAATGGTGAAGTCATACATTTGGAGAGTCTGCCTTATATATTTTTGTACCTATGGTGAGACTGGCAAGACAGATTGGTCATAAGGTTTTCACAGTTGAAGTATTTGGACTTTGCCTGAGGGGCCCATAGACCTATTTTAGGCAAGTACCCATAATACAGTGGCCAAAACTCTTTCATCAAGGGAACTTATAAAAAGCCTTTCTAGTCCTGAAGATGCTAATCCATCAATAAAACCTAAGGGCAGGAGAACCATATCAAGTCTTTGGATATAAAGGGTTGCTTGAAGGAAATATAAATATTCTAAGATCTGTCCTATTCAGACCATGCAGATCACCTGCCTAACAGAAAGCTAGGGTTTCCAGAATCAATGTGGGAACCTGGCAGGCATATTTACTAACATACTAGAGGCCCAATGCATGAGAATTTGTACAAGAGTAGGCCTTCCTTCCCCCAGCTGCTGGCACCAGCTCTCCTCTGGTACTCAGGACCCAAGCTTTCCTCCTTTGGCAGCTGGCAGGCACCCAGGACCCAGGTTGGCTTCCCTCTGGCCCCCGGTTCATCAAGAAGGACGTCCAGAATGATGTCCAGAAGATATCCAGTCTAATTAGCATATTACCTTTTTATTATTATAGATTTACTTAAGATGGCAGGCATACTCATTAACATTCTGAACATCACTGGACATTTGTTAAAAGCTAAAGCCCCTTTCTCTAAGAAAGTCATCAAGTTCCTGAGAGCCTGGGTGTGTGGGTATCCCTGAACCTCAGGATAATAATCCTTGTCAACCAATGAGTAGCACTGTTACCTTAGTGTGAAAGATTTACCTTGTCCCTTGCAGTGCCTGGCTTGGTTCATTGAAGCCTTTTAAGATGGTGTCACCATTAAAACATGACAAAAATGGTCTTTTACTTCTGGAGTCAGGCTCTCGTCTGATCACTTAGGCTCTTGAGATAAATAATAACTTTTGATCTATCCTTTTGTGGTCAGTGCAATGCTTGATGAGTACAGGTACAATAATAAGAATAGTATTTACTGATTGTGTTCTTTTGGGTGCTTTATACACATTACCTCATTTAATCCTCACAGGTCTCTGAGGTGGGATTGTTACTGTCCCTATTTTACAAATGAGGTTGAATAATTAGCTCAGGGCCACCGAGCTAGAGTGGTAAATGCAGAATTAGAAACCATGCCTTCTGACTCTAAGCCCTGATGATTTATGTAGCTACAGTGTAGCCATCTTCTAATTCTTTTGGTTGTCCTAATTCTGCTCCCCACACTTCAAGTGTGTGAAAACTACTCAAGAGACCTCTCTCATCTTTTGTCTTAATTCTTTGCTCTACTTCAACTCCCGTTCTCTTTTAAAATGCCCTCCCTAGTATTCTTGTAACTTCCCAGAAGAGTCAAGAAATGGAGACTAGATGCGGGAGTGGGCGTGAGGAGGTGTTTGTGTATTTAGATAACACAATCAGGGTTGGTGAGAAGGAGATGAAGTCTGATTTTTTTAACTATGTGAATTATTATAGATCTTTTTCTATCCTGTCGTAATTCTCACTCATTGGTGAAGGGATCAACACAAACACTCCTGCATGTAATCTAAGAGAGGCAGGTCAGGATAGGCTAGGTAAAGGAGAGTATGAAAAGAAGGGTTTGATGATTGGATAAAAAAGATATATGATACACACACACACGCACACAAACGTACACACACACACACACAATGGAATACCACTCAGTCATAAGAAAAGGGGAAATACTGACATTTCTAACAATGTGGATGGATCTTGAGACTATCTTGCTAAGTAAAATAAGTCAGAAAATAAGACAGAAAAAGTCAAGAACTATATGATTTCACTCATATGTGGGATATAAAACTGAAAGTAACAAATAAACAAACAAACAAAAAATCACATACACAGGCAACATTATGGTGGTTACCAGAGAGAAAGAGGTGTGTAGGGGGGGCTGGGCAGTAAAAGGTACAAATATATGGTGACAGAAAGAGATTTGACTTTGGGAGGTGAATGCACAATGCAAAACACAAATGACGTATCATAGAATTGTACACTTGAAACCTACAAAACTTTATTAGCCAATGTTACACCCAAATATTTAATTAAAAAAAGACAGGTTTGAATATAGGACCGGAAATATCGGGACAAATCTACAAATGCCACATGAATGAGGTTTGCCCGACTTTTCCTATTAAAATATTGCCCTATGCTACTTTTCTCTAGTGTTTTGTCTCTCTTAAAAATAGTTGAAAATATTTATTTTTAAATAAACTTTTGATATACACATAGAATGAAAAAATTTCAAGTCACCTTAAAGTTTAATACTATCCAGATATGTACATTACCTTAGATAGCTAAATAATTTGTACTTTGCATCCACCAAATCATCATGAATTCTTCCTTTTCTAAAAAACAGACCAAATAATTGAAAGCTAAGAAAACAGCCTGATTTGGAGCCTAAAACAATTGATATTGAATATCCTTATTTCAAGAGAGTTGCTTCACTTTAATTAAAATAATTTAATACCATTTACATATTGTTTCTCAAAATAGTGTATATGATAAGTATTATCTTTACTTACAGATTAGGAAAATAAAATGAGTTATGTTTTATTCAGGATTTTGAAGTCAATGAAAAAGCTAGCTTTACACTAAGAGAATTAAAAGGGAAATTGAGACAATCATCCTTACATTAAAGTCTCAAACTGCCATTTTATGCATTGACTGTATTTTGTTCAAAAGAAAGGGTGTTTTTTCTTAAGAGAAAATTCCTAAAATGGATATTTTTCCTTAAGAATGGCATTATTTAATTATGGAACAAGCAAGAAGGCTTTCAACTGACTCACGTAACATTTCTTTGGGTACATCTATTTAAAGACAGTCAAGAAGGAGAAAATCACAGCATGGCAGCTATGTTAATGGCTGGTAAAAAATATAAAGAAGACATTTTTTTCTCTATATAATTAACCCTTTAAAACAACTGATTAAATAGCTGCATTTGATAACTGTATTTTCCAAAATTTTTCTAAGATGAATTCAAATCCCCAAACTTTAAAACTATACTCCACAACATTCCCAACAAACTAGTAAATTATTCTAAGATTTATTTAGCAACCAACTGATTTTTAAAGAAATATTTTTGGACAGAAATACAGAAATTAAATACAAAAACTAAAAGTGTGGCTGTCATTGTCACCAAGAATAAGATACAAATATGTCATCACTTGCAAAACCACAGTCTGTTTTTCTATAAAGGGACTAGAGAATAGAAACTAGCCGTATCCCTTCACTCTCTTATTTGCCTCTTTGAAAAAAAACCTAGCCTCTTTTTGCATTCCTAGCATGTAATGCAAAAACATAAAAAAAAAATACTATGTGATTTTCCTGTGGAAACTATTTTCTTTTCTTAAATCACAAGTGAACTTGGAATCCTTGTTTGTTTTTAACTTCCTATTTTGGTATATTAGAAATTCAAGAAAAAGAAATTCTGGTGTTCTCTCTCTCTCTCTCTCTCTCTCTCTCTCTCTCTCTCTCTCTCTCTCTCTCTCTCAAGGGTGGACTGGCTTGAAACTATAAGAAAAGCTCAGCACATCATGGCAATTGTTGGAATTGCTGAGTTGCTGTGACCCCCCTCCCCCGCCCCCCCCCCCCCCCCCGGCCCCCGCCACCAGTTGTCATTCAGAATGTGAGTGCCAGAGAAGTTACAATGGGTACAGGCATCCTCTTAAATTAAAACAACAACATTATAAACCAAACACATTAACTGGCCAAAATGTAAAATCAATAAAAATCAATGAGCTGGGAACCAAAGCAGCTAGACTGGCAGGTCTCTTTTCTACACTGAAGATCGTCTACTGAAAACTGTTTGGAGAGATGTAGTTCTGTAAGCATGACTCTGTTGGTCACAAAACAAATGCTATTGTTAGTTCACCCTCTTGGAAAATATTCATGAAGGACTCACTTATAAAGCATGTTCTGAATTTGTCCAGGATAAAGAGTGATGGATGAAAATTTAGTTTCAGGTGGCAGTTATGACTGTTACTAGTAACTAATTACAAATTATTGTTTGAGTCATTAATAGCTTAGCATATTGTATTTTGTATAATGGCTTCCTGCATATCGTATAAAATTGCTTTTAAGCCTGTGATTAAATATTGTTCCATTTCTTGCTAAGGTCCAGATTGGGTAAAATGCAAACTTAATTTGAAAAACATAAGATATAAAAAAAAGTGTTAGAATGGGAAGCATTTATTATATAACACAAAGAAATAAGAATCACAGAACTTTAGAAATAGATTTTATTTCTAAATAGATAGTAATGAACATCATTTCTGTTGTAAGCAGTTATAAGTAGAGAAAAGTTCTCCCTCTCCTGATCATTTCAATAGGAGTTAGTATATACTGTCTAGAAAGTGGGCTTTCATAAGCAACTTTTTTATTGTTACTACATATTCCAGGTAGAAACTAGATTAACTGGAAATATCATCATAAATTATGTGGGTGGCAAATATTTCTCCAGAAAAGCACCAGTTTGATGTAAATTGCTCTCAAATGTCCAGGTGATTTGTTATTATTGGTAACATGATCAATGATTGGCATATAAAAAAGTGCTTTGCGCCTTACTTTTTAAAAATAACATCTGCTTTTTAAATAACCATTTTATATATTCAGGCATGGAGGCATAAAGAGACAAAAATCCAGCATTTGTGTTGTTCAGAACATGTTTTAACATGGTTAAACACAAAGTCAAAATACGAAATAATTTTCAAATCTACATGTATATACTGGGATTATTATTTTAAGAAAGCCAGTTGGCATTTACTGTGTTCTTGCTATTCCTCTGCCTCTTTCTAAATTGCGGTGGAGGTGGGATCTAAATTTTTTAAGGCATTTTAAAATAATTTTCTAATACTAAGTTCACTAAACTCTTAAGTTTAGCTCTTACCTGGACCAGGGTAGCCATGGGGTGGGCACTGACTGGCTCAACACAAATTTGGAAGCCACCTTCTCTGGAGGATGTGGCACAGACCCAGGAAATGTGCTGTTAAGTGGCAATGAGGCTCTATTAATGGGAAAAGCCCCAGGTGGGGAATCCATCCAAAAGGTGAGCAGGGTCTCAAAAGGCAGACAGGGGCAGTGTGCCAGAGTATTCTGTATCTTGGCATTGATACTGTAAATATATACAGTCCGTTTGCTTGAGGTAAGTCCCACGATTGTTTGAAGACTGACTGTAGCCTCAAGGGGTATTAATAAGAGCAAGAAGGGTCTTGTTCTAGAAGAAACAAACAAACAGCTACCACACATGCACACACAAAGACATGCTATAGGCAACAATAAAGATAGTTGCCCAGACAGAAGAAATGAGGTAGGAGCCAGTACTGGTAGACCATCAGCGCAGGTAGGGTGAGGTGACTTTCCAAATAGGTAGACTAAAACTTCTTTCTTTTTTTAAAATATTTTTTAATTGATTTTAGAGAGGAAGGGAGAGGGAGAGAGAGAGAAAAAAACTTTAATGATGAGAGTGAATCATTGATCAGCTGCCTCCTGCGCACCCCACACTGGGGATCAAGCCCATAACCCAGGCATGTGCCCTAATCAGGAATCAAAATGTAACCTCCTGGCTCATAGGTCAACACTCAACCATTGAGACACACTAGCTGGCAGACTAAAGCTTCTTAAATCCAGCCCTGGTACAATTGGCATTCTAAACTAGACAAGTAAGTAACAGGCCAAAGCAAATGACTCTGTCTCTGGAAGTCTGGAAGTCTGAGGAAAAGCACATCAAAAGCACACTGATGGTGAGAAAGGAAAGGTTTTCATCAGCTGACAGTCAGCTGTCTTGTGTCCAACTGGTATCTTTCATTGGATTCCCTCAGAGACCATATAAGTTTCACTTCAGAGGAAGTATTAATGCCAGACAAGGCCTCCAACAAAGTTCCCTAAAACTTGTAAACAAAACCAAATTTTATTAGTCAGAAGGGGTATTTAAGAGCAAAAGCAAATAAAAGGATCTCTGCCCCCCAGGAATTTTAAATCTAATACCCATGAAGAAAGCAACATTGAGGTCCCGTCCATGTAGAAGTTAAACTCAGATGTTAGATGTTGGAGCTTAACGTTTCTTACTGTACCAGAAATAAAAACTTTGGGGCCCCAGGATCAGGAAGATAGTCCCGTCCATGGCTCTAAGAACCAACCCAATACCAGAATACAACTGCTATACTTCAATAGGCTGGTGCTTAGCAGTTGCTAAACTATTGTAAAAACCAACAAACAAATAAATAAGAAGGAAAAGTAAAGGAAGCCAGAAGTGGGGTGGCAGAAAGACCAGACCTATCAGAAGCATGGGGAAGTGTTTTCTGTACCTTCAGCAGAAGGTACCAGGTAGGATGGGGTAAGGTGACATCTGTGAGCTTCAGGATGACTGCCCCCACAGTAAATCCAACATCCTAAGGAAAATATGTCTCCAAATTCCCACTCTTTATTCTCAAATTTGCCTTAGAGACAGTGTGCCTATTTCAGTATTTTAAGAAAGCAGTTATCCAGACCTATCGTATTTGATGTTAAATATTTTCTCAAGTAATCCAGCTTTCTTTTTCTAAACTGAATTATCACAGAAACCTATACATTGCAGTAATCTGAAATGGAGTTTTATAATTTATTTGTACTGAGCTGTTACAAGGATTCAGCATTATATTCTTATCCAAGTCAAAAGAGATATAAAGTGACCCAAGAGGTTGGCATGTTTTTTTGTGTTTTTTTGTTTGTTTGTTTGTTTTGTTTTTTTCCAGTTAAAATTGGAAAAAAAAAAACCTCTTATGGTTTCAGAAACAAGGCTTGCAAGGACTAATTTCTAAGTTTTAAACCATGCTATAACATACAAATAAAATACTGGCTATTAATTAGTTGGTAATATCTAGGAGTAATTACAGAGCAGCACAAATAAAGTAAAAAATGGTTTCTCTAACAGAGAAAATCAGTGATGAATGAACATTTGAAGCCAATCTTAAAAACTCTTAATAATATAATACGATATATAAGAAAACAATGAATTGGCCACATAAAAGACAACACATTCCTCAATCAGATGATGGAGTTCCCACCATGCATTTAATACAGGGTTTCGTGGTCATGACGATTATGATTTTCCTTTTGGCATCTTCTAAGGGGGTACGCTTCTGAAACTTAAGGAGTTACATCACGGTTAACACTCTAAGAGATAGAGAAACTTGAATTCACTTTTACCATTTCTACAGAAATCGTTAGTTCATTATGGTAAGATATACCAAGTTATGCACAGCCAAAGATTCTACAGTCCATCTGCATTAGTAGGCATGACTAGGAATTCTCATATACCATGTGCATCACGGAGTTACTTCACTGTGGTAAGTTGCACTCACAAACAGGAACAATTTTCAGAAGGGAAACTTGTATATTATAGCTATATGGTCTGTATTGACAATAGAGAAATTGTAAAACAAAGTCAGATAGTCAAAATTTGGCACATCTTACAATTTTAGTAAGTTCTTTGTGAAAAATCCTATAAAATCTCCTTCTTAGGGGAAATAAAATTTTCTTAAATCTATCAAACAACAAATGTAGAGAAAATATAAGATTCTGAAAGAGAAGAATCCTCATGTGTAGAAAGCATTTTATTGGGTACTTACCAACTTCAGAAATAACAACTGAAACATGTTATCAAAGTTCATTCTACTGAACCTACCACAAATAAACATTATCAGATGTGTCTGGAAAGAGAGGGTTAAATAGTTACCAATTCAATCTAAAAAATTCAATATCTATTTCATTGAATTAACATTTCTCTTAAAAACAATATTGTTTCAACTTAAATAAAAATTAGCTCTGCCCTCTACCCTAATTAATAAAATGAGTATCACACCTATCACTAGAAAAAATAAAGCATATTTAACCTAACAAACTATTTTGTGAACTAGATGCTAATAGCATTTAGGTAATAGTATGGTTATTCAATTTGAAAAATTTATTCAATATTTGTTTTTATATCACATGCATAAGACTATTTGAGGTAATATTTTTTAAGGTAAAATGAAATAATGTTTTGCATATACATCAATATAATCCTGCAGATTGCTTTTAGGAGGGTTTTTAGAAGATATATGAGAAAATCTATTTTTCTTTAACACTTTGATAAATGGCCATTTAAGAAACAGAAAAGTATATGAGATCATGCATAAACAGTTAAATTCTGTAAAACAGGTTGCTTTTTGTTTTCTTATCAATTTGAAAATATTAGACAGAATATGTGCCTAATTTTTCTTTTTTACTATAGTTTCAATATAAATTGCTTAAAATCATTTTACAGTATTGTGACAATTGCTAAAAAACAAACAATGTGGACACAGTGTTTATGAAGATGTAAGCATTAGAAATTCTAGACAATGAACTTACTAAAAGATCGTATAAGTAATTTAACCACAAAAAACACATAATTAAAAGATAAAACAGAATTAATTTTTAATTTTAAGGAAATTGATAGAAATTGAAATCGTTATGTTTTAGTATTGAAACCAAAATAATTTCTGACTTGTTTGCAATTTTTTAATGTGATTGAAGAGAAATAATTTAGGAAATACATAACAATTAGACTATTTGGCAAACCTGAAGTATTATTATTTATTCTCACATATGGGAATGTACTAAATAAAATTTTGATAATTTTTTACTACATTAATTTATTATTAAATATAACTGTTTCAATATAATTTTCCAGACAGCTTAAAGAATATTTAAAATAACAGCATTTTTAAAAAATGAAAAAGAAAGTTTACTTTAAAAATTACTATTATTGAAACTTAGTTATTTTATGTTTTAGCTACTTCCCTAAAATAGAGGGCAATCTAAAATTGCCAATTGATGACTGCAGTAAAAATTTAATATATAGTAATACTCAAGTTTCTTTTTGGAAACACAAATCATCAAAGGACCAAACTAATCAGTATAAAATGAACAAGTAACATTCACTTGAAAAAAATTCAAATATAATAAAAATAAAATTAGCAACAGATTTTGTCATTTAGTTATCTATATTAGGTAGCATATGAAAATTTAAAGTTTTGAAACTGGCTTGCAGCATTTATAGGAATGTATGCACATCTTCATGCTTTAAAAAAAGAATATCTCATACATAGCTTGGCAACTTTTTTATTTGTTAACTGTTATGTTCAAAATGTTCTAAACTAATACTTAGATATGTTCACTTTAAAGTGCCAGGAACTTAATACTTTAAATTTTTATTTAGAGGATAGCATTAGGGAGGTATGGGAATAAAATTAGAAAAATAAAACTTACAAATTATAATATTTGAGGCCAAATGTTTAAAAATGTTAAAAGAATGTAATGCCTAATTTCAAAGTTTAAGCTAACAAATCCAGGAAACTCCAAAAATGGAAAATATTGATTAGCAGTAACATAAAGTGTTGAGTAAATTTTTTATCATTCAATAATAAAATAAAATTTATAATTCAACTAAAATTTTAGAAAATTGTGTAAAAATGTTATACAATAAAATTTTGCCTAAAAACAAAAAAGCGATTTCATACTGTTCTCATTTTCTATGTTTACTTTATCTGACTTAAAAAATTTATTTCCTGTGTATATTTTGGAGATTCATGATTCTGAGGTGTGTTTTAACAACAAAATAATAACCACTGCATTTCATGCATTTATTTTTTTTAAAGAAATATTATTAATGCTTTGTTTTCAAGTGGTTACTGCTGTGTTTATCCATTAAGTAGAAAAATAAGTTACTAAGATAAATTCAATATTTAAATTTTTGTTTCTATTTTTGTGCAAGCCTTGATTTCCATTATCTCTTTAAGACAATTTTAGTTGCTAAGGATTTTTAAAATTTTATTTTCATGGCATATAATGCTGCTTCTACAAATGATTATTTATTTTGAACTGGAATTTATCTTTGATATCAATCTAATACTGGTGGTATCTGGCCCTTTTAACTATCATTGTTTTCAATAGCAACACTAACTGACACTTTTTATAAAAATCATGTAACTAAAAATTGCTTTACACTGTCATTATTTTTCCTTCCTTCCTTCCTTCCTTCCTTCCTTCCTTCCTTCCTTCCTCCCTCCCTCCCTCCCTCATTCCTCCCTCCCTTTCTCCCTCTCTCCAATCTTTCCCCCATTTTTTTTCCCTTTGCTTTTCCTTTTTTTCTTCTTGTTTTTGGTAGTTATTGAATCTAGGGGGAGGAGCAAATGTTATTACCTGTAGTCAACTGGCAAGAAAAATTAAAATCTTTATCACATAAGAAGTATTGAAAGCAAACAGATTTACTCAGAGTAAGGCCCAAGGAGAAGCTGTTGTAGTCTAGCACATAAGCTTAATTCTTTAGGAATTTTTGGTGGACTATCTTTACTTTCTGAAATATACTCTGCTGATTAAAAAAAAAAAAAAAAAAAAGCTGACAGTTAATTAGCACAGAGTCTTATTATGGAAGACTCTTCTAAAGCAGACATCTTCAAGTTATCTGAGGTGATTGTCATAAAGGGGCTGTTGCAGGGGTGCTCACAGATGGCAGAAAAGACAGCCCAGGAACTCACACAGCCTGATGATCACGATAGCCTTAAAACATGGGTGAGTTTTCCACTCTGATGCTGGCAGCAGCCTCTTTTCAAATATCTTGGGTTGTTATGTCCAAGTGGTTTACTTTAAAGCAGCCTTGTCATCAAAGGGGTCCCAGAGTCAAGAATAATTATGATAATTACCCAGAATTGTAACCCCCCCAAATAATCATAATAATAATCTTGAATCTTAACCAAGTATAATATTGTTTGTGTAATACACTGCTACATTCAAAAAGATGAAGTGCTAGGCAACTACCATCTATTCTTGACTGACAAAGCCCCTATAATTGTATGACTTTCTGAGATAATGGTTTAAACAAAAGTAAATAGTTTTTTTAAAAAAGCCCCCTTCACTCCCTCTTCCCCTCCCCCCAAAAAAAGGATTGGAAAGCTTAGCTGTGTTTAGTGCCCATTGATGAAAGCAGTGTTCTCTGATCCATGCTGCTATTGTTGGTTTTAGTTTAGCTCTCTCTCAATCAATATCTAACAGGGCATGATTTAATAAGGTTTTATAATCTCCAAAAATGGGGGAAGGGAGGGCAGTTGTGGTATTGTCATTCATCAAAGGGGGCCTTTCAGGTTTCTTTGCTTTCACCTGCTGGGACCCATTTGGTCTCTTTCAAAGAGAATGAAATGACAAAATGAATGAGAAATGCTAGAATAAAAGTCTCTTATTCTACCCAATAGTATAATCACAGAGGTAGTTGTAAGACAATTAAATCTCGCTTCTCAGGCAAATGATTTTGGTAGTTAACCTGAAACAGCCAACAATATTGAAGAGAATGAATGCATTTGAAGCAATGATGTAATGGGATACGGCCTGGCCAGAAAAGCATGCATGTGTACTGATGTGTGTATGTTTATCTCAATACTCTAGGTCCAAGGTTTGCATGGCTCATGGTCCCTTAAAGAGTACATGGGTAAGTGGCAAAATTTTTCAACAATTCCACAATCTGTCTTTTAATTTTTTTATTTTATACGGACATGAAAATATTCTCACTTTTTGCAGCATTATACACTCTAAACTGTAGTTTTATAAACAGAAAACATTTACATAGTTAACATCAGTTTGATATGACAACCAATTTAGCTTTAATTTCATTTGCATCAGCTAAATTCAATTTCTCTTTCTCTACTTACTGAGTTACATGGATGTCAGAAGAAAGCTTGTCGTCTTTGGAAGACACATATATTCTTTTCATTCTGCATTATTTGTCCACCTTCTGTTGTGTGGACTTCATATTCTATTTCAACTGTAGTCTATTAAGAAATATTATGGTTTACCCTTCTTAAGAAAGAATAAAAAATGTGGTCAGTGATAAAACTGTATAGCACAAACAAATTCTAAAAAATTGGTGAATAAAATATTATTGTCGTTAAGTCCTATGCCCATTGATAAATATTAAAAAACCCTATGAAGGGAGCAAAGTGATTGCTAGCTCAGATACACAAAGTTGCATTTTAGTTAATAGGGATTTAAAAATAAAAGGTCCCTTCCTTTAACATAAGTATTCTCTTATTTTTCATACATCTCATTTATGTTGAAAATGCCCATATTATTTTGCCAAAGTTCTCTGAGAAGCCTCAAATCTCAACTTTATTCTATAGGCAAAAATCTTACATTTACTAAATACACAAACATGTGATAAACACACTTTTAACTCTGGAAGTGATATGCATTTTTTTCTCTTTCTAAGGAGTTTTTAATAAAGAGCTATTGATTTGGGAGATCTGTGCCCCCAAAATATATCGATCCAGACACACCGATATTCACAGATATGTGCTCTACACACAAGTGCATATTAATGTCATTAAGCCATGCAGATATGTAGCTACTTTATATAGAAATAAAATTATTCATTAGTGGTTGTATATATAATTCTTTCAGTTATCTTTAAATATTGAAAATCAACTCTCAGGGAACTTGAAATGTTGTCCTATATGTCCAAGGTGGAAATATTCGGTACCAGAATTCTACATACAGTATTCACAGATTATTTTTAAAACCCGTTAACTTGCTATGTTTAGATTATACAAGAATAAAGAAATCTACTAGAAAAATAAAAATAAATGCATTCTCTCATAATGCTGAGTTTAGCAAAGAGTGAGACACCTGACTCCCCCGGATACTTCCAGATGAGTCAAGCTAATTGGGGTAACCCAAGCCAATGGCCATTTGAAAGACTCAAGGTCAGGTGTTTTATTACTGGCATAGTATTCAAAAAAATGACTGTCAGGGGTGAACGAAGAATTATGTCAAGAGCATTCAGCATTACTGCCACTAAAGAGAGAGGAGGGGAAAACATTGTGAAGAAAAACATGTCATTTTCTAAATGAGCCAGGGGAGGAGGAGAGGGCAATAACACGGCCTTCAGCTGTTGGTTTATTAGGTTCCCGTTGGCAGGATCCACATCTGCAGTAGGCAGAAATAATCTTACTTTTAATACAGTTGCACTCTACTACTTTGCTCTCTTGCAGAGTAAAAAATAGCTGTGAAAAACATGCAGTGGAGGTTTGTTCTTTGTGGTTGTTTGTTTCTCCATCTCCTATGCTATTTTTCTGGTTCTATAGCCAATCTGAGTATTGTTGTCTGATTTGCTATGGAACAGTGAACATTGCTTTTCCTAGCCAAATCATCCAGTGTTAAATGGTATGTGATACAGATCAATAGGGCACCTACAGTTGTACAGAAAGGGTAATGTTTCGACTAACAGTTTTGAAAAAGAGTGATGCCTAGTGGTTAAAGGATTAAAGTGGGTATTGAGGTTTTTAATGTCTTGAATTCTAATTCTACATAAGCCGTTGGATTCTTGATGAAGTTGTTAGCAAGTGTTTTCATGTCTTACTCTGTTTCTGAAAAATGGTAAAAGTGATCTGCAACAGTGTATTAATGGGTTATATACTTGGTCTATCATGTGATCATTCAATAAACAATGAAAATCTGGAAGACTGATGAGGAAAATTGAAAAAAACAGCTTGGTGGCTTCAAAATGTAATTACTTCAAATATTCTGTCAGATTAATTATTCTTATTCTATACTTTCTTTCTAGTGCTGGTTTCTATGCTTACAGACTGTACTTCTATCTCATCTGGGCCCATTTAGCAGCAACTTCACATTCATATATTTGGTGTTTAGTCAAACTGGGACAATGGCTTGTTTTGGTTCTGGTCACCTGCATTCTCCTTCAGGAACAATATACCTTTCTATTTCACATGATCCTCTTGTCAGGGGCATTTTAATGAACTGTAATGTAGAAAATAACTTTGGAAGAGCGGTCAGCTTTTTGTTGCCATTGCCAATGCCAGGTGCAAATGGTTGTGCATAAGGATTAGCAACATATACCTCCCTTTATTTTAGTTTGGTGTAGAAGCCTGTGTAAGTGTATGAGGGCACATGTGTCCTTGTGTGTGAAAGAATGAGAGATAGAGGCAGAGAGAAGAGTTTTATAAAGTTGTATACTATTAACCCAAACTAACCTTTGAAAGAATGACGGTCCCTTTTATTGTATTTCCTGCTCAGATTCCTAGATTCCAATTCATCTGAACCTTTTTTTCTTTCCTTTCCTCCTCCGCCTTCCTCCTCTTTCTTTTCCTCCCCACCCTTCCTTCTTACCAGTTCACTTCAGGAGAATGTTACCTATTTTGTAAATAATTCACTCAGGCAGCAATTCAGAGAAGCAAAATGACTATTCTTGATATAATCAAATGATAATCATCCAAAATTAATTTTATTCAAATGTTTGTGATTCTGTTTTATTTTACCCTTTTTTGCTTTATTTCTTGGGTATAGTACTCAGCAGAAGTGGAAATGTAGTCCTTGGTAGTTGAAGATTGATGAGAAACTAAAAGTTCTGAGGCTGAAGAGATTGCTGAGGAAGATTGAGATTTTGGCTCTCACTTTGGGCGTGGTGGACCACTCAACCTTGGTCATACATTAAATGCTTAGGGCAGTGCATTGTGGGAAGACAACTTTGTGAAAACACTTGGGAAATTAGAATTAATATATTGATAAAGTAGCTGCTTTTATTTTTAGGATAGCTGACTTAATCACTTAAGTTTCTGTGAAAAAAGTAAATGAAATAGCCAAAAATAATAGTATTCTTTTCCCAAATCAATAGTTAGTTTTTAATCATTTCATCTATATTTTGCATATTAAAGACATGATCTTTAGTCTTCTAAAGGTGTGCCAGTGTTTTCTATGGCCTTCTTTAAATTTTATTTTCATAATTTGTTTCAATTTCAGTTTTTTATTTAAAAATTATAATTCAAATTTATGGTACTCCAAACCACAAAAGGGTAATTTTATGTTTTTTTTTTCCCCAAGAAGTATATCTTACTAACAGTTTCCAAATTATTAGTGGGTCTCTATTTAGTTTTTCTTGAAGATGTATAGTGATTGTGTAGAATCTTGACCATAAGCATGAAATACAAAATCACTAGGTAAGAGAAGCTTAGGAGCTTATTTCTATGTTATCATTACTCTGCTATTAATATGTGCTATTCATTGGCACAGAATAAATATGATATTACATTATTTTAATATTCAACTGTTAAATTTTTTGGTATTCAATTTATTGGTTGGCTTATTAAAAGAAAAAAAGCTCTCTAAAGAAATCCAAACAAACAAAAAACCATCTTATTTTTTGTGAGATTCTGATCAATATATTTTCTTTTGTATTTTGCAGATAATAATATTACAGAACATCAATTGACACAAGAGAATAGTATGCATTAGTAATCATTTCAAATACGATTAAGTTTGCTTGGTATGATTCCAAATATAGTTTGAATGTGTGCTTCCCTGCTTAACCTAGTGCAACTACAAAAGCATTTACAAAGTTATTTTTCTCCCAGGTTGTTTTTGCATAAAATTTTATTGCAGGTTTTATCAAACTTTTTGAATATATAAATATAAAAAACAAACAAAACATTAGTCAGTTGCTTCCATCCCTCTACCACGAAAATTCGGCAGTGTCTTTGTCTTACATTTTATGAAAATAGTTTAGTAATTTATTCATATGGGAATCCAAATTTACAAAAAAATGTTTAAGGTTTTTATTGAAATAATTAACTGCAGTCATTTGTTTTCATCAAGTGATCAAACAGAACTGAGCAGGAAGTTTCTATAGCACAGATATATACTCCCAGGTAGATTTTCAAGCATAAACTGACTTTGTGGGCACTGGTGTTAAATAGTTAGATTCCACAAACAATATTAGTGGCTATTCATAATCAGTTGCAATCATACTTCTAGAAATTATTTTAGATCTTTATATAAAATTACTCACTTTAAAAGTATTAAACTATTAGTTTGTATTATACCCCTTTGACCAATTGTGAATTACACAGAATGTCTAAAGAAAGCAAGTCAGTTTTACACACAAAAGGTTCCTATTTCAAGATATCTTATATTTATCTATATCTATCGCTTCATCTATTTTAAAGCTATTTTATGTTTTAATTGGATGTCCTTATAAAATCTGTTTTTCATACATTCATTAAAGTTGGGGCTAAAAAGATACTTGAAAAATGATAATCTTTCTCTGAGGCACTATACAAAGAAAAAGAACCTTTTCAAGGGCGACTCAAAGGTAAAAGAAACAAAACAAAATAAAACCCAATACAAACTTTTAGAACTCTTAGATTTTTGAACTGGTGTGATATAACAAAACTGTAAAACCCCATTATATGTATAAACATAGCCATATCAGTAACACATGAAATAAATTATGCCATTTAGTTTGCCAATGTGTAATGTAATTTTTGATCATATGCAAATTTGCTATAAGAGGCTTTAAAAGGAATCTTTTAAAGTATACCTCAAACTACAACAGATTTGTCATTCATGCACTGCTGAGCACAGAGGCCTAATTTTACCTTTTTGCTATTATTTTAAATTAAGGCACTTAACCAAAAGATCAAAACAGCTTTTACAATGGACATTTTGTGAAGTGAGATAGTGATAATGTCTGGAGGAATATGGTAATTGTTCCTGTTGTGGAGACACAGGGAGGTGTATGCCTTATTCATACACTGGGAAGTTGGAAATACACCCAATATAGAAGTATATGTCTTGAAGGGTAGATCAGAAGGTGCCTATGGACCAGGCAGAAACATTAAATGAAGCAAAAGCATTGCATTTGAAAAGCAAGTACAAAGACATTTCCTTTTGCTTTGCTGGTAAATAATATTAGAAGAGGACAACCAACATTCTGACAGCAGTTTTAAAGTCAGCCTTTCTATTTCAGTTTTAAATTCGGTCCTTAATGAGGGACCCCTCAGTATCAGATGAAGAAAGACAAAGAGAATTTTTGATGAAAAAAAAAAATCAGGAAAAAGAGAGAGGTGACGGCAAATATGCAAACTTTCCCTCCAGTTGTTCGAGCACAGGCTTCCTGCTGAAGGGACTTCTCCCCTCTAACTACCTATTAAGGAAGCTGCATAACAAATAGCAGACTATCCCCTCCAGAGCCAAAGGTAAAGTTCTCCGGAAGCCCCAGTAAATACTGCCAGGATTTTTACCCTTCCGAATTTAATTCGACAGTTCCTGAATGTGTTTGTGGGGAGGGCGGAAAACTCCCTTCGTGTCCTGCAAAGTGACATGCGGCACAGAAAGATTTCTCTGCAAGAAAATGCATCTTACTTGACTAAACACTGAGCTCTCTCAGCTCGGGAATCAGCGCCTGGAGGACATCGCAAGCTACGCGGGCGCCAAGCAGGCCCAGGGCAGTGCTTTCATGCCATCTAGTGGCTTCATGAGGCGTCTCCCAAGACCCTCTGATCTCAAAGAACCTTCCTGCTCCCATTTCGTGTCTACAGGGCAAGAGGAATTGTCATATAATTATTCAGAGAATTCAGGCAACAGGAGTTATTTTTCTGGGGGAAAAATGTAAAATTTTTAGGTTAAAATATCCCAGAAGTTTAAATAACCCGGCTTTAAAATTTTGGTGCCATTTCGGTTTGGGTGGATATAGTCCAAAATTAGGGTCCTTTTCCTTTTCCCTCTTCCTTTTCCCTTCTCTTTCCTTCCCTTCCCTTCCGTTTCCTGTCCTTTCCTTTCCAATCCATTGTTTCTCCCCTACTTCTCTTTAAAAATTCCTGTTTCGACTTTCAGTTACGCACGGACTTGAAGCCGTGTTTGCTTGTATCTGCCTGGTTTTCTTTTCCAATAAAAGGTCGCCTTCCGCACTGTAATGTTGAAAGATTGAGAGGTGATAAAGCCAAGGAACCGCCTCCCTGGAAACACCTGAGATACTTATGTTCTCTAACACTCTTCCATCACCACCCCTCGGACATGCCACCCTGCAAGCAGCATTTGAATCACCGAATTGCAAACTTGTATTGTTTACAAGTTCAGCTATTTTTGTCACTCTCAGAAATACAGCTTTGCATTGTTATTTTTGTAAAATGCCATTAAAATGGCCTTCTTCACACTACTTAGATGTATACAAGGTGTGTGTGCTTGAACCCGTTTTGAACAAGCCAATCTTCAACTGCTATCAAGTGCACTTAACCAAAATCACACTTTTTTTTTTATCTTCCCTATTTGAGATTTATTTCATAGGCATGGAAATTCTCCCTTTTGATACCATTGATTCACACATGTTAATATTTTATTTATTATACCCACAGATATAAACCATTCTACTCTGGAAATACAGACTTGCCCCCTTAGATAATATGAAAAGATTAGATTTATAATGTTTTCAGTGATGAGGTATAGATGTCTCTTGATGATGCAAAAAGGCAGATTTCTAACTTCGTATAACAACCAACTGCTTAATTTTTGTCATGGATCAAGAATTAAAATTTTTAAATCACCAAAAAAGGGGGTCTATTGGTAAAAAACAAAAAATAAAACTGTAGTATTATATATGTAGAAAGTACGGAGACCTCACGGCATAAGAAATCATACATTTTTATTATGGCTGGAGAGTAATAAGAACTACAAGTTTTAACTTTATTTATACACATGATGGTCAATGGCTGATAAATATTTTTCATAAACTATATCTACTTTAAAGGATTTATAAATAAATTTAAAAGTTAATGAAGAGGTGTGAAAACTTTTCATACATTTCAAGTAATCTTGCAGTGGGAAAATAATTTTATTGGTTATTTCCGTTCTTTGGGGTATATATATTAAAAATTCACTTTCACAGATTCAATAATGAACAAACAGAAATTCATTAAAATATGAATTTAACATTAGTCTGATTGATATGATGTATTTGCCTTGTATTCTTCTTGGATATTTGTGTTCACCATTTAGTTAGACAATGACAGCTATCTTAAAGTGAGGATGTTCTTTTTAAATGCTCAGAATGTTTTTAAACAGAATGTTCTTTAATTTCCCTACTTAGTATACTTTTTAAGCAAAAAGTATAAATTTGCTTAATATAAGTTCATCTCTGAGTTTTCACCTTCCTCCTCAATTACAGAATTTCAACAACTATAGGGAAAAATTCATGTCACACAAAATACTGATATTTTCCCCCATTTTTTCTTAAATTGCACTAGTAGATTCTAAATAAGAAATATTTACATATAAGTATATATATGATATATATTTTTTTATTGTGAAACTGCTTAGTGTTTTAAAGATATTTTCTTACATAATTCTTTACCTGAACTGGTAATTTAAAATTTTTATGCAGTTTTTACATTTTCTAGTAATTATTACATATGTACTTCAATTTTATTTCCATATGTAAAAAGTAGTGACTTATAAAAAATGAGCAATATTGGTTCAATTTTTAACGTAATATCTGTTCTAATTTAATGTATATATATTACAAACTCAGCAACTTTGCTATACTTTTCAATGTCAATAATGTTGGGAACTGTAGAGAGTCATGTCTCTTAAAGCAGCATTCAAGAAAAGAAAGAAACTTTGGAAAGCTAGGAACTTTTCTGTTGGGTAGCATAATAGTGCTTTTCTCCATTTTTTCTAAGTAGAATCACATAAAGAGATAAAATAGACTTCCTTTTTTGATAAAGATAAATTCAGTACAGCTATATATATTCAGAGTTTCTTAAAAGTGGAAAAAATCTCAGGGAGGTTTATTTCAGAGAAGAAGGCATATGGACATCACACACGTTGCGTTCTGAGGACAGTCCTGAATTTTGATGAGAACAAGGATCTATAATTGGAGTGATAATTTTTTACACTGTGTTTAATTGTAATCAGTGAAGATGTTTGTAGCTTTATAATAGGAAAAATGGTGCTTTAAAATATGTATAGTTGATCACTTTTTAGTCCATAGGCTGCTCAAGGTGGCTTATCTTAAAAGATAATTTGATATTCAACATTACTGAAAAACAAGAAATCCACAAATATTTTAAAAACAACCAAAAATTAACTATATACAATGAATTAAAATGTATATGTTTTAATCTTACAAAGCTTACATAGGTAATTTTCTTTTTGTTTTTTGGGGTTTTTTTTGGGTGATGTGAAATAAATAAAGAAGCTCCATCTAAAATACTAGAGAAAAGTAGAATTTAAATTATGTTTAAAAATATTTTCCACAAATATTAAGATCTTCATAATTTAACCCTGATCTCTCCAAGGATAAAATAATTGGCTCATTCTTTAAGTTTTAAGATTGAATTTCAAAGAAAACAATTCTGTGGAAGCATCACATTGTGCATCTTTTTCTTTTTGCCAATTTTTATCTTAGTATGAATTTACCTGATATGTGTGTTTCCAGGTAAATTCAGATTTAGGTTGATACAGATGTCTGAATTTTTCACTTTTTTTTTCAGATTCTTTTAATGGAATTAATAAAATTAATTTACTTTGGCATTTATATTATATACCTGAGAGTCTATATTTTCTGGAATAATGATTTGCAATGTCATAAACACAAATCAAGGGGGTCCTGCCTCCCCTTCATGTGTAGGACTATATTTGCTGTATAGAAGTTTCCTGATGAATGTCCTTGCTCAGGTGTTCTCCACCTGCTGCTGCACTTAGAAACAGACATTCTGGATAGTGGAGCCTTTTTCACTTTGTTCTGGGCTGTTATTGCCCTTTTGGGCTTCACAGCTACGCTGCAGCACTACCCCATTCTATCTGCCTCATAAGTGAAGCAGAGGGTGGAAAACCAGGCCCCACACAGAAGCATCTGCTGTATTTAAAACAATGCATGTATGTGTTCAAGACTCAACAAGGCATTCTAAATCACAGTGAGGTTTAGAAATTAGCAGATTAATTTTCCACAAGAATCCTAGGGGAAATTGCCTTTTTTTCTCTGTATCAAAAGCACAGTAATTTCAGCTGTCACAAATATCTGATTATATTTTGTAGCTAAGATTCTGAACTGGTTAACATTTAAATTAAGTACTAAAGGTAAGAAATTTAAATAGTATATTTCTGCTTACAAATTTAGGGCCTAAATTCCTAACAAGAACGATGTCCTCCTTTCATTACAATAGCAATTTAGAAATTGATTCATTACCAGAGTGCTTGTGAATTTTATAAGGGGATCTTATAAAATTCTGCTGTCATTTATCTCATTTGCCTAGAAATCCCTCCACTTGATCATTCATTTGTCTTACCACTTTAAACATACACACAGTAGACCTAGACTGGCTTGTTAATCTCTGCCTTGCCTGGCTTTCCACTTTCTTCAAAGTTCAATAATGACACTCACCTCCAGGGAGTTTGTGGTGGTTGATCACACTTGATTGGATTCCTTTCTGTCTTGGCACTGCTCAGCATTAATTTCTACCATACCAGTTTGTATAATAACCTTGGTATTCCATTTCATATATGTACTTGATATCTTAAATCACATTTGAAGCCTTTAAAGTGGAAGCAATTTTCAATTCATACATTTCTATGATATCTATCCAATGTACTCAGTGGAATACTCCAGGGAAGAGGTACCATGTTCAAGAGTTAAAACTGAGCCAGACAGAAAAAAAAAAAAAATTAAGAAAAACAAAAAATTGAACCAGATGAATGGCAGATCATCAAGTCAATTCCCTAGTCAGAATAGAAGAACAACACTCAATTCTGTCATGTATAGTAGGAAGATATCTATGTATATAAAGAGGAAATATGCAAATTAGGCCAGGATGCCATAACATGTCACGACTGAACAGGAGGAGGTTGTGCGCACAGGTGAGGCCCAGAGCAGAGACAGGGACAGAGCCGCCGAACCCTGGCTCGGGCTGGCTCCCTAAAGCCTGGGCCTGCCTCCCGCAGAAGCAGTGCGGCTTCCTCCCACCTCCCACGGAATCAGCATGGGCCCCTCCCGGCTCCCGGGGAAGCCACATGGCTCCTGTGGAAGCAGCGCGGCTCCCCGTGTTGCACTGCAGTTCCCACCAGCTCCTGTGGAAGCAGCAGGCGGCGTACTGCACGCGATATTGCAAGATGGGCTACTAGTTGTTAAATAAGATGAGGCCAAGACTAATCCTTATAGAATATCCACCTGGAAATTTTTACATAATTGTAGCTATAGTTTATGGAGCACATTAGGAAGACCAGTATAAAAAGTTTTGTTAAAATTATAATACATTATAACTAATACTCTTCCTCCATCTGCCAAACATTTTTCATAAAGTATCTAAGAAGAGTTGTTTTTCATTCAGCCACACTGATTATAACTGAATATCTCTAATTTTGAAGGGCTTTTGAAACAGTGTATGTTAAATAGCTGCACATGTATCTATACATTGCATGGGTTAAATAAGCAGGAATGGATCATTCAATACATGGCAACAAGTTGATCACTTCTGGGCCAGATCTCCTCTATATATGCTTTGTTTAGCCTGCTCAATTTTTGGGGAAAAAAATTTTTTTTCTTAAATTAAAAAACCAGGGCATTTCACATATTTTAAAAACTTTGCTTCTCATGAATATCTGGGAGGTTTTGTAACATGGGGTCCTCTTTCTTGCAGGAAAAAAATTCCTTGGGACTGAACATCAGCTGTTCTCTTTAGACAGGGCACATGTTCTCCAACTTGCCCGGGTCCTCAGTACTTCTTAGGTTTCCACCACGCCTGCTTCTGTCAACCATTATCTGCTTTCCATCTTTAAGCATTTAAGTGATTTTTTATTTAGTCTGAGCTCTGATTTTAAACCACTAAAAGGCAAGTGGACTCATTTATAGTGATGCATCTAAAACCTGGGTATTATCCACTGATTGATTCGATGCTTCTTGGAGTGAGTTACTTTCCGAAATCTCAGGGTTTTTTAAATAGTAAAGGCATTCTATTATAAATTCACACATAGGTATGTACCTAATATAATTACTCAGATTGGCTGTACCATGATTTGTTATACAAAATGTCTTCCATATCACATTTTTCTGAAGGTTGAACAATATAATGGGTAACACGTGTTTTCATGAGATCTGAGTGTTCTGTGTCTATAAGAGAAAAAAACATAAAGGGTTTTAATGTAGATAGTTCTGCCTGGATGAGAGAACTGATTCCTCAAACATATGGGTCATGCTCTCTCTTCCCTGTTGTCTTTCTGTCAGTTGGTGCTGGAGTGTCTGCTGGGGAGGAAGGGCCCAGCCTGAGAGTTGCTGATGGGCGAGCTGACTTTGGCCCAAGTACTAGAGATTTGTACTGCTCTGTGTATCCCCAAGGATTAAAGGAACTGAAGGATCTTACTGTTCCCAAGAACTGCCTAGTAATATGAATCCTTGGATTTTCTTGACCTCCTTGAGCAGAAATTCTGACTCTGGATCTTTAGATTCCTCTCTAAATAGAACCTTTTCTTGAGAGCTAGCTAACCCAGTAATACTGTACTCGTTTTTTTAAAAAATGGTAATATAAGTTTTACCATTCATACCAAAAATTTCTTAGGTGAAAATGAATACTTTTAAAAACACACAGGGACACTTACCTAGGGTAGTTTCTTTCTATTGCCTATCAGATCTATCCCAGGCAAACCGAGAAAACATGGAAAGCCAGTTTCAGCATGGTAGTAATAGCTGAGAGGCCACCTGACACCCTATACAGGAGCTTTGATCACGACATAATAGAATGTTAGAGTACTAATTAATAATATAACTTTTCGAACATGACACTCTCTAGAAGTTCAAATTAATTTACCCCTTCAATGGGTATTTTTTTAAATGCAAACTTGATGAAAGGTATGGCTCATGTGCTGAAGAAGCTAAAACAAAATGTAAGATCAAAGCCCTACCCACCAGTGGCTTACTGTCCAATTGGAGAAAGGTCATCATGCAAAACAGTGTATGACCAACACAAAGGAAGTGGGCAATGAATGTCATCGAAGGCAAGAAGAACTTAGTGAGTGTATTATAGGAGAGAAGAGACTTGAGCTTAACCTTGGAGAATGGGGAAGATAGAATATGAAAAAGGCCTGAAGTTAGAAAAGTGCTCTGTTGGGTTGACAGTAAGGATCCCCCTCCGCAGCTGTCTAGACAGCAAGGTTCACAATGGTGAGTAGTAAATTAGGTAGGTAGGTGGGAACTTTGTGGCTAGAGACTTGTGCAGGGCTAAGCTGCCTGTGTTTGAATTCTGGATCTGTCACTTACTAACTGTGCAAACTTGGATTGATGACTTCACCTCTTAAGCCTCAATAAAGCACCTGCAAGGTTATGATTAGAACAGGAACAGTGTTATAGAGCCACCTGAAAGATTATATGAGTCCATTTATGCAAAGCACTTAGCACAGTTCCTGGCACGTTTGTGCTACTCCATAAATGTCAGCTTCTCAGTAGAGGCAGTAGAGAACCCAGTATTAGATAGATTTGAATGCCTAAATGAGAAGTCTAAACTCACTCTATAAGTGAAGTGAAAGCCATTAGTGGTTTTTTTAAAATAATTGATTTGAGACATGATACAGATGATGCTTTGATAAGATCTATTTGGTGGTATTTGCTATAGAGGATGCGTTAGAGGAAGAAGATAGGTGGGAGAGAAGGCATCTGATAGGTATAGTCAGGATATGAAGCACTGAAGATCTAGATGTAGAAGTTTTAAAGATAAAAATATTATTGGGAAGTTGTTATTACTTAGCTATAGGATGCTGAATCTAAGTCATTTGGGAACATGGGCTTTTTACGGTATCTGGCAAAATTTATAGATCATCCTTTCACAAGTATACAAATACACTTACATAAAAAATTTGCATGCAGTTTCATGGGGTTATGGGTACTTGAAAATGCCCTCTTGGATTACAGATATAGTGGGTGAAAGAAAAGGCAGAGGATGAAGGCACTACCATGAAGAAATGCAATAATAAACACAGCATAATGATAAAGTGAATATAATAGGTCCTATTGCATATTTTATATTTCTACTTTTCACTTATTAGTTTGTAAACTGTTTTGCAATTTTAGTTTGCCCAATAGAGTATTGACATATTTTTGCATCTTGATTGATAATAATTGTATTTCTTATTATCCTTTTTTTTTTTCTCCTAAAATATCTTACTTCACTTAACTGATCTGTCAAATGCTACTTTCATGCTCAAATAGTAAGCATGGGATATCATAATGTACTCCACACTGCCAGATTATGCTTTTCCCTCCTGTTTTGAAAATTCATGACGTGTCTTTTCCATTTAAATTTCAAAATCAGGTCATAAAAATTGCTCAAAATTATTTTTTTTAGTTTGAAAATTAAAAAGAAATCTATATTATAATCTTCCCTCCTCTATTTCTAAAATTAATTAAGACTGAAGACTGGGAAGAAGGCTATATGAGGAGTCTATTTTATCAGTCTTACCTTCTCTTACCACTAATTACCCTTCTGCCCACTGATTCCTATGTTCCATAACATAATTAAACTGGCTAAATGATAGTTAATATACCTTTAATTTTATTTTCCCACATTCTTTTCATTAAAGGAGAAAAGGAAATCCAAGCAGTGGATATACATTTTCTTTGGATCAGCTCTCTGATTCCCAGTAGTCATTCCTAATGCTTCTCTTTAAATCTTTTATTATTTCTATACTAGAGGCTCGGTGCACGAAATTCATGAATGGGTAGGGTCCCTAGGCCTGGCCAGTGATCAGGGCTGATCTGTGAGACAACCAGTGAGGCAATCAGGGGTCCCTGCTGGCACCAGTCTTGGCTGGCCTGGGGCCTGCGGGCTGGCGGCAGCTCCTGCATTGAGCATTTGCCCCCTGATGGTCTGTGTGCATCATAGAGACTGGTGGTTCCACCAGTCATTCTGCCATTTGGTCAATTTGCATTTTAGGCTTTTATTATATAGGATGTTCAGAGCAAGCTCATCTATCCTTAATTTTGTGGCATCCATCCTTAAATTTGTGTCTTAATTAAAAGTATTCATAATCACACAGAAAATGTGAACATGTTTTTTTTTATTTTTTTTTTATTTATTTATTTATTTTTATTATTTAATTAAATCTTTATTGTTCAGATTATTACATTTGTTCCTCTTTTTCCCCCCCATAACTCCCCTCCTCCCAGTTCCCGCCCCACCATCCGCCCTCACTCCCCACCCACTGTCCTCATCCATAGGTGCACGATTTTTGTCCAGTCTCTTCCCGCATCTCCCACACCCCTTTCCCCCCCAAGAATAGTCAGTCCATTCCCTTTCTATGTCCCTGATTCTATTATAATCACCAGTTCATTCTGTTCATCGGATTATTTATTCACTTGATTCTTAGATTCACTTGTTGATAGATGCATATTTGTTGTTCATAATTTGTATCTTTACCTTTTTCTTCCTCTTCCTCTTCTTAAAGGATACCTTTCAGCATTTCATATAATACTGGTTTGGTGGTGATGAACTCCTTTAGCTTTTCCTTATCTGTGAAGCTCTTTATCTGACCTTCAATTCTGAATGATAGCTTTGCTGGATAAAGTAATCTTGGTTGTAGGTTCTTGGTATTCATCACTTTGAATATTTCTTGCCACTCCCTTCTGGCCTGCAAAGTTTCTGTTGAGAAATCAGCTGACAGTCGTATGGGTATTCCCTTGTAGGTAACTGAGTTTCTTTCTCTTGCTGTTTTTAAGATTCTCTCTTTATCTTTTGCTCTTGGCATTTTAATTATGATGTGTCTTGGTGTGGTCCTCTTTGGATTCCTTTTGTTTGGGGTTCTCCGCGCTTCTTGGACCTGTAAGTCCATTTCTTTCACCAGGTGGGGGAAGTTTTCTGTCATTATTTCTTCAAATAGGTTTTCAATATCTTGCTCTCTCTCATCTTCTGGCACCCCTATAATTCTGATGTTGGTACGCCTGAAGCTGTCCCAGAGGCTCCTTACACTATCCTCGCATTTTTGGATTCTTTTTTCATTTTGCTTTTCCGGTTGGGTGTTTTTTGCTTCCTCGCATTTCAAATCATTGACTTGATTCTTGCGCTCCTCTGTTCTGCTGTCGGGAGTCTGTATAATAATCTTTATTTCAGTCAGTGTATGCTTAATTTCTGGTTGGTTCCCCAATATAACATCGAGGGTCTCATTAGTTTTCTTGTAGATCTCATTAAGTTTATCGGCGGCTTCTAAACAGTTCTTGAGAGACCTTAAAAGTGTGGTTCTGAACTCTAGATCTTCCATTGACAAATTTGTCCTGTTTCTTTGTCTCCGCATTTTGTTATGCTTCCTTGGTGCACCCCCTAGTGGTCTTTGTTCGTGGTTTTATAGTTAAATCTTGATTGTTGTAGCTAATTCCAGGGAGGGTTTGACCTCCAGGCCAAGTGGCTATGAGAATCAGCTGTGTCAGCAGTGAGAGAACTTCTGTCCTCTAGGGAGGTGCTAATCTGGCGTTTGCCTGAGGCTATCCGGCAAATGCCTGTGTGCAGGGCTTGGGCGGGGCGGGTCGCACAGGATCAACAGGGTGGGCCTGAGAGAGCAGTTATGGCGGCTCTCAGTCCTGTCCCCAGGGGCTCTGCCTCTCTGAGTCCCAGCACCCGCTGCAAAGCTCGGAGAGAAAGCTGCACTCGCTCTGACCGAAACCAGGCAGTCCCGCTTCTCCCATTTGAGTCTGGGTCCCTAAAGACTCGCCCAGATCTGGAGCTCAGAGTCTGCGACTCCCTCCCGATTGAAAACGCGAACCGCGCCCTCGGCCGCCAGCCCGCTCCGCACTCCGCACCTCAGAATTTGACTTCAGCGCTGCGCCTCCTCTGAGTGTCCATATGCGTTTCTCTTTCCTCCTAGTTGTAGGACTTCCACTCAGCCAGCGTTCCAGTTGTTCTGGGTGATGTCCGTTCCATCTTTTAGTTTTACTTTTGAAGTAGTTGTTCAAAGCAGCAAACTCCGGCGTTAACCTATGTCGCCATCTTGGTTCTCCGAACATGTTTTTTTTAAATAATGTATCCGTTTTATTTGTCAGATTGATCCTTTGGGAAATCTCAAATAATATTTCATGAATATTTACAAAGCTTTCATCATCAATCCTGAGTATCAATAATCTAATACTGCAATTTTGGCTACATCTAACATAAGGCTGGATTTGCCATTGAATCAAATAGAGTAAGAAATAGAGTAGATAATACATCAAATGACCAATTAACTCAGGTCAAAATTTTTATATTATCATGAATGTTAATCACATAATATACCTTTAAAGGTGTGACAATTATTAATACAAATGTCATTCTGCCCCCAAATACATAGACATTGGCTTTAGAAAAGGAAGTGCAGTGCCTGAGATCTTCAGTAGATCCTACTCTAATCAGCAGAAAAATATGGATGTGCCATGACTTAGGGGTATTGATTTTATATGATATTAAATATGTTATAATAAAATTAATATATAATTTTACAATAATATTTTATATGTTCATATAGGTTTAAATATAAAAACAAACTAAAAGCAATTTAGTTTCATATTTGAGATAACAATCAAATTTAAGTTAAACTAAAACTAATTAAAACAAGCAAACAAAAACACTTTCCCAGTCTCACTGACCTAAGAGAAACAAAAGCTTTAAGCATAGTCAGCTTGCCATAATGGAAATCTCACTGAAGTTTGAGAATTATGTTCTCTGTCACAGCATCTCTGAGGCCATTTTCTATTCTGTAAAATGGGAATTAAAATACCTCCCATCGTTGTTGTTTTTCTCAAGGTAATTGTAAGGATCAGATGAAATAAAGGATAAAAACACTTGAATAATAAAGTATTAATCTTAGGTGACACAAAGTTATTTAAAGGGTGGGTTATGCTATTTCAAATATTGACTTGTTTTCCTACAATGCTCTTCTTTCCCTTTGATTTTTATTAATGATCTCTGCCCTCTCTTTGGCTATGGATAAAATCTTGGAACTACTTCTTGTAGTTGAATAAAATTAGTAAGGATCCTATATTGAGTAGAAAGATGCCTTAACCATTATACATGTAAAATTTCAAAGAACCATGTAGGCCTGCAGGTCCCATTCAGGGATTTCTATTTTATAAGCAATATTGGTGTGAAAGTCTGTGAGTGGAATTCAATATACTACACTTAACATTTATCCTTAACTAAACAGATAAGTCCCTGTGAAAGGAAGCCCAAATGTCTAGTCTCCCTCCAGTACTCATGAAAACAAAGAGAGCGGTGTCTGTCCATTTCAATGTTTAAAGGAGGAAGTTCTTTTTCCTAAGCTACCTCTAACTGGCAGCATCCTGCATTACGCTAAAATCTTAATGGCATTGCTACAGCAGGCACAGGTGAGCCCTGCACATCCTTTACATCCAGACCTGGGCAGAAGACTTAGCTTGCACCACCAGAAGGTGGGGAGCTACAGAGCTGGAGGAGGGTGTGACTCCAGGCTCCCCCCAGCATTAGAAATAAAAGGGGGGAACACACCACTTTTCATTCTTTGTAAGTGATTCTTGAGGTACTCTGATTTTGGTTTAGTCATCACGTGAGTTAATTACAATGCTAATTAACTCAGTTTACAGGGACTGTGCGCATTTGTTCACTGGGGTTCTTTGTTTGATCTGCTCCATCATAAGCTCAGTCATCTGCTTACTAGCATGGAGGGAATGCCTGTATAACTGGACATAGACGGACTCACCTTCATCTGTATTAACGAAAAAAACCCAATAGATTAATTAAGGGTAGTGATGAACAATTTTGATAAGCAATTATTTTTTAACTAGAGGCCAGATGCACAAAATTTGTGCAAAGGGCCCAGCCCTGGCAGCCCCAGCTTCGTCAGGAAGGTCGTCCAGACAGTCGTCCGGAAGGTTGCCCAGACAGTTGTTCTGCTGTTCGTCCTAATTAGCATATTAGCTCTTTATTATCTAGGATATTAAAGTTTGCTGCTGGGAAGAGTAGGGGGGTAGGAAGGAAGCTCACCTTTCAGCTTCCCACCCAGAGAGGTAAAGAAAGAGATCCTGCTTCACTTCCCTTTCTTTCCTACAAACTGTTCTAACATATAGTTGAATCAGTGCCTTTATTTCAAAAGAAAAAAAGAAATAATTATAGAGCTTGTTGGATCATTTTCTGAAGAGAGGACATTATGCCTGAATGAATTCCACTGGTGATCCGGGGAGAAGCAGGCTGCTGGGACCATTACCCATCACTGTTGAACAGCGGAGTAATTAATTGGGCAAATACGTTGAGATCTGGCAAATTCACATGCACAATAACTGGGCAGCAGCAACATACATACTTTTTAAAATGTGAATAGAATAGCAATAGTTTTATGTGCCTGTGTGCAATATCAAATGACTTTTTTTTTCTCTTGGCTTTACCCATTCCATATATTTTGTCTATTTTTATGTACTTGCTTAAAAAGCGTTTTTTTTATTAACAATGAAAAAAGATATGCAGATGAGCAATTTTGATTTGCATGTGTCTGTTTATTTTTAAAGGAAGGAATTTGGTTCACAATTCTTCCACTAAATAATTCTAAAAATAATTTGATATTTGCACTAAATTGGGTTAAGTCAGCATGTGGGAAGAATCTTTTCATGTTCCAAAGGTCTTCTCAACCACCAAGGCCTTCTAATTGCTATACAATATTAATGCAAAAGTTTCATTTTTCATTTAAAAGTTACCTGCAAAGGTAGAAAATAAGGCCCCACATTTGCCTTGGATAAGGTGATACTGTTTGATCATCACCTTTTAAAAATAGTCCTCTATGAAAGTATAGACAAAAAAATCTAACACTTCATTTGAAGATTTTAAAAAAAACTGACAAGGATTTGGAGAACTTTTTATTATTGTTATTGTATTTAATGTAAATCATCTCTGATGGTTAAATCTAAATAGAACAAGAAAGCTTTGGTCTTGATTTAAAAGGAACTCTATTCCCCAGCACCCCCACCTCTCAAGAGGTTAAATGATTTTTTTTTTTGTCCGATCACATTTTAATCCAGATAGCAGGGGACTTGCACTTCTAATTCAGACTTTCTGGTAAGGCTCAGCTTGTCACAATGTATAGCTTTCTTTCCTTTGATAAGGTCAGTTTGCCAAAAAGAACGAAGTACATATGAGTAATACATTACTCAACCACTTGTATACATACATCTATTTTTCTTACCAGGTCTCACTATTCAGAAAGGTACAGACATGGCACCATGATAAAAAGGGTCATTTAAAAGACTTCGCAGAGGCTCTGTACTGTGAAGGATTGAATTTTCACTTGAATGCCTACATTTTCACATCTTTTTCTTTGCAGAAATATTCCTTTTGAATGGCAGACTGCAATTGGGTAGTGTTTTTTTTTAAGTCACTGACCAGGAATATATAAAATATTAGGAGGCATTTGTCCCAGTGGAAGAACACAGTTCACTGACAAGCACTAGCTGGTTATTAAGAACGTTATACAACTGTGCCTCTTCAGATTGGAAGGCTCCCTTTGACAAGAGCCTCAAGTTCAGTCAAGGTGGAACCTCAAAGTATGCCACTTCTAACTGATAGACCATTAAAATAACTTGGGAACTCATTAGCCCCCAAAGCCATCTACCTGGTAATTTTTTATACTCACACCCACTGTCTAGTTTGAGGACCACATAATGCTGAGTCCAGTTTATCTCATCTTTCTGTCTACTTCAACATTTGACCAGAATATTATGATAAGTATTCTGCTCATGATTAATTTTTAAAACCTCTAATTTTCCCCAGTGGTTTTAAATATCCCATGTTCACTTAAAAGTAGAGACAGAAACCTATTTAATAAATACACTAAAACACTTAATCTTGTATTCTCTGTGGAGTGTGTTAATTCAGTTCAGCTGAATGCAATAAATATTATTTGATCTCCTGCAAGGAAGGTGTTGTGCAAGGATCCTGGGAAGATATAAAAATGAATAAGGCATCTTCTCTACCCTTAAGAATTCTACAATCTAATTAAAAAGGTAAAGTGAACAACCATAATAAATGGTAGACTATGGTGAATAAGAACAGAAAGTCACAAAATTCCATCAGAACAAATCAAAGTGATTTCTTCTGGCTGAATTAAGGAAGAATTCCCAAAGGAGAAGCCATTTAAACACAGCCTTGAAGGAGGCATTCAGTTGGGGTAGCAATTGAAGAGGGGCAGGAATGGTCTGATAGCACTGACACATCCCAGATAGAAAAGTGGCGAGAGAAAAAGCATTAGGGTGGACAAAGGCAGGCATTTTTAGTGTGACACAGAGCCCCTGGAGTGAGTATGACATGAACTTCTTGAGGGGTAATGATGGGAGTCAAGAGTGAACAACGCTGTTTACACTGATGTCTTTGCTAAGGAGTTTGCTTGTGATGCAATAGGAAGTTTTGAGCAAGAGTGTCTATCAGAACTGTGATTTGTAGAGCTCATAAAATATTGTTTCTTCTCATGTATAATTTATCTGTTTTTACCTATACTTCTGAAGGCTTTTCTTGAACTTAATTCTCTTCCTCCCCTTTTTCTTTTAGAACTAAATCAGAGAAATGTAGAAGTCACAGGCAATCTATGTCACATACAAGTATTCATGTACATTTGGGAACCAAACTAAATTGTTAAGAAACTCCATAGTAACAATAATGATTTTGTGACTCTCACTCTAGTGGAAATTGCATATTGTTATTTTATAAAAATACTCAGAATTACTTCTGAGTTACACTGACTCAGAAACAATTTTAAATTCCTTTGAAAGCAGAACAAGAACATCTTGTGCACATTCTATAAGAAAAATAAATGAAAAATATTTTTTTTTAAGTTTTAAGACATAAACTTGTAAGCCTACCTTAAATACAGACACTTTCTCTCTAAATATTGACCTTTGGAAAAGCATTAAGGAGTAAAATACATTGATTTGTCTATACATAATGTCATCATATTATTCAAATGAAATGCTCAGTAAACTCCACCCACTGTCATCCAATTCTCTCCCTAACACTTTTACAGCTAACTGAAAAGGTACCTACATTTTATAAATTCAAACTCTTATTAGAAAAGACAAATAAATGATCCCTTTCTAAATTTTATAGTACTCTCAGTTATGGAAAAGTAAAATAAGTACTATTTTAAAAAAGATGAGACCATTGAAATGGGAGAGAAAAAATAGCAGCAATGGAGAATTTCAGCTCAATATGGTTTACAGGCAAAACAGGTAATTGTACATTAGATTAATAGGATTGGAAAGTGGGTTAGAGCTATTCTGATGGCCTAAAGATGAATTGTTTGTAGTGTACATGGGTGAATGACAGATCAGACACATTCTACTCATTTGGGTGTCATGTGGGTGTTTTTATCCAAGCAATTGCTAAATATTTAGCCCTTATGACAGCTAAAACAAACAAAAAATTGACACTAAAATAATTGAATTAGTGGCTCCACATTCATACTTCCTACTTGGAGAGAGCAGACACAATGGGAAAGTTTGTGTTTCATAAGACAATTGGATGAAAGGAAATGCTGTTCTTTCATTTATACATAGGAATAATAACATTTTTATATGTAAGCTTGAAAACATTGCATTAGTCTTTTTCAATTTCAAAACAAAGAAAACATTTAAAAACACACACACACACCTGACAGTAATGGCATTAGTTTAGGTTATTGTCATGATTGAAATATTGACCTCACTGTACAAAATGATACTTCTCCTTATATTGCAAATTGCTACAACTAGAAATTATCATCTAGCAAGAGAAAATAATTGCAATCCCTGCGAAGGTAATATATTGACTGATAGTGCAACCAGCAAAAAGACTGGATGACTCATATTTTCCAGTTTCATAATGTGTATTATACTTGCCTCAATGTAACAGTCTTAAATTTAGACATCTGTGTTCAATTCTAAACTTATTTTGTCTTTGAACAAAATTTGTCTTTGAAATATAGGTCAACTAGGAATTTCTCCCTGTACTTAAATCTCCAGATAAACATCTGATGAAGATGGCAATCCCTAGTCCAGAATGCCAAGATTTTTCTTTCCTTCAGTACCTCAAAGCCCCTGGAATTTCTCACTCTCATATCCCAGAAGAACTATTTCTCTTGGTAGATATATTCTCTTGGTAGATGTATTATCAACACATCTTATGCCTGCCATGAACAATCTTTTGAGGAATGGTAGATGTCTTGCTCCAAATTATTTTTGTAAGATTCCCACTTCCCACCCCTCCTTGGTTTATAGTATTTTTCTCCTTCAAAAAAAATATCACAGCTTACCGATGGTGGGCTACTTGCATAGCCTCCTGATCTCTGAAAATACTGGATTATGTATAGGTTTCCCTGATAAGAGTTTCCATGTCACCTCCAAGTACAAGAAAATACCTTCCTATCCTTCCAGAACATGTGGTCTGGCATATGCAAATGTGATAAAGTTAGTAATTATTGGATAGCTATTATGAACAGCTATTATGATGGGGTTACATCCTGATAAACCTATCATTAAGTTGGAAATATTGTAAGTAAAAAATGCATTTAATACACCTAACCTATAGAATATCATAGCTTAACCTACCCTACCCTAAACATGCTCAGGATACTTACATTACCCTATAGTTGGCCAGAATCATCTTGCCAGCACTGCCCAGCATCACGAGAGATTATCCTACTACACATTGCTAACCCAGGAAAAGACAAAAATTTAAATTCTCAGCTTGGTTCCTACTGAATGCAAATTACTTTCACACCATCATAAAGTTGAAAAATCAGAAGTCGAGGACCATCTGTACTGTGTTTGACAATGTGTGAAACACAAATCAGGATTTTACAGGTGTATAGGGTCAAGAGGGGAAGGATTTGTAAACAGATGACCTGAGCTTGAGATCCAGCTGACACTTAGAAGCTCCAACATGGGGTAAAACACTTAACTTCTCTAAACTCCACTTCCCTCTTTTATAAAGTAAAGACAATACTCTCTGTAATGCATGATTCTTGAGAGAGCTAAAGATGATAATGTATGCAAAAGTCCTTTATAAATAATAAACTATTCAACAAACATGATCCTCTGGGGAAAAGGTCTGAATTTAGGGATGAGCTGGGTGGAGACAAGGATTTGCCTTGGGGAAGCCCCAGTCCCTAAATAATAAGGGAGACAAGAAAAATACCAGTTCCTTTTAGAGGTAGAAGCAACTTTCCAAGGCTTTCTGGTTTAATTACAAGGAATAAGAAGCTTGAGAAAGATGTCAGCTCCTAGTGAAAGGAGAAGTTTCACGTCCAAGGCTTGGGAACTGGCAAAAGCAGCCTCTCTCCACTCTCGATACTGGTATTAAAAATCAGAAGTAGCAGTGCCATTTGTCCAGCTTCATTGCAATAGCTTCGCTGTATAGCCCCACGGACAGATACGATGGGAGGGCATACCTCTGTGCCTGGAACTTGAAATCCTGAGCTGACTAAAGAAACAAAAGCAGCACTAAAGAGAAGTAACCGAAAGTAGAACCTGTGAGAGAAGGAACTTAGGGAAGAGTTCCTGCAGTTATTCCAATGAGGCCGCAGTATCATCGATCTGTTTTATTATTGGTGACTCCTATTCCTTGATTTGACTCCCTGGCTGGCAAAGCCTGGAAAGCACCTGATACTTAAACATACAAGAACTCTTGAGGTTGAGAGCTTTCTTTATGAATGTTTAACATGATTAGGATGAAAGAGCAGCCTAGTGTATTATCTCCACTTTCCAGAATCTTGATTGTACTAAATTTTGACAAGATAATGAATAAAATAATTTGTGTGTTATACCTATTGATAGACATATTTTCTCTTCACATACCTTAAGAAAATCATCAAGTCCCTGTCTTTCTGTGACTCAGTAGTTGTTAAATTTCCAGGAATTCACAGACAATCCCTGCCCTGTACTTTGGTTTGGAAAAGCCCAGCCTCTTATACATGATAGACTGTACTTTCCAATGGGGAGAAGACCTTCATGGATTAGGAGAGTCCAAAGTGAGCCAATTGAAAAAGTGAGAGGGGTTAGGGGAGTTTTGGGGGGTCCTGTTGGTTTTGCAGGTGACAGAAACAGAGCTTTGGTTCCATGCAGCATCACAAGAGGTATCTAAACCTCAGATGGGAGCAGTTATGGTAGTATCTGAAGAGAGTGGACACTATGTTCTGAGTCTCCAGTTTGGAGAAATGGTGCTACCTGTCCTTAAGGGAACTTTCTGTGTCAGACAATGAGCCTATGAAGGGGCCAGAGTGGATTGAAGAACAGAGGGTGCTTCATGGAAAAGGCTGCAGTGGACAGGACCCTAGAATTCTTACATGACCTAAGGAGTAGAGCGTCCCAAATTATCACTGATATCGACTTTCCCTTCATCCAATTAGGAAGGTGGGCTTAAAGCAGTTTTATCTGCTTTAGAAAAAGTAAAATTAAAAAGCTGACAATTTTATTTTTGCATCTCTCAGATGATTAGTGACTTTGAGCATTTTCTCATATTTCTCTTGGCTATCTGTATGTCCTCTGTGGAGAAGTGTCTATCTAGGTCCTTTGCCCATTTTTTAATTGAAATTTTTGTCTTCCTTTTGTTAAGTTGTATGAGTTTCTTCTATATTTTGGACATTAACCCTTTATCAGATGTATCATTGCCAAATATGTTCTCCCATACAGTGGGCTCTCTCTCAGTTTTGTTGATGGTTTCTTTTGCTGTGCAGAAGCAAAAAGCTGACAATTCTTAAACTCCATGAGTTATAGAAGAGAATTCATGCCTACTATGTCATGAGGGGTTTCAGTAGTTTAAGTACCTACATATTCATAGTGACTGTGTAGTAGATACTGATTTATATTTTTAAGTGTCTCAATAAGAAAGATATTATCATAACAATGTTACAATTGAGGAGAATTAAACTCAGAGATATAATTTATCTTGTTTCAGGTTTCATAAATCATAAAATCATGACTTAAGCTTATATCTCAAGCTGCAAAGTCAAGTTCCTGCCACTAACTACACTGCTTCCCTAAAGTGTAGGTTTCAGAGAATGATAAGGCTGGTGTTATGAATATGTCAAAGGGGAAGCCATTCATTCATCCATCCATCCTTCCATCCATCCATCCATCCATCAAACTAACACTTATTGAGGTCTCCTGTGGGCCAGGAACTGTTCTGGGGGGCTGAGGAAACAGGAGCAACAAAATTGGCCCGTGTGGATCTTACATTTCAGTGGTGGGAAGTTTGGGAGGAGACATTAAAAAAGACAAATATGTAATGTGTCAGATGGTGATATGTGATCAGAAAAATCAAGGAGTGGAAGGGGGACAGAAGAGGATAGGGCGCTATTTTACAAATGATAATTGGGGAAAACATCTTTGAAGAAATGACATCTAAGTAAATTGAGAAGCCATTGATGGAGTGAACCATGAAGATGCAGGGAGAAGCTTTCTGGGCAGAAGAAAGAGCAAGTACAGGGGCCCTGACAGCAGAGGGTGCTTGATATGTTGAGGAACAGGGAGGATCCAAGATGATTGCAGGAGGGAGATGATAAGGTGAGTGAGATGGAAGGCCAGGTTAGATAGGGCCTCACAGGCCATACAGAATCTCAGATAAACTCAGAATCCATCTCCTCTGACTTGACTGGTAGGCAAATGCTCTCAACCAATTTGGGACTCTAATGAACTTGTGCAAAGGTATTGATGAATTTTTTTAAATGATTAAGATGGTAAATTTTATGTTTGTGCATTTTACCACATTTTAAAATATGTTTTTTATTGATTTCAGAAAGAGGAAGTGAGAGGGGGAGAGAGATAGAAACATCAATGATGAGAGAGAATCATTGATTGGCTGCCTCCTGCATGTCCCCTACTGGGGATTGAGTCTGCAACCTGGGCATATACCCTGACCAGGAATTGAACCGTGACCTCCTGGTTCATAGGTCAGTGCTCAACCACTGACCCACACCGGCTGGTCTGATGCATTTTTATACTTACTTTATAGGCATCATCTGTTAAAGAGTCAAGTAGAATTTCTTACAATGATTACTTTGGTTGCTTTATGAGATAAAATTAATGATCCCTCCAATCCAGTGTTTGCTCTCTGAGGGAGCATATCTTGCAGAATGATTTTTATTTATGGTAACAAAACACAAATAATCAGGAACAAATATCAGACAGTGAAATATGACTTTAAATTAAATAAAGCCAGCAAAACACCTTGGCCTTTACATATGTAAGTTGGAAATCTTGTGATTTCCAAAAATGAATCTTATTTTGTTACTTATTTTGTGCCAAGTGTTTATTCTTAAGTTCATCTCTGCCCCAATCAACTGTGCTTTATGAGGGCAGAGTAAATTTTCCAATGGGATAAAAAAGATTTAAATAATATTCCATCCTGGTAGTTTGGTCACATAATGTTAATTAGGAAGATGACAAGTAGAAAAGTTAATTTCAGGTTTACATGACCCGCTGTGTGTGTCAACCTCCAGTTCATTCAAGTTGTGGTCTTTACTTCTCCCACAGATCTGGTACTCCATGTGGGGGTGCCATCTTAATAAAAATTAAATGATCCATTCTCTCACCAGTACCTAAGGAATTTCAGGGGTAACTTTCATTAACCTGATGGTCTTACATATAAAAAGCTCTTGGATGTCCATGGGAGACCAGACTCCAAAGAGCTGCTTCTATTTTCGTTAATGTTGCCCATTTAATAAAAGAATGACAATAAAGCATTTATCATTAGAGATTTATACAGAAGTATTTTTAAAACTTTGAATGGGACCAACAAATTACTCACTAAAATGTGTCAAAGATGATTACAACAGACACTTTCAAAAATATTTATTGATAAGAAACCAAACAAACCAAAACACAACACACTAACTGCTTCTCCCATTTCTTCTTCCAGTTCACAAGTGTTAAGGTAATTCCTTTAGAGAAATACATCGGCTGTGCCAACAAGTGTCACATGCCTCTGATCTGGGCAGCCCTAAAGCTTAATTTTCCAGCCCATCATCGCGGTGTCTGAGAGTTACCACGGTGTGCTATATTTGCATCATTATTGAGCTCCCCTTGCATGGGAAGTGTTGCAGTGGGCCTCTTAGTTTCAAAACTATGCCCATTTCAATATCAATAAGGTAAATATTAAATACATTCAGAGAAAGGACAGTGCCTTTTGCCCTCCCACTATGCCACCCCTCACTCACTTACTCATCAAGCACAAGAGCTCATTGACCCTATTGATAGGAAAGGCCACAGAGGATTGCAGAATTTTGCAAATTAGTTTCTGTCCCCTGTGAGCTGTATAGTAATTTATACTTAATGGGAATTATAAAGAGGTCTTCCACCAAAATGTGTCAGAGAGGCAATGGGTTAATAAGAAATGTGAACTTACATTCCATAGAGAGGAGGCTGAAAGCCCCACTCCAAAAGGAATGGATGCATGAGGGAATGCCGGAAATGTGGTGAGAGGGTTCTGGGAAGGAGTGAGCAAAAAAGGGAGAAGCCGTTGAATTGGTCAAAGGAAGCCTTAAGCCATTGCCAAAGCAGGTGACTTTACTAGAAAGCAAGTAATTTCATTTTCAGTCAGTTTAATTGCTTATGGGTCTGGCCTCTCTGGTGGCAGAGAAAATAATGAGACAAATTGTTGGATGTCAGAGTAGACAAAAATATTCCGTTAACTGACTCCAGTTCTTCATTTTCTGGCCGACTGTTGTGGTTTATAAATGCAGCATCAATACGTGATAGTGTGTGGCTGTGTGTGTACCCTTGTGTGAGTGAGGTGGGAGAGGTACGAGTCCAAGTTCTGATATGTTGGCATCCTTCCACTCCTTTCCTATCTACATTAACCCAAGGCCTTGAGATGCAAAAAGGGTGCTTTCCCCAACCCAGAAGAGAACAGCTTCTCTTTTGTTCTTATAAATAATTCTTCAATTAACACTAAAATTGCAATTTCAGAAGATCTGTGTAGACAGACTTTATATGAACTCAATGGAAAAATTGCCAAGTTTACATATCCTCTGATATTAAATATGTCCCATATATGTCTGCCCTGCCTCCACAAGGAATCAAGCAGTTTTCTATTTCATTAAAATTAAGCAACAAATGGGGAACACAAGATATATTCTGGTTTTTCATAAAAGAATAACCATCTTCCTCGGAAAGTTTTTTGCCATGGAATTAACTGCACTTTCCCTTACTCCAGACAGCAGCCAAGGATGGGGAGCATGATGGCCTCTTATCCACATAAAATCCAAGTTCAATTGGATTTTCAGTCTGTTTAAATTCAATATGGTAAAGTCAGCCTGTAATTTCTTGTTATGAATAATAGTAAATCTAAGATGTAAATTATTTAATATCTCACAAATCAAATATGATATAAATAGGGCTGTAGGGAAAAATGGATCCATGGAAACATCAACACATTTGTACTAATTGCCAAAAAATATACTCATGAAAAACAAGTTATAGAATATTATAACTATTTTTTTCATACTTTAAGGAACTACAGTATGAATACTGCCCCAAATATTTAATCATTTTAAAGAGAAAATTTTAAAATTATGTTTGAATTTTTGATAAAAGAAAGCTCATAAAACAGAAGTATTTTCCTAGAAATCTCCACTAAGAGAATTGTGTATTTATAGAGATAATTCTTTTTACTTAAGTTTTAAATTTTAATATTTCAGAACTTCTATTTATTAAAAGTGAATTTTTTTATTTCTTTAATGAAAGCATTAAATTATCTGACTCATTGACTACTGTGGATGTAGTGTAAATCCTGGGGGGAAATCAAGAAGAAGCAACAACATAGAATATTTACCATGTGGCTTGCTTTCTCAGCTTCTCTGAGCAGCAGTGGTCAGGGGCACCTGCTCTTTGCTAAAGAAAAGGAAGCAATCTTACCCCTGAGCAGGATCAAAGAATGCTTGCTTGTGTCTTGCAGTGCATAAGAAGGGAGGTTTTGGTATTTTAAAAGTGTGTCTCTACCATTTATTGAGTCATTTCTGTGTGCCAGGATGCTGCCAAATGTTTGATACATGTTGTCTCGTTGAATCCTTACAATTACTATTCCCATTTTACAAAAGAAGAAATGGAACCTCTGTGCAGTTAAATAATTTGCTCAAGGTCACAAGTGGTAGGACTGCCATAGAAACCAGGTCTGCATAACTCCAAGACATCTGAATCAGTAAACGGCTTCTCTTCAACACAGATCATCTAAAGGGCACACATTTATCAAAGGGCGAGAGTATCAAACTGAACCTTCAAATTCCACATCTCTCCTACATGACAAAACTAAACATTTTATTGATATAGATTGAAAATGATTAAAACATGAAAACTGCACGGTGCTTTTTATAACACTAGTGATTTCTGGGCTATAAAAGACAATAAATGATAATAATAATAATACCTTTACCACCACCTCCAAGAATAATTTCTACTGCCATTTACTAGGCATTTACTTCAAGTACTTTGCTACACCCTTTACATATGTTATTTCATTTAAAAAGAGCTAGCCACAGATTTCACCATCTAAATCTCAAACTAAGTTGAAACATGTATATGTATTTTTCCAGAAGTGGGAAATATGGACATTTCCCTGAATCTACTCTCACTTCAAGAGGACAGATTCTCTATTGTCTTAAGTCTGGTTCACACGGGTCTGAAAGATTAAATCCAGACGTTGGTCCCAAAGAACATGCAAAAGGTACTGAAGTCAGCTAGCAAGGGCTTAGCAAAATAAGACTTAGACCAAGCCCCAACTCAGAACTAATTACAACAAATTCACACTTCTTATTTTCTCACCTGCTCATATGAGGTGGCAGAAATTAGATACAGTATGATGTGCTTCTCTCAAAACGTGCCTAAGTTAGCAGGCCAGCATACTGTCACCCTGGGCTCACAGGGAGAGTCACTCTGTCATCTCTACCAGTGCAACATTAAGGGAAATGAATCTCATTCTGTCTTTTGGGGGGAAAATAATTTATCAGATGATTTATTTACAGTGCAGTCTGCATGACAAGTAAACAAATATGCTATTTTTGCTCACTGTGGTTGGATTTTAAACATGAGAAAGAGACAGAGGAAGTGTCTCTCTAGGATATGTGAGTAGCTCTGACAACAGCTTTGAAAAATAAAGGAACTCCATTACGAGGCGTTTAGCAGGAACTGATTTACATACTAGAGTAGACCTCTCATGAATTCTGCCAACGTAGAGAGGAAAGGGGAGGGAAAAGAAAGGTTCCAATTGCACACCACCACTGTGCATGTTGATGAATCCCCTGGCACATGTTAATTAATGCCCTATTGTGTTTGGCAGACTACCAGGGACTGTGATTGTACATGAGCTGATCCTTTAAATGGAGAGTGGCTTACTCTATATTGAAAAGAAAAAAAGATTTGTATTTGTATAAGCCACAACTATTCCTTAGGAATAAGTGTTTTGCTTTTAGTGCAATTAAGAAAGAAGAACTGCCATCTATCACAATATTTTATCATTACATGTAAAATAAAATCCTCAACCCCAGTAAAGTCAGTAAAAAAAAAAATCACGGAAATGTCACTGTTTTTAAGGAAAAATAACATTGCTCCCTGTGCTCTATCCAAATCAGTGTCCAAATTTCACTCGCAAATGATGATAATGAATACTGTTATCTACCATCTTGTGCTCTGGATAAATCAGACAATTGTATTCAAGCAATTAAAAGGAAATCCTCATAATAAGCACATGGCAATCTTGAAAAAAATTAAATAAATAATACCATCCTGGCAACAGACGTGAATTAAACAGAGAAAAAGAACCAGAAGATGCAGATTCCCTAGGCTTAAAGCTTACAGAAAATTCTGCCCTGCTAGAATTTTATTTTCAATCATGGGAAAAATAAAGATTGACTAATCACCCAGCCCTTATTTTTTATTTGTTTTAATTTGCTTTTTACTACTTGCGCTGTAAAAAGCTGATAAATATTGGCTGTCTTAAAGCATGAGTGGCCTAGAAAAATAAATTGCCTTATATTATTGTTCCTTATGAATAAAATTGACATATCTAAGAAGCTGCTGCCTTAGAGTCCAAAAAGATATTGCAGCCAAATTGATTAATTAATTGTCTTTCACCATTCCAAATAACAATAAAACTCAGCTGAGACATACTAAACAACCCACCATTTTCCTAATCTGCATTGCTTTAGCTGAAATAGGCTGGTCTTTTTCATTTGTATTTTTTCCTTAATTGTTTTAGTCATTTGGGCTTTTTTGTATGTGGAACTCCAAGATTTCCCCTGGTACATTTAAGCTTTATTTAAACCAGTGACCCTCAAAGTGGGGTGCAAGAGCCACCTAAACCAGAATCACATGGGGCTGCTTGTTTAAAATATATGTTCTGCGCACCATGCCTCCAGACACTGATTCCGTAACCGAGGATAGAAGTCATAAATCTGCATTTTTAATGAGTACCCAAGCAGTTCTGATCATTTAAAATATTCTATATGCTCTTCTTTTAGAATTCAGTGGCTTTTATATGGAGGAGGGGGAGGTAATTCACTAGCTCTTCATATTTGTTGCAGTGTTTAACTTAATGGGACAGGTGTCCCTTAGAGAGTATAATGTCATGAACTTGGTTTCAGATGGCCAGGTCTGTTCTCCTCCTGGTCTGAGGAGGTTGGGACCCAACATCACAATGACTTTTAACTTCAAGTGCCAGGATTGTTGGCCTTCTTTGCCAGTGGAAAAGCACCACCTGGCTATGGGGACATGAAAGTTCAAGAATAGAACAGAAATCATCACAGTGTGAACACAGAGAGGTTTGATGGGCCCTCCAATCTTTGAGAAGCCTCTTTCTGCCTCACAGTTAGCCTTACTAATTCTTAACTCATGTTTTTAATGAACCTGGATTTGCAATAAATTAAAGGCATAAAACTAAAGCCTTATAAAGCAGATCTATCATTGATTCTTTTTTCCAATATAGGATTCTTAGAACAATTTGTTGAGCTAAGTGTTTTTTATATGTTACATCATATATCTTTTTTTGCAATAATCCTTTGAGACACTACAATCCCCCATTTTTTAGATGAGAAACTAAGGATTTGAGAGGATACCTGGCTTACCTGAGGTCCTTGGTGGCAGACTTGGAATTCTGTTCCACATTAGTCTGACTCCTGGGCCTGGGCTCTTAACTAAGAGGCACTCTGGCCTCTGATCTTAAATGGATTTTCTCTTCTTTCTAATCAGCTAGTCTTTGTGCCTCATGTCTTTGAAATAAAGTCTAGGTTATGTATGAGCATCTGCTTCCTTTGGGAGTGCTTCTAGCTACTATTACTATATTATAAGTTCTTTGAGATGAGAACAAACGAATTGAGCCCCACCTCTGGGTTTCCTTGCCAGCGCTGCCAGGCCCACAGTACAATGGTGACGTGCTCGGGCTAAGTAAGCGAGATCCTGACGCTCTATTTTAGGACTCAGAGCTCTGACAGAGAGCTTACTGTGACATTATCGCACAACATGATTACAATAGATGAAGTCACATTCAAGGGAAGCGGGAGCCTCTACCCTGCCAGTACTTTGTTTAATGAGCCCAAGACAAAAATAACAGCATCTAATGGGCAGGGACGCTGAGAGAATGGCACAAAATAGTCTTTACAGAGTGCAACTCTGAAATACAAAGTAAGGCAAAGGCAAGTTGCAAATTGATTTTTAAAATCTTGCTTTGCCCCAAATAATCATTGCTTTATATAGAGGATTTTCTTTCTTTGGAGTATCCCATAGTTCCACAAAGTAGAATGACCAACCTCCCACCAGGCTTCCCCACCTCTGCACTTTCACACCACTGTTCTCCTTTGGATATCTTCCTTATACAGACTTCTCTGCCCAAACTCTACCTGGACAGTGGCATTCCTTTAAAGATGAGGGACAGTGTGGATGTGAAGGTGTGTTCTTGCTCTTTTCAAAATAAATCTATGCAAGGAGATTTAGTGCTGGAAATAGACTCTGTCACCCGAGTCTTCTCTTTAAGTCCACAACTAATCTCAGTGCTTTATTTGGTTCTACACACTCTTGACCTGGCTTTGGTTGTAATTCTGATTCCATAATTAATTCCATTCAGTTCTTAAACTGCTTATCCTCGTAAGTGAGTACTGGATTCTGGTTCTGCCCCTGGAAACTACAGCTTTTTCCTGGTCTGGCTTTGATGGCTGGCTGCTGTTAGTTACAGCGGTTCTCAACCTGTGGGTCACGACCATCGGAAAACACATATAGCATATCAGATATTTACATTACGATTCATAACAGTAGCAAAATTACAGTTATGAGGTAGCAACGAAAATAATTTTATGGTTGGGGGTCACCACAACATGAGGAACTGTATTAAAGGGCCGCAGCATTAGGAAGGTTGAGAACCACTGGTTTAGTATCATCCCTCAAATCTCTAGACTCACTTTCATTTTCCCTCAATCTATGGCTAATGTTTGATTCAAGAATGGTGAGCTAACAATCAATCTTAACCAAAATCTTGCCTGGTTATTCAGGCAAGAATTGACTTATTTCTCCCCTGTACTTGATTTAGAACTTTTTTATGGCACTTATACTGCCTGCCATATAATGACTATTCGTATACATGAATGCATCTAGTTTTCTCTGCTGAATTATCAGTTCCTTGGGGTTAGGGACCAAGTCTTATTCACTTTTATGCTGCCCACAGGGTTTTGAATTAATAATAATAGTAATAATATTAGGTAGCACTTAGTGAATCTCTAATATGTTCCAAGTACTATACTATATGGTTTTCACTCGTTATTTCTTTTTATTCTTGCAGGAATACTGTGAAGTATGCATTATTGTTATTAACATCTGATAAATAAAGATATTAAAGCTTAGAGAGTTTCAGAAATTTGCCCAAATTTACACAAGTGGGATATGTGAAGCCAGGATTCTAAATTGGGTCTGCCTAACTTCAGAACAAAAACTCTTAACCATTGCACTGGAATTTTTAGTGAATTGGTTGAATGAATAGACCCATTTAAAAAATTAAATAGAGTAAACTATTAAAATATAAACTCTATTTTAATGTTTCAAATAAATATAGGCCCGATGTTTTTTAATTTTTAAAGGGGTATTTTTTTTCTCTGACTGTACAATATTTAAGGAATGTATATCATTTAGAATTGACATGTAAAAATAGTTTACATTAAAGATGTAAATAAAATGAGATTCAGTCAACCAAGTTGGACCGCTAATGGAAAGCATGATGAAAGGAATTTATGGTGCTTTATACATAGTAAACACCCATATTTGTTGAATGAAAAAAATTTGAATTAATAAACCATTCAATCAATGACCAAACATTGAAAATCAGCATGTAAACTAGCTACTTTAGAATAGCCAATGAAAATGTATAACAACTCCTATAAAATACTTTTAATTAGACATACTATCAATAGTGTATATCATTGCAAGAATGAAAATATACATGAAGACGATGATCCCAACAAAATTTCCATTGTAGAATTATACCTGACATAAAATTTTAGAGTTAGCAGCTCCAGCATGTCATTAGTTTAAAACGGAGATGGCTAATTCTAATTAACCATAACATAGTAGATTAATAAAATATAGCCCTTATGTATAGTAAACTTGGTACATAATAGGCACTCATGAATGTCAATTCTCTTCTCCCATTCAAAGCCTTCCTATCCTATTCATTTAGTGAAAAGACTTCAACTAATTTTACCTTTCTAAAACCACACTTCTCCTAGGCCTTAAGTAGCCATCATAATGGTGAAAATCAGACCTGGCTTTCCCAGAAGTCTGCAGTTACATCAACAAGAGACAAAGGAGATTCAGAATATTTGTGTTAATGTCTCTCCTCTCTCAAGATAGGTAGAAGCCTCAAGCATGGGCAGTGCCTGTGGCTTCTCTAGGACTTCTAACTCTCCTCAGTGGTAAAAAAAAAAAAAAAAAAAAAAAGCCGGGCGGGGGGGATGGTGGTGCGGGTGGATCGTGAGTTACAGTAAAGCCCAGCTTCCTCAGAAATCTGAACTACATCCACAAGTGTCAAGTCTTTGGACTTTGAATGTCCACAGTTTCCCCAGACCTCATGCCCTCTGCCTGCCAATAGAAATCTATAGGGAAGCCTAGATACCCCAACATACTAATTAATCATAACATCACACTTAACGTCTTTGCTATCATGCTCTACTTGACTCTACCAGGACTAGTTACATTATCCCTGTCTGCATCAGTCATTAGAAGAAGCCCCAAATCCCAGTCACCCCTCAGATCTGTCCCTTTAATTCTCATAGGACTCTACATGGCCTCTGACTTATTTCCCTCTTCTACCATTTCCCAATTCATGAAAACCTTCTTCTGTGTCCTCTGAAATTCATGGTCTGTCAAAAAAAATCCCCTAAATCCTTAACTTCTCTGAACACTCACTTTACCTTTTTACTCTAATGGAAACCTGGCCTTTCCCTGAAGAGGCTGCTTTCCTTACAGTGCCTCTCAGCTGGGTTCTTGTTTTATTTGTTTGTTTTCTTCCTCAGTCCTCATGCATCTGGAACTGGAGGTTGTGGACATGTCCTTCAAACCATTCTTTTTTACTTACCAGTTGCAAGCATATTATATTGCTCAGTCCAAAGGTCAATTTGGTTCTTATCTTACTTGACAGAGTTGTCCCCCTTCCCCCACTTAAAACTTATCTTCATTTGGTTTTCAGTACACCACATTCTACTGATTTTTTTCCTATGTCACTAAGCTGTTTCTTCTCAGTCTTCTTTGCCAGTTCCTCCTCAAATCTCCAACAAAGTAAATATTGGAGTTTCCATGGCTCAGTCCATTTCTCTATTTTATTTTCACATGGATTTAATTACCACATATCTGTTGATAGCTTCCAAATTTATCTCTGGACTTCTGATTTCTAGATTCACATAGTTAACTGCCTACTCAACACTTCCAATTGGAGGTAGAGCAGAGCGCTGTACCCTTGGCCTCCCACAATCTATTTTTAATGTAGCAGGGGAAAAAAAGAAGATTCTCCAAAATAACAGAGCACATAACTTTTCTGTTTAAACCCTGCAAAGACTTCCTTTTTCACTCAGACTTAAACCAAACCCTTACAAAGGCCTACAGGGCCTTATAGAATCTGGACCATGTTACCTCTCTAACTCCACCTATGACTACCTTTTTCTCACTTACTCTGCTCCACACACACAGTTTATGTGCTCCTACCATAGGGCTGTTTGTTTGACATGCAGATCTCTCCCACAGATAGTCAGAAAGTCTAACTCCCACACCACCTTCCAGTTTTTGCTCCTGTTACCGTTATGAAGAAACTAAACCTAACCCGACATCCCTAGTATATGTTGTAGCTCCCTCCCCAGCTCCACACTCCTAAGTCCCTTTACCTGGCTCCATTATTTTCTTTTTGCTTTATACTTATCCCTTTTAACATATGGTGACATTTACTTTTTTAAAAAACCGTCTAATGCTTGTTTTCTGTCTCCCCTGCTAGAACATGAGTTCCATAGATTTTATTCTTTTTTGTTGTTGTTCTCTGATTTGTCCCTGGCACATGGAAATATGCCTGCTACATAATATGTGCATAATACATATTTGTTAAATAAATGCTAGATTTGTAGAGTGTTTTACAGTATATGTCATGTGTTACAAAATCGTATCCTTAAAATTACCCTTTGTTGTTGGTCAAACAATTATCATTATTTCTGTTATTCAGATTGTCTCTGGCCTCAGATTAGCATGCTGAGGCCAGAGACTATTTTTTCTGACTCTTGAGTTCATTGTTTTTGATACTTCATCCTGGGCATCAGGGCATTGCTCTTTAAGACTTTGCTTAAATTATAACATAGAACAATGGCTTAAACCTTTATTGGGCACTGAATTCCATGGGCTGGCAATTATGCACAAACACAAACTATAGTCCAGGGTCTGGCACACAGTGTTTTTGAACAAGAAGGATATGTATGGGTCTTGACTCCTAAAAGGCAAAGTGCTTTTCCTTCACTAACAAAACTATACAAACGCTCATATCAGTAGTTTCTCTTCAACCTGCAAGCCACCTGGCATCCTGCAATTGGCTCGACACGTTCAAACCCTATATGTTGTAACTCCCTTCCCAGCTCCATACTCCTAAGTCCCTTTACCTGGCTCCATTATTTTCTTTTTGCTTTATACTTATCCCTTTTAACATATGGTGACATTTACTTTTTTAAAAAACCGTCTAATGCTTGTTTTCTGTCTCCCCTGCTAGAACATGAGTTTCATAGATTTTATTCTTTATTCTGAGATGACACCTTGGAAGGTGACTACCACAATTTTATTAAATTTAGATTTGGGTAATATGCCAGCACTTATTCACTTGACTTGGGGAGCAAGGGTCCTTTGGGACTTCTGATCATAAAATGGAAATAATAAAGCTCTTGCTGATTGCTTTGGAATGCATTAAGCATATTTTAGGCATCGCTTTATGACTGGTAACCAGAAGCTATCTTGTGGTTAGTTGGCAATCCCAGCTGAATATAAGTGTTTTCACTTGAAGTTACTTGCTTCTCTGAAACATGGTTAGAACTTTACCTTTGGCTTCCATGTGGGAAGCATTACTGTTGTTGTTTTTTAAGAAGCTGCTGTACATACTACAGAGACCATAGGCCCTATGGTCTTCATGTCATTAAGAGCTGTTACCTTTGTTCCTGGCTGGCTAATACATTCTCAGATTCCACACAGGCATTGATTTACATTTTTATTGTATTTATGACCAGAATGAGCAATTGAATTGATCCAAGTAACTACTAGTGAGGTTGCTTTGAAAGTCTTGAAGTTGATTTGCTATGAAGTTGATTATTGACTTTTATTGAGTTTGCAAAGGAACATGTTTATTGAGTGATCACTTCCTATATGTCATACCAGTTTTAGGCACTTCTTACACATTAGTTAGTACAGTTAGCCTTGCCATCACTCCATGAGAAAACTATGCTCAAGGCCATTTTACAGATAAAGATATTGAGAATCAGGGAGGTTAGGTAACTTTCCTAAGGCTACACAGCTAGGAAAAGGCAGAGCCAGGATCTAAAACCAAATGTCTCAAAATGTGTTGACTAAAATTCTTTAGTATTGTACACATTTAAAATGTAGCCATACAAAACCCAAAGAAATATGGAAATAACAGATAAGACAATCTCGCATTTGAGAACCACTCTATAAAATACCAGTGCATAGAGCCCCTTAGCCAATCAGACCACCCCCATAGAAGTCAGGCTGAGAGGCCATGAAGACAACTCTTTTCAGTCATTTTATGAATGATTAACGATTAACCAGATGCATAGGAAAATAATTCAATTTGGAGTCAAAATAAAGTACTAAATCGGATGTGGCTATTCAGATTGGAGAAAATTTTGATCACATGCTTCGACTGTCTAAATACCTGGTAATATTTATTAGATAGCAGTTAGGTATTTGATCTGATGTATTTGTCTCAGACAAACCTCATGAATTCATGTGCTAGAGAAAAAAATTCTGCTCTTCCTTCCGCTTCCTCCTCTCTCTTTCTGCTCTGCCTCCTCCATCTTCTTCTTTTCTTTTTTTTTTTTTGTATTGAAGTCCCAACTACAGAGAAGTTGAAAGACCTTGAAATTGATAACCCTGTCCCAGAAGTGTCTGGGCTCTGTTCTTTGGATTACAAAAAATGCTTTTTATGACTTCTAAATGCCTTAACTTAATTAATTTTCCACTTAATCCCAGTCCATTCTCAATTTCTCAATATTTATTTTTTAGAGCAGGAATGCAGCTCCAAGACTCTTATGTAAATAAGAGACTTCCTTATTGGTTTAGAAGAATCCCACCCCCAGATGTGTTTAATTTGGTTATCATGATGTTCATTTTGTTTTTAATATAGTTTGAATGGTTTTAGATGAAGTATACACTGTCTTATAAATCGCAGCCCTAACACCTCTCAATTGTTTAGTTTGTGACTTCTTTCTACATTTATAATACTTGCTTAGGCCCTGAAGGCATTTCAGTTTCCAACCCTTATTTAAATGAAAATCAACAGTAATATGATTTAATGATGGTTCAAGATGTCTTCAAGAATATGTATATAGGTTCATCACACAATATATTTCATTTTATATTTTATATCTTTTTGATCAGGTGATGCACCAACAACATTCTTATCCATATCAATTTGAAAAATTCATTGACATTTAGCAGCATTTTTTTTTCTCTAAAATGAATATGAATTTTACAAGGTCTTTTTTGGAAGAGAAATTTGTCCGAGCAAATATATTTGGACCTTTATCTGCCATTGATAGTTTGATGGTTTCAAATACAAAATTAACTGCAACTTTCCAAAAATTTTTAAAGCCAAGATACCTATGTGCCTGAAGAATCCAGCTATAGCAGTATTGATATTTCTAAGTGACTGCCAATATTTGGGGGATACAAACACAGTATAAGAGATAACTTGTTAAAGAGATGTGTTTTGTTCAAAACACATCAATATCTAATATGTAACAAGTTGTCAATCAGGAGTTCATTTTATGGAAGCCATCCATCCACCAAATGAAGATCTGACCCCAAAGGTACTTAAAAGTGTAAAATAGTTTGAACTTGAAAATATATAATGCAGTTTGTTTGCATTTATAGAAAAAAAAGTGCCACTTACGGTTTACTATTTTCGTATAGGCTCATCTTGAGTAGAAAAGGAACATACCGTACTTACCAAACCAAGGAAAATGCTTATGTGTTTAATAATTATTATTTTGTTGAGGTCCTTGTATATTCTTTCCTTTCCCTTTTTTATAAGTCAAATTACTAAAGGGATGATTTGGGTATTAGAAAATAAAATACTTATATTTTCAATGTCTTTTGTTATAAAGTTCAATGCCTAGTTCTCAACTGTGGATCAATTTGTCCTTGAAATATTGACATTATTTCTAAGTACCACTAATGCAGACAGAGAACAAAACAAGGTTGAATATTTATTAGCAAAGTCAGAGGTGAAGAAAAACTGTTATAATAAACTATTTAAAATAGTCGGGATTTCTTAAACCACTGTGAAAGGAATATTTGTATTTTAAGTGACAAAAAGCCTCAATGCAGATTTTACACATATCAAAATAGTGAAAAATTAAGGCTAGAGGAAGAGCTAAGGGTCCTTTTGTTAAATACTTCATTTAATAAGTAACAAAAATTATGATTTGGTTAGTTGTGGGAGAACTGGAACTAGAATCCTCATTTCCTAATGCCTAAACTGCCTACAATTATACATAGTCAGAATAGCTGCAAATTTGGGGGCTGTTATGTGTCTGACATGAAAAGTCTTACTTCATCCTCTTAAAAATCCTATATGATAGATTTTAATATTTCAATTTTACTGAAGAGTCAGTTATAAATTTCTATTTTGAGATAAAATAACTTGCCCAAAGTCACCTTACAGAGAACCAGCAATCTCATAAATGTCTGCCTGAGTTCAAAGTCTCTCCTTTTGCTGCAAAACTATTTATTTATTTTTAAAATCACAAACAGGTGTATAGAGTTGTATAGGAAATTGATAACAGACTTATTGGCTTTTCTCTTTTCAGCTTCCCCTACTAGGTAGATACGAGTAAAGTTAAATATTTATGTAAAATTTATAACTTGTACTCATCATAGGATGTTTGATCCAGAAGCAAGCTGAGAATAGCTAATTCACCCCACTCATTTATAAATGAGCTAATTAAGTGCAGAAAGGTAAAGCACTTTCCACCAGAGGGAGAGTTGTAAAACTAGAATAGAGCACAAGTTCCGGCTTGAAGTTCTCTGATTAGTCAGTCCACTGGTCCGCAATCACATTTCTGGGGGTGAAGTATGGGGAGAGAAGACGAAGAGGAGCGGCTGGGAATACACACAAGTACTACCATGGAGCGCGCAGAGTGCTGACAAGTCAATGGTAGCACATTTTTGGGAAAGAGTAGTGTTTGAATGTGACCGACCTTCAAAGGGCCTGGTAAGATTTTTAGCTTTTGTATGACACTTATGAGGGACAAATGAGCAGACTATGCACTCCATATTTGGCTATAAAGGACCGGCAGTAATTTTTATATTTTATGTGCTGTCCAAGTAAAATGTAAATTTTATTATGTAAAAGTAATTGTTAGTTAAAACACTAGTCAGCAATTAATTTTAAAAAAATGTGTCTTTTCATTGATTTATCTGAGGAGAAATTGTTTTAGTGAAAAGAAAAGCATCTATAGCACCTTTAGTAATATTTTCCCATAACTAGTTTAACTTACTTTCTTGGGGAAAGTGAGGTGGCTATAAATACCTTTACCACTTGATCTTGTAATCTTAAATGAGGGCAAAACTCCCCTTGGCACTAACAAGAATTTTGTCTACGAATAGTTACAGAATTGGGTCCATGACTATTATGAAGCAATTTGGTTCTTTCCCAGGAGATAAAATCTCCGGCACAATTTTCAGATGGAATACACATACTAACACCTTGTCCATATTCCTAATAATAACAAGAATGAAGGAGGGAAAAAGCCAGGAATTCTTGCAGGCTTTAGCTGACTTGCTTCAAAAGCCTGTCAGCTAAACAAATAAAGTGAAGTCGTGGGAGGGAAAGGCAGGAAATTAACTGCTGTGGGCTATAGTTAATGAGTAGTCCGACAAAAGGGAAGTTATGGCCATGGAAGTGTACACATAGAATGAAAAAAAATTAACACTACCAAAAAGAGTTAGCATGCACAAATTAGATTTTTATTCCATCCTGAAGTTTATTGCTTTCTTGTGGAATCTGCTTCCAACCAGCTACAGAAGTTTTCCCCATCCCCTCACCCCAAACAAGATGAGTGAGATCAATCAAAAGATTGAAACTTTGAAGCATGGTTAGGCTGCTGGGTAAAAGCATGCAAAATATGTCTGAGACTTCATTATAAAATGCCTACACGACACCTTGGGTAAAATCCACAGCCGCTTAGCATTGCCGCCTCATTAGAAGTAAAATGAAGTGGTCATTCCCTGAAGATTGCCAGGCCATATTCTGACCAATCCCAGGAGTGTCCTGTTCACATTCGATGATTTCAAGCCTAAATGGCCACAAACCTCTCTCAACCACATCTGTGCAAAGGCTGGTTGGCTTTAGGCAATACAACCCAGTTAAGGGCAGTAAATCTGTCCAGGCTTTTAAAAGAGAGGACTGATGGGAGATTTTCTACAAATAACTTCGTTTCAAAAATTTGAAAACAAATGAATTACCAACAACTTATTTAGAGAACTGCATTATCCATTAAAACAAACATTGCTCTGGACTAGAATTTTTAAAGAAAGGGGCAACACACAGAAAGACATTCCCAAAACAAATGCTCTGGTACCCTACATCCCTGTACCAGATGCCACAGGAAATTACAAACCAGTAAGCTCCCATGACAGAAGAGGAGCAAACCTTTCTCCTATGTATTCCCAACAATTGTGCTACTTAAAGAGCATTTCAGAGATCAGGCCTCACTTTGGATCTTATTAGAAATGCAGAATTGGGGAAGATCGCAAACCTCTCGAATCAGAATAGGCATTTTAACAAGGTCATGCTTTTGCATATGAAACTTTGGGAAGCACTGATCTGACTCAAGCGTTCACAATGGAGAATATTGTGGAATAGTAATAAAAACCCTTAGAAATGATATTCTACATTAACAACTGACTTTTGACCCTCCTTCTGTCAATGTGGTTCCAAGTACCTAATGACACAAAAGACTTCAGAAGTGTGATAGTTACAGAGTGCCAGTACTGTGAGCAATTGGTTTGTTTGACATAAAGTGACGTGGGCCCATTATTTCAATTAAAATATTGATGGCAGCAACACTAAATTTTATGATATATTTTAAACTGAAGGTGGGGAAAGTGTTATAAAGTCATGGTATTTGTGTTTGTTTTCTAGGAATAAACCTTTAAATAATAAAATTTATCCTGAAAAGGTCATAGACAGACCTAGACCAAAGCTGTCTGTTGAGTCAGTGCCTCAGTTTACACTAGAAATTTCCAATCAAGTCATCTTAAAATCAGAACTAAGCTGATATCATTAAGGACAAACCTGTCATCAGCTACACCCGTGTAAGCACATGCATAAATGAGTCCATGTGCTCCTGCAAATAAATCAATGGCTATATTTTTTATAATTTTTCTTGTATGTCTACCTTCACTGTGATTTTATAAAAAAAATGCAACAAAAATATTAGATTGAATTCTTAAGGGCATGATAAATGCCATGAAGAGTCATATTAGATGGATCATTTCTTAATTTCAATTACTAATACATTATAGTTCTGTGATTTATGGATTTAGCAAATCTAGCATTTTTTAAAAATTTATTTTATTTTTTAATTATAGTTTATACTCAACATCAATTTGTATTACTTTCAGGTGTACAGCATAGTGGTTAGACAACCATATACTTTACAAAGTGATGTCCTGATATTTCAAGTACCCAACTGGCACCATACATAGTTATTACAATACTAGAGGCCCAGTGCATGAAAATTCATGCACTGGAGGGGGGGTCCCTCAGCCCGGCCTGCCCCCTCTCACAGTCTGGGAGCCCTCAGGGATGGGAGGTGACCCGGCAATCAGGGGAAGGTGACACCCCATCACACCTCTGCTGCTGCCACTGCTGGCAGCACAAGCCTCAGCCAGTCCTGGTTACCTGAGCCTCAGGTGGCCCTGGGTGGCTGGGGAGCTGAGGGGTCTGGGTGCTGCCATCTTGGGGCTGTGGGCACCGCCATCTTTGAGGGTGTGGCAGTCAATTCGCATATTCCCTCCTTATTGGCTGTGGGCACCGCCATCTTTGAGGGGGGTAGTCAATTAGCATATTCCCTCCTTATTGGCTGTGGACACCGCCATCTTTGAGGGCGGGGTAGTCAATTCGCATATTCCCTCCTTATTGGCTGTGGGCACCGCCATCTTTGAGGGGGGGTAGTCAATTCGCATATTCCCTCCTTATTGGCTGTGGGCACTGCCATCTTTGAGGGTGTGGCAGTCAATTAGCATATTCCCTCCTTATTGGCTGTGGGTGCAGCCATCTTTGTGATGGTGTGAGAGTCAATTAGCATATTCCCTCTTTATTAGATAGGATGATTGACTATATTTCCTATCCTATACTTCAAGTCCCCATGATAATTTTGTAACTACCAATTTGTACTTCTTAATTCTTCATCTTTTTCACCCAGACCCCCAACTCTTCACCCCTCTGGTAACCATTAGTCTGTTTTTTTATATCTATGAGTCTATTTCTATTTTGTTTGCTTGTTTATTTTGTTCTTTAGATTCCACATATAAGTGAAATCATATGGTATTTGTCTTTCTCTGTCTGACTTCACTTAACATAGTACCCTTTAGGTCCATCCATGTTGTTGCAAATGGTAAGATTTCATGGTTTTTAATACATGTAGCACAACTTTTTTATCCACTGGTCTATTGTCAAATTTACCATTTTCGGAGGAGAAACCAAGATGGCGGCATAGGTAAACACCTGAAATTGCTGCCTCGTACAACCACTTCAAAAATACAACTAAAAGACAAAACAGACATCATCCAGAACCACAGGAAGGCTGGCTGAGTGGAAATTCAACAACTAGAAGGAAAGAGAAAAGCACACTGAGACTCAGAGGAGGTGCGGAAGTAAAATGCAGAGATACAGAGGCACACATGGAAAGGGCTGGCAACTGAGGACACGGTTATCTATTTCAATCGGGAGGGAGTCTCAAGCTCCCGATGGCCCTGGACTCCAGTTCTGGGCGAGTCTCTGGGGACCCAGACTCATACGAGGAGAAACTGGACAGTCTGGCAGTGGGTGGAACTCAAGGGCAGCTTTCTCTCAGAGGTGCTTGCAGCAATTACTGGGGGATACTGAGACCCTGGATCTCTTAGGGCAGGGCAGAGGATCAGCCATAGCTGTTTGTTCTGCCCTGTTGATTCCCTGAGACCCTGTCCCACCCAAGCTGTGCACAGAGGCTTTTGCATATGAATGACTTGGCCCTTTGCAATCTAAAATTACCTAACAAACTGCAGCTGGGTCAGAGAGACCCAGAACTTCCAAAAGAAGGCCCAAGGCCCATGGCCTAAGGCCCCATAGCAGCTTGCATTGCTTCACAGCTGGGCCTCATCTGGGCACCTCCAAATCTCAAACAAAGAAGAGGAATCGGCAGATCTCTCTGTAGCTCCTGTTGGGTAGCCTCAGGCAGAGGCTAAATTAGTACCTCCTTAGAGATCCAAGTGCCAGTGTACCCAGTGGTCAGAGTGGGACTATCCAGATTACATCTCCTCAAATCCATAAGGGACACACTCAGGGGGCAGACTCAGTGAGCACCAAAGCCCCACTGAAGCAAGTCTTGCCCCAGAAGGTGTCTCCAGCAGAGAATTTCTCCCACTGTAGACACAGCTGATTCTCACAGCCAATTGGCCTGGAGGTCAATTCCTCCCAGTGATACCAACTACAATCAAAGCTTAACTACAATAAGACTATGCACACAGCCCACAAAGGGGTGCACCAAGAGTGTCCACCTCAGGTAATTAGGGAGGCTGAGTCACTGGGCCCTATAAGACACCTAGCACAGAAAGCCACTCAATCAACACAAGGAACCAGCCAAAATGTGGAGACAAAGAAACAGGTCACAAATGACAGAAATGGAGGAAAGCAAACTACTGGATATAGAGTTCAAAACCATGGTTATAAGGTTTTTCAAGAATTTTCTAGAAACTGCCGATAAATTTAATAAGACTCTCAATAAGTCTAGTGAGACCCTCGAGGATATGAAAAGGACCAACTAGAAATTAAGCATACACTGACTGAAATAAAGAATATTATACAGAAATCCAACAGCATACTAGAGGATCGCAAGAATCAAGTCAAAGATTTGAAGTACGAAGAAGTAAAAAACACCCAACCAGAAAAGCAAAAAGAAAAAAGAATCCTAAAATATGAAGATAGTGTAAGGAGCCTCTGGGACAACTTCAAGCGTACCAATATCCGAATTATGGGGATGCCAGAAGAAGAGAGAGAGCAAGATATTGAAAACCTATTTGAAGAAATAATGACAGAAAAATTCCCCTACCTGGTGAAAGAAATAGACTTACAAGTCCAGGAAGCACAGAGAACCCCAAATAAAAGGAATCCAAAGAGGACCACACCAAGACACATCATAATTAAAATGCCAAGGGAAAAAGACAAAGAGAGAATCTTAAAAGCAGCAAGAGAAAAAATAGTCAGTTACCTACAAGGGAATAGCCATACGACTATCAGCGGATTTCTCAACAGAAATTTTGCAGGCCAGAAGGAAGTGGCAAGAAATATTCAAAGTGATGAATGCCAAGAACCTACAACCAAGATTACTTTACCCAGCAAAGCTATCATTCAGAATTGAAGGCCAGATAAAGAGCTTCACAGATAATAAAAAGCTAAAGGAGTTCATCACCACCAAACCAGTATTATATAAAATGCTGAAAGGTATCCTTTAATAAGAGGAAAAAGAAGAAAAAGGTAAAGATAAAAATTATGAACAACAAATAATTATCTATCAACAAGTGAATCTAAAAATCAAGTGAATAAATAATCTGATGAACAGAATAAACTGGTGAATATAATAGAATCAGGGGCATAGAAAGGGAGTGGACTGACAGTTCTTGGCAGGGGGCGGAAAAGGGTGTGGGGGGTGCGGGAAGAGACTGGACAAAAATCGTACACCTATGGATAAGGACAGTGGGAGGGGTAAGGGCAGAGGGTGGGGTGGGAACTGGGTGGAGGGAGCTATGGGGGGAAAAAAGGAACAACTGTAATAATCTGAACAATAAATATTTAAAATATTAAAAATATTAAAAAATTAGCATTTTCTAAAATATGTTTGGAGGAATACATTTTTAAGAGGCATTAAGGATCCAGTGGTTAATTAAAATTTTGGAAAATAGAAATTAAAATTATGCAGGTTACTCTTCTGTATGACTTCCTAGAGCCTTCTGTATACTATGATACATTATCAACACTCAGTAGCAGGGATATAATACACAATGTTTTGACCTCAAAAGCAATAGCTAAAGAGCATTCTTTACAATCAAGTGTTTTGAGTTACATATTTTGGGACCCCTTAACCTACTATAATTTCCAATCTTGTCTGAATTTTTGTTCTTCTGAATACCTGACTATATTACTCACATTAAAAAGAAAAGAAACCAGCACATTTGTAACTATTTGGGACATATGAATTATGTTTTATACATTCATATCTGCCACAGAATCTAGTTCTGTATTTGATATGTTGATGATTAAATACACACTGATATATACTGACCTATGTTAAAATTACATTTTTCAAGTTTCCCTAGGTATTCAGTTGTTCTAATATTTCAATATATGATGAGATAATCTGTTACTTTAGGTAGAGCTTACTTATGATTTTATAAACTTTGATTCTACATCAAATAAGCCTTTGTCTTTCTGAGACAATGAATATAAATATTTCTTGCGTATGATTATCAAAGTACTACCCAGATCTTTTTTCTATATTTAAATCTTTAACACAGAATTCACCTGTGTTCTTTATGCTTTCAATTTCAGAAAGTAGACATGCCAGGGAAATTCTAGTGCAGATGCACCATTAATTTGAACCTGTTTTGTTACTTATTTGATCACCGATGATTTCCTTAAAGAGCCCCCATAATAGTTTGGGTTTGACACTGGAGAATAATGTGAAAATCATAAGTCTAGAACAGGGGTGGGCAAACTTTTTGACTCGAGGGCCACAATGGGTTCTTAAACTGGACCGGAGGGCCGGAACAAAAGCATGGATGGAGTGTTTGTGTGAACTAATATAAATTCAAAGTAAACATCATTACATAAAAAGGTACGGTCTTTTATTTCAATAGTTTTATTCATTTCAAATGGGCCGGATCCGGCCCGCGGGCCGTAGTTTGCCCACGGCTGGTCTAGAAGATACCCAAACCTTTATTCATGTGTAAGGGGGCCGAGGCCCCTTTAGGAATGTTTTTGAAGTTGCCTGATTTGGTTTTGCTGGCACATTATTCTTGCAAGTATAGCTGCCATTATTTTTCTAAAAGAATAATAGTAACATACCATTGTTTTCTGTGAAGTTCATTTGTTGCTTTCCTCCATTTTTGCTCACATTGTTATCTCCTACTTGAATTTAGGCCTTTGCCATGGACATATCAAAATTAAGAAAGGAAAATTGCTTTATAAAGCTTGGAAATATCACTTAGGGCTCCATTCCTTGGGGTGAGGGTGGGGTGAGTTGGGAAGGCAGAGAGACAAGATGTTTCTCTTCTCACCATTTCAGGCCACTGTAAAATTCCCCTGATAGTCAGTTTTTTTTTTAGTCTTTGGCTGTACTTCCTCAAATATCCACACAATATTTTTGGGATGATATAGAGAGCTTGCATTGAGTTTCATGAATTGATTAATAACAACCAGTCACAGACATACCTATTCAAAAGTATGAGGGTTTATAATAGAGACTATATTCGACTGGTTACCGTGGAATTACCACCACCCAGTAATAGAATTTGAATTCCCACAGCAGACACACATTTGTGTAATATTTGAAACTGCCTTAGTTCCTTAAATTGGCATCTTGGTGAGAGAGGAAAGCAAATTGCCTTTTTTCCACATAGAAGATAAATGTCTTTGGGTTGTTTTAAATATTCATCTTAGGTGGTTTGGCTAATCACCTACCTAAAGGCAGAAAATTGGAACCAATTATTTATCAATAGCCTTTATCATATTAGTCTGTCTATCCTTCAACTGAGTATATATTTTTTTAAAATGTTGGCATTCCAAGGAGTAAAAACAGTCACCCTCCCCCAAAGGACTTGTGCCCATAGAGATAAATTTTATTCTTGAGCACACAGGTTAAAAAAAAGTAAGAAAGTGGGATTTCAAAGTCAAGGAAATGCCTCAAAACACCTATCAACCTTCCATTCCCACCCTGTCCTGATCTGGACACCATTAGGAGAACCACTAAAATTGAATTCAACTGCTATGTATTATGCATGACTGTACTGTTTACTGTATTGTTTTATGCCACTCAGTTCACCTGAGATGAAATCAGGCAAAGAAGGTAAATTAAGTCTACCTTCAGAAGTCTAGACTGCTGACTCTTATAAAAATTGATTTACTAGTTTATCTAATGTTTTAAAAACTCATTTTATTAAGTTTTAAATCAAATTATTCAGTACTACTACACCAGAAGGTAAAATTAATGATAGAGATAAGGACATTAGAAAAAAACCACAGCATGGCTACATGACAACATGAAAAATTTGATGAATAGCAGCTTAGGAACAGTGACACAGGGTTCAGATTTAATTTGAATGGTGAAGGGCATCATCCTATTGAGCTGACTGGATAAGGGTAAGTTCACACGGGCGCATAGTTTGGTGTCATCATGGGTGACACGGAACAGAGGTACAATGGGAAAAAGACATGTGGCATTTTGAAGACAAGAAAAATAAAAATTTGAGGTTAGCCCTGAGTAAAGGTGTGTGTGTTGTTTTGTGTGTTTTTTTTTTTTTGCCAGATTAAAAAAACAACACAAAAAAACACCCACTATCCAGTAATTCTGAGATATAAACCTTTCTTATCTCTATTAACTCTTTAGAAGTAGCCTAAAAGGAAAACGAAATTGATGGCAGGGACATGAGGTCATATTAAGTGTAGGTGGAAGATAGACAAATTTGTGAATGAAAATTTAATATCTGTATAATTTTATCAGAATGAAAGAAATGCCATCATAACGAGATGTATGCTACATGAGGAATTTCAGTACCTTTCGCATAACAAACGTGCTTCTTATGCTTTATTATGCCAATGCTTATGCCATCTCAAGAAAGGGATGGATTTAAATAGAGACACAAGGATCTTAAATTTACTTAGAGATGAAGGAGCTGAGGTTTAAAGAGTATATCAGCATAGGCAATGCTTTCTACAAGAAATTCTAAGACATCGATAATTAGGTATCCTCAAATCCTTATATTGATCAGCATCCAGTCCAAGTCAGCAACTTTTGCCCTCAGGTCTCCCGGGCAAGGACCTGTCCTGCCTTTAGAAACTGGCTCCATCATGACAGCCAAGCACATGTCCCACCTGAAGCTGCAGTCAAAACACATACGAAAGCCAATCACTGCTCCTCACCACACAGAGTTTGGAAATCCTGGCTTGTTTTAGTGTGTCAGACATGCTTATGAAGATCAGAGCGTGTCACTTTACAACTGAGGAAAGTGAGAGGAGAAAATGGTAAACCCTCCCCTTTTAGTCACCTAATGACAGATCTAGGACACAAACTCGGGTTTTCTGTCTCTGTTTTAATAAGCCTGATCACAACAAATAATCAGTTGGCTGCCTTATTCTCCTTTCAAAGAAGAAATACTGCCCATATTTTGAATGAGTCTGAGAAAGAAGGAAAATGTCTATTATTCAGGGGCAGAAAAATGAATCCATGATTCAAAATGTAAAATTTACATTTTTCTGTTATGGAAGGGACTAAAACTAGTACAGGTATATGTTTTTAATAACATAAAATTGAGAAAAGGAGATCTTTAACATAATTCTTCAAATGATAAAATACTAAACCAGTTACCAGTCTGAAAATGAAATCAGTCTACATATAGAATGGTAAAGTTTGGAGATGCCACTCCTGAAAATTTAGTATGTGAGTCAGGCCTCCTGCCTGATTTGAATTAAACATGTTGAAGGCCTCGTGCATGTGACTGTCTCCTGGTTTGTGAGTGAGAGTGAGGCAAGCGTACACTTGCCCAGGACAAGTAGGCCTCTGCAGAACTCCCCTTCTGACCATTGAGGAATCACACGCACAGCAGGAAATAATCAGGCCTTCACTGATAACATAACCACATGCATATTTCTTTATTTTTGTAGGACTATGAATTGATTTTTAATGACGAGCAAGCAATTTTGTGTCTTTGAAATAGGAATAGGATTTTTAAATGTTTTATTTTAGTGCATGATACATACCAGCAATCCATATTATCTCTACAATTGTGTGTGAGGGTCTCAGTGTTGTAGCACCTAAATAGTATATATTAGATAAGGGAACACACTAAGACTTAAAAGTATCTCCAAGATTTTGGGCAATGATGAGCACATCCTAGCATCATTTGACTTTTCTTCAATATAGTATATTTTATGTCAATTACAAATGAAGTAGTATACCAACAAGAAGTACAGAGTGGGAAAGAAAAATAAAGAGGAACAGAAGGTGTTATAGAAAATAAAGAAAAATATATAGGACAATAAAGTATAGACGAGAAGAGTGTGTGGGCAGGAACACTTGCATGTGATGGAATAGTATGTAGCCAAGTTGATCTTGTGCATTATGTTAATTGACTCTATTAAAATTTGTGTTCATTCACTTATCCTAATATATATAAAGAGCTGAAAGGCGCGCCGCCCGCCTCTCCGGGTGGTGCGGGAGGAGGAGTCTGGCCGCTGGCTCTGGGATCCCTCCGCGCCCGCCGTGGGGCCTGGCCTCCCCGGAGCGGATCCGGGTGTGTCCGGACCGGCTGCGTGGTGGCCGGCGGGCCAAGGGGTGGGGGCCGGGCGGCGACCGACCACAGGGGAGGTCATGGGAGCGGAGGGCCTCCCCGCTTGGCTCTTTCCTCCCTCCCCGCCGTGGTCGGCTCCCGCTTGCCCGCGCTGGGGCTGAGGGTCCATGCGGCCCTCGGGGCCCGGTCAGGGGGACCGGGGCCTGCGTGGGCCGGCCACCGGGCCCCATGGGGGGGGGGCGGGCGTTGGCTCTCCGGCCCACGGCGGGAGCCCGGCGCAGGCTGCCACCCGCCCGTTGCCCCCCGGACCGGGCCCGGTGCAGCGGCGGCAGCGGAGTGGGGCGTGTGCCCTAGCTCCGGGAGGCCGCCATGCTGCAGTGCACCGGCCCCATGGCCGGGCCTGCTCCGGGCGGATGCCACTCCTCCGGGGCTGGGCCGCTCCACCGGCCGCACCCCGTTTGCTGGGCCTGTGCCGCCCAGACGCGCTGGAGTCCCAGTCTGCCCGCGGGCCAGCTGCAGGTGCTATGCGGGAGGGCCATCCTGCCTTGTGGCGAGTTCGAGCGGCAGCAGCAGGAGCCGGGCAAGGACTGCGCCCTCCATCTTGCCTTGGGTCCTCCATCTTGGGACAGAGCCATGTGCGCCCTCCATCTTGCCTTGGGTCCTCCATTTTGGGACGGTGCCATGTGCTTCTTCCCGGAAGACGCCGCTGCTAGCCACACCCAGGATTTCTCTGGACTGACCAATAATAATCAAGGGAAGTACACGCCATCACTAAGACTGACTTGCGCCTGGCCAATCGGCGGGACCCACAGTCCCCTCTCCTGCCCTCACTCCACCCCCCTTTAAAACCCCCTGTCCCATCAGGTTTCGCTCTCTCTCGGCCACTGGAGCTTACCGTTGCATCGGTGAGTGTGGCAGGGGAGCCAAACCTAGGTTTGAAAATAAATGACTCTTTGCTTTTGCATGGGACTGACTGGCTCCCTGGAGGTCTTGGGAACTTTGAAATCTGGGCACAACAAGAGCTAGGTGCCATCACGAATGAATGGGCAACCGGTCACCATGCAGTGCATGGAGCAAATCTCAGTCCCCATCCCCCCGCCCGCCACCCTAAGCCGCTCACCATGAGTGGGGACTGGCGGGGTGGGACTGGGGACTGTTGAGCGGTGGTGGTGGGCTGCTTCGCGGGGTGGCGGTGAGCTTGGCGGAGCAGTCACCCGGGCAGCGAGTTTTGTGGAGTTGTGTGAATCAGTCGCGGGGTGGGAGGAGGTGGGGAATTTCACCGAACGTCCAGCGGCGAGCTTCCCAGGATGGCAGCAAGCTTTGTGGAGCAATCGCGGAGTTCGTGGAGTGTCCTGGGGTGGGGAGCTTCACGTAGCGTGGCAGGGCAGCAGAGGCCATGCCACAGAGGCCAGGCTAGGCCTAGGGACCCTAACCGCTCACGACTGCATGTGTGCTGGGCCTCTAGTCTATATATATAAAGAGCCAGTGTTCATAATGAGGGAAGGCTCGGCCAAACACTGAAGTCAGAGCTGGGTTCCCTGTGGTGACCCAGCACTGACTGCCCAGGGGGCTGCCCATCAGACCTGGAGAGAGGCCTGCAGAGAGAGAGAGGCAGGGTCTGATCCGCAGCCTCTGTGTCACCTGTTGGTCAGCTGTTGCCTCTTTCTTTCTCTCCAGGCTTCCCCAGCAGCCCTGCCTCTGTTTCTCTCCCAGCCTCTGCAGGGGCTGCTAATTAGCCCCACTTCTTTGATCAGGCCCAGAGACAGGCCCAGAGATGCTGACTGGCATAGAAACCGACCAATCAGAACCTAACCTGGGTGAAGTGCCAGGAGCCAATGGCTGCCTAGGAGGCAGAGCTTTTGATGCTGACTGGCATCAAAACCAACTAATCAGAACCTAATCTGGGTGAACTGCGAGGGCAGAACCTAAGGTGGGGGCTGAGGAGGGGTTTTATGGGAAACAGCTGTTTCGTGTAAGGTGTAAGAAAGCGGTTCCATTTTTTTCATGACCAGTTTGGCAGTATAATGCATATGGCTGGCTATCAGTCCACATAGAGGGATTAAGTGTTTTTGTCTGCCAAGAGCATCTCCTCCTGCTGAAAAAGGCTTTTCCCCCCATATAAGCCATCCTATCCTATATAATTTATCTATACCAATAAAAGGGTAATATGCTAATTAGACCAGGTGGACAGGCCATCTTCCAGACATCTGACTTCCTTCTGGACAAAGCCATGGTGGTGGGAGCCGAGGCAGAGGCTGTTAGGGGCAATCAGGATGGCAGGGGAGGGAAGTTGGGGGTGAGATTAGGCCAGCAGGGGAGGGCTGTTGGGGTGAGATCAGGCTGGCAGGGGAGGGAAGTTGGGACCAACCAGGCCAGCAGGGGAGGGCAGTTGGGGGCAAGATAAGGCCAGCAGGGGAGGGCAGTTGTGGGCAATCAGGCTGGCCAGGGAGCAGTTAGGCATCGATCAGGCTGGCAGGGGAATTTGTGCAGGGGGGCGGGGGGGGGGGGGCTCAGCCTGGACTATGCCCTCTCACAATCCAGGACGCTGCATGAACCAGTGACTTTTCATACGGGTGAAAGGCATCTTGCTGTTATAAAGGCATTTTTTTGCTCTGATTATGTAGTACATAACATGATCCTTCTGAGGCAGTAGTACCCTTTTCCACATCTTATGGGTGGAAAAACTGAAGCAGAGAGAAGTTAAGTAATTGGCTTTGTCACACAGTTATAAGTGTCAGAACCAGGGCTGACCACAAAATGTACAAGCCAGAGTCCATGCATGTCATCACTGCATCATCCTGTTTTTTCAGTGTTAGAGTAGCCTTGCCAGGTTTTAATTTTTAAATCTAAGAGACTGTTCCCAATATATAGGGTAGGGTCCCTAGGCCAGTCTGGCGATCAGAGCTAATCTGTGGGGCGACCAGCAGGCGGGGCAATTGGGGGGCCCCTGCTGGCACCCACCTTGGCTGGTGGCCTGGCGCTGCTTGATGGCCAGCCCTCTGCCCTAATCACCACCACTGGTTCCCTCCCTTTTGGGGGTCAGACACTCAACTCAGGAGCTGCCCACAACTGGGGGTAGCTCTTGCACTGAGCGAGTGCCCCCTGGTGGTCAGTGTGCATCATAACGACCATCATTCCACTGGTCGATCAATTTGCATATTAGGGTTTTATTATATAGGATTACTAACTATATTCGCTTTTTGATCAGTGTGTACCTCATTCTTATATGATAAACTTATTATCTGGATAGAATTTAGAGGTCCTATTTTCCTTTTACAAACTTAGAAAACAACGAAATACATAGATTGAACAACTACTTTCTTTTTTTGGCAACAAATATTTATTAATGTCCACATGCAAAAATGGAAACAAATGTATTAGGGAATAAATAAGCAATCATCATTCTAGCAAGCACAGATAAAAGTAAACTAGGAAACAAAAATAATGAAAATACATACAATATAATTACAGCTGATTTTCACCTTGAGAAGGGGGTCACTGTCTAGTTCATAATGGAAAGGATCTAGCAATGGATCCTTTGAGTGGTTTCTAGGGAAAGCTGAGAGCGATGTGCATGCAGGGATGCAGGGAGGGGTGCGGTGGGGGTTCTTATAAGAGCTGACCTGCTAGTGTGCTTCATGTAAAAAGAATGAAATAACAAAAATAATAGTCCCTTTCATATGGTTTATCGATAAATAGTAGATTTTCACCTACAGTTTTATTACAGAGGAAATTATGTACTATTAATACAAACTTTATTTTTCCCATTGAAAGCCCTTTCTTATAAGGCAGGAGAAGAACATTTTAATTGTTCTCTCAACCACACATTCTCTTAAATGTTAATCCAAATGTAGACCAGTTGACTGATAGTTATCCATCAGATTTTGACTGTATGGACAGCAAAGACAATTATTAAGCGCAAATAACATGGTTATGTTTCAGAAGTGATCCTGATGTTTTGGCTGAACAATAAATATTTTTTCCAACTCTTTCCTCAGTTTCCAGGCAGTTTAGAAAATGCTGTAACACTCAACATTCCTCCCCAGTCTGGAAGGAGTAGAGAGGAAACCCACAAGGTCATAAGAACTTGCCCACCAATATTCAAATCATGGCCAAGTTCAAAGCTGGGTTTATGGAGATAAAGGTCTTCAGTTCTCACCCTCCAGATTGGGCAACGGGACACTTTGCTCCTTTAGACTGCACTCGCAAGACCTGTTAGTGAGTGAATTCTTGAAGACAAAGACATTCCTGCAATTCTTTTAATACAAGCAAGGTTCTGGTCTAACTGTATGGAAACAAGATAGTGGATGGGTGAAGCTTTATAAATAAAATGTAAGTGCCTTCAGCTCTTCTAAAAAACAGCGTGAATAGTCTATTTGGGTTTGTATGATGCTCAATGTGTGCTAGAACTTATAAAAAACATAGAAACTACCTTATTTCTCATGAACCATTTGTGTAGTTATATTACAGCAATGCGGTGCGTACAGGGGTCAAATAACCAGAAACTAGGCCTTTTGGACGAGCCACTCCTCCTTCCTTTCATTGTTGGCCTTATCCACAGAAACAAGCTGTGCAATCCTCTTTTCCTAAGTTAGATGATAATTCCGTGTATTTATAAGTTGTTTATTTAATAAATCCTCATATCTAAGAATTCCAAAATTAATGCTAAATAGAAAGGAGTAGCAAAATGGTAAATATTTTCCTCCTGAATCTAATCTTTTATTTATCTGCACACATGTTATTCCAAATATATACATGTAGATCGCCACATATAGATGTGCACAGAATGTATAAATACATATATATTATACATGAATGATTTATTACAGAAATATCGGTGTTTCTAGATTACACTGCATACTTGATGAGCTGTCATTAGTGCAGAAAGGATACATAGCTTTTCAACAAAAGAAAAGAATGAGGCTGCAGAGTGTTGCAGTGGTTTGGGCTTTTCTTTTCTTTCTTTTTTTTTTTTCCTCCAGCATCCATCCCTGCCAATCTCTGCACTGCCAGTAGGGAAAACCATATCCATGGCAACCAACCATACCATTCCAACCCACATCAATGACGCCTCCAATCTAAACTGTCAAATATTCTATGCACATCATGTAAAATAGGTCTCTTTCCCCTTATACCTCTGTGCATCTCGTTTCCGTGGCTACATGTTTATGCAAATGAGAATTGTCCTTTCTCTCTCAGGTTGATTGAACACTGAATTTGTTTTGCACCTTGGCAATGCAAAGCCATGCTGTCTTACCACCTGGTCTACCACATAATTGCAAAAAATTACATTATAATGGTAACTGTCCCCAAATTAGCCTGATAACACCATCTACCTGCCTTGTGAGCAAAAGAAACAGTGTGCAATAGAGAAGCATGTTAAAACAGAGTCGAGATAGGGGTATAATGTTTAATTGGCTCTCCAGAGTCTACTAATTTTCAGAATTGGGAACCTAGTGTTTGATTTGTTCTTTGTAGTCAGTGAGAAGAAAAAATACCCTTCATAAATTCTGAATGACAAATTTGCCCATCCTTTTTTGCATGTGGTTCCAGCATCCCAGGGAATCTAAAGTGCCATTTCCTCTCTGGAAGAAAAGAAGCACAAAACATGCTAGGTATGTACTTAAATTTTCACTATCAGCTCCAGCTATAAATTTCCTCCAATTCCTGTATCTCTCTCATTCTTTTTCCCCCAGCCCCTCCCAAATCTTGGATCAATACCTTTCATTTAAAATTAAGATGCAGGATTTTTACAGGAGACACACATTGAAATAAAATAAAGCTGGGGAACTAAAAGAATTACCTTCTCTCTTCCCATTGTCCTTTTTAATTTATTGCTTCCACTATATTATATCCTATAAATAATTTTTTGTGGTGGTGGAGGTAGTGGTAGTGGTTAGTTCCTTTTTCAGAATAATTATACTAAATATTTTGCAAATAATAAAAGCAACCCATTGCTTTTAATATATTTTAAATTATAAATTACATTAAAATGGTGACTTTAACTAAGGACCTTTTCTCGTGTTAATTTTTCTACAAAAAAAAAAGAAGAAGAAGAAGAAGAAGAAAATGGGCAGGTGAAAATGTGGTACATAATATATTTCCCCAGGATGTAAGTAACAAAATAACAGATACTAGATTCTATTAAGATAAATATTGAGGATATATTTTACTTCTTCCCCTGCTTAATACCTCTCTCTCTCCCTGCAAAACAAATCTTTCATATTTATATAAAAAAAAAAAACTAAAAAACAACGGAACGATTTTATACAATTTCATAAGATTTTTGTCTGCCTTATCTTTGAACTTTGTTTAATAAAGACTGCAAGTCACCTTGGAATAGATTAGGGTGAAACAAAGGTTGCAGAGGTGGACAAGGGTTTCAATTTAATTAGATCATCTGTAAATGTGTCCTGGTCAAAGATAAAAAAATATGAAGTTTTCAAAGCCAGATTCTTAGTCATCTTTTCCCCATCTCCCTCTACACACCTTTCAGGGTTCAGCTAGGGCCCCATTTTCTCCTGCCGGGGAAGATAAAGTGATGCCTGGCTCTCTGATCTCTTGGCTCCCTCAGTGCTGTTGTTTCAGCATTTCATAAGATACCTTTCCCCGATGGTATGACTTGCTCTCTGACAAGAGTGTAAACCCTGGGGCAGAGTTAGGGGAAATAATTTCATATCATTCTTTTACATTTTCAATCCTTAAAGTGAATATTTTGCTCAGTTAAATTGAATATCAAGTCTTGATTGTTCCTGGGTTTTAGGCTTCAATGTTTAGGCAGTGAATAGCTAATCAATATGCCTCAGGTCATGGCAGGAAAAGAAAAATCAACTTTTAGTTGTTCACTTTGTTCAAGGAATCATGTCAAACATTTCTACATATGAAACAATAATGCGTTCCTTGTTAAAATATACTTTTAAATAACATTATGTTTTTCAAAGCTGCAACATCTGAAAGAGAGGACATGGTGTCTTTAAAATTTCTGTTTGATTGTTACATCTCCGCCAATGATATTGTTTTCTGAACACTATTCTTGGCTTGTTGGGGAATTGCCAAAGGAAGTAGAAGACCTAATTTTACAAAGATTACAATCAAATAAAATGACAAACACATATAAGTACAGGTGATACAAACAAAAATCATGTCTGAATAGTAATTATGACTGTTAATATCATTCCAATGGATTTACTAAATATAATATATACAATTTCCAAGCATTTTGGAAGGCTAAAAATATGATCATTAGTTACTTTCTATAAAAACAAGTATGGATGAGTAAGTTGAATCAGATTTATCTGAGGAGGACTAATATTTAATGACCTGACTTTTTCATGAATTTAATTTTTTAAAACCTAGGGTTTGTGCATTTAGACTATCCCCACTCAGTCTCAATGTTGGAGCTCCTTATTTTTCTAGTCCTTCTCTAGGTACAAGAAACTTTCTTTCAGAATTTTATTCTATTCAGGAAATTCCTTGTTGAAACTACCTTATTTTTTCTTTTAACTCTGCTAAGTCACGTAAAATAAAATGGAGAAAGGAGGCATTTATTTGCAAAATGTAAAGACCAAAAAAGTTTGTCTGAAAAACAGGGAGTTTATCCAAATGACTAGAAATTGCCTCAATTCTCTTATCTATTTTTTGTATCTACACAGTTTACACAGCCTAGATTTCTCCTACGAAAGAGATTTTCCCCATAGAATCATTGCACAGAAAAATAAAACAGAAAACAAAAGTCTATCAACTAAGAGTACCTATTTACTTATGAAGTTATAATACTACTAGAGGCCTGGTGCATGAAATTTGTACGTGGGTACGGTCTCTAGGCTTGGCCTGTGATCAGGGCCATCTTTCCCAGCTGCCTGCAGCCGGCACCGCTCCCCGCTGCCATCCACCCCCAGTTCCCTGTTTGCCATTGGGCGATCGGAGCCTGCCGGCCAGGAAAATGGACTAAGAGGTGGTCAGTGTGCCTCATAGTGACAAGTCGAGCAGTCGTTCTGGTCATTCTGCCATTATAGTAGATTTGCATATTACCCTTTTATCCTATACTAGTAGCCTAGTGCATGAAATTCGTGCACATTAAAAGGGAACTAATTGCCCTAACCAGTTTGGCTCAGTGGATAGAGCATAGGCCTGCGGACTCAAGGGTCTCAGGTTTGATTCCAGTCAAGGGCATGTACCTTGGTTGCGGGCACATCCCCAGTGGGGAGTGTGCAGGAGGCAGCTGATCGATGTTTCTCTCTCATTGATGTTTCTAACTCTCTGTCCCTTTCCCTTCCTCTCAGTAAAAAATCAATAAAATATATATTTTTTTAAAAGGGAATTAATTAGCAGAGATATTTTAACATTGCTATTTGCCCTTTATAATAGAAGTGTGAGAGATGAAAGGAAATTAGTAAAATGTATATGAAAATAATATATAAATTTATTAATAAATAAACAGTAACAAAAGGATATGACAACAACAGAGGCATGATATAAAAACGACAAAAACATGATATGAAAACAACAAAAACATGATATAAAAACAACAGTAATGCAAATAATGACTGATAAAGTGATTAAACTTATTCTAATATCTCCCTGTACATCACATTAAGAGTGAAAATACTTTCAGAGTGCTTGACTAATTTCCCTTGTGATGAAGTACTTTGAACTTTAACTGTAACATCACATGCTCTTCAAACTCGAGAGAAAGCAACATATAACTGACCATGTGCAAAAAAACGGGTTCAGGTAGGAATATGCCTACTTTGTCTAGAGTTTGTCCTTGTGATTTATTAATAGTCATCACAAATGCTGGCATCACGGGAAACTGTCGTCGAATCAATTTAAATGGGAGGCCAGTGTCAGATGGGGACAAATTAATTATTGGAATCAGAACAGCCTCTCCCTCTGCAGATCCTGTTAATACTTCAGCTTTGATAATGTTAGGTCGTAATCTTTTGATAATAAATCTGGTACTATTACAAAGACCCCATTTACTATTGAGATTTCTCAATAGCATGATGATTGCACCCACTTTCAATTTTAATTTATGACACGGCATTCCCAAAGGAGTAATACTATTAAGAAATTTGATGGGAAAAGTTTCCTTTTCAGCATCATCTGTGGAATCAATGGAATGATCACTCAAATATGTGTGAAAATCTCCATCAAGTATATCCAAATTTTCTTCATTTAATTTTTGAACATGCTCATTTTTTGGACAAAGAATTGCACATTTAGATATATTTTTAATATTATCTTTAGCAGTGGTTCTCAACCTTGGCTGCACATTACAATCACCTGGGAACCTTTTTAAAATCCTGATTCCTGGGCCTCATCCTCCAGAAATTGTTTCTTTGTTATGGGGTGGGGCCACAACATTAGTAACAAAGAAACATAATTAAAACTTTATTGTGGAGAGCCACTACCATGTTTTGGACAGGTTCAAGCCTTGGACTGATGAGAGGGCACAGTCCTCTCATTGCCACGTGCAAGTCCCAGCTTGCAGGGCAGGGCCCTCCCAGCACAATTATAGCCAACAGCTGTAGTTGTAAGCTTGAACCTATGGTCCGAACACGTGGCCCCACGTGCCTGAGTGAGGTAGGCTTGATAGAGTTCAGGTGCATGTAGCTGAGTAGGATTGAAACCCAGGAGAATATTGTAAACATTGTGGTCACGCCCTTACTGTACCTCGTGGCATCTGCTATAAAATAAAGGCATGGCTGTGGGCGTAGTTTCTGTCTCTCAGAGAAGCAGCATCCCACCGAGACCCGGCTTTCATTCTCTTGTCTGTCTTTTCTAAGCCTTTCAGCCGCCCCCACTCAGGTTCACCCTTGGCTGTGCTGGCGTAGCACACTTTAGAAAGATATGCCTCCACACTCCCAGGGCGGGTTCCTGTCTCAAACCCCGCCCTTACAGGAAACAGCTCCGGGAAACAGCCCAGGGAAGGGTGCAGCTGTTGCCAAGACAACCTCTGCAGGACTGACTTCCTTCCACTTGGTCGCGGTTCTGGTCCTGATGAACACCACCCAGGTTTTAATATAAGTAGATAATAAAAGGGTAATATGTAAATTGACTGAACAGCAGAACAAACAGTTGCTATAACACATAATGACCACCAGGGGGCAGATGCTCAACACAGGAGCTGCCCCCTGGTGGTCCGTGCACTCCCACAGAGGGAGCGCCACTGAGCCGGAAGCTGGGCAAGCACAGCAGCAGTGGCAGGAGCCTCTCTTGCCTCTGCAGCAGTGCTAAGGACCCCTTGGGGAATGTCCATTGAGGTGTCTTGGACTGCGAGAGGGTGCAGGGCCTCCAGTTGAATAAATAATAATAGTAAATTCTTATGAGACACTATGTTTCAAGCACTGTTTTAAGCCCTATACGTAATCTAAATTATTCAGTCATCACAACAGCTTTATAAATTACATACAAGTATTTACCTGTTTTACAGATGAGAAAACTGAGGCACAGAAGGGTACCCAGAGTGATGCAGCTAAGAAGCAGTGGGTCTTCCAAAGACCAGACTAGCTTGCCGTAAAGCCTTCAAAGTGTTGACCTTTTCATTTCTATGCTATATGACCTTTCAAGAAGTACTTTTATTCTCAATTATCACAATAAACTTGTATCAGTTAAAAATCTCTTTAAAATGTAATATTCCAAAATTCTGTCTTCATAACTCAAATTCCCTTTCATTTATTCTTTCAAAGCATGAAATTGAATCTTCCCTTGAGGAGAAAAAAAGAAAACCTCCTGAAATACTTCAAAATTGGAAACATTACTTTGAATGCCAGCAGTGATTTAGAAGACTTATGGTGATTTAAAACATAAATCCAGCCCTGGCCTGTTTAGTTCAGTGGTTAGAGCATTGGTCCAAGGACTGAAGGGTCCTGGGTTTGATTCAAGTCAAGAGCATGTACCTTGGTTGCAGGCTTGATCCCTGGCCCTGTTTGGGGCACATGAGGGAGACAGCCAATTGATGTGAGAGACACATCGATGTTTCTCACTCTCTGTCTCTCCCTCTCCCTTCCACTCTCTCTAAAAATCAATGGAGAAAATATCCTCAGGTAAAGATTAACAAAAAATAAATATATCTAGTGACATATGTCCATTCGTTCCTTAAGTTATCAAATATTACACACTTTCTAAGTGCTGGCACTATTCTTGGCTCTGAGAATTGAGCAGTAAACAAAACAAAGCTGATGCCCTCATCAGATTCATATGGGAGGGGCAGGAGAAATTAGAAAATAGGTTAAAATGGGGTAGGATGAGCTGGATAGGGTAGGGTAGAATAGGATAGGATAGGATAGGATAGGATAGGATAAGATAGGATAGGATAGAATGAGATAGGATAACGTAGGTAGAGTAAGGTATGGTAAGGTAGGATAGGAGTCAGATGGTGAGAAGTGTCATAAAAACACTAGAAGCCCAGTGCATGGATTTGTGCACCAGTGGGGTCCCTTGGTCTGGCCTGTGGGAACCAGGTCAAAACTGGCTCTCTGACATCCCTGAGGAGTCCTGGGTTGTGAGAGGCTGGTTCTCGAGTGACGTACTCCAGAATCAGGTTCTCTCCTCTCTGGTTCCAGGTGTGTCACCCAAGAACCGCAGCTGCCAAGTCATCGCAGCTCAGCAACTCCTGCATTGAGTGTCTGCCCCTTGGTGGTCAGTGCACATCATAGCTACCTGTAGTACAGTTGGATGGTTGGACGGCCGCTTAGGCTTTTATATATAGAGATTTAAACAGGAAACAAAGAATAGGGGACTGATCTTTTACTAGTCCAGAAAAGGTCTTTTGGATAAAGTAAGAGTTGAGCAGAGACTTGAATGAAGTGAAGCCAGCAGTTGCCTTGCCTAGCTTCAAGGATTGCTAGGATGGGTGAATGGAGTGAAGGGAAATTTCTTCAGGAGATGCCCTCAGTGAAGCAGCAGCTGGTCAGATCATGTAGGGAGTTTCAGGGAAATTGACACACTTTCCCTTTTAACTCTGATGGTGATGGAAACTCATCTGAGGGTTTTTAGCAGGGCAATGATAGGAACTGACTTATGTTGTAAAAGCACTTTGACTCAGAGTGAAATATAGAATAGAGGGTTGGGCAAAATTAGGGAGTCCAGTTCAAAAGGCTTTTGTATCATCCAAAGGAATAAGTGACAGTGGCTTGTAGCAAGATGTCAGAAGATGACAAGTGAGGAGAGATTTTAAAGTTATAAACTACACATTTTATAATACAGGGCATGCAAACGTAGGTTTATAGTTCATGTAGAAAGTAGTACAATAATTAATAAAAAATAATGAGTTAATACAAGAATAAACTCATGTTTCATCACATACTCACAAATGTAAACCTATGTTTACAATTATTTATAGGATGTAAATATTTTACATCCTGTATAATGGATGTAGGATGTGAGAAAAAGTATTACTCTACTTCTTACAAAATGAAATAGAAAGTTTTATGCTTAGATAAGAAATTGTATGTAGTTAAAAGTAGTTGATGAGGGATGCGAGGATATATAATATTTTGTTCATGGTTATAATTACTAATAAGATGAAATATTTTTTATTATATATTATTCACCATTTATATTTCTGATTTTTGTAATTGCCTTTTCATATATTTTGCCCATTTTTCTAACTGCATAGGTCCTTTTTATTACCAAATTGTAAGATTTCTATAAATTAAACTCATTAATGCCTTTCTGTCACATTGTTATATTTTTCTTCGTCATTTGCTTTTTCACTTGGATTGTAGTGTTTTTACCCATAGAAATGTCTTAAAATATTTATTTAGTTGGATATTTAAATTTTTTGTGAGTCTTAATTGAAAGGGTTTTCTTGACCTATACACATGCACTTTTATTTTTTCATGTTGTTTTAAGTTTCATTATTTGTATTTATATTTAATCATTTGGGGAATTAATTTTTTAAGCTGTGTATTAGGGCTTTAAATTTGTTCTTGCCAAGTGGTTAACTGGTTTGAACATCTCTTCTATATTGATTTTAAATGTTCCCTTTATTATATACGAAATTTTTATTTGTAGTTTTGTCTGTCAGAGTTAAAGGAGAAAAATACCCAGTATGATTGAGACAAAAAAAAATGAGCTCTCACAGATTGCTGGCAGGAGTAAGTATAATTGGAAGTAAGGTATTTAATTTGGAAATCCTAATTCCAATATTTTTTTTCAATGATCAGATGGATTCAGAAAAATAGAAATATAATTATCTATATCACAATATTATCAACAATGGGGGAAAACTGAAAATACTTTGTCAGCCATGGGTTGTTACTTAAGTAACTCATACAACCATAAAATGGAATTCTACGCAATCATTATAAATCATGGTGTCAATCTATATTGATCAACATGTAACATGCCAATGACATGGTGTTAAATGCTAAAGGTATATCTAACATGATCTCACTTTATATATTTATATAGATTGAAAATTACACCTATACATACTGAAAGTAACCTAGACAAAACTTCTCCAAAATGTTACTCGTGGTTATATAATTGTGGTAATGCTAATAGTGGAAATATAAGAGTACTAATGATGATAGTGAGAGGAGTTAGAAACAGGGTTAGGCAGATAAGGTAAGGGATGGAAGAAGAAGAAAGTATAGACATAACTGCAGGGACGAGCAGGGACAAATCCCAAACTGCAAGGTTGTTTACCGTATCTTGCAGGTGCAGACTGTTACAGGATTCCAGGGCAGGGGGATTAGGAAAACTGGGACACAAAAGTTAAAACAAGGCCAAACAGTGTGGGCAATTTGCAGCCAGCTTGTAACTAACAAACCATTATCTTCCACTGCCAAAGATGCAGAGCAAATGGTTAAAAAACAACTTCCCTAATGAGAGGATGCAGAAAGGGAGGGGGAAAGGGGAAAGGGGAAAAAAAAGGTCATTTTGCTCCTTAAGCAGAGAACCCAGCAGTCTCAAGGCTTGGCAAGATAAAGTTGCTAGGTGCTTTTCATGAATTCTGGGAAGGCCACAACAAAGTAATAAAAGGAACTTGAGAATGAATCTGTACCAAAATAGTCAGCAGAGGAATTTTGAAGTCTATGGACAGGAGGGTATATGAGGCCTCGGTCCTCCACCCAACTTGCTCTTCAGATTGGCCAGATGTATAGGTTTGCTTGCTTTGATTTTTCGATTAAAGTGCATGCTTTAATAAATTGGCTTTTCCCAACACAATCGAGGTCTCTCATATAAACTCATTTATATGAGAAGACAAGGGTCGAGTTTGGGACAGCCCTCTCCCAGTGGCTCAGGGGGCTGTCTTGTCCTGAAACACATCTCTGGTGTCGGTGAGAGGTGCCTATAAACAATAGGATTATGGGTAATTAAGTGTTCTTTGTTTGCTTTTTTCCCCTTCTATTTTTTACATAAATAAGAATAATTTAATTAGTTTTAAAATGCAAAAAACAAACAAATACATATTGAATGTGGTTTCTGGACCTGATTTCCAAGTGTCTGTGGAAGAGTGGCTTCCCCGCTACCACCCCCCCCCCCCCAGCCCCCCGCCTTGAAACTCCAAGCAATTCTCAGATACTGGCAGGGTGTCCAAGAATTTGACTAAATTCTGATACTGTCTACCTGGAGATAGCATCAGATTTCACAGGTGAAGTGTTCAGTCCCATGAGACTGTCCTCTACTTCAAAAGTTAGCCATAAGCCAGGCTTTTACCTGTGCTTCTTGACCAATCTTCTATGACGGGAGCTTCTCTTGAACCCGCTCTTCTTGGGTTTGATTAATTTGCTAGAACAGCTCACACAACTCAGGAAAACCCATTTACTCACGAGATCACCAGTGTATTGTAAAAGGATGTAACTGAGGAGCAGCCAGATGGGAGGGATGCGTAGTGCAAGGGGTGGGAAGAGGCCCAGAGCGTCCACGTCCCCTCCGGCTGCCACTCTCCCAGCACCTCCATGTGTTCACCAGGAGCTCTCTGAATCCGGTCCTCTTGGTGTTTTATGAAGCCTTCATCACATAGGCATGATTGGTTAAATCATTGACCATTGTTGATGGAGTCAACCTCCAGCCTCTCTCCCAAGCTGGGTGGGTGGGATCTGGGTGGGACTGAAAGTTACAGCCCTTTAATCACTTGGTCACTTCTCCTGGCAACCAGCCCCCATTTTTAGGTGCTTTTCAAAAATGACCTCATTAACATAACAAAAAAATCTTGATTACTTCCAACACTTGGGAAATTTCAAGGGTTTGAGGAACTGTAAGCCAGGATTTCTGGACAAAGACCAAATATATATGAGAACTATATTTTGGTTATCTGAAAGTCTAAATATATACATTCTATAAATCATGATATTACATATATATCATGATTGAAATATCATAATTTATAGCAGTGCAAAAAGCTTTAGACAAGATACTATGTTTATGTTGTAAGAGCTCATTTGTGCCACATTTCTTTTCCACTTTCTGACATGTCTACAATCTCCACAGCACATCCAAGTAGGTGCTTAATGGGAGCCCACAGACTTTTGGTTCAACTCTGCAAAGAACTAGTGCTGTTAGACTTGCCTTCGGGAAAACATGGTGTTGTAGGCATCGTCCTACACTGGGTACCTGAGTTTGGAAGACTTCTTAATCCCTTGCAAAAAGGTTCTCTTGGTGTTTCATGTGCTCTTGTTACAGCCTGGTTCTTGTTCTGGGAGGAGAGTTTGTCTTCAAGTTCTTTATTATTAAAAACAATAAGAATTTTTTTCATTTGAATGGTCATTTATTTTCCAAAGAATCTTGTGAGCTATGTAGACTGCTTTCATCTTCTCCCTTTTCACATATTAGGAAAATAAGGGTTAGAGAATCCACACGATTTTTTCCAAAGTAGCAGCAAGAGTATTCAAACTCAGCTATTTTTCTTTCAAACCTGAGGCTCTATCTCATAAACTTCTATAACTGTCATCAAAAGCCATAGCCTTTAAATAACTAGTAAGAAGGAAAAACTCACACACTTTTGATTATAAAATATGATTGATAAGAAATTATAAGTACTTACTTCACAAAATATTTCCCAACTTTTATTTTTATTTTTCTATAAGAAACAACACAAAAGAAGAGAAAGGAAAGGGATTATTTAACATTCCCCAAACTGATGAGGAAAATAAGACATTTTTGGGGGTTGGGGGTCTAGCAGCCTGACTCTGTACCTAGTTAATCAATATCCCTAATGCACATTCCTGCTAGCCTATAGCATGGGTGGGCAACCCCTGGCATGCGTGCCAAACATGGCACGCCAGTAACTTTTGCTGACACACAAAACCCTCTCTTATAATCTTCCATTTACAGTTTTTTTCTTAATATCGACTTTTTTATTTTTCAGATAAATTCAGTGTAGGTGCATCTTAGATAAATAAATAATTTTACATAACAAGTTATCTTAAAGACCATAGAAATTGGCTGACTGAAATGCAGTTGATTGAATTTCAGAGTTGCTCAATTTGGAAGCAGAAATTTATTGACCTTAGAGTTGACTTGGAAACCATTGAAAAAAAGCGATTAGAGACAGGAGTACCAGAGAGAAGTGTCGAAAACGAACTATTGAGGACTTGGAATGCCATTCCAGAAAGTTTTTTCTGTTTAAAAAACTTTGCAACAACATTACTCTCCATGTTTTCATCCACATACGCATGTGAATCTTTGTTCTCAGTGATGAATTTTGTTAAGTCTCATAATAGGAGTAGCCTGACAGATGAAAGTAGTAGCTCATGCATATCTCTGAAGGTCATGAAATATAAACCTGATGTAAAATCTCTGTCATCAGTGATGCAGCAGCAAAAGTCCCACTGATAATATCAAATGGAGTCATAAAGTTTTCTGTCGGACTATCAGTGTACATGTATACATTAAAAAATAAATGTATTTTTCATCATCATATATTGTGTTTTTGTCACTCGAATGAATTTTATTATTTATTCAAGGTTCTTCACATACGTACACCTTAAGAGATACCAAGTAGGTGTAACATGTTCTCAAAAAATTAGGGTTAGCACGCAGAAGGATTTTGAGTCAGAGATTTTGCTGGTTTTGGCACGCACTCACAAAACGGTTGCCCACCCCTGGCCTATAGTCTAGTCACTGCCCCTTCCTTAATTATCTGGTCTTGCAAGATCTGTTTACCTAAATATTCCCATTTTACAGAGGCCATAAAACATGAACCATACACAACCCCCAGAGGGGGTTATCAGTGCTGGTGCCAGGCCAGGCCTTTAGGTGTAGTCTCACAACCCCCATCCCAAAACACGGGGCTTTTTGCAAAGCCCAGGAAAGGTCCGGAAGTCTGATCGATATTTGGGGGACAAAGAAACGAAAGGGTATAAAGAGAAAGCTTCCTCCACATTGGCTTGCTCAGGATTTGGAAACAGGCTCCCCTGAGTCACGGTACTAGTACATCTGGAAATAAGTGGGTTTTTCCTGTATCTCCGAGTACTCCTGTGTGTATTTTCCGGTCACCTGGTAAATTCTGTAACAAGACTATTTTCTGAAAGCTACTTCTTGCCCAGGAAGATTTTTTTTTTCAATTACGTGGCAAATAAAACTGGAATAAATACACTGTAAAATGGCTGCCATTGTAATAACCTGGTTATTATTTAACAGGAAAGGAGTGAAAGGGAAGACCAAATAGCATAGGCATGCCATTTACACAGCTTTGCCAAAATGGCAATGTCTGCTCCCTGCTTTTCAATGGGGGAAAGGACTAGACTAAGTCAGTTTAGATCCATGCCCAGTTCGGTCTGAGTGCCTGTGGGGGGCTAATTGCCCCTCATTCACACCTGGAAACAGGTAATTGGCCAGGATGGGCATGGCCACTACAAGCTCAAAAAATCCTAAATATTTGAACTTCTAAACAAAGAAGTGAGCCCGCTCTCTCTCCAGCACAGGCCCTCTTGGGACTCCTGCTGCGGGGGCTGTGCTCCCTCTGCCCACACGGCACACAGCCATGTTGGGCTCCACACATAGACTAATTGACTTTAATCTGGCCTGAATGCTGGGCCACACCCGGTGACAACATGGATATGAAACTCTGGACACTGGCCCTCCTTCTGGCTGTGTTGAACCCCCAGCTGTCCCCCTTTTTCAGGATTGGCTTAAGGGGCAGGGTTCTTTGAAACCTGAGAAATGTAATTCTCTACCAATAAAGCCTTCTTCCACATTCCATCCTCCCACATGCTGGTATTAGAAAATTCATTTTCTAAAAATATCACAAGAGCCTCACTCCCACTCATGTCTGGGAAGTCTGGCCCTTTAATTCCTCCGGCATTAAAATCTACTTCTTTATATGTATTACAGATGGTGTACTAGGAAGAAAATATTAAATTAGAGAAAAATCTATATGATATAGTGCTACAAAGTATACCACTCATTTAATTCTTCTGGAACTCTTCAAATATAATAAAAATTATCACTATATTTTTAAAGTGATAAAATAGCTTGTACCATAAAAGCCTAAAGGGAGGTGAAAATGGTCTAAAATATCTGCAAATCAAAGGTTTAAAGCTAAATATGTTATAAAAGCATAATTTGGTATAAAATTTTTCTAGTTTTGAATGAGCCTCCTAGTGCATTAACATCCAACCATGAAGCAGTGCCATGCTACATGAGCATCATTGCCAAAGTGTCCAATCAGTTGGCTTGTATCATGAATCATGCCCTGTTCCTACTGGTTTTCTGCACATCAACATTCAACTAACGGATTCAAAGTCCATGTTATGGATGCTAATCTGAAATGTCTCTGTATACAGCCTCTGCAGAAGTAACTGACCACAGAGAACACAGTAGTCATATTACTTGAATGTTTGAAACCCAACATTTGCACTCTCAGAGCCAATGTCAGTGGATATTTTTCTAGCAGGTAGCATAATTTTTCATTGCTAACTGGATCTGGCATGTGCTCTTGCAAATAGTCGCATTTTTTCCCCCTGATTGGTTCTTCAATTAGTTGTCAATGCAAGATCAGTAAGGACTCCTCTCAGGCCTTCCAGCGATGGGGACTGATCAGGAGTTGAAATGCTAATCTGTTTAACGTTATTTCATTTGTCTTCATGTTTACAAAAGTTCATGTCATACAGACCCATGGGTCTGCACACTGTTTTTTAAATGAGTTATAAACAGTTGTTCTCATTAAAATAATATGTTTTAGGAAATTTGGAAAAAAAATCACATAGTCATAACAGTAATACAACCTTTATTTGTGTTTATTATCTTCTAGTCTTTTTATTAATGAATCTTTAAAAAGTATTTTATATTTTAAAAATGTTTCAATATTCCCCCTCTCCTTTGGCCTTTAGGTATTCATAATTGTAGGAATCATAATCCTTGGTTCATGACAACATTCACATTAGTGGTTCAAGCATGTACTTTTTTTTTTTTTTAATCCTCACCCAAGGATATTTTTTCCATTGATTTTTTTTTTTCCAGAGAGAGTGAAAGGGAGGGAGGTGGAGGGAGAGAAGAGCAAGAGAGAGAGAGAAATCAATGTGCGAGAGATACATTTATTGGTTGCCTCCCACATGAAACCCCTACTAGGGTGGGGGAGATGAACTTGTAACCCAGGAATCAAACCTGGGAATTGAACCTGGGACCCTTTGGTGTGAGGGTTAGTGCTTTAACTATTGAGCAACCATTGAAAATAACCTACATCAAACACTATGTCCCCCATTCCTCCCTCTGCCTTTCTCCACAGAAGGTAGCAATCATTTAACATTTTATTTTTTATTATTCCTTTATTTTATATATAATGTGTGTTATATTACATGTTAGATAGTTAACTACTTATTATTAGGAGCCTAATGGGCTGGGGAGCATGAGCTATTTGCTTCACCCAGCTATAGCTTTTCACACTCCAGGGGATCATAGCATTGCTCCTCCAAGAGGATTAACACCCCTCCCCCACCTCTCCTCCTGGATTGTTGGGGGGAAGCAGGGAAAGATAAGGACATGAACAATAAAAATCAAAATGGCACAGGGGGAGGTACTTTCCCATAGAGGCCTGCCAGTCTAACCTGGGGAAAAGATCATTGTCAGGGGGTGGACCCATCAAAAGCCTGAGAAAACTTGGAAAGTTGATTGGTTGTTTTGCAAAAATTCCTGGTTAAAACCCAAGGGGAACAAAGAGTCAGTCTCTCTCTCTCTCTCTCTCTCTCTCTCTCTCTCTCTCTCTCTCTCTCTCTCTCTCTCTCTCTCTCTCCCTCTTCCCCTCCCCCCTCTCTCTGACCCACACTTGTCCCATTCCTTCTAGTTCTTTCCCACCCAGGAATACATGACCATGTGGGTCTAGTAGCAACCAGGGCCACAGACTGGAGGGGCTCCAAAGGACTAGGCTTTAATATGAAACAGGAACCCTGGACGCTGGTCTTTGTCTTGGCCTTGCTTGAGATACAATTAGACTTTTTCGTGGTGGGACAAACATAGATGGGACATTGGAAACCCAGGGGTCTTTTTCCACCCTAATAAATCACCGTGCCAGACCATCATCTCCTGTGCATGGATCCTTGAAATGATTTTTTCACATTCCTGTGGAAGAACTTAATATCCACCGACATATATTTATTGTATATGCATACACATATAAATTGTAAATATATGTAATCCTAAAAAGTACATATTTTACTTCTGACTCTGTAAAAGTTTAGTATGCTACATGTAATCTTTTGGATTCTACATTTTTCATTTAATAATGATCACAGAGACATTCATAATATTGTCTATCACTCTGTCATTCATTATGGCTCTTCATAATAAACCACTGTGAACATACCACACAGTTTTCATCTATTCTCAGTTGGGTGGGCATTTGGGTTACCTTCCTTATAGGCTTCGTAACTATAGGTTTTAGTAGTTTCAAACTATTCCATCAATTTCCTTAATCAAGTCTCTATTTTTGTTTATTTAGTTCTGTCTAATACTTTGCTCTATTGATGAAGTTTGAAGTCAGCACCTTTATGCTAATAGATTTTCTATACTATATATTATAACTTAGATAACTAGAAATGGAATTATTAGGTTAAAAGACATGATAAACTAGATATTTCCAATTTGCATTCTGAAGTGTATAACTCTATTAGCAATTGTATAACTACTAGACTGCTATAAGCACTGCCTTATCAATTTTTTGTTGTTAATTTAAAGGATAGTCATGTTTTGCTTTTAGGCCTTACTGACTTTAATCAATCAATTTTGTTATATAGAACTTCTGATCTGATAATTTTTCATTTGGTGGACACAAAGGCAAAACAGTAAGAATGAAATAACGGCTGGCTCATAACCTAGTTTCAAAGTCTAGTTTGAAACTATGAATAGAATATATGGTCTGTAAGCAGTGTATATTTTTACAAGAGTGATTTTTAACTTGCAAATAATGAAGCTGAAACTCAAAGAAAATGAATAACTTTAAAATTATATAGTTAATTTTCCAACATACTATACTGGTTACTAAATGATCTAGTATAGAATAGACCATCAAACTTTTCACTTTATTTTACTTTTTATTAAATTTATTGGTGGTGACATTGGTCAACATGAACATATAGGTGTCAGGTGTGGATTTCTATGTTACAAGATCTGTATATTGCACCATGCGCCCACCACCCAAAGTCAACTCTTATCCTGTCACATTTTATTTTTAATGATCTTTTCTAAATTCCTGTAGGATTTACAATACTGATCTTACTGCAATAGTACTTGATCATGCCCCTATTGTTGTTGTTTTTCATAAGAAATGTTTTTTGTTTTTTTATTGCTGATTCTTCTTCCTTGCATTTATCTCTCACAATGTGTTGCACAGTGCTAGGCCTGGAGTAGTTTGTTAATACAGACTTTCGGAGCTGACTTGACAGATGTTATAGTCTTTCTGCAATGGAGATATTTCCTTACCATTTCTCGAAATCAAGCCAAAGTATTATTAATACAATAGTATTGATATCTCATTCTCAATGCAACCTTTTTCATATTCCCGATATTCAATAATAATAACTACAGATGCATCGCATTGCGGCTTAATGTGCATTTCTGTGTTTGTAATAATTTATATAGAATTTTTCATGCCCTAGGTATGATCACATTATTTGGTCAACGGCAACAATAATAGGGACTTTTATTTCAGGCTAATACAGGGTGAGAATACTTGCCAAGCACTCACAACACTTATCTGATCTTTAGTCAATTACCACAACTACAGTTGTTCAGCCTGTTGCAGCCCTAACAAAGCAAACACATATTTAACACTTGGACTTGATAACTAAAATCAGGGATTTTATCCATCATAACTGCAAGTTCCCACCCTTTGCCTCCATATCTGCATTTGAATTGCCTGATGATTCCTCTGCCCAGTTCATTTTGCCCACTCTTATAAACATATGCCAATCATTGCAGCCCTGTGCAAAAATAGACCGCTGGATGGGTCATTCATTGTGTGTCCAAATACGGGGCAAGTTTGTAAAACAAGTTCACACTTCCACTTTTGTCGCAGTCTTTTTTACCTCAGCCGGGAACAATAGCTCTCCCTCTAAGTAGGAGTCAGCCCATACACATTGTATTCTTCTTTTTTTTGTCCTTGTGATAGAGAAATTTCTTTGGCTATAGAAAGATGAATTTCACAATTCATCAGATAAAAAATTCTCAACCTCTTTTCCTCAATAACTGACTACAACACACAACACTTAGTTAGTAAAAGCCTTTGCTGTATTAAATGCATCCTTTCTTCGTGGCCCTGACAGTCTATGCATTTCCAGGAACATGGGTTGATTTTTTGTGTGCACAAAAAGTGGATGAAATGGCCTTTAACACACTCTTCTCAATGGTGAGCGTACTCTGCACAGTAACAGAAAATGCATTTTCCCAAGGACTTTGCTGTACTTTACAAACAAGGACTGAGGGTATTTAGTAGATGTGGACTGTGACTTACAGAAAGCAGAAATAACCAACCTGAGGCCAAACGGGCAGTCCCTGGCCAATTTTGTTCAGAACCTTGACCTTCTAACTCTGTCTTTTGATTTACCAGTAACATTATGTAGAATCTTTTTTATTTTCATCCATCTAGGAAAAAAGCTTTCATAGACATTTGAGAATGAATTGTTACCTTTTACTTATCTTGATATATAAACCCTTGACTGTCAATGCTAAGCAAGAGAATTACAAGGGAAGAAATTCAGTTATAATGAAAAACCATCCTAAAACACCACAGAAAATGCAGACCACTTTAATGGTAAATTCTGGTAGCTGTGAACTTTTTTAATGGATTATGTGAGTTAAAATGTTAATTTTAAAATTAGTTATTTTGATCATAAGATGTATTTTTTCATTGAAATTATGTGCATCTGCTGGTTATGCTTTTAGGAAAAAATGAACAAAAAGTCAATTTAATGCATAATGGACTTAAACAATGGCAATAATTGTACTACTTCAACTACATCTCACATTGTTTCCATTCGAGTAAGCATCTCAAGCTACAGACTGTCATAGTCCTTTGTTGTGATGGGGAGAGGATATTGTTGAGATGTATGGTCACACTGGCAGAAGAAGAGGAGGTACACAGTGAATGTGACCAGGCAGAAACTAAAAATAACATTGAAAATCTGATTGTTTAAAGGCAAATATAGTATTATATTATATGGTCTACATGGAGTTAGCATTAAATTTATTTAACTGTTAAAATATATAGTATGCACCTTCATTTATATATATATGTGTGTATATATATATATATATATATATATATATATATATATATATGATTAGAGGTATCTATTATAATAATTGTTGATATTGATAATAATTTACTGCTATATTCCATGCCCTTGATATGTATACATGCATTGGCATATTATGTCATGAATAATTCTTGGTTCATGTATTTAGAAAATATTTTGCAGACATGGATTTAGAAAATAATTTTTACACCTCTGAGATAAGCCAGGCAATTATTTATGTTCTACTTGTGATGTTCTTCAGTAAGTAGATGATTGTCTACCAATTAAAATTAAGATTTTAGAGAATTAAAGAAAAGAAAGACATAACGGTTGCTTAGCAATTGGAAAGAGTATCTATATTATACAGAAACAGAAGAAATCAGCTAATATGGAAAGTCATTTAAATCTGGAAATATATTTTCCTTTCAAATCAGATATTTGAAAAGAAGTTCTCTGTGTTGCTTTAAGTGGCTGAGAAGCATTTTGGCATACCCTTGGACAGTGATACTTATGTTTAGATGACTGAGCCTTATATTTAAAAGGAAAAAGCCAAATCTCACTAACATCTGAAAAATAATCATGGACTTTGAGTGTGATTATCGTACATGAGTAGGAAAGACATTTATTATGGACAAAAGTCATTTTTCTCCTAACTTAGTTGTTAGAAATTTGCACTCCTGTTGAATTTGACAGAAGCTATACAATTAAAGAGAGATTTGGAGTAGAATATAGGAACATGAAATTAAATTATAATATGGGGTTCAATTTTAAAATGAGGTATTTAAGCATGACAAGTTTAAGAGCAAGGATTTTTAAATAAAAGATTATAATAAGTTAGATGTGAATTTTCAGTGCAGTGGGACAACCAAAGTATCTGGTTCTGCAGAAAGGACAAAATTAAAATAATATTTATGAAGAACCTAAGTCTAGTGCTATTAGGACCTTTCATGTTTATTAGTTCATTTTAATTCTCATATATCAATATTATTATTGACAATATGACAGATATGAAAGCTGAAGTTATAAGCAATTGATAAAATTTGCCTGAGATAATATACTTAGTTGTTCTAATTGCACAACAGTGTTCCAAATCTATGGTATTCACAAGGCAATCTTGAATTGCTCATACATTCTTTTAGACATCTGACTACATGAAATATTTAAAGTTCATCATCTGCAAGGATGAAAGTTTCATTCATTAAATAGGCTTTTTAGTCAAAACAAGTGCCATGTTTTGCCATCTGGCCTTAGGCGGGTTGTTACTGCTTGCGGATAAAGGGTGCACTGTGCCTCAGTTTCCTCACCTGTAAAATGGCATGATAGCAGAACTTTCCCATAGGAGTATTATGAGAGTGAAATGACCTAAGATATGTTAGGTACCTTGAAAAGATATTTAAAAATAGTAAATGCTTACAAAATTATTATCATTACTATTTTGATTTCTTTTAGTTCTTTCATTGGTTTAATCCTTTTTTAGATTAAAAAGAAAAGAGAGATGCTGAAATAAGACACTCATACTGCTTACTCTCGTAAGTGTTAAACCTTTCAAGAGGAAAGTTGGGAGTATTACTCAGGCTGCCAAAGTGTTGTCATTGAGAGTGATTTATAGAGTGAACACAATCATTCTATTTCAGATCCTCAGTAGCCCAGATAATCAAGATATTGGAAAGATTTCAAGTAAAATTGGACAGCAAATTATGAAGTATTGTGTGAATCTACTGCATGTATTGAGGAGTGAAAAGATGATCCAGTAATAATGTCATGTTTACCTGGTACTCTTAAACAGACCTTAAAACACTTTAAAATTATTTTGAATTTTTTAAAAAATTTTGACTTCCTTAATGCCTAAGGTGGGTACCTATGACAATGTTGCTCTCTCAGGGAAACAGTTACTTTTCACATTTTTGTGAAAGCACTTTGAAAAACTGAAAGGAATATATGATCATAAGACAGGGTCAAAAGGTAGCAATAGGCTTGCCTATGTGGTAAAATTTGAACACTATAAACATGTAGAGAAATGATAATATATATGTGACCCCGATCCCTGGAGTCTGACTGGAAAGTAGGAAGCTTCAAATAAGATCATCAATGTGTTTTTAAACTATCCTTACAAGCAAGGATATCTTCGGATGCTGAGAAAAATGAGATGGCAGTTTCCCATGAATAAATTCTGGTCTGTCTGCTCATAGAGAACCCAGCTGGCTCCAATTCTTTGTTTTTTCTCTTGATTTCAACCATTTGTTCCAATCATGTACATAAAAGGAAAGGGAAGACAAGAGAGTTGAAGCAGATTGGTCAGACAGTCACGAGGTATTATTTTTTAATGTTTTCTTTAAATGCAGCAAAATTTGTGATATATCTTAACTTTCAAAAAATTATGTCCTTTTGACCTTCATTTCAAAAAGTCATGTCCTTTTGACCTTCATCATTAACAAAATGATGTTAATCTCTCATTGTGAGGATAATGTGATAGGAGCAACGGCTTGGAAATGGGAGGAATTTTAAATTTAAGAAATTAATTCCTTTTCTGCTTTCGTGGAATGAGGCAGATGAGAAGCGTGACTGTGAGACAGCTGTTCAGATTTGGTTAAGTACACCTTTAGACAATCTGTGTTATTCAAAAGAACATTTGGAAATATTGGAGTTGTAGTCCTTAGGTACGGCTACAAGGCCACGGTTTTGTGTAATGAATGGTTTAAACATTCCGGACAACCATCTCAGCAATTCCAAAGAATCTAAGTGACGACACTTAGAATGAGTAGCTAGATAATTTTAGTATCCATTTCCATGAAGAAGATAATCAACATTAAGATTAATAAAAAAACAACGAAACGTAACAGTTCTGCGTTAGAAGCAAACAGCTTTGCTTCTCTTAGAGATGTTATCACAAGCCCTGCCCTGCATCACCTCCAGAGAGCTACTCAGTGGCTTGATACATGAGATAAAAACAAGGCTCCACAATTCAAAAAGTTCATGTAGGACACATGCAGAATTTGTAGATCATTTTGACATCATCCTTCCTGGGATGTTTTCATTGATTACTAAAGATAAGCCATCTGCCTCGTGGCATGGGAGAAATATTCATGTGCTCATTACAGCCCAGCTGAGGGGGCAGAGACTCTCACCCATAGGCTTCTATTGTGTTAAGATGCATTGCATACTTCAGAACAACTGAGTGAATTCCATTTCACCCCTTCCTCTGACCACAGTTACGTTAGTAGTCGTAGCATTGTCCCCATTCAAAAGTGAAAAATCAAGCCTAAATTTAGAGAGGTCAAGAAATTTTTACAGTGCAGAAGAGCCAGAATTGGTTTCCAAACCCAGTTTTGCTGACTCTTGAGTCTGGAAAACTGCTTCTGCTTAATAAAGCTAACATTGGTGAACTTGGAAATCGACTCGCAAGAGCTATTATGCAGGGAGCATTTACTGCTGTTATTATAACACACAACTTGTGTGTGGGTGACACATAGTAGGAATCCATAAAATGATAGTTCCCTCTCTATTTTTCCTCATAATTGGTAAAGACATTTCTTATTTTTAAAAGAGCAACAGAAGACTGCACATGGAATCTGTTTAAAGAATGCACTTCAATTTTTTATAGACATATTTACAGTATTGGGCATCATTTTGTAGGGAAATGCACTTTCTGTTGATGCTTATGGGAATTCTCTCTACAGCAACAGTATAGACTATACACACATAATGGTAATTTTAGAGTGGAAACACATCAATCACAATTTGTACGTATGATTTTGGAAGACATAGTGTGCTATACAGTGTCTCTAAGGAATGTGTTTGTTCGGCAAGGAAATATAATGCAGCTCTACAGTAAATGGTACTGAATATATCACCACTGTGTTCCACCTTGCCCTCAAACTCTTTGCAGAACTGGACTTTGACATGTATAAATTTGACAACTCTGAACCATTTGGAACCTTGACCCTTATTCCAAAAGTTTCCTCTTTTACACAACTAAAACCATCCTCTAGTTTTCTTAGTATAACTTAATCTCAGCTTCCACCCCAAAATTTTAACTTTGAGTTGTGACAGGTCAGGTTATTAATTTCCCCCTCTAATTACTGTATTCAAACACTAGGAAATATATAAATTATAACCTATGTCTAAGACCATTCTCAGAGTACATGTCAGGAGGCTAACTTATAATGAGATCTTTTTTGCTTCTCCGGTAAAACTGAATCTTGGAAAATATCCAAGACATATCTGTCTTGTATCAAATTCTGCTCCAGAGAATGTGGTGATACAAATGTAGACAACAAGAAATACCTCTCCAGCTCCAGCAAAACAGTAACTTTAATTAAAAATTCATTTGTTGCCTGCAATATTTGCAGGCAGTTTTTAAAGAGATTTTAATATCTCATTCTTCACAGCAGCCTCATGTCATGTAATAGGTAGAATAGGTAGAATACTCACATTTACACATGAGGAATCTAACACAATAAGACAATAAGCAGCCTAAGGTCATACACCTGGAAAGAGTAAACGATGGTTTCAAGTTGAGAATTTCTGACTTGTTCCAGAGCTCTTGTTACCACACTATCATATCTAAGTCAAAAAAGCTGAAGTGAGGTCACTCATAAATTTGGGGGTAAAGCGTGAGTACAATATTTTTGGAGGGCCAAAAATAAAAGAAACCTTGAAATCATTCTTGGTTTGGCAATACAGGACTTTCCTGCACCTGTCAAACAAAGTTCCATTCTGCTAAAAGCACTTTCTGGAAGAATATTTTTACAGAATATAAAAAATTTAAAAATTATGAGTAATAAAGGGAAACTTGCCCAACCAACTATTAAACTATATTATAAAATAACAGTTAAAATAAATGGCACTGCTTTAAAATGAAGTGGTTCAAAAATAGACCTAAATATATTAAAGAACTTAATATGTTCCCAAGGAAATAAAGGTAGAAGAGTTAATTACTCTAATATGATGTTAGAAAAATTATCTCTTCTTTTTATCCATTTTACAACAGAGAATAAAATTTATTTCAAATGGGTTAAAGAATTAAATTCATATAAATATATAGGTAGGTGCTGGACAAATTGAGGTCCTGAATATAGTTGTCCTCATTGTATGCTACACAACTCAGGGTTGTATTTGCATGGACTACAGTGTGCATGGCACACCATCTTGGGTGAGCAATGTTAATACTTTGTAACCAATATTTGGTTGTGGAAGGTTTTTTTAAAATGAGGAAGTAACATAGAAATCACAAAAAAAGAGATTGATAGATTTGACAAATAAGCATATTTGAATGCTATACATCAAACATTGTAAAATTAAAAGGTAAACAAGAACTGGTAAAAACATTTGAGACAAAAATTATAATCTATAGGGTTTATGTATGAAATACATACATGTATGTAATGACATCAAAGTTAATTGTACAACACCAAAACCCCAACAACACCATTCACTACTTGTACGTCATGGTAATACTAAAAAAAAAAAAAAAAAAAAAAAGTAAAATGGCTCACCCATAATATAAATAACCATTCTTAAGCTTTTTGTATCAGGCCCACATTAGCAGTCTGGTGACTGAATAATGCTTTCAAATACATAAGATAAAATTTAAAATTTCAAAGATTTTAAAAGAAATCAATTATATTCAAATGCAACCAATAGGTAGCAGGCTCACAGTTCTGGGGAATGGTTGGTTAGGGGGTGAGGTGGAGGGATTGAGCAAAAAAGAAAACTCAGTGACATGGACAAGAGTGTGATGATTGGGGGAAAGGTGGAGTTGGAAGAGTGTATAAGAGAGATAAATGTTGATGGAAAAATTTAAAAAGTACCTCGACTTATGATATAATAAAGATACTTCTTTATTAAAACACTAAATATGAAATATAGCAGTAGGTTTAATTACTACCATAATTTAATTATTGATGAGTATGAACTAACTTTCAGAAACTGCGACAACTGTAGTGTGATACAAAAAATACCTGTCACCGATATTGCTGATACCACTAGTTTGTTGCCTACATTCCTAATAGAAGAAAATTCTATTTCACGTTAGTGAAAATAACACTTTTTCCCATTCCAAGTTCACAGACCCCCTAACTTCTGTGTATGGACACCTTAGAGGTCCATGGGCCGTGAGTGAAGAAGTGAACGGCTGCAACAGAAGCTGATTTCTTGCTTATGTAACCGCCCTTCATGGGAAGGTAGAGGATTGGGCTCAGGCACGAGCTGAAGGAGGCCTCAGGGAGTGAGCCAGGGGCCAGCCGACAGAGGCTTGGCACCTTAAAGATGTGGCTTCTAACATTTCCATCATCGTTCCTGTCTCAGCAGCCAAAAGGGAAGATGGACATGGGAAGCTACCTGTGAGAGAAATTTATGGGCCAGGCCTAGACATGGTGCGGCAAAATGTGAGTAGTCATTATAAAATGAGAATTGTTGTGAAAATAAATTGTGTAAAAAAACATTTCAGAGAGAAAATCATCAAGATGGATCAAGTGTCTTAAGATTGTTCAAATTCCTTGATCCATTAATTAATTTCTATGAATTTTTCTTAAAAATATAATACAAACTGAAGGAAAAATTATGCACAAATGTTTTGTAGCAACATTAATTTAAATAAAAATATAATTATTTATTAAGTGGAAGAGATATATAGATAGAAAATAACAAAAATATAATATTGTCAATGAAATTGAAGTACATCCATATGATAGACTATTATGTTGATGAGTTGGAATAAATAATAGCTGAAATTTCTTGAATGCTTGTGTGTGCCAGGCATTGTGCCACTTGTTTTACAAACCTTAAGTCCTCACAACCACTCTGAGAGATATTTTCTGATCCCATTTCAAATGTGAGAAAATAGAATATCAGCAAGGCTGTGTGCTTTGCTGAGGGTTATTCAGCTGTGGGTTAGTCTCTGCTGGTTGCTCACATCAAATCCAGCCTCCTTTCTTCCTTACTAATAGAACACCAATTTTGTTCGGGGTTGCAATGTGCTCAGCTAAAAATACTCAACCTCCAAACTAACACAACTGAGGCTGGACCAGTGCCTGATTGTGGCCAATGCCATATAAGCAGAAATTGCCACTCTAAAGGAAGACAGCTGGAATGAGCCTTCCCAGCCTTTTGGCCGTCATCTTTTCCTTCTCTCAGCTGAGCTTGTGAAGACTGTGTGTGTAGCAGTCACTTTGTAGTTCACACTGAAAGGATAGGAGGCTAGGAGAAGTCTGGACCTTGATGACATTCTTGAGGACTGCACCAACCCATGTTTGCCTAAGTCCCTTAACCCTGTTTGATTAAATCACAGAAGTTAGATTATTATTCAGTGCAGCCACTCACAACTCTATCTGGTTTTGCCAGTCAGTGCAAAATCAAGATTTAAGCCAAGATCTGTTCAATTCAAAGTCCTCTTAAGCACAATTCTATATTGATTTTGTGCTTTTTCTTTCATGTTAACATTAAAAAGCAGGATAATTGTGTATGTGGTATATAGTTGTATGTATAGCATGATATCAACTATATTAATATGCACAGAAAGAATACTGGAGCTCTAGTTTGTTTGGCTCAGTAGATAGAGCGTCAGCCTGCGGACTGAAGGTTCCGGGTTCGATTCCAGTCAAGGACCCGGGTTGCAGGCTTGAGCCCCAGTGGGTGGTGTTCGGGAGACAACCAATCAATGATTCTCTCTCATCATTGGTGTTTGTATTGCTCTCTCCCTCTCCCTTCCTCTCTGAAATCAATAAAAATATATTTTTAAAAAAGAATACTGGAAGAGAAGAGATCAGAATTTTAAAATGATTATCTGGTTGGCAGCATTATGAGGGTTAATTCCTTAAAATAACTTTATAAGAAAATTTTATTATTATAAACATAATATCTACTTATTGTGAATAATTTGCAACTTAAAGGACAGGACAAAAGAAAAAGAAAAATGTACTAACTTACAATTTTCCCAGCATTTATATTTTAAATTGTATATACTATTTTGTATCCTGCTGTTTTTACTTACTAATGTAAGCGTCTCCCATTGTCATGAAATATTTTAGAAATACCATGTTAATGGCTGCCTATTATTCAAGCATGTGAATTAACACAAATTGTTTACACATTTTTCAGTTGTTGAAAAATTTAATTAGTTTGAAATTATTAGTTTTCAAATGAAATCTTTTGCCTCTTTTACTGACAGTTCACTTCTGAGAATCTTTGTTCTCTTTATTGAACTTTTTAGTATGTTCTTCAGAAATATTGCAAAAATACTTGTACCAGGTGTGTGTAAGAGCCTTCCATTACTTAGAGGCCTCAAGAATGCCCCCCTGCCTTTATTCACCTCCAGCTAATTACTTTCACACAATGGTTAAATGGATTTCCAGAGTATGTTGTTTTATGTTAATTAAAATATCTTTGCAAAATAGTGAGGGAATTACTGATTGAATAAAACAGACCCACAGTTTGTACATAAGGGAATCTTAGAAAAATGATAGAGCTAAAATTTCTCCTACTTCTAAGGAGTTCTTTGTTAGCCATATTATAAGTTAATACCAAGATGACCTAGTTGGAGCAAGCGGGGTTAAAAATATAAACTCAAAAGATGGGTATTAAAATACAGATTTATATCCATTATCATTAACAGCTACCTTTAACTAAATGTGTTTTTCCTTAAAATAGAAAATGATGGTGAAAGATATATATGAATAGAAATAAATATTTTGACATTGAGCTGTATTTTTAAAAAATTTCAATTAGTGAGGTGCATGGTCAAAAGCCCAGGGAACAGTTTTTTAAATTAAGTAATTTGTATTACTGAGTCTATTCTTCTGGTAGTAATTCCATTTTTTTTTTTTAAAGAAGACTTTCAGTGACCTCAAAATAATGACTTTCTCAAAAAAGCTGAGTCCTAAGCCCACAGTCCATATTCGATATGTGTGTGTTAAAGTGAGCTGATATTTAATATGACCAATAGACAATATATATTTCCATTTATCTACATTATTGACAACTTCACCATGTTTTTCTCATTTTTATCTTAGTTGCACAGAATTGGGTCAGTCATAACCAATAGTTCATAATGTGTTCTCATCATCAGTCTATGCATGGCCTATATTTTAATTATTATTAAATTGGATATTTAAAATAGTATAACACTAATAAACCCACCACCCAAAATAATAGCTAGCAACTTGATGATAATCTTGTATATGATTTTCCCCAACAACCTGCTCCTTTGCTACCCCATGGTTTTATTTCCATCAGGGTGTCTATAGACTTTAATATTTTGTTTCATAAAGTTTTTCTATGCTTTCAAATAAAATTTTGAAAACTATTTTCTAATTTTCAAGTTAGGATTTGTGTTGCTTCAAATTTAAATGGTATTTTCTCTGTTCTAGATCCTAATCTAAAGTCATATTTGAAAACAAATTCACGTAAATAGTTATAAAAATATTGGACAGGTTCCTGTGGCTTTGTAATGCAAACATATCTAACTGATACGTCCTTTTGGACCTAGCAAATATAAATTTGCCATGAGTCCTTTCATTATATCTAAGGCAATAGAAGTCAAAAGGGCTTAAAACAATAGTAGGCTTGCTTTAATTAAGTTCTGTAAATTGACTCTCATAGCCAGTTAGCCTGGAGGTCAAATCACCCCCAGTATTGCCGACAACAATCAAGGCTTAACTACAACAAGACTGCGCACAAAGACCACTAGGGGATGCACCAAGAAAGCATAAAAAATGCGGAGACCAAGAAACAGGACAAAACTGTCAATGGAGGATATTGAGTTCAGAACCACACTTTTAAGGTCTCTTAAGAACTGTCTAGAAGCCGCCGATAAATGTAGTGAGATCCTCAAGAAATCTAATGAGACCCTCGATGTTATGATAAAGAACCAACTAGAAATTAAGCATACACCGACTGAAATAACGAATACTATACAGACTCCCAACAGCAGACCAGAGGAGTGCAAGAATCAAGGCAAAGATTTGAAATACGAAGAAGCAAAAAACACCCAACCAGAAAAGCAAAATGAAAAAAGAATCCGAAAATACGAAGATAGTGTAAGGAGCCTCTGGGACAGCTTCAAGCATACCAACATCAGAATTATAGGGGTGACAGAAGATGAGAGAGAGCAAGATATTGAAAACCTATTTGAAGAAATAATGACAGAAAACTTCCCCCACCTGGTGAAAGAAATAGACTTACAGGTCCAGGAAGCGCAGAGAACCCCAAACAAAAGGAATCCAAAGAGGACCACACCAAGACACATCATAATTAAAATGCCAAGAGCAAAAGACAAAGAGAGAATCTTAAAAGCAGCAAGAGAAAGAAACTCAGTTACCTACAAGGGAATACCCATACGACTGTCAGCTGATTTCTCAACAGAAACCATGCAGGCCAGAAGGGAGTGGCAAGAAATATTCAAAGTGATGAATGCCAAGAACCTACAACCAGGATTACTTTATCCAGCAAAGCTATCATTCAGAACTGAAGGTCAGATAAAGAGCTTCACAGATAAGGAAAAGCTAAAGGAGTTCATCACCACCAAACCAGTATTATATGAAATGCTGAAAGGTATCCTTTAAAAAGAGGAAGAAGAAGAAAAAGGTAAAGATACAAATTATGAACAACAAACATGCATCTATCAACAAGTGAATCTAAGAATCAAGTGAATAAATAATCTCGTGATCATAATAGAATCAGGGACATAGAAAGGGAATGGACTGCCTATTCTTGGGGGGGAAAGGGGTGTGGGAGATGCGGGAAGAGACTGGACAAAAATCGTGCACCTATGGATGAGGACAGTGGGTGGGGAGTGAGGGCGGAGGGTGGGGCGGGAACTGGGAGGAGGGGAGTTATGGGGGGAAAAAAGAGGAACAAATGTAATAATCTGAACAATAAAGATTTAATTAAAAAAAAAAAGAAGTAAAAGAGCAGGCCTCTTCTCCTCCATCACTCTCTTTTTACCAAAGAGAAAATATTTCCTTAAATCCTCATCAGATTTTCTAAGCTACTTGCCCACCTCATACCAAAGACCTGGAAATATAAATGCAATACCATGATTGGCTTGAACCAAACTTGATTTTTCCACTGAGACTAGCCCACCTTCCCTAAGATCTAATAGCTGAATAAAATCAGGGTCTGTAAAAAAAAAAAAAAAAAAAAAAAAAAGTTCCGTAAATATTTATTATATTTATTAAGCATCTACCAAGGAGAAGGTATAAGTTTGGCATCGGTGGTGGTGGTGGTTGACTCAAAATGACGAGGATAATGGCTTCTCCTAAGCCTGCAGTGGTTCTCAACCTTCTAGCCCTTTAAATACAGTTTTTCATGTTGTGACCCAACCATAAAATTATTTTTGTTGCTACTTCATAACTGTAATGTTGCTACTGTTATGAATCGTAATGTAAATATCTGATATGCAGGATGGTCTTAGGCGACCCCTGTGAAAGGGTCGTTCGACCGCCAAGGGGTCATAATCCACAGGTTGAGAACCACTGTGACCTAAGGAGTGTGGATTCTAAGAGGCAGCCTAGAAACAAGCACACAAATATGGAAAGTCAACCTATGGCAGAGGTCGCAGATTAGCTCAGTGGGAAAGATGGGTTATTCAGTATGGGGAATTGGGATAATTTACAATTATTAAATAAATTTGGGATTATTATTTAATAATAAAAATCATTAGAATAATTTTTATACATAAAAATGTCATCTGTATCTCATGCTAATCAACTAAAGTTAATAGAGGAGAGACACAGGTCATAAATAAATGTGATTCTAAATAAAATGATACCAATTCTAAATATTTAGTAAAAACAAAGGAAAGCAATTATAATTCTCAATTGGGGGTAGAGTTAGAATTCATGAAAACTGTTGCGTTTGATGTGGGCCATCAAAGCTGAGCAGAATTAAAGCAGGACTAAAAGGAGGCAATAGAAATTTGGGAGACGTTATTCCAAGAGGTTATTTTCAAGCAAGGTGACCAGTTTGCCCTGGTTTGCTTGGTACTTTGCGGTTTTAGCACTGAAAGTGCCATGTCATGAGAAAAGGGCAAATCAGGACAGTTGGTCACCCTGAGAACAAAGCTCTACCTTTCTTGCCACCCCTTCCAATTCCCTAAACAAAGAAACACACATAGTCCCATAAACCCAGACAATAGGTGTCAGCTTTAGGAAACAACTCAGCCTTTCCTGCATCTACCACCTTCTCTGAGAAGGGAGGCTTAAGAGTTCAAAGTTTCTTGTTCTTCGCAGTTATCTCCAGCAGCACTTTCCTTTCGGCCTACCCAGGCCTCAACGTCTTTCACTGCTAAGATGTCAAATTCTGGTTTCTTTTCTGATGACTGCCCCCCAATCTCTCACTCTCTCACTGCCTTATTCCTGCTTAGTGTTCTGATATTCTTATCGACAGCTGTGGTCCCTTAACCCTTTCCTGATTCTCCCAGTCCACCAGCTTAATTCTTGTGTATAGAGCCTACCTATATACTAACATAACACCCTTGTTGGGGTAAAGTGCTCTGCAGTCAGACATCCATCTCTGCCTGTAACTACCCCTAGGAACCTAAGTAATAGAGCCAACGTCTCTGAACCTGTTTTCACAGCTGGAACATGAGGGCTCATGCTTCATATTTTATAGGGCCCTTGTGGGAGTAAATGAGAGCACTCGTGAAATATTGTTTTTAAAAAGGAGCAGATTTCAGAATCGTGTGTACAGAATGATCCTACTTTTGTGTAAAAACACATATCGAGTGCGTTTTTGTGCACTAATGTTTAGAAATGCAATGAAAAGAGGTGGAAACCAAACCCTTAGTGATGGTTAGCTTTTAGAAGGACTATGGAAAAGGAGAGGAATGTTATATAAATAATCTTCACAAGCTATCTTGGAATTTTGTGACGACTATACAATCAGATGAGGTTATTTTGAAGCTAAAATGTAAATGAAATCTGTACAAAAATAAAGACTTCAGAGAAGAGATAAGAAAGGGAAGAGTTTTCTAGTAAAGAGAGTAGTGTGAGCAGTGCTGGCAGGATCCTGCAGAAGTCCTGAGTGATGAGAAGCAACGTACACTGAGAGAGATGTGAGTGGTAAGGTCCCAAGACATGAGGCTGAAGAGATGGCTGGGGCCAGATCTGGGTGCCCTTTGAATGCCATCCTATGGAATTTGAATTTTATCCTTCAAGTTATGGGAAAGCATGGGTGGGTAATAAGAATAAGGGAAAAATAATGGAAACTGCATGTTAGAAAGGTTCTGCATTGCAGACTGAGGGGATGGGCAAGGTGTGGATTTGAAAAAGAAATCAGAAACTCTTCCAATACTTACAAAAATTGATGTAAGGAGGAGGGCTGTGATTAATATTAATAGCTAGCATTTTTTGAGATATTTGTTTAGAGCTAACATTTATTTAGCCAGGCTTAAGTTAGATGAGAATTCTAAATGGACATCTCATTTGTTTCTCACAATAACTCCATAAGGTAGCCACTATTAATATTTCTAATATACAGGGTGTCCCAAAAATGTATACACACTTTGAATAATTATTAATTCCAATGAGCTAAATCTGAAAAGAAAGAAACATCAATTGAGCTATCTATCAGCTGTTAACGTGTGTATACATTGGGGGTGGGGCACCTTGTATAAATGAGGAAATGGAGACTCAGTGAAGTCAAGATACTTGTCCAAGCGCAGTGGGCATGACACATGATAAATGGTGTGGCCAGGATCTAAAGCCATATAGCTTGGTTCCCTACTCACACTTTCAAACACTATGTCATAAAACTTACTCTTAAATTGACCTTTGTGTTAAAGGAAATTTGTAGTGGACAGAATTAAACAGGCACGGAAGAATCTATTTAAGACTATTGCAATAGAAGAAGGAGACTGAACTCAATTCCAGTGAAACAAAAAGCAGAAGTTTTTTAAGTGCTGGGTTTAAAAAAAAAAAAAGGTGCTGAAGTTGTATAAGGAGGAAGGCTGGTCAATGTGATGAAGCCATCTGTGTTTGTTAATCATTGCTTACTATTAAGCTACTACCTTCCAACCAGGACTGGGAGATAGAGGCACTATGTCCCTTGATGTTTACATTTCAGAAGCATGGCTCTCAGGTCCTTGAGTAAGACATTCCTCAGTTGTAAAATTGGCAAAAGTCTGGGAGATGATTTATATCTCAAGGGGGCAGAGAAAGAATTTAGAATTGCAAGATTTCTAAAGTGAATGCTCTATGAAAAGGGAGGATAGGGAAAAAGTCCATCAAAAATTTAGTCAAGCTGAAGGAAATATTAAGAACTTTTTGGTCACTAGTTGTTCTGAAATATAGGATACGATAAAATTCAGTGTTCCAGCATTAATTTTCCCAAGGAAATCCACGGGAATAGGATGTAAGTTACTGATATGCATAATCCACTTAAAATTATAATATATGTATATATTAAAAGTTAAGGAGAAACTAAGATGGCGGCATAGATAAACACTGGGAAATTGCTGCCTCCCACAACAACTTCAAAAATACAACTAAAAGACAAAACGGACATCATCCAGAACTACAGGAAGGCTGGCTGAGTGGAAATTCTACAACTAGAAGGAAAGAGAAAAGCACACTGAGACCCAGAGGAGCTGCGGAAGTAAAGTGCAGAGGTACGGAGGCTTGCACGCTCGGAAAGGGGCTGGCACCTGAGGACGCGGCTGTCTTTTTGAATCGGGAGGGAGTCACAAGCTCCCGACTGCTCTGAACTCCGGTTCCAGGAAGTCTCTGGGGACCCAGGACTCATACGGGGAGAAACTGGACTGTCTGGCAGCAGGCAGAACTCGGAACTTGAGGGCAGCTTTCCCTCAGAGGTGCTTGCAGAGATTACCGGGACACTGAAACGCGGGGCCCCTTAGGGCAGGGCTGAGGAACAGCCATAGCTGTTTGCTCCACCCTTTGATTCCCGGAGACCCCACCCCACCCAGACTGCGGCAGAGGCTTTTGCATATGAATGCCCTGGCCCTTTGCAACCTGAAAATTACCTAACAAATTGCAGCTGGGCCAGACAGACCCAGAACTTCCAAGAGAAAGCCAAGGCCCCACAGCAGCTTGCATTGCTTCACAGCTGGGCCTCATCTGGGCACCTCCAAACTCCAAAAAAGGAAGGGGAATCTGCAGTTCTCTTCGTAGCTCCTGCTGGGTAGCCTGAGGAAGAGGCTGAATTAGCACCTCCTTAGATCCAAGAGCCAGTGTACCCAGTGGCCAGAGTGGGACCATCCAGATTACAACTCCTCAGATCCATAAGAGACACACTCAGGGGGCAGACTCAGTGAGCACCAAAGCCCCACTGAAGCAAGTCTTGCCCCAGAAGTGTGTCTTCAGCACAGAAGTTCTCCCACTGTAGACACAGCTGATTCTCACAGCCATTTGGCTTGGAGGTCAATTCCTCCCAGTGATACCTACAACAATCAAGGCTTAACTACAACAAGACTGTGCACAAAGCCCACAAGGGGGTGCACCAAGAGTGTCCACCTCAGGTAACTGGGGAGGCTGAGCTACTGGGCCCTACAGGACACCTAGCACACAAACCAATCTACCAACACAGGGAAGCATAAAAATGCAGAGACAAAGAAGCAGGTCACAATGACAGAAATGGAGGAAAGCAAACGACTGGATATAGAGTTCAAAACCACGTTTATAAGGTTTTTCAAGAATTTTATGGAAACCGCTGATAAATTCAGTGAGACCCTGGAGGATATGAAAAAAGACCAACTAGAAATTAAGCATACACTGACTGAAATAAAGAATAATATACAGAGATCCGACAGCAGACAAGAGGATCCCAAGAATCAAGTCAAAGATTTGAAATACAAAGAAACAAAAAATACCCAACCGAAAAAGAAAAAAGAATCCTAAAATATGAAGATAGTGTAAGGAGCCTCTGGGACAACTTCAATCGTACCAACATCAGAATTATAGGGGTACCAGAAGATGAGAGAGAGCAAGATATTGAAAACCTATTTGAAGAAATAATGACAGAAAACTTCCCCTACCTGGTGAAAGAAATAGACTTACAGGTCCAGGAAGTGCAGAGAACCCCAAACAAAAGGAATCCAAAGAGGACCACACCAAGACACATCATAATTAAAATGCCAAGAGCAAAAGACAAAGAGAGAATCTTAAAAGCAGCAAGAGAAAAAAAGTCAGTTACCTACAAGGGAGTACCCATACGACTGTCAGCTGATTTCTCAACAGAAACCATGCAGGCCAGAAGAGAGTGGCAAGAAATATTCAAAGTGATGAATAGCAAGAACCTACAACCAAGATTACTTTATCCAACAAAGCTATCATTCAGAATAGAAGGTCAGATAAAGAGCTTCACAGATAAGAAAAAGCTAAAGGAGTTCATCACCAACAAGCCAGCATTATATGAAATGCTGAAAGGTATTCTTTAAGAAGAGGAAGAAGCAAACGGAACTCTTACCATTTGCCACAGCATGGATGGAACTGGAGAGCATTATGCTAAGTGAAATAAGCCAGTCAGAGAAGAATAAATACCACATGACCTCACTCATTTGTGGAATATAATGAACAACATAAAAGGATGAACAAGGACTGATCCAGAGACGAAGAGGCATTGATTGGACTGTCAGGCCTTGGAGGGAAGGTAGGTGAGCGTGGGGTAAGGGGGAAAGATCAACCAAAGGACTTATATGTAAGCATATAGGCCTAACCAATGGACACAGACAATGGGGGGGGGGTGAGGGCATGAGCGGGGCGGGGGGAGAGGTAACATGGGGATAAGGACACGTATGTAATATTTTAATCAATAAAAAATATATTTATAAAAAGGAAAAAAGTTAACACACAATGTAATACACATCTTCAAAGTAAGATTTTTCTATTTTTTCAATATTTTAAAACAGCAGATAGCAATGAACCAGATGATTCAATAACAACAAAGATAATAGTATTCATTCAGCATTTGTTATGTGATAGACATGAAGCTAAATTCTTTCTCATATACTCCTAGGAGTAATCCCAGGAGGTAGGTATAATAATTATCTTAATTTTATGGATGAGAAAACAGGTATATAAACAGTCTGAGTGAACCTAAGTAGGACTGCCTAGCTAATTTGTGGTACCTAGTGCAAAACAAAAATGTGGGACCCCTTGTTCAAAAATTCTTAAGCTTTGCCGAAACCGGTTTGGCTCAGTGGATAGAGCGTTGGCTTGCGGACTGAAAGGTCCCAGGTTCGATTCCGGTCAAGGGCATGTACCTGGGTTGCGGGCACATCCCAGTGGGGGATGTGCAGGAGGCAGCTGATCGATGTTTCTCTCTCATCGATGTTTCTAACTCTCTCTCTCCCTTCCTCTCTGTAAAAAATCAATAAAATATATTTTTAAAAAAATTCCTAAGCTTCAAGAGGCACCAACAGAGCATTAAACTAAATGCAGGATGCTTCTAAGTGCAAGGCACTGTGTGACTGCACAGGTCATCTGCCCCCGAAGTCAGGCCTGCCCTTAGATTTGTGATTCCAACCTTTAGGCTATATTTCATCTCTCCTGAGTAAGTTACTAAGCGGTGAGGTCCCTGGGGTAGCAAGAGTTCTTAAGTAGTTATCAATTGACCTTTTTTTAGTGCCTAAAAGAACGGCATTTTCTCACAGACAGGATTTGGATATTTAATCCCACCTGTATCACACAGCTTCTCAGTTGGATATCAAAGTATTTAAAGACTTGAAACTCCCTACAGAGTTTCCATCTGAAAATAGTAAATGCTGGGAACAAAGGTAGCTCTGACAATACAAAGGGTAACTAAAGCTAAATACTGGCCTCTGTACTGTGGCTCCTTTCACAGGCTATTCTAACAGCGAGTATTACTCCATCTGGTTAGGACTGAACTTGGATGGCATAGAGCAGTACTGACATGGCAAAGAATATTAGCCATATAAACAAATAAAAGAGGTGTTTTTTTTAATGTTAAAATAAAGGAAAAGATAAATGAAATACCAAGGCTACTACCAGGAGAGGTGTATATTCATACTGAAAAAAAGAGCTTCTTCACACTGAAGCACAGCATGGCCGAGGAGCTTTAAATAAAGATGTTTCTAGAATACACTTCCATTATTCCTAGAGGTGAGCACTATCCAAAGTGACTATTATTATCACTACATGATGCATAATTGGGGCTTAGGTAACATTTCATTGTAAACAACAGATTTCATTATAAAAGAGGTTAGTTTTCATTGTGAAAGATAGAGATGGAACCAAACATGGATCAAATATTATATTCAATGTGAACAGAGGTAAAGGTTGTGCATGTGTGTGTTTTTCATTTGCATGTCTCTAAAATTAGCTCCTTGAAATGCTCATATAAACGCTATAATTAAAAACTTGTCATTGGGGATAGACAAGACAATATTGTGAGAGTGACATATTCACTGACATTTGTCATTTTAAATTATTTTTTAAAAAGTGGTCCTTCTTCTGAATGTATTAAAAAATGCTAAGACTTTTAAATATTATGACCCTTGGCTTAAGTATAAATATTTTTCTTCAAAACCAAGCAACTTTCTTATGTACTATAGTTTTTAAAATAACTTTATTAAGATATAATTGACATACAATAAACTGCATATATTGGAAGTATAGAATATAAGTTTTGAAATATGTATTCACTCATGAAAATATCATCAAAACTAAGGTAGTGAACACCTTAAATTTCCTCATTTCCCCTTGTCCAACCCCACCCTTTCCTGGTTCTTCAAGCAATCACTGACCAGCTTTCTACCACTATAGATTATTTTTCATGCAGTTATGTGCCCCATGATGATGCTTTTCTCAACAGCGGATCGCATATATGACCGTGGTCTGTTGTTCAGAAAGACTAGAATGGAGCTGAAAAATTCCCATCACCTGGTGGCATTGTAGCCCACCTCTTCAAAGGATTTTCCAAGGATGAGGAGGTTTCAAAAATCAGTGAGGCTGTGGTTGAGATGCAAACAACTTTAACCTGGGTGTGGATGAAGACGACATTGAGGAGCTCCTCGAGGTGGTTCCTGCAGAATTGATTAATGAGGAATTGTTTGAATTGGAACAGGAACAACAGGGTCACAGACAAGAGAAAAGGACACTGCAGGAGAAGGAAAAAGAACTCCAAGAAAATTCACAGTGAAGAGATTAGCAGTTGCTTTTGAAGAACTCACCAAGCTCCCTAAAAAGTTTGAAAACATGGACCCAACAACAAAAGGTTTTCATCAATAGAGAGGAATGTCCATGATGCATTAACTACTTACAAGCAAATCTCTGATGAGAAAAAGAAACAAATCAAGCAAACCACCAGGGACATATTCCCGGAGAGAGTGACACTTCAATTAGAGGCCCGGCAGGTGCTTCTGGTGGGATTTCAGAAGACATTGTCATCATAGGAGATGACTGCTCTGTGTGTGTGTGTTATTGACCCTGAAGGCCTTCTGGTGGGACGAGATGTGGATGTGAACAGTAGTGATATTAATGATCCCGACCCTGTGTGTTTATGTCTTAGTTGTAAAGAAAAAAAATGTTTAAAAATAGAAAAAACAACCCACCATCGTGTTTGCAGAGAGAAAAAACTTATTAAGTAAGGATATAAAGGAAGAAAATATTTTTGTACAGCTGTAAAATGTTTTTGTGTTTTAAGCGAGGTGTTATTATGAAAGAGTCAAACCGTTAAAAAAAATTTAAAGTTACAGTAAATTAAGGTTAATTTATTATGGGAGAAAAATATTTTTATAAATTTAGTGTTTATAAAGCCTATAGTAGAGTACAATAATGTCCTAAGCCTTCATATTCTCTCACCACTCACTTACTGACTTACCCAGAACAACTTCCAGTCCTATAAGCTCCATTTATGGTAAGTACCCTATATAGGTATACCATTTACTTATCTTTTATACCATATTTTTACTGTGCCTTTTCTATGTTGAGATGCACAAATACCATTATGTTAAACTGCTCATAGTATTCAGTATAGTATCATGCTGTGCTGGTTTGCAGCCTAGGAGCCATCGGCTACCCCATACAGCCCAGGTGGATAGCAGGCCATGCCATTTCGGTTTGTGTAAGTGCCCTCTATGATGTTCACACAGCAAAATCACTTAACAGTACATTGTTCAGAACTTATCCCCATTGTCAAGCAACACATGGCTGCATTTTTATAATTTTATATAAATGGAATCATAAAGTATGTACTCCTTTCACTAAGCATAATAATTTTGAGATTCCTCCACTTTGTAGCATGAATCAATAATTCATGCAGTTTAATTGCTGAATAATGTTATGATGAATGGATATAACACATTTGTTTATCTGTTCAGCTGTGGATGGCCATTAGTGTTTTTTTTCCAGTTTTGGGCTATTACAAATAAAGCTGTTATGAACATTTGTACATAATCTTTGGTAAACAGGTATATTTACACCTTGAGTAAATATTTAGAGTAGAATAAATGGATCACTTAATAGATATATCTTTAAAATTTTAAGAAACTACCAAACTATTTACCAAAGTAGTGGAACCGATTTATATTCCAACCAGTAGTATAAAAGATTTCTAGTTGTTCCATATTTTTGCCAAAAAATTGTAGTAAATGAAGTTTATATCTCTTATGTAAATGCTAGTATTTTAATATTCACATTAGATAATAGTCTAATATAAAGCATAATTTATTTGAAGAGCTTGGGGAGCAGAGGAAAATATATTTCAAAAGCATCTTGAGGAGTCAGATTTCTGTGGGGATTTTTTGTCACTATAAGTAACCACAATAAAAATGGTCATCCCAAACTTTAAAAAGATATGAATTAATGCTAGAAGCATAGGTACAATTTATGTCTGAATATAAAAGTTACAGAGAAGCCCATCAGAACTGTTGGTGAGGGTCAATAGGGAAACAAATTAGGAAAAGTACTTCTCAGGAAATGGGACTATAACTGGAGTGGTTCTAATGCATCAGCTGAGTGAGAAGTTGCCTGTGTGATAAAGACATCTGTGGTTAGATTAGGGTAGCATTTTTTTTTTACTTTTAAATGTATTCATATTGTACTCAAAACAATCTAGAATACCAAAAGTTACTGGCCAGAGTATTAATTTTTATTCAGCTTTTATCAGAAGGTAGAATGTGCTTTGGTCAAGATAAAAAATAAATATCAGATCTCATTTCAAAATGTGTGGGAGAAAAGGATCAGAAACTATCTGACTTATTTTACTTTTACTGGTTGATCTGAGAAACACATCACAATCCAACTCCCGTTTCAGCCCTGACTGCTTTGCAAGGCAACAGAAGACACACAGTGTTATTCTGATGTCTCTGCACAATGGCGAAGGGGTTACAGGAACATCTTTCCTTATCTTCTCCTGCAGTTTCCTGTTCTCTTGTCTGTGATCCTGTTGTTCCTTGTCTGGGTGCTATTAGCAATGGTATATCCCTACCTGACACTGTTCATATAATAAGTTTAACTGCCTGATAAAATCCAATTCCTAATTTATTTTATCATGATTATAGAATACTAGGGGCCTGGTGCACGAAATTCATGCAGTGGGGGGAGGGGGTCCCTCAGCCCGGCCTTCGCCCTCTCAGTCCAGGACCCCTCCGGGGATGTCTGCCTTCTGGCTTAGTGGGGGGATTGGGCTTAAGCCAGCAGGCAGACATCCTTCTCGCAATCCAGAATCCCTTGCTCCTTATCACCCACCTGCTAGCTCCTTATCACTCGGCTCGGCTCGCTGCTCCTTAGCACTGCCAAGAGGCAGGAGAGGCTCCTGCCACCACTGCTGTGCTCACCAGCCATGAGCCCGGCTTCTGGCTGAGCAGCCACTCCCTCTGTGGGAGCATAGTGACCACCTGGGGGCAGCTCCTGAGTTGAGCATCTGCCCCTGGTGGTCAGTGTGCATCATAGTGACTAGTTGTTCTGGTTGCTTAGGCTTTTATTATATAAACTAGAGGCCAAGTGCACAAAATTTGTGAATGGTGGGGGGGTCCCCTCAGCCCAGCCTGCACCCTCTCCATCCGGGACCCCTCGGGGGATGTCCAACTGCTGGTTTAGCCCCAATCCCACACATCCCTCTCACAATCCTGGACCACTGGCTCCTAATTGCTCACCTGCCTGCCTGTCTGGTTGCCCCTAACTTCCCCCCATGCCAGTCTGATTGCCCCTCACTGCCCCCCACTGCCAGCCAGATCGCCCCAACTGCCCCCTTCCTGCCGGCCTGGTCACCACTTACAGCCCCCCCTGCCAGCCTGGTCAGCTCCAAATGCCCCCCTCTGCCAGCCTGGTCACCCCTAACTGACCCCCCTGCCAGCCTGGTCATCCCTCACTAACCCCTCTGCCAGCCTGATCATAGGCAGCCATCTTGTGAGGGCATGAGGGTTAATTTGCATATTACCTCTTTATTATATAGGATAATCATAGACTCATATGATCTTGCAGTTGGAAGAGATCTCAGTGCCTCCTAAGAAAGTCCATTTTGCTTGGAAAATGTTTAATAGAAGGTACTTCCTTTTTCTGCACTGAAATTTGCCCCCTAATCACTTCTTTCAAACTTATGGAAGATTCTTTCCTAATGAAGAAGAGACTTATTGAGAGAAGCATGTAGAAATACCATGAAAAGAGTATGAGCTTGAATTATGGTTCCACCATTTTACTTTTCTTTATAAACTGAGATAATTATTTTTTGAACCTCTTTTTCTTATGAGCTGGAGATAATAATAACCACATATTAGAGTTAGTTGAATGCTAAGTAAAATTATTATAATGCGTGGTCTGTAATTGCTAACTACTAGTTCCAACTATAGGTTCCATTATTCTCCCCAGTGAACCTGATAGCCTCGCTTCACTTAGAAAGTTCAGGCTTTATCTTGGCAAAACTATTATTTTCAATGCTATTTGATCATGCTTCACTTTTAGAAGTGTTCTACATTAAAATTTTTAGTGAGAATTTAGTGTTAAAATTTGAGTGCTCCCAAATGATCTATCTTTTAAATCACTTCCTGTTTAGTCTTTAATTTCATAAATTACAAAGAATGCCTAAGTAAGAGCTATTATGTAAAAAAACAAGAATTTTACAAATGGCACATTAAATATTTTCACCCTCCTTGCAGCTATAACAGTCTAGCCACAATTGTATATTTCAGTGCCTATTTGTCTATCTATCTATCTATCATCTATCTATCTATCTATCTATCTCCAACTGATTCACTTCTGCCCATGATCTGTCACAAATTAGCTATATTCTTATAATGGTACTAGTGGAATCAACAATAAATACAATTAAATCCTATTCTTGTTGACTGTAGAAGAACTGAAGTAAATTAATCAAACCCAGTGAGAAAATTAGTGGATGTGTGTTTATCTGTCTGGTGCAATAGTGCTTATGTGTGAAATATCAAACTCTCATTGGATGCCTACTGTCAGAATCTATTAACAACATGCTTCATCACTGAGATTTCTACATTTGGGATTTCTTTTAAAAATATGTCTTCTACCTTTCAAGCAACCCACAAAGCTGTCACTTTTCTGTTATGTATTTCTTTCCCTGCATGTCTGCATTTCTGATAGTACCCAGTAAAGTATAGCTAGCATCCTACTCCAAGAGTACTTTCAATGTAATATATCCCGTTTTGTAAATTTTTAAGTTGTCAGATTTTTTGTTTTTCTTACTGTAATTAAAATTGTCAGTTGCCAGGGGACAGGATGAAAAAATAAAAAGCACAAGAGCAAAAATAAAAACAGAAACACTCAACTATTATGATTTAGAATCTAGATTCAGCCGTGGGCAAACTACGGCCTGCGGACCGGATCTGGCCCGTTTGAAATGAATAAAACTAAAAAAAAAAAAAAGACCGTACCCTTTTATGTAATGATGTTTACTTTGAATTTATATTAGTTCACACAAACACTCCATCCATGCTTTTGTTCCGGCCCTCCGGTCCAGTTTAAGAACCCATTGTGGCCCTCGAGTCAAAATGTTTGCCCACCCCTGAAGATGATTTACACTGTTCACAAAATAATGATCATCATAAAATTGTAATTTTGTTTATTTCTCCCTCCACCTTTTGATTAGCCGTTCATAATAAATTTTAGCCATCAATAAGAATTCTTTTAAATATATATTATTGATTTCAGAGAGGAAGGGAAAGGGAGAGAAAGAAACATCAATGATCAGAGAGAATCATTGATTGGCTATTTCCTTCACTCCCCCTGCTAGTGATGAAGCCCACGACCCGGGCATGTACCCTGACTGGGTATGGAACCCTCCTCCTCCTGGCTTGTAGATCAGGGCTCAACCAGTGAGTCCTACCGGCCAGGCCTCCATAAAAATTCTTTATCAAGGATTCTAGAACTCCTTTTTATCACCTGGAAGATCATTTAGTTGAAAGGCCAACACCTTTAAGGACAGCTGTGTTTTTCAGGATGAAATGAGAACATTTTATTTCATACCTCAGTTTGTTAATATTGTCACTCTGGATTTTATCTGCTCTGTATGTTGACTCTGGAAAACAAACAAACAAACAAACAAACAAATAAAAACACTGCTTACCACACCACCTACACCAGCAAATCCTCTAAATTCTACCTGCTGAATATTTTCTGAATTTGACCCCTTTTGTCTTCTCACCACTATTCCCCTCATCCAGTCTACATTATTTCTCACCTGGACTACCTTTGTCATCTGCTACCTGGTCTCCCAGTTTCCACATAGGCTCTTTAATACTCTATCCTTTATTCTGTAGCCAACAAAACAATTTAATATGTAAATCTGATAATACATTCCCAGATTAAAACTTTCCAGTCATTTACCATTACCTTTGGGGTAAAATATAAACTCTTCCCTTCACTTTCTAAATCCTGAAAATCTGTTCTCCAACTCCCTCTGGGAGCTCCTCCCCTATCACTCTGCTGCACTCATAGCTTTCCAGCCACACTGGCCTGCTGATTGTTTCTGGAATAAACCTAGCTCATTTCTAACTCAGGTACTGGAATTAATTTTTCCAGATTCTGTGTCATAGGCTTTGCTACTTCCACATCAAAAAATAGTCCTTATCCCATCATTCTCTCTCCTATTCTGCTTTAATTTCTTTCTAGAACTTCTATTCTCATTATCCAGAGTTATATTATTCATGTGCATAGTTGTTTATAGTCTACTTTTGCAATTAGAATAGCTCTGGTGGTACAGTCTTTGCCTTACTCCCAGCACATCCACCTCACTCCTCCCTTTCAGCTTAGATTAATGCTTGGTAGGTAGAGGGTACTCAGGAAAGATTTGCTGAATGAAAGAATTAAAGAGCAGCTTGTTGAGTAATATTACTAAATCTATCACTGGGATCTCCTCTGAAGACACTCTTCTAAAAATGCTCTTATAAACTGCAACAAAAGATGAAACTTTTATACTTTATTAGAAAACATTTATAAATATTCATTAGAACACCTATTTTAAAACAAATAAACTTTAAATATTCCAATGACATAAAAATGCTGTTTTATTCACTAAACAAGGATGCCTGGGCCATACAATTGCCTAGTTAATAATAACTGAGTAACCTGTCATAGTCCGAGCATGACGGCTAAAGTAACATAAGGAGACTGTTCTTGTCTGCAAGGACAATTGTCCTGAAGAGAGAGGACACTCATAAACAATGGAAATTCTTAATGCTAGTTAATTAAAAAACACAATTTGCGATGTGAAGGATATGTAATAAAAATTTAGAAAATGGTAAACTGGATTCAAAGCATTTATAGAAGAAACAACACAAGAGCAGCTTATCTTGAACTTCATTGGGTAAGGAGCTCTTCTTGGCAGACCCATCCCTCCTGAACACCAAAACCAGTTTCTCTGGTTAGGCACATTAGAATACCTCAAAGCAGTCTCTAAGCAGAGAACTTTATAAACCTAAACTGGTAAGGTTTGTGGAAGGCTTGGTTGATAAAAATGAAGCCCATATTTAGAATACATTTTAATATGTATATGAGTTCATTTTTGTATTCAAATTTATGTCTTTTCTCTCTATGTATAGGTGTTTTTCAAAAATAAATAGAACTGTATATTTAAAAAACTCAAGTAACTTCAGTAAGATGAATATGTGACCTTATTTTTCATATGGAAGAAATTCAGAGACAGGATTTCCTGAATTTCTATGATAACTCTCAGATTTCACTGGGGAACCAGGCTTCTTTGATTTTCTGCTCTGCATTTTTAGTGTATTATTTCTTTCTTCAAGTTGTCTCAGAGTCACAAAATGCCACCTTCAGCTCCAGACATTATATCCATGTTCTATATAACAGGAAGGAAGAAGGAGCTAGTGTAGAGGGATATGTCTCTCACTTAAAGAACTTTTCTGGAAGGCTCAACCTTTGACTTTTGCTTACATTTCATTGGACATCTCTATTTTAAATGGAGGTGGGCAATATAGTTTTATCTGAACACATTGATACCCTGATATAAGAAGTTTTAGTGGTAGAAGATAAAACCACCCACAACATTCCCTTAAACCAAAGCCTAATACAGAGTACGGCCCTAACTCTTCAATTCTGTGAGGGCTGAGAGAGTCTCTAGCACTATACAAATATTACCAAACCACCAGAAATATACATTAAACTAGAAGCCCGGTGCACAAAATCTGTGCATAGGGGAGAAGGGGCCTCAGCCTGGCCTGCACCCTTCTGCAATCCGGGACCTTTCGGGGGATGTCCGATTGCTGGTTTAGGCCCAATCCCATAGGGTTCCCTGTGGATGGGGCCTAAACCAGCAGTTGGACATCTGCCTTGCAATCTGGGACCACTGGCCCTAACTGCTTGCCTGCCTGCCTGATCACCCCTAACCACTCTCCTTCCTGCCTGCCTGATCGCCCCTAACTGCCTCTGCCTGCCTGCCTGATCACCCCTAACCACTTCTGCCTGCCTGTCTCATTACACCTAACCACTCGCCTGCCTGCCTGATCGCCCCTAACCATTTGCTGGGGGACAGGGACAGCCGGGGCAAGGGACCTTGGTCGTTCTGGTCTCTGGTCATCCTGGTCATCCTGCCATTTCAGTCGCTGGGCTTTTTTATATAGGATAAATGAAGTGTGAGTTCTGTAAGAAGAGATTGTATGTTTTTTGTTCACTGCTATATCCCTGACACCTATCATAGTGCCCAGAAATCAATCAATTATGCAGTCCCCAAAATTAATATATAAATGAGTGTGTGATGAAATATTGGTCTATAATTAGGATGCAGCCAGGCAAAATGTCTCTGCTGCTGTTCTGGTGTGGCCATTTCCTCTTTAATCATCTGTCTCTGTGTCATTCCATGAGCATCATCTGTGTCCTATGTCAGGCTGATCCAGTCCAATTCATGTCAACTGTTTTCTTAACTATGTAAAACTTGATAGGCTAATAACATGTTATTCAAAGTTTTTCTTTTAAAAGTTCAGAATATTCACCAGCTGTAATTTTATATAACAATCTATTTCTCTTTTCTAATGCACACATATAAGCAAATACTGCAATTTCAGGCTAAGCGTTCCAATTTATAAGTAAGTCTACTATAATGGAATTTAAAAACATCTGTATTGTTTTGTTTTGTTTTTTAATATATTTTATTGATTTTTTACAGAGAGGAAGGGAGAGAGATAGAGAGCTAGAAACATCGATGAGAGAGAAACATCGATCAGCTGCCCCCTGCACAACCCACACTGGGGATATGCCCGCAACCCAGGTACATGCCTTTGACCGGAATCGAACCTGGGACCCTTCAGTCCGCAGGCCGACGCTCTATCCACTGAGCCAAACCGGTTTCGGCAAAAACATCTGTATTGTTAAAAGTATTACTACATATGTCCTATTTGTCCCCCATTGTATTATGGAATTTTTAAAAAGGGCTTTTCTTTGATGCAGTGGCTGTGGCAAGGAGAGACAACTCAATAGTCTTGGAATCAAAGGTTCCTTCCTATATCAATTACCCACTAGAAGCAAAGGTTAAAAGGTTAAAAGCACCTAACAATAGTTTTCTATTTCCATGCTCATCTGTGTTTAGGTTAAAGAAAAAGCATCAAAATAGCTTTCTTGAAAGTCCCCCCCCACTTTTTTTATTTCTGGTCTGGCTACTTTTAATTGAAATGGGTATAGTATTTACACTTTGTGAGGAATTCCCCGTATTTTCTGTGCTTTTCTATCTTCTTAAATTGTTCAGGTAATCGGAGAATGAAGACTGGTTTAAATATGTAATGTTAAATTTAAGACCCAAATTAAACTTGTACTGGCTTAACATATATGATGAAACATCTGATAGCATTGGCACCATAGAAACTAGACCTTCACACACACAATGACTTTGAGTCTTTCCATGTTATGAATCCAGATACAAGAAAATAATGGAGAAACTGAGAGAAAGGTCACTAAGTGTGGAAATAAATGTGAGAAAGAACAAATGAAAAAAAGGTGAGAGATAATGAGACCCATGTAAAGTAGGTGTCTAAGGCCTTAGGCATAGAGGTAGGACTCAGAAAGCACAGGAACATAACATAAAACGGCCAAAAACAAATTGAAAGAAGCTCAGTAACATAGGCACCTGCCTTATCTCAGAATTTGCTTTTGTTATTATTCATTGACTAAAGGAAAGTCTGTCTCCACTAAACATCTCAGCATAAAGAAATGGATTAAAAAATGACATTGTTCTACCATTTGCCATATTGATACATCTTCAGTATGATGTTTTAATGATCCTGCAATCTTGAATCAAACTAATGGTAAATGAAAGTTATAAAAAGGCATATAGTCTATAACTAATACATTGCAATGTAGTGTATGAGTTTGTTCCAGAGATAAAATTCAGTAGAATGTCAGTTGCATAGGGGCAGATATTTCTGTTTCATTGCCCAACTCCAGCACCTAAAAGGATGCCTGGCATATAGTATGCACTCAATAAGCATTTGGTAAATGAATGAATAAATCCAGAAAGAAAAAAAGTGATTCAATATTCCATCAAAAGCAAAACATGCATTATCTATAATGTTTCCATGAAGTTAAAAAAAAAAACAATTATCTACTTTAGTTGAGAAAAACATGAACTATATTAAATAGAAATGAAGTCTAGAATTAGAATTTTTTTTAATTTACTGTAGTAATAACCCAAATTTTATAAGGATTCACTAGAAAGCATTTGAAAGTCTCTTGCATAATGTTTATCACATAAGAACTCATAAGTTTCTCCTCCCATTCCTACTTTCTTTATAAAAGGAAAAGTAAAATTTTTAGAACTCTAATTTTAAAATAACTGTATTCATGTAGTTGAGAACTAATATTAAGCTGGGGTCCACATGATAAAATAGAAAATACATGTATAGGCTTTCATATTAGACTAGATGCCCAGTGCATGGGTTTGTGCACCGATTGGGTCCCTCGGCTTGGCCTGCACCCTCTTGCAATCTGAGACCCCTTGGAGGATGTTGAATAGCTGGATTTGGCTCAATCCCCACCTGCCCAATCCAGATAGAAGGAGTCCAATCCTGTGCATTTAACATCTGTCCCCTGGTGGTCAGTGTGCATCATAGCAACCAGTCGACTGGTCTTTCAGTTGTTCACTCGCTTAGGCTTTTATATATATAGATAACCCAACCTCAATTTGTAAGTATTATGGCCTTGGAAAATTGCTTGGCCTTGATGATATCAGTTCTTATATTACAGTGTAATTATCAGGATAAGACAAGATAACATATCTGAAATTGTTAATATTATATCAGACACATAGTAGATCTTCAATAAATGTACTTTAATTGTACCTTGTGGCCAAAGCAATATACACTCATCACATCTCACATGATATTTTACCTCATCTGTTTTTAAAGCCACAGAAAACATCTATGCAGTTGCTGGGATGCAAAAGTATAATGTTATGTCACATTATTTAACTAACAATAGCGGAGTCACTTTCTGAGTTATTCTAGAAGGGAGGAAATTGGAAGGCTAAAGCCCCAAATTTGACCCAGACCACACTGTAGTTCTCTGATAGGCAAATACTGAAGGACCTGAGAACTTCTGCACTCTTTTATATGGCCACAAGGCAGAAGATGACCAAATGGTGACAACAGAAGACTGGTGTATGGTGAATAATTTCACTGTAGAAAATTTTCTCAAGGTATTTGACTTTCTAGAGAACATATGACCTCTCTGATTTATTTAGCCAGTCAATGACTGCCTGATTTCAAGTCAATCAAAAGTGATGTGTTTATAGAACTAGAAATTATGCTTAGAAAATATTAGACATTTCATATTGAGTCACTCATGTTTTCCTTGGTATATATTTGCATTACTACATTGATTAAATAAATTGCACACATATATTTAACAAAATTTTTCAAAGAATGAATGGCTCAATGAAATATTTCTATTAATTTGACACTTCACACTTAACCCATGTTTTTCATTCCAGACCAAAAAGAAAAAAGAAAAAAAAATAGAGATAGTAATAAAATATTCATTAACTGCACTAAAACCCATTTACAGCAGATGGTCTCTGGAGGGTAAATTTCAAAACATTTGCTAGAGAGCACTGTGTAAAATGTGCAGTTGTCCTGAGACAGCAACTAGTGTGAAGAACGGCAAATGCAATAGTCATTAGTAGTAAGGGAGAAGATCATTCAATGTGAATCACAATTCAGCTATCTTTTACCATTTAAACTAAAAAAGGAGCATCCCATTTGCTGTTGTTTATCATTTTGGAGGTTATATAGATAGATTAAAAAGCACGAGTTATGATTAATTCTCATCAAATATTATGGTAATCCCTAAAAATTCTTGATAAATCTTTAAACACTCTAAATTCTTAGAGAAATTAAAAAATATGGGAGCATATAACCATAGTAAGCACCATAGATATTGCAGGTTGAAAGGAAGGAGGAAAATTATGTATGCATAGATGGATGAACAGAGGGGTGAACATGTGGGTGGATGGACAGGCTAAGACAGATGGGTAACTAGATAATTTAAAATATCAGAAACACAAAATGATAAAAATTCTAATCAGGCTTCAAAACAAAAACTCTACCAAATGTAAGTGGATAATATCTTAGAATAAAGTGAACAATTTCTATTTTGCTCAATCACCTGCATGTTCAGCATAACAGTTACCCAGATTTTTCAAACTCTAACTTTGTGTATGTTACTGACTTTCACTATAAAAAATACTTTGAAATTATATTGCTTTTCCTTCAGAAATTTTAAAAAATATATTTTAAAAATTTGTTGAAAATCAATTCTTATTAATAGTGAAAAGTTTAGCAAAATCATTTCTGTTGGCTAATGCTGGTTGAGTTATTAATTATCTTTAACTTTGTAATTGTGGTAAAAAGCACATATTATTGATCACCTTAATTATTTTAAAGTGTGCAATTCAGCAATACATTTATATTGTTGTATGATCACTAGACCTTTAGCATTTAAATTGAAACTCTACACGCATTGAACAAAAATACTCCCATTTTTCCCTCCCCCCAACTGCTGGTAACTACCATTTTACTTTATTTTACTATGACTTTCACTACTTTAGATACCTCATATAAGTAGAATCATATAGTATTTGCCTTTTAATGACTGGCTTCTTTCACTTAGCATGATGTCCTCAAGGTTCATACATGTTGTAGCTTTTAAAGGCTGAGTAACACTCCATGTTATATATATATTAGAGGCCAGGTGCATAAGATTAGTGCACTGGGGTGCGGGGGGGGAAATCCCTCAGTCTGGCCTGCACCCTCTTGCAGTCTGGGACCCCTTGGGGGATGTCAGACATCCCTCCTGCAGTCCGGGGCTCTCTCAGTCTGGGACCCCTAGCTCCTTACTGCCCACCTGCAGCGGTGGCGGGAGAGGTCCCCACCACCGCTGCTGCGCTCATCAGCCGTGAGCCCTACTTCTGACTGAGTGACACTCCTCCTGTGGGAGTGCACTGACCACCAGGGGCAGCTCCTGCATTGAATGTCTGGTACAGTGTGCATCATAGTGACTGGTCATTTGCCATTTGGTCTATTTGCATATTACACTTTTATTATATAGGATATGTTTTTATACACACACACACACACACACACACACACACAGTTTTGTTTATTTATCCATTGGTAGATATTTAGATTGCTTCCATCTCTTGGCAATTGTGAATAATACTGCTATGAACATAGATGTACCATTATCTCTTCAAGACCTTGCTTTCAATTATTTTAGATTTATAAAAATTTCTGGATCACATGGTAATGTTAAGCTTAGTTTCTTGAGGAACTGCCATACTGTTTTCACCATCCCACCAACAATGCACAAGAGTTCCAATATTTCCACCTCCCCACCAACATTTGTTATTTTCTGTTCATTTGATATTAGCCATCCTAATCAATGTGAAGTGGCATCTCATACTGGTTTTGATTTGAATTTCTCCAATGATTAATGATGTTAACATTTTCTTCATTAGTTTGTTGACCATTTGCATATCATCTTTGGAGATGTATCCGAGTTCTTTGTTCATTTTGTAATCGGGTTTTTTGTAGTTGTTGAGTTATAGAGGTTCTTTATATATTCTGGACATTAACTCCTTATCAGTATATGATCTGCAAATATTTTCTCCCATTCCATAGGTTGCCTTTTCAATCAGTTTATTGTGTCCTTGATGCACAAAGGTTTTTAAGTTTGTTGTAGCAGTGTATGCCTATTTTTACTTTGTTGCCTATACTTTTGATATCATACACAACAAATCATTTCCATTTTGAATACCATGAAGATTTCCCTTTGTTTTATTCTAAAATTTTTATAGTTTTGGGTTTTAGATTTAGATTTTTAATTCTGTTTGAATTAATTTTTGTAAGGTAAGGGTCCATTTCATTATTTTACAAGAGGACATTGCAATATTCCTCTCTCTCTCCTCAACCCTTTCTCTAGGCATTTACACAAAAGAATTTTTTATTAAAAGTATTTATCCCCTGCTATTGCTCCATATTTTTCTCTTAACACTTTCATCTATTGTTTAAAATGTTACAGTCAGCCTCCATAAAATTATTTTGGTACAATAATCAAAGATTAGCATATCAGGTGGAGAATAAACAGGAGTAGATAAATAATTAACACAAAGCTCTCCTCTGAGATAATATAAAGAGAAAAATTTAAAAATTTTGACATAGAAAGGGAAGTGTTTAAGCAACATAATTTAAAAACTTGTGACTGCCTCTTAGTAGATGGCCTCATATGAATCCCAATACTTATAAAAAGTTATTTATCATTTATTTCTCACAGAAAGAACAAAAAGAAGACATACAATGTTTGATTTATAAAATATAAATGCTGGCAATATAATGTTGCATTGTGAATGTGAAAGCATGATAACTCTTTTCCAGGAGAGTCCTGTATAATTGCAAGATCTGTTTTGAGATTTGAGTCTATTCCCAGCTTGTTCCATTATGTCATACAAATCTGCCATCAGGTAAAAATCCTATCAGGTTGCACAAAAGTACTGAAAGTTAATTATAAGTAAAAACCCTGAAGATCTTGATATTACTACTTTAAAAATATTATTTATTGTCTCAGATGTATCAAGAAACAACCACTATTGAGACTTTATTCTCTATTCTGTGTGAAATCAAATTCTCTCCAGGGTACTTTGTATGACTTATTAAGATAGTCTGTTGGTAGATAAAATTCTTCTCACTGTGACCAGAAGACTTTAAAATTGGTGGCAAAGGAATTTGGATATTCTCAGAGAAAAAGAATCACTGAGTTGGGTATTTGAAGTTAGGTTTAATGGTCTAATTTCATGTGAAAATATAGGTGCAAGCTCAGACATATTTTCATACAAGTATCTGGAAACTGGATATTGACAGGCCTTGAAATAAGTAGAAAATTATTTCTGAACTCATGTTAAAAGCAAATATAAAATTGATCACATAAAAATAAAAATAGCCATGACAAAAATATGTCAGCAATGTATGATTTGGAGAAAATTATTTTCTACATCTTGGATCACTTACATATAAGACTAACATTTCAATAATTATTTTCTTCTCAAATTTATATTACATTTTTAAAACAGATAAATTAACCAGGAGCTTTATTAACTAATGTAGGTCAAATCAGTATTCTATGAAACAAACAAAAAAAGTATAAGGGAGGCTATAATTGGTGAAAAAATTCTAATGTTATAGCCGTCAGTCAAGATTACTATATGCCACAAAACTTGATCATTTAGCTAAAGTATTTTCTTCAAAAAGTTTTTACTTTCTTTTGGTTTTTATATAAGTGCATTTGTATAAAATTCCAAACATTTTCCATATGTAGCTTCAATTTGTGTTACCAGGCTAAGAGAGAAGAAAGAAATCTGGTGTGTGTAACCAATTCTTTTTAGGGCATTTTACAAACTGGTGAGTAAACAAGCAAATACACAAAAACCACCTCTTCATACAGATAAGAATTCAATCTGTGATTTGGGGGGGGGGGAGGGAGGGCTATTTATTAACTGAGAATTTAACATGACTTACTGTTAAACTGTGAGATGTATCAATTTGATTTTACTGAGAAAATACTTTCAAAGCAAGTGACTACAATACTGATGCACTTTTTTATTAGTTTGGCCTGGTTTTGAGATAACTTTCTGTATGGTCTACTCACAAAATGGAGAATGCAAAAAACACCAACTAGATTTAGCAACCTTTTATATGGGTCTGAAATGATCATGTATTATATTGTGAACTTTTTACCAATATATTTTCTAAGCAATTAATGCAATCATGTTTAATTCTAACCACAGCATATTCTAAATACTACTCTGCAGATTGAGTTCTTGCTGTCAAAATTAGAGACTTTCTTGAAAATTTATTTTTTAAATAATTACATTACCAGGAATTGCAAGACAAGAGTCTTTGCAAGTAGATTTCTTCAAAGGCTAATCTACTCATAACCATGTGATATGGTGTAGCTGTGATTGCTCAAGACAAAGGGTTTCAACATAACAAAGAAATTCACCCAATAATAACTAACATTCCACTTTATTTTATGTTTATGTGAAAGTTCCAGTGATTTCCAGAAATAGAATAACTTTTTTAGAACCATAGAATTTTAGATCTAGAGCAAAGCTTAAAGACAATCTCTAAGGAACTCAAGACCATAAGCTTTAAAAAACAGAAGTTAATAAAATAAAGAATAAGGAAACAATATAGATAACAAGAAAAACCCAAAACTACTTCTTTGAAAGTATTGATAACAGACAAACTTCTTGCAAAAACGTCCAAGGAATAAAATAGAAGATCACAAATAAATAAAATACAAAGTGAAAAAAAGGGATATATTACAAATACAGTAGACATTTTGTACATCATAAGAAATTACAATGAATAACTTTATGTTAGTGAAGTTGAAATGTGAGATTTAAAGAACCATTTCTTAGAAAAGCATACATGATCAAAATGCATACAGTAAGATATAAATAACTCAGTTGATCACTGCCACTTAAATAATTGAATCAAGGAGGGGGGGGGGGACTGTCCCAGATATACTAGTAAGGAATTTATGCAAAATTCAGTGTCAAAAAAAAGAAAATAGAAAAATTGCCCAACACATTTTATAACGCTATTATAATTTTGATACTAAAACTTGGCAAAAAATTATAACACCCAATTTTTTACCTAGCCTCACCTATAACTAGAAATGCAAAAACATTATATATAATACTATTTGAATCCAGTGTAATTTATTTAAGGTTCACTATTAAAAATCTGTAAATTTAATGCACTATGCTAACAAATAAAAAAGACTACATGGTAATCCTGAAAGAACCTCCTTATTAAAATTTTTTCTTAAAGGTCTTTCTATTTTAAGTACTCATCCCAAGTAGATTCTCAATATGTCATATACAGAGGCAGGCAAAAGTAGGTTTACAATTGTGAGTATGCGATTTTATTCTTGTATTATTATTTATTTATTAATTGTTGTGTTATTTATTATTATTAATCTACTTTACCAACTCCTGTATGTCTTCTATAAACGATGTGATAGAAGGCTGAAAATGTTTTATTTCTTTCCAAAATAATTACAAATTATCATTTTTTAAATATTTTACTTTTAATTATAAATATTATTTCTTGCTCTCCTCATCACTATGTTCGGAATGCCACTGGGTCTATTATACCTAGGAAATTTCAAAAAGGTAAGAACTAACAATTTAATAAAAATACATACTGTTATCTAAGCCTATGGCATCCCTAATCGATAATGGTTGGCAACCTAAATATGATAACAATCATATTCTAAGAGTAATTGTACAAATTTAGCTTACCCAATAACTTTACATAACCTCCTTTAAAATATTGAATCTGCAAATTCTAACTAATGAGTTGAGCAATCAGAGAGCAAGGAGTAACTCCAATCAGAACAAGAGAAGTCACTCTGCCACTCCTCTCCTCCTCCATACTAATATATATATCTGGCTAACTCACACACAATGGTATTAAACAAGATTTATTCTGCCTATCTGTATTTAAACAGTATCAGTTCAGGAAAATGGAAAGAAATTTTTAAGTATATTTGCAAATTTAAATGATCGGGTTCCCGAGATATGAGTCGCTCTGGATGGAGGGATATGTATATTGGGTGATCATATTATACACTTAGACCATCAATTAGATTAAGATCTCTTAAGGAATGTTCTAGCTTCATTGAGACCATTCAGTCTTTGATAAACATGTAAGAATTTGCTAGGGGATCCATACAGGGTAATTTATATCTCTTGCCTTAGGGTGAAATTCAATTTCAAAACTTTTGTACAGACAAATATTCTTTAAGTTTAAGGTTTCACTTTGTGTAGATCAATTTAGGTTTTATTCAAAGTAGTTAACTATAGGTGGATTTAGCAATGATACATACACAGCCTTAATTGCTTAAGTCTCTTAGCAACAGTTTTTGACAATGTAATCAGAAGATTAAAATGAGGATGCAAATATTACATATAGTAGTATCTGAACATTTATTTTTTAATCAATCAATCAATCAAGTATAAGGTGATCAGATGTTAAAGAAAAATGTCCTTTAAATGATAGTCTAAACTTATATATTATGTCTCATGCTTTTCTTTTTAAATGTCTAAAAATAAAGAATCACTATGTGAAGTAAGACTATAGTCACAAGAAGACACAAATTGTTTTTCTTCCTTAAAAAATGTAATGCCTTATAATTTTACTTATGTGATGATTTATTTAAAAAATTTAAATAAATGTTTTATTTTCTTTAAACAAGGCTTAAACAGTACAAAATTACTTCTGCCCTCTAGGAAGAATCTCTTACTGAAATGGAAAGTAAATTCTTTGGCCATTTACTAGCTTTGCCATTTCCAACTTTATTTAAAATATGTGTTCTTTAAAAGGGCTTCAATGATTACCAAAAATAACGTCAATGGCAAAAACATAAAGGAACTCTAAATTTATCACATTAAGTTGGATATTTTACAATAGTTCCATCAAAAAAACATTAATGAGAATTTTTCATTTTCAAAAGTATACACACCTAAAATAGAATTTTAAACATGCTGTCACAGATCTAAAGAAAGACAGGACTCTCTTCTGAAATTATAACTATTCATTTCTTCTTTATAAAATAATTTGGGCTTTTTTAATTGAAAGGAATAAATATTGAAGAAATGTAAGTTTAGTTAATTTCATATGAAAAGTATTCAACAGAATGAGCATCACAAGAATCTTTGGTTAAGTAGTTTCAATTCCACAATCTTTATCTAGTTTGGTAAAAATTGTTTGGTATTTATTACAGCTGTAAACATTTAGTGGCTGATAATTAAATAAACAGCATCTATACTGAATCTTGCAAGATTTAATTAAACATAGCACACTGCAGACATGAAATTTAAATTACTATTTATAATCATACGTAAAACAATTGTTTTAGTACATAGAATTCTGAGAGAAATTTGCAATTTCATCTCATTTTAAACAATTTTTGTTTTGAATTCCTTATTCCACTTTTTATTATGAAGTGTTTTGTCAAGAGAAAAAATAATAACTATGTCAAATGTGCTCATGAAAGTTTGTTCTGAATGAAGAAATATTGTCTCAGAAATATTTCTTTAATATATTTATTCAAAAATTTAGTTAAAAATAAGAAAGAAAATAGAAATAGACCCTCACCTAACTACAAATAATTTCAATAAAGGAAAATTGAAACTATCAGAACATTATCATTAAATGTATAGAGGGCTAGGAAAGGAAATAAAAGGAATTTATTTTTCTCCAGTTTCAGTATTGTATGAAACTGGTATTTGAATATTATTTACAAAATTCAGTGAAAAATGTTACAGTGTAATATTGATTTAGAGTGAACTTTAAAATTTTTGTATGGAAAAGCTATTAAATACTGAGAAATTTTCAGCCTTCTTTATTCATTATTAAAGATACCTATGGTAGTTTTAGCCACATAATGCATAGGAAATACAGTGAGCATGGAGAATTTTATAGTTGATTATACAGACTGATTGCACATATCATTCAATATACCTTTTATAACAGTAATTGTTCAGCATCTCATTTGTGATGCATTCTTCTATAGAGGTGAGAAACAAAAATGGAATATGCCAAAGACTAAATTCAATTTACACCGTTCTCCAACCCTGTACGTCTGTAATGTTTCAAGATCACAAATGTTTACGATGAGAATCTTGTCAGTGAGGACTCTGAGACTGGAATGCAGATGGCTAATGTTCAAGGGACTAACAAAGAATGGTGTGAATCTTCATATTCCTCATCTCCACAATCATAAAGAAAGGCACAGTATATTTTAGTAAATTATAGGAGTGAATTACACCCTAATATCTAAATTAATTACCTGGTCATTCTTGATTAACACTTCCCTTGTCACTATTGTATTGCAAAGAGCTGCCAAATTTAAAAACCTGCAGGTGGACTGAGAGGAAAATATAAATTATGTATGCAACAAGAAATAATTTGTCAAATCATATATGCTTATTCTATGCATATATAGTACCATACTTGTCCATGGCACTTAAAAATAGATGAAGCAGTCTCCAAGTTATTTATTCAAAGAGGATTTGGATAAAGAAAAATAGATGGATCCTAGCAATGGAGCTGTCCAGGGCACCATATGCCTGTGACAGTTCCTTATTTACATGTCGCTCATGTTTATGCATATTCAGAAGAATACAGCTGCTACCCCATTCTCCAGAAATCACAGACACCGGTCAAGTCTACAAATGGTAGCCACATTTGAGCTTGTAATATACTTATCATGAAAAGCTAGAAGTTCTCATGTTAGGGAGGAGGAAAAGCAGCACAAATTTGCTTTAAAAAAATAAGACATTTTTCAAAAAACAAATACTGTATATTCAGTTCAGCTCCTTTAGGTGCTTTTATGTTATAGGAATTCTGCTGGTGATGAAAACAGAATTCAGCCAATCAAATGGCGATACCCTAGTGCCATCCAAAGTAGAAGCCTAGTGTTTAAAATAACCCTGATGAATAATTCATAGAGCCGATGTTTATGCAAATTAGAGAATCATGCACCCACCTGACCACCAAGGGAAGAAAAAAATACAGGGGGGAAAAAAAATCCACCATGCTTTTAGCATTCTCCAGAACGTATGTAATCAAATGATAATATTCTTTCATTAAATGCATCAAGGAATTACAATCCTTACCTGGTTAGTTTGTAGGGCCTTCGGATTTTCTGGATGAAATAACTGACTGTGCGTGCAACCAATAAAACTGAACTGAAAAGCTGATTAAGGGCACTTACTTAATGCAAAGCAACTCACTGAATATTCATATGATGCCTGTGTTTATGCAAATTAAAGCAAAAGAAAGCCCAAGGGGATTGGTTGCCATAGCCCACAAATACTGTGTACAGCAGAAAATATAGAGTAGTGACAAATAAATCTTGAAATTCATAGCTTTGGAGCAACAAAGGAGAAATAGTAAAATATTAAAAAGCCTAGGTGAATTATAATTTTAAAGTGCTTTATTTAATCATATTATTTTAGAACTATTGATTATTTCTACCATGTAATGATCTATAATTATCTTAATGCCAAAAGATACTATCACTGTGCTTGTCAGCTTTATTTATCCTGCAGTCATTTATATGAGCAGATCACTTAAGCATAAATAGTAAAGAAGAAATAATTATAATAAAATATTATCTAACACACTGATAACCAAACCCAGGGCCAGGTGTGGCCCTTTATTAACTCTTTCATGTGGTGAGCCTGCAGTGGTAAAATCTTAGGAGGGTGTGAAGTATCAATGAAAGATCTCCAACATTAGGTTGAGCTCTTTACTTTCTTAATACTGATCTGCTTCATTTGAAATGGAGATTATTTTACATTAGAATAGACACTTTGGATCTTTTGGCCAAGAAGATTCTGGTACATGCCATTTAAAAATCCTAGGGCCCTAGCTGGTTTGGCTCAGTGGATAGAGCATCAGCCTGTGGACTAAAAGATCCTGGTTTCGATTCCGGTCAAGGGCACATGCCTGGGTTGCAGGTTCAATCCCCAGTGGGGGCCAGGTGGGAGGCAGCCAATCAATGATTCTCTCTCATCATCGATGATTCTATGTCACTCTCACTCTCCATTCCTCTCTGAAATAAAATATATCAAAATAAAATAAAATAAAATAAAAATCCTAGATTTTTCACGTTTGAAGCCCAAATGCAATAATGTTCTCTGGCATGCATGCTGATGTGTAGTGTCTTAACCATGAAAAAATGTGAATCCTCATATATAGTATATGTACATGAGAACCAATTACAGCCATTGACAGGATCCGTAATATTAAATGATATAATGCATGTCTGGCATAAAGTGCTTTACATTGTCAGATAATCTCCACTTTCTACTTTTTAATAAGTAAGAGTTATAGATGACTAAAAGTGATGGAATGCATCTGATAACTTTTTTATTTATATTTTCCTTTTGTTTTCTTGAGCATACTTTCCAAACTTCAAAAATAAGAAGTCAATATTCTTCATGGTAGTTACCACTGACTGAAAAATATTTATCATTTCCTAATAATTAAAACATCCTTACTTCACAATCATTCTGGTCTCCCCCATGTAACATAATAAAGTCTCAAATACATTTAAGATAAGATTTTTAAGACAATTTGAGCATCTATACAAAGCTGGCTATGCTTACCATAAGTGCTATAAAGACTAGCTCCAATATTTATTACCTTGTTTGTGATGGTATTATGGCTGTATGCATATGTCTAAACTCATCAAATTGTATGGATTAAATATATGCAGTTTTGTGTATCAAATAGATATCAAAAAGCTGGAGGAAGAAAAAATACTGGATCCACTTCTTGACAATTATTTTCCTAGAAGGCATTTAGAAAGAAAGAGACTTTTGTGGCACCTTACATTTGCCTAATTACAGCTTTCATGATTTCAATTAGTTTCCTTTCTTTTACAGTTGCTCATTGGCCTTCCTTGAGAGTAATCTTCATGGATATATATTTATCTACATCCATATTTATTTTCTATAACTGATAATATATGTATATATTGATTCTAATTACTGTCTCCTTAAAATTCCCTTAAGTTTCAGAATTGACTTGGAAAATATAATGTGATTGACATATTAAGTATTTAAAACAAAGTGATTAGAAGCTGTAATTTTCCATTATTGTTTCTTGGTTACTTGTTTCATTTAATTTATTAATTTTTTTTTTTAAATACATTTATTTCAGAGAAGAAAGGAGAGGGAGAGAGGTAAACATCAATGATGAAAATCATTGATTGGCTGCCTTCTGCACGCCACCTACTGGTTGGTGATCAAGCCCAAAACCCAAGCATGTGACCTTGACCAGAATCAAACCTGGGACCCTTCAGTCTGCAGACCAACACTCTATTCACTGAGCCTAACTGGCTAGGGCTTAATTTACTAAATATTATATTTAGTTATATATATATATATATATATATATATATATATATATATATATTCCAAATTACAGAATAAAAATTAATGGATAACTAGTAGTATACCTGCCTAGTAATCATGCAATTCTTTTTCTTCTATTGATTTAACATTTTTATTCTGAGGTGTACTGATAATTTCTTAAAATTTCTAATTAAAGAATTCTAAATTTAAACTTCTAAAAAATAACATTGTTAATCAGCAACAGTTGCCTTTTATTAAGCTTCCCCATCCATAAAGTTGTTTTTGGAAAAAAGTTTAGTGGATGTGGTTAATTATCTGCCCCTCTCCCATTCTTTCTCTACAGAACATTTCTTCATGTAGCTTAATTCCAAAAAGAAACATTTTTTTGATAAAATAAACTTCAATAGTTAATAATAATAATAATAATAATTTTGTTTTTAATATAAGTACCCTCATTGAAATCTCTGGGAGAAATGCTAAGATTAAAAAAAAAACAAAATACAATCAACAACATAACATTACATTTTTATGTAAGTGAATTCAGATTTTTTTAAACATCAAATTTTCCAACTTTCAAAATAAAGTTTAAATATAGTTTTACCAGGACTAGTTATTGCTTATTCAAGCTGCAGTGGTCATGCTTTGGTTGTAAGAAAACTAAGGCTTCCTTCCTAAAGTTATTTGTATTTTCGAAGAAAACGCATTACACAGACACACACACACACACACACACACACACACACACACACACACTCCCCTCAAATGAACTGTGAGAGCAAGATGTAAGTGGCTACCATTAATGTCATCCTTTGTCCAATTCCTGAAATCATTAATGGGATTTTTCTCTCCTTTTCTTAAATTGAACCTCCAGCTCTTGTTTAACTCTGGGGTATTTCTGACAACTTTAAAATATTTATAAACCAAATCTAAACTGCCCTAGGCCATGGTCACCTCAGACCTCATATCCTGTATCTATGCAGGGAAAGAGTAGCTTATTCAGTCAACTAGGTTCTGTAGAAAACCAAAACAGTCTATTCCACGTGAAATAACCCAATGCTTTTGAGACCGAGTTGACTGATTTAAATGATGGATTCATAATTTCCAGGTTCATAGCTCATTCAGTTGTTTACTCTGTGGTCATAATGACATCCTAAAGGACTATTTATAAATTCTTTTAAAAGTTTCATGAAGATAAAGTTCAGCTTATTTGCCATTTGTGTTAGAAACCAAGTCTCTCTTTCGAAGCCAACTCTTTGGGCTTTATATAATCAATCTTGAGAATGTGAATGAATATGCAGAGTTAACTAAAACTCAGTAAGTCAATCAGGCGAAGTTGGAAGTCCACTGGCCCAAATATAAAATTTGGTTTATAAATATTTTTAAATTATAATTACAAGATTTTACATTAAAAAACAACAGAGTCTTCTTGAAAAAATTAGGAGTGTCACTCAGGGCTGGCACTCCCACAGAGTAACAAAGCCCGGAAGCCAGGTGGGGTGCTCCCTCCATGCAGGCCCTGAGCGCTCCATCTATCAGGAGCTCCCACCAGGATGTTTGCTCTTTCACACTATCCCTAGAGGCTCCGAATTTGTGACCTGAGGCATTTGAGTTAGAGTTGTGAAATCAGATAGTCCTGCATTTTGAGACTGTTTTCAAAATGCTGTACATGTCTGATGTTTATATTTTTATTTGATAGGTGCATGTTTGTAAATGTTCAAGAAGTGATGAAGAATGAACAGGAAACTACACAAAGGGTAGATTGCCACTAGGAAGCCAGGCTGCTTCCCTGTGTACATTTTGACAGTTCTGCTTATGTCAGATATTACCATGCTGTTCTCTTTATAACATTAACAAAAACATCTCTCATAGAAACGTGAAATAAAACATCAGTATGCACCCTAACCGGTTTGGCTCAGTGGATAGAGCGTCGGCCTGCAGACTCAAGGATCCCAGGATCAATTCTGGCCAAGGCATGTACCTTGGTTGCAGGCACATACCCAGTAGGGAGTATACAGGAGGCAGCTGATCGATGTTTCTAACTCTCTATCCCTCTCCCTTCCTCTCTGTAAAAAAATCAATAAAATATATTTAAATGTTTAAAAAAACACATCAGTACGATATTTTACAGGTTATTTCTCTATAGCAAACTTACTCTCTCTCTCTCTCTCTCTCTCTCTCTCTCTCTCTCTCTCTCTCTCTCTCTCTTTCACTCACACACACACACACACACACACCCCTAGGTATACTAGGTATATTACTAACTTAATAATGTCCTTTTTTAGTAATAACTTCAAAAAGAGTACCCCTGCATTCTTTCCTGTTTTCTCCTTCCTTCAGTTTTTAAAGATCTCAATATTCTGGAGCCTGTGTTTTTACCAGGGGTCACAGTCCTCATGATTCTCCTCATAACTTTCATAGTTCATACTTGATGCTAGGACCCTCTCATTTGGAAAGGGTGGAAGAAAAATAAAAAATGTTCTTGGACAGTTTGGAGAAGTCCCTCATCTTCTCCAGGTGGCCCTAGCATAAAAACAAGATTATCATTACATGAGTCCAAAGGAATCTTTGGCAAGAAAATGTACCTTCCAGTCCAGTCATAGAAGGCTCTTCTTCTCACTATTTGTAATGGCAAAACAACCTATACACTCTACAATCTCATCTACACTAATAAAAGAGAAAAATGGTAATTGGCGTACGACACTACCCTTTTCATTGGCTAATCAGGGCTATATGCAAATTAACTGCCAACTAAGATTGGCAGTTAACTAAGATTGGCAGTTAACTGCCAACAAGATGGCGGCTAATTTGCATATGTAGGCACAATGCAGGGAGGCAAAAGGGAAAGCAGGAAGAAGCCCCCTGCCACTGACAGTGATCGGAAACCCAGGAGGGAGCTAAGAGCTGGGGGGCAGGGCAAAGGCGGCCCTGGGGCTGCCTTTGCCCTGCCCCCCAGCCATGATCGGAGAATCAGGCGCCTTTGCCGCCCTGGCCAGTGATAGCAGGAAGTAGAGGTGGAGCCAGCGATGGGAGCTGGGCACGGTGGAAGCTGGCAGTCCCAGGAGCTAGGGGTCCCTTGCCTGGGCCTAAAGCGGAGCCCATGATCGCGGGGCCGCTGCAGCTGCGGGTCCCCGCTGCCCGAGCTGGACGCCTCAGCCAGAGGCGTCCTGCAGGGGCAGGGGCGGAGCCTGGGTGATCGCGGTGCCTCCCACTGCCACTGCAGGTCCCCGTTGCCTGGGCTGGACGCCTAGGCCAGAGGCGTTAGGCCTGGGCAGGGGCGGAGCCTGCAACCGCGGGGAGCTGGGGATCCCCTGCCCAGGCCTGACACCTCTGCCGGAGGCCTCAGGCCTGGTCAAGGGGCCGATCTGGTGATTGGTGACCGGAGGGTGATGAGGGTCAACTCCTCTGGCCGAGGCATCAGGCCTGGGTGGGGGTGGAGCCGGGGATTGGGGGGATATGATGGTCCCCTTGCCCAGGCCTGAAGCCTGGGTCAGAGGCATCAGGCTTGGGCGGGGGTGGAGCAAGCGATCAGAGGGAGATGGGGGTCCCCTGCCCAGGCATGTTTCCTGGGCCAGAGGCCTCAGGCCTGGGCGGGGGTCAGAGCCAGTGATCAGGGGGAGATGGGGGTCCCCTGTCCAAGCCTGACACCTCTGGCAGAGGTGTCAGGCCTGGGCAAGGGGCAGAGCCAACAATCGGAGGGGTATGGGGGTCCCCTGCCCAGGCCTGACGCCTGGGCCAGAGGCATCAGGCCTGGGCTGGGGGCAGAACCAGTGATGGTGGGAAATGAGGGTCCCCTTCCCAGGCCTGACGCCTCTGAAAGAGACGTCAGGCCTGGGCAAGGGGCCGATCCTGCGATTGGAGGGTGATGGGGGTCAACGCCTGAGGGCTCCCAGTATGTGAGAGGGGGCAGGCTGGGCTGAGGGACACTCCCCCCCCCCATATACCCAGTGCACGAATTTCGTGCACCGGGCCCCTAGTCTACAATAACTAACCTTTAGGTTTGGGCTGCAATTTATTTAAAGTATCATTTATATCTCGAGTCCTTGGAAAATTTTGCCCACAAGGGTAAGCAAATACACCTAGAGTTAGATACTTACCATTCTTTAGTAAGATCATTTGGTAGACTTCTTTTTCTTAAAAATGCTCTATCTTCACACAGGGTGGAAATATTTTAAATCAACTAAAGGGAGCTTAACTGCTTCTTCAACATTATGCTTTTGTTATAGGTAAAGATGGGGAGTTTGTGCATAGATGGATGACTGGGTCTTCTCTACCCCACGTTGAAAAGTAAGCAAAACATTTCTTCCTCTTTCTTCCTCTCCCCTTGCTTGGTTTGCATGGACCCTTTGTGATGCTCATTACATTTAGTTCTCCTGGGAAATATGCTTTGCTCTTGATTTTGTGTTTTTCCTACATTTCAAAGTTCCTTTCACTGCTACCTCTTTTTAAGGTTTCTGTGTGATGTTCATTGACATTAACTCAATAAATTCATTTGAGAATCAGTTTAATAGATAATAAAAAGGCCTCTGGCAGAGACAATTTGGTTCAAATGAATCTTTCAAATTACTCTATATAAGCAAGCATCTGGTAAAACAATTTTCGTTCTAGTGGCACCTAATTTAAGCTTTAAAAGCAAGCAAAGAGGGAAGGTTAAAGTAAATTCATTGGGAAAAAACATTTGCCAACATGGTACAGCTCCCATTTTAGTGAGGAAATGGGGAATCTAATTGATGGCTTGGTTTAACTTACTGTTCAATACTAGTGTAAGTACTGTTGTTGCAGCCCAGAGTCTTCTGTCCTAAGGTAACTTCTGAACTCACATATTTCAGAGCATAGGCTGGTGTTTTCATTAGAATATTTGCAGAATACTAAGCAACTACTTTTCTTCAAGTTATTGTTCCACTTCGATTGTGCAATATGTATGTTCACTCTATCTGTTTGCATCATAATCTCCCTGTTTTCATTGCCATAACTTCATTGCCACAATTTACAGGCTTCCTATTATGTTTTCTTTCTCAAACATTTAATTATTTGATTTAATGGTTTTATTTCCAGTACATCCTTTAAAATAAATTTTGCCAGCTTCAACTTACACTTATGTATCTTCCTAAATTCTGAACCTAACGTCCTTATTTCAAACATCTCAATTCCATTTCTATAAATTCAAAACTTGTCATTACCTGAAATATTTCTGCACTTTTCTTTTTCCTGTACCTACAACTCACTTATTTTCTCTATTCCATTTAATCTTCTTTTTGTCATTGCATCTAGTGTATCTCTTTTTATTTTGCTCTGTACCAATCTGATTTACATGATCAGCCATAGTAAATGTGCTCTAACTCCCTCAAATACCTATCTTAAGAGTTTTCCTATTTAGGAAGAAACCCCTCATTTATTTCCTTTACTCTCCTTCCCATATAGTGAGGTACGTGAAGTTTAGGGTTTGTTTTTTCTTTTTAGTGCAATATGAATTCACGTTATCACCTTCAATCTTAGCAATGAGGTAGACTTCCCAGGTAACTTCCACTATATGCTCTACCTTCCACCCAAGAAAATGGGATATGCTATTGAAAAGGTGTGCCAATTGCCAGTCATATATCTGACATATGTCCATGCATAAATCAACCGCTACAACTGAGATACAGATTATCACAATTACCCAAAAATGTTCCTTTATGCTCCTCTTTGGTCAATCTTTATCCCCCATGTCTGGCACCAGACAACTATTAATCTGCTTTCTATCACAATGAAATAGTATATTTTTACTTTAATTTGGAATATTCTATATAATTTTACATAAATGAAGTGTAGTCTTTGTGTCTGGCTTCATTTACTTACTGCAAATGTTTGAGATTCATTCATTTTGTTGCATGTATCAGTGGTTTATTCTTTTTTAATGCCGAATAACATTATGTAGTTCACAATTTGTTTATCCATCCACCAGTAACTAGACATTTTGATTGTTTCTAGTTGGGGCTATTACAAATATTTTTTGAGTATTTGCATATAAGTCTTTATTTACATATGCATTAATATTTCTCAAGTAAACACTTATGATTAGAAGTGGTGAGCAATGTGAAAGTACATATTTAACTTTATTAGAAACTACCAAACTATTTTCCAACCTGAATGTGCCAAACAGACTTTTAAGATAGCCCCCATGATTCCTTCATCCTGGTGTTCATTATTTTTTATAACTCCCACCTCTTAAGTGTGGGCAAGACCTGTGACTTGCTTCTAACCAATAGAATATGGCATACATGAGAGGATGTCATTTCCATTAACACATTACCTTATACTAGTATAAGACTGTGTTGCCAGTAGACTTATGCTAGAGACTCTCTTTCCCTTATTTCTTTGAAGAAGGAAGCTGCCATAAATTCTATAGCCACAAGTAAATTAATTCTTGTGGAGTTGGAAACGGACTTCAAGCCGCAAATCAGGACCTAACCCTGACACAGCACAACAGCATCCTGTGAGTCCTAAGCAGAGGGCCACCCTAAGCCATGCTCAGACTTCTGACCTTCAATACTGTGAGTTAATAAATGTGCATGATTTTAAGCTACTGTTTGTGGTAAGGTGTTACACCGTAATGACAGATGATTAGTAGAGCAGCTGAAACACTTTGTAATCCCACCACGAATGAGCCTTCCAGTTCTACATCCTTGACTTGGTGTTGTCAGTCCTTTCCATTTTAACCTTTCTAATCAAATTTGGGAAAACTTTATCAATTCCTAATTTTAAAAAGGGGTTTGGATTTTTATTAGGATTCCATGTAGGACTAAACTATCAAATCTGCAGATGAATTTAGGAAGAATTGACATCTTAATAATATTGAGTATTCTGATGAAACGAACATGATATATTCTACATTTATTTAAGTCATTAATTTCTCACAACAATTTTTGTCATTTTCAGTATCAGGTCTGTCACTTGGATACATTATATGTTTATCGCTAAACAAGCCATAATTTTAATGCTAGTTTAAATAGTATTTAAAGTTTTTAATTTACAGTAGTTAATTTGCTGGTGTATATAAATAAAAAAATAGTTTTGTACATTGAGCTCATATTCTCCTACCTACTTAGGCTTTAGATTTTATTTGTGGCTTCCTTGGTGCTTTCAACATTTGTTGGGGTGCACTTAGAGTAGCCTTGCCTCTAAGGATAGCCCCACTTGGCTCTTCTAGGGTTTCTATTGACTCCCCTGAGTGAACATTAAGAACTGTCCTCTCTGTGAGCTCTGGAAAGTGTCCAGTTTAAAGAAGCTGATCCCTCTTTGCCCCCATGCATGCATATCACAAGAGAACTCCTATGCAGAATTTTAAAGCTCTTTTTCTGCATACCTCCTCTTCTCCATAACTCTGGCCTGCGAATCCCAGGTGCCTTAGCCTCCCTGAACTCCAATCTCCATGTTGTCAATTCACCAAAAATACAGTTCTGCCCTGCATGTTTCACAGAGTGTGCCTCCGGGCAGAAAGCCAGGCAATCATAGGGCTCACCCACTTGGTTTCACTTACTGTTCCTAAACGGCCTTTTGTCCAACGTGTTAGCAGTTCTTCTGGACATTTAATCCCGTTTCGTGTGGAAATATAAATTCAATCCCTGTTATTATATCATGGTAATAAGCGTACATCTGTGCCTGTGTTTTAAACTTTTTAAATTATCCAATTAGATGCCATTCTCTTTTCCCCCCACAGATTACTCATAATTTCTGGTCCACCAGATACTATTTTTTTGCATGTTAACAAAATTGACAGAACACAACCATATTGACAATTTATGAGTACACAGTCATTAGCCATATTTTTCAGATATCAACAAATAAAATTGAAAAAAATTAGGTAAAGCAAGAGAAGATTTTAATAACACATTTTATAGCTTTAATTGAATTGATTTGTAGAGAACATTCTACCAACAATAGAAAATGTGCATTCTTTTCAAACACTAAAAAGATAACCATTTGGCTTGAACACAATCTCAACAATTTCAAAAAGCATGATTCATACAGATGATAAACTAGCAACAATGTAACAAAATTTGTAATTAATAATAAGAAACAGCTAAAAATACATGCTCATTTGGTTCATGAACATGTGCTTTGAAAAAAAATTGTGTTAAAGAAGCCCTCAAAAGAAAAATTACAGATAATAATGGAGTTGCATCACATGCAAATTTAAATTCTGCAGATTCAAACATGCTTACTTATATGAGAGAAAAAGAGTGAGATATAAATAACTATATAAATAATGTGGTTGATTCTGACTGCCATTTATTCAAAGAGCAGATGCATATGAAAAAGGAGAATGTTCTGCTGTGTTAGCTCTGTTGCTCTCGATGATGTGAATTTTAGACCATGTTACACCATGTTAAATAGGGTACTTGTTTTAAAGATACATTAAGGAATCTTCCACTGTTGGTAATGACACATGAAGTAATTTGGACTAAATAACCTACCGAAGCCAACCAGAGGAAGATTTACCATGAAGCTAACTAGGCTTAGGCTTCACGTCTCCTCACTTCCTGCTTCTCGAGGCCCTGTAATTCACTTTGTTTTATTTTTCTTAAAAAGAGACCTACACATTGTATAAGTTTCAGGCTCCACAAAATCTAATAGCTAACCAAAAAAACATTAGTGTCAAGATTCAGGGGAACGTAGACATCCAAGTACACCTGGTCCTCAGGGCTTCTTCTGCGAAGGAGACATCTGCATATCTCGGAAGAACTTTGGGAAGCTGAGCAGTGCGGTTGACAACTTCTTCCAGAACAACAGAAGCTAGAGTTCAAGATTTGGCAACTTTATGGCCTGCACTGTAAGAGTAAGGACAAGTAGGAATAAATGCAACCTTTGAAAGCACTGCAGCAAGCTCTAAATCATACTTGCACAGAAAACCTCAAACCTTAAAATTGACTTCAGATCATCTGTTTTGCTTGTGTTCCCAAATATTTGATAAATATTCCTCTTTGAAGGAAGATAACTTCATTTTAAACTTCAAATTACTTCTATAAATTTATTTTTCAAATAGACCATCTAGAACACAACCAAATATATGGAAAAAGACAACATAAGAAATAATCAACACAGTACACAAATAGATCCATCAGTACACAAGACAATGAAATTACCCAATCCAGACTGCAAAATAATTATGCTTACCATGGTCTCAGAATTAAAAAGATATTCTCCAAATGTCAGCCAAGAACTGGAAATTATGAAAAGTGGGATTGCCTATTAAAAAAACTAGACATTCTAGCTGTGGTGTTTCTCAATGGTTAGAGCATCGGCCTGTGCACTAAAGAATCTTGGGTTTGATTCCTGGTCAAGGACGCCTCTGTTGCAGGTTTGATCCCCACCCTGGTTGGGATGCACGCGGGAGGCAACCAATCGATGTTTCTCTCACATCAATATTTCTCTTCCCTTCCACTCTTGTAAAAAAATCAATGAAAAAATATCCTTGGATGCAGATTAACAATAACAATAAAAATGTAGACATTTTAGAGCTAAAGTACAAACAGAAGAATGACTTCCTATATAATACAATAGCAAATATGACATGGGGATTGAATTGGAGAAATGAGAGGTAGATGGAACAAGTTGCCTATTTCAGGGCAGATGGCTTTCTGGCCTATACAATCCTCATTGGGGACAAAGTGGTCTTCATATCCATTTGTTATCACAAGAATCTCATGGAGAAGTTGACTCTGTCTCACTTCCAAATCAAATCTGGGCTTGGGAAAGGACTCCAAATGGGACATGTCATATGAAGGATCCATCCTTCATCTAATCGAATGTGCTTAGGAGAGGTATGCATTTGAAATGTCCCCCAGACACACAGGTGAGGGAATGCTTCCTGTAATTAGAAATGCAGAACCTGAAGTCAGTACTCTAAGTACTGACAGAGTTCTTTAAGACTGTTACTCTGAGTCCTTTTTATGAATGCAATTTTGCCTTAAATTTTATTGAAAATTGTAATTAAAAATTTCTAAAGATACTTCACTATCTTTACTAAAATTTTCTAGAATGTTATCCTTCTTTTGAAATACTGAATATGTTTATTGTTGCGGAGTTTTCTGTTTTTATACTTAAAAAGAGAACTCCATCTTTATATCAAAGGGACTTTTACTTTGTAGCTTCATTCCCCTCTATCTAAACATTAAGTATTGACTTTTCTTAAAGTTTTGCCCAATACTTACTCCCTAGGCAATCTCTTCCATGTTGAGAGCTTAAAAAACTACTTATATGTCACCAATTAGAAAGGATATATGCACCCCTATGTTCATAGCAACACAATTCACCAAAGCTAAGATTTGGAAACAGCCTAAGTGCCCATCAGCAGATGAGTGGATTAAAAAACTGTGGTACATCTACACAATGGAATACTATGCTGCGGTAAAAAAAGAAGGAACTCTTGCCTTTTGCAACAGCATGGATGGAACTGGAGAGCATTATGCTAAGTGAAATAAGCCAGTCAGAGAAAGATAAATATCACATGATCTCAGTCATTTATGGAATATAATGAACAACATAAACTGATGAACAAAAACAGATCCAGAGACAGAGAAGCATCTATCAGACCATCAAACCTCAGAGGGAAGGTAGGGGAGGGTGGGGGTAAGGGAGAGAGATCAACCAAAGGACTTATATGCAAGCATATAGGCCTAACCAATGGACACAGACAATAGGGGGGTGAGGGGATGAGTGGGGAGGGGTAATGTGGGGATAAGGACACATATGTAATAACTTAATAAAAAAATTTTTAAAAAGATGATTACTTATATTTATTTCTATTCAAGTATAATTATTTTTATTCAATAAATTTAATTGTACTTGAATATATTTAAAACACTACCTACATGCAACAATCCCACATTTAACCCCTAGTCAGAATTGCTCCTCTCATTTTATAAATATTTAAATCCTTCAACTCAAAGTCATGTAAGATGTTAATAACAGAGGACACTGAATATAGGGTATATGAAAAGTCTTTTTATGATTTTCACAATTTTTAAAAATAAATGCATTTAAAAAAAAACTTGACCACAAAATTAAAACATTCAATGGATAAATGGAAAAACTGGTAAAGGAACTAGTAATGTTTATTCGGTGCCAGAAAATGGAGTATTAACCTCTACAAAGTTGTACGAGAAAGGAAGTTTGACCCAAAGATTTTATGCTCAGCTAAATTATCATCTGAATTAAAGACAGAGACAAATACCTGACTCTTCTGGAAAAGAAAAATGAAAAAACAAAATAAGCTTTAAAAATGAATAAAAAATTTTAAATCAAGATAAAATGCTGTATTAATTATCTCTTGCTGCATTACAAATCACCTTAAAACTTTCAGCTTAGAACTAACAGTTATTATGTCACAATTCATTCCTGTGGGTCAAGAATTTGGAGGTGGCTTAGCTGTGCGGTTCTGATTCAGCAATTTTCATGAGTCAAGATGTTGGTTAGAGTTGACTCATGTGATGGCTTGACTGGGAATGGCGGGTCTGCTGGAGGATCACAGGCTATTGGCAATGGACTCAGTTTCTCGCTGCTTTTTCCAGGAAGCCCCAATTCCTCATCAAACAGATATCTCCCAAGAGCTGGTTGTCTCAAGAATGAGTTGTCTAGGAGAGAGACAAAATCAAAAGCACCAGTGCCCTTCATGTCCTAATCTCAAATGTTACTTCTTCCCATTCTCAAAGGTATGCAGGATGGGTGGGGAGTGAGAAAGAATGGGACAAATTAATTATACCTCTCAGTGAAAAGAATATCAAAGAATTTGTAGACATATTAAAAAATACCTGGTGAAAACAGTACCAAACTATTTATTTACTTATATTTACTATTAGAGAGTTCATTGATATCTAGGAGTTTTCAATTAATTAAGATTTTATTTTAATTCCTAATGAATTTATAGTCCTTTCCCCCTCAACATTTTAGGTATGTTTTAGAAACTAACATAAATTGTAGTGAAGAGGTATTTATGTGGTTGCAATTATTTCCATTTCAATTCATTCTTTTCTTTTGTTACATTAGAATAAAACTAATATTTTCAAATAGCATGTATAGAACATCCCACTTATGAAATTATTTCTGTATATCTCTACGTTCCTTTAGCCTTCTGCCTATAGATGTGAAGAGAGATGTCTATAATATTTGCCTAGTACGTGGTTCTGTTTCTGGTTGATGTGTTTTCTTTAACTTTATAACTTTCATCATTCTGCATCATTTGAGCGGAATTCTGATCTTGTGGGTCTTGCTTTCTCAGAGTTTCCAGAACCTCCAGACTAAGGGCTTCTTGCCAGATCTTGACATTATAAATTGCCTTATAAGTTTTTGTTCAGAGAGACAGGACCGACTAGATGGCACTGCTGGTGGGAGGAGGATGCAGAGTAGTAGGAAGAAAACTATATGACTCCAAGGGTGATAGCTGACCATCTCCCAAAAAAGAACACTTCATGTGATTTCGCACATGCTCTCCTTGCTCTAGTAGACGCGCTTTTCATTAAAAATCAGGTAGGCAGGATAAATGTGAAGCTGGCTAGCATCATCAGTCTATTTATGACCTTAGCTTTACTCCATTTATTGTATTGTTTTACTTTTTGCTCCCTTCATCCCTAATCCCTAACCCCCTTTTCCACCCACTCTATCTATCCTGAAATAAATATTAATCAAGCATAGTTTCTTATGTTGTTGTTGTTAATCCTCACTCAAGGATATTTTTCCATTGATTTTAAAAAGAGTGGAAGGAAGAGGGAGAGACAGAGGGAAACATAGATGTGAGAGAGACATATCAATTGGTTGCCTCCTACACCTGTCTTGACCTAGACCATGGATTGAGCCTGCAACACAGATACGTGCCCTTGACTGGAACTGAACCCAGGACCCTTCAGTCCACTGACTGATGCTATTTACTGAGTCAAACTGGCCAGGGCCATTTTAATCAAGGGTTTTTAAAAAGTAAAATTTGTATGTAATTTCTTTTTTTGTACTCTTAAATTTCTGTTTTGGTATTGAGGTTCTATTAATTTCATATTTGTTTTTTCTATTTTGAGGAACAATTTGCATGAAACATTATTAATTCTAAAGTGTTTGTCCCAGTTGCTGCTGTATACGTCTGGTGAGCTCTGTGAAGAAGAGCTGGGTGTAAATACTCGCTGTGTCTGTGTCTCTCCCAGATATTCTATATCCTCAGGTAGCCCACATTTGACCTCTGCTGATTGGTTACATTTTTTAGCTGAATTCTTCTTACCAGATTGCATAGTGCCAGAATAAACAAGTGCTCATGTCCATCCTCTCCTTGGAGGTTCCTGTCTTTCCTCAGATTTCAGGTTAGTTACCTGGAAGCCTTACCCTTTCTGTTGCATTAAAAAAAAATTGTGATTTGGTAGTTGTCTGGAATTTGTGTTGTTGTAATAGCAGGAGGGACGCATTCTCCAGCTCTCTACATGCTCAGCAGAAGTCCACTCCTCTGCTCTGATTGCCTTCCAAATCAAAGTCAAGTTCTAGGCTCAGGTGTAATTACCTGTAGGAATCCATGGTATGCAACACTGGTTCCACTTTTATATTTGGCCTTATTTGTATGTTTCACTGTATTGCATATATTTTTTAAAAAATATCCTATGTGGAATTAGTGACGAATAAACAAAGGGATAGACGAAAAGGTTTATCTTCTTTTTTGCTCTTCCTTCTTTTAAAGATAATTCCAGCTTCCCACTGAGTTTCTTTGCTTCTCTTATTTTTTGAGGGCTATTTTCTTTTGTACACATTTTCATTTGGAATGAAAAATCAAGAAGAAAAGGGAAAAGAGACAGGATATATGTAAACTGAAACTGGGGCAGGAATTTCAGATAGTTATTAAGTGTGAAACATGGAAGCATCCTGGATATGTGAAGAAAAAAAGAGGAGCAGGAAAGGAGAATGTATTAGTACCATTGCAGACCATGTATCCCTGCATGGTGTATAAAATAGACAAATAAGTAGATTATTTTAAAATTTCTTTTTGGCTCTGAAATGCTTTTCTATTACCTGGAAAATATAGGCTAGGCATTTCATCTCATGGCTTTATCGTATTGTATATATAAATAGCTTGGGGATTTGGGGGAGAAATCACTAAAAAAATTCTAATATCTCTTTTAACTTTAAGATATATTATCCTAGATACATACTGTTTCCTCCCATTAAGTAACATATCTGCTGCAATATAATTGATTTTTAAAGCATGTGTTTTGTAGACTTTTTCTTATTTTAAAAACTGCTCTAATGGAAATCCTAATATATAAAAGACCAGGGTTGTAACTACCAATCACAACTGAAGGCTGACCAACCCAGAAATCCTTCAGTCAGCACTGGGTGGCTGTGGTGACCCAGCACTGACTGCCCAGGGGGCTGAGACCCAGAGAGAGAGGCAGGATCTGATCCACAGCCTCAGTGGCAGCTGTTGATCAGTATCTGCCTCTTTCTTTCTCTCCCTCTTTCTTTCTGAGCTTCGCCAGCAGCTGGGCTTTTCTTTCTCTCCCGGCCTCCATGGAGGCTGCTGTTCATCCCCGCCCCTCTGATCAGGCCCAGAGATTGGCCCGGAGATGCTGACTGGCATAGGAACCGACCAATCAGAACCAAATGTGGGTGCTGTGAAGAACCAATAGCTGTCTAGGAGGTGGAGCTTTTGACGCTGACTGGCATAGAAACTGACCAATCAGAACCAAATTGGCCAGCAGAGGAGGGCAGTTGAGGGTGAGCTCAGGCCAGCAGGGGAGGGCAGTTGGGGGCAACCAGGTCATCAGGGGAGTGAAGTTAGGGGTGATCGGGCCGGCAGGCAGAGGCAGTAAGGGGCAACCAGGCCAGCAGGGGAGGACAGTTAGGGGTGATCAGGCAGGCAGGCAGGTGAGCAGTTAGGAGCCAGTGGTCCCAGATTGTGAGGGGGATGTCCCCAATTGAAGAGGGTGCAGGCTGGGCTAAGGGAAACCCTCCTCCATGCACAAATTTCATGCACCAGGCCTCTAGTATCATAATAAAGGAAAAGATGTATGCACTGTAACAGGGATTCCTTTTCAATGAACCTATCCCACAAAAGCAATAATATAATATCAGTAAAAAGATATGTACTTCAATATTATTTCTGAAGCAAAACCTAGAAACAATCTACTGTCCATTAAGACAGAATGGCTGAATAAATTATTATGTGTCAATAAGTGGGTATTATATAAGAACTACAGGCCCAGTGCATGAAATTCATGCACTCGGGGGGTTCCCTCAGCCCGGCCTGTGCCCTCTCGCAGTCCAGGAGTCCTCAGGCATGTCCGATTGGCACAGAGGCAGGAGAGACTCCCGCCACCACCACTGCGCTCACCAACCGTGAGCCTAGCTTCTAGCTGAGTGGTGCTCCCCTGAGGGAGTGCTCTGACCACCAGGGGGCAGCTCCTTCATTGAGTGTCTGCCCCCTGGTGGTCAGTGTGTGTCATAGCAACCAGTCATTCTGCTCTTTGGTCAATTTGCATATTAGCCCTTTATTATATAGGATTAAACAGAATAGGATATATTTATATATGTTAATTTGGAAATCTGTACATATATTCTTAACTGGAAACAGCAATACAGTGAGTAGTAAGTATAACAAATTATGTTTTTCTAAAACTGTATCTATATAAATATATGTTAGTAGATATAGCTGTAAAAGCTTGGAAAATAGTGAAGAATAAATAGCAAATTTTAAAACAGCAATTATTTCTAGAAGTTGCATCTGCAGAGAGTAGAAGTGCAGAGGGGGATACTTGCCCTTTATCCATCTATTTTTTGATGGATGTATTCTTTGTCTACCCTCAATCCGTGGAGATAGTCTTACATCTCTTAGCTTTACAGACATACTGTCTATACACACATTTCCAAATTTGTATGTACAGCTTCAGCCCCCAAACCTTGCCTGAACTTCAGATTTATGTATTTGTGTAACATCTTCACTTGGTTATTTAATCACAGTGCAAAATTGAGCTTCTGGCCTCTGCCTTTCCTTCCTACACAAGCCCTCTGCCAGTTCCCCATCCTGACAAAAAATAACCAAACCTACTTCAACCACAGTCTTTTCAGGCCCACAAAGTGAGTAGTCATGGTGTTAGATCAAAAACTATGCCTGGGCCCAATAGCATGGGGTCCTTATATAGACTGCAAGTCTGCTTGTCAGGCATGGAATCTGATGTTAATTGTTCATTGTGTACCTACTCACCAATCAGCCATTTGGTGGCAACTTAATTTAATCAAGCTATGTCTTCCCTGGGGGTGCATTGATCTGTTGGGATGAAAAAGGGGTAACTAATGCTTCAAAACTCTCTCTGGATCAGCTTTTGTCCAAGAAAGCACCTGTTTAACTTCAGCCTCTTCTCTGTCTTGCTTTCTTCACCCTTTATTGGTTTCTCCAGGCAGCACTTTCTTTTTTTAAATTTTATTGTTTAAGGTATTACAAATAGTAGTACATATGTCTCTTTTTTTCCCCCACACTGACCTCCCCCCGGCCTCCCCTACCCCCCGGAACTTGCCCTCGTCCCTCCACTCCCCAATGTCTTGCGTCTGTTGGTTGTGCTTATATGCATGAATACAAGTCCTTCAGTTGATCTCTTACCGCCCCCCCACCCCCGCCCAACCCTCCCCTACCTTCCCACTGTAGTTTGACAGTCTGGTTGATGCTTCTTTGCCTCTGTCTATTTTTGTTCAACAGTTTGTAATGTTCTTTATTATCCAGAGACCGTGTGGTATTTATCTTTCACTGACTGGCTTATTTCACTTAGCATAATGCTCTCCAGGTCCATCCATGCTGTTGCAAATGGTAAGAATTCCTTCTTTCCATTACACCAGCATAGTATTTCATTGTGTAGATGTACCACAGTTCTCTAATCCATTCATCTGCTGATGGGCACTTAGGCTGTTTCCAAATCTTAGCTATTGTAAATTGCGCTGCTATGAACATAGGGGTGCGTACATCCTTTCTGATTGGTGTTTCTGTTTTCTTGGAATATATTCCTAGAAGTGGGATCACTGGGTCAAATGGGAGTTCCATTTTTAGTTTTTTGAGGAAACTCCATACTGTTCTCCACAGTGGCTGCACCAGTCTGCATTCCCAACAGCAGTGCACAAGGATTCCTTTTTCTCCACATCCTCTCCAGCACTTATCGTTTGATAGCCATTCTGACAGGTGTGAGATGGTACCTCATTGTTGTTTTGATTTGCATCTCTCAGATGATTAGTGACTTTGAGCATGTTTTCCTATGTCTCTTGCAGGCAGCACTTTCTTAATAAATCACTTACACATGAATCCCTCTGGGGACTCCAGCCTGAGACACTATGGCACTGGCCCCATCTCCTCGGGGTACACTGCTGCCTTCAGTGTGAAGCTCTGGCACTGGCAGTACAGGACTTCAGTAAGTGCCTGGAATTACTCCTTCCTAATACTGTATCATTCACTTACAGTTAGAGCTGAAAACACTCCGATGAAGGTTTCCTTGTGCCTTGGCATATTCCATCCAAATCCAGGAGTAGAAACTTATAGAGGCTTTATTTTTAAAGGTCACATGAATTTCTGCTGATGTGTTTGGTGCAAGGTGTCTGAGAAATACATACATGTTGCCCTTACTATTATACAACCAACTTAAAACAGAAATTTTTAATTTTTAAAAATACTAAATTTTAAAAAAAACATACAAGGCTAAACACAATGAGTTTTGATACCATTGATCTACCAACAATCTAAATATAAGGACCCAGATTTTACCATCTGAAAATAAAATCTAGTAATAAGTAATTGCTCTGGTTTTTAAGACTATTTTAAACAATCACCACGTGTCATTCTAGTTGTACCTTCATTGTTAAAACAACATGCACATTTCATTCTTTTTAATTCAAGTCCTGGTTTAAGAAAAAGCCTAATTGGGAACAGAACTGAAACAACTTTGGATTCACTTTCTCAGCTAAACTGATTTTTTCATGTTTTAATTGCTCTCTAATTCCTCTATTATAGCTGCGTATCCTAAAATAAATTTTCCATCTGCTCTTTCCATGTTTGATTGTCATGTTGGTTCCCTTTAAAACTGCTAAACAAGCAGCTTTTCTAATCACAGTTTGTGGCTGTGGTACATTTCAATGCTCACTCTGCATATAGAAAATGCACTTGCTGTTTAAAAGTACAGATAGATTGAATATAACTAGATAATTCCATTTGTGGATATAGACTGTACTCTGCAGCAGTTTTATTTCCATGTTTAGTAAATTCTGGTGAAATGAACAATTTCTTGGGAAAAGTGATTAAAAGGGAATAGGGAACATCTGTGCATATATACTCCAAATTTTTCTCCAACTTTCAGTAGGCTTTCAGAAGTTCTTAGTTCAATTTAAAAAGAAACACTGCATGTTTGTAAAAAAAACATACAAACATAATGACATTCTATAATTAGACACCTTTCTTATAAAAGGAAACAAGTAGCTACGTGAATATGTTTCATTCATCTGTATAACAAATTTACATTAAAGTGATTGGAATGACAATGAGTTATTTCAGTGACTTATCAGTATACAAAATTAAAGAATAATTAAAAGTGTAAAATTAAGCCCTAACTGGTTTGGATCAATGGATAGAGTGCCGGCCTGCGGACTGAAGGGTTCTGGGTTCGATTCTGGTCAAGGGCATGTACCTTGGTTGCAGGCACATCCCCAGTAGGGGGTGTGCAGGAGGCAGCTGATTGATGTTTCTAACTTTCTATCCCTCTCCCTTCCTCTCTGTAAAAAAATCAATAAAATATATATTTTTCTAAGTATAAAATTAAGATTTTCTAGTATTATATTTAAAAAACACAAATAGCGTGGGACGAGGTGGCCGAGTGGTTAAGGCGATGGACTGCTAAAAAACACAAATAATAAAAGAACACATATTTTTTAATAGTCAATTTAATTTTCTATGCAGGTGAATAGAAAAATCCAGTAGTTTGACTCTATGGCTTAAGGCAGTTCATGGTCCATTGATTGTTAAACTTTTATTTTCACCATTCAAAATTTATTATGGCTATAAAGTAAAGCCAACTCTACTTTTAAGACAGCAAATTAGTAAAATTGGGGAAGGTGATTCAGTATATTTTAGTGTAACAAGTCTATTACAAGCAAGTTATTCTAAGGAGATAATCAGAGATTCATACAAATACACAGTCAATGATATTCATTTCGATGTTATTTATGATAGTGCATAGTGTAAATAATTTGACTTTCCAATAGGAAGGGAATGGTTTAAAAATTAGGGTTTGTCCACATATGGACAATAATTTAGCAATTAAAATCATTTTAAGGGAATATTTGTTCTGTTATAAATGCTCACAAAATATAATAATATATATATATATATAAAAGCCTAAGTGACCAGTAGCTGTGATGTGCCCTGACCACCAGGGGCAGACACTCAATGCAGGAGCTACCCCCTGGTGGTTAGTGTGCTCCAACAGCTGGAGCACCACTCAGCCAGAAGCTGGGCTCATGGCTGGCGAACACAGTTGCAGCAGTGCGAGCCTCTCCGCCTCTGCAGCAGCGCTACCAAGCAGCAGTGGCGGCAGGCACAGTGGGGTCTGGGATGAGCAGGAGGCATGGTACCTGGCCCCAGCTCGGGCTCCTCCCCAGCCGCTTGCTGCTTCATGCACTTCTACATCCCCTGGGGGTCCCAGATTGCAAGAGGGAGCAGGCCAGGCTGAGGGACCCCACTGGTGCATGAACCCATGCACTGGGCCTCTAGCAATGTTATAAAATAATATATTTATATGATTATAATTTATTAGTATAGATATAGAAAAAATTATGGCAAATCATATGTAAAATGTTATAGTGGTTTTCTCTGTCATGAAATGATTGGTGATTTTTATTTTCTTCTTTACATGTATATATTTTCCAAATTTTTACCATAGTAATATTACTTTTAAGAAAACTACAAAAAGTATACATTAAAAGTTTTATGTTGAAATGCTAAAGCACTACTTTACATTGGCTACCTTAATTAGCCAATAAGATTGGTGTGAAAAGAAACATGCAGCATGTGACTTTAAGTTATAGTGAAAGATGCTTGGAGAAAGTCAAAAGTTCTTAGTATTTTTTTTAGTTTTTAGAATAGTTTTCAACATGAAGAGACTGGGAAACTGTTACCTTTTCACCTCTAGTTTTAAACGGGAATGCATGTGCATAACCGGAATCTATGGGACTATAATATTTTTGTACTCCAGGCCTGTCAACCCTGTACCTTTCCAGAACACTAAGCCAAGAAAGTGAATTATTTTCAAGAATAACGAAACAGAGAAAATGTGATCCATAAATTGACTTCTTTGTTCTGCCGATTGACTAAGTGACACTTAGTCATCTCTAAGTGCCTGGAGAAAATAAAAGGCATTTCTTTTTTGAAGCTGATGAACAATTAGGCAATTATAAGGCATTGAATGACAAAGTGGAGAATGCAGGGTAATATTGTTTTATGTGTCTTCCTTTCTCATTTTATTTTTATTTTTGGAGAAAAAAAAAATGCTTGAGGCAGATATTTTACTCTCCCTCCTACTATCTAGCTTTTAAAATAATGATGAACTTTTGCTATGGCTAACGTAGAGGAATACAGCCATAGTTCAAACAGAGAAGTTGTTTTCTGAGTTAACTAGCACATTGTTTGGGGGCATGGGTGGAGGTGTGAGAGATGCTGCCAGGCTTCTTAACTTTGTTCAAAGTTCAGAAGGTCTCATAAGTATTTGCAAACTTCATTCCCTGAAACAACTACAAGGTTTTCGTGTTGGGGATTATAGTACACTGCTGTTCTCAATACTTATTATCTTTCAAACTCAACTGAGATGGTTATAGAGTGTCCCCTTTAAAACCACAAAGTCTTTGAAAGCTATCAATAATAAAGGATTGTCTTTAGTTCATAAAAGTAGATTTTTTTTATCAAGTTAACGCTAACAAAAGCTATATTATATGGAATCATGTGAAATATATTTGTTTTACATTATCACTCAATTGATACATTCACATATATAAGTATATATACATATTTATTTGTGTTTGATGACAATTGCTAAGTTGGTAAACTACTATGAAAGGCAACATAATAGACTAAACTCTGCAATGTAATCCTTCCTGTTAGCAACACAGAAATGCTGGAAAAACATAAAAAATAAACCAATAGGATCACTATAAATGTTCTTTTGCTGCAAAGGAAAAACTCAAAGGAAACTAGTTAGTAAGCATTAGGCAGCCCACAGAGTGTTAGATATAAGTGAAAAGGAATAGGGCTGGGTTCTAACATCCACAGGGACATAGAAGTTACGTCATTAAGGCTAAATCGCAATGGAAACATTTTAAAAATGTACGGTTTCAGTGTAATAACAATAAAAGCAAATAAAGAAAATTCTAACAATCCAATTGTTAGTCTAAATGAAGCAGAGGCAAAAGAAGCAAAAACAGAACACAGTAAATGCAAAACTCAAATTAATATAATAGAAATAAATTTAAATAACAGTAATCACAATAAATATAAACTTAGCTGAGAGAAGACAGATTCTCAAAAATAAGATATTGTTATAAAAGAGTTAATAACCATATGATTCCACTTATATATGAGATATAAAACCAAAAGCAACAAATGAACAAACAAGAAAAACAAGCAAACAAAAACTCATAGGCATAGACAACAGTATAGTGGATACCAGAGGGAAAGGGAATTAGTGGTAGTAAAGGATAAAGGAGGTCAAATATCCTACATAATAAAAACCTAATATGCAAATCAACTGAATGGCAGAATGACCAGTCAGTGGGGGGGGTGGGGGAGGGCTGGCGAGCAGGCGGTGCCAGGCCAGCCAAGGCACGTGCCAGATAGGGGTGGGGGAGAAGGCATTGACCAGTGGCGGCCAAGGGGTGATGCGGGGGTGGGGCGAGGCTGTACCGGCTGGTGCCGTTCCCTGATCAGCCGCCTGGTTGCCTTCCAGAGAGGGAGGCTGGCAGCAGCAGCGGTGGGGTGATGGGGGCAGCGCCATCCCCTGATCGGCCTACCTGGTAACCTCCCGCAGAGGGAGGCCAGACTGCAGCTTAAGCTGTCAGTAGGACATCCCCTGAGGGCTTCCAGACTATGAGAGGGTGCAGGCTGGGCTGAAGGATCCCCCAACCGAGTGCATGAATTTTCATGTACTAAGCCTCTAGGCCTATATAATAAAGGCCTAATATGCAAATTGTCCCCTGGGGCAGTTGTTCCACCAGGACATTGACCACTCGCTATGCTGTGTGCTGACCACCAGGGGGCGGCACAGAACATGGCAGGCATCAGCGATGCAGTGCTGGCAGCAGGCAGCAGTGGAGGCTCTGCCAGCTCCGATGGGCCTGGTGAGAGCGGGACCGCAGTGGGATGGTGGAGCAGGTGAGTGGGCAGCACCAGGCCAAGGCAGGTGTGATTGGGGGCCTGATTGCCCTGCCGATTGCCCCACAGATGGCAACCCGCAGTGGTGGTGGAGGGCAGGGCTGCCACCCGGCTCCCAGGTGCTGAGGGAGCCGGGCTGGGGACCTAGTCCTGATCCATCACCCTGCAGGCGGGATGGTGGAGCAGATGAGGGGGCAGTGGCAGGCTAAGGCAGGATGCCAGGCGGGGCTTCGGGGCTGCGAGGCTAGGGGCATGAGCTCAGGCCTAATCCCCAAAGGCCAGCCTGAGGGACCCCACCCATGTAGGAATTCATGCACCGGGCCTCTAGTATGGTGATGGAAGAACATTTAACTTTTGTGTGGTGGGCAGACAATGCAATATACTGGTGATGTATCATAGAATTTTACACTTAAAACCTATATAATTTTATTAACTAATGTCACTGTTAATATTTTTAATTTAAAAAATGAAGATGCAGCAACCAAAAATGGAAAGAATCATAAAACCAATTCAAGTGTTTTTACCAAAAATTGAAGGAGAGAAATTTATAAATGAAAAGGGCCCATAAAAATGGGGCAGAATTACACACATGCCACATTATATTGTCATGAAAGTTTTGATCACTGAGGGAAAAGAGAAGATATCATAAGTTTCCAGAGGAAACAAAGGGTCGAGAAAGCAGACTCCTCAATAGTAGCACTTAGAAATTATTAGATCAATTCTCAAATGGACCTAGGGATATAACTCAATTTTAATTAAAATCTCTTTTGAACAGTAATAGATACAGAGGCAGAGCTGCCTCAAACAGATTGTCAAACTGCAGCAGGAAGGCCGGGGAAAGTTGGGGGGCAGGAGGGAGGGGTATAAGAGATCAACCGAAGGACTTGTATGCATGCATATATGCATAACCAATGGACATGGGACGCTGGGGGGTGGGGGAGGCCAGGGGATAGTCAAGGGCGGGGAAAAAAAAAGACACATATGTAATACCCTTTGTAATACTTTAAGCAAAAAAAATAAAAAATAAAAAATAAAAAATAAAAATAAAACATATATTAATTTAAAAAAATAAAATAAAATCTCAGTAGAAATTTTTATAGGTATAGATAACCTTATTATAAAATATATATGGAAAATAAAAGGAATTAGAATAACTAAAACAATTTTGAAAAGAATAAAGTTGAAAGAATCACACAGTACCACAACCTAGGCATTGCTCTCATGGGGAATCGAACCTGCAACCTTTTGATGTATGGGACAATGCTCCAACTGAGCCACCTGGCCAGGGCAGAATCACTGTTTATGGAAGAAAGTATCAGCAGGATCACCAGTTACCAGGGAAGAAATCTGAGTTTCCAGCTTTCACATTGTAAAGCCATCGGAACAGGAATGAGGCTGTGGGTGATGTTTTTGGAATTATCAAAAAGGAGGTAGAGTGAAGGAACCATGACAAGAAAGAAAAGCTAAATGGGATCTGAAACATTTAATTTGAGTATTCCTCAGCTATTAATTTATTTCCTACCCCCAAAACTGGTAAAGTGGAGCAGTCCTGTTTATATATAGCACACTTATATCTAAGTCATAATGTAAATGAAAAAATATTCTTTCTCCTTCAGTAACATCGTGCAAAATAGAGACAGACTCATAGATAGAGAGCAGGCTGACAGCTCATTGGAGCGGGGCTTGGGGGAAGTGGAGGGATTGAGCAAAAAACAAAGAAAACAGAAAAATACTCATTGACAACATTACGGTGATTTCAGTGGGTGGAGGAGGAGGGTATAGGGGGGATAAGTGGTGATGGGAAAAAATAAAGAGAATAAATAAATAAATAAATAAATAAATAAATAAATAAATAAGAAAACAAGTGTGAGGTAAGCTAGAAACATATTTATAGTCATGAATATGAAGCTTTTGTCTGGTAACCTCTCCCATTACCTAAATAGTCACTCAGTACTTTAATGGCAGGTTTTGTAAGGCAGAACCAATTCCCATGTTAAAAAATGACTGCTTGACTGAGGCCTGTCTACTTAATAATTCCTTCTGCAATCTGTTTGCTTGTAGAGATAGGTCTGAACTCACAGTTGAGATGATTGCATAATCGGTGAAAGGAGAAAGGATATTTATCTTGTCACTTAAACAAATTAGTGTTTTAGGCATATAGGCAGCCCTCATTTTCATTCACTTATAGTCATTAAAAATGTTTTTTAAGATTTGGCATTTTCCATTAAATTATGGAGCCATTGTCAAGTTAGTTTGAAATCAGGTTCAAAATAGATAAGACATATGATGAGCTTTTAGCATGACCACATTTAATAAATATTGTTTTCAGTAATTTCAACAAATATTCTATCTGGCACAAGATAGAGTTAAATGCTGAAATTTATTGAAAAAAATCATCTTCACTTTGATAACTTTGGCTCTATGTGGGAAAAATATCCTACTCTTAATTTTAAAAGTAACTTTATTTTCTATTACCATATCTTAAAATAAGACCTTTTAAGGATGTGGCTCATCTGCCCGACCAGAGTGCGCAAGACCAATTTACAGTAAGGCCCGTGCAGTGTGATGAAAATCGGACTTGCTCTTTCCACTGGCCATCACATTGCAAGTGTTTTTGTGACAGCATTGGATTCAGAAATTAGGCACAGCAGGAAGGAAGATCTTACATAGATTCAAAATATATTGCAAGTCTTGATATTATAGCCTGCTTTTATGGGGAGAGAGGCCTAAAACCCCTCTACAGTACTTAGGGGAAATTAAACCGGGGACGAATAATATGTTTCTCCTCCTAAAGAACAGTCGTCCCCAAAGTTTGCCAGTAGCTAGTCCTGGTGTGTCATTCTGACTTAAACATGTATGATCACAAGATTATTTCCAGTGTTGCAAACAACCAAAATTTCCTGATTTCAAAAAAACTAAACTCTATTTTGAAAAAGTATTCCATAGTAATATATAATGCATGTAGAAAATAAAAACATATATCTTGGAAAATTAACACAGAGCAAGCATTCATGTTAATGTCAAACAGATCAAGAAATAGAAAACTGCCCGCACCCCGGAAATACCCTCATGCCTCTTTTAAATTAAAACCCGGGTCTCTAACACTGTAGCTTAGTATTGCGCATTCTTAAACTTCATACAGACAAAACCTTAGAGTGTATATTATTTCATTTTTTGTTTCTTTTTGCCCACATTATGTTTCTGAGATTTATTAATTTATCAATATAAATATAATTCTTCCTGTTTGTTGCTTTATTGTGCTTCATTGTGTATGTAAATACTTACAATTTATTCAGTCTTGGGTATTCTGTTGCCATGAACATGGATGATACCTGTTTTGACACACGTGTACATAAATTTTTACGTATCTAGGAATGAAATTGATAGAGCATGTAATAGTTTCAATTTTACAAGATAATTCTAAAAGACCGTCCAATGTGTTTAAAGCAATTTGCACTCCACCAGCAGGGTGTGAGAGTTCATGTTGCTCCATAAGCTAAGTAACTCACCAGTATTAATAATGTCAGACTTTTTCCCCTTAAGCCTAGCCATTTTGGTGAGTATGGAGTATGCAACACTGTAGTTTTAATTTTCATTTTTCAGCTTGTTAATGATGTTGAGCATATTTTAATATGTTTATTAACTTAAATAGCCTCTGTTGTACTTTAGGTTTTTTGTATATCCTTTTGCCAAAAACACACTGTATTAATTACCATAACTTTTTAAAATTCAATTATATATCTTTTTCATATTGACTTGGAAAGCTCTTTCTTTTCTTTTTTTTTAATCCTCACCTGAGGTTATCTTTCCATTGATTTTTCTTTTCTTTTTTTTTTAAATATATTTTATTGATTTTTGACAGAGAGGAAGGGAGAGGGATAGAGAGTTAGAAACATCGATGAGAGAGAAACATCGATCAGCTGCCTCCCACACACCCCCTACTGGGGATGTGCCTGCAACCAAGGTACATGCCCCCGACCGGAATCGAACCCGGGACCCCTCAGTCCGCAGGCCGACGCTCTATCCACTGAGCCAAACTGGTGCTGGCTGATTTTTCTTTTTTTAGAGAGAGTGGAAGAGGGTGGGGGGTAGACAGAAAGAGAGAAACAACAATGTGAGAGAGACACATTGATTGGTTGCCTCCCACACGCGCCCCTTCTGCTACTTCTTGGTTCTGAGCTTAGCCACACGCCTTCTTTGGCCTCTGGAGGTCAGCAGATCTGATATAAGCACTGGCTTCTCTAATGTTGCTGTGAGACCATAGCTGAGCTAGTCTGTAAAAGAATGAGACATGAGAAGCAGAGCGCAGTCATACTAGTTGTCCCAGCTGTGGTCATCCTAGATCGGTCACGACAGCCAACCCATAGATATTTGAGTGGCAGTGGTCATGATCAGCCTCCTAAACAACCAGCTCACATGTGTGACAATAAATGATTATTGTTGTAGGTTCTGTGATTATTTGTTACACAATAACAGGTAGAGAATGATTACAATGCTGACAAGAGATATCCTTATGCTTTAGGGGTTTTGTTCAAAAATAATTAAAGGTACTTTGGGATACTTAGAAATTCACACAACATTTTAAGGTGAAATTCTAGTTTTATATTTCTAAAGAAAACAGAAGTCTTTTATACACTAAGTTTTGGAATTAGAAGCATTACTGATTTTAAACAATTTTTTTAAAAAATATGTTTTCATTGATTTCAGAGAGGAGATAGAAATATCAATGATGAGAGAGAATCATTGATTGGCTGCCTCCTACATGCCCCCTGCTGGGGATCAATCTGTGATCTTGTGGTTCATAGGTCAACACTCAACCACTGAGCCATACCAGCAGGCTTATACATATTTCTGAAGCATGGTCTTAACATGAGCTAGATGATACTTATATAAATCAAATCAAAATAGTCTTATTACTAATTTCCTGGGAAAATATTGATTTTCCTAATTTGATTTCAAGTATTATCTTTTGTCTTGAAGAATATTACCATTAGGTTAAATACTTTATTTAATGCTTGGTAAAACAACAATATTTCAAATAAGCAAAGAGGGTTGGTTTCTCTGACGGACGCATATTACCAACTTATGAATCCTATTTTTCAATAAAAGTACATATAAGCTTATGCCATGATCAAAGATTTTAGGAGAATAACATCTATAATGATAGAAATGTATACATCTTAATATAAGTGATGTGGCTCATCTGTATGCATGCTGAAGTGTAATAAGTTCTATATATTACTTTTGGAGAACAGATTTCCATGTAGTTACTCATGTCAGTCCCATGAGCAAAGATCAATACCAAGAAAATACCTAAATGAACAGAGAAGGCCACAATTTAAACTTGCACATATCATGTAGCTTAGAAATATGTAATATCAGAATTTTAAAACACTTAACACATAAATATATAATTAACAAATTGGCAGGTTAAAGATTATTTAAATGTAGAAAACACTACATAATATAGACTACTTAGGTAAATAGTAAATAAAAGTCATGAATTTTTAGCATACCCCTGCAGCACTATGTTAGAAACAAATTCTTTGCTTAACTATTTAAATTTTACTTAAAGAGGCAGAGGAGCAAGAATACCTGTCCCAAATTTTTAATTTAATAATGCCAGTTAGGGGACTTTATAGGAAAAAAAAATCTGTTTCTTGCTAGACTAGTTGGGAGTTTGCTATCAAATATCTAGGATTACACATTTTGGGAGAGAAAAATTACACACATATCTATATTGCATATCTAGTCCACTTGCACAAGACAAATTTGAGTAGAAAAAGATCACAGAAACACCACAGTTGCATAAAAACTACAATTAAGGTGTACAATGTGTGTGCACAAATTATATCCCAGGAAACTTTGTCCTTATAGCAAAGGGTAAAGCTGAGTCCAGGGTCTTCTGCTGCTCAGAAATCATTGTGAGCAAAGGTGCATGAGAAGAGTTTGTCTTTCCTTTCCTCTCAGTTTGTCTCCAGTAAATGCTACTCGACATATTTGATGAGGTGCTACAGTATATTATGGCAAATAGCATAGAATAATTATAGTGCTTGTAGTAGTTACTCCATCTTAATGAGATTGCCTGTTTACCACATGCAGGCTTGGCCTGACTGCCTATTTCCTCAGATGGCTCTGCCACATTTAAGTGGGAAGTCCAGTTGGTCACAGAATAGAGCTATAATGAAAACTAAAGTGAAAGTGCTTAAAGGGGTAAATAAAAAGACAACAACAATTATCTTGAATCATTTTAACCCCTTTTAGAGGGTAAGAAGGAAACAAGGTAACTTACATTCCCTAAGGATTTTATACTAATGTAAGTACAATAATGTAATTATTGTCACACACTAATGATGACACATAGAAAATATAAAGTAGAACTAATAATTCTCCATTTATGATTTTACACATTTCTTCCATGTACTGTTCTTTATACAAAACATCTTTGGTGAATAAGCTTCTACATGTCACACAAGTATATTTATATCTCTATCTCATTTACGTCAGAGAAAGACTTTCTACGCATCAAAAAACTAGACCACATTTCCCCCCTTTGCCTAGGCCTATTTTGTGAGTGGATCATATAAGTAGTTTATATCAGTTCAAGGTCTCTTTTTATAAAGTACTAGAGGCCTGGTGCACGAAGATTCATGCAAGAATAGGCCTTCCTTCCCCTGGCTGTCTGCACCAGTTTCCCTCCGCACCCAGGACCTGGGCCTTTGCTCTGGCCGCCACCTCCCGCCTTTGCTCCGGGCCCACCGCCTCCATCTTTGTCATGTTAATTTGCATATTCCCTCCTTATTGGCTGTGGGTGCCGCCATCTTTATCATGAACTGATGGTCAATTTGCATATTCCATCTTTATTAGATAGGATTGGTTTGATAATGCTTCCTGCGGACAGAAAACGTTTTGCTGGCAAAATTGCAGTTCCCCTTGACCTTCTTTTAGTCTACTTGGTACATGACAGTATAGTTGTCAGGCAACTCATTTACAAATAGTATAATCAAGTGCATTATGGGATGTCTTTTAAAGCACTGATGGTATATCCGTACTGCCAGCTGCTCTAATGATGGAGAAGCAGCATTATTTTAAGCTTCAAATACACTCATCACAGTGGGAATCTATGGTATGTGTAAATGTGTGTGAATGTGTGCATGCATGTGTATGTATATGTGCATTTGCACCTGGACATGCGCATAAGCCCATGCACTTAACTGAGTTTATTGAATTTTGATTGACAGTTGAACCCAATTTAGGGGTTCTACTCTGACTTTTTAAACAGCAACCTGCCAGGGTAAGGGAAATAACTGTGGTGCTGAGGGTTGAATTAAAATGTATTTATAGTTCCTAATTCATCCTCCTCAAAAGAGAATGAAATGTAGGATGGCAGAATATACTCTATGCTGGCATACAGAAATTGCTTCTAGTGTTTTCTCTTTCTTTGCTGTTGTTAATTTTAATTTTTATTTTTTTATATTCCTTTCTCCATTTTTCCCTCCATCTCTCCCATCCTTACTTCTTTCTCAATATGTTTCATTTTTCTTTTGAGAGTCAGAACTCTGAACTTGGAGATAAAATATCTGCTGGAGGGACCATCACATCTGTACCACAATCTAAAACATTAATATGCTTTGAGCTGAATCTGTGACAAATCAGCATTATTCACATTTCAAAGTCAACCTTAATATGACATTCTGGACCAGATCTTAGTGGTCCTGAGCATAATTAAATTAGTTGCAGAGATTGTGGTCCCAACATGTAATTTCAAGTGTCTCTCTGTGCCAATTACCCACAGGCAGTGCTTTGAGTTACTTCTAGGACACTCTGAGGATAGCAATGTTGCCTGTGTCTAGTGATCCAGCAGTCATGTTTATCTAATTTCTAATTCACCTTCCCTATGACTGAGTACAGAGGATTTTACCCTATATCAGCACTGAAGTATGACATCAACAAACTCACAGATGTGTCAACCTTCCTTGCCTACTTTGCTAGCAAGTCTTATTTTAAAATATTTTCCTCTGTTTATTTTAACCTACTTACAAATGGAAAATTTTTGTTTGCATATTTTTATTCTTATTTTAAGCTCTCTTGACAAGTTCTGTTTTTAAGAGTCTCAGCTTTAAAGAACAAATAATCCAGGTTGCCCTCTAAGTACAGTAGGCAGCGCAAATCATTCTCATAAAGAACATAATCCAAAAGAAAAGGAAGGATAGGTGTGTTACTACCCAAGACCCAGTATTTTGCACGGCATTGCCCACAAGGAAAAGACACAATGTTATTAGTTGATTATTAATATTTTAACAGTAAAATCTCAATTGTCCAAAATAAGAAAATATATAGATTAGGAATAAAATAGAATTTCCACATTTACTATTCTAGTAGTCTGATAAATTTTTATGCTACAGCATATCTCAATTCCAAATTTTCATTGGAAAAACTTGATTTAGATATAAAATATAAAGTTGAAATAGTAGATTCATATACTAAAGTTGTTATTCTTCATATTGATCGATGTTTTTAAAATGTGTAAATCATTATTAATTTGTATTATGAAAACTTTATATTTCAGTATTTTTTACCTGCCTAATTAGATCATAGATAAGAGTGGAACTTCACATTTCTAAGAAAATCTTTACTTTGAGTTATCAACAAATTTTTTTCAAAACAATTATCTTTATAAAACTCTTCCAAGACTCAACCAATGGGCACTGACAAAGAACACAGGATCACTAGGTTAACTGCCTATTTTCCCCCCAACAACTTCATAAACAGGTGCTATCATAGCTTTTACACATATATACTAATCAATTTTAACAATCCTATCCACAACACTTTCCATAGACTCTGCTTCAGAAATCTGAGCATAAATGCCTTCAATGTATATTGAATGAAATTAAAAAGAGAAATGAAACAATAAAAGAAATAATAACCTTTTGTTTAAAATTCCAGCAAATGTAGATGTTTGACCTAACATAGCTGGAGCATTGTCCAGTGTGTGTTCTAAAAATGTAAACGAATTTTTAAATATCTAGTTCAAATTATTATTTGATAGATGTAAGATTCAAAATTAGCAATACCATGAATTTTATATTTTTGGTCACAAATTAAAAACATTTCTTCATCTCTCCAATTAAAAAAAAAATTGTGTGTGCACAGGAGTCTTAATTTATAGCTGGCTAAAGAAATAAGCTTAAGTCCTGTTAAAAATTATTTTAAAATATTTTAGGGACATTTCATTCTGATTTTCTATGACGAATTTCACTAATTCTCTTTTAATTAAAGGTAAACTTCTTACCAAATTCATTTTTTGTCAAAATGCCTCTTAATTAGCCCGATTTTGCTTGAAAAACACTTTTTTACACAAATAACTACTTTTTTCTCCTTGTTCTAATTGTGTAATTGCCAAAATTTGTGATATAATTTTTTTATAGTCTTCTTTTCTCTTTACTGTGCTGGTGGTATTACTGTTTACTGTTTGTTGTTCTTCCATTATTACAGACTCTTCTGCTTCAGTAGAATGCTTTCATTTAAAATTTAAAATGTGTCTGTGCTTATTAATATTAAATGAATAACAAATAGTTAAATTTAATTACCAGTTAATTTTGATTCTAAATTCAAATGGTCTAACGTTTAAGGTGCTCTTTTGCCAAAAGATAGGTGTATTTGGAAGCTACACTCTTTTTTTTTTTCTTTTAATTAAATCTTTATTGTTCAGATTATTACATTTGTTCCTCTTTTTTCCCCCCCCATAACTCCCCTCCTCCCAGTTCCCGCCCCACCCTCTGCCCTCACTCCCCACCCACTGTCCTCATCCATAGGTGCACGATTTTTGTCCAGTCTCTTCCCGCATCTCCCACACCCCTTTCCCCCCCAAGAATAGTCAGTCCATTCCCTTTCTATGTCCCTGATTCTATTATAATCACCAGTTCATTCTGTTCATCAGATTATTTATTCACTTGATTCTTAGATTCACTTGTTGATAGATGCATATTTGTTGTTCATAATTTGTATCTTTACCTTTTTCTTCCTCTTCCTCTTCTTAAAGGATACCTTTCAGCATTTCATATAATCCTGGTTTGGTGGTGATGAACTCCTTTAGCTTTTCCTTATCTGTGAAGCACTTTATCTGACCTTCAATTCTGAATGATAGCTTTGCTGGATAAAGTAATCTTGGTTGTAGGTTCTTGGTATTCATCACTTTGAGTATTTCTTGCCACTCCCTTCTGGCCTGCAAAGTTTCTGTTGAGAAATCAGCTGACAGTCGTATGGGTATTCCCTTGTAGGTAACTGAGTTTCTTTCTCTTGCTGTTTTTAAGATTCTCTCTTTATCTTTTGCTCTTGGCATTTTAATTATGATGTGTCTTGGTGTGGTCCTCTTTGGATTCCTTTTATTTGGGGTTCTCCGCGCTTCTTGGACCTGTAAGTCCATTTCTTTCACCAGGTGGGGGAAGTTTTCTGTCATTATTTCTTCAAATAGGTTTTCAATATCTTGCTCTCTCTCATCTTCTGGCACCCCTATAATTCTGATGTTGGTATGCTTGAAGCTGTCCCAGAGGCTCCTTACACTATCCTCGCATTTTTGGATTCTTTTTTCATTTTGCTTTTCCGGTTGGGTGTTTTTTGCTTCCTCGCATTTCAAATCATTGACTTGATTCTTGCACTCCTCTGGTCTGCTGTCGGGAGTCTGTATAATATTCGTTATTTCATTCCGTGTATGCTTAATTTCTAGGTGGTTCCCCAATATAACATCGAGGGTCTCATTAGTTTTCTTGTAGATCTCATTAAGTTTATCGGCGGCTTCTAAACAGTCCTTGAGAGACCTTAAAAGTGTGGTTCTGAACTCTATATCTTCCATTGACAATTTTGTCCTGTTTCTTTGTCTCCACATTTTGTTATGCTTCCTTGGTGCACCCCCTAGTGGTCTTTGTGTGCAGTTTTATAGTTAAACCTTGATTGTTGTAGCTAATACCAGGGAGGGTTTGACCTCCAGGCCAAGTGGCTATGAGAATCAGCTGTGTCAGCAGTGAGAGAACTTCTGTTCTCTAGGGAGGTGCTAATCTAGCCTTTGCCTGAGGCTATCCGGCAAATGCCTCTGTGCAGGGCTTGGGCGGGGCGGGTCGCACAGGATCAATAGGGTGGGCCGGAGAGAGCAGTTATGGTGGCTCTCAGTCCTGTCCCCAGGGGCTCTGCCTCTCTGAGTCCCAGCAACCACTGCAAACCTCGGAGAGAAAGCTGCACTCGCTCTGACCGAAGCCAGACAGTCCCACTTCTCCTGTTTGAGTCTGGGTCCCTAAAGACTCGCCCGGATCTGGAGCTCAGAGTCTGCGACTCCCTCCCGATTGAAAACGCCAACCGTGCCCTCCGCCGCCAGCCCGCTCCGCGTACTCCGCACCTCAGAATTTGACTTCAGCACTGCTCCTCCTCTGAGTGTCCGTATGCGTTTCTCTTTCCTCCTAGTTGTAGGACTTCCACTCAGCCAGTGTTCCTGTGGTTCTGGGTGATGTCCCTTCCGTTTTTTGGTTTCACTTTTGAAGTAGTTGTTCAAAGCAGCAAACTCCGGCATTAACCTATGCCGCCATCTTGGTTCTCCCCTCATAAATAAAATTTTAAAGAAGGAAGGGAGGAAGGAAGGAAAGAAGGCGAAGCTACACTCTTTCAGGCTGGAATGACCAACCAAAGAACCAAAGAACACAAATAGTACTGAAGGCAATAACGCAGAATCCAGACAGCCAATTTACATTTACTGAGTACAATTGGTAGTGAGTAATTCTTGTTCACTAAATGGTATGTTTTTCACATGAAAGAAAGCTTGATTTCAGATAGCAACTATCTGCCTGGTTTGGGCAGACAACTATGATCCTCTATTGTTGTTCTCAAAATAATGGTTTTAACAATGTTACAGAAATGTGGTGCTGTGGTTTAAAGTCTGAAGCACTTGTTTTAATGGTCTGACAAAATATAAATCATAGTGAGACAGTTTATTTGCTTGGAGGCCATGGATATTTTCAGCTCCATTCTCCTTCACTTGGCACACTGTGTCCCCTAGGTTCCCAATGCATGTCACCCCATCAGAATCCCCGTGAGTGTTGTCCTATTCTTGTGAAAGGCCCCAAATTTGACATAATAATATACCATAGTTCTCAGCCCAACCACAGTGATGGAAATGCTCAGAGGGTTTCAGGAATGATTTAAAGAAGAAAATGGAAAAGAACACTAAACTTTAGAAAATATAGTGAGAGTTAAAATGGACTTGGTGAACATGTCACCTCTCTATCCTCTATATGTCTCCAGACTTACAATTTTAGTTCTTTTGATGGTATCTGTTCTTTATTAGTGTCAGGAGCCCAGAAGAGTGAGCTGCACTGTCCCTGAGTTCAGGCCTGATCAAGAGATGAGAAATCATGTCACAGATGATTTCTGACCTAAACTTTTTACTGCTAGTGCTAATGTGTGCAAGAGAAAGAACCATCAATTTGCAGAAATAATACTGGCTTATAATATCACTAGAAGCCCGGTGCACAAAATTCATGCATTTGTGGGGTAGGGGGAGTCCCTCAGCCTGGCCGGCACCCTCTCGCAGTCCAGAAGCCCTCGGGGGATGTCTGACTGCTGGCTTAGGCCCGCTTCCCGCGGGCCACCGCTGCTGCACTCACCAGCCATGAGCTGGCTTCTGGCTAAGTGGCACTCCCCCTATGGGAGCGCACTGACCACCAGGGAGCAGCTCCTGCATTGAGCGTCTGCCCCCTGGTGGTCAGTACACGTAATAGCCACCAGCCATTCCACAGTTCAGTCAATTTGCATATTGACTTTTTATTATATAGGACTAGAGGTCCGGTGCACAAAAATTTGTGCACGGGGGGTGGGGGGGTCCCTCAGCCCGGCTTGTGCACGTTTGAAGTCCAGGACCCCTTGGGGGATGTCCACCTGTTGACTTAGGCCCACTCCCCGGGGGACCAGGCCTAAGCTTGCAGTCAGACATCCTTCTGGAATCCAGGGAGCCCTCAGGGGATGTCCAACTAATGGCTTATGCCCCTAAGGTATCGGGCCTAAACCGTTAGTTGGACATTATTACTGCTGCCACGGAGGTGAGAGAGGCTTCTGCCACCACTTCTGCGCTGGCCAGCCATGAGCCAGCTTCTGGCTGAGTGGCACTCCCCATATGGAAGTGCACTGACCACCAGGGGGCAGCTCCTGCATTGAGCATCTGCCCCCTGGTGGCCAGTGCGCATCCTAGCAACCGGCCATTCTGCCGTTCAGTCAATTTGCATATTAGCCTTTTATTAATATTATATAGGATGTCCCTATTTCCTCCCTTTTGCCCCTTCTCTTGCCCCCAGCTCTTGCCCCCACTTCTCTCTGGCCATCACCATACTGTTGTCTGTGTCCATGGGTTGTGCATATATTTTCTTTGGCTAATCTCTTCTTTAAATTCACTTATTTGAATTTTTATTTTCAGATAAGTGCTTATAACTGCACTATTATATATTTTCTATTATATCATTTAGAATTAAGATATTTTTTAATTGAACCCTTGTAAATTTTAGCACAATTTAATAAAATTATGCTAGAAGCAATTAGGAGATTTTTCATGTACTGCAGATACATTTCAATTAATATTTTATTAATTTTTAATTTTTTAATTTGAAATAATCTCACACATGTAAAAAAACTATAAAATACTACAGCATATTATATGTACCCTTCACCCAATTTCTTAGGTTTTAATAATTTAAACATAACCATTATACAACTAACAAAATTTGGAATATATTTTTCTTATAATCTCTTTAATGTTACTTAATCCATTTACTTGTTTTTGTTAATCTTCACTCAAGGATATTTTTCCATTGAATTTTAGAGAGAGTGAAGGGAAAGGGAGAGACACATTGATTGGTTGCCTCCTGCACATGCTCTGATAGGGACTGGGGATCAGGCCAGCAACTGAGGTACATGCCCTTGACTGGAATCAAACCTGGGACCCTTCAGTCCACAGGCTAATGCTCTATCCACTGAGCAAAACAGGCTGCAGCTTAATTCATTTACTTTTAATCTGTATGTGTCTTTATATTTAAAGTGGGTTTTGTTTTTGATTCACCCTCATAATCTGCCTTTTAATTGGTGCATTTATGCCACTGACTTTCAGAGTGCTTACTCATAGAGTTACTGCCATATCAGGCGGCTTCTGGGGCTTCCGGGGCCGGCCTGCGGCTCCCGGGACCGGATCCGATCACGGGGGCGGCGGGGAGGTGACTTCTGGGGTCACACATGGGGGCCTGGATGGCGGCTTGCGCTGATGGCTTGTGCTGTCCCGCCCTGCCTGCAGTATGCAAATTAGCCACCATCTTTGTTGGCAGTTAATTTGCATATCTCGCTGATTAGCCAATGGGAGGCATAGCGAAGGTACGGTCAATTACCATGTTTGTCTATTATTAGAGAGAATGTCTTTGTCTGATAAACATGGGAAATGTAATAACGTGCTGCCTGAAAAGGAAAAGATAGAATGCTTAAACTTCTTAGGACATAAATTTCATTTTGAGAGCAAAAATTTCATAGTGAAAGCAAAAAAAGGAATTTTTTCAAAGGGGACTCAGTGCATCCAGATTCAGCCAGGTGAATTGTCTCTCAAAGGACTACCAATTGGATTTATCAAGGAGAAATCTTAAAGTTCAAAAGGTTTCTCTATATTTACTTCTGCTAAATCTATAAAAATTGGATAGATGGCATCTCAACTGCCAAAGGCAGGTCATTTAACTGTTTGAATTATTTTATTAATGCACAGTAGAGCTCAGGATCCAACATGGAAAAGAATACAAATTTCAAAGGAGGAGCAAAAGCAGTGATAATTATAATAGCAATGTTATTGAATGACAGCATTGTCTTGGGGGCTTTACATATGTTATACCATATGATCCTCACAACCAACCTGTGGGACTAGTGTTTTCATTCTCCTTGCTTTAAAAAGGAAAAGTCAATTGAATTTTCCCAAGGTCACTCTGGGTAAACTCACAATCCTGACTGAAACCCTGCTTCCATCTCTTATGCTTTATATGCAGAAGATTTATACTTATAAATTAGAGTAATGGAGTCATATGCATTTTAAGATTTAGAGAAAAAATAACTTACCTAGCAAGGCAAAGAAATATTATTGTTTTTCTTTCAGTGTATTTTTAAAAAATATGTTTTTATTGATTTTGGAGGGAAAGGAAGGGAGAGAGAGAAATGGAAACATCGATGAGAGAGAAACATCGATTGGCTGCCTCCTGCGTGCCTCTTACTGGGGATGGAGCCCACAACCCAGGCATGTGCCCTGACCCAGGAATTGAACTGGTGACCTCTTGATGCCTGGGTTGATGTTCAACCACTAAGCCACACTGGCCAGGATTCAGTGTGTTTTTAATGTCCTTTTCTGTTTGAAGACCAATTTTATTTCTTTTGAGTAAAACTTTTCTAAATTATCATTATTGAGTATTTTTAGACACCGATCTCCATACCGAGGGTACAAATATCTCATGTCCTCCTACTTTGAGTAGCATATAATCTAGAGGAGAAGATATCTTCATAAACAAAAGTCTCTAACACAATGGGGCAAATGCAAGAAGAGCCAAAGGAAGGAGAAATGAACTCAGCTGAGGTCATAAAGAGATATTGTTTTTAGAGAAGCACCAAAAAGATTGACACATTTGGGGAGGAATTCTATGAGGTTGAGGTTTGGAGTATGTGGGCAGGAAAATAATAAACATCCTATATAATAAAAGGCTAACACGCAAATTGACCAAACGGCAGAATGACCGGTCATTATGATGCACACTGACCATCAGGGGCAGACACTCAACACAGGAGCTGCCCCCTGGTGGTCAGTGCACTCCCACAGGGGGAGCACCATTCAGCCAGAAGCTGGCTCATGGCTGGCGAGCGCGACAGTGGTGGGAGCCTCTCCTGCCTCTACAGCAGCGCTAAGGAAGTTGGACATCCCCCAAGGGCTCCTGGACTGCGAGATGGCACAGGCTGGACTGAGAGACTGCCCCCCTACCCCTGAGTGCACAAATTTTATGCACTGGGCCTCTAGTTGAGACAATAAAGGAATATTGGAGGTAAAACACACAGTGGTCTTGAAATGTAACCATCTTGTTTTGTAAGGTAAGATCTACATTCCAAAAATACTGAGAAACATTTATAAAAAAAAACATTTTAAAAGGAGAATACATCCTAAAATTTTAGAAAATATTCCATAAGACTTCATGTTAATTTTGAGGGGGAAAAAAAAACAAGTGCTGAAAACATGACACTAAGTCAAAATTTCTTCTGTGAATTGCGATTTATATTTAGCTTTACAAATGGGATGAACTAGAATAGTTTGTAAAATTAACATTCAAAGCCACGAAGAAGAGATGCATTTATATTCTGCCATATGCCATCTAAACTCCCTTTTTTGAAAGATGGACAAGCTTCGTGCACTGCTCAACTTTTTTTTTCAATTAATTACCCAATTACTTCACAAATTATATACTTGCTGCAAGTTGTGCTATTTTGAGATACTATATTTAAACCCATTTTCTTTTTGTATGTTGAAAAACTCCCTACTGATTTCATGTAGATGAACGCCCCCTATTGCAAAATTTTAATTCAATTCATGAAGTTCAGCTTGAAATTTATTGTATATTTTGCTTTTTACAGAGTCTATTGGTTTGCATTACATTAATAATTCACAGATTGCTCACATGTACACACACTCTCTCATACACACACACACACACACACACACCCCTAAAGTAATAGTCCAATTTTCCAAATAAATTTCCTGATCCAATATACTATAGTTATATGTAACTCTATATTTTAATAATATGCAAATGATACATCATTTAATAATGATTAATGTAATTATTAAAATATATTTTAGTAACTCCTCTCTAAGGAATCAGCCTTTTCTTAACATGGGTACTTGAGTCTTTCCTTCTTACTAAATTTCTAAAACTAGGTAATAGAATTATTAATGGGACAATGACATTTTTATCTTGATATAGAAGCATGTAAATTGGAATTTACAAATCACTATAACACTGATACATTTCAATTGAAGGATCATTGGTGAGTCTACTATATGTCCAGCTCTCAGTTCTCAGCTTGTGTTTGGATCATCACCTAAATTCAAGACATACATCTGACATAGAGCAGTGAGATTTTACAAAATTCAATCTGTATGGCTTGAAATACTTACAAAGCAAGTATAAAATGAAGTTTCTTTATTTTATCTAGAAGGCCTTCACTTTATGAAATAATTCAAAAGAGCATTATTCTAAATAGCCACCTTTGTCTCTTTACAACATCATTCACACAGGTTTTTAAAAAAGAATATTATGTGAACTGAAGCAGACCATCATTTCCATTCTTTTAGAAATGTGGTGGAATGTTTACTATGTGTAAAAATAACTGAAACAGAAAAGAATACCAAAGTTGATGATTTGGAGTCAATAAACTTTCAGGCAAGAAAACTGAAAATCATATGTATAGTTATAACCTTTTCTCAATGATAAAATGCCATTAATTGCAAGATGATTTAGTTTCAAGTATGACAGCTTTTTGACACACAAGATGCAATACCGCATTACATGTGCACTGATTGCTCGACCTATCCAAATATTAAAATATGAAAAATGGAGTTGAGCAAATTTAGTTTATGCATACCAAGGAATATTCCCCTATATAACATGCATATTTGCGCACACACACGCACGCATGCCTATAAACACACAGAGGGGAAGGCAGGAGAAAGGAAGACTGGTGGGTAGATGACACAGGTGCATACAGACTTGCCTGTTTCTTGAAATCTCTTCTGCTGTTCAATTGCGAATGCCTCAGGCATTCAGCTGCAGCATGCAAAGAGACAAATACCCACCTACACATCAATTCTCTATTTAGTAGTTTAAAATACCTATCACCTAAAACATAGTTCTTTAAAAACTCTAAATACAACTGAAAATCAGTTACATAATGACAAAAGAGAAGAAAGATATGTGCTCAGGGCAGTATCTGTAGGAGAGAGGAAGGGTCAAGCTTTGAAGATTTGATTCCCTCCCTATGCTGCTTTTTAACTTTTCACAGTAGTTACTAAGCTCATATCTGTTTTGTGTTCTTGATGCTTTAGCACCCTTTAAAAATATTAAATTACCTCATACGAAGAGAGGGAAAAAAGATGGTAAGACTTGAAAAAGAAAATCATATAGCCCCTGCAGGTGTGGCTCAGTGGTTGAGCATAGACCTATGCACCAGGAGGTCACCTGTTGGATTCCTAGTCAGGGCACCTGCCCAGGTTGCTGGTTTGATCCCCAGCAGGGGGTGTATAGGAGGTAGCTGATCGATGTTGATGTTTCTCTTTCATCAATGTTTCTATCTCTTCCTCTTCTTTCTTCTCTCTCTAAAAATCAATGAAAACATATTTAAAAAAAGAGAATCATATGAACTACATTTAAGTTTTGTTTGACAGCCCTCAGTTAAATATTAGCTAAGAGGACTGTATAGATTTTCTCTCCCAATATCATATACTCCTAGGACTTTCAAAGCTTAGAACAGGGTTGTTGATAGTAGAGTGGGAAGATGGTCCATTTACTCAATGCACTTCACAGAGTCTCATCAACAATTTACCTCATAAATCCAAATCGATAATAAACAGTTTATGTAATTTATCCTGATACTCTCTGTTGGCCTGCATATGGTTTTCGTTACATGTACCAGTACACACAACTGCCATATTTTTTAGCAGAAAAAAGATGTAAGCAGAGAGTGTAGTATCCAGAGAGAAGGTTCATACTGATTCACAAGAAGCCTTTAAGCCCACTTGGATTTTTTAAATCATTTTTTTATTTTCAATTACAGTTAATATACATTATGATATTAGTTTCAGATGTACACCCAGTGATTAGACATTACATAACTTAATAAGTGATCAACCCGTGGATCTTGCACTCATCTGACACCATACATAGTTATTAGACTATTATGACTATACTAGAGGCCCAGTGCACAAAATTCGTGCATGGGGGGCGGGGGGGCCTCAGCACAGCCTGCACCCTCTCCAATCCGGGACCCCTCAGGGGATGTCGGACATCCCTCTCACAATCCTGGACCACTGGCTCCTAATTGCTCAACTTCTAGTCACCCCTAACTGCCCACCCCCTGCCAGCCTGATCACCCCTCACTGCCTCTGCATGCCAGCCTGATCGCCCCCAACTGCCCCCCCTGCTGGCCAGGTCACACCCAAATGCCCTCCCTGCTGGCCTGTTCACTTCTTACTGCCCCCCCCCTCCCACTGGCCTGGTCGCCCCTAACTGCCCCCAACTGCCAGCCTAATTGCTCCCAACTGTCCCCCCTGCTGACCGGGTCACCCACAAATGCCCTCCCTGATGGCCTGTTCACCTCTTACTGCCGCCTCTGCTGGCCTGGTTGCCCCTAACTGCCCCCCCCACCAGTCTAATTGCCCCCACTGCCCCCCCGCCAGCCTGGTTGCCCCATGCAGCCTGCTGTTCAGTTGTTTTGTCATCCCTCACTACCGCCCTGCTGGCCTGGTCATAAGCAGCCATCTTGTGAGGGCGCGAGTATTAATTTGAGTATTACCTCTTTGTTATAGAGGATTCCCTATGCGTACTTTACATCCCCATGACTATTCTGTAACAACCAATTTGAACTTCTTAATTCCTTCACCTTTTTTTCCCATCCCCAACATCCCTCCCATCTTGCATCTGTCAAAACATTCTTTGTATCTATGATTCTGTTTCTGTTCTGCTTATTCATTTATTTTGTTTTTATTTTTTTTATTAAATCTTTATTGTTCAGATTATTACAGTTGTTCCTCATTTTCCCCCCCATAACTCCCCTCTACCCAGTTCCCACCCCACCCTCTGCCCTTACCCCCACCCCGTCCTCATCTATAGATGTACGATTTTTGTCCAATTTCTTCCCACACTCCCCACACCCCTTTCCCCCTGAGAATTGTCAGTCCACTCCCTTTCTATGCCCCTGATTCTATTATATTCACCAGTTTATTCTGTTCATCATATTTTTTATTCACTTGATTTTTAGATTCACTTGTTGATAGATGTGTATTTGTTGTTCATAATTTTTTATCTTTACCTTTTTCTTCTTCTTCCTCTTCTTAAAGAATACCCTTCAGCATTTCATATAATACTGGTTTGGTAGTGATGAGGTCCAGCTCTGAAGTAATGCAACTGTGGGGCCTTGGGCCTTCTTTTGGAAATTCTGGGTCTCTCTGACCCAGCTGCAGTTTGTTAGGTAATTTTAGATTGCAAAGGGCCAAGTCATTCATATGCAAAAGCCTCTGTGCACAGCTTGGGTGGGGCAGGGTCTCAGGGAACCAACATAGCAGAGCAAACAGCTATGGCTGATCCTCAGCCCTGCCCTAAGAGGCCCTGGGTCTCAGTGTCCCACAGTAATCGCTGCAAGCACCTCTGAGAGAAAGCCGCACTCCAGTTCCGCCCGGTGCCAGACAGTCCAGTTTCTCCCTGTATTAGTCTGGGTCCCCAGAGACTCACCTGTAACTGGAGTTCAGAGCAGTCGGGAGCTTGTGTCTCCCTCCCGATTGAAAAAGAAAATCTCATGCTCATTTGCCAGCCCTTTCCGAGTGCTCCTCCATACCTCTGCACTTTACTTCCGCACCTCCTCTGAGTCTCAGTGTGCTTTTCTCTTTCCTTCTAGTTGTAGAATTTCTACTCAGCCAGCCTTCCTGTGGTTCTGGATGATGTCCGTTTTGTCTTTTAGCTGTAGTTTTGAAGTGGTTGTGCTAGGCAGCAATTTCAGGTGTTTACCTATGCTGTCATCTTATTTTGTTTTTAGATTTAATTGTTGATAGATATGTATTTATCAACATTCTGTTGTTCATATATTTTTATTTATTTTATTTTTCTTCTTAAAGAAGACCCTTTAACATTTCATGTAATTCTGGTATGGCAGTGATGAACTACATTAGCTTTTTCCTGTCTGGGAAGCTTTTTATTTGTCTTTCAATTCTAAATGATAGCTTTTCTGGATAGAGTAATCTTGGTTGTAGATTCTTGCTTTTCACCACTTTGAATATTTCTTGCCAATCTCTTCTGGCCTGCAAATTTTCTTTTGAAAAGTCAGCCGACAGTGTTATGAGAGCTCATTTGTAGATAACTAACTGCTTTTCTCTTGCTGCTTTTAAGATTCTCTTTTTGTCTTTAAGCTTTTGCATTTTAATTATGATGTGTTTTGGTGTGTGCCTCTTTGGGTTAATCTTGTTTGTGACTCTCTGCACTTCTTAGACTTGTATGTTTATTTCCTTCACCAAGTTAGGTAAGTTTTCTATCATTATTTTTTTTTCAAATAGGTTTTCAATTTCGTGCTCTCTCTTATCTACTTCCAGCAGTCCCAAGATGCGAACATCTGTATGCTTGATTATGATAAAGTCATTTGAATATAGTCCATGTCATAATATGCTAAAGTTACTCATGAAAATAAATTAAAACACAAAAATGCTTCATATACACATAGTAAGTAAATGTAGGGCAGATTGCATAATATAAAAGCTAAATTGTAAATATTTCTTTAGAGATAAATTTTTGTAATTGTTACTATGCCTATTTTAATTACAATAAAAATTTAATAAAAGCAGGAAGGCACATTTTAAGATATTATAAGTCGGCTTTTTCATGAAAGGGAAAAAAATGTGATAGATTTTTGCTTTTTATTGCGTTTTTAGAAAGCACTACAATTTCTTATACTGCCTCATTTCATCATTTATATGACCTATTTGGTAAAATTTTGTGATCTAGTACTTATTTTGAGCTGTTTCTTTAAATTCTAAATAAACAGGCAGCTGAAAGTCTTTGGATAACACTAAAATAACATACAGGACTGACTAGAATAAATCGTAAGATCTGTAGATAATTTCAGCTGAAATATATAAATGTGGTGGTTAGAGGAAAATAAACGAGTTGAAGAAAGAACAAGTATGCATAATTAGAAACATCATTATTGACAATAAGTTAGGTATCACATTATTGCCTGAACAAAGATAATTATAGTCTGTGTGCTTCCAAATTTTTCTGCTTTACATACCCCTATTTAAGACTTATAACTTACTAAGACTTACTAATGTTATTTTTTCTCAGCATTTATTCAGCAAAAGACATTGTCCTCTTGTTATCTCAAGTGTATGACTATATGTTGCAGGCATTTACTTCTACACTCAGTTACAACCATAATTTATTCATCCCAAGGTGTACCCTGGCCAACACTGGACAAGGTTGTTCTCTTTGTAAAAGAAGTGATCCCTGAGAAAGGCTCTTTTGATGCTATTATAGTGCTGGCGTGGTTATTAATCAGCTAAGGTGATCATGTCCTTCTTCAAATGCCTTATCCACATGCAAGTGAATCACATAAGAAACTGCATTCGTGTACTTGATTATTGGATTTACTTCATTGTTATTTTTAGAAGAATATGGGCATCTGAATATGTAAATTGAGGGTATAAATGAAAGTCTGTCATTGCAACCTCCATTCTCCTACATTCTCTGGTGTTTCCTCTAAGCTATTCTGCATCTGACTAGTTGCATGGTTTTAGCCCCCATTAAAATAGGCCTGACACTTCAACAAAAAATAAATTGTGCCTGAAATTGGGACTATTAAATTTCTACAGTGCGATCCAGAAGCCAGCTGTGGCACTGCAGAGGGCATGTAAAGAACAAAAAAATAAAAACACAAATGTGATGATCTGTTCGTTGTGGCACATCTAACATTTTTAAGCTCCAGAGTTTTATAGAGTTTCATAGTTTTATCAGGTTATAACCTATAAAACCAAGGTTGGAGCAAACTAACTTCATGTCACTTAGAAAGATATCCTTAGGAACTAAAATTTTCTCAATGACAAATATAATCATCATTATAATCAGCATTCTTTCTTATACATAGGTGTTTACAAGGTAATTTAGCAAGTAAAAAAAAGAAAACATTTATTGCTCTAGAGTTATCCATTCTAAAAATCAATCTGCAACAAAGATGTTTTTCCATGCATACATTACATATTGATATGGGTAATTGTGTTTTTTGCTTATAAGGGGGAAAAAACAAATGAATGCAGGAATTCAAAGAAGGGGGAGATAAGTTTGGGGTCCTTAAAAATGAACCTCCTTCCGCAGTATCTGTTATTGCTGCCATCAGTAAAAACACTCCCCAGATCTTTAAATGGCTCCCTAGAGCCCACAGGCAAGTTACTACAGTACACAAGCATTTCTGTGTGAGCGCATGCACATTTCATTATAATTTCCCTCCTTCTTATACCTAAAGAAGATTTGATCTTTTAGAGTCAGTCCCATTAAACAGAATTCTCAACCCCAACTTGAGTTTGGACACAGATGAAGCATGCAAATATGTCAAGGTCTCACACCTAAGGTATGTGGGTACGGAAATTGCTCTCCTTAGCCAAACAAACCAATTGCTCTGGAGCATCAAGTCTGGATTCCAAAACAACTTACATGCTGACTCAGGGATAAGATGCAGCAGGCAGTCACAGATGACTAGCCTAGGATTGTCTGGTCTGTTCCTTCCAACAGGGACAGCTGGGTGGGGATGATGGCTGAGATATGAAAACTGGCCATACTACACATTTGTAAAAAGTCCCCTGTGTGCTGTTGTGGTTAGTATTCCATGTGGAATGGGAAAGCAAAAGCAGGAGGGAATGGGAGAGGCACCTGAAGGTAAATAATAAACCCGAGAATTTGCTTGCAAAAAGGAATCAGGTGTATCGTGAGGACAGTCACTGTGCAAAGATCCCGGAGGCACTCTATTTAACAACCAGAAAAATGGCCCACATTCAACTGAGTTGAATTCAAGATAGGAAAGCCATAACTGAAAGTTATATTATACCTACCTATATTTTGCAAGTCTATTAGGTTCTGAATAATTCTTATACTGTTAATTATATTCTATACCTAACATACTACTGAAAACTTATATACAATTTGGGAGACTGTTCAGTAAAGTAACTGTTCCTCCTCAACAGGCGAGTCTTGCAACGCATTTCTGAATAAATATATATTGTAAAATGTCTATTCCCATATCCCACAGCTCATCATTGTCATGTCAAACAGCTTTCTCTCTACTAAAGTCTTCACTATAGAAACACAATACCAATTAGTTGATTATAGTTGTCCAAACCTGTCAAAAAATAAACTTATTTTAAATTACAAAAAGAAAGCCAAACAGTCTGATTTAAAGGAATATACAAATAGATACAAATCTTCTTTGAATTATAATCAACCAGTTTTTCTAAACTACATGATCAAAAGGAATTGGTACTTAATCCTCATGCCCTACCACACATTATTTTCAGTGGGAGTGTTGAACAGGCACATTATCCTGGGTTTAATAGATGTGGAGGTCTGTAATACCCCATCATCTAAAAATAGGGTCTGGCTCAGCTTTAAAGTGCATACTCAAAAATGCACTGGCGTCTTGGGTAACTATTATAGTACCTGCCCACATAGTTAACTCAAGGCAAAAGCTATTCCAGTGTAATTACCATTTTTAAAGTTTATATATCAATGTATTTTGAGTGCTGATGTCAATGTGAAGTTTTCTGATATTCCAAACGACCAGATATTGGGGAAATCAAATCTTAGGAATACAATATGACATCTATGAAACTTTTGATTTAATTGTGTTGCAAAAGTTCAGCTCTCCATGCATATGTTCGCTTCACCTCAAAGCCATTAATTCTTATGTTGGTCTACTTCTTGTCTTTGTTTTTTCTAGTGCTAACAAGTTTTTCCCAGCAAAGCAAACACTCTGTTTAATAAACTACCTAACATATCTGTAATTAATAACTCTTAATTGAAAAAAAACATACATTATTTTTTACTTAATCATTGTATATATCAGTTGATGTGTGTGTTTGCTTTTCAAGTGACTGTATAAATGAAAGAGTCATTTCTCTCTGGTCTTTTTTGAGGGGGGGATATTTGGATATGTGAAATCTTGTCTGCTTCCCTGACATTTTAAATACATGCTGTCATCTTCAGGTTAATCATAAGTATTATCTAGTAAGGAAAGAAGAAGGGAAACTGAGGAAAAAAAGAGGCCAATTCAAACTGAACAGCAACAGATTAATTGGGTTGAGCCAGAATAGAAAGAAATGGTAGCAATTCTCTAAAAGCATTTAAAACTATTCTAATGAGATAATAGAGTGAGAACATTTATATTCAAGAAGTTCCTGTCGGGGCTCAGGCACTAAGTCAGTGATGGTGAACCTTTTGAGCTCGGCGTGTCAGTATTTTTAAAAACCCTAACTTAACTCTGGTGCCGTGTCACATATAGAAATTTTTTTGATATTTGCAACCATAGTAAAACAAAGACTTATATTTTTGATATTTATTTTATATATTTAAATGCCATTTAACAAAGAAAAATCAACCAAAAAAATGAGTTTGCGTGTCACCTCTGACATGCGTGCCATAGGTTCGCCATCATTGCACTAAGGAAAGGCCTAAGAGTTAGAGAGGAGTGTGGATTCTGATGCTGAATCTAATCAACTGATTCTCAGCAAGTAGTTTGGCTTTACTGGGCTTTACTTTCCTCACAAAGTTCATCTACAAAATAAGATTTTATTTATGAGAATTAAAAATATATAATATCAAGAATGTTACAAATAAAAAGATTAAAAAGCATTCTTCAAAAAACAGAATAGGCATTGGTATATGAAGTATGTTACATATTAAACTCAAATATGGTTATTATATACATTACAAGAGTAGGAATATTATAATCAATTTACTGTAGCTAGCAAGCCTTTCTATGTGAGTGTACACATATTTAGCATAATTCTTCTAACCTTTGATCACTTAAGTAAAAAACTTATTGAGTTTTTAATGACATCAGATTGAGTATTTTAAAGCAACAATGTTTGTGATATAAACAAAATACTATACTCTTTAGTAACCAGCTTGAGTTTAAATACAATTACATAGAAGACAATATAATAAATTTATCTCCTAAAGGAATTAGTTTTCAAGAGTTGCCACAAATATAAATTAGAACTTGCTTTTTTTAATTCAGTATTAGGTTACTTATATTTTTATGTATGTTTTTAAGTTTTATTCATTTGAAATTCTAGTGTCATAATTTTCCCATCTTTTATTTACCCTGAAGAGTATTCTAGAAGATGAAAAAAGTAAAGACCTAAAAGTCCTTCAATTTTATTTATTTCAACTTGAAGTTACATGAAATGGAATAAACTGAATAATTACAGGAACTAAATAGGTTTGAATTGGAATCAAAAAGAGATACATAAAAATATAATTTAAAAATATAATAAATCATAATACAATATTATAATTTTAAGAGGCAAGAAATAAGATGCAAACTGCTCAACTTATACTTTCTCTTTTTATTTTAATATACTTTGTGTGAGAAGATGCAACCAAAGGTAACAAAGCTTTCTTTTTAATGTAGCATATTAGTGATATCTAAAATAGCTGTGCTAAGAAAAGGCCCTAAAAAAAGGGGGGTTCCATTCTTCTTAGAGGTCACCATTTATGTCTAAGTAAAAGTTATTACAGATAAAATTATGACCCAGTAATAGTTACAGGGTAGTAAAATTATCCCTTTCCAATATTCTGAATTTGACTTAATTTTTTTTTCTTTTTCACCTCCCAAGTTAACTGTCTTTTCCCTTATAACCCATCTTAAAAGCTCACTAATTGGCTCTAACCAATTTGGCTCAGTAAATAGATCATCAACCCAGCGACTGAAGAGTCCCAGAGATGATTCAGGTCAAGGGCATATACCTTGGTTGTGGGCTCAATCCCCAGTAGGGGGCGTAAAGGAGCCAGCTGATCAATGTTTCTCATCTATGTTTCTAACTCTATCTCTCTCCCTTCCTCTCTGTTAAAACCAATAAAATGCTTGTTTGTTTGTTTGTTTTAAAAAGAAAAATATATCCTCGGGTGAGGATTAAAAAAAAATTTTTTTAATCTCACTAATTGCTTCTTTTTTAAAATTGAATTTAGTGGGGTGACATTGGTTTCCCAAACCATACAAGTTTCAAGTTTACAACTCAATAGAACATCGTAAGCCTATTGTAAGCCTATTGCCCCAAGCAAAGTCTCTTTCTGTCCCCAAGTCCCCAAATCCATCCCCTCTTTGCCTACCTTCACCTACCCCCAACCCCCTTTCCCTCTGGCTATCACCACACTGGTGTCTGTGTCTGTGTGTTATGCATATACATTTTTGGCTAATCCCTTCACCTTCTTTCATCCAGTCCCCCACCCCCGTCCCCTCTGACAGCTATCAGTCTGTTCCATATATCCATGCCTCTGTTTCTGTTTTTAATTTTTGTCAATTCATTTAGTTCATTAGTTTCCACATATAAGTAAGATCATGTGGGCAAAGGACATGAACAGACACTTCTCCAAAGAGGACATACAGATAGCCAATAGACATGAAAAAATGTTCAACATCACTAATCATCGCAGAGAGGCAAATTAAAACCACAATGAGATATCACCTTGTTAGAATGGCTACCATCAATAAATTCACAAACAACAAGTGCTGGCAAGGATGTGGAGAAATGGGAACTTTGGCGCAGTATTGGTGAAAATGCAGATTGGTGCAGCCACTGTGAAAAGCAGTATGGAGTTTCCTCAAAAAATTAAAAATGGAACTGCCTTTTGACCTAGTGATCCAACTTCTGTGAATATGTCCCAAGAACCCCAAAACATTAATTTGAAAGAATGTATGCACCCCTATGTTCATTTCAGTGTTATTTACAATAGCCAAAATTTGGAAACAGCTTAAGTGCCCATCAGTGGGTTAGTAGATAAAAAACTGTGATACATTTACACAGTGGAATACTACTTAGCTATAAAAGAGAAGGAAATCTTACCTTATGCGACAGCATGGATGGACCTTGCTGAAATAAGCCAGTCAGAGAAAAATAAATTGCTTCTTAACATCACGCAAGAAATGTGTAACCTATTGAAATGGACTGACGTAAAATCACACAAAGCCCCCCAGAGTTAAGGTAGATAGAACTGAATACAAATTTTTGAACTACATCAAATTATCTTTGTATTTGATAGATCCTCCCACCAGTTGAGGGGAAGGGAGGATCTGTCATTATTATCAACCAAAACAATATTTGCAGTCAATAAATGATGACCTTAACTGCCAGTAAATATCTCCATAAACATTGTTTACATTTTCATAATTTGAATAACTTGTAAAAGAAACTTCAGAAGTATAAAATACAGCCTATGAAATCTTGAGTCTAGAGGGTTCTTGGGAAAAGAGTTACCAAAATTGGGAAACCAGACTGTATAACCCCAGAAAGTCTATCAAAAGCATGTCTTAAACAGTTAAACTAACAATTCTAGTGTTCTTCACTAGCCCATAATAATGAAACTTCCTGTTTTGTGAAAACACCCATTGTTCCCAAAATATTCCCAAAATGTAACACTCTTTCCATCCCCCAAGATGTTCCCCAACTGTGACACTGAATCCATTTCACTCAGACAAGTCTATTTCCTACCCAATCCCGCCTCCTGAGTTTATAGCATTTGTTGTACATAATGGAAACCACTACGACATCACTTTTTAAAGACACACATCTCCAGGCTACCTCTGCATAACTGTCCCCTAAACAATCTCAATGGAAAAAGGGCATTTAAGCCTGTCCAGGCAGAGGACTGACGGGCAAATTCTATCTACATGTCTAGACATAAAACCAATTGTACACTTATTCGTGGTATGGTGTTGATTTGTTCCTGGAAAATAGTAAAACAATATTTTAAATTTTTATATAATTTCCATCTATTATAATATTAGGCAGTTTAATATCCATATCCTTCCTATATTCAGAATATATGTTTTTGGATTTTTAAAAAATACTACACCTGTAAGAAACAGAACAATGTTTTGTTTTAAAAATCATGCAGTAAAATGTTAACTAATCATACCCACTACTTTGACATCTTCTGGAGAAATGTTAGCTCTAAAGAATTGAAATATGTACTGGCTTTGTAACTAGTAAATTTTACTAAATGTATGTACCTGCATACCTTTGTGAAGGAGGTAGCAGAGATAATCTTTGATAGCTTTTCCTTTTTTAAAAAAAAAGATCCTCAAGGCCACTGTTCTCATAAAGAATGACAAAATGATGCACCAGGTTTATTCAGCTTCGAAGCAGAGAACCCCGGCCTCTTCTCAGGAGAGTAATTCTTTTAATGGCTCCAGAGACAAGGTCGTTACTTGGGAATCAACACGCACAGCCTGAACCGACAGTGGCCTCTTCGTGTTTTACCTTTAATGTGAACTAATACTTTCTCCAATTTCTCATTTTTCCCTACCTATAAATAAACCGATATAAAGCCGAGCTATAATATTCATCCTACTCACTTCTCTGTTCGATATGGCAGTACTGATGTCCCAGGTCCCTAGGCTATCCTTTATTTGGGGAAAGAGCTTTTTTTTTTTTTTTTTTACCCCCAGAATAAATAAAAACAGAAATTTCATCTTAATAAGGCAAGTGTCCTCCTCTGCTGCAATTTCAGCTGGTGGCAAACAATCATTCTGTGCATCAAGTTGGTTTTCTTGGAAAGGAAAATAACGCATAGTTTCTTTCTCATTGTGTGGAGTGCAGATCACTAGTACACTAGAAACGCATCTATAAATGAATAAACAAAGATGCATGTACTGCGTAATATAATACGCTGTTGAACTATTTAGAAATGAAAAACTTAGAAATATTCAGGAAAGAATTTCAAACCCGGGAAGACAATAATCTAATGGGTTTGTGAAATAATGTTTAAACAATACAACTTTACCACCATAGCACAGCAATCTAAATTACTTTTATTCTTTCATGGTAATATTTCTTCTCAGGCAGTCATAAGTCTAGACATCTCAAAAGTAGCAAGTTTAAGAGAAAAATGTAGATGTAGAGAAACTAAGTCATTACCATGGCACATAACTGAGCCAGAATAAATGAAAAAAAAATAATTTTAATGTTTTTTTCCTCTTTAAGAAATAATGTTGCCTACTCCTTTCCAACAAAATATTTTTTTGCATAAGTTGCTAAATTGGAAAATGATGATGACTTGGGGGGGGGGTGGTGTTTTGCCCACATTAGGAAATAATGAAAACAGTCTCTCTTCAAGAATTAATTCTGAATTCCCTGTGCAAAAGTCAATGAAGTTCATAAAGCATAGTTTCTAATGATGGGGCCATAGGCCACGTGAATCAGAATCCCCTGATGTTCGTTAATAATTCAGATTTCTAGACTCTATCCTAGATGCAGTCATCTGAATTCAGGGAATCTGCCTTTTTATATGGTTCCTGGATATTCTCTAAAGCTTTAGAATCATTTGTACAGTATTATTAGTACTTTTACCCTTAAGTATCAACATTATAAGCCTATATAAGAGCAGTAAATTAGCACAATTATTTAGTATCATGAAACTATAAGATATAATAGTAATGGGAATATGGGTGAGGGAATTCAACCATAAAGACTTCTACTTAAAGAATAATAATAATAATAATAATGATTAAAAGTATTTTTGTCATGCTTCCTGAGTATCAGAAACTAAGATAGGAACTTCAGATGCAATGATTAATAGTGCCTGGTTTCTATCCTTTGATGAGAGGGTGACTTGGGCAATAAATATTGATTGTTTTTTCTGTATTTTACATATCATCAAGTTTTCTCAAACTCTCAATCATAATATTGAATCCCTTTTTAATCTTGAGACCTTTCTCTGAGAAATGATGAGACTTTAATCATTCTGCTCCAGACTAGATTGGTTGTCATCTGGCCTGCCAAATAGCTTTATCCTTCTCTAATTTTTTGAGTTGGAGCTGCTATTTCCTGTAACCCATGATGTCCTCTTTTTGGTTTCCTCCCTGTTTTCCTGGTGTACATCCTCAAATAGCTTACTAATAAATTGTACATAGTAAGTAAATTTTCTGAGCCCTTGCATATCTGAAATTGCTTTGCTCTGTCTTCACTTTTAATTGGTAGTATGATTGGGATACAATTCTACGTTGAAATTACATTTTCTTTGAATTTTGACATCAATGATTTTCTCTTATCATTAATGTTACTTTCTCTCTCCCCCTCTCTCTACTTCTCTGAAATCAATAAAAAATATTTTTTAAAAACTAACACATGATTTTCGTTTTGGGGAGATATATATAAATGTGTAATCAATGTCATAACTGGCTGAGTGACAAAAGACCAGACAAACCAGTGAATAGTATGGATAAGACAGGCAGGTGTATAAAAAGATGATCAAGATTGATTTAAAATGAGATGGAGCTAGATTTGGTGATGAGAGTCATCAAATATCTCAGGTCATGAAGAAAAGCCTCCATATTTTGGCTGCAGCCTGTCTACACACAACTGCTGTCTTTGCCACCATAGCTCCTATTATACAGTTGAGCTGACAAAGGTGCTTTTGTTGTGATTGGCAAAAACAGAAAGAAAAGGAGCAGTTGGGTAAAGAAAAGATGGAAGAGAAAAGGGAGTAAAAGAGATGAGAAGGGAGAAAATGAGGAAAGGAAAGATTAAGTAGAAGATTAAATGAAGGAAGGTCAAGAACAGATTATTTATGAAGGAAATTAACACCATTAAGGGCAAGCTTTTAATCTAAATGTCAAGCAAGAGAAGGCTCAAAGGAAAGTTTGTACAGAAGAAAGGTTTGATTATCCATTGGTTTGCTTAGCACTTTACTTGTCCTTACTTAGTCACTTAGCCAGATTAACTTGATTAAGGAAAAAATTTTAAGGGTCTGATTTTAACCATCAAAACCTTAAATTAATAGAGATACAAGCACAAAAACGCATAGCCACAAAAGAAGGAGAATAAAGAAGGTGGGGGTGGAAAGTGGTGGTCAGCATTCAGGGCTTGTGATACCAGGATCCTAGGATCTACATCTCCCACCTGCTGCTTGATCTGTGGTTCTTGGGAAAGCTGTTTCCTCTGAGGTGCTGTCTGCTTCTGGAGAATCCTGAGAGATTCTCACTTTTTAGTTTCCTATTGGCAGGAAGGCTTAGGAGGTGGGTACAAGATCTCTTTTTAACTGGGAGACATTAATCCAAAAGTAAATTCCCTTGAGTTTCACTTCAGTGTTTACGGATAAGAGGACCTGATAAGCCCCCTTCTAAGGAGGTTCAAAAGCAGTGACTTACTGGTGTCATTTCCAGTAAACCAGGTCTCTAGGCTGAAGGTCACAGGGATTCTTTAGCTTGTCTTTGAACACCTTGGCCTTTTTGTATACTGCATTATACAAAACACCTTGGCCTCTTTGTATAGTGCATTAAACCTCTGAGATGTTTGGCCATATCAGCCTTAGAAAGAGAAGAGGTAAGATCCCCAGTAGGGCATCCAGAGACAAGGTCATATGTGGGTAGTCTATGAGTTTCTGTCGAAGAAGACTTAATGGCCATAAGAGCTAAGAGTAAAGTCTTTGACCACAGCAAACGAAGTTTCTTGGATGGTTTTGCAAGTTTTTGTTTCAAAAGTATCATTCATTCTGAATACTGGAGAGACGGTAGGGACAGTAAAACTTCAGCATGACAGACAAAGTCTTAAGAATTCCTGAATTACTGTTCTAGTGAAATGGGTAGACAAGTCTATCTCTACCACTAGCCAAATGTGTGAATATTACCTAAGTCTAAAGTTTCTTTACTACTATTCAAACAGTTACTTCATAACAAGGAAAAAGTTCTAGTCAACAGACAATAGTAAGGAAATATAGCTACGCAGGTGGAATAACTGAATACAATCTACTGTGCTTTTGAGTTAGAATCCTCATGTGAAAAATATAATAAATTTTCATGCTGACCTGGGGAGTGGGGTTAAGTTACAGAAGATAGTCTCTAGAGAGTTTGGCCAGGTCAAGAGCTCAGCTATGCCAGTTTTCAATAGATCATGTATAGGGACAACCAGCTCAAAAAAGTTAGGTATCCAATGTTTACCTTGTCCAATGAGACCAAGAAATCCTCCAGATTGGTACTTGGCTAAGAGAGTTCACAAGTAGCTCTTCATTTTTTAAGGGAAAGAGGCTTTCTGTAATGTATGATGCCATGACCTAGATAACGGACTTGCGACTAATACAATTGACAGCTGTCTTTAGAAACTTTGTGTATCTTATACACTAAACACTGTCAGCAAAGGGAGAGGATAAATTCTGAAAGACTTTCAATCTATCAGAACGTAACAGAGACCATTCACATGTTGTGTGTGTGTGTGTATGTACAAATTATGTATTTTTACTAGTATGTAAGAGGGAGCTGGGTGTCTCTAAACTGTCTCTAAGGTTGGGGTTATATAATTCTAAGAAGTACTTCTCAGATGTTACTTCTGTATACCTTGGGACAACAACTGTCTGTGTATTGTTGATTTTTCCCAAGCAAATACCAATAAATGCAGTGACTGAGGGCAAGGCCATTCTAAGGAATGCTGAGCATAGACCTACCACTGTAAGATGTAGTGGCTGTTTCTATAAATGAGGATGAAGTGGTGCTAAGTTTGAGGACTACAGGGAAGAAAGAAAACACAAGCTCATTAACAGCCCTTAAATCTGTGGAAAGCTGTAGCCATGCCTGTTTGTTTTTCTACGGGTGAAGCAGAGGTGTTACAATGGCTAGTACAGAAGATAATGAGTTTTTCCTGTAGGTGTGCAGAGAGGGTGCAGCCCTTCAAAAACTTATTTTTAAAAGTTATTTTGGGTCATTTTCAGTAAAGGCATAAAGTAGTTGATTAAGATCTGAAAGATACATCCTCCTTTATGTGTTCCATGTCTGAACTCTGTTTGGCCCAGGGACGGCTGGGCACAGATTCAAGTTCAACGATGTTGGCAGGGGGATCATCAGATGATAGGTAACCACGTCGTCAAAGTACAGTCCAAGGCTGCTTCTCTTTCTGGGAGTTCCAGAAAGACCGTCAGGCCTGTGTTTAATATTGGTGCCCCACTAACAAACATGGTCTCTTCTCAACAGATTCATCAAAGAAAAATCACTCCGCAGAAAAGCATATTTAATACCAGTGAGAGGGCCCAGAGAGACAGGAAGTAGCTAAGACAACAGCTGAGTCTGAGGGATATAAGAGACAACTACCACTGACACATTTTTTTTAAAGCAGCTTTATTGAGGAATAAGTAATATAAAAAGAAAGCTATGAAACATTTTTATTAGAGAAAGAAATGATAAAAAAGTAGTCAAGTTTATAATCCAGAGTGTAGTCCTAATAGCAACACGAAATGGAACATTCTTGGTTTTGCAACTGTATGGAAGGCTTTTGTTTTTTGTTGAGGGCAACTGTTGGCAGATCAGAGCAGCTAGTCACTCTGAAGGGTATTTAGTCTGTCAGACAGTTTATTTTTTTCCTTTTTAGATATTATCTTTTGCTCTAAGAAGGGCTGGTGTTCTTTCAATGTCCTTTGTCCTTTTGATATCAGCAGGTGTCTATCTAGACTAGACCTAAGGATGCCCTTGTCCTTGTTTGTTTTTTTTCTAATTGTTTAAACCAAAAGCTAAAGAGCTATTCATTTGTTCTTAAAGTTTTCTTTTTCCTAAGTGAGAACATATTTATTTTCTCACTAAATCTGCAACCTCAGATTTAAAACCATCAGAAAAGAAAGTAAAAAAAAGGCAGTTGTGAGACCTTATTTTGTAACCCTTTTTATATCAATCTGTAGTCAATTTTTGAGCTGTATGTCTCACATCAGTCTGCCCATTAATTCTGTCTTTTTTTTCTAACCAAGTTTTAGTATTTTGAGGTCTCACAAAGACCTGAACTAATTGATAAATATCAGAAAGTACCACAGTCCAAAATTATTCAGTGCAATTTTGTCTTATTTTAAGGAGGTTTATAAGGCTTGAACTAGGTTGTGCAAATCTGATCTTGACCAGGTTAAAGCTATAAAAGCGAGGAGACTCACTGCCTAGGTACTAGCATTTGATAAAATGACTTACTCAGCTGTCCTGTCACTGAGACTCCAAGGAGGGAGAGGTCAGGATGCCCAGCACTCTAGCCTCAAGGAAGAAGCCCAGGTTGAGCAGGAGTGGGCCTAATCCTGATCCAAATGAATGTCACCGTACCAGACTGTGGAGGAAGATTAACCAGAGCAACTGTTGGCATACTCCAGTGGTTCTCAACTTAATGGGGTCAGGGTGGAGGGGAAGTGTCAGGGGGAGGAAGGAGAGGGTTGGAACAATGGCACAAGGGACATACGTCCATATCTGGAGACATTTTTGGTTGTCACAACTTAAAAGGTGGGTGTGCTAGTAGGTAGAAGCCAGGATGCTGCTAAACATCTTGATATTTAGATTTATTTTCTCAATATCTTCTGAAGAACTATCCAACCCAAATGTTGATAGGGCAGAAATTGAGAAATCCTCACAAGTCTTAGTGCTAGAAATGCCAGACACCAGAAGACTGACGGAGAGGTTTTTTTGGGGGAAAGAGGGTAAAAGTTTTAGACCTTTAACAGAAAGGGTCAAAGTTCAGTTAATTTGGGGACCCATTGGCCAAAAATAGTTCTCTGAATAGGAAAGAGTTATTCTGGCAGGTTAATATTTATTTGTTTATAAATATAATTCAGATTTATCAAGAGGGGTGGGGGAGAGTGAGGAACTAAGGTCATGGACACGAGAGGGTTGAAAGGAACAACCTGGGGGGTCAAAGACAGGTGAAGGCCACAGTAGAATGTCCTCTTATAAGAACAATAGGAAACACATACAGGAGACCTGTGAAAGTGGGAACGTTATCAAATTTCAGGATTCTGTCTGGTGGAGGAGTATTTTTCCCTTTAGAATAAAAAATAAGAATATGAAGCATAGTAATTAAGTTAGTTTACTATTCAAAGAGCTATATAATATGGGATACAACCTGTAGTATTACTCTGGTCAATAACATTTAGGTAGAGATATTAAACCTGTCTGTTTCTGCTATAGATCCATATTGAAGATTTTTAATTGAGTAATTTTAACCTTGCAGCTTCTTACCAGGCTGATCCTTACATAAACTAAACTAAAGTGGGCAGGATTCTTACTGAAGGTGGAACATCTTCAAAAACAAATATATGTTTAAAAGTAGTTAAGGGAAAATGGTGCATTGTTTGAACTGGTTGAATGAAATCTGTAAAGATTGCAGGCTGTTATTCAGCATTACAGAAGCCAAGTTTCTTTGAAAAATGTTCTTAAGTACAAACATCAATTCCTCATTAAATCTGCATGTTTTTAAAAGGCCCTCCACTAACTTTTTCTAAGAGTTAACAAAAATAGTTGCAGGAAATTTAACAGGTTTCAATAGGTGAAAACGACGTCCTATCACAACCAGGCAGAGAAAATGACATTTTCATGAGTGGAGGCCTGCCATGGAAATACTTTAACAAAGGCCCTTCCACAAAGAAACCTGGTCAAAGACTGAGGAACAGAGATATGCATATGAGAAAGCACAATGCCTGTTAATAAACAGGCCTGTTTCCTTTTAATGTGTAATCTTTTAGCTTTCTGCCTGGATGATGTTATATAAGGCCATCATAATCAACAAATTTCACTGCTTCTGAGGAGAAGGGGAAGTCTAAACACATCAGCAATTTCTTAAGAAAGTAAAAATGCCAAACAAATCAGGAATTCATTAACTGGATGGTGCTGACATTTCCCAGTGGCTTTTGGAGAACTGAACCATTCATTCTTCAATCTTTACCCAGGAACGGGGGCTCTTTGATAGTACGTGTGAAGTGTGATTTTGTTTAGACTTAAGAAAAAGAAAAGAAAAGAAACGTGATCTGATGTGCATTTCTGCCTTCAGGTTTTAGTATTTTATTGACCTGAGGTACCTCCATGGGCAACAGACCTTCCATATCTTATTCCCAATCCATGCTCCTTGATCATCTCTGATGGTAGACTCTGAAGGATCTGCATCATCTACAACTGGTTATATCATAGAATACATAGAATAAAATTTCTTTCGAAACAGCTTTTATGTCTTTCTCTAGATTACATTAGTTGTTCTTTTAGAAGTACTCATTTCACAATTTCATCTTTATCATATTTGATTCACTGTAGTTAGAATCTATTCACAGTCTATAAATAGCAAGGCTAAATAATAAATGCCAATTCCTTTCTCTTTACCACATGAATAGGCAGTCCACTGGTCAGAGTAATAGATGTCCTAAAAAGAAGACAATAAGGATATTAAATATGAGCACACATCTTCAGCCAGTGTGGCACAAGCAGAAACAGTCTGTGAATAATTATGTTTAATAATTAAATAAAACAAAATCTCACAGCTTAGGCTCCTGGATAAAAACTTCCCCAAATCCTTCCTCATATTTATATTTCATAAGCTAAGACACTGATTGATTCTTGAATTGTTATAAACTTCTTGTCCACAAAAAATGGAAATTTTGATCTTAGTTGCATTAAAAAAGAAGATACATTTAAGAGTCTAGTACGACAATTTTATGTTCATATTTCAAAGAGTTTCTTACTCTAAATCATGCTGGTATGCCTTTGGGTATTTTGGGCGTATTGGTATGACATTGGTCTAAAAGCGTTTGTTGAATTATATATTTTTAAAATTATATTTATTTTAATTGTTTATTTTCTGAATTAAAAATTATTGAATTTTGACATTGACTAAGCAGCTATAGGCACTCTTGCTTTGAGTATTATTTAGGAGTATCATTTTAGAAAAATTTATTAAAATTATGCTTAAGTATTATTTTAGAATATTTTTGGCATTTAGAAAGAAATTTGAGAGAAAAAATATGCTATTGCTTTATAAGTGTAGCAACTAACACCAAAATATATTTTTTAACTCCAAGAGTTCATAAGTTTGTCAAATCACCACTATTTGCTTAATCAATTGAATTCTTTCAGGTTTCATGTTTTTCAGTCTTACCTACTATACTCTAAAGTATTTAAGTTATTTTCTGTTAGAAATAGAAAGTTATGTTCCATCAAGCTGATGACTCCCTTACAATGAAAACCAAGATTCACAATTGTTAATGGACTCTAAAATTGTATTCTGTGTGTATAAGATCATGGATAAGATCATAAGCCCATGGCTTCAGTGCATTCATGTTTCCCTCTGCATACTGCCTACAGAAGGCTAGAGAAATTGATCCAAAAATTTGATATATAGTACTAAATTCTAAATTATCAGGTTACCCAAAATATTTTTTAAATATATTTTATTGATTTTTTACAGAGAGGAAGGGAGAGGAATAGAGAGTTAGAAACACCAGTGAGAGAAAAGCATCGATCAGCTGCCTCCTGCACACCCCCTACTGAGGATGTGCCGGCAACCAAGGTACATGCCCTTGCCCAGAATTGAACCTGGGACCCTTCAGTCCCCAGGCCAATGCTCTATCCAGTGAGCCAAACCAGCCAGGGCTATCCAAAATATTTTAAAGCCAAGAAGTGCTCAAGTATATCAGCAAAACTTTTATAGACAGTAGTAGAGAATTTTTATAATTAGGAGTTGAGCTCTTAAGTATACAATTATAGTTGTCATCTGTTAGTCTCCACATTCTACTGCCCAGAAGTTTTAACTATAAGTTTTAATATGTTCATATGCTAGAACACTCACTGTAACTTTAGAAGTCTTCTTAAGATTCTAAAACTGCTAGTCCTTTTTCCCAAGTGTTATCAGTTATCTCTTGATTATTTGAAGTCTGCCCTCTAGTAATTTCCTCAAAAAATTTATTTGGACAATATTTTGTAATCTCTTGCATATTCAAAACTGTCTCACCATAGCCTTTATACTTGAAGCAAACTTGATTGGATATAAATATCAAGGACTTTACATATTGTTTCCTTGGATAATTGTAAGTTTTACTAGACATCTTTATCTGTAAAGTTCAACAGTTCTTCTAAGCAATGTAAATCATTCTGGGATCATTTTTATCTGCTAAAAGTGTACCCTTTCAACTTCAAATTTCAAGCACTTTTGTTTGTTTCAAGAAAGTACTTAGTTATAGTTTTAAATAGTTGTTTTGTCCTGTTATTTTAGTTTTCTTTTGGGGGGACTCCAGTTATTCATTTCTTGGATCTCCTTTGTGATTTGTATAGTTTATCAATTTCCTATAATATTTCGCCTATTTTTATTTCATTTCATTCATTTTCTTTCCTTTTTTTTTTTTTTTGCATTTCTATCTCCCCTTAAGGTGTTTCTGTGTTCTTAGTAAATAATCTTTATTTCTCAGGTTTTAACTTTTTCTTCTATTTCTCTACCAAATTATTCCAGTTTAGTTTTACACTTTTCTGTTATCTGACCGTTATCTTCCTGAGGTCTTCTACTTCTATTGCGTAAATTTTTCTTTATGGCTTCATCTTTCTTTTTAATTCATGTTGGTATGCTGGCTACAGTTTTCATCTGCTTTATCTCAACATATCTGCTGGTACTCTTTTATCACCAGCAGGAAAATTGTGCTACTTTTCACATTTTTTAAATATTTTGTCTGAAGATTATGAATATTACTTGTTATTTGAATGATTTAGGGCAAGGATGATTCTTTAGGTTTTACCAGTCAGGGACATGCCAAGCCAAGGGCCATTCGCCCATCATATAGGCCTCTGTAAAGACAGGCCTCCCCAGCCTCTTAGAATTTAATCAGGTTCTGAAGGACTTCTGCTAGCCCCCAGTTTACCTGGTTTCTTCCTGGGTTGTCATCACAAAAGGATAGATAGCCCTTGTCTTTGAAATAAATTTTTTTTCTGGATGGAACTTTCTATTCTTTCTATCTTTAACAACCCTAAATGTCATGTCCTGTTCAATACCTCACTCTCAAGATAGGGTCTTATCTTTCTGGGTGAATATTTGCTGTAAATGTATGAGACCAGCTATAGCACAGCCCCTCCGCACTCATTTTTCTTCCCCATCGCTCTGTCACTGCCTCGCGTGTGGGCCTGCTTCCCAGGTCAACTTAGTTGCCTTTGAAGCCCTTGCAAATAATTTTGAGTTTGCAGCTACTTTCTCTCTCTCACCTAATTTGTTAAAAATATAGATTGAATTTTTTATTTGTTTGTTCTGTGGGGTTTCCAGCAGGAAAAAAAAAAGGAGATGATTCAAAACTATATTGCTATCTTCCAAGAGGAACTGAAAACCTCTTAGGAAGTTTTATTAATTATAATTCTCTGACAATATCAAAATCAAAATACTTTTCTAGAGTCAAATTACTAAACAATGATATATTTTGACAGCAAATTCCCTCGCATACTATAATTTAATAAGTCAAAATTAAATTTAGCATACTATCCCTGGCTGGGTGGCTCAGTTGTTTGGAACGTTGTCCCATACACCAAAAGGTTGCAGTTTCCATTCCTGATCAGGGCATCTACCTAGGTTGCAGGTTCAATCTATGGTCGGGGTGTGAGCTAACCAATCCGTGTTTCTCTCTCACATTGATATTTCTCTCTCTTTTTCATTCCCTTCCTCTCTCTCAAAATCAATAAAAACATATCTTCGGGTGAGGATTATTTTTTTTTTTTTTTTCAAAAAAGGTAGCATACTACCATGGAATATACTTGTTTGACTGTATTTCGGGATGAATTTTGTCTTTCCAAAGTTCATATGTTGAAGACCTAGGGTGGGTCCTGATTCACTGACTAGTGTCCTTACAAGAAGAGAAAATTTGGACACACAGAGACATCAAGGATGCACACACACAGGAAAGGCCGAGTGAGGACAACCAACCATCCCAAAGTTCAGCCGTATACCGGTCAAGGAGAAGCCTCAGAAAAATCTAAACCTTGATTTTGAACTTCTGGCTTCCAGAACTGTGCGAAAATCAATTTCTGTTGTTTATGCCACTCAGTCTGTGGCATGTTGTTACAGCAGCCCTAGCAAACTAATATACACTGCTAATTCTGAAATCCAGTCTCTAGTTATCCAAGGGGAAAGAAAAGGGACGTTTGTTGTAATGAGTCGAGGTTAGATGATTTAGAATGTTGTCCTCAGTATATATGACTAAACCCCAAATCTAGCAGCTGGGCCTGTTTTTATGTGACTAATATAATATGATTTTATTTCTGAATAAATAGGTTTTCAAATGATACATTGAAAATTTATTAAAAATTAGCAATGCTTACTTTTTCCTATTTTATTCCACCTTGCCATTTCTTCCATCTTTCTACCTAAAATATTTGTCCTCAATGCCTAACATGCCATTATCTTCCATATACATGCTTATTTATCACTTTGTTAAAACCCCATTCCAGTCATGAGGCTTTTCTAGAAAGTAGAAACACGTTATTTGTACCTGCACATACATTGATGTTGCCACACAGCTGATTAGGGATTAGAGATGGCAGAGAAAGGAGTGTGGGAGTCCTTCAGCATGTGCCTTGGTATTTCTACCTTGATATCCTTGAGGTGATTCTAAAATGTTTCCTACACCCAGAGCCCCACCTCAGCTATAGCCCAGTAACTCTGTGGTCAAAAGCCTAATTAATTTGAGAAATTTGAGGAAATTTTAGGGTTACTATAAACGTGGAAGACTTTCCACTGGTGAGATCATTAAATAAACACACTGTCCCTAAGATGTACAGTATGATTTTGTTTACTCTTATTTCTCAGAAGTACATTTTCAGCATGTTATATATTTCTATGCTGGTCCATTCACATTTTGGTAGGCATATTTTTGGGGGAAAAAATCTTCAAAATGATGACTTAAATAAAAATGTAGTTCATATCTAAAAAATTTATGTATACTTGCAAAAGATTATATTTATCTGATTATATTCTAAAATTAAATACAAATTAGACCACTGATCTTAGATTGCCATTACTCTTCTTAACTCTATGGGTGTCTTAATATTAAGATTCAAGATGAAGTTTCCTGTCTTTAAAATGCTCACGTAAAGTACCTGTACTGATATTTTTAGGCAAATGTTGATGTATTAATATGTCAAGACTGTACTGAAGACTCACAATATATTTACACTACAACTTCCATTTCAAAATATATCCCCAAACGGTCTACTTCCTTCATCTCCACTGTTACAGCTGTTGTTTTCTGTCACCTGGGTAACCCTAGTAATTTCGTTATTTCTTGTTTCATGCTCTTTTACTCTTAGAATCCCTCCAAAGTGATTTTTTAAAAATATGAAGTAGATCATGTCACACACCTGCTTAAATCTGTGCACTGGCCCCCCGTTGCTCTTAGAAAACAATCAGACCTCTCTCTTGTCATGGCCCTAAATAAGCTGCGCAACTATCGACCTTTATCTCCTAAAGTTTTCCCTCTTGTCTATTGGGCTCTAGTTCCATAGGCCTTACTCCAGATTCATTCTTACCTTGAAGCCTTTGCACTTGCTGTGCCCCTGCCTAGAATTTACTACCCCCAGGACAGTCCTAGGGCAGGTTACTTTTTGTCATTCATGCCTCAAACATGTTGCACCCTAACTGTGGCTTTCTCTGACCATCCAATTAAATTATTTAATCTCCTCCCATAAGTTATCCCTTCATATAATCCTGTTTTACTTTTTATGGCATTTACCACCATTTAAAATTATCAATTTATTTGCTTTTTCTTTCTCTCTACTCTCACATAATTTCCAGAAGAGTAAGGAACCTGTATGCCGTCCTCCCCATAGTATCCCAGTACCAAGGCATGTTCATACTAATTGAGTGGGCTTTCAGTAAGTAGTTGTCAAGTATCTGTGATTAAGTGAAAGAAAAAATTGATTCCAAACATTGCCGTCTTTGCAAGCTTGCTTGGATTTCACCTAGATTAGAGTGCCTTAGTTTAAAATAATGCATTTTTCTAGTAAAAAGCAGAGTCTAATTCAATAGCTATGCCTATAAAGATCATAGGAATCAGACAATCTAATTAGTTTGCTTAGTATCTTTATGCCTCCTACTAATCCATTAAAATAATCTAGGTAACATTTCATAATAACAATTTCAATTACTCATGTGCAATTGAGACATAGGATCCCAAATAAAAGACAACTTTTAAAAAAAATCAATGAAAGGAAAACTTTTTTTCTCTTTTCTTACACAAAGAAAGAGAACTAGCGCATGAATCTCTGGGATCCTGCGCCTTATGTGCTGGAAGGGCCAAGATGACTGGGTGGAGTGACGATTACTCCTCAATGGGTCTGCACTGGGAGCTGTGCTCCCTAAACTGGACTGAAGGAAATAAAGCACGAGAAAGGTAGATTAAGAGAGCATCGGGGTGGCCAAACAGCTTGATTTACTCTCGTGTCTCAGAAACTTTCATTAAGATTTACATCATGATGCTGACCTAAGTGGCAAAGCAATTTTTTCAAAGCTGAACAAAAAAGCTAATACTCTCCATTGGGTCAAGTAACCTTTTTCTTGCTCACAGCAAGTAATGGAGTTTCCTCATGTGAATGAGACTGACCAATGGCCGTGTATCGCTGCGTTCCAGGGAAGCAGGTTCCTCATGTGATAAATCTGCACTCCACTTATTAAGGTTTTCTAAAAGCCCTTTCTCATTTTATTCATTTTTCTTAGTGAGCCCAAGAAAGGCTATTTGCAAACTCGTTTTAAAAAATGTGCAGGCTGACATTAAAATGCTCAGTGTGATTTTCAAAAGCATCTAGAGGAAAAAATGACCCAATACCTCAGGAATCAAGTTCCTAAAATTAAAAAACAAAGCAAGCACAGAGTGTGTGTACACATGCGCGCGCACACATACACACACACACACACACTATATTAAAGAGATTTAAGTGGTGGCTAAAAGTAATTAGAATGTTGTTTTTTATGTAATCAATTTCAGAAAAACTGATTTTTGTGAGACTAATCACAGAGCGGAAAAGGCCACAGAGAAACCAAGTGACATCTTAGAAACTGTTTTTTCCTAACTATTCCAACTAGTTCTCTCAGGTCACACCACTAACACTTGTGAATATAAAAAAGAAAAGTATTCCTTATTCAGTAGAGAAGTTTTAAAGGAGTGTATTATTTATTTCACAATAATAACAAAAAGCTAATTTCATATAAGTTATACAAATCAAATAATTGAATTAAGGCAAAAGAAAACTGAGAATTAAGAACTAAATCATTAGGATGTAACAATTTGTTATAAAATAATTTCTCTCACTTTCGTGAAACAATATTCTCTGTGGCAGTGTCAATACTTACTTGTTCCAGTACCTTCATTTTTATAGAACAGGTAACCACACAGAAACTTTTTCCTGAGACATTAATGACTTTAAGTTTTTAATAATCTGTAGTATTTAGATGCAATGTTCTACAATGAGAATGATATTGGAAAAGTCAAATACATACAAAACTATAAAGTATTTAGAAATCATTATATTAAATTATTACTGCAAACATATCACAACACTTCAGCAGGAATCATATCACATTTTCAAAAACAGCTGCAGTTATTTTAATATTCTTTCTCTCCATGTATAGATATACACACACATATATATATATATCAATGGCCCATCAATATCACACTCCTTTACTATTTTCATTGTTAAATGCCAACTGTAAGCTTTATATAGTTGTAGTATTTCACTTTCATGTAATTATTCAAATTATATATCAATCTAGAACAGTGCTTCTTGAGCACTAATATGCACATAAATTACATGAGATCTTGTTAAAATGCAATTCATGTTTCAGGGCCTGAGATCCTGCATTCCTAAGAACTTCACAGGATTCTAATTTTGTTGGTCTGTGGACCACACAGGAAGGTCAAACTATTCTTTCAATGTTGTAAAGCATTCCTTAATAGGAATTAGTATTTTACCTTAGAACTTGTAGTTTTTAAAGTAAAATGTGTATATTAAGCTGCTAAATTTTAACAGCTAACTTTGATATTTATTAAAGTTTCATATTAATAGATAATTTCTATAATATTAGCTAAGCATCATTTTGCAATTTTCAATTTATGTTGAGCTAATACCTATTTTGTGGATTATTAATGGTAAATGTATATAGATTATTTCATATTGATTCATGTCAGATGGAGAAACTTGTGAATTTTAAATGGGGACTTAACAGTAAACAAATGGCAGAGAATATAAACTGAAAATTAAAATATCTCATTAATGCCTTGCTGGTGTGGCTCGGTAAGTTGGAGCACCCTCTCATACATTGAAAGGCTGCGGGTTTGGTTCCCAGTCGGGGCACATAACTAGGTTGCAGGTTTAATCCCTGGTTGGGGCACATATAGGAGGCAGCCAATGAATGTTTCTCTCTCTCCCATCCCCTTTCTCTAAAGTCAGTAAACATGCCCTTGGATAAGGATTAAAAAATATCTTGTTAGCCAGTACGCTCATACTAAAAGGGTTTATTATTTTAAGATTCCATTCATAACATCAATGGGAAAGCAGCAGAAGCTCCTTGTGGAAATGTTGTTATATCAAAAAGGTCTTTCAATTACTGGATATGTTCCTCTAGAAAAAAAAATATATCAATTCTGTTAGAACAAGATATTTTACTTTCATTTGTCAGAAAATTATTGTAATATGCTGAATTTGTTAGAATAATATACTCTACTGCCATCTGCTGTAAGATCATCATAAGAAATATAAAATCACATGTGGAGACAACAAAGTGATAATAAAAGTGCAAACATTTTTCCAACTAATAAGACATCTACAGAGGTCCAGTGTGCCCTCAGGTGTGGCTCCTTGTGTGACGTGCAACCTGAACAAACACCCACGGGAGTCTGACTTCCCTCTTCTGATCTGAATGAAGGTAAAGGAAGATCCTTAAGTGGTCTCAGACCATTGAGAGAGGAATTGATGCTGTTCACATGATACAGCGTCCCGAAGGACAGTTGCAGCGTCGTTAGTGCAGACAAGGTTCAACATTCCACCTGGAGGTCGAATGAGCCTGGAGCCTGGGGTCTGCAGGGTCTGACTTGGCATCCACGTGGCTTACACTGGTGCTGGGTGGTGCTCGCTCAGGCAGAAGATGAGTTTTCACTTCTGACGCAATGACCACTTTCAGTAGCTGTTGCCTTTCGAACATCCAGTTATAGAGACTTACTTACCTCAATACTGCCAGGAGGGGTAAGCGGATATCATATAATATAACTGGATCTCTTTCTCCCTTAAATTTACACCGCAGATTGTGAAACTTAAACCTGAAGAATACGATGTCTCTCTCTGCTCTCTTGCGCATAGGGCTTCTGCCTGGATGAGAGCCTGGACATGGAAATGAAAACCCTCCGTGTTTTTTAGTATTTCACAGTATAATTCCACACTGATTTATAAACTGTAATGAGAGGTGTGCCATTAAGATAGTATACCATGTTCCATTTAAGAGATAACACTTAAGCTAAATTACTTTTATTACAGTGGTACTAAATATAGTACCTGCTGGAAATATTTTTGATAAATTCTAAATAGAAACATCTGTCATCCTCTATTTCTGTCCTTTGATGGATATCGTTTAGAAAGTGAGCACATAAATCTGACAGGAAAATACTTAAAAATTGTCTCAAAGGAATATCTGGCAATATGGTGGGCCATACTGATACAAAAAAAAAAAATCAACACATTTTTCTCATTATAAACTCATAGATAGGCTGGATACAATAAAACCAAAATTTTAAATGCAGAGTCAAGTTCAAAATGAAAACAAGGAAATCTCCAGGTTTTAGAAAGAAGAGAGAAACAAAACTAGAGCTGAAATTTTTCAGGTTCATGGATGTTTCTAACCAGGGATAGGCTCTGGGTGACAATGATCATCTCGGGGTAGAACTATAACTATAAGTGGTAAGCAGTGAATGACTTAATGCATAAGCATTCTATTTGCTGACAACTCCCATGTATATCTCTTCTGGCCAAAGTCTTCTCTGGTGCTTCATCTTCTCTTAGCTTTTCCCTCCTGGGACAATTCAATTGAAAGCCATTAAGTGGGTCTACATGTGATGGGAGTGGGGTCAGAGGTCCAATGTGGAGAATCAAAGCCCAAATGAGATGAGGAAGGAATCCACATGAGGTGGGACATTGGCCCGGAGTGGGTTTGGGGGCCCAGGTGGGGTGAGGAGGGCTCCTGTGCTGTGACACGGAGCAGCGCAGAGGATTGAAGCGAGAGTATGGAAAGGAGGGAATCCAAACAGGTTGTCAGAGCCAGTGGGATGGGACAGGTACATGCATGGGGCATGGGTTACAAATAAATGCTGAAATAAATACATTTAACCAAATCTCTCACTGTCAGAAAAAGAAATCACAAATATGAAAAGGGGGAAAAAATTTGTTGAGTCCTGTAGTGTTGGTCTGGAATCAGGGGTATCAGTGAACTACTGGTTTTCAATATTTAAAAGTACAAATATAAATAAATATATGTGTATAGCATATATACATATTCCTTAGCTCTATTTAGAAAGCATGGCACCAGTGAAAATCCCCCAAAAGAGTGAGCATACTAGGAGCTAGCATCAGATCTTAGTTTTAAATATCATTAGTCATGTAAAGGAACCAGGCCTCCTGAGAGAAAGGTCTGATTCCAGGGCTGGGGCAGGAAAAGTACCTGAAACATTTCAGGCCTGAAACATTTTGCTATACCCACAGCGATAAAGTGCTCTAAGAGTCGTGTCAAAAAAGACCCAGGAATCAGCTTCAAAGAGCTCCCAATGATTAAATTTTGGACAATATTAGCTCTAAATAAAGATAATAGTGGATCATAACCTATTGAATAAAATAGGAAATCACAGTCCATTCTGATAAATGAATAAATCAAAAGCTTTTGAGAAAAAGTATGTTAATCTAGGCGTTTCCTTAAAATACTTATTAATTACAAAGTTTGTTTTTTTTTAAAGTAACTTTTAAAGTGATATCCTGGCAAACAACTCCTTAATCAGCGATCAAGGGAACATCATAAGTAATAGGACAAGTCAAAGTGTGTATGCCACCTCATAATGGTGAGAACACAGCATTGCTTTAGTAATATTTTTGCCCAAGATATTTAACCTGAATCTAATTGTGAGGAATTATCAGGCAAAACCAAACCGAGCGACATTCTGCAAGAAAATGTTCCTGCAATTTCAAATGTGTTAAGGTCATGAAAGCCAAGGAAAGACCGACGAATGGTCCAGACAGAAGGAGGTATAATAGCTAAAGACCAATGTGATTCTGAAATGTATCCTTTCCCTCTAAGGAAAATTATTGCAATGATAATTGATGAAGCCTGACTGGAGTCTGAGGATTTTATATGTAAAGTATCAGTGTTAATGTCTTAATATTGACAATAGCACTGTGGTTACATGGGATGATGTATTTGTTTGCAGGAAATGCACACTATTTGGGGGCCCAGCATGGCAAATAATTCTCAACTGATTCGATGGAAAAATTGTTTTTTATTCTATTTCAACTTTTTTGTAAGTTTGAGGTTGTTTCAAATTTTTTTAAATCATTATTTTTAAAAATATATATTTTAATTGATTTCAGAGAGAAAGGGAAGGGGAGATAGAAACATCAATGATGAGAGAAAATCATTGATCGGCTGTCTCCTGCATGCCCTACACTGGGGATCAAGCCGCAACTTGAGAATTGAACCATGACCTCCTGATTCATAGGTCAATGTTCAACTACTGAACCACACTCACAGGGCAAAAAATATTTTTTTTTTAAATGTCAATGTTTCATCTGTATAAACAGTTACAAGTACAAAGATACTTATATAACCTAAATTGTGTGACATAAAGAACACTAAAATAATTTAGAGCACATCTATGCTAGGCATAATTCTAATCACTTTTTACATAGTATAACTAAGTAATTTCACATCAATGCTATCAACTCTATAAAAGGCCAGTCTGAGGAACATGAAGGCTATATAACTTGCCCAAAGTTATACTTAATCTCCTCTCTAACCATATGTAAATGTAATTGGTCCAGAGTAATTTTTTCTCTGGGATTTGCTTTAATACTACCTTTATTCAAATAAAACTCTCTTGATCCTTATAAACTATTATGTCAAGCTTCAGATATAGGATGTTTGTCCAGGCCCTTCCACAGGGAGCCATGGAAAATCTCCCTGCTCAAAGTCAACAAATGCAGACAGCAGGAGCAATCCCAGCGTAATTAATTGAAGAGCTGGTCTCCGCGCAGCTGAGTCAGTGGACCCACTCTTCCCCTTTCTGCTTTCCATGTTACAGAATATGATCCCATTGGCAACAAGGGTCGAACTTGGGCGGAGGATAAAACCCAAGAGTTGTTCTCTCAAGACAGTGACCATCTTTATGGGCAGAGTCTCACAGTGGGTATTGGGGCAACAATAATAAAAAATCACTAAGATCTTCAATGACACACTGAAGAAAAAAAAAGAAAGTCAGGTCCACTGAGGAGTCAAATACTAAAGCTACTGTTGCCTAGAATACAGTCCCATTTACTTCTGCAGCCAGGAAGACCTCTAGGCTGCCTGCTCCATACACCTTCACAGGAAACCATGCTTGTCAACACTGAATAAGCAGTTAACCCTCCTTCTAAACCCCCCACCCCCAAAATGCAATGACTATTGAGGAAAAAAACCATTTAAATAAAAAGAAAGCTTATTCTCGTCTTTCACTCATAGAGGACTCTGACAACCAGAGTATCCAACACTTGTTAAAACCATCAGCAAGAAGAAGGAGGATGAAGATGAACATGTGGAACAGCCACTATTCAGAGGTCACCAATACAAAAATGGACAATGGATATGAGCAGCCAATAAAAGAAGAGAAAACCTGGATTGCTAATAAAGATGTAAAAAGATGGTCAGATTGAAGAAGAAAAAATTTGTCTTGGTATGAGATGATTCTGCTCAACATCAGGTCTCACCCAGGGTTGCTCTGAAAGAACTGTTGAAGGGAAGTCCCCTCAGGAGGCCAACTGTAAGCAGGGCACCTAAGGGTTTGTTTTGCCTGGAAATGGCAACAGCCAGATACACAGATCTATACCAATACATGAGCTGTAGCTAGCAGTTTAAATGGGTGGTCAGAGACTTGGTAAGAAAACTTTTAGAAAATCCCTCTGAATGGGCAAAGAGTGTGACGATATTTGCATCACATGTGAAGGCTTCCTCATCAGAGGGTGATTTTGATAATTAGGTGGAAGATTACCGGATCCAAGGACATCAGTCCACATCCGTCTCTAGTCTCTTAATTCATTGCTCAATAGGCGCATGAAGAGAGTGGCCATGGTAGCAGGTAGGAGGGTTATACATGGATCAAGCAGCATGACTTCTATTTACTAAGACCCATCTGGCTATAGCCAGTGGCTGAATAATTTTCCAAAAGCACAGACCCACACTGGGCCACTGGTACAGCACCAGTTCTGCAAAAGAGCCAGCTACTTGGGGGTAGGTTGATTGAACTGGATTGTTTCCATCATGGAAGAAGCGGTGCTTTGTTCTTGCTGGACCGGACCCTGACGATGGATTTGCCTTTTCTGTCTGCAATGCTTCTGCCAGAACTACCATCTGTGGACTTACAAATGCCTCAAAGACCAGCATATACTTTTTCGCAGCACCATTTCTAACAAAGGAACTAATTTTATAGTAAAGTGCAGCAGTGTGTTCATGCTCATGGTATTCCCTGTCGTACCATGTCTCTAGAGCAGTTGGCATGATAGAACAACGGGGTGACCTTTTGAAGATAGTTAAGAGCCTATAGGGTGGCAGTACCTTGTAGTGCAGGAACAATGTCGTCAAGGATACAGTATATGCTCTTAATTCATGATCAGTACTTCATGCAATTTCTCCAAGAGCCAGGATTCCTGGGTTCAGGAAGGAAATGGGATTAACTTTTATCACAGTAGTAACTTAGCAACATTTCCATTTCTTGTCTCCACAGGTTTGGGTTCTGCTAGTATAGAAATCTTAGCTCTCAAAGGAGGAATTCTTCTACCAGGGGACACAACGATAATTACATTAAACTGGAAGTTAAATTTGGCACATGGCCACTTTAGGCTTCTATGTTAATAAATTAACAGGTGAAGAAGAGGGCTGTAATATTGTCTGGGGTGATGTATCTGTCTTGACAACCAAGAGGAAATTGGGTTGCTACCACACAATGGGATAAGAAGGAGTATGTCTAGACTATAGGCAATCCTCCAGAGCAACCAATAATACTCCAATGACCTATAATTAAAGTCAATGAAAAACTAAACCCAATTGAAAGTCTGCTAATGGCTCAGACCATTTGAGAATAAAGATTTTGGTCACCCCATCATATAGGAAACCTCACCAACTGAGATGCTTGCTGAGGGCAAAGGGGATTTGGAATAAGTAGTGCATGAAGTAGTTATAGATAACAACTACAATGATATAACCAGTTGCAAGAATGAGTCCTGTAATAGTTGTAAACATTCCTTTCTGATTGTGATAATGAATAAATTGGTGAGTGCATTGCCCATTTTTTCCTTCCCTCTTATCCTCCAATCATTTAATATAAGGTATGTTCATAGTAAACTTCATACTGCCATATTTAAGTTAAAGGATAGAAAAGGGAGTGTGTGATTCAGACAGATAAAGAATGAACATCACCCAAAGATGGAAAGTGGGACATTGTATCCTTTTGTGGGGAGAGGGTTACCATGTTTTATTTATACCTGAGATTGGTGTTTCATTGAGTTAGTTTGCTAAGTTCAATTACATTGGCCAGGATTCAATTCCCTGAATGTTTCCAGCTAGACTTGCCACAACAGAAACTTGCACGAGATCGAGAGGGCAGAAACAGGAATATCCAGGGTTTACTGTCTGAAGTCAGTGCCCTTCAGGCCCTGTTCGGAGCCCACATGTTTTCACTAACCTAGCACCTCACTTAAATGGCATTAGCAGAGCAGCCAGCTCCTGCCAAATATTTTCTTTCAGTTTCTCAAAGTTCTGGGCCTGGTACAAATGTGGCTCCTAAGCAAACCAACAGCTTCTTCAGCAGGTTATTCATAGAAGCGAGGTTGAAGGCTTGGAGTGGGAGTCCGTGAGTGATCAATGCAGTTTTCAGCTGGTTCCTCCTGGTTTCTAATTGTTTATGCTGCCCCTCACTGCCCTCCCCTGCCGGCCAGCTTGCCCCTAACCGCCTCTGCCTTGCCCCTGCCACCATGGCTTTGTCCTGAAGGGTGTCCGGAAGATGTCCAGTCTAATTAACATATTACCCTTTTATTAGTATAGATGCCTCCCTAGGTAAAAGAGAGAATTTGAGACAATAACAGACAAAAACTTATTATATCATTAAAAGTGGTTTAGGAATAGATAGCATTAAAAGAAGCATTTTATCTTGGATTCTTGAGAAAGCAAACCCTGAGACAAGGGTTAGTATATTATTTGGGAAGTCCTGAGAAAGGGGTGAGAAAAAGTGCCTGCAGTTAGAAAAAATGAGAAGCACTCTAAAGTGGAGCGTGACAGTGCTAAATTCTGCTTCACAAGAGTGACAAGGGAAGCCGCCAGCCATGTGGCAGATGCATTAGCTGCATGCAGGGGACTTCTCTAGAGAGGCTGCCAAGAGAGGCTGCCTGGAGTCCTCTTGGGAGGGGGTAAAGGGAAATGTACCCGCCGGGCCCCTCCCATCTCCTGCGTCTCAATGATCAAAATTCAACACAGAGCCTGCTAATCCCCTCACACTTTCAGGTTTCAGTATTGGTCCCCTTCAGATGCCAGAGCCCACCCTACCCTGTGTGCAGCTGCATCAGGGAAGCCAGGGCTGAGGGAGCGCCACTCCCTGGGCCCAAGACCATTTAGCCTGAGAGGGATGGTGCTGCCTCTTCAGAAGGAAAATAAGCCTCTTTTTCCATCAGAAAAGGACCATCTGAGGGGCCCAGAGAGCCTTGTATCTGATAAAGTAAACAAGTCAAAGGGAGATAGTTAAGGCGGGTGCTTCTGATGAACAGCCTTGGGCAAGTCCAGCGAGAAGGTCCCCTGGCTCTGTGGGCTGAATTTAAAGGGGAAGCTAATTAAATGTCTCAGCACATCATGCTTGATGAAAAACACTAAAGCATGCCTATAAAAGTCAAGATCAAGGCAGAGATGGCCACTAGGATAACAAGTACTTAGCATTTCTCTGCAGAAACTAGTCGATGTGTGTATTAAAAAGAAATTTTCACTTTAAAATGGAAAATGCTAGAGTGTCATTGTAGATAGCATAATTGCATCTTGGAAAAGGTAATGGGACTACTTGTACTATTACAAGAGATTTAAGAGAGATGGATAGATACATAATTAATAAACAGAAATCATCAGCATATTTTATAGATTGAAGGCTACAATTTGAAATGAGCATGAGCTATATAAAGAACATCTTAAAAGGCTACTACAGTCAATAAAATAACATGCAGACAAAGAATGGGAAGATTCTTGATAGGAAGATTCAATATCACAATATTTTCAACTCTAAGTTAATTTATAAACATATAACAATTCCAATAAAAATAAAAGGGAGATTTTTTTAGACTGACTTTTAATTTTTTTTTAATGTGGAAAAATAAAGGAGAATAACCACAGAAATTATAAACAAAAAATAGTGGTAAAGGGTGAATAGTCCTCCTAAATAATAAATTGTATTGTGAAGTATGTAAGTGGAAACAGTACAGTACTGACTCATGAGTAGAAGACATTTTAAAAGTCCAGAAATATACTCAACTTCATATGAGAATTTAATGTGTGGTAAAGGTTGAATTATAAATCAGTATGTCAAATATTTGTAATTCAATAAGCAATATTAGGGGAAATGTTAGGGAAACTACATACATGGAAATAAATATCAGTTGGGTCACAAGTTTAAATGTAAAAAGAAAAACTAAAAAGGATATTGAAACGTAAAATAGCAGAACATGTACTATTCTTGGTACTCTCCACATGGAGAAGACCATCTGCGATGGGAGGCTGACAGAGATCCAGAAAGCTGCCTCCTTGCCTCACATGGTGGGATGAACTCACTGTAGTTTGTGTTCCTGAGATCGCGTGGGATAAGACTGGAGCCAGACCCAGTCCAGAGCACTCTGTCCTACTTCTCTCACTCTCCTTTTCCTGCAAGCTCTTCCTAGTAACTCACCTACATAAGAATGCCCCTCAGGATCCACTTCCAGAGAACTGGACCTAAAACACTGGTGACTTTATTGTCTATTAGGAAATTAATTCAAAACAAAAGTTGAAATACAATAAAATGTACATTCTGCTCCTGGACATAAGTGAGTTTTACTGCTAAGCACATAATGCTTTATTTACTTGATTCTTTGAGATCCAACTTCAGCCCCATGAATTCCCTCATAATTTAAACTTTTGCTAATTAAAACATTAAAAAAATATATTAATAGAGGTACTGGAAAAAAAAAACCCAAGATAACATTCTTTAGCCAATTACTGCATCACCAAATATAACTTATGCTAAGTGTATGTTTGCTAGCATACATCCAATTTCAAGAACTACTGGAGAAGATGTGTACTCATTGACTAAGTAACTCCTGTTCTAGTTGTTTCTATTAAGATAATGAGAAATTTAGAAATTAATCTTTGCAAAATGATGTTTGACATTGTGTTGCTTATTCAATAAAAGTTCTAAAATTGAAATTAAGCAATTCTATTTACCACAGCAACACGAAGAATAAAATACTTAGGAATCAATTTGACAGAATAAGTTCAAGACATACACTGAAAACTACAAAATATTGTGGAAAGAAATTAAGAAAGACTTAATTGGAAAGACCACTCATCTTTATTGATTGTTGCCACCTTAACAATATTAAGTTTTCCTATCTATAAATTGATCTACAGAGTCAGTGCAATCTCCAGCTAAATTCTTGTAGCCATATTTTGTAGAAATTGACAAGCTGGTCTTAAAATTCATATGAAAATGCAGGGGGCCCATAATAGCCAAAACAATATTTACAAAAGAACAAAATTGCCCAATTCAAAACTCACTATAATATTGTGTCATTCTGGCATAAGAATAATCACAGATCAGTGGAATAGAATAAGATTCCAGAAATAAAATCATGTATTTATGGCCAATTGATATTAGACAAGAGTGCCAAGACAATTCAAAGAGGGGAAGAATAGTATTTTCAATGAATTTGTTGGGGAAACTGGATATACATGAAAAATAATGAATTAGGACCCCTACCTCTCACCATATAAAAATATTAACTCAAAATAGATCAAGGACATAAATATATAAGCTAAAACAATAGAACTCTTAGAAGAAAACAGATATATACCTTAGTGATCTTAGATTAGGCAATTGTTTCTTAGATATGAAATGCAAAACACATATAAAGTAATCAAATAAAAACTAGATAAATTGGATTTCATCAAAACAACAACAACAACAAAAATTGTACCTCAGAGAACACTACCAAGAATGTGAAAAGACAATTTACAGAATGGTAGAAAATATTGGGAGCCATGTACCTAATAAGAGTTTAGTGTTCACAACCTATGGGGAGTTTGTATAAATCAACCATTAAAATGTAAACAACCCAATTTTAATATGGTGTATATTACTGGTTTGAATGTAAAATGGTTTTTCAGCCACTACAGAAAACATTTTGTCATTCCTAAACATGTTAAACTTAGTTACCATATGACCCAGAAATCCCACTCCTAGATATATATGCCCTGGAGACTTGAAAATATATGTCCATCCAAAATGTGTGCATGTTTGTTCATAGCTGCATGTCTCATAATAGCTAAAAAGTGAAAACAACCCACATGTATATCGACTGGTGAATATATAAACAAATTGTGGTACATTTATAGAATGGAAGATTATTCAGCCATAAAAGTAAATGAAGTACGGACACATACAACAATGAAGAGGGACATTGAAAACATTATGCTAAGTGAAAGAAGCCAGTCACAAGAGACCACATATTGTATGAGTCCATTAACCAAAATATCCAGAATAAGCAATTTCATACATAAAAAGTAAATAAGTGGTTTTCAGGGGCTGAAGGCAGAAGGAAATGAGGATTTTTCTGCTAATGGGTATGGAGTTTCTTTTGGGGTGATGAAATGTCCTAAAATTAGATAGTGGAATTGGTTTCACAACTCTGTGAACATACTAAAAATTATTGCATCGTATGCTTTAGAGTGGTGAATTTTGTGATTTTTGATTATAACTCAGGGTAGTTGTTTTTCAAAAAGGGTGGGAGTTTATGTGAGGCTACTGCTACAAAAGGAATTACTGAATATACACAATATTGCCAAGAGTAGTAAGAAATGTTATTGCATCCATAATAGAAAATTCGGTTTCTCTGAAAAAGGACCAATTAAAGAACAAAAGGACTCTAAAAAATTAAAATTTGCTAATTAAAATATGAAAAAATCAATAGAGGTATTAGGAAATAAATATTTAAAATGATCCAGAAGGTAGAACCAGAATACAAAAATAAAGAAAATAAAATAGATTTAAAAATAAAATCAATGTAAGTAATACAAGTTGCAAAAGAAATAGGGGAAAGGGAGGTAAAGAAGTAATCAAAAAATAATAGAAGAAAATTTCCCAGAACTAAAAGCCATGAGTCTCTAAATCAAATGATCCCACCAAGGATCCAACAACAAAAATAATAATAATCATTTTGTTGATGGTTTTCTTTGCTGTGCAAAACTTTTTAGTTGCATGTAATCAAATTTGTTTATTTTTTCTTTTGTTACCATTGCTCAGGGAGACATGTCCAAAAGAAAAATTACTAAGACCAATATCAAAGAGTTTACTACCTAGAAGTTTTACGGTTTCAGGTCTTACATTTTAAATGTTAGTCCATTTTGAGTTTATTTTTATATATAGCATAAGAAAGTGCTACAGTTTCAGTTTTGCATGTATCTATCCAGTTTTCCCAACACCATCTTCTGAAGAGACTGTCGTTTACCAATGTATACACTTATCTTCCTTGTAGATTAATTGACCATATACATGTGGGTTTATTCCCAGGCTCTCTATTCTGATCCATTGATCTATGTGTCTGTTTTTGTGCCAGTACCATGCTGTTTTTATTACTAGAGCTTAGTTTGAAATTAGGGAGAATAACACCTATAATGTTTTGGCAATTTGGGTTATTTTGTGGTTCCATATAAATTTTAGTATTATTTATTCTAGTTTTGTAAAAAATGTCATTGGTATTTTGATATGGATTACATTAAATCTATAGATTACTTTGGGTAGTATGGACATTTTAACAATATTAATCCTTTTGATCTATGAGCACAGTATGTTCTTTCATTTATTTGTGTTGTCTTCAATTTCATTGATCAGTGACTTATAATTTCCAGAGTACAGGTATATTATGAGAAAGAGATAAGTCCTTGATACACAAGGTATGGTAAGGACCTTACCATAGGCATCTAACTAAATTTGCCACAGGAAGACATGATAGTGACTTTATAGAACTCATCATGGCTTGTAATGTTGCCAGTGATAGTGCAGTGACAGAAATGTTCTTCTATCCTAACTGAGGTCTTATAAGTGTTCCACATTTTACTGTATAACGTATTAAATGCTCCTAATGGAGGCTGCAGACTGACTAAGACCTTTGAACGATTCAATTGCAGAATTGAAAATAATGAGTAAAGAAAGATATAATGGCTTTCCAATCATCATGCAATTGTCACATGAAAACCTCATATTATGAACTTCAGGCACCTATACAATAAAGAACAGAGTGAATAAGTATTACAGGATGTGGAAGATGGAAACCAGTTAGTCATCAAAGCCAAAGGGGCATCACCTCTGACTCCCCGATTCCTGCTTATTTCTACCCCTTCAAAATTCCCACACCCTCTAAGAATACTCAATTCTTATTTTTACTTTTGGGTGCAGAATGCAGGTTCTGTTCAGGAGATATTTCTTTCTCTTATTAATAAAAATTTCCAAGAACCTTGGGGGCAAAGAATAAACTTAGGTGAATTTTACCAGTCCTTATTTTAAGGTCTTTAAGACACAGGCTTTTTCAAGGTTTCTATATTATCTCCCCACCAAAGGGGAATATTAGAAATAGATATCCTATTCAAAACACATTAAACATCCTAGTAATGAGTCTAGGAGAAAATTTTATTTCTGTAGAATTACATGCTAACATATTTCCTTTCAAATATAATTTCTTAAGCTGAATTATAGATTGGTATTTATAATTAACTGGTTGTTTAACTTGAACTTTCAAGTAGGTGTGGTTTATGGTATTTTTGTAATTTTTATGCTGTCAAATTTTTCTGAAATGTACTATAATATTGTAAAGAGTACAGCATAGATTTTTGCACCTTTTACCTTCTTTCAAAGCAGACTGGTACAGGAGCCTGTATTGAAAAGCCTTCATCAATCTTCTGTTCCTTGTTGTTATTTTATTGTTTTTGTGTTTGTGTCTCTCCTTCCCCTGAGTAGTATAGCAAAGGCTGGCAGGGGGAGTAAGTGGATCTCTACAGATGTGGGAAATAAGGGGTATGGTGTCTGTAGAGAATTCAAAACAGTAATAAAACCCATTTAGAGTGGGTCTGCTTTTTATTATTACCATGCTACTGCAATTCTAAACAGTGTTAGTGATAACATTTGCTTCCCCAAAATGATTACGTGTATGTTCTAAACAATTATGGCTGAAATTTATAATTTATATATAAGCGTCAAATTAGTAGAATTTTGTTACTTATCCTCTAAAGAAATGCTATATTCTCCTTAAAAGTTAATAGTTACCTCCTATGTAGATGTGGATTCAGCTACATGCATTTGTTTGGAGAGTAATTTCCAAAAGGTTGCAGATTTTTGTCTTGTTTCCAGTGCTGTTGGTATCTTCATCCCCTAAGGTACCACATATCCCTGCCTTCAAAGAGTAGACTCAAAATAAACAGTGATAGTGCAATGGTCATAAAGACAAAGAAACAAATAGAGTTACCTCAATCTGTCATTCTGTGTGAACACATGGAGTTTTTAATTTTGCTAAAAATGGAAGAAGTGTGCAAAGATGAGTAGCATTTTTTGTAAGTGCAAATTTTATCAATGTGAAAAATATATGTGACTATGCATGAAATATATTCTTTTTATTTTATGACTATTAGTAAGGATGGTTTTCTTAAGGGGGGAAAGGTATTTTTAAGTGATCTTCTTTGGAGTCAAATAAGGAGGTATACCACGGCCCACTGCCCTCCGTGCTAAGCCTCTCTCAATCAGTTTGTCACACATACTGCTGACTTTGATTAGTAAATATTCTGAGAAGACACATTCAGAATCTGATTACTGTTACAAAAACAAAAAATCAAATTAACGTGTAACTTTAGCAGCATAAAACTAATTTTAGAAAGCCCCCCCAAAGAATTATAACCAAGTCATGAGTAAGCTATAAATAAACATGTGTTCATGTATGTAAAACAACTATATATAGTTTATATGCAATTGTTTTATATACCCTCTTGTAAAAATATGTAAACACCCTTCTAAGTAACTGAGGTGAAAGAGGAAATTAAAATGGAAAATATGTAACATTCAGAAGTAAGTAGCAATGAGAAGGGGTTATATACCAAATCTGGACAACAGAATTGAAAGGAAAATTCAGAAGCTTTAATGTCTTTATTAGCAAACAAAGTATTTTAATAACAAAATAATTAACCTTTAAATCAAGGAGCTAGCAGGAATATTAACTCTATAAAAAAGAGAAAAAGAAAATAAAAACTAACAAAATAGGATAAGATAGTTATACTAAATATAACAAAAACAATAAGAATTAATCATTTTAACTACCTCCTATAAATTTATAAGGAAATTACAAAAGATATAATTATTTAATGGACTAATGATATGAAAAGGCACAGATATGCTTAAATTAAGGAATTACACAATAAAATAAGGAAATAAAACAACTTTCCCATTTGATGGGCAAAATTTATTTCCGATAGCATCAAGTGATAGGAAAGCAATAATAAAATGAGATTTCTGATACATGATTGATGGAATTTGAATAATGCAGTCTTTTTGGAAAAAAAAATTTGTCAGTACTTAACATTTCAAGTGACCATATCCTTTGACCTGACAATTCAACCTATAGAAATCTGTTTTATAGGAAGACTTGTTTACATGTTTACAAAGATATTCATACAGGAATACTAATTGTATCATGTTCTATAATAATAAAAATAGGAAACAACCTAAAAGTCAGTCAATATCATATTTCCACCTTATGGAATGTTATCTTGTTATTAAATTGAATGATGCAGATCTGTATTTTCTGAAATAAAAAGCTCAGTCTCCCTAATTCCCAAGTACATTAAGTGAAAAATGCTAACTTGTGGGAAAACATATAGTATAGTCTCATTTTTGCAAATAATTTTTTAAAACTAGTAAATATTCATGTCTATCTTTATAAGTAAATGCATGGATCGAAATCTGGAAGAACACACAACAAACTGTTTCCTGTAGGGATGGAATTAGAATTGGGGCAGAGAGATAATAGAAGACTTTCATTTTTCATTCTATATATTTTTATAGTAACTGAAATTCTTACAATGATGCCTTGATGAATAATTTGTAATTGTATAATGTCTATTACATATCCTCTAATATACATATAAAGATAGCAAAAGAGTGGCCAATGGAAGACAGCTCAGAAGCTAACATCAAAAACAGATGTAGAGTGGTCTCTGGAACCAGGCTGCCGGAGTTCGAGTCCTGCCACCCACCGTGTGCTCTTGGAGAGATCATTAACCTCTTTGTCTCAGTTCCTTCATCTGTGAAAAAGGGGTCGTTAATGGAGCATTATCCAAGTGAATATGTGTAAAGTCCTTAGGCCAGTGTAGCATATAGAAAGCACTCAAAGCATATAGAAAAATAGGGTTAGCAATTCTTTTTATATATATGTATATATATATTTTATTGATTTTTTACAGAGAGGAAGGGAGAGAGACAGAGAGCTAGAAACATTGATCAGCTGCCTCCTGCACATCTCCCACCGGGGATGTGCCCGCAACCCAGGTACATGCCCTCGACCAGAATCGAACCTGGGACCCTTCAGTCCGCAGGCCGACGCTCTATCCACTGAGCCAAACCGGTCTCAGCAAGTTAGCAATTCTTAATAAAGTCAGAGGAGCATTTTCCCAGAAATCATGTTTGATATGCCCAAGTTGGGAATGGATGAGAAATGAAGAGAAACACTGAAATGTTATTTTGACAGTTGCAAGGACTGAATCAAAAGAGTGGTTGTGTTGAATCCTCATGATAATAAGAAGCAAAGTGTAGTTATTTAAGAAAAATACTAATACTTTAAACATATAAGAAAAAAATGAGTGATGACAATGTAGATTAATTTGTGAGGGCAGGTTTGAAGTAAACACTATTAGAATAAAAGTGTTCAGTTTGTTTGTAGTAATGGAGAAAGAGAATCACTGTACAAAAGACTGAAGGGGTGTTGGGAGCAGAGGGCGATTGATAGAAAATGATCCCAGAGGGGACAGAAGGAGATGGAATCAGTAGCACAGAAAGAGATGGTAGGGAATTACTATTTTCAGAAAGGATTTAAACCATGGACCCAAAATAGTAAAAGTAACACAATTATAAATCCTGAGTTTGAAATCTACTTTGTACTGAGAATACTTACATAGTTTATATAGAGGAAAGGAGCAGTTTCCATGGTGGCTGAGTGTGGCTATCAGACTAAAAGACAAATTAGGGTATTAGAAGGACAGGAAGAAATTGCAGAGCCTCAGAACTATAGATGAGAATTTAAAAGAATTGTGGAAATATGAGGGAAAGTTAAATCTAGGTGTGGAATCTTAAGAAAGACTGTATTAAATCAATCAGTTATAAGAAACTCTGAAGTTTTAGTGAGATTTTGAAACTCTTCTCTAGCACAGGAAATAATGGAATTGGTGAAATGAGCTATCTACATAAATCTCTAAGGGATGTAGACATTACATTTTTGGTGTGATCTTTTCTTTTAGCATTTTGAATACCGTGTATTTAACTGTATTACAGTGCCTTCAATCATGACATACTGTGTTTGCTACTATACTTTTAAATTAAGTGAAGACATTCAACATATTTAGTGACACCTAAATTTCAGTGTATGTTTGTTTATATAATTAGAAAAGAGAGGTGGAAAAGAACCTCAAGCATACTTTCAACCACTTTAGTTACAACTAGCTCCATTCATGTCTGCCATGTTCTAAATCCCTAGGGAAAAAAAAAAATGTCTGAGGGGAAGTGAGACAAGGATGAAGAGTGAGCATGGGTCATAAATGGAATGAGCACATATGACATTTATTCCTCCACAAATTCTGACATGACTTTCTGGTGCTACAACTATTCTAGTGGGAGTCCTCTTTTCTTTGGCAGATGTTTTGGAAGAAGATAGATAAAAAGACTAGACAGAGGGACAATATATGCCTTTGTGACAAGGAAATGTACTTTTGTGCATATGTACACGAATCCTTGAAACTTATAAAAAAGACTGTATCTCACTTTAAGTAAACTCATTTACTTTACTGTAATATTTACTTTACAGAAGACTATTTCTTTTCATGAATGTTTTCTCTTGAGTTTTTTTGTTTTGGTTTGGTTTGTTTGTTTTTAAAATTAACAAGCAACCCCAGGAAACTAAACATAAGACTTGACTTATGCACAATGCTTTAGAAATGTATCAACTTTTGCCCAAATCCCAAAAGCAGAAACATAGCTATGCCAAATATGGCTCAGTAATACAGTTCTTAGGGAGTAATCTAGGCAAGAATGACGATAGAACAAGCCTAATAACACTTTTGTTGGATAGAGAGGTTTTCCTAAACTACTTGTAAAATGAAATTGGAAGAATTAATGAGGATGAAGTTGCTGCTTCAACAAGTGGCTTGGTTAAGTGAGAAGTATTTTTTTTTTTTTGCTTTGCTCTGTATAAAAAAAATCAAGAAATTGTTTTATAATATACACTTGAATATCTTCTATTTTTTCTGGTCTTAGATCTCTATAACATTTAGAGTGGAAACTTTGCCAGGCTTTATCTCTTTTTGATATCTAATTAAACCTGATTTAGTGGAAAATTTATCAGCATGCCTTTTTCCTCATATTTCATCTTTGGATATGGACAGACACCCATTTTTACCATGGACTATGTATGTTGAAAGATCAAATACATCAGCATAATTTAAATAAATCTGCACCTTATAAATTCCCACTGGATACAAGACCACAAATGGAAACAAGAACAAGGGCATGTTCAATGACATTAAAATGCAACTGATTTAAAACACAAAGGAAATACATTTCTATGGAGTGCCTAATAAATCTAAAGCAGTCATTTTCACGGGATTTTAGTGAGCCAAATACCTCAGCAACTTTCAAAAGAGAATTACATATTCATAGCATAGGGAAAAAAATATTTGTGGCTATAAGGCTACATGGACTACCAAATTACACACTTTGTTCTTTAGTCATAAGGCTCCAGCCAACTTTCTAGATTAGTAAAAATTCCTTGATAATTAGGTAGTGTGCTAAAGTGAAAATATCTCTAGAGTCTTTGTTTACTTAATTCTTTTATTTGACTGCTGCATTTATTTTAAACAGCACTAGTGGTACAGATATACCAAAATGTTTTTTTAATTGATTACACCAGTAGATCATTAGCATAATCAAGTCAACCTCTGAACAGAAGATTGTAACACAAATATATAAGAATATTATTATATTACTGTAACACACGTATATTTGCATAACAATATTAGTAGAAGGAAAAGAAGAGAAAATGATAAAGAGAGATAAGGGAGTGAATGAGAGCTGGAGGGGAGAGAGACGGAAAAAGACAAGGATTAGAGGTGATAGCATGGCTGGAGCCACAGACTAGTTCTGAACAAAAACAGAAATAAGAAATCAAGCTTTGCTAACCAAATAGCAAAAACCTTTATTTTCCCTCCTTATTACTATTATTAATGTTTTTAATGAATAGTCTTCCATTTAATGTAAATCCCAATGTTTTCCTTTTTATCTCGGCTCCCATGCCAGCAATCCTACAAAATAAAGAGCTAATATGCTAATGAGACATGATGTTGGAATGACCTTCCAGAATGACCAGTGGATGGGGCCTTGGGGCCGAGAGGCAGCCAGGGCTGTGAGGGCCAAGCTCCTTGCACAAATTTCATGCATTGGGCCTCTAGTTACCAAAGAAGAGAGGTTCATGTAAGCTTCCCTTTATCCAGATATGTTTCTTACAATCTTTCTGAGGTTTAAGAAAGACAGTTGTTCCTTCTATGAACCCAATCTTCTTATGTCTTTATGAACTCAGCACAATTCCAAGCCTATGATCCTTCCATTTATTCAACCACTTAATTAACAATCTGTTCTCTCCCAGGCATCCTATCTAATAAAAGAGAAACATGGTGATTAGCCGTACATCCGCTACCCTTCCCATTGGCTAATCAGGGAAATATGCAAATTAACTGCCAGCCAAGATGGCGGCCAACAGCCAGGCAGCTTGAAGCTAACATGAGGCTTGCTTGCTTCAGTGACAGAGAAAACCAACGGTCCCCGCCTGCCTTGCCAGCCTCTGAGCTCGCAGTTTGAAACATTGTTACAAATATAGAAGCTGAACAAAACCCCAGAAACCTGCTTTCAGCCAGCCGAGATCGCAGAGCTGGAGTTGATACAGTGTTTCGATTATAGAACCCAAACAAACCAGATACCTGCATTCAGCAGCAGAGGCCTCAGAACTGGAGCCAGAGCTAAAGCTGGCCCAGAATAAAAAAAGAAAAAAGAAAAAAAGGAGCAGTTGGGAGCTTCAGTCACCCGCCAGCCTGAAAACAGCTCTCAGCCCCTCTCCCAGACTGGCCAGGCACCCCAGTGGGGACCCCCACCCTGATCCAGGACACCCTTCAGGGCAAACCAGCTGGCCCCCACCTGTACACCAGGCCTCTATCCTATATAGTAAAAGGGTAATATGCCTCCCAGCACCGGAATCAGTGGAGCCGAGAGGCCTCCCAGCACCAGGATCAGCATGACAGGGGGCAGCGCCCAAACACCCTGATAGCCCTGCGGCTCTGTGTGTGACAGGGGGCAGGGCCACAACCTCCCTATCCGCCTTGCTCTGTTGGTGACAGGGGAAGGCGCCCCAACCCCCTGATCAGCCCTGCTCTGTGCCTGATAGGGGGGAGCTCCCCAACCCCCTGATCGGCCCTGCTCTGTGTGTGACAGGGTGCGGCGCCCCAACCCCCCCCCCCCCATGTGCCCTGCTCTGTGTGTGACAGGGTAGAGCCATAACCTCCCCATCGGCCCTGCTCTGTGGGTGATAGAGGGTGGCGCCCCAACCCCCCCCTCATGGGCCCTGCTCTGTGTGTGATGGGGTAGAGCCATAACCTCCCCATCGGCCCTGCCCTGAGTTTTACAGGGTGTGGCGCCCCAACCCCCTGATCGACCCTGCTCTGTGGGTGATAGAGGGTGGCACCCCAACCCCCTGATCCGCCCTGCTCTGTGTGTGACAGGGGGCGGTGCCCCAACTCCCCTATCAGCCCTACTCTGTGAGTGACAGGGGGGAGCCCCAACCCCCTTATTGACCCTGCTCTGTGCGTGACAGGGTACGGAGCCCCAACCCCCCTTATGGGCCCTGCTTTGTGCGTGACAGGGGGCAGCGCCCCAACCCCCTGATTGGCCCTGCTCTGTGCGTGAGAGGGGGTGGTGCCGCAACCTCTCCATTGACCCTGCCTTGAGTGTGACGGGGGCATGGCAACCTCCCGATCCTCCCTGCTCTGTGCATGACAGGGGGCGGCGCCCCAACTCCCCAATCAGCCCTGCTCTGAGCCCAACCAGGGGCTGCACCTAGGGATTGGGCCTGCCCTCTGCCACCTGGGAGCAGGCCTAAGCCAGCAGGTCGTTATCTCCCGAGGGGTCCCAGACTGCGAGAGGGCACAGGCCGGGCTGAGGGACCCCCCTCACACCCGAGTGCACAAATTTTTGTGCACCGGGCCTCTAGTTATACTATACTAGCCTCTAAAGAAATGTCAACAAAACAGACAAAAATCCCTGCCCTCATGAAGCTTACACTGTACATGGGGAGGGAAAACATGGGAGAGAGGTGTATAATAAAGAAAAAAATAAAATATAGAGATAATAATACATGCTGTGGAGTAAAACAATGCAGGAAATATGAGTAGAGAGTGTGTTTGTGGAGGTTGAGAAAATGGTGAAGTTTTAGAGTGGTAAGGAAAAGCCTTACCAAAAAGCATCAGTTGAACATTATGCAATGTATTAATAAAAGAGTAAGTCCCTGGTATAAGTGCTCAGTGCAAATCCTCAGAGTCAGATAATGATTCTGGATGCAATTTTGATAGAGATGGGGAGTCTTTGGGGGCTAGTGACAGAGTTGTGTCATGATCTGACTTGTAGGTTAATGGATCATTCTTGTTTCGTATTGAGAGTAAAAGAATCTGAAGGTCTGTGTAGGTAAACTTAGGGTGGAAGATGTAGAATTGAAATTCTTTAGTACAGATGCAGAAGTCAAAACTATGAGGGTTGATGGGGACTTCCAAAGAAAGCATGAGGCGAACAATAGAATAGGGGCTATGATGAAAGCCTGCTGGATGCTGATATTGAAAACCGGAACAGTGAGCTGAGGTGTTTGCCCGGGGTGGTGTCTCACAACTCCGAAGAATTCACTCCTTGGGCCAGAAGATTCAAGCAAAAGTGTGGAAAATGTATTACAAGCAGATTCAGACTCCCCAATGTGGAGGGGGCCCAAAGAATGGGCTCCCGTTAAAGCCTTGTAGTCCAGGGGTATATATTTGCTATGAGCCTGCTTCTATATCCATCTGTGTCGTTGCCTGATTGATTCCCTCAATTGTTCTTGCCCAGCAATGGGCCTGAACTTGCCCTGTTTCTGTATGTCCTTTCTCTGTTCCTGTGCTGAACTTTCTGTTTCTATGCGTTCGTACACCTTGTGACTGCAGGCCCTCCCTTGGTTTCCCATGCCTCCCGCTTTTAGTCCAGAAACATTTTATTATTTCTGCTTGGTTGGTTCCTGTGGTTAGGCTGCTCAAACTGCCGTGCCTGCCCCTGCCTGTGTTTCACCTGCCATTTTTCCCACTGTACCCCTGCCCTATCTGCCTGCATTTCAATTAACCCTCTCGGTGTGTAAGGGATGGAAAGAGATGAATGAATTTAAGGAATATAAGAAAGAACTGTTCAGAAAAGTATTGTTAGAGGCACCTCTCACTGACACCAGAGAAGTGTTATTGGACAGGACAGCCCCCTGAGCCAGTGGGAGGGGCTGTCCCCAACCTCGATCCTTGTCTTCTCATATAAGGGAATTTATATGAGAAAACTTGACTGCATTGTGAAAAGCCATTGACTTAAAGTAATTAAATCATTCATCTTTATTGAAAAAAAGTAAAAGCAAAGCAAGCAAACCTATACATCTGGCTTATGAAGCACAGACAGGCTCTCAGCTAATCTGAAGAGCAAGTTGGGTGGGGGTCCAAGGCGTTATATACCCTCCTGTCAATTGGCTTCAAAATTCCTCTGCTGACTATTTTGGTACAGATTCATTCTCAAGGTCCTTTTTTTTTTTTTTTTTTTTTTTTTTTTTTTTTTTTTTTTTTTTTTTACTTTTTTGTGGCTTTCCCAGAATTCATGAAAAGCACCTGGCAACTTTATCTTGCCAAGCCTTGGGATTGCTGGCTTCTCTGGTAGTAAAACTGCCTTCCCTGCCTCGCCCCCCCGCACCACCACCCCCCTTCCCTTTCTGCATTCTTTTATCAGAGAGGTTGTTGTTGTTTTTTTACCATTTGCTCTATGTCCTTGGCTGGGGAAGATAATAGTTTGTTAGTTACAAACTGGCTGCAAATTGCCCACTCTGTTTTGCCTTGTTTTAACTTTCCTGTCTCCGTTTTCCTATTTCTCCTGCCCTGGAATCCTGTAACAGTTTTAGCTGGCTCTAAGGATCACATCCATATTTCCTCCTTCCTTTCACCCCTTACCCTGTCTGCCTAATTCTGTTTCTAACTCCTGTCAGTATGAAAAGAAACAAACAAACAAAAAGAAAGCATGCACAGAAAAGACAGTTGAGCTTCACTAAGAATCCAGGTGAACTTAGGCATCATGAATTTGAACTGACCTAAATTTGGGCTGACATATGGTTGTTTGATACACTTAGGAGTACTCTATGCCAACAATAGCATAGAAGCTTGATTAAAAATTTGATTCAGAGTTGTGGTCTTGCTGAGCAGGTACAATAAACATCAAATAACAGATATTGATAAGGGACAGTGAATACGATGTTCACCCATGTGGTTCCCAGGCAGGGGAAAGTAAATAAATCAAAAATAGGATAAATAATGAGGGAAGATAAGATTCAAGAAATGTGATCTGTATGAGTTTGAAGAGCAGATTTATTAGAAATGAAGTTGAGAGTGAGAGTAGGAAAGGGTTGTTAGAAGTTGCTTAAGGTTGCTTAAGGTTTTTAATGTGGAATATAATATAGCAAAATATAATGATATTAAACTTAATTAAAAGTCAATGTCTAATGTATCTTAGGTTATAGACAGTTTCATTTTATGATATAAATTTAATCATTTCCATTACCATTTTTGTTCTCATAAAACCCCAAGTTAAATAATTCTCTTCCATTTTTTGCATGTATCTGTCCAATTTTCCCAACACCATTTATTGAGTAGACTGTCTTTACCTCATTGCATGTTCTTGCCCCCTTTATCAAATATTAATTGACTATAAAGGCATGGGTTTACTTCTGAGCTCTCTGTTTTTTTATTAAATTTATTGGGGTGACATTGGTTAATAAGACCTGTTTTGCCCTAACCGGTTTGGCTCAGTGGATAGAGCATTGGCCTGCAGACTGAAGGGTCCCAGGTTTGATTCCGGTCAAGGGCATGTGCCTTGGTTGTGGGCACATCCCCAGTAGGGGAAGTGCAGGAGGCAGCTGATCGAAGTTTCTCTCTCATTGATGTTTCTAGCTCTCTATCCCTCTCCCTTCCCGCTGTAAAAAAAAATCAATAAAATATATTTAAAAAAAAAAAAAGATCTGTCTCTTTTTATATACATATCTGTTTTTATGCCAGTACCATGCTGCTTTGATATGGCCTTGTAGCATAATTCTTCCAACTTTGTTCTTCCTTCTCAAGATTTCATGACTATTCGGGGTCTTTTTGGTTCCACATCTATTTTTGGAATATTGGTTCTAGTTCTGTGAAATATGCCCTTGGTATTTTGATAGGAAGTGCATTGAATCTACAGATTACTTTGGATAGTATGGAATTTTAATGATGTTAATTCTCCCTGTGAACACAATATATATTTCCACTTATTTGTATCCTCTTCAATTTCTTTGTCTTACAATTTTCCAAATATAGGTTTGTTTGTTTTTGCATCCTTGGTTAAATTTATTCCTAGGTATTTTGTTTCTTTTTTTAATGCAGTTATAAATGGGATTGTTTTCTGAGTTTCCCTTTCTGATACTTCACTAATGGTGTATAAAAATGCAACTGATTTCTGGATATTTATTTTGTATCTTGCTACTTTACTGACTTCATTTATCAGTTCCAGAAGTGTTTTGGTAAAATCTTTAGGGTTCTCCATACAGTGTATCATGGATGTGGAGAAAAGGGAACCCTGGTGCAATGTTGGTGGGAATGCAGATTGGTGCAGCTACTGTGGATAACAGTATGGAGTTTCCTCTAAAAATGTTATTATATACTAGAGGCCCAGTGCACAGAATTTGTGCACTGCGGGATGGAGATCCCTCAGCCTGTCCCCTCTCACAGTTTGGGAGCCCTCAGGAGATGTCACAAGTCACAGTCTGGCCATGGAGGTTCAGAGCAGGTGCCCCTTTGTGTGTGTGTGTGTGTGTGTGTGTGTGTGTCCACTTGGGGCCTGCCCCTAGCTGCACCATGTAGGCTAGGAGCAGGTGCCCCATGTGTGAGTGTGTATGTGTGTGTGTGTATGTGTGTGTGTGTGTGTGTGTGTGTGTGTCTACTGGAGGCCTGCCTCCAGCCACACCGCAGAGGCTCGGAGCAAGCGTTCCTCTGTGTTGATCTCTCAGGCTCTGGGCCACACCTGCATGTTGTTCTCTCAGGCTCAGGGCCACGCCTGGCCCCTCCTCCTGAGCTGGTCATAACCGTTATGGAGTCCTGACCTCATTTGCATATTATTTCTTTTTACATATAGAGAGAGAGATTGCCAGTAATTCGACTTCTTGGAGTATAATCAAAGAAACCCAAAACACAAATTTGAAAGAATATACACACCCATATGTTCATTGCAGCATTATTTACAACGAGGGGCCTGTTGCACGAAGAGATTCGTGCAATAGGCCTTCCCTTCTCCTGGCTGCAAGCACAGGTTTTCCTCCGGCACCTGGGACCCAGGCCTTCACTCCAGCAGGAGCCGCCTTCAGTCTTCCGTTTTCGCTGCTCTGGCTCACCTTCAGTCTTCCCTCCACCGCTTGGAGCCTATGTATGCAAATTAACTGCCATCTTTGTTGGCGGATAATTTGCATATCGTGCTGATTAGCCAATGGGAGGCGTAGCGAAGGTACAGTCAATTACCATGTTTGTCTATTATTAGATAGGATAGCTAAGATTTGGAAGCAGCCCAAGTACCCATCAGTAGATGAGTAGATAAAAAAGCTGTGCTACATTTACGTAATGAAATATTACTCAGCTGTAAAAAAGAAGAAAAGCTTACCATTTGGGATAGCATGGATAGATCTGGAGAGTATTATGCTAAGTGAAATAAGTCAGTCAGAGAAAGACAAAGGTCACATGATTTCACTTATATGTGGTTGGAATCTAATGAACAAAATAAAGAAAATAGATACAGATAAGAGCTGTCTGACTGACAGCTATCAGAGGGGAGGAGGATTAGGGGGCTGGGTGAAAAGGTGAAAGTTTTAAGCAAAACCCAAAACTCATAGACACAGACAACAGTATGGCGATTACTGGAGGGAAAGGAAAGTGGGGGATGTAGAAGAGAATAAAGGGGGAGGGGCAGAAATGGTGAAGGAAGAAGATTTGACTTTGGGTGGTGAAATGCTACATTTTTGTGCTACATTTACATAACAAAATATACAGATGATGTATTATAAAAATATACACTTGAAAGCTATAACATTTTATTAGCCAATGTCACCCAACAATTTCAGCAATTTAAAAAAAATTCTCTGCCAAGTGTTTTTAATCAGAAATATCTATTCTAGTATATATCAACTGACCACGATAGGGAAACTGAGGCTCCCATTGTAGGAAAGCTGCCCTAGCTTACAGAATTCTCTTTTCACATGGCATTTCAGAGTGGATATGAGACTTTACTCAAGTTTACATAGTTCTCGAGAGTCTAAATATTATGAAAGAAGTTTTGACTGATCAATCAATTCTTCTATTATTTTTTTCTGTTAAATAGTCTGGGTTAAAAGTACTCACATTAATTTAGTAAAACCAAATAAAATCAGATATAAGGAAGCAAAGACATATTAGTTAAATAAGAATGTATTGCCTGGCCGGTGTAGCTCAGTGGTTGAGTGTCAACCTATGAACTGGGAGGTCATGGTTCGATTCCTTATTCTCTCTCTCATTATTGGTGTTTCTATCTCTCCCTGTGTCTTCCTCTCTGAAATCAATAAATATATATATATTTAAGGAATGAATATATTGTTTACTACCAAATATAACCACAAAAATTAGATAGATAACCTTAATTCTAATTTTAAACTGAAGTTAAATAACTCCCTTGAAGTTGAACAATTGTGAGTAATAAAAACAGGGCAGAGCCAATCAAATGGGTATGTGTACTAGTGCACTGTGAGAGTTGAAAGCCCTGCATTTAAAATAAGGCTTATGCATAATTCATAGACTAGGTAAAATAGTTGACTAGCTCTGCTTATGCTTCTCCAACTTTTCTGTCTTTTTTTCAAAATGAGAATGCAAGGTCTACCCGGGATAATTCTGTTTTTCAGAGTGAATGCTGAAACAAATTGCCTCACCTTCTCTTGGTGAAGTGCGTTACTTTGAGTTTGCTGCTGGCCTCCTTAAGTTTCAGTAGCTGAGTGTAAACCTGAGTTTTCAGCTTCACACCTCTTTAACTACTGTTTATTAAAGTCTGTCTGCTGTGGAATGTGTGGATGCTCAGTACATTAAACCTATGCATAGACTTATGATAAAATGACCCTAAACTTGGCTTTTCTCTGGCCATTAATCTTCAAGTGTCTCTCTCTAATGTAAACCCACAAAGGAAGAACTTGGTAACTCTCTCTGCAATAGATTGAAATCAAAATTTTATGGTCCTCAAAGGTAAAACTTCTGAAAGTAAATCTGGCAGCACAAACTTCTCCTTTTTCACTTAGACCAAATATCCATTTTCCTGTAGCATTAGTACAGAATTTATCTGGAGAAAGAAATTCTCATAAAAGCTTAATTTGATGTTAAGAGAAACAAGCTAAAAGAAAGGATTAACAAAAAGGGAAGATAATTTCAGGCATAATTGGATGAATAATGTCCACCAATCTGTTAAAATAGAGAATAAAAGAAAAGTTAGGCAAAAAGTGAAAAAAGAGCTGAGAATAGAAAAAGGAACAAAGTCCCAGAGGTACATAAGAAGAAAATAAATGAAAGAAAACAATGAAAAGTACATTAAAAACAGAAATAATGAAAATATCCCACCATTTTAAAGTATAGTTTTATTATTTTAATAATATTATTAAAATATTAAATCACAGGGTGATTAGTAAACAGAGATTAAAATATTTTCTTATTAAAATTCTGTTTACATGCTGGGCTGGATTATTTTTACTTAATGTACTGCCACTTTTGTAAAACTATCTATATCTTTTCCCCTATATTGTTGGATGAATTATTTTATATAGATAAGTTCACATGAAAACAGAAAAATCACACAATATCTCAAATGCAGAGAACTTATATGTACATTAATCAAAAATTCAATTCTACTTGAATAACCACAATAATAATACTAAAAATGTTTATCTTTTCAGCATGCCTAACTATTCCATCAGTGTTTTAAGATTGCCCATTTATTTCAAGCACAATTGGGATAGCCCCAAAAATCTAATGGTTGCTTCCTCATTACAGCCATGTGCTCACATGTGCTCACATTTATTCAAATAGAGAACAATTTCCACAGCATCCTTTAAATATTAAATAAATAAATAAATAAATAAAGTATCTGATCGTGACTGCTGTTTTGTAGGTTCAGACATTTTAATGTATTCTTCCTTGGAAAAAATAACAACTAGGAACAACAATCACAGGCAAAACTTTGCAACACCAATTGCCTTGAAAAGGAAACAAATATTTCCCACACACACAGGAAAAATACTGTCCATTCCTGTCAGCCTTTTCACCTTCTTTTGTGTTCCAAGAAATTGCGAGTAATGAAAACAGGGCAGAGCCAATCAAATGGGTGTGTATACTAGTGCACTGTGAGAGTTGAAAGCCCTGCATTTAAAATAGGTTTATGCATAATTCATAGACTATGCATGTTTATGTAAATTACCGAAGGCGGAAGTGTACACGAAACCAGAATCTGAGGTAAAATGACGATATTATAATATACTGCTGGACTTGCATCTCGCCAATTCAACATTCCCCCGTTTTACTATTCTTGAAAATTACATCATGTGCCAGCCCACACTGGGAAACCTAATAAAACTTGGAGTCTTACACACGTTGTATATTTTTCAACATTTCTTTCACATTCAATATATTATTAAACACTGAAACTTAGCCATCTATAATTCAGACAGCCTGGGAATAAAGATGTATTCTGTTAATGGATGTTATAAAAGTTGAGAGAAATAGAAACATTGCCTAGAAATTTAATTTAAAGATAGAAAGTTTTTTTAATGTATGAGGATTCCACTTTAAAAAAAAATAAAAAAATGATGTCTTCCTTCAATGGTAACAGAGCCAGTGAATTTTGGAAAGTAGAATATTACTTGGAAGGCAACCTCTCACCTAACATGAGACATCGGGTGGCTTCTGGATGGTGATATTCAGTTCAGACTCATCTTGGGTTAAAGTGTTCTTTTGAACCAGTCATTGTGGGCTGCCTGCAAGGAGAAGAGCTCATTTGCATGAGCTCTCCACCTCCTGGTCAGCTCTGAAAATCTTGGCAGCTTAGCACTGTTTCAAAAATAAATAAATAAGTTCTTCCAAAGAAAACACTGTCACTGAATTAAGTCCAATGCACCTGAAATTCATTGCTTTGTTATCTTTTTAAATTGTTATAAATATAGCAGGCATTTTAAAGTCATTTCTGTTTATTCCATTCCTAATGTACTGTGTGGACCATTTTTCACATGTGTTAACGTACTATATGCAAATGACATTTAATGTGTTTTATTCACAGAATGCATTTACAAATCATTTTGCGTATGGAGGAAAGCAGTTCCTTCATTTTTGCATGTGAAACTGAAAAGGGAGGAGTACATATCACTGCATTTCTAAAATGAGAGGAAATTTAAATGGAATGAGGAAAGCACACAGATGCTATAATAGAAATTTTCTGTTACTGATTCATACATTAGTATCTTTTTCTCACTTCATAGACTTTCAAAATCTGGTACTGGATTTTCTTCCTTAAGAATTTTAAGCTCTTGTCACTAGAAATAATTACCCCTTCCATTATTTGTGGTTAGGTCCAAGTGTACTATTCTTAGCAACCAAGAAAGGAAAAAAAGAAAAGAAGAAGTCAGAAATAGCAAACGATTTTTGCTTTTAGGTGAAGCAAAAATTAATTTAAACATTTGTGTCACATGTACTACCCATAGTAACTGAGAATAATTTCTTAGCATCTAATCATCATGTGTTTTATATACAGCACTTAAAGACTTTCAAATAATTTGCAAGAAATTTATTTTATAAATTTTAAACAGTCCTCATACACTAAACTATGTAAAATACTTAAGTGTTTAAAAATGCAGAGTAGATTAAATATTGAAGGTGTATTAAAATTCCATTTTTATATAAATTAAATACGTAACAAAAAATGAATGCCTCTAATTGTGATAAAAGTAATGGGAAAAATGTGTACAATATAATGCTTTTATTCTGCTAATTTATAGAAATAGGTCCCTAAATGGTTATTATTTTCATTCCATGTATGGAATAACCAGGAAAAATGCTGGCAATTACTCTGTGAATGGTGTTCTACCCTGGCATGCAGCTATAACTAATTTGCATATAGCATTGTTGGAAATGAAGCCTCTGACATACAGATCATCATCAACATTGGGAATTCACACTGCCAACTGTACCTCCTCCTACAAATACATACCGCCACTTATGGATCAAAGGGGGTGTTGCGACTGCAGTCCTGAGCTATTAAAACACATCATGCTACTGGAATCTTAAACATGTTTAAGAAAGGGGGTCTTTATCATCAGAAGGCTGTTTTTTTTTCTCTTGTTATATAAACAAAAGGAAATTTCTTATAAACTTATTCTATGAAAATAATGATCTTTTACCTGCATAGTTATATTTTCTCAAAATGAAAAAGGTATTTGACACACAAAAAAAATTATTTGACATATTAGTAAATGGCACTTTGCATTTTTTCTTTAACAGGAAGAAAACTAAAAAGTCTTCTTTAAATTTAAAAATAAGAATGGGAAAGATCAAAATGCAGATACAATCCACTAATATTTGAGCAATGGTTTGGTAGTTTCCATGTTGATATACACTCAAGTGAGGCAATTTTGACCTCACTTATCATAAATAAATAAATAAATAAATAAGAAGGCAATAGAGAATTTTACTTAAAATTATCTAGATAATTATTTCAGAATTTCCTTCATGTTATACATACAGTCAGTGATTAGTTTATCTCCTACTACACATCTTTTTTTAAAAAAATTTTTCCTTGTGCATTTTAGAAGACTAAGTATTTTGAAAATAATGTAATGAGAGATTATATCATTTCTTTATGTAAATAAAAAATATTTCTTGATAACAAAATTTTGAATTGGTTATAGAACTTGAAAGGAATTAGCTCTTTGTGGAAAGAAAATTTTTTACCAAATTTTTTAAAGAGGCCATGTGAATGTAATAGAGAATTTACATCTGCCCTATGGGATTATCTATGTAGATTGTATCTGTACATTATATGTCAAGACTTACATATTGAGAAATATACAACAGGTATGCCCTAGAGTATAACTTATAAAGGATGCTTTCAAGAGATTTCTCTAATGCTCTCACCTATTGCCTATTACCTTTCTTGTCCTCTAATCTTCCTGAGGCTCTATTGTGCATCTTAATTTTTATTTAATGAAAAAGCTGAATAATTGGTTATTGATGATAAGAGAAAAAATCAGTCAAAAGTGGATAAGGACGGCTTGATAAAACTGAAATGAATTATGCTTTTGGTTATGTAATAATTTCCAACTGTGTTCTAGTTTAAGAAAATGTTCAATATGACACTCCTAGCTTAACTCAGTCACACATTTCACACAGGTTGTGTTTTTCAGATGATACCAAGTTACAAGAGGTTGCTAACACTTCAGAAGAAAAGATCAGTATTCAAAGTGACCTTGATAAATTGAAGAAATAGCATGAACCAGATGGAAATACTGGCTAGCCAAAGGTCCTAGAGGGGGAAAATACATAAGCTAGAATTTATCACTCATTTATTTTTTTATTCATCACATTTATTGAATGCCTACTATTGCCAGCCAAAAGTTAAATGTTATTTAATACAAATGCATTGTAGTATAGGATTCAGTCCCTTCCTTCAATGCATGCTTGGCCTTTTTTAGAAAATCAATCCCTTTCAAAATTATATGTTCCTACTTAGTGCAAAACCAATAGACTTAAGCAGAAAAAAAGTACAAGCAGATCAATAAATACCAGCATCATACTGATACACACACACACACACACACACATACAACCTTCATTCTTTTAAAGGTGAGTCACTTTGGCAGACAAAATAAGTTATATTTAATGTTTGACTTTTAATTATCATTAAGTTATCTATACTAATAAAAGGGTAATATGCTAATTAGACTGGACGTCCTTCCTGACAAAGCCAGGCCCCGGCAAAGCCGTCTGGGGTCCCGGGTGCCTGCAGCCTGCCCAGTGAAGCCGCTTGTGTGGTCCCAGGTACCTGCGACTGCGGCTGGCCCTACTGAAACCAGCCTGGGTCCCAGGTGCCTGTGGCCGGCCAGAGGGAGGAGAGCCTGAGTCCCAGTTGCGGGGGCCGAGGCAGAGGCAGTTAGGGGCGATCAGGCCAGCAGGCAGAGGTGGTTAGGGGTGATCAGGCAGGCAGGCAGGCAGTCGAGTGGTTAGGAGCCAGCGGTCTTGGATTGTGAGAGAGATGTCCGACTGCCGATTTAGGCCCTATTCCTGCAGGAATACGGCCTAAATCGGCAGTCAGACATCCCCGAAGGGGTTCCGGATTGGAGAGGGTGCAGGCCAGGCTAAGGGACACCCCCCCTTCCCCTCCAGTGCACAAATTTCGTGCACCAGGCCCCTAGTAAATAATAAAAGTAATTAAAAATATTTTACTGGTTCAACTCAGAAACAGTGTCCCCCTTTATTCATGGTTTTGTTTTCTGTGGTTTCAGTTATCTGTGGTAAACTGAGGTCTGAAAATATTAAATAGAAAATTCCACAAATAAAAAATTCAGAAGTTTGAAATTGTGTTCTGAGTATCATGATGAAATCTCACTCTCACCCTCCATGGATGTGACTTAGTCCTTTTGCTCAGTGTTTCCACTATGTGTACACCCCCTACCCATTAGTCACTTAGTGTTCCACCTCAGTTATCAGATTGACTGTCCTAGTATTGCAGTACTGTGTTTAAGTAACTCTTATTTTATTTAATCATGACCCCAAAATACAAGAGTTGTGATGCTGGCAATTAGGATATGCCAAAGAGAAGCTATAAAGTGCTTCCTTTCAGTGAAAAGGTAAGTACAGTGCAATAAGATTTTTTGAGGGAAAGAGCACCTTTATATAACTTTTATTACAGTATATTGTTATAATTGTTCTATTATTATTTATGATCTTTTTCTGTGCCCAATATATAAGTTAAACTTAGATAGATCTATATCATAGCATATATGGGGTTCAGTGCTATTCATGGATTCAGGCACCCACTGGGGTATTGGATCATGTCTCCCACAGTATAGAGGGACTACTGTACTCAATTCACATCTACAAATTTGATCCAGTAGTGTCCTACCTTGGTTTCCAGTCAGGCTGCCTTGAAGAAAAGTAATAATGCATTCTGATTTAATTTGGACAGTTTACATCTGCTTTCCCAGCATAATTATTAATATCTTTCACTCTCAGAAGTAATCAGTTTAAACAGTAAATTTTGTGATCCCTATTTTGAGGTGTCTTGTCCCTTGTAACCAAGAACTGCACATTTTGATGATGTCCAATAAGATGCCATTCCTGCCCCTGGGGTGTTGGCTGGACACTGGAGATATAAATGTCAACAGATCTTTTCAGGGGAAATCAAGGACCTGAAGGATGAACAGACTTCACACAAAGGTACCGATAAAAGGGAGCTGGTACTCAAGAAGCCATTAAAGCTGTCAAACTGGAAAAAAAAATAGGACAGCAAAGCCTAATTGTCAGCTTATCAGACACAGTTCATCTTTGAGCAAAAACCACTTTAGATAGGTATGTTGAGCTTGAAAACAATGTTCCAGAGATAAAACAGGCAAAAAAGGTAATAGTATATAATGGCAATATTCATAAATAAATATATGCCTATATATAATGAAAAATACTTCGCTACTCTTTCAGCCTTTTCAGCATTCCTTGAAAATGGACAATGTATATATTTTTTCTGATAAAATTATTTCATAACTCTTCTTACTTGGATTAGATTTCTCATAATGTTTTTCTCCTCTCAATTTTGTAACATTGGGTGTGAGGAAATAAAGAGTTAAATTTTTAAACAGTAACTGATATGCTCTCTAAAGCAATTATTTCTTCTGTCACCAAGAGATAAATGTACTACCACAAGACATTACAAATGTGCTCTTCTAGACTCTAATACAAATTACTGTCAGACCACACCACTTAAAGCCTTCCTCTTCTTATTTAGTAAAAGCCAATCTTTTTATTTTTTATGTATAAAGAAGAAAATATCTTGCTCTAATGATTGTTGAAAACATTTTAACAACTTTTAATCCTTTTAAAATAACATTAACTGTTTATTAACTCTTAGCATCATTCAATACTTAAGGACATTCTGGAACAAGTTGGTAGGAGATAAAGCCTCTAGTATGGGGTGGGTTTCCTACCATCTGTTAGAGTTACAGAAAGCACCTCAATCAATGAAAGGAACTCTAAAGTTAGTCATAACCCCAAACAAGCCTTATGAAGAAGAATTTAAACCACAAAAGTTGGAGTATAGGTTTACCTCCATTATAGTCTCATCCCAAGCAGAAATTATCTCAGGGTCATTCAGGGTATGTCGGTCTGCCAGGAGATTATGAATATAATGCATACTTTTAAGTTTGTACTATAATTTTTTTTCAATTCATTGCGCCTGTGCAAAGACGTCCAATCAGCAACTCATTTTTGGGGAACTGAAATTAAAAACCTAACAACATGGCAGTCTACAGGCCATGAAAAGGTGCCATGAATTAGGCGAAGGGTCAAGCAAGCTTGTGAGAGAACATTGAGTTTTAAATAAAGGATTCCAATCTATATAGTGGAGAATGACATAAAAATACAGAACAAAGGAGAGGTTTAACATCAGCCCAAGAGACTGACCAGGCTTTAGATGAGTTTCGAGACCAGCCCCACACATTCACACTAACCATCAACCCACTTTAATTAGTATGCCTTACAGCTCTCTGTTTTGTTTTGTTTTTCAACTAAAAAATCTATTTACAAAAAAAGTGAAGAATTAAATTTATGAATAAGTAAAGGGTGGGACTGAGAAGTAATTGCTTTGAGTTCAGAGTGGAGGTTGTGTGCTGGAATTAATGATAAATGGGTTAAATGGTATGCTGAGAGACTGGGAAACCTAGCTTCAAGACCATTTATCATGAAAAAAAATTGTCTATGCTTGATCTGGAAATTTCCACTAAGTTTAGAGTAGGGGACCACAAGGTCTTGACCTTTTCTCCCGCAAGATAATTTATACCAGACATAACAATGGCAAGAAACAGGAACAAGGAATATTCTGCATGTCATGATTTCTGTTTGCGGAAATAATGTCTACTTTCTATTTTATTATATTTCTATTAGATAGTAAAATCACTTCTCGGTGCCCTAAATAAGAACAGTTATATTTGGATGGTATCGCTTTCTTTCATCATATTTATTAAAAATGGTAATCCCATCACCCATCCTTCTTTGAAAGTAGTCAGCAGATAATTTCCCTGGAGTTTGGGCCATAGACAAAAAGTTAGTTTTGGTAGCCCCTTAAGCACTGGTGATAAATCTTAACTTCCTGGAATTTTGAAACAACAAAGAGAGAAACAGCAAAGAAACAAGATGCAATACACATACTATCTATTACTTAAAATTAACTTATTAGTACTTAATGCCACCAAATCATACACTTATAACAGTTACAATGATAAATTTTATATACTACAACTTAAGAAATTAGCTCAAGTTAAAAATTTTTAAAAAAGGCCTTTTCTTTCCCATCTTGCAAGATGGCAGCTGAAGAAGGATACTAAGAGGAAGAAACCTGAGCCAAGAAGGCTGATGCTGGTGGCAAGGCTAAGGGTAACCTCAGGCCAAGGCGCCTAAGAAGGGAAGACCCACTGCAGCTGAAACTTCGTCCTATTCAGAGGAATTGGTCGTTATTCCACATTGGCTGTGCATTCCCCAAAGGCCATGTACAAGAGGCTAAATCCAGGCTTGGAAAGAAATAATAGGAGAGGGTTCTTCCTACTGTCACAAAACCAATTGGTGGTGACGAGAATGGTGATACCCGAGTTGTTAAAGTTTGCAAAATGCTTAGGTATTATCCAGCTGAAGACGTGCCTTGAAAGCTATTGAGCCGTGGCAAGAACCCCTTCAGTCAGCATGTGAGAAAACTGCAGCCAGCTTCACTCCCGGGACCATTCTGATCATCCTCACCACAGAGGCAAGAGGGTGGTTTCCTGAAGCAGCTGAGCAGAGCTTGCTACTTGTCACTAGACCTCTGGCTCTCAATCTAGTGCCTCTGCATAGAACACACCAGAAATTTGTCATCGCCACCAAAATCGCTATCAGTGGAATGAAAATCCCCACTTCAAGACATTGTGCAAGCCCAGGCACCAGGAGGTGAGATCTTCGACACAGAGAAATACAAGATCACAGAGCAGCGCAAGGTTGATCAGAAAGCCATGGGCTCTCAGTAGATGAATGGATTAGAAAACTGTGGTACATCTACACGATGGAATACTATGCTGCTCTAAAAAGGAAGGAACTCTTACCATTTGCAACGTCATGGATGGAACTGGAGAGCATTATGCTAAGTGAAATAAGCCAGTCAATGAAGGAAAAATACCACATGATCTCACTCATTCATGGATAATAGAGACCATTATAAACTTTTGAACAATAATAGATTCAGAGGCAGAGCTGCCTCAAACAGATTGTCAAACTGCAGTGGGAAGGCCGGGGAGGGTTGGGGGGCAGGAGGTAGGGGGGTAAGAGATCAACTAAAGGACTTGTATGCATGCGTATAAGCATAACCAATGGACATAAGACACTGGGGGATAGGGGAGGCTGGGGGACTGTCTAGGGCGGGGGGATAAAATGGACACATATGTAATACCCTTTGTAATACTTTAAGCAATAAAAAAATTAAAAAAAAAAAAAAAAAAAAAAAAAAAAAAAAAGAAAGCCATGGGCTCTCACATCCTTCCAAAAATCAAAGCTGTCTCTCGGCTCCAGGGCTACAGAGCCTCCGCTCTGTGTTTGCTCTCAGCAGTGGGCTTCATCCTCGCAAACTGGTGTTCTAAATCTCGTACGAAGAACCTAATTAAATACCTGATTTGTTTCAAAAAATAACAAAAATAAAAAAGGCTTTGTTTAAAAAAAGAAAAATCCTTTGACTTCTTTCTGCCTTTTCAACTGCTGAGCTTTAGAGCCACGAACTGTGTGTGTGTGGGGGGGGGGGGGGGGAGATAACTAATTAGGACTTGAATGGAGAAAGAAGAAGAAATCGGTAGGATTGGGCCAGAATAAGGCAGGCCTTGAGACTGTTATCTCAGGAACGCATTTGGAATAAAACAAGTTTAGTCCTCAGCCATCTTTATTTTTGAGGTCTTTATTACCATTGTGGGGAGAATTAAAACAAATGACCAAGTAAAAAGAAGAGGAGACAGGTGGTAATTAAGAGCGGAAAAAATTAATTTTTAAACATTGAGAAGTCCTGGAGAACAGTGATTGCTTTGCTACAACTGCAGTGATATGAGGACTATTAATTTGTCTAGAAAAAAGAAAAATAGTTGAAACATCAAAGAATTAAGCAAAGTAATACCTGCTATATGTTAAAAGCATATAACCAGATGTTACCCCTATAGAGATTGCATTTTTCAAAAGACCATCAGAATCATATTTAGTAAAATATTTTCTCTGTTTTCCCCTTTTGAATTCCTAAAGCTGAGGGAAATCAGGTATTCTTTATGCAGTGCAAGCCAATATGTTAAATTTCTCGATCAAAAAAAATGTATGCCGTAGGGAATTAACTTAGCTTAATTCCCACTTATGGACTATTTAATGGGCCTGTGATACTTCTCTATGCTGCTCTGTGATGCTATTCTCATGCTCCTTCTTTTTCCATTCATTGTTCTCTGCCAGAAACAACTCTTTGCTCCTGCTTCCTTGGTCACTGTCACATACCAAGCAAGAGATAGATGAGTTAAAAACCAAACATGATAACAAACTACCCACTGGCAGATAGTTGTAAAAGCACAGGTCTGCTTCCTCAGGGGAAAATAAATGGCAGACAGAGGCTTCCCTTCTAATAGGATGATGTATTTCTAAAGGATTATTTATAACAAAATAGTTTCTTCTCCGTTTTGTAGAAAATTAAAGACAAAGATACAAAAACATCATGAGCCTTTGCTTTTGTTTTGCATTTTAGTGACATGCTGACCCAAGTCCAAAGACAGAGATAAAAAGTTTTGATTACGGTCCTTGGTAATAGAGACTTTCCCTGGTTTTCCTCCCACTTGGTTTCCCTTCAGAGAAATAACAAATGAAAGCATCGTGGCTATATGCATCAGCTCTGAGCAGTTATTCATTAGAAGAAAGTTCCCACTGGGGCTTCCCATCTCTCCTTTCATCACCTTCCCTTGTTGGGGGGATGTATGTTGGTACAGCCTTTTGGGAATATCTTTAAATTTTAAAATACACATGCTCCTTGATCCTGACACTTGCATAAATATTTCTGTAGGATTGATTTTGAGAAAGAGAAAAGCAGCCCCTGACATGCAGAAACTGGGCTAACACTTACAGCTAGACCTTGATGGTGTTAATTACTTGCCTGGCACCTACAGCTAGACAGAGGTGTTCTTCTGCTGGACATGAACTATCTGGTAGAACACCAACATCAGACAAGGTCACCTTCTGACCTTGATGAAGTGAGACCAAAGAAAAACAAACAAAACAAAAGACAGCTTCCTAGACTCTTTCCCATAATTGCCTAACCATACCCAAATTTTCTAAGTGCTTTCTAACCCTCTCTTACAGAGATCCTCCATGGTCCTCCATGATGGTGGTCTCTCTTAACTGTGACAAGCAATAGCGCAACTTACTTTCTGGTGGTCTTTGGTGGGAGGGCAGGAACAGTTCTTAGAGAAAGAATGTTGTTTATAGCAATAATTATAATAACAGAAATCGAGGATGACCTATTTGTTCAAAAACATGGAAAAGATTCTAGAACTTATGATACATCTATTTTATGAAATAGCCTTTGAAGGGTAAGTTAGATGCATGGCTATTGGAATTGGAAGGAGGGATCTCTAAGACTTGCTGCTATAGGGGAGGAGAGGGCAAGCAAGTGAAATAAAATTACAAAGAATACGATACTAGATTATGTTTAAAGAAAAACAAACCTGTGTGTTCTGGAAGAAGGCACATCAAACTCTTAAGAGTGGCATTGGGAAGGGATAAAAAGGATATTTTCATATTTCAACTTATATACATCTATATTGTTTTAATTTTGACAAGGTTTTGTCATTTTGTAATTTTTAAAAAATTGGCTTGTCAATAAATGCATATATATATTTTTTTTTAAAGCATAATATGCTAATTAGACCGGACATCCTTCCAACGTCCTTCCGGACGACCTTCCAGACAAAGCCAGGGCTGCGAGGGAAGCCCGGGTCCTGGGGGCCAGAGGGAAGCTGGTGCCGGCAGCCGGGAGAAGGAAGGCCTACTCTTGCATTAATTTCATTCATCGGACCTCTAGTATATATATAATGTGTATGTGCATTGTAATGTTGAGGGAGTGGTATATACACATTTCTCTGCATCTGCTTTTTATATACATCACAAAAATTCTCTAAGTCAACTGGTGTAAGCCTAAGTCAGTATTTGTAATCCTATATAATAAAAGGCTAATATGCAAATCAACCAAACAGCAGAACAACCAGCCGCTATGATGTGCACTGACCACCAGGGGGCAGACGCTCAAAGCAGGAGCTGCCTCCTGGTGGTCAGTGCGCTCCCACAGGGGGAGGACCACTCAGCCAGAAGCTGGCTCACAGCTGGCGAGCACAGCAACAGTGGCAGGAGCCTCTCCCGCCTCTGCAGCAGTGCTAAGTATGTCTGACTGATAGCTTAGGCCCACTCCCCGCAGGGCTCCTGGACTGCTAGAGGGCATAGGCTGGGCTGAGGGACCCCCCTCCCCCAAGTGCATGAATCTTGTGCACTGGGCCTCTAGTAGCTATATAATGTTTCACAATAAAGATGATCAGAAATTATTCATCCATTCTCCTATTGATATATATTTGTTTTATGTACTTTTTTGGCCATTATATATGATATATTTGTATATATTTTGGCCACTGTATATATTTTCTTGTATGTGCATAGTTTCATTTCAGTGTTTTTTATCTGTCATACAATGACAGGAATGAGATTTGAAGGTCAACGGGCATGGACTATTTCCAATTTAAATAGATATTGACAGAGTTTTCCTCAAAATAATTTATATTTCTATTTGCAGTGTTTCAGAATACCCGTTCCTCTAAATCCCAGTTAACAGTAGGTGTTACCCTTTTTCCTAAATTTTGCTATGCAGATATAAAGTAATAACCTAATTTTACATTAGTTTGCATTTCCTTCCAAAAAAGTAGTTGGGTATATGTTCATTTATTTGTTAGCAATTTTGGATTTACTTGTCTGTTATGTAGCCATCCTTTTTACTTTGTAATGCATCTTAGAGATTTAAAAGGTAAATTTGATCAGTATACAGAAATTTCATATGTGGATAGTTTTTAATTGTTCATCTATACCTTATAAACTAATATAGTCATCACATTCCATAAATAAATATTTCTATTATTTTCTCCAGAAAAACAATGAATTGAGTCTTACAGTCAAATTTATTTCTTTTTTTTAAATATATTTTATTGATTTTTTACAGAGAGGAAGGGAGAGAGACAGAGAGTTAGAAACATCGATGAGAGAGAAACATCCCGCAACCAAGGCACATGCCCCTGACCGGAATCGAACCCGGGACCTTTCAGTCCACAGGCTGACGCTCTATCCACTGAGCTAAAACAGCTAGGGCCAAATTTATTTCTTTAAACCAATGAGTAAACAAGTATACTGTACCTTGGAAGACCAATTCCAAACACAGAATTAGGAAATACAAAGTATCATCAGTGTATTTTCTCCACACCAAATGCAAAGCTTCAGTTATTTATTTTCTAAAACTAAAAAAGTCACAGAAAATAATTCAAGTGAAACTTCAGAATAAAGTTATTAGTCAGAAAAATCTATCCAAAGTCATCACAACCAGTTACTATAATTTGAACATGTACTGTACTGCAATCTGAATAACCTTTAGAAGTCAGTGGTTAGTAATGACATTTACTTTTCAGTGAGTAACAATAAATGGTTTGTTGTAAGACCCCAGAGCTATATTAAAGCTGTTAGAAAAGTTTCTACACACACTTCAAAAAATATCTATTGCAAAGGATATTGTTCTCTAAAAATATTTTCTCTAGTTTTTGAAATTATGAACAATGAATTAATGTTCCAACTCTCTGACTTGCAGCCTACAACCTTTTATTGGTCACCCAACCACATAGAAATAATAAAGACCATATTCCTCATAACTCATGTACTTCATAAGAGCAATAATTTTGGAATGATCTCAAGTCATGCTTACAAATATGTGTTAAACCCATACCAATTTCACCCTTTTGTTTATAGTAGTCTCAGAAGCCACTCTTTGTTACCATTCATCTAGCAAAACTTTTCACCAGCTAAAGATAGATGTGTAAATAACAATTTAGAAAGTTTCTACAGATAGCATTACATTTTTATTTGTACTTTGTTGATATGTCTTAGAGTTTTCAAATACTTGTTTTTATTTTCTTAGAATGTTCACATTTTGATAAAGATGAGAAATAAGGTAACCCATGATAAAAAAAATAAGTGGGAAATTTTGCATATATACTTATTATAAGCATATAATTAATTTGATGCTCAAATTATCTGATTCTACATTTTAAAATGAAAAGACACTATCAGTTATAACCATTCTGTCTTTTAAAAGTATATATTAGTTTTTAAAAGTATATGTTAGTTTTAATTCCTATTGAATTGCTTGCAAATGCTTATAATACTAATGATATTTCTCTATAAATCTACTTGCTGCTGTTCTTCACTTATGACACTATAGGTAAAATATTATGATTGGAAGTACAACTGTGGCTGAAAATTCCAGTGTCTTAACTAGTGCTTCAGTTCACAATGAACACAGGATAGCCTGCAGCATAGATTCAGAATCCACCTACAGTTTCCCTAAAATGTGTATCAGCTAATTAGCCCACATGTACTGATAACACATGAGCAATTTTCAATAACTTTTAACATAAAGATAATATGTGTTTGTTATGAGAATTTTGGGGAAAACTGTAAAGAATTTATAATGTTTATCTGTAAGCCTACTACTGTCATATTAATATATACATACATATATAAATATATATACATCTACATAAATATATATCATACATACACATATACATACACCAACTTTATAAATATACTAGTGGCCTGGTGCATGAAATTCGTGCATGGGTGGGGGTGTTCTTCAACCTAGCCTTCACCCTCTCCAATCTGGGATCCCCCATAGGGATGGGGCCTAAACCAGCAGTCAGACACCCCTCTCACAATCCAGGACTGCTGGCTCCTAACCGCTCACCTGACTGCCTGCCTGATTGCCCCTAACCACTCTGCCTGCCGGCCTGCTCAGCCCAACTCCCCCTCGCCCCCGCTGGCCTGCTCACCTCCAACTGCCCCACCCCCCCGCCAGCCTGATCGCCCCCAACTTACCCCCACTGATTGCCTGCTCACCCCCAACGGCCCCTCCCACCAGCCTGATCACCCACAACTGCCCTACCCCTTTGGCCCCTAACCGCCTCTACCTCGGCCCTGCCACCATGGCTCTTTCCAAAACATCTGGAAGGTCTCCCAGTCTAATTAGCATATTAACCTTTTATTAGTATAAATAGAGGCCTGGTGCACAGGTGGGGGCCAGCTGGTTTGCCCTGAAGGGTGACCTGGATCAGGGTGGGGGTTCCCTTGGGGGGCGGGGCGGCCTGGGCAAGGGGCCTGTGGTGGTTTGCAGGCCGGCCATGCTCCCATTGGGGTGGGGTGTCCCCACTGGGGATGGTGCCTGCCTAGGCGAGGGGTTGGGGCAGTTTGCAGGCCAGCCACGCCCCCATGGGGTGAGGGTCCCGGCTGGGGGGCCATGGCCAGCCTCGGTGAGGGGCTGAGGGCCGTTTTCAGGCTGGCCACACCCCCTTAAGGGTGGGGGTCCCCGCTGGGGTACCTGGCCAGCCTGGGTGAGGGGCTGATGCCTGTTTGCAGGCTGGCCACAGTCCCCAGGCAGGACCCTCACCCTGATGGTGGTGTGGCCAGCCTGGGAGAGGGGCTGAGGGCCATTTTCAGGCCCCTCCCTCAGCGGCCGGCCCGAGTGACTCAAGCCTCCCACGCTCAGGCCAGCTCCATGGCCGCCGCCATCTTTTTCCCGCTAATTTGCATATTCCATCCTGATTGGCTGTGGGGTTGTTGTGAAGGTACAGTCGATTTACATATTTGTCTATTATTAGTGTAGAATACATACAATCCACAAAAATTGAGATCATATTATATGTCTTATTTTGAAGGCCATTTTCCATACTACATATGTCTTACAAAAATTTTAAACATACTCGTGCTTTGCATATCTTTAAATCATACTTCTACATTGGTATAATAGTAACTATAGTAACATTCTATGTCCAGAATAAATCTGTTTCTTACAGATATCCAACTTGATTGGATATCTTTGAATTTCAAGATATCCTTGAATTTTGCTTAGATATTTTAAAGGATCAATTCCTTCTTTTAAGTAATTGATAAGAAATCAGTACACTGGTGACTTAACTTCACACTAGATGTGGCTTTTAAAAGGTGAAAGGTCTCTTAGTTGTTGTTTTATAAATATTGAACTCCAATTTTAAGAAAGTTAAGAGGACATGAACAAGCTGGGTTGAGCTACTACACATGGAAGCTAGTTTTGTTTTTATCTTTTAAAGGCACACTTAGGAACATAAATCTAAGTGATAAAAGGTATTTAAGGCCTCAGTAATATATACATATTAAAAAATACCATTCATAAGTAGATAGTAATTTTTTTTGTTTTGCATCAAATTTACTTAAACATTTCCTTTATATAAAGGATATTTATAAATTAACCATAAGCCCATTATGGGACTGAACTATATGCTTCCCTTCAATCTCAGTGACTAACACATTTTTGTTGGTTGTTGCCACTGCTGTTTCCACTGTGGGTAAAACTGGTAAGAAAGTCATCTTGCTTTCTTCTTCACTTTATTGCTCCTCATAATTCAGGGAAGCTAATGAATATTTGAGTGATCTCTGAAATAGAGTTCAACAAGTATGGAATAATAAAGCAAAAAATATAAGTCTTAGCGCTTGGTGAGATTATTGAAAAGACTTTTAAAGTGGGGCATTCATACTGAATTGAGTTGAGCAATCTTGTGTGCCCAGGCTACAGGCAAAGATCTTACAGTGGATAATTCACATTCCCTTATTACTCTGAGTTGATTTTCTCTCCATTCTTACACTCTAAATAATGTCCTCCATCCTTGGCCTCTTACTCTACAGATAATGTTATTTATGGCAATTATTACTGATCTTTAAACATGCTACAATCTCATTAATAATCTATATTCTTTATGAGTCAGTATATCTGCTACAAAATACCAATATATTCTTATGGTCAACTTATTTGTTGTTGCTGGCTGTTAGAGAAAAAATCATAGTGGTATGAGTGGTATCCCTGGACCCTAGGCACCAGAGCCCTTCAGCCTTTAAGTGTGTATTGGCTGGAACTGTCAGAGGTCACCACCTGCAAATCCTCCAAGGATGGAGCTACTGAAGACAGTCACTGCCAAATTGGAAGTGAAACTCTCATTTTCTGGCTTCCTCCTCCATCCTTGCTAATGATGAGAAGGCTAAACTGAGGTGGCAACGTGAAAACTGTTTCAATGAGAGAAGAACATAATAAAGTTTTGCAAAACTTTGGAGAGGTCAGCTTTAGATATTATGTTCTATTTACCATGATTTCATTGTGCACCAGGAGTTCAGTAGGTTTTCTTGGATTCTGTAAATCAGACTGGTTAGTAGTCTTCACTAGATTATCCTTGTGATTTCATAGAGGCTTAGGCTACAAGGGTGCAGGGTAACACTAATAACACAGTATTTCTTAGATGTCTATATTTTCCTATTAAGAATAAATTAGCTTATAACATTTCCTGCAGGCTAATGTAAGATATATAAACTTTTTACAACAGATTCAGGCAGCGGGGTCTCTAGGAAACTGGAGGTTATGACAGAAAGAAGGTATCATAGAATGGGGAAAAGGGGAGTTAAAACAGTGATTAGAAAAACTCCATGAATATGAAATAACTCTGTATATTCATTTCCTTGAACCATTTAGGATCCAAATCAATGATGTACTGTAAAATGTTGACTAGTTGAAATTCGCTTCACTGAAGTTTTGACAGTGAATTGTAAGCTGTGAAAATAGTTTGTCTCCATTTTCCTCATTCTTGGAAACTCTCTCAATAAAACTGTTTTGTTTTCTACACTACTCTCCCATGAGCATCTCCTTCTATAAGAAGTGTCTTTGTGCATATAACCACATACTATTATCTTCTCGTTTTTTCACTTTGCATGAATTCTCAGATATGTGCTAATTAAAATGCCACCCCCAAAAAAGTTATTTCTAAGTTGGGCTGCTGCTAATCTAGCCCTCCCAGTATATTTTAAATGCCCTAGGATGCACTAGCGTATTGAGAAATATCAACCCTAGAGAACAAGATTTATCACTCCTGTCAAATAGCACTGGCACTGATGAATTCTGACATTCACCTCAATATGTCAGAACCCACTTATTATTTAATTAGCCAATTCTATGTAACATTTGCCATTAAGGTTGACAACATATGCAACTTCTTTCTTTTCTTGTGTTATGGTGTAATCTAACATGAATTAAAGAGGAATTTTACATTGAGGGCTCAGTCTTCAAAGTCATGTATTCTTTAACCTGCAGCCTGGCATTCTTTGATTGATATGAGATTCTATGAAGAACTAAACCCTATTATAGCATTTTAAGGTCTGGTGACATTTTTTAAATACAATTTTTTGACATCCAATTGAGAATTATTTCTAAAAAGGGGTAGTTCAGGAGTAGCACATAATGGTTCATGCAGTTTATGTGAAATATAATTGTTGTTATTTAAGTAGACGCTCTCAAGTATTTGTTTATTGGGATTGAATCAGATCTTCTACTTCTAAGGGAATAGTGGAGTTTGACTATAGATTTGAAAGTGCTTCTAATTCCACATTCTGCATTGCTGATGAAGCTAAATCTCTAAGTCTAAAGTGAAAGTGGATAACCATTCTATTCACTACCCCCTTGTCTCTAAAATTCTTTCTTAAAGAAAGAGAAGCCAAACAAAATCTTAGTTTTTAGAAATGTTTGCAGCTGTTTTGTTAAACCAGCATGCTGCCCCATTACATTACTGTAATAACAATATCCCCTTGTTTTGTGGAATTTCTCCTTCGCCCATCTATCCATGTATTTCTAATATACCATTAGTATATTACTTCCCTAGCTAGAAGTTGAGTGGAACTCATACTGAGCCCAACTTATTGCTCCATCCTGAAGCTCTAGTAATTAATCTAAAACCAAATGGGTGACTCAAGCTGGACCAGAGGACTTCTTAGTAGGATCTAATTAGAGATTGTCAGGATTTTCCTATTGCTTTTTTTTCATTATTGATTAAGGTATTACATATGTGTCCTTATCCCCCTGTCCCCCCCACACACACACACTCATGCCCTCACCCCCCTGTTGTCTGTGTCCATTGGTTAGGCTTATATGCATGCATACAAGTCCTTTGGTTGATCTCTCCCCTTTACTCCCACCCTCCCCTACCTTCCCTCTGTGGTTTGATGGTCTGATCGATGCTTCTCTGTCTCTGGATCTGTTTTTGTTCATCAGTTTATGTTGTTCATTATATTCCACAAATGAGTGAGATCATGTGATATTTACCTTTCTCTGACTGGCTTATTTCACTTAGCATAATGCTCTCCAGGTTCATCCGTGCAGTTCTATTGCCTTTTGAATGCTATAGATGGAAGATTCTTAGGAAGATTCTTAGTCTGAGATAGCCTAGAGCCATATTCCCAACAATGAAGAAAATTCACATGAAAGGGTGTGTGTGGGGGGGGGAGGGGAGGGGTTGGGAGTCTGACATTCAGAACAATCAGACACAGGAGTCAGTGAGAGGAAGAAACCTGACTGTGTTAGGTCTATGAATCCTGTCATCTGTGTCCAAATTCACCCTTGCGCTTGCTATTGATTGGTTACATGAGATGAGAAATTCTCCATATTTGTTTGTTAGTTAATTTTTTGTCACTTGCAACTATAGGGTTCTGAATGACTAAATAAAAGTTCTGGGCCCTGAAATACTTGGCAGTCTTACTATTTTTTAGAAAGCCTGGAAGCTTTCTTATCAAGTACACATGGAATGGTCATTGAGGTAGGACATATTTGGACCAGATTAAGGAGACTAAAGTCTGACAGAGTGTGTTCTGTGACTATAATGGAGTTGAAATAGAAGTCAATAACAGAAAGATATCTGAAAAATCCCCAAATATTTGGAAGTTAACACACTTTGATATAACTCATACACTAAAGAAGAAATGAATAGAAATATAAATTATAAGAAATAAAATGTTTGAACTTAATTAAAATTAAAAATTAATATATTAAAATATGTTATGATAAATGTTAACATCTGTTAGTGTATCAATTCTCCCCAAATTGGTCTGTAGTTACATTGCCTAGTATGATAGCCATTAGCCACATGAAACTATTGAACACTTGATATATGGCTAGTCTGAATTAAGATGTTCTATAAGTATAAAAACACCAGATTTCAAGGATTTAGCACCAAAAAAAATATGTTAAAATGTCACATCAAGACTTTTATGTTGATTACATGTTAAAATGTTTATGAGTTAAATAAAATGTTAAATTAATTTCACAGGTGATATATTTTTATTTTTTTAGTAAGGCTACCAGAAAAACTTAATGTATGTGCCTCATATTTTTGGCTTGTATTGTACTATGGTCTGAATTTTTGTGTTCCCTCCAAATTTATATGTTGAACCCAAGGGGATGATATTATAAGGAATGGTAGATAAGAAAATAAAAAGATGAAAAAGATGCTCTTAATCATTAGTGAAATGCAAATTAAAGCCACAATGAGATACAACCACAAACTTATTAGAATAGGTAAAATATTTAAAAATTGATAATACTAAGTATAAGCAAGAATATGGAGTGAGAATTGTCATACATTGTTGGTAGGGATATACAATGGGACAACTACTGTGGGAAACAGTTGCATAGTTTCTTATAAAGTCAAATATCTCCTTACCATCCAATCCAGCAAGTTGACCCTTAGGAATTCACCCAAGAGCAAGGAAAGCAGGTCCACACAAAGATTTGTTTATGAAACTTTATAGATTATTTCATAATAGCCTTAAGTCAGAACAACCGACTGTCCATCAACAGGTAAATATATAAACAAATTATAATATGCATTCAACAAAATGTAACAGCAATAAAACGGAGTGAATTTCTTTCTTTTTTTTCATTTCGTGCAGTAAAGGCAGGAATGAATTTCTGATACCGTCAACAACCTGAGTAAATATCAAAAACATTGTTCTGAGTGAAAGACTTTAGATGCAAGAGTATATACCTTTTGATATGTGAAGCTCTAAAAAAGGCAAATTTAATCAATAGTGATAGGTCAAGGTTGCCTGGACCAGAGAGCAGGGGCGGGATTAGTGAGGGAAAAACAGAAGGGAATCTTTTGGGATGTTGGAAATTTTCTGCATCTTGATTGCAATGGTTATATCAGGGTGTATATTTGTAAAAACTCATCAAAATGTTCACTTAAAATGAATGCATTTATTTTTATGTAAATTGCACTTCAATACAGTTGGGGACATTGTTAATTGGTGAGAACAAAAGAAATTTTTAAGTGGGATACAAGACTATTTTAAATCTTTAAAGTTAGCCCTGGCCGATTTGGCTCAGTGGATAGAGCGTCGGCCTGTGGACTCAAGGGTCCCGGGTTCGATTCTGGTCAAGGCCATGTAACTTGGTTGCGAGCACATCCCCAGTAGGGAGTGTGCAGGAGGCAGCTGATCAATGTTTCTAACTCTCTATCCCTCTCCCTTCCTCTCTGTAAAAAATCATAAAATATATGTATTTTTTAAAATCTTTAAAGGTAAATTCTTACCAGTAACATTCCTTTTTTTTTTTTTACTTCACCCTGTTCTTTACTTCCCCATAAAATATCTGTTCTCATTTTATGGTTTTGGTATGCCTTCCAATACAGCAACAATGTTAAGATATAGTCACTTCCTGGTATGGTTCAGTGGATAGAGTATCGTCTTGTGGACCAAAGGGTCCTGAGTTCGATTCTAGTCATGGGAATGTATCTTGGTTGCAGGCTCCAGGGCTCGTTCAGGAGGGAACCAATTGATGTGTTTCTCTCACATCAATATTTCTCTCTGTCTTTCCCTCTCTTCCACTCTCTCTAAAAATGGATGTTTGGGTGAGGATAAAAAAAAAGATATGGCCCAGTTTTAGGGATGCAAAAAAATTAAGAAGCAATTTATATACAACTTTATAAACCTAAGAAGTGGATGGCTCACTAGCCATTTGCAAAATAATTTTGTTTTAAAGAAGAAAGGAAGAACTTCTCTCCAGAGTTCTTAACTTCTGATGTATATCAATAAAGGAAAAGTCACTTTTGCAGATAGTCTGAGAAATAATTTCCTGGCAGCCAAGTGCTGTAAGCCACAAGCTAGATAGAACATCTTTGTAAAAGAATGAAAATTCTATCTATAAAACATATTACTAAAGCTATTGTCTCTTTTCCCACAAGGGAAAATAAAGTTATAGAAGCTCAAGTCATAAATATATGGATCATAGCTTGTGAGTTTTGTAACATTTTATCACTATAAAAGAAATCTAGTGAAGCTAAACATGTGCATTTTGGTTACTCTTGTATGCTATCCTCAAACTATTATCCGTCAGTAGTCAAACAAAACTCTTCATGCTAACTGGAGGTGAGAAAGTTCAACTTGTTTATCAAGAGAGAAGTATTTTATTGCTTATGTCTTCCACAGTGAAGCAAACTGATAATGCTTTAAAGAGGAAATCTGCTCATGCTAGGAATATGATAAAAGAAATTATTTTTAGGCTTAAACTTACCTTTTGGCATAGGCATAACAAATACAATCTTCAAAATGCATTATTTTGCATCAGGCTAGCAATTTACATTTATATACATTTAGAAAAAAAAATAGTCAAAAAAAGTCTTCAACTGTGTTGATGGATAAAAACAAAAAACATGTTTGTCCCTGTCATTTTTACTTAGTAAAAGGCCTACTACCCTCGCAAGTCTAACCTGACTACAATTACAGCTTTGCCCCAAACTCACCGTGTATCTTTGGGGAGTCACTCATTCTCTCTCTTACATGTATGTCTGACAAAATGAAAGTATTAGACTGGGCAATAGATGAAGGACTTCATAAAAGCACACAGATTTTAAGTTAAGGTCTGCTGGTTCCTGGCCCCACATTCATGCTTGTGAATGTCCTATATGTCTTTGCCCTAACTGGACATGCATTTAGTTTTTGTTTGTTTTATTTCTTCTATCATCTTCCTTTCACTATAACATTGAAAAAGACTTATCTCTGCAGTGGAACTTACATTTCCTTCTTCGTCATAGCCAGCAGGCTACAGAGCATTTATATACTAATATTCTTATAACTGCTTATAGACTTCCTCCTTTTTCTAAAGTTTTAGTTCCAGTTGGAATACTTATCAGTAGACACAAAAGCACAGTGAGTAGCTTTATTCTAACATTGATAGAATAATTTATTTATCCATGTAGAAGGAAAATGAATTAGGTTTCTACTTCATACCGTACCCCAAAATCCATTACCGAAGGAATAAAAATATAAATGTGAAGGGTAAACCATAAACATTTTAGATAAAATATATTTATGACATCAGGACAGGAAAGGATTTCTTAAACAAGACATTAAAAGCAATATCCATACCAGAAAGGTTTAGGAGAAAATTACAACTTCATAATAGGGAAGAATTTTTGAGCAATACACAAAAATAATTAGAAAAGAAGAGATTGTTAAATTTAAATACATTTAACTAAATAAATTATGCCCTGGTCAGGTGGGAGCATCATCCTGCATTCTCATAGACCTACGATTGCAGGTTCTATTCCTGGCCAGGCCACAGGCCCAGGATGCAAGCTCGATTCCAAGTAGGGGGAGTGCAGGAGGAAGACGGTTGATGTTTCTCTCTCATTGATGTTTCTATCTCTTTCTCTCTCTCCATTTCTCGCTCCATTCCTCTCTCTCTCTGAAATCAATTTTTTTTAAATATATTTTATTGAGTTTTTACAGAGAGGAAAGGAGAGAGATAGAGAGTTAGAAACATCGATGAGAGAGAAACATCGATCAGCTGCCTCCTGCACACTCCCCACTGGGGATGTGCCCGCAACCAAGGTACGTGCCCTTGACTGGAATCGAACCTGGGACCTTTCAGTCTGCAGGCCGACGCTCTATCCACTGAGCCAAACCGGTTTCGGCTGAAATCAATTTTTATAAAACCATTTAAAATCAATGAAAACATTTCCTCAGGTGAGGATTAAATTTGTTTTTCTGTTCATCAAAATACACATAAAGAAAATAAAAGTAGACTACAAACTACAAGAAGATATTTTTAACAATATGGGCAAAAAAAGTTAGCATCCAGGTACAGAGAAAAACTCATAAATAAAAAGAAGATGCACTAGAAAAAAATAGCCAAAATATATAAAGAAACAACAGCATTTTTTTAGAAAACATGAATAGCTCATAAACATAAGAAAACAGACTCAGCCCCCAAGAGGGGTGGCTCAGTAGTTGAGCATCAACCTGGAACCTGGAAGTCACGGTTCTATTCCCTGTCAGGGCACATGCCTGGATTGAGGGCTAGATCCCCAGGGTGGGGCATGCAGCAGGCAGCTGATCAATGATTCTCTCTCATCATTGATGTTTCTATCTCTCTCTCCCTCTCCCTTCCTCTCTGAAATCAATAAAAATAATTTTTTAAGAAAAGAAAAAAGACTCATAACAATTATTAATTGTCAGTAAAACATAAATTAAAAACAGAACTTTATATTATTTGACATCTACTACATTGGCAAAATTTACAAACCTGTTAATATTATGTATTAGTCACAATACAAATCATTGAGAAATCTTAGACACTGTTGGTGAGAAGGTACACTGGCACTATTACTTTGTCAAACAATTTTGTCCTGTTAAGGTGAATAATCATCCCCTATAACCCAGTAATTCCACTCCTGGGTATAGAGCATCTGTCTTACATGTGTGAAAGAAATATATACAAGAGTAGCATGGTTAGTAACTGTAACACCTGGGAACAAGCTAAATCCTATCAAACAAAGAATGAATAGCTACATACGTGTATAGTCACCTAATAGAATATTATACAAGAGTGAAATGAATGAACCATATCTTCATGTTCACTATGGATGAATCTTAGACACAAGATTGAGAGGGAAAATAAAATCACATAAAACTATATACAAAATGATGGTATTTTTATAAAACCCCCAGAACCTCAATGTATTAATTATATATGCATATGTGGTTTATCTATTAAAAGGCAAGTAATTGGTAAACAAAATTCAGGGTGGTCTTTACTCCTTAGAGGGAAGAAGGGGGATGAGAGAGGAAGGAGCACACAGTGGTTGCAAAGATCTTTACAATGTCCTAATTCTTATGTTGAATTGGGATTTCATTGGGATTTAATTTATATTTCATTGGGATTTCATTATTTATTTACATGTATCAAATACTTTGTAACTACATACTTTTTGTTATAGGGTGAGCTGTGTCTCTCCCCCCAAATTTATATTTGAATTCCTAGCTCCAAGTAACTCACAATGTAAATTTACTAGTATTTGGAGATGGGTCTTTAATGAGGCAATTAAGCCAAAATGAGGTCATTACGGAGGGACATATTCCAATATGACTGTTCTTATAAGAAGAGGAGATTTGGACACAGACATGTATAGAGGGAAGAACAGGTGACCACATAGAGAGGAGACAGCCATTAGGTACAAGCCAAGGAGAGAGACCTCAGAAGACACCAACCATGCTAACCCCTTGGTTTCAGACTTCTAGCCCCCAAAAGTGTGAGAAAATACATTTCTGTTGTTTGAGCCACCAGTCTGTGGTATTTCATTATGGCAGCTCATGCAAACTAATACAATGTGATTCCATAAAACAAGATAAATTACATATATTACTTTTTTTTAGTTATTTGTGCACTTAATTCATTTCTGTTATTTGGAAACATAGCCACCATTGTGTTTTTCCATGAGGAAATCATTCCACATTTAAAACAACTGATTTACAAATTAGCATTTTGATGACAGTCCATTCACATACGCAGGGCTCAGGTTTTCCCATCTCAGCTTTCTATCGAGGGGCCCATATGTAAGTTCTTTAGTCACCTCATTACCTAACCTTGATATTTTAAAGTACCCAATTCTTTTTAGGAATAGTGATTTTTTTTTTTGTTCCTTCACAAAGCAAAGCCTGAGACCTTGGCTTGGATGCAGGTGGTTTATTTGGGAGGTGAGTCCCCTGAAACAGGAATGAGGGAGTGGAAGGTGAGACGGGTGGTTGGCGGGGGGGGGGGGGGGGGAGATAGTCAGTAAAGGTTATGCTAGGGGGCTGGTTAACGTCATGGACAATGGGGGCTCCATAAACCTGGGGCTTCTCTGATAAACCTGACTTTAGAGTTGTCCCTTGACAGACAGGAGGATGAGGCTGATCCATCAACTCCTGTCCTCCACTAGTTGAAGGTTGCTCCAGGCATTAACTCCCTGGCAGTTCCATACTGCCCTGTTCCTGGCTCAATAGTTCTATGCTTGCAAAAGGCTTAAAGTAGAAAAGCAGAGAGGCACTAGAAGTAGAGCTGTGCATAGAAACTGTCCACATAGATTTTTGCTCAAGCCCGAGGCAGGCTGAGGGCATGTGACATGGGGCATATCAGGCACCTGCTACCAATGTGTAGTTCGCCGATCTAAAACCAGTGTCTGCACTGCTCACAGTGGCAGAAAGTGTCTTACCCTACTGTGGGGGAATTACAGCATTGGAGGAGAGAAAAGGAGTCCCAAATATTAGCACCATGATATCAGCAAGGAAGAGGAATAAACAAGAAATCAATACTGAACTGCCTGCTACTTAGCCTTGACACAGTAAAGGAGCAAGAATGTTACATGTTATGAATAATCAAGCCATAGAATAATTAGAATAAAACCAATTGAATACTTATCAAATTTGGGGAGACAGGTAGAGGGAATTCAAGCTAAATATATAAGTAATATAAGAAATCACTAAAAAAATGCCTATAGATCTGATATAGACAGCGTATAAGTAGGATCCCAGATATAAAACATAAAGTCAAAATATATTGAATAAATAATTGCTCATATATTTTATTGATAACATAAAATATTAACTCATATTATTTTAACTAATCTCTCCCATTTGATATAAATAAGTTATTTTTATTTTTGCTGCCTAAGGCTTAATGCCACTAATATCAATATTGACAAAAATAATAAATGAATTAATGACTCCCTAACATAGCACCATACTTGCGAAACTGGCACGTGCTTGTGATTGCAAATAGAATTAATTTCACTGGAGCTATAATCAAAAGAGATGCCTTAGTTAAAGAATCAAGTCTGAATTGATCCTGAAAAGCAACATAGAATCACCATTATTAATGTGGTAAAACTTTCCATGCAGAAAAAAATCTTTGAGAAATGCTTATATATCTAGTACCATTTCTAAATCAGATTTGTCCTGTGTTCCCTCAAGAACCTTGTCCTTGCTATTATTTTTTCTACCTATATACCCTATCCTTTTTTGTGAGGCTAAAATCTTTCTCATTCATCAAGGACCAGCTAAAATCGACTTCCTCTGGAGAGTTGCTCTGTCTCCTTTCTTGACTCTAGCATCAGCTACCCTGAAAATTAGTCTCTCTTCAGATCTCAAGGTTTTTGAGCCTCCATTATAGCTACTTATGGTCTTTTCTTCCCCACTAAATTATAAATCCTTAAGTGTAGAATTTACATCTGATTCGTCTTTGGTTCCTACTGCACCTAAGACAAGCAATTTGTATACAATGGGAGTTCTAAAAATATTTATTGCTTTAATAAGTTAAACATGATGTAATGTACCATAAATTGTTTGTTGCTGCTTGCTTCAACATCTTACAAGTCACTTTCATTCCTACATATGCTGAAATCTGGTTCTTATATTAATTTCATCTATTTTATAATAGACTAGAGGCCTGGCTGGGGGGGGGAGGGGGCGCAGGAGGGACCACGGGAGGTTGGCCGGCTGTGGCAGCACCCTGACCCTGACTACCAAGGGGCGGCTCCTGCATTGAGCACCTGCCCCCTCGTGGTCAGTGAACCAGTCATAGCAACCAGTCAACCAGTCATTCGGTCGCTTAGGCTTTTATATAGAGAGATTAGACAGCATTGTTCTGTGCATTTAACCAGTTTTACTCAAATTAGAAATATTTTTTCAGGATTATACACCAACCTATTCATTACTCTAGATTTTATCAATTATTAGAAAATTTAAGAAAATAATAGATAACTAATTTTTCAAAATAGGTCAGTGTTTGAGAGGTAATAGGTAGGCAAGTGAAGACTTTTCATCAATAGTTGTTTTCAGATATCATAACAGCTTTTTAACTTAGGCTGTGTGCGATCTCAGATACCAAAATTATGCCTGCTTGTGTAATATGAGATGTATAAATATAGATATATGTAAAGTGCTTATCAGCAAATATGAAAAACCATATTCAGCATATCACTTCACATTTAATAAATATTTAATAAACAACTAATCACATCAAAATGTTAATACTCTAATGTCAAAACATCAATAAAATAAGTGCAGAATTCAGAAAAGAATAATTTAAAGACTTTAAAATAAAAGCCCTAGAAAGAATTAGAATGAAGTTATTAGAGTGACTTTCTTGACTTTCTTATACCAACTAGTCTAGAGATTACTTTTTGGCCACTAGTTTAGAAAGGAACATTTTTAAATGTTAAGGATATAATGACAGTCTTCTAATATTTTTTAAAATTTGGCTTTGCAACTTCTCTTTGCAAGAGAAAACTATTTTTAGGTTCAAGTCACAAAAAGTGCAAAAGCAATAGCACACTAACAGGAAAGAGACACTTTTGGAGGTGTCTCTTAACTTATAAAAGTGTATTTCACATTTATCAAATTTCCAAATTCTTTTTGGACAGTGCTGGTTTGCTACCGAAATAATTTAGAATCAGGTACTTAGCATTCAGATCCCCTGTGTTACTTAAAGCTCAACCAGGGAGACCTGAGTAGTGGATAAAGAGGGTGGCTTCCCTTGCAGGGTTATTGCTGCTAATCCCTTGTATTCAGCCTGCCCATCCCACTCTCTGGCATCATTGCCTCTCAAGAAGGGCAACATCACAGGGTAGCATACAAACAGAAAACAAAAAGGACAAAAATTGGTATATTATCCTGCTACACACACATTTCTCAGAAAATCTATATGGTACTACATTCTGGGAAATGAAGCACAGAACCAATCCCCTAAAACTGCTATATGCTCATGTGCTAGTGGCTACAAGGCACTGCATTCACACATACAAGTATGCAAAAACACCAATTTCCAAGTCACACTTGTGACTGCGGAAGAGAATAAAACTTGTCAGGCCTGGACAGGACAAGGCTTGGCAGCTCAGAGTCCCAGGGCTTCCTGGGTCAGTACGGAGCCTTGAGATCTTTCTGAGCGGCAGTCACTGGCAGGCAGCATGATCCAAGTGACTCTGTGGGAGCAAATTCTAAGAACCAGCACAAGAGGACGGAGACCCCCGAGGTCCTGGGGCCAGGCTGAGGTACACACACAGACCTGCTAGCCAAGTAAGAGCATCCTGAGGCGAAAGAAAGCGGACATGCCGGTAAAACAGCTATAAGCCACCAATGCGACTCTTCTTATAAATCCCCTATGGGCTTCCTTCCCCCTGGACATCTCAGCAGCCCACTCAAAACCCAAACTGACTCTATAAAAACAAAAACTCTGAAAATTGACAATACACACTAACTACTGTGAATGAATACAGGAAAAAGTACAGTTCTAATTACTATCATTTATGCATTTAAAGGACATCAAGTAATCAGTTCCTCTACTATTTTTTTGTTTCACTCTGGTTTTCTAGTATTTATTGCATGTGTGTTCTGTAAACATGTGTTAAATTGAATTGAATACACAGGACAAAGGGTAAACAATATCTACCAAATTCTGAAGACAGTTGGTGATATAAAAAAGCTATAGCCATAGTAAATAATTGTGCAACTAACTCAGCTAAAGTACTGCCAGAAAAAAATTAAACTGATCTGAAAGAACCATAGATCAAAAGTTGCTAATTATGAACCAGATGTATCAGTGGGTACAACTTGTTCTAAAATTCCATTCAGTCAGTCTGCTTCCTTTATTCTTTTATAAAACTGCGACTTTCTCTTATACTGCCCTCACTGCCTCATAACACACACAGGCTGTGTCCTCTTGAGTGATAATAAAGAATGGTCCCTGAGCATAGCTACTATACAGAACACTTAGGAAGACCTCCTCAGATAACCATATTAATTTAAAAGGTTGTTTCCCTGGGCTCTCAAGAGTGACATTCTGGCCCTAGCCAGTGTAGCTAACTGGTTAGAGCATTAGCCTGCACACTAGAGGGTCTTGGGTTTGATTCCTGGTCTGGGGCATATACCTGGTTTGCAGTTTCCATCGGGTGCATGTGGGAGGCAACCAATTGATGTGTCTCTCTCACATCGATGTTTCTCTCCTTCCCTCCGCCCTCTGTTTCACTCTCTAAAAATCCTTGGGTTAGGATTTTTTAAAAAAATAAAATAAAATAATAATAATAATAATAATAATAATAATAATGTGACATTCTGTGCAATACCAAAACACCATCCCCCCAATTTAATAGTAATCTATCAAATATACAAATATAGCAAGTTGTCTCAAAATCTATCAAATATACAAATATAGCAAGTTGTCTCAAAATCTCTATTAGCCTAATCAGAACCAAAATTCATCCACTGGTTTCTTAATAGCTTTTGTAGGCAGTCTCAAAAACAAACAGATGCCTTCAAATTTTCCTTCCGTAGACATATTCAAATTGTCTCTGGAACTCTCCTTTCATATGTGTATATCATAAGCTTTGACAATCTCAGATATATCTAAGGTCTAGAGAGAAATCCAAATTTGTTTTTAAAGGGTTATAAAGAGGAAAATAGTAAATTGCTATTAACCATACTAATTTTAATTCCCCTTTTTCCTAGATAAAGACTATCTTTCCTGTGACCCCAAAATAAATACAGGAATCACTTTTTAAAAATTTGATAATTTAGCTGTAAATGTGATGAATACCCAATCCCCATGCAATGTAGGAGGAGAGAATGTAGAGAGAAAGGGGCAGGTAACATCCAAACTGTCTGTCTAAATGGGTCCTGTTTCTGCTCCCCCAAAAGCACATCAGAGTACTAGAGGAAGAGTCACACACAAGACAACTCACATTCTCCCAAAGTTGTCTGTTTTTATTTACTCCATAATTTGATGTAAGGGTGCAGCCCTTTGTGATGTCTCCTTTCTACCCATAATGTTCCTCATATGAATATAGCCTTACTTTATTGTTGCACACAAATCACAAATGCAAGTTAGTAGCAGTGCTAATAGACATCATGAGGCATCAACTCTGTGCTTGACCAATCAGAGCATTTATGAGTTGAAAATTGTTGAATTAACTTATGGTCTGTTTGGTTCAAATGTTAGTCATTGGTGCATGAAAACCACAGAGCTATTTGAGGAGACTGCATATCTAGGGAAGTAATGTTTGCCAATTTACATAACCTCCAGTGGGACAAGACTTTATGAGTGAAATCGGCACCCTTTCCCTCACTATCTCGTGGCCCACACCAATCCCCCAGGGGAAGTGCATTTGGATATGTACCATTTAGCTTCTGCAGCTCCTGCTCTCTGACAGAGAGTTTAAAATCCACTCCATAAAAACAATGCAAGACTAACTACCTTTCATAGGAGGCTGAATGCGGTGGGAGGTGGTGAAGTGTCTGCTATGTTCCACATGGGGAAGCGCAGGAGGATGGAGCATGGATTCAAGGAAACTTAAGGGGCTCCAGGAGAGACAGGATGTGTGAGAAGATTGGAATCCCTTTTTGGGGTGTTCTTGAAATGCTACACCATGCAAAACTAGAACCTTTGGGTCTCAGTTTTATAAGCATCCCACATAATAGTAAATATCTATGATATTCCGTTCATAATTTTTAAAAATATTTTTATTGATTTCAGAGAGGAGGAAGGGAGAGAGAGAAAGAAACATCAATGATGAGAGAAAATCATTGATTGGCTGCCTCCTGCATGCCCACTACTGAGGATAGAGCCCAAACCGGGCATGTGCCCTGACAAGGAATTGAACTGTGGCCTCCTAATTCATAGGTCAATGCTCAACCACTGAGCCACACCAGCCATGCTATACTTTTTTTTAAAAAGGCGAAATTCTTCAAACCCAAAGATTTCCTGGGGAAAGAAGGGCTAAAGAAAATCACAAAACAATTCCATAACTTGGAAGAATATAGTAACATCATGTTAATGTGTGACAACCATGTGTACCTTATCTCTTGGTAGATTGGCCGCCTGCCTATTGTGTATAAAATCGACCCTGCACACCCAAGCCGACAGCCTGGGCAGAGCTGCGGATCCTTACCTCCAGAGCTTCCTCCAGCCTCTCCTCACCTTTACACTTTCCTTTCTCTCCTAGTAGCCGAGAGCCACATTTTAATAAGTGACCTTCAGCAAGCTGAATAATTTCTTCAGTACATGGGTACATTCAAAAGCCTTGGAGGGTTTAGCTGTAATAAGTAGTCCTAGCAAATATACGGTCGTATGAAGCCTTTGAAGTCTCTGAAAACTTCCCTTAAGTAGCCTCAATTGAAGGTTCAGACTAGATGACTTACAGAGCCCCTTGCAAAGCAAAAATCTTATGATTTGGGATCAGCAGAACCAGCTAGATATTACAGCTTACTGCAGTTAATATGGCTTTCCCACCTTTAAGAGTACTTTTGGAACCAGACAGGATACTTGAATTGTTAATCCATTAACTATTAATTAATGTTTGTTCTTCAGTGGGTAACATCCAAACAAGGCAGAGATTTGTATTCTCATTCCCCTAAGTTAAAGAAGGATGTGATAAAAAAAAAAAAAAAAAACCCACTAAATGCAATTAGAAAACATGGTACAGTTCTGCATAGCCAAACATATTTTTCTTGTCACTCTGGATCAATTGTCATTTAGCAAATTCAGGGTTTGTATTTTTCCCTCCAACAAATTCTTGCTCTTACAACTCATACCTTCCACATGTATTTCTATAACTTTATAAATAACTTTGAAAATAATATAACAATATATTTTGAATATTTTTCCAGTTAGAGACGTAAAATATCAGAGAAATTTTCTCTGGTTGGTCAGTGAACCCGCTGTCTGGTGTGAATGAATCAAAATTGTACCTACATTTTTTGTCAGATTGGCAATAATATTTTTTGGTGTGCCGCAGAATTTTAGTAATTAGTTTGTGTGTGCCATGAGATGAAAAAGGTTGAAAATCACTGCACTAAAGAAACTGTGGTGATATTAGAAAGAGTGGATGAGGCTAGTAAAAATGTGATGGTCCACTAAATATATTGGTTAGGTAATATATCTCTTGAATCTAACTTTAAGTATCAAGAATAGGCGACTTATTTGACCTATAAATTTTTGTTGGTTTTCTGAACTCAAATGTCATAAAATCTACTTTATAGCTACAAAATGTGCAGTGGCTGTATGCTTTTAAGAATTGTCTAAGCTTGCCCTAGCCGTGTTAGCTCAATAGATAGAGCATTGGCCTGCTGACTGAAAGGTCCTGGGTTTGATTCTGTCCAAGGGCACATGCCCAGGTTGCAGGCTCAATCCCCAGTAGGGTGTGTGCAGGAGGCAGCCAATCAGTGATTCTCTATCATCATTGATGTTTCTATCTCTCTCTCCCTCTCCCTTCCTCTCTGAAATCAATAAAAATATATATTAAAAAAAAATTTCCTAAGCTTGCCAGCAGAGAAATCTTCCAAAAGAATTTTATGTATACCACTGAGGGTGAAGCCTAAACATGGAGACTTTTTAAAGCTCTCCAAATAAGCTTAAATAGAAAACCACTGCAATCATTCAAAATTATCGTTTTATGACTATGGGCCAAGGGGAATCACAAATCCTTGAGCCTTGCAGTTCTTGTGTTCGGATTATATGCCAGAAACTTTTATAAGTGCTTAACATGTATTAATTAACTACATTAATAAATAGCGCAGGATATAGGCTTGAAAGGGTATTGGATTTTAGTCTGTTACTTATTTTTACAAGATGTCTATATCTTTGGGTGCTTTACTTTGCACCAAAAGTCATACTATTCCATCTTATGAATAAGTCCAAACCATTTAAAAGAGCATCTGCTTAGACTATGTAAACTATAGGCCAGAAAGTTAAAATTTGAAAATTCTGTATGCAAAACACTTAAATTAGATTCAGTCATAATTAATATATATATCCATAAAAGGACAAGAGATTTTCACACAAAAATGTATTAATGCAAGAGAAGAGAAGATAGCTTATGTACACAGTTATTGCAAACACTGAGAGACAAATATAAATTTATGAAGTCAATAGCTTAATAAATAATCAAACTTTATAGCTAAACTTGACCCAGAATACAAACTTAAGGTGAAAATTTCAAGTTCAGTAATTGTATGTTACATTTCTTTAAAAAAAAGTTTAACAGATGATATGATATCAAAGGATCTTTATATCTCTCTGGCCAAGTATAAAATTTAGGTTTCATTTTGCTCAAATTTCAAGGATTTGTCTTACTTGCTATGGGAAAATTAGATATAACCTGGCATTATAATTACATAATTCTTTTGCATTTTCCTGGTCAATATTCTTTCTCCTTTTATGTTTTTATATGTCAGAATTAAATAAATAGTAATGATGGAAAAAATGAGACTTGGGGAGGGGGGCCTAGCAATCTGAATCTAGTCACTGCCCCTTTAATTATCTGGTCCTGCAAGACCTGTTTACCCAAAATACAACTCCCATTTTAGAGAGGCCATAAATCATCCCCAGACAGAGTTATCAGTGCTGGCATCGGGCCAGGCCTTGAGATGTGGTCCCACTGCCCCCATCCCAGCACATTGGGCTTTTTGCAAAGCCTGCGAAAGGTCCAGAAGTATGATCCATATTTGGGGGACAAAGAAACCAAAGGGGTATAAAGGGAAAGCTTCCTCCATATTGGGAGGCTCAGGATTTGGAGAGAAACAGACTCCCCTGAGTCACTGTACCGGTACGTGTGAAATGTCTGGAAATAAATGGGTTTTTCCTGTGCCCTTGGTACTCCTGCATATTTTTTTGGTCATCTGGTAAATTCTGTAATAGTAATATTTTGCCCTAGCTGGTTTGGCTCAGTGGATAGAGTGTTGGCCCAAGGACTGAAGAGTCCCAGGTTTGATTCTGGTCAAGTGCACGTACCTTGGTTGCAGGCTTGATCCCTAGCCTGGTGCAAGAGGCAAACAATTGATGTGTCTCTCTCTGTCTCTCCCCTTTCCTTCCACTCTCTCTAAAAATCAGTGGAAAAATATCTTAAGGTGAGGATTAACAAAAAAAAGAAAAATAACATTTTTACAAAAAGTTCATAGAAAATTTTCTTCAATATAGCAGGTTTGCAATATCTAAGTTTATTTCAAACAACATATTGCTTCTTTACTGTTATTTCAACAATTAAAGTTATCATTAAACAAGTTTATCCTTTAACAAAATGCAAATAATTGCTCCTTCCCCTTTACCACATTTGTGTTAAGTAAGTTTTAGTTGCATACCTATAATTTAATATCAAGTTTAGTGCTTACCTTATACTGTCAAGCACACAAAGAGTTTCAAGCTTCCAATAGTTTTAAAACACTAATTTTATTTGGCTATTACTTCAAATAGTATCTCCATAAGTACATTAACCAAAACAATTCCATCCTACAGTTGTTAACTATCAAAAATGAAGCCTTTTCTTTTATTTCTTGCCTCCACTGCCATTTGACCCTCAAAATCTGAGAAAAGAATAATGTTGCATTATTTAAAAGTGATTATATTCATATTTTGGTTTGGTCATATACAGCTAAGAAAGCAGCCATAAGAAACATGAATTAGTTATACCTATTTTTTTAAATCTTTATTTTTGAAAGTATTACTTATGTCCCCTTCCCATTCCCACCCTCTACTCCAAACCCCTGCCCAGGCCTGCACCATTCCATTGTCTGTGTCAATGAGTTATGCATATATGCATGCAAGTTCTTTGGTTGCACTAGTAGCTTTAGGAAACACAAGTTGGAGATGGGGGTTACATGAAAAGACAATACTAGGAATAATTTTGTATAATGGCGGCCTTGAAAATTACAAGAAAGAAAGTTCTTTTCTTTATGGGTTTAGTCTCTCCTTAATATTTGCCCTGGTAGAGGGGGATGTATATGTGTGCGTGTGTGTGCATGTGTGTATGATTCAATAGGTACTCACTGAACAGTAAGAGTAAAGATACCCATCTGCAACTCACATCATTTGGGAGACTTTTAGAGACTAAGTTTGGAAAGGCCACTCCCATTCTAGATCTTTCTATGAGATTTGCAGTGTGAATGTTTAATCTGAATTGTCCTTCATGAGTCCCTGTTGAAAGAACAGAATTTTAGGAGAAGAGAAAATAGATTCTGGAATAAAATTAATCCTTGTGGATGAGGTAGAAAGTTTCTCACAGTAGTTTGAGAGGTTGTGAAGGAGAAACTCTTAGAATGAGGTTGAGAACGGAGACACCTTCCCAGGAGGCCCCTCAGGAAAGGTGAAAATCCTTGGGTGCTTTCCCTTTGGGTTCTGGGAAAGCCATATCTAACATACTCACTGATAATTCTTTCTCCATTGCTCTTAGTTTTCTTCAACCCTTTAATAAATTCAGATATGAAATAATAATTGTAGTGGTTGTGAGGTGGACATGAGGAACAGGGCCATAAAGATAGAGTGGGCTGCACTACTTTAACTGCACACATGTTCTGCAGAGGGTTTAGCCAGGAGCACCATGTTCCTGAGGGAATCTGAAGTGCATGAACAGATAAAAAAAATTCATAGTAAAAGCTATCATCTATTTTTCTAATGTATGCCATTACCTGTCATGTCTCTTCTTCCTATACATGACATTGGATATTGTGGGAGACAATATTTTTAAAACTGAACTTTTATAATAAAAAAAATGGGAAAGAAGAAAGGACTAGAAAGCAATAGTATAGAATATTGAACTTTTGTTCCCAGTACTCACTAAATTTACTTCTTCCTCAACCTTCTACAGATGAACATGGACTATCATAAAACCATTGTTAAGGACCTTGGATATTTTGGTAATAAAATACCAAAGAAGCAAAGATTTCAAGTCACTAAAAAAGAGTGTGAACTTATTTCATTTGAGACATTCTGTATTAAAAAAAACCTACATGTTGATGTGAGTACACATGGAAATAAAACAGGTGGATTGACCAAAACCCGCAATCTACACTAATAAAAGAGAAAAATGGTACTTGGCGTACGGCGCTACCCTTTTCATTGGCTAATCAGGGCTATATGCAAATTAACTGCCAACTAAGATTGGCAGTTAACTGCCAACAAGATGGTGGTCAATTTGCATATGTAGGCACAATGCAGGGAGGCGAAAGGGAAAGCAGGAAGAAGCCCCCTGCCACTGACAGTGATCGGAAACCCAGGGGGGAGCTAAGACCTGGGGCCGCCTTTGCCCTGCCCCCCAGCCATGATCGGAAAATCAGGTGCCTTTGCCGCCCTGGCCAGTGATAGCAGGAAGTAGGGGTGGAGTCGGCGAAGGGAGCTGGGCACTGTCGAAGCTGGCAGTCCCAGGAGCTAGGGGTCCCTTGCCTGGGCCTAAAGCGAAGCCCACGATCGCGGCGCCCCCCGCTGCCACTGCAGGTCCCTGCTGCCTGGGCCGGACACCTCAGCCAGAGGCGTTAGGCCTGGGCAGGGGCGAAGCCTGCAACTGCGGGGAGCTGGGGGTCCCCTGCCCAGGCCTGACACCTCTGCCGGAGGCCTCAGGCCTGGTCAAGGGGCCGATCCGGTGATTGGTGATTGGAGGGTGATGAGGGTCAACTCCTCTGGCCGAGGCATCAGGCCTGGGTGGGGGGCAGAGCCGGGGATTGGGGGGACATGATGGTCCCCTTGCCCAGGCCTGAAGCCTGGGTCAGAGGCGTCAGGCTTGGGCGGGGGGTGGAGCAAGCGATCAGAGGGAGATGGGGGTCCCCTCCCCAGGCCTGATTCCTGGGCCAGAGGCCTCAGGCCTGGGCGGGGGCCAGAGCCAGTGATTGGGGGGAAGTGGGGGTCCCCTGTCCAAGCCTGACACCTCTGGCAGAGGCGTCAGGCCTGGGCAAGGGGCCAATCAGGCGATCGGAGGGTGATGGGGGCCTACGCCTCTGGCCGAGGCATCAGGCCTGGGCAAGGGGCAGAGCCAGCAATCGGAGGGGTCTGGGGGTCCCCTGTCCAGGCCTGATGCCTGGGCCAGAGGCATCAGGCCTGGGCTGGGGGCAGAACCAGTGATGTGGGGGAATGAGGGTCCCCTGCCCAGGCCTGACGCCTCTGTCAGAGGCGTCAGGCCTGAGCAAGGGGCCGATCCTGCGATTGGAGGGTGATGGGGGTCAACGCCTGCGGGCTCCCAGTATGTGAGAGGGGGCAGGCTGGGCTGAGGGACACTCCACACACACACACACACACACACACACACACACACACACTGCACGAATTTCGTGCACCAGGCCCCTAGTTAGTAAATAACGAAGCAAGAGTCTTGTGTTCCCCATTATGCTATACCACTCCATAACTGTGTGAAGTCAGCCTGCACAACTAAGGGATCATAATGAGCCTATCAGATCTCTGGGATCTTAGGGAGTGAGTGACAAGAAGCCCTGATAGAACCCTGAGAGCAGCTTGTGCCTACATCACTTGAAAATATAAAGCCCAGTTCACTTACCAGTTACTAAGCATGTAAGGGTACCAATACTTTCTGTTCTTTATTCAGAATTTAAAAAACATAGAGCAAGATTCTCTTGTCTATAGTCCTGAGAAGCTGCGATATTTACGTAGTTAAAGGTGACTGGCAGGAGAATCCACTGTGTCCACTGCCTTGACACATACTCAGAATGTTGGGTAACAGTAAAATCCTGAATGCAGGAGAAGGATTTCTTGTCATATATCATGTTTAATAGATGTATTTAATATTCACTATTGAATATTAAATCTATATTCCCTTGAAGCAATAGAGGCATCAAGAAAAAAGAAAAATGACATGTTATCTTTTTTGACATAGTGAACATTGAAAAAGACTTAGAATAAATACGAACTTAGTCATGACAGGTGTGTCTGGGGAAAGCACGTGGTAGTTATTACAAGCATGAGAGCATCAGATGAGGAGTCCAGCAAGCCCACTTCTATTCATGGCTGCAACACCAATTATATAACCTTGAACAACCTTAAGTCACTCACCTTAATTTTGTCATCTGTCAAAGGCAGCTAATTATATGGCCTGTATTTATTGTTAGGAGCAAATAAAATATTGGGCATGATTATAGCAAACTATTACAAAATATAAGTTAATCTAATAGTTTAATGAGATAATACACTCATTAACCACAAATTATTTTAATTAGAAACTATAGATAAGCTGAGCCATTCATGTAAAATTAGAAAATACAAATATTAAATATGAGTATTTAAACAGGAGTAAGAGGAACATTGAACCATTATTTATTGAGAGTAGCTTCAGGAGCTGAATCAATTCTCATCCCAATGACATGGAATATCTGTTGTTTTCCAGATAAAGTATACCAAACTCTTGAAAAATTATTGATAGTTTAAAAGTAATGTTTTCAATTAACATTATGTCCTAAGTGGTACATGGATTTTAAAGGGGAACTAGTTTAAACAATAAACAAATATAAATTAATTTTTAAGTCTAAAATCTTAAAACTGTAAAAAGTTAGAATTGAAGCAGTAAAATAATAGACTATAGCATATGCGTAAATCAGCATATTTCTAGTTCCAGAAGAGCTCCACACTTTGGTGTGCCTTTCTATAAATTTCCTAAAGCATCCTCTGGTCCATGGGTGGTGGTGTCTCTAGACCTGAGGTTCTCAACCTGTGGGTCGCGACCCCTTTAGGGTCGAACGACCCTTTCACAGGGGTTGCCTAAGACCATCAGAAAACACATATATAATTACATATTGTTTTTGTGATTAATCACTATGCTTTAATTATGTTTAATTTGTAACAATGAAATTGGGGGTCAACACAACATGAGGAACTGTATTAAAGGGTCGCGGCATTAGGAAGGTTGAAAACCACTGCTCTAGACAGTGTTCTCTGAGCTCAAATCATGAACCACAAGAGCTTCAGTACCCATTTCTTCACTTTGGGGAACACTCCGACTCTCTTCCCAGGGTTTGAAGTCAATCAAATACTCCCAGGAACTCTGGGACTCACGCCGATGGAGTTGTCCTGGATGCCACAGTTGGTCCCTGTTCCAGGAGGGCAAGCTGATGAGTAGATAACTCCCAATGTCAACACAGCATTTCTTTTCAAGGAATCAAGTGAGATTGGGTTGCCACAATGGCACTTACAGGCAGCAGATGTTGGTTGACATTATCATCAAATATAAGACAAGTTCAGGACTGGGTTACCAAGAATCCATTGCCGAATCTTGGGCTTGAACTATGTGTCTAGGTTTGTGAGTGAGCTCTCCTGAGCATCCGTTCTGACCACAGTGTCACCTCTGGTCTAGTATCTAAGGGTGTTTTTTACGTTATGTACCCCTGGCTACTGGCCCCTGGTGCCATTGCCCCTCCCTTCTATAGGTTCCATGCCACATGACTGCAGCCCTCTGAATGTGGATGTACTTTTTATCCAGGGGTTGGATTAAAACTACTCTTGCCTTTGATCAATGTGGTAATGCCATGCTCTCCTGAGATGATTTCCTACACAAATTGAACTGTTTTTTGCTCTTCCCTTCCCCAAGCCCCTCACCTATCCTCTCTGCTGATGGCAGTGTGTGGAAGGAAGACAGGCAGTCAACACTGAATAAGATCACATGCTAGGAATGCAATGGTTGTAGCATAAAGAGTTCAAGAGAAGACATGGTTAGAAGACATGTTGTTCTATGTTCATGTTATAAAATTCTAAATGGTAAATTTAACATGAGTGAAAAGTGAGAAAATTTTATGAATTTGACCGTTAGTTTGATATAGTCCCATTCATTCATTTTTGCATTTATTTTCCAAGCAAGGAAAATGAATAAATGGGACTATATCAAACTAAAAAGCTTGTGCACAGCAAGAAACAACTCCCAGTGTTTGCTTACCTTTTGGTGGCTTGGAGTGCAGAATGTGGCATAGGATTAACCAACAAATGTTAAATATATTCTAAAGCAGACACTGTGTTCTGCCAACTTATTCCATTCAAAAGAAACATTTGAAAGCTTTTTCTATATTGTACTTCTTTTCTATCTAAAATTTTCAACTCTAACATTTGTGGCTAAGTCAAGAGCCATTTTATATTATTCATTTAGCCATTCAATAAATATTAATTAGTGTTCATAGGGATATGAGCCCACGCCTGGTGGTGTGAAGAAACCTGGTGAGTTTAGGAGCCTGTAAGTAATTGTGTATGCTGAGTCTCTGTGTGTGTTGAACTTGATGGGAGATGGTGGTGATGACACTAGAAATATAGTGATTGGATTTTAAAGGGGAGCCTCGAAACTTGCCAGTGCTCAGAGCCCTCCCTGCAAAGATTCTTGTTCAGTTAGCCTCAGGTAGGGCCCAAGCATAAGGGTTTCTTAAAACTGCCCAGGTGATTCTAAAGTGCAGCCAAGGTTGGCGAACTGGAGTTTTGGAATGAAATAAGCTGCACTAATGCTAAGTGAGAGATAATAAGGCACTAAGCTAATAGTACCAGAGAAACCTGGATGTAGAACAGGAAATTTGGTTGGTTGTATTTACCATAAATTATTTTAAAATGGTTAGTATAATAAAGCCAGTGTCTCCAGGATCTAGCTGCATGGCTCCACCATGTGGATAAATTGCGATGTATCAAGTCATTTGATGGCTTTTTTCCTTCTGATCCTGTTTGCTTGTTAACATGAGAATATTAGTAGAAATATATTTTTAAAGCCAAAATTAATGTGTTTTTAGAAGAAAAATATGTATTGACACCTGAAAAGTTTTAGAACTCAGATATTTTATGCAAATCTGATATATAATTCTTTACATATGAAATTTCTTTATAGTTGTTCCTTGGGCACAACATTTTTAAAAAGGTATTTATTTGCATTTATTAACCTTAAAAATCTATTAAATAGTGAAATTATCACAGTTGTTTTTAAGTAAAATATAAAAAGAGTGTGGCTTTGAGGACTTAAAATGCCAAACATAATTATTTTTTATCTCAATAGGATTTTTGAAAGTCACTTCATATTCATACCATTATTATTCTTGGCATATACTTAAATAATTCGGGTAGAAATTTAAAATTGATTAGAAGAGCAAAATAAACTGATTAGTTTTATGACTGCAGAAGTTTCTCATCTTACTTAACTATTCACCTAATTTTCTTTAAAAGCTTAGAAGGTGTGATTCTTAATGGCAAAACAAGACATCTTCATAGTCTGTAAACTTTCATACATGATTGGCTATTGTAATTTCTCAATATCTCTTCAAGCAAATTCTGAAAATGAGATTATTAAACTAGTGAAATTAACATTGTATTTCTAATTCTCCAGCCTCCAGACAACTTGCTCAATAAGCACTTTGCCAGTTCATAATTAAGTGGCACTTTTCATCTCAAGGTTTAAACCAAGTTTAAATTTCAACTCTATAATCTAATTTAATATATTATGACAAAGATTTATATTTTTACTTCAAAACTGTCTTTGTTCTGATAGAAACATAATCTTTACGACTAAAATATATCAAAATCAATTAAAGAAAAATAAATTCGTTCTAAATATGTGAATGGATAAAAATATTACCTCACTCACTGTACTGGCACTGTTGACAATAATTGTCTTTTCTAAATGTGGAACAGTAATTAATTTAATAAATATATTTTAGAATATTTGCCAGATGTAAGGTGTTATGTGAACATCATAGGTGATAGGTGTCTAAATAACAGGATCCCTATTTTGAGGAAATTTAAATATTTGAAGGGGGAATTAAGATAGTCACACAATAAAAAATCAAACAACAAGGCAATGTAGATTACTTTCAAAGGCCATAAAAGTGAAGTAAAGTACAATGAAGAAGAGATCACAGTAAGCTAGAACAGTTAGGAAAAGTAACAGAATTAACAGGATTTAAACTGGATGGAACTAAAAGAAATTTGTATAAATAGGAGTTTCCAGCACTGCAGTCAGGGACAGTAACTAGCCCAAAAACCGAGAAATAGAATGCAGTTTACAGACCAGCAATATTGGTCTCACCTGGGATCATGCCAGAAATGGAGACTCTTGGTCTCCACCCACTGAATCCAAGTCTGCATTTTAACAAGAACCCTAGGTGATGTGTACTTACATTAAAATTTTAAAAGCACTCTCTTAGAATGGCAGTTCGCAAACTTTTTTCTTAGGGAGTCAGATTGTAAATATTTTTGGTCTCTGTCTCAACTATTCAGTTCTGCTGTTTAGCATGAAAGCAGCCATAAATGACACTATATAAATGAACGAGCATGGCTGGGTTGCAATAACACTTTATTATAGCGATGGTTAATTTTATGTGTCAACCTGACTGAAACAGGGGTGCCCAGGTACTTGGTTGGGCATGGTTTTGGGTGAGCATGCTCCTGGACAGCATGGCCGGGTAGACTGAGTGAAGCAGAACGTCCTCCCCAAGGTCAGCGGGCCTCATCCAGTCTGCGGGGGACCTGAATGGAACGAAAGGAGGGAGTAAAGGTGAATCCACACTCTACCTGTTTTCCCGTTGGGACATTGCTCTGCTCTGCTCAGACTAGAACTGACACCATCAATTCCCTTACATCTCCAGTTTGCAGAAAGCCAATCAAGAGACTTCTCAGCCTCCATAACTGCATGAGCCAATTCCTTGTAGTAAATCACACACACACACACACACACACACACACACACACACACACTCACACAAAATCTCCTAATATATAAAATATGATATGTAGTTTTGGATGCCAAAATGTGAATTTCATATAATTTTCATGTGTTGTTACATATTATTCTTTTCTCAACCATTTAAAATATTTAAAACCCATTCCTAGCTTGTAGGCCATACAGAAACAGACATGGGCTGGCTTTGGTCTGTGACCGGAGTTTGCCGACGTCTGTCTTAGAACACTGAACAGAGCACAGACATCCTGAAAACAAGTCAGCCCTTCAAATAATTTTATCATCTAAGTTTTAGACTCTACAGCAACAGCGGTATAATAATTAAAGAGGTTGGCATTTCTTATGACTCTATTACCAAAGGATATTTTAATCCAATTGTGGAAGAATGAATTTTTTCTTCATCTTTTTCAGCCAGTGAGAATGTGGTTATTAGTAATTTTTTTCAAACGGATGTTGAATTTCACCATGCTCATTTGTGTGTGTAGAAACATAAGGCCAACATTCATTATTTTATCTCACAAAGGTAACTTGAAATAAAAGTGTAGCTTCCAGTAATCCACCTAACATACCAGACCAACTGTGATAAGGGCATTGTCATTTTCCCCATCATCTGGGTTTAAAATTCAACTGCATTGACACAACTGAAATAGCAGTTCTCAGAGTGTGATCCATGTTCCCGGCATCATCCAGAACCAGTTAGAAATCCATCTTCTTGGACCTGCAGCCCAGTAATATTTGTTTTTACAAGCTCTTTACATGGGAATGTTGAACGCTAATGTTTGAAAACCGCTGAACTCAAGAGAACTCTTGTTTCAGAATCCAGATTCCTAGGGCTCCACTCCAGACCTATTGAATGGGAACCTCTGGTTTGCATTTTAACAAGCTCATGGATAACTGTTCTGCTTATTCATATTTGAAAGTCATTCCTTTAGAGTTGCTACTTCTCTTTCATCCCACCACCCCATCCAACCTATAGGACTTTGCCAAGTCCTACAAATTTTACATCTGCAAAAACTTCCAAACCTAATGTTAATCATCAGAAAAACCTAAGATGTTTATAAACACAGATTCCCAGGCCCTGCTCTGGAATTATACCCAAAAGGTACTATATAAATGTATTACATCTCATATAGCATCTGCTATATGATATACATGATATACTGCCTACCTCCCTATCTGGGAGCATGGTGGGGAATTCACCTTCATAACCCTGAGTTTGATGTAGCTACTCCCAAGAGAAGACATTGGGGCCTCCCCATGAGAATTGACCTCCTCGTTCTATTTTAATGTGGAGTTTATAAAGTCCTCATTATCTAAACAATCACAAATACTTTCCAAATTAAAGTAATGCGACGCTGATAATTTTACTCTCAACTCAAAAAATTTTACTCTATTACATACAGATTACTCAGCTTGACATTCAAGACCCACTGTTAATCTTCTTACTAGTTCTTATCTGTTAATTCACTTTGTCCTCCAACCAACCAAGCTATGCTCTTTCCTGGCCTCTAGATTTGCACCTTGTATTTTGTGCCCATTTACTTTGCCCAAGCATATCCCATCCACCTAAAGTGCTCCTTCCCTCAATATCAATAACAATTCAAATTCACATAAATCAGCTGTTCTCAACCTGTGGGTTGCGACCCCTTAGGGCAGGGGTCCTCAAACTTTTTAAACAGGGGGCCAGTTCACTGTCCCTCAGACCGTTGGAGGGCCGGACTATAGTTTAAAAAAAAAAAACTATGAACAAATTCCCATGCACACTGCACATATCTTATTTTGAAGTAAAAAAACAAAACGCGCCCTAACCTGTTTGGCTCAATGGATAGAGCGTCGGCCTGCGGACTGAAGGGTCCCAGGTTCGATTCCAGTCAAGGGCATGTACCGTGGTTGCGGGCACATCCCCAGTAGGGAGTGTGCAGGAGGCAGCTGATAGATGTTTCTCTCTCATCGATGTTTCTAACTCTCTATCCCTCTCCCGCTCTGTAAAAAAATCAATAAAATATATTTTAAAAAAAACAAACAAACAAAAAATGGGAACAAATACAATATTTGTATTTGCATGTGGCCTGCGGGCCGTAGTTTGAGGACCCCTGCCTTAGGGGGTCGAACAACCCTTTCACAGGGGTCACCTAAGACCATCGGAAAACACATATATAATTACATATTGTTTTTGTGATTAATCACTATGCTTTAATTATGTTCAATTTGTAACAATGAAAATACATCCTGCATATCAGATATTTACATTAAGATTCATAACAGTAGCAAAATTACAGTTATGAAGTAGCAACGAAAATAATTTTATGGTTGGGGGTCACCACAACATGAGGAACTGTATTAAAGGGTTGCAGCATTAGGAAGGTTGAGAACCACTGACATAAATATTATATCCTCAATTAGCCTATTCTATATATTTCCATTAAGTAATAACTGGTATTTATTGAACAATTTGTAGAAGCCATTCACTCTGCTATATCTTCACATGCATTGACTAATTTAATCCTCACAACCACTTTATGAAATAGCTATAACTATGTTCTTCATTGTTCAAAGGATAAAACTGGGGATGAAGTAGACTGAAGTGGCTTGCCCAAGAATACTCAGTAGCAAGTAGTCAAGGTGGGATTCTGATTTTAGATCCTGAGCTCTGAAACATGAGATCTACTGAGTAAAAAATAAAATATTTCCACCCTGTTAATTGTTACAGAACTGTGTTGGAAATGACTCACTTTTGATTAATTGGTATTTAAAAAGAAATATAAAGGAAAGGGTGGTAACAGAGCACTCCCAATCATGATTGTAATAGAACTAACACTAAGGACAACTTTGGTGTTTTTTTTATTATTATTACTAGAGGCTGGTGCACAAGATTTATGCATTGGGGGAGCAGGGGGTTCCTCAGCCTGGCCTGCGCCTTCTTGCAGTCCAGGATCCCTCGGGGCCTAAGCCAGCAGTCAGACATCCGTCTCAAAGTCTGGGGCTCTCACAGTGTGGGACCCATCGCTTCTTACCTCCTGTCTGCCACAGAGGCAGGAGAAGCTCCTGCCACCACTGCTGCGCTGAGCCTGGCTTCTGGCTGAGCAGCGCTCCCCCAGTGGGAGCACACTGACCACCAGGGGGCAGCTCCTGCATTGAGCGTCTGCCCCCTGGTGGCCAGTGCACGTCATAGTGACTGGTCATTCTGCCGTTTGGTCGATTTGCATATTAGCTTTTTATTATATAGGATTGTTATTAACAGTGATTTTTTAAAAATGCATGGCATGACCTTCAAGTGGACCACCCACCCCTGGCTAGCAGAAAGAGACACTAACATTTTAACCGAACTGTGACTGGTTGGGGATGAAAGAACTAGGCTCTGTGTCTTCCATTGGATTCAAACCACATAGGTGTTTTATCTACATTAGTATCAGATACTGGCATTCAGGGATAAGAAAACTTATTAGCTTGCTCCCTATAGGGCCCTATCCAAGGTTGCTGTCATTGACAGAGGGCTGTGTTTGTGCATAATTGTTCCATTACACTTTAAGGACCCTGAAGTAGGAACTGTAAAAGAGCCATTTTTATGTCACTATTACCATCATCACTGCCACCTACCAATTAGTATCAGGACTTGAGTATAGCAGTGATTTAGTAAGGTATGCAGAAATGGACATGAATTTAGAGAATTCTCTCCTCAATATATTGTCAAGCCTCTTTACACCTTAATTTTAGGTAGTCCTAAAACAAAAGAAAAAGTGTTTCAATTTAGGGAGGTTACATTAAGATCAAGGGTATTTTTAAATGCTGTTTGTTGTGTTTATTTCTTTTCTATTCTTTTAGAAGCACTTTGTTTTGGATAATCTAACTAGGTATTTGCCATAGGCAGTTCCTCTTCTTCTCTTAGTCCAACTTGATAATTGGAAAATAAAAACTAGAAAAGAATTTTAGAGCCAATGCTAATTATATATATCAACTAGAATTGCAAATGGCTTAATTGTTTTTGAACATCATTGTAAAGCTACACTGAGTGGTCAGATTATTATGACCACCTGACATTTATAGGCAAATTAGCTATAATTTCGTGCTGAAGTTGCTAGAGGGCCAGACCATTATAAATAGGAAGCAGGTTGTTTACCACGATAGAAGTGATTTTTTTTTTTCTGAAGATATGGGTAAACAATGCGATTTAACAGCCTTTGAACATGGGATGATTGTTGGCGCTCAGAGCCATGGAGCCAGTATCAGCAAAACAGCTGAAGGCCCGTTCAAACACCTTTGCTGTCTGCAGTTACCAAGATAAAACATCTCCAATTCGCACAGGAACACAAGGATTGGACAGTCGAGCATTGGAAAAAAAGTCATGTGGTCCAATGAATCACATTTCCAGTTGCATCATGCAGATGGCAGAGTGAGAATTTGGCGGAAATAGCATGAAAGCATGCACCCCACATGCATGAGTACAACCCTTCAAGCTGGTGGGGGCAGTGTTATGGTTTGAGGCATGTTTTCCTGGCATGATTTGGGCCCTTTAATTCGTGTGGAACACGTCTGAATAGCACATCATACCTAAGTATCGTTGCTGATCAAGTTCATCCTATCATGTTGATGGCGTATCCCAATGGAGATGGCTTCTTCCAACAAGACAATGGACCATGCCACGGTGCTCGTATTGTGCAGGAGTGGTTTCAAGAACATGAGGGAGACTTTACCTTGCTTAGGTGGCCCCCACAATAACCAGATCTCAATCCAATTGAGCATTTGTGGGACGAAGTTAAAAGAGCCATCAGGCAGCTGGTTCCACAACCATCAAATCTCACAGAACTGGACAGTGCTATTCATCAGGCAATGTGTCAGATTCCTCGCATCACCTTTTAACATCTGGTAGAGTCAATGCCAAGAAGAATCGCTGCAGTATTGAAGGCAAAAGGTGGCCCAACGAAGTAGTGATGGGGTGGTCATAATAATCTGGCCACTTGGTGTATATTTAGAATGTCAGATACCCATGTCAGAAGCTGGGAAGGTAGGGGAGGGTGGGAGTAAGGGGGAGAGATCAACCAAAGGACTTATATGCAAGCATATATGCCTAACCAATGGACACAGACAACAGGGGGGTGAAGGCATGAGTGTGGGGGGGAGGGGTAATGTGGGGATAAGGACACATATGTAATAACTTAATCTATAAAGAAATTTTAAAAAAAAAGAAAAGAAAAGAAGCTGAAGGGGTACAGTTTTGTGTCAGATTTGAAAGCAAGAGAGACATTGTGTGTTTTGTGAGCATAGATATGGTTTTATTCTGCCCACCACCACCACCTTTTTTTCTCTTGTGGCACTAAAATCAGAAACTATGAATATACTAATGTGTTTGGGAAATAAGGACTATAAATCAGACCACTTATTAGACTGCAAAATTATTCCAGTTGCACACATATTTATTGATTCCCTCTGTCAGCCTTCTTATTCCCTTTTCTTACTTTAATCCTAAAATCAAGCCCTCTGATCTTTATTACCCTAAAATATTAAGATGCTAGGGCAGAGCCTGAAGAGGGAAGGTTATCCTAAAGCAAGAGAGAAGGGAAACTTTGGCATAGCACGTGGGTAAGTCTCTAGAGCCTTTCTGCAGTGGGTGACCAACAGGTGAAAACTGCTCTACATCACTTGATCTCTGACTGGCAACCGTTGGCCTTGAGGCAATGCCTGCAGGCAAAATACTTAGTTTATCTAAAAGTACCTACTAAACACAGTTTAACAAAGGTGGCGCAATAAATGAGATTGTGTTTACTTAAGTAAGTCACTGTGACCTTTCCTGTTAACATTCACTTCTGGATAGTGCCTAATGAATTAGTAATAACTTTTTCAAAATATATTTTTATTGATTTTGATTCAGGTTGTTTTCTTGAGCAGGATGCAAGGGTTATTTCTGTCCTGGGTTCTTGTCCAGATGGATTCGAAGGATGAAGCCACAGACAAAAGGTGGTAGATGAAAAGGGTGCAAATACAAACTCTCACGTAGGGAGGGGGCTCCACGGGGCTAAGCCACAGGCCCCCTTTCCTAGGGTTTATAAAGGCTGTAGTTCTTGTTTTCTTTATGCTCCCTTCTAATTGGACCCTTCCCCACTTTATGACCCTATGCTCATCTAACTGGTCACTCTTTCTGCAGAATATCAGCTTCAAAACATAAACCCCATGTGGGGCCCCTCCCTCACTCCCCCTTATCTTGTAACATTTCTCTATCTCCCATGAAAAAATCTGTTTTCCTCTTTTTGCCATTTGTCGGCATTTATCTATCCTCTGTGAAAGTTTGTTTCCTTTTTTCCCATACTCTGTGGCTTTTCCTTACCTACTATGAATGGATGTCTTCCTCTCCCCTTATCCTGTGGCACCTTTTTTTTAAAAAAAAAAAAAATACTTTTATTGATTTCAGAGAGGATGGGAAAAGGAAGAGAGAGAGAGAAACATCAGTGATGAAATAGAACTGTTGATTGGCTGCCTCCTGCATTTCCCCTTGAGGCCACAACTCAGGCATGTGCCCTTGATGGGAATTGAACCTGGGACTCTTCAGTCAGCAGGCCGACGCTCTATTCCCTGAGCCAAACCGGCTGGGGCATGTGGTGTCTTTTTTTATTCTCTGTGAATGTATGCCTTCTGGTTGCTTCAAGCCCTCACCTATGCATTCCTCCCCCACGAATCCTCTTTATTCCTAAAACTCCCTAAACCTGCCTATTTTATCCCTAAAACTCCTTTCAATTTCAGAGAGAAAAGGAGGAGAGAGAGAGATAGAAACGTCAGTGATGAGAGAGAATCATTAATTGGCTGCCTCCTGCACGCCCTCCACTGGGGACTGAGCCTGCAAACCCAGAATCGAACCTTGACCTCCTGGTTCACAAGTTGATGCTCAACCACTGAGCCACACAAGCTGGCAGTAATATCTTTGGTTCCAAGTTTTGAGTTTTTCTATTACCCTCTGGGAAGTATAAATTAATTGTTTGTTTTTTGTTTGTTGCTTGTTTGAAACATCTCCGTCAAGTGGCAGAGAAATTGTTATTTTAAAGTAATGGGGTGGGGCAAGGAGTAGAAGGAAATTGGCCATGCATTGATAATTATTTTAATATATTTCTCTCTTCCCAGATCTAGGGATTCTCCATTTACATTAGTTGTCCATTTTTCTACTAGCCTTTTTGTTTTCATCTTTTAAATTTGAATTGCAAATATCCTGTGATTCTTCATGTCCATTGGGATCTTAGTCTTAGCTGGAACATGTCAGCATAGAGATATTCACAAACAGGGGTGTCTGCGCCTGAGATAGGCGTCATGGAAACAGCAGACAACACAAAATAAATTGTCTGGAAATGACAGGATTTTCCACAGATAGGGCCATTGTTTAATATGATTAATGATGATAAAAGTATGTTCTGGAATATTATGCAGCTATTGAAAAGAATGAGTTGCATGTACACATGTGACATTAAAATACTCCTGTTTTAAAAGTAAGCAAGATACCTGCATATGCATCCACATTAGCACTGAGAGTGACATTCAAGAACGGAATTCCAGGGGCTGAGGGGCAAGCATTCACTTTTATTCTGCTTACCACATACTGTGTGCCTGGTAACAATGATCTGATGTTCCTTTTATTTTTTTTATTTATTTATTTTTATTGATTTTTTACAGAGAGGAAGGAAGAGAGATAGAGAGTTAGAAACATCGACCAGCTGCCTCCTGCACATCTCCTGCTGGGGATGTGCCCGCAACCCAGGTACATGCCCTTGACCAGAATCGAACCTGGGACCTTTCAGTCCGCAGGCCGACGCTCTATCCACTGAGCCAAACCGGCTTCGGCTGATGTTCCTTTTATAATTACAGGAATTAACAAACTAAAGAAAACTTGTCTGGATGGAGAACAGCAAAATATGAAATAATTTTTAAAATAAAAAATACATTTCTCTCTATTCTTAGTGTTTTAACTTTTCTATAAATAAAACATACAAGTGGAGAGAAACACTTGCTACTTGAAACTAGAAATGAAAGTGGGTGAAGGCGCCAAGTTATAAGCCCACAGTCTGCCTTCTGCTGTAGTGGTAGCACAAGCAATGTTTGTGCTCTACAGGTGGAAAGGGAAATATCACTCAGGCAGATTGGCTAGCCTCGCTCACCTTAATAAGAGAAATCATACATGAGTATTAATGTTAGGGCATCAGCAACAACTTTATTCTGTAGTTGGTTAAGTTAGGTACAATTTCTTCTATATCCCAAAAGTATGCTGTTAACCTAATAGACTAAGATTTATTAAAGATTTTAAAAAATAGTTACACCAGATTTTTCATATTTGTCTTCCAAAATGAACTATGACATTCAGCAATTTTACTCATATCCCTGTGAAAATCAAATTCTGCCATCTGTCCCAAATGCCATTTTTATTTCTCTTTACATAAAACTAAAGGAGTTGTCAAATGCCTTTCAGAAAAACAAAATTTAAAAAATTGACACGGAATATATAAAAGTACATTTGCTTCTGGTTACCCTCTGTGAATTATTTATGTTAGCCTCTCCATATGCTCAATTTGTATTCCTCCAGACACCCCGCCTGTCGCTTCTCCTTTAAGTTTTGCAGGAGAGGGGCGGAGCCAGTGCCGGGGCTCACCGAAAGGAGGGGACACATCCGTAGGCTCCGCCCACTTACGTAGCAGGTGGTGGCCAGACCACGCAAGAGACGTTCTACTCCGCACCGGAAGCGCGAGTGCGGACGGAGTGATCACGTGATCGTGACGTCAGTGCCCCCGCGCCGGCCAGCCAGATGCCTTCAGCTGTCCCGGGTTAGGTGCTTTCCACCGCGTCGTCGTGGCTTTTGGGGTCCTTTCCTCCAGACTTCCTGGGCCTGGAAAAGTGAAGTTGTTTTCCTGCCCTGACTGCTGAGAATGTACCACAACAGTAGCCAGAAGCGGCACTGGACTTTCGCCAGCGAGGAGCAGCTGGCGCGACTGCGGGCCGACGCCAACCGCAAGTTCAAATGCAAGGCGGTGGCGAACGGGAAGGTGAGGACTCGGACGGCCGCCGGCTGCTCTCCTGGCCTCTAAACTCCTGACCCGCTGCGGGGCCCGCGCCTCTCCTCCCCGGGGGCTCGCTGCACACCTCCCCTCTCCTGACTGCGCGGCGCGCGGTTGTCTGTTGAGTAAACAGGCGAGCACCTTGGCAGGCGCTGTAGGTACAGCGACGGACGAGTAACCGGTAGCATGGCGAAGAGGAGACGGTGCGGGACGTCAGCGTGGTGCGGGACCAGGGCCGTTTCCTGGCCACGCCGGGGTGCCGAGGAAGGCTTTCCCCGGTAGCGGATGCAGGGAGACGGGGCCAGGCCATCCCAGGCGGCCAGAGCCCCAGGTGAAAAGTGGGAAGCCGGGAGCCGCCGGGCGGGCGGGCGGGCGGGCGGGCTCCTGAAACGCTGCAGGAAGGTCGTGTGCGGCGGAAGCTAAGCGTTTGTGCAGGAAAGGCTGGGGACGGTGGGCGATTCGTAAGCGGAAATAAGGAGTTTGAATCTGACAATGAAGGGATTGAGAACTTGTGAAAGGTTTTCAATGGCAAATGAACTTGATCAAGGTCTGTCCTAGAAAAAGCCCTCTAGCGTCCCGGTGGTGAATGGATTGGCTGGGGCAGGTTGGAGGCCGGCAGACGAGGCCGTCAGCACAAACCGTTGGAGGAGGATGGTGGCCTGCCAGCCACCTCCTTCCTGTTATTAGCTCCCGTCACTCTAATGTGTCATCTTCCCTCGCGAGCACAAAGCCTCCCTCCAGCAAGTGTTCGACGTCTCAGGCGTGGAACTGAGATACTGTGCTTCTTTACCTCGGTCACGTATTTCTTATCGCTTTAAGCTTGTGCTGCTCAAAGCCGTCCTTAGTATGTATGCATCATGCTGTTTGCTAGGCGCTGTTCTGAGTATCTGGCACATATGAGCCCTTTCAATCCCCTGAGGTAGGTGCTGTTATTTCCTTGCCCTTAACAGCCGAGGAAACGGGACAAGGAGGTTGAAGAGCTTCTCTAGGCTATGTTGCGAGTAAGTGGCAGAGCCAGGGTTGGAACCCAAAGAATTTAGTCCCGGCATTCCTGCCCTAAACCACAATTACATGCTGTCTATAAAATTAGGGCCTGTGTGAGTTTCCTAGGGCTGCCATTAAAGAAAAAAATTTTTTTTAAACCACAAACCGGGTGCCTAAAAACAAGAGAAATGTATTGTTTCATAGTCTGGAGGCTGGAAGTCTGAGATCAAGGGGTTGGTCCATCCGTGTTCTCTGCAGCTTCTAGAAGATTCTTCTTTTCCTCTTCCAGCTTCTGGTAGCCTCAGGTGTCCTTTTGCTTGTGGAAGCATAACACCAACCTCCACCTTCATCTTGGCATCCTGTTCTCTCTGTGCCTGTGTCTGCACATGTCAAGGGTAACAGTCATATTGAATTAGGAGCCATCCTACTCCAGTATGATCTAACCTTAACTAATTACACCTGAAGAGACTTTCCTATATAATAAAGGGTAATATGCAAATTGACCCTAACAGCAGAATGACCGCTCGACCAGTCACTATGAGGCACACTGACCACCTCTTGGTCTCTTTCCCCGGCCGGCAGGCTCTGATCGCCTGATGGCCACCCCCTGCGGGGCCGGGGCTGGCAAGCGGGCAGGAACAGCCAACCTCTCAGTCCCTTCCCCCAGCCGTCAAGCACCGATCACCCGATGGCAAATGGGGAACCAGGGGTGGGTGGCGGCAGGGGTCGGGCCGGCTGCGGGGAAGATGGCCCTGATCGCAGGCCAAGCCTAGGGACCCGTTCCCGCGCACGGTGCGCCCGGCCTCTAGTTTCTAAATAAGGTTACGTTCTGAGGTACAGGCATACCTCAGTTTATTGAGTGTCACTTACTGTGCTTCACAGATGTTTTGTTTTTTTACAAATTGAAGGCAAGACCCTCCACCTGTAAAAAGATTACTGTTTGCTTTATTGCGGTGGTCTGGAACGGAACCCGCAATATCTCCAAGGTATGCCTGTACTGGGAGGTCAGGACTTCAATATATCTTTTATTTTGGTAGTTGTAATTAAAGCAGTAACAGCAACTAATGGATATTTGTTGTAAAGTTGTATTTGCTAACCATCAAGTGTATCCTGTAGAGAGTTTACAAAGATGGATGAGAGGTAATGTTTTCAGAGTCAGAATTATCCTTGAGATACTTGTTGATTTTTATTTCAAGCTGTGTGACTGAGAAAGGGATCTTGAAAACTTTCCAATTATTAGCAGTGTATATCTTCTTTTTTAAAAATATTTTATTGATTTTTTACAGAGAGGAAGGGAGAGAGATAGAGAGTTAGAAACATCGATGAGAGAGAAACATTGATCAGCCTTCTGCACACCTCCTACTGGTGATGTGCCCACAACCAAGGTACATGCCCTTGACCAGAATGGAACCTGGGACCTTTCAGTCCGCAGGCCGACGCTGTATCCACTGAGCCAAACCGGTTATGGCTATATCTTCTTTTTTATTTCACTTACCTGTGAGCATATGCACACATACCGTCAGGATTGGTTATACCTTAATGAAGCAATGTCCAGCTGACACTCTGAGAAATTGTGAAATGATGGTATAGTTTTAGTTAATTAAATATTTTCCTAATGCTATTTTATGTAATATTTAACAATTCTATAAAGAGAAAATGAGATGTAGTGTATTTCCCTTTGGCTGGAGATATAAACTAATCTGGACAGGGAAAAATATTTTAAGATCATTTAATTTACTGAACTTTTGTTGTAACTTTTGATCTAAAGGTTCTTCCTAATGATCCAGTCTTTCTTGAGCCTCATGAAGAAATGACACTCTGCAAATACTATGAGAAAAGATTATTGGAATTTTGTTCAGTGTTTAAGCCAGCAATGCCGAGGTCTGTGGTGGTAAGTTATGTTAGCGATGAAGTATGTCCTTTGGCTGACTTCTGAAATATGAACTCTTCTAAATTTATAGCTCAATCCTGTATCCACTTCTTTCAGGAATGCAGCTTAGTTATATAAGTATATAATTTATGTATTTAAGTTTTTGTCACATTATATATTTTTTAATAACTGTCTTAAATTATGAATTCCTATATTATATCTTATGTTTCAAGTCTAATTTCATAGAAGAATTCTGAGGTCTTCTAGATGTATGATAAGCCGTGACATCCTCACTTTATAAAGAAAGAAAAAATTAAATTATTTTCCCTCCAGGTCCTCAGTAGAACTAGGACCAGAACATAAATTAGTGCTTCTTCATCTGTATCACACTCAGAAATATGTTTGAAATAATGCAGTTATTCATATTTTTAATCAAAAGATCCCTAGCTGAAGCTCATGCCATAAGGAATGTTTAAACCTGATTTATAGAAGCTGGAGATTTTCTTTGGGTGAAAAATTGTCTTATGATGTTTCAGATATATGATTCTGAGGACCCCATTTGTGTGTAGGTGTGTGCTTACTGTGATGGGGCATTGGTGAGGAGAAACAGGTATTTAGAATTTTTTGACTATATGGATTAAATACACTGTCCCTGTAATTGTTCATATTTTGTGTATTATTTTTTTATAGAAGATAAGCTGAGATTAAAAAGCTGAAAGATACAGAAAAAAGAGGGAGGAGTATAAAATATTTTTTCCATATTTCACAGATTTGTCATGAAGATCAAATATGAAAGTCTCTTAATTATAAGTCTTAAGTTTTGAAGTCATACAGAGTGAATATCTTAGTACACAGTATGGATTAACCCCCTAAGAAATAATCTCCATTTTTATAGTTGAAAAAAATTGAACTTTATTGAACATATTAAGTCTAAAAGTATTCGTAGTGTCTTCTTAGTTTACTAGACCTTCACCGGAAAGATCAAAGATTCAGGAAGAATTTTAGATATACTTGATTAGCTTCTATCTCTAGATTTAGTTCTTTTCTGATAAGAGAATTATAGCATGAAGTAGTAGGTTTAAGTGATCTTTTCAGCTGAAGAAACTGAGTCCTTGAATGAACAACTTTGTGGAACTTGTCTTTATACAACACTAGAGGCCTGGTGCACAAATTCGTGCATGGTGGGGGTCCGGCTGGCCCGCCCTGATGAGGGCTGGTTGGGGACAGGGCCAGCCGGCCCCGCCCCTGATCTGGCCTGGCCGGTGGGAGGGGCCCCCCCCAATCGGGCTGGTTGGCCAGCTGCAGTGCATGTCATAGTGACCCGTCTGATGGTCACTTGGCTTTTATATAAATAGATGCTTATTTATAATTAACTAAGAATTTTGTTTTTTGTTTCACATAAGATATATAAAAGGAAATACTCCTTTTTTCTATCATGAAATAGATAAATGTTTATTTCATTGGTTCTAGCCATATGACATAGTGGTTAAAAGTGCTGGCAAGTCTTTGTTGAATCCAGCCCTGTCCCTTATTAAAATGTGAGACCTTGACCAAGTCAGTTAATTCATTGATACTCTCAGTTTTCTTCTCTGTAGAGTGAAGATAGCAATGTTTCATCAGCTGTTGTACGGTTTAAACAAGATGGTAGTTTTGTGTGTGGCACAGAGCCTGGCACATGCTTGCAGTCAGTAAACAGTAGGTGCTGCTTCTCCTGTTTGGTTTGGTAGCAGCAACCATGGTTAATATCACAGACCTGGAGTAGATTTAGAGAGAAGGCTTATTGCCCCAACTGTGTTATACTTAATATTTTTACATTGACTGGTTAACCTGTGAACATCATTTTCTTCCTTAAATTTTTCTAAATTGGGCCACTTTTATTAATCTGAATTCTAAAATAATCACAACATTTTTTATTTTTTATTTTTATTTATTTATTTTTTTAATATATTTTATTGATTTTTTTACAGAGGAAGGGAGAGGGATAGAGAGTTAGAAACATCTATCAGCTGCCTCCTGCACACCCCCTACTGGGCATGTGCCCGCAACCAAGGTACATGCCCTTGACTGGAATCGAACCTGGGACCCTTCAGTCCTCAGGCCGACGCTCTATCCACTGAGCCAAACCAGTTAGGGCAATCACAACATTTTTTAATAAGCCAATAACCATAGGAAGGATAACCCAGGGTGGGTGGTAAAGGACAACAAAGGGTCTTGGCTGTGGTGTTTCTGTAACATTTCATCACAGTTATTTTGATTAAAGAAGAATTAAGGTTTGATACTTTGTATGAATAACCTTAAAAAAAATTTCAACGTAAATTTATTGAGGTGACATTGGTTAATAAAATCACGTAGGTTTTTAAGTGATACATTTCTATGATATGTGATCTGTATAGTGCATTGTGTGCCTACCACCCATAGTCAAATCATCTTCTGTTACCATTTGACCTTCCTTCGGGTAACTACCCTACTGTTTGTGTCTATGAGTTTCAGTTTTATATCCCAAATACGAGTGAAATCACATGGTTCTTAGCTTTTTCTGACTGATTTCACTTAGTATAATATTCTCAAGGTCCATCCATGTTGTTGCAATGACAGTATTTCATCTTTTCTTATGGCTAACTAGTATTTCATCGTATATCTGTACTATATCTTCTTTAGCCAATCCTATTGAAGGACACTGGTTGTTTCCATGTCTTGGCCACCATGACTATGCTGCAATGAAGATAGGGGTGCATAGTTCTTTGCAAATAAATGTTTTCAAAGAAACTTTCGACAAATAAATTTTTTTAACTAAATTTAACATATAATGTATGTGTGAATAGATTCTGATAATATATATTTTTTTAACCTTAGGGTACAGCTTGTATGTATTTCAAGCGTTTTTATCTCAATAACTCAGTAATGGAATATCACCCCCGGATAATAATGTGAGTATAAGTCTGTCTAATTTATTGATTTTTATTTAAGAAGACCTTTATACCACTTGAGTGTGTGTGTGTGTGTTTGTGTTTGTGTTTGTGTGAAAATACTTCCTAGTAAAAGGTAATTTAGACTTGCATTCTATTCTGAACTGAAGATCCCCTAAGCATACTTCTTATATATCTGTAACACTTCCCTGTAATACTGATGGCATCTGAACTTTAACTTGTCCAGATTCAAATTGTGTGTGTTTTCCAAGCTAGCTTCCCTAATACCCCTTTCTGTTAGTGGTACCTTTCTTCCCCTAGTTGCTGAGTGAGAATCATTAGTGGTAACTCCTGTCTTTCTACATCCAGTTAGTTTACAAGTCTTACAGGTCCATATAGGATTAATTTAAATTGAACAAAGGTCTTTGTGTTTCTGAGCTCTGCCGAACACTATGCTTATTATTAAAGGTAAAATTGAAAATAGTATGAGACTCATCAAAGAGATTTCTGTCAATTGCTTTGTCCCTGTTTGTTTTTTTCTCCTTTTTTCCCATTTCTACCAATCTAGATCAAGCCCTTGTTACTTCCAATCTTGATTTTTGTGGTGATTTTATTACTGGTTATGAGAGTTGCATAGGTTTGTTCAGAAGTTAATAATCCCCTATTTAAATACACTTGGAGACTTCCACTGATAAGCCTTCTACAAAGGTAGCTCTTTAACCTATCTTTTATCCCATATTCATATGGTATATGTATATGTGTACTATTGTATATTTTTCTCTTCCATCTGTATTTCATGATACAAAGTACTCCTATTCCTCAATTACTTTGTTCTTCCAGATATTTAGGTTGAACTATATGAAACTGCCAGTATGTCAGTAATGGTTGAATGCTGTGGCAGTACTGCACAGTTCAACCTAATTTCATAGTCTCCTATGGATTTAAAACTTTGAACAAAACTATTTCTCTCTCTCTCTCTATATATATATATAGTACATATATACATGTATGTATATACATATATATTATATATTATATATCCTGTAATGCCTACTATAGTCACTTGTGACTATTAGTCAATTTTAGAATGTAGTTTTAGGAATAAAATATTTACATATTTTTCAAAGTATATACATATCCCTGGTTATATGTGTGAGAGAGAAAATTACATTCTAGTAAAGGGTAATTAAGATTTGCATTCTATTCTGAATTTAAGATCCCTCATCATATTCCTTATATTTTCCTCTAGGCTCACGTGTGCATTTTTGGCCTGCAAAGTGGATGAATTCAATGTATCTAGTCTACAATTTGTTGGAAATCTGCGGGAGAGCCCTCTTGGACAGGAGAAGGCACTTGAACAGATTTTGGAATATGAACTGCTTCTTATACAGCAACTTAATTTCCACCTTATTGTCCACAATCCTTATAGACCATTTGAAGGCTTTCTCATTGATTTAAAGGTAATCTTTTTGGTAAAAAGTAAACTAGTAGAGTGTACTCCTTTGCTATCGTTCTATAAGCAAAAGAATCCAAAATTTTATAACTTTTAATTATCTTAATTGTTAAAACATGGGCTCAGCTAAAAAGTGAGCATGGCCTGGACCTCCATGGCAGTAGTTCTCAAACTTCAGTGTACATCAGGAATCACCTGGAGGGCTTGGTAACTCCTTGTTGGGCTGCAGTTCCAGAGCTTCTGATTTAGTAGATCTGCAAATACTGATTCAGGGGTCATAAGAAAGAACATTGTGAATTTAGAGTAATGCTTTTAAAACTTAAGCATACAGGAAATAAGTAGTAGGTGCTGCTTCTCCTGTTTGGTTTGGTAGCAGCAACCATGGTTAATATCACAGACCTGGAGTAGATTTAGAGAGAAGGCTTATTGCCCCAACTGTGTTACACTTAATATTTTTACATTGACTGGTTAACCTGTGAACATCATTTTCTTCCTTAAATTTTTCTAAATTGGGCCACTTTTATTAATCTGAATTCTGAAATAATCACAACATTTTTTAATAAGCCAATAACCATAGGAAGGATAACCCAGGGTGGGTTACAAAGATTTCTTGTAACTCTGAAGTATACTGTCATAGATTTTATTTAAAGAACCTTAAAAAAAATTCTTAATTTTAAACTAGAAAATTGTTAAGTGACCTCTAGTTTTAATACATTGTGATCTGGAATCAAAGTATAGGCGTAAAAAATGTAAGTAAATAAATATCGATAAAAACGCCTTAAGTTTTGACCTTGAAAAAGGACTTGGATAGTTAGCATAAAGTCAAACATGAATCAGAAACTGGGTCATTCATCTCATTTAAAAGGTGAAATTTGGGTACCTTCTATATGCCAAACATCGTCCTCGATGATGAAGCCAAGAACAGCCTCAACATTTATTTGCCTTATAATCTAATGGGAAAAATAATCATATTCATTGTGCTCAGTGTTACAGAGAGGAAAATACAGGATACGTTTGAAGGAGATAGCAGAATTGAGAGGAAGGGAAGGCAGTTCTGAGAAAGTGTCATTTTAAAGTGAAGTTCAAAAAAAGTAAATAAAAATAAAGTTCAGCTCTGGCTAGTGTTTCTCAATGGTTAGAGCATCAGTCCATGCACTGAAGGGTCTCAGGTTCAATTCCTGTTCAAGGGCATGTACCTGGGTTGTGGGTTTGCTCTCCACCCCTGGTAGGGGAGTGTGTGGAGGCAACCAGTCCTTGTGTCTCTCTCACATTGATGTTTCACCGCCCTCCCCTCCCTCCACTTTCTTGAAAAGCAGTGGTGGGGGGAAAGTGAAGTTCATAGCATGAGTAGAAATTTGGCGGTGAAAGAGCATCCCAGCAGGACTTCACCAGTCGAAGGCCCAGATTCAAGAACCATGTTGCACTGAAGAACCTAAACAGCTTAGAGGTAGAGGGGAAGACTGCCACAGAGTGCTGCCTGAGTGGAAGGTGGAGCCAAGACTGGAAGTGATGTTAAGGGTTTTGAATAGAGCAGGGGTAAACCAGTGAAAGGTTAAGTCTGGAGAAGGTCAAATTAAGTTTACTCCTTTAAACAAATCATGTTTGCAAATTCATGCATCAGTGTGCATCATATACTTATTGCACATCTGTATGTGTCATGGTAATGTGGAGAATGTATTAGAATGGATTAAAGGATACCAGTTACTATGCTGTTAGTTTGACTTATGTAGCAGTAGGGGGTACAGAGAGCTTAATGGACTTCAGAGATAGTAAACAGAATCAATAGACCTTGAGGTTTAATTACATAAAGAGAGTGAGGACAAGTGAGGACCCCCACCCCTTGGGGGAGTGGGAGTTCTGCAGAGGGACCCGGGGGTTGATGAAATTGGTTTGAAACCTGCTGAGTTTCCATTGGCTGCCACACATCCAGGTGGGTAGTCATTTGTATCTGGAGGTAAGAGACAATGGCTAGACTCGGGCATCATTGCCCCAGGAAAACTGAAAGTGGAAAATTTAAATGAGGATCATATAAAGGGTAGGTAGAGAAATATAAGAATCTAGTAAGAAGACTGAAAAATAACCCAGAGAGGTAGGACTTTCTAGAAAAGTGAAAGGAAGTAAACTTTTCGAAGATGAATATGAGCAACTCCCCACTCCCACTCAGAATTCAGGCAGAGTAGAAGTAGATGGTTAACGCTTGCTGGATTTAGTGCCAGAAAAGTGATTTGGGTGAAAGTAGTCTCTGTGGCGTATGCAGGGTGAAAGCAGATTGGAGCCATTTGGGGAATAAATAAGTGAGCAAACAGTTATATGTAACTTGGATTAGACAGCTTGTCTTTGAAGTGGAAAAAGAAGATGGGGTTATTGAGAAGATGAGGGAACTGCTAGAAAAAGAGGAAAGGGACGGCTTTCTGTTGAGTTTTGTTTTGTGGAAGAAACTGATGTGGGGAGCTGGTAATGAGAGAAAGCTTAAACGGAAAGGTGGAAAATCTGTAGCTCAAGTTTCTCTTTGGAGTAAGTTAGAAGGGCCTGCCGTGGGTTTCAAAGCAAGGTGCAAGGATTGGCCTTGGAACAGTCGCTCTTTTAAGGCAGGGAAGGGGAAAACAGTGTTATGCCTGGAAATTTAGTGGTGCAGGACACAGAGTTTTTTTGTTAAGAGCAGATATCATTTTCTATGAGTGATAGAGTTTCTGAGAATTAGTAAAAACATTGAGAGAGATGGAGAATGTTTAACATAGACATTGAAAAATAGAACATGTTTTCTATGGAACATTATAGGTAGGCAGTGTTGAGAGCCTTGCTAAGATAAGGGAACCTAAATCTATATATATAAAAAGCCTAAGTGATCGTTATGACCAGATGACTGGCCGGTAGCTATGACACACACTGACCACCAGGGGGCAGACACTCAACGCTGGAGCTGCCCCCTGGTTGTCTGTGTGCTCCCACGGTCCATCCCCCTGGCCAGCCAACTTCCCGTAACACGGCCCTGATTGGCCCAATCGCTGGCCAGGCCGAGGGACCCCACCTGTGCACGAATTCGTGCACGAGGCCTCTAGTTTATAATAATAATACCAGACCTCTTAGTTGTATTGTTTTCTCTAGCAGCACCAGAAATCTAGGTATGATTGCAAAACAGGAGGTTTGTTGAATTCACCTGTTGAACTTTTGCCAGCAATGTGTTGGTAACATATGGTACAGGGAAATCAGGAGGGAAATAAGGACCAGAGAACACGGGTGAGTAGAAACAAGTAGAGAGATAGAGACCAAAAGTTCTAAGGAGGAAGACAAAGAATAGCTGTGAAATAATTGAGCAAATGTATTGGGAAAAGTGGAATGTCAGAGGTTAGGCATTTTGGGATCATGACTACACCTGGGTGTGACTACACAATTGTATCTGATTGTGTGTGTGTGTGTGTGTGTGAATCCTCACCTGAGGATTTTTTTTTTTCCCATTGATTTTTAGAGAGAGTTGAAGGAAGGGGGAGAGACAGAGGGAGAGAAACATTGATGTGAGAGAGCCACATCGATTGGTTGCCTCCCACATGCACCCTGACCCAGGGCCGGGGATAGAGCCTGCAACTGAGGTATGTGCGCTTGACCAGAATTGAACCCATGACCCTTCAGTCCAAGGACCGACCTCTAACTACTGAACAAAACAGGCCAAGGCTATATCTGAATTTTTGTTTCAGATTATGGAAAAGATTTCTTACTGCTTTTGGAGCTGATTGTGGGTATCTACAGTAAATCCAAGGATTTAGGGCTCATGTTAAAGGGTAAGAATTGTCAGGAAATATGGGAACTTCCATATTTCTTAGGCATATTCTAAAAATAATTCTGTAATTAAACCAAGATTTATTTCCATTTGCTTCTTTCCAAAAGTAAACGCTAAGTAGAGGAATTTCAAATCAAAATGAGGTGATGCTTTGGTTTCTAAATATTGTCTTACATCGAATCACCTGGATTACCTGGGAAGTATGTATTTCAACTTCAGACCCAATGGAATTTCTAAGAGCCTCCTTTCCCATACTTCCTTTTGTGGAAAAGGACAAAAAGAGATTAACATAAATCAGAATAGCCAAGTACTATGCTGGGAACTTGAGCTATATTATTTTAAAGCATATGTTTCTTAACAACTGCACTTTCAGTACATTCTAATGTGGAGTACAAAATAATCTTACATGGAAAGATTGTTGTTACTAGAGTATAGAAAAAAGTTTTATAAAAGCATCTTGTGTTAATTTCTGATTAATTTGAATATTTCGAACTGTCACTTCATTAAACCCTCATAAGTAATAACATTTGCAAACTTTCTTTCTAGACCCGCTATCCCATGTTGGAGAATCCAGAGATTTTGAGAAAAACAGCAGATGACTTTCTTAATAGAGTTGCGCTGACGGATGCTTACCTTTTATACACACCTTCTCAAATCGCCCTGACTGCCATTTTATCCAGTGCTTCCAGAGCAGGAATTACTATGGAAAGGTATTAATTTGTGTTTTAACTTAGATCATTCAGTTACTTAGCTTATTTTCTACTGGAATCTGAGTTTTTAAGTAAGGTTCATTTTGTGAATATAGTCCTTTATATCTCCTATGGCTGGAAGGGTTAGGGCAGCTGAGGGAAGAAATGAAATCACTTTTTAAGGAAATCTTTAAAAATCGAGTATGATATTTTTGAGCTAAGAGGATTCGTTTGTGACTAAAGTAGAAGTAAATCAGGTTGATCTTCAAAAGACTGATACAGCTATCAGTATATGGCAAATTTAAAAGTTTTGTGAAGTAGTGGTCAACATGAGTGCCAAAATATGTCTGCCTTGATTTATCATTATTCTCCTGCTATAAAGTATGTGTGGCATATGGAATTTAGTAAAGATTTATTGAATGAATAGTACTTTAAAGAATGTCCAAATGAATTGCAATTCAGTTGTAAATAGTAATACTTAGTACATAAATGCACAATGAGAACCAGGTTCTATGATAAGCACTTTACATAAATTGAATTCACTTGATTCTTATAAAAATATCTTCAGTACAGATTAATTAAATATTATTATTCCTGCATTATTTGTATTTATAACTCCAGCACAGTCTGGCAGCAAACTCAACTTTTTGAACTTTTGTATTAATTTTTTTAAGATCTTTGAAGTTCTGATTTATTTTAATCCTTGAAATAGCTGAGGAAGGTGTTCTACATGTCATCCCTCATCCTTAATTTCAAAATCCATTGATATGGGGCAGCAGACATGAGCAGACGTTGATTTAGTCTTTCATTTAATGGAAATATGTTTTCTTGTGAAATATTAATATTACTAATTACTGAATACTGCCCCGGACATCATAGTATATACACCAGGTTACTTTTAATTTCAAAACAAACCCAAGATAAGGATTTGTGGGCTTGCATTTTGCTTAATTTATGGTATGCCTCTTCTCTACAAATACAGCTTGCCAACTGTAAATAAATATATACATTTAATCCCAAAGTGATATATACATCTATCTAATTACTTAAGCAAGCCTTTACTGAGTGCCTAAACTGTACTATACTTTAGGAATATAATAATAATATATAAATCCTTGACTTAATTAAAAAAGATATTCATGCAAATAATTGATATCAGTGGAGTTCAGGTGTGAGGCTTTTAGTCTCTAAGGGAAGAAAGTCTCTTTCTAGAATTCAGATAATCAAATGTTTGATTAATGTGTTTATGTATCATAATTTTTTATGTGTTCTTTTTCTGTGCAAAACCTTTTTAGTTTGCAGTAGTCCCATTTGTTTATATTTTCTTTTGTTTCCCTTGTCTGAGGAGACTTATTAAGAGCGATGTACAAAAGTGTATTGCCAGTGTTTTTATCTAGGAGTTTTATGGTTTCAGGTCTTATGTTTAGTCTTTAACCATTTTGAGTTTATTTTTCTATATGGTCTAAGAAAGTGGTCTAGTTTTATTTTCTTTTGCATGTATCTGTCCATTTTTCCCAACACAATTTATTGAAGAGACTGTCTTTACCCCATTGTATATTCTTGTCTCCTTTGTCTATATAGGCGTGGGCTTATTTCTAGACTGTACTCTCTATTCTATTTTATTGATCTACACATGCTGTTTTTATTACTATAGCCTTGTAGTATAGTTTGATATCAGGCAGCATGATGCATCTAACTTTGTAGTTTTTTTATCAAGATTGCTTGGCTATTTGGGGTCTTTTGTGGTTCCATATAAATTTTAGAATCATTTGTACTAATTCTGTGAAAATTGCCACTGGTATTTTGATAAGAATTGCATTCATTCTATAAATTGCTTTGGGTAGTATGGGCATTTAAATGATGTTCATTATTTCTATCTTTGAACATGGTATTTGCTTCCATTTATTTGTCTTTTCATTGTCTTGTAATTTTCTAAGTATTAGTACAGGTCTTTTAACTCCTTGGTTAAGTGTATTTCGTTTCCCCCTCATGCAGTTGGATTTCTTTCCTTAGCTTCTCTGATAGTTTGTTATTGATGTTTAAAAATGCAAATGATTTCTGAACAGTAATTTTGTATCCTGCTGTTTTACTGAATTCATTTATTAGTTCTAGTAGTTTTTTGGGGAAAGCTTTAGGGTTCTTGTTGTATCAAGTCAGCTGCAAATAGTGACAGCTTTACTTCTTCCTTTCCAATTTGTATGCCTTTTATTTCTTTTTCTTGTCTGATTGCTGTGGCTACAACTTCCAATACTATGTTGAATAAAAATGGAAGGATGTCTTGTTCCTGATCTTAAGGAAAACATTTTTAGCTTTTCACCTTGAGTATGATGTCAGCTGTGGATTTGTCATGTATGACATTTATTATATTAACGTATGTTCTCTCTATTCCCACTTTGCTGAGAGTTTTTATCATAAATGGATGGTGGCTTTTGTCAGATGCTTTTTCTGCATCTATTGATATGATTTTTATCTTTCATTTTGTTTATGTGGTATATTGCATTAATTGATTGTGGATATGGAACCAACTTTGCATTCCAAGAATAAGTCCCAATGGATTATGGTTTATGATTTATTAAATGTATCGCTAAATTTAGTTTGCTAATATTTTGTTCAGGATTTTTGCATCTATGTTCATTAAGGATTTCGGCCTATAATTTTTTTTTCTTTTTAAAATTTAATTTTCATTTTTTATAATGTCTTTGTCTGGTTCTGGATTCAAGGTAATTAATATTGGCTTCACACAATGAGCTTGGGACCCTTCCCTCCTCTTCAATTTTTTTGGAATGATTTGAGAAGAATTGGTGTTAATTCTTAGAATGTGTGTTAAAAGTCACCTGTGAAGCTTTCTGGTCCAAAAGTTTTTTGTTGGGATTTTTTTTTACCGATTTGATTATATTAGTAGTTAATTGGTCTGTTCATATTTTCTGTATCTTTTTGATTCAGTCTTCAAAGATTGTATGTTTCTTCCAGGTTGTCTAATTTGTTGGAATATAATTGTTCATAGTATTTCCTTATAATCCTGTGCATTCTTGTGTTGTCAGTCATTAAATCTTCACTTCTTGATTTTATTTTGGTTCTCTCTTTTTGTGATGAGTCTGGTTAAAGGTTTATCACTTTTCTTTATCGTCTCAAAAAAACAACAACACAGCTCTTGGTTTTAATGATCTTTTATATGTTTTTAGACTGTTATTTCATCTCTGATCTTTATTATTTCCTTCTACTTATTTTGGGCTTTGCTCATTTTCTAGTTCCTTTTTAGGTATAAGGTTATATTGTTTATTTGAGATTTTTCTTGTTTCTTGAGGTAGGCCTGGATTACTGTGAATTTCCCTCTTAGAACTATATCCCATAGATTTTGGGTTGTTATGTTTTCACTTTCATTTGTCTCAAGGTATCTTTTGATTTCTTCTTGACCCTCATTGTTAACCCATTCATTGTTTAGTAGCTTGTTATTTAGCCTCCATGTGTTTGTGTTTTTCCATTTTCTTCTGTAATTGATTTCTAGTTTCTTAACATTGTATTGGAGAAGGTGCTTGATATAATTTCAATCTTCTTAAATGTGGCCTAACATGTGGTCGATCCTGGAAAATGTTCCAGTTGTACTTGAAAAGAATGAGAGAACTGTTCTAAAAATACCAATTTTTAGAACAGTTTAGATCACTTTTTTTGAGAGAACTGTTCTAAAAACATCAATTACATGCATTTGGTCTAACTTTTCATTTAAGGCCAATGTTTCCTTGTTGATTTTCTGCCTGGATAATCAGTCTATTTATATTAATAGGGTGTTAAAGTCCCCTGCTATTACTGTGTTACTGTTGATCTCTCCTTTATGTCCATCAATATTTGCTTTACATATTTAGGTGTTCCTACATTGGCAAGGGATGGATATATATATATGTGTGTGTGTGTGTATATACACACATATACACACATACACACACATACACACATACATACATACATACATATACATATATATTTTCTCAATCCTGTACTCTTACCTTTCTTCTGGTACCCCTATGATGCAAGTAGTGAATGTTTAATCTTATCCCACAAGTACCTTAAACTATCCTCACATTTTTTATTCTTTTTTCTTTTTGCTGTTTCGATTGGGTATTTTTTGCTGCCTAGTATTCCAAATCACTGATTTGATTATTTGTTTTATCTAATATGCTGTTGATTCTGTCTAATGTATTCTTCATTTCAGTTATTATATTCTAAATTTCTGACTGTTTATTTAATGGTTTCTCTTTGTGTGTGTTCTCACTGACTTCATCTGTTCTCCTAAGTTTATTGAGCATCCTTATAACCAGTGTTTTGAATTCTGTATCTGGTAGATTGCTTGCCTCCATTTCATTTAGTTATTTTTTTAAAGTTTTGTCTCATTATTTCATCTGAGACTTGTTTCTGTCTCATTTTGGCTACCTCCATGTGTCTTTCTGTGTTTTAAGTATATCTGTTACATCTCCTAGTGTGGTCAGTGTGGCCTCATTAGTATGTGTCCTATTAGTTTCAGATGTATAACCTAGTAAATAAACATTTATCTAACTTACAAAGTGATCACCTAATAAACTAGTACCCATATGACACTATACATAGTTATTACATTTTTATTGATTATAGTCCCTATGGTAAAAGTAACATCCCCATAACTGTTCTGTAGCTACCAATTTGTATGTTTTACTCCCTTTATCTTTTTCATCTAGCCCCCAACTCCCCTTCCATTTGGCAACTATCAAAATATTCTCTGCATCTATGAATCTGTTTCTATTCTGCTTGTTTGTTTACTTTTTTAGATTCCACATATAAGTGAAATAATATGGCATTTGTCTTTCTCAGACTTAACTCAGCACAATACTCTCTAGGTACATCTTTGTTGTGGCAGATGGCGAGATTTTGTTCTTTTTTATGGCTAAGTCATCTTTCATTGTACAAGGTGAGGCAAAAGTAGGTTTACAGTGGTGGGTATGCAAAACAGAGTGTATTCTTGTATTATTTTTTTTTACATATGAACAACTGTAACCTACTTTTGCCCCACCCTATATAAATGCACCACTTCTTTATTCATTCATCTATTGATGGACACGTAAGTTGCTTTCATATCTTGGCTTTTACAAATAGATAGAGGCCTAGTGCACGGATTCGTGCACTGGTGGCGTCCCTTGGCCTGGCCTACAAGGATTGGGCCGAAACCGGCTCTCCAACATCCCCCGAGGGTTCCTGGATTGCGAGAGGGCAGTTCTTGAGTGACGCACCCTGAATTTGGGCTCCCTCCTCTCTGGTTCCGGGTGCATCACCCAAGAACTGCAGCTGCCAAGTCACTGCAGCTCGACAGCACCTGTGTTGAGCATCTGCCCCCTGGTGGTCAGTGCACATCATAGCTACGGTCGGAGCCTCTGCCTCCTGGTGGTCATTACGTGTCATAACTACCAGTTGGACAACCACTTAGGCTTTTATATATATAGAATAGATGCTGCAATGAGCATATGGATGCATATGTCCTTCCGATTTAGTGTTTTGAGTTTCTCCAGATAAATGTCCAGGTGTGGAATTACTGGGTCCTTCTTTATGTCTCTTTATATATATTGCCTTTGTTTTAGGGGCTATTTTGTCTGGTATGAATATTGCTGACCCAGCTTTTGTTTCGTTGTTTTCTTTCCTTTTTCATGAAACGTCTTTTTCTATCCGTTTACTTTCAGTCTGTATATGTCTCTTGATCGGAAGTGAGTCTTTTGTAGACAGTGCATGTGATGGTATTGTTTTCATATCCAATCAGCTATCCATTCAATCAGTCTTTTGATTGGAGCATTTAATCCATTTGCACTTACAGTAATTGTTGATAGGTATGTATTTATTACCAGTTCATTTATATTTTTGATCTTCCTAAAGATGATACTTTAACATACCTTGCAATACTGGTTTGGTCATGATGAAGTTCTTTATCTGTCCTTCAATTCTAAATGATAGCTTTGCTGGGTAGAGTAATCTTGGTTGTAGGTTCTTGCTTTTCATCACTTTGAATATTTTGTGCCAATCCCTTTTGGCCTGCAAAAGTTCCTGTTGAGAAATTAACTCACAGTCTTATGGGAGCTCCCTTGTATGTAACTAATTGCTTTTCTCTTGCTGCTTTTAAAATTCTCCCTTTGTCTTTAACTTTTGGGATTTTATTTAATTAGTATTTTTTTAAAATATATGTATTTATTGATTTTAAAGAGGAAGAAAGAGGGAGAGAGAGATAGAAACATCAATGATATTAGAGAGTCATTGATTGGCTGCCTCCTGCATCCCCCTACTGGGGATCAAGCCCGCAACCCGGGCATGTGCCCTTGGCCAGAATCGAACCTGGGACCCTTCAGTCCGCAGGCCAACGCTCTATCCACTGAGCCAAACTGGCTAGGGCAACTTTGGGATTTTAATTAGATGTGTCTTGGTGTGTTCATCTCTATACTTCCTAGACTTCGGAGCTTTTTTTCTTCACCAGATTAGGGAAGTTTTCGGTCATTATCAATTAGGTTCTCAGTCCCTTGCTTTTTCTCTTCTCCTCCTGGTACCCCTAAAATGAGGGTGTTATTATACTTGGTGTTGTCCCAAAGGTCCCTTAAACTATTTTCTCTTTTTTTAAAAAAAAAAATTTCTGCTGCTCTGAATGGGTGTTTTCTGCTACCTTACCTTCCCAATCACTGATTTGGTCCTCTGCTTCATCTAATCTGCTGTTGATTTCCTTCTAGTATATTCTTAATTTCAGTTGTTATGTTCTTCATTTCTTACTGGTTCTTTTTTATGGTTTCTGTGTCCTTTTTTATGCTGCTGAAATTTTCACTGCATCCATTGAGCATTTTTATAACCATTGTTTTGAACTCTGTAATTGGTAGTTTGCTTGCCTCTGTTGCATTTAATTCTTTTTTCTGGAGATTTCTCCCATTCTTTTATTTGGGACATGTGTCTTAGTCTACCATTTTGGCTGCCTCTCAGTTTTTGTTTCTATGTATTTAGGTGGATTTTCTGGTGTGGTGGCCTTATGTAGTAGGTGTCCTATAGGAACCAGTGGTGCAGCCTCTCTGGTCCCCTGAGCTGGGTGCTCCAAGTGCGACCCCATGCAGTTGTGTACACCCTCCTGTTGTAGTTGAGCTTTGATTGCTATTGGTTTGTGAATGGGAGGGATCAACTCCCAGGCCGATTAGCAACTACAGTGTTGGAGCTGCTATGCAGGGGCTGACCCTATAGAGCAGAATTTGCTTCAGCAGAGAGCTCTGATGCCAGCAGTATCCGCCCCTTGAGTGTGTCACTTGTGGAGTAGTCAGGTGATACTTCAACATGGTCTGAAGCTAGCTACCATGTTGCACTGTCTCTGGGGCCTCCTGGAAGGTGTAGGCCATGGTCAGCTACCATCTGTGCTCTGCCCAAGGCCACCCAGCATGAGCCTCAAAAATATAATGTAGATGATTGTTACTTGTGCTGGGCTTGGAGTTGCCCAGGAGAGGCCAAGCTGTGAACTGAGTCTGGCTGCTAGTGCCCACTTAGCAAGAGGCTAGCAGCATGCTGAGGCCAGATGTTGCTTGTTTGGGGTTTGTGAACCTTTGAGAGAATATAGGAAAATCCAGATCATAAGCCAAGACAGGATGTGTATATGGAAAAGCCATTGGAAGTCGATTGGGTGGGCCAACAAGTAGGGTGGGGCAGGTCTCGGGAAATTTCCAGGGCACAAACAGTGTTAAACGCGTTGATGGAAACTCAGATGTGGTGCCTGTCTGCATCTGCAGGGGGAGGGCTCAGCAAAGAAGCAATAGCCTCTGCCAGCACTCTGTGTGGGAGAAAGCTAACCCTCCAGCCCTTGCCCCAAAGCCAGACCATTCAGTTCCTTCTTGAATGTCTGTGGTGCCTTTCCAACTGCTGCCCCAGTGCTGGATCTCAGGGAGTAAGTCCATACATGAGCCCTTTAAGAGGATAGCCTGGGACTCCAGCAGCCCTCCCTCTTACTCAGCCACAATCTCCACTGCTTTTCACAGCCAGAAGTTATTGGATCTTCTCTTCCCAAGACTACGACTCTGGGCTGGGGAGCCTAGTGTGAGGCTAGGACTCCTTAATTCCTACTGGGACCTCCACAGCCAAGATATGCCTTGTGATTTTTAATCACCACACATGGGTGATTAAAAATCATGGGAGATGCACCACTCTGTTCTGCATCTCCGCCCTCCTACCAATCTCAAGGTGGCTTCTTTATATCCTTAGTTATAGGACTTACGTTCAGCTAGATTTCACATGGTTCTCAATGATGGTTGTTCTGTAGTTGTAATTTTAATGTGGTTTTTGGAGGGTGCAAGTACCATGTTTACCTTCTCCACCATCTTGAATGGAAGTCTCCCTTCTAACTCTTAATTGCCACACCCTGGGTGATGGAACAGCTCATTTTGCATCTCTATCCCTTTTACCAGTCTTGGTGTGGCTTCTGTTTTCTATCCTGTTCTAAAGATGGTTTTCTGTGATGGTTCTATAATTTTATTGTAGTTTTTATATGGTCATGGGAGGAGGTGGGCACAATGCTAACCTACTCTGTCACCCTGAATGAAAGAGAGTAGGATAATTGCTTTTACATTATTCCTGATTTCAAAAAGGGATAGAAAGCCCTTGTGCTATTGTTATATTCTGGATGCTTTAGATTATTACTCATAGGATGTTCTGTTGTTAGTTCTAGGTTTTCTTCTTTTTCATTGGATTTAGAGCTTTATTTCTAATTTCCTAGTTTGACTGCTTAGATATTCTTGCTTGCCTTTGGATTTTTTAAATCAAAATTAAAATTCTAATTCAAGATTGAAATTAAAAGTTGCTAACTGAAAATAATTTCAGAGTTAAAGAATGTGGTCAGCAAATGCATTATTAGAACCAAATGCATTATTTTTATACTTAAGAAGGAGTTTTACAAGAAAGGGGAAAAGGAAAACAAATTGTTTTTAATTACTGATAACCAGTAATATATTAGTTGTAAAGGGAGTTACTGATTTCTATATCTAAAGTTATCTCCCACAATAGATGATGAAAATCTAATATTAAACTTAATTAACAAAACTCTAATATAATTTGCCCGGCTGGTATGGCTCAGTGGTTGAGTGCTGACCTGTGAACCAGGAGGTCAAGGTTCAGTTCCTAGTCAGGGCACATGCCTCAGTTGTGGCTCGATCTCCAGTGGGGGTACATGCAGGAGGCAGCCAATCAGTGATTCTCTCACATCATTGATGTTTCTATCTTTCTCTTCTCTCTCTTCCCCTGAATTAAAAAACAAACAAATAAAACCTCTAATATAATTTAAATAATCTGGATAGTTTAAAACACATATCTCAACACAGTTTCTTAAAGAATTGTCTTTCTATTTTTGTAACTATTTTACCCAAGAGAAGAATTAATGTTTTTGTGTTTATCTTTGAAATGTTACTTATGCCTTAAGAATCTGTTCACTTGGGCTGTTATCAATTATAGATCAAATTCAGGTACATAAAACGTCAGAGTAAACACTTAAATATAAAGATTACACTTTCATACTACTGTCATTGGTTCTGGAAAAAAATGGGTAATTGAGCTTTATATTCATCCATGAAAAACTATTAATACCTTTGATTTGGACTCAATGTAAATAAGATGTAATCGAATTTTAAGGCATGGGATGATATTCTCACTGGTTGGAATAGTTAAGTCCCAGGAACAACTATAATTAACATGGACTTGGTAGTAAGGAGAGAAAACCCTCACTTGTGCCGGGTTCCACCTCTTTTACTTCTTTCCTTTATATTGGGCAATTTATATCGCCATGACTTGTCTGTTACTCGAGTCCTCGTCTGTAAAATGAGGTTCAGACTCATAAAGTTTATATATTAAACACTTAATATTAAATGTAATAACTGTTGCTACTGTTATTTTCATACCTCTAAGCTTATATATTATAGAAATTAAACACGTTTTAATGTAATATAAATTGCAAATCAGTAAGACTATAAGAGCTATACATTATAGCTTTGTGGAGTTCAAATTACTGTTTTTTAATACATTGTGAATAAATTAATTTTAAAATTGCCTTGATGATGAGCCTTGGCCGGGTTGCTCAGTTGGTTAGAGCGTCATCTTGATACATATACCTATGGTCATTGTTTTGATCCCAGGTCAGGGCACATACAGGAATCAACCAATGAATGCATAAATAACTGGAACAACAAATCAGTGTTTTGTGCCCTTTCCCTCCCTCTTTCCCTTTCTTCCTCCCTTCCTTCCAAACTCCCTCCCTCTCTCTCTCTAAAATCAATAAGAAAAAAGTTTTTAATTGACCTTGATGATGAAATGAACATGGAGGAAAATAATTTGTCAGGTTTTTTCAAGATGCTGTATGTGTCTAATAGATTACAACTTTTTTCCTCTTTTACCAGTTATTTATCAGAAAGTCTGATGCTGAAAGAGAACAGAACTTGCTTGTCACAGTTATTAGATGTAATGAAAAGTAAGTAAAAGAAAAAAGAAAACTTTATAAAATATTCTGTAACAAAGTTACTTTGTAAAATATCTTAATATTTAACTTGAGATAACAGATTGTTTATGTTTACTGTCATTGAATTATTGTATCATGGAGGCATGAAGGGTATATTGGTGGGGATCAAATAGAAGATGCACAAAAAGCAGTTTTTATACATATAGAACTTAAGAAAGTAAAAATACAATCAGATTTAGAAAGGGTTAAGTTTTAAAACAGGGTTCTTTTAAAGTGTAACCAAATATGTGATAGGCACTGAAAAAGATCTATAGGAAACTAAATTTAGGGATATTTAAATTTGGAACTTCTATTTTGTAGATACATCAGCTTTAACTAGTTAGTTAGCATGTGTCATTTGCTAGTCATTTTGTTAGTTAATATTACAAAAACTGTGGTTCTCAACTGGTTGCTATTTTTGCAGTATCTGGAGACCTTTTTGGCTGTCACAACTTGGGGCATAATGGTGGCTGCTATCAGCATCTAGTAGGTAGAAGTAAGAATGCTGCTAAATATCTTATAATTCACAGTAAAGCCCCTTGGAAAGCTGAAAAATAATCTCCCTCAAAGATATTCATGTCCTAATCCCTGGCGACTAAAAGTCTTAACATATATGCAGATGTTATAAAGTTAAGAATCTTGATATGGGGAGATTATCTTGGATTATCCAGGTAAGGCCTAGATACAATCACAGGAGTCCTTGTTAAAAAAGGCAGAGAGGGAGGTGTGACACACAGAAGGCAATGTGAAGACAGCAGAGGGAGATTTGATGATGCTGACCTTGAAAATTGGAGTATTATGGCCACAAGCCAAGGAATGCTGGTAGCCACCAGAAGCTGGAAAAGGGAAGGAATCAATTTCCCCCTGGGGTAGGAGTGGGGATAGTCTAGCTGGAGGACCTATCCCTGTCTAGGCATTAGGGATGAATTAATTAAATGACCAAATACAGCAGGCTAATTCTTTTTTAAAATTCTTTATTTAAATATTACATATGTTACCTTTTTCCCCCATTGTCCTCTCCCTGGCTGCTCCCACTCGCCAGCACATGACCTCACCCCCCTTACTTCTGTGTCCAATGGTCATGCTTATAAGCATGCATACAATTCCTTTGGTTGATCTCTTACCCTCCTCCCCACCCTCCCCTGCCTTCCCTCTGAGGTTTGATGCGTCTTTGTTTCTGGATCTATTTTTGGGTTCATCAGTTTATGCTGTTCATTATATTCCACAAATGAGTGAAACATGTGATATTTATCTTTCTCCGACTGGCTTATTTCAGTTAGCATAATGCTCTCCAGGTCCATCCATGCTGTTGCAAATGGAAAGAGTTCTTTCTTTTTTATAGCAGCATAGTATTCCAGTGTGTAGATGTACCACATTTTTTTAATCCACTCATCTGCTGATGGGCACTTAAGCTGTTTCCAAATCTTAGCTATTGCAAATTGTGTGAGCAGGCTAATTTTGAAGTTGGTAATTTTGTATGGCTGGCGAATGATGTTATAATTATTCAAATGACTCTTGGCATAAAAAAGGTTCACCACCCCTGCCCTGAGGCCTCCTGAGAGGGGGTGGCTTTGCCAACATTTTGATTGTGGCCTAGTGAAATTGATTTCAGATTCTTGGGCTTTAGAACTAAGAAAGGATACGTTTATGTTATTTTAAGCCGTACTAAGTTTATGGCAATTTTTAATAGTAACCTTAGGAAACTAATATAGCCCCTTGCAACAAAGAATTATCCAGCCCAAACGATCATAGTGCTGATGTTGAGAAGCTGTTTTAGGGGTTGAGTAGAACCTCCACTTAACTGATCTGGCCAGATTAGCCAGCCCCCATCTGTTCTTCATTCTTGTCTGTGGCACTGAATGCTCTCATGGCTACTTGCCTACTCTTTAGGATTAAAAGTAAATTGTATTTTTCCCCAAAACTTTTTGTGCCAATGTCCTTGTTAATTCAGTTTGTAGTTTAATGAAATGCTGAATAAACCAGTAAAATTTGAGATTGAAGATCTGGATCTTAGATGATAATAGAAAATGGGTATAATTTTTATGTTTTTAAAGTTTAAAATGCTTCAGGACATAGAAGCATCATTTCTTGCTATCTGTTTGAAGTGATCTTAAGAGCTTCCCCCTTTTAATTGATTTATGAATGATAAATTATAGGTTTTCAGTTATACTACTACAGGGTTCACTTCCAAAGCTGTAAATTGGAACATGGAATTTAGTAGTTAGAAAGGGCCTAAAAGATAATAAACTGTGATCATTATATAGCTGACAGTTTTATTGCTGATGTCTTCTAAATTTTACTCCTCTTCTTTTAACATGAAATAAGGAATAGCTCTTGATGAAATACTCAGAACTTTAACAATATTAAGGTATCTTATCCATCTTTTTGCAGAACCAAGATACTATCCTGGGGCATTGAGTCACAAGTATTAATTCAGTTGAAAACACTGCTTTATTTGCATTATGAAATAAGTTATTAGAATAGTCACCCATTTGGAGTATGTGGCTGGCTAATAATAAGCCCTGGATCTCTCATCATTTCCTTTATAAATTTTGATACTTATATTATTTGATTTATTGTTGTTGGATAACAGTTTAGGTAGAGGAGGCTTCTGCAATTATAAAGTCACTGACATAGTAGTTTGCTTTAAGCCTATAAAGGACATTTTTTTGTTTTCTTGATGTTTCATTACATGGGTTCTATATTTTATTAAAGCAGAGAATCATCAATTATACATTTTTACTATGCTTCCTCCCTTTATTACATATTATGTAACTAGAGGCCTGGTGCACGAGATTCGTGCACTGGGGGGAAGGGGGGGGGGTCACTTAGCCCGGCCTGCACCCTCTCGCAGACCGGGACCCCTTAGGGAATGTCCTCCTGCCTGCTTAGGCCCAATCCCCTAAGCCAGCAGTCAGACATCCCTCTTGCAGTCCGGGTCTCGCGCAGTCCAGGACCCCTTGCTCCTTACCGCCTGCCTGCAGCAGAGGCGGAAGAGGCTCCTGCCACTGCACTCACCAGCCATGAGCCCAGCTTCTGGCTGAGCAGTGTTCCCCCTGTGGGAGCACACTGACCATCAGGGGGCAGCTCCTGCATTGAGCGTCTGTCCCCTAGTGGTCAGTGCACACCATAGTGACCAGCCATTCTACTGATTTGCATATTAGGCTTTTATTATATAGGCTAACTAGAGGCCCAGTGCACGAAATTCATGCAAGAGTAGGCCTTCCCCCAGCTGCTGGCACCAGCTTCCCTCTGGCACCTGGGACCCGGGCTTCCCTCTGGCTGTCGGCAGGCACCAAGGAACTGGGCTTCCTCTGGAAGGACGTCTGGTCCAATTAGTATATTATGCTTTTGTTATTATTATAGATTATAGATGGTTTCCTTTGTTAATAAGTACACTCTTGACCCAGGAGAGAATGTTATGAATATGGTTGGTGTCAGGGAAAGCATGTTGACTAAATCATGAAGGAATTACTATAAAAAGCTTTAAAACTGAGCACAATAGGATTTGAAAAAAATACTGACTATATTGTAGGGCATGCTTATCTTTATGCTATATGTAATATAGCATAAGTGCAGGCAGCTATAATTGAGCTAGAAATATGGTGTTCATTATATTATAATGCAGAGTACAAATCCTGAAAAGGAGAATCACATCATTTCAAGTGTTTTATGTTGTTCCATAACAATGTGAAAAAAAATTCTACTACCTTATGAGAACAAGGCTTATTATCTAGTACTGGAGGCCCAGTGCACGAATTCGTGCCTGGGTGGGGTCCATCGGGGTGGCCTGCATGGATCGGGCCCCAGCTTGTGCTCCCAGGCTCGCAGCCCCGCCTGTCAACCTCCCCCCCCCCCCACAACCTGCTCCACCATCCCACCTGTGGGGCGATCAGTTGGGGCTAGGCCCCCTGCCGGTCCCTGTCTGCGAGGCGATTGAGACCCTGCTCCCACCCACCTTGGCTTAGCGCCACCAGCTCACCTACTCCACCATCCCGCCGCAGTCCCGCTGTCACCAGAGCCAGTAGTACCTTCACTGCCGCCCGCTGCTGGCACCCGCCACGTTCCGTGCTGCCCCCTGGTAGTCAGCACACGTCATAGCGAGCAGTCGAACTCCCAGTTGAACAATTTGCATATTAGGCTTTTATTATATAGGCTAATTTTTTTCTCCGCATAGGCATGAGAAACTTGGTAAAGAAATATGAACCACCGAGACCTGAAGAAGTTGCTATTCTGAAGCAGAAGTTGGAGAGATGTCATTCTGCTGAGCTTGCACTTAACGTAATTACGTAAGTAGTTGGGAGAGTGTTATTCAAAAATAGATAATGGGACTCCCTGAACTCCTTGCCCTTTTAATTTTTGGATTTTTTGCAGGTTTAAGATCTTGTCTGAGGACCAAGTATACTGTTCCAAACTTATTTTAACTACTCTAGGGAAATGGCATATTTTCTTTCAGAGGTAAACTATATTAAAGATGGAACCGATAGTAAAATGTGCTGTTAGACCTTCTTTTGCAGCCATAAAGAATACCCATAATGTCTCTCAGTGACTTGTAGGCTGTATGTGGAAATCACCATATTCAGGATCTTCATGCTTTGCAAATTGAAGGATCTACATAAATGTAGTCTTTTAGGAGTTTAAACAGTTGAGAATCTGGTCAGGTTACAGGAATAGAAAAACTGTAAACTGTGGCTTAGCATAGAACTTAAAATTGGTTGATTTCACTCCTGGGTTTCATTGGTAACTAACAGGAATGATTACAGAGAAGAAAAGAATGTTGACTTTAATGAGTGAAAATAGTCCACTGTGGTCTAAAAATATTAAATGAAAAATTCTAGAAATAATTCATAAATTTTAAAATTGTGTACAATTCTGAGTAGTATGATGAAATCATGCAATGTCTCACTCTGTCCCACCTGGGACATGAAACTTTTTGTCCAGCATATCCACACTGTATGTACAGTACAATAAGGTAATTTGAGAGACTGTATAACTTATTACAGTATGTTATTACATTTTATTAGTTACTAGAGGCCCGATGCACAAAATTCATGCAAGGGGCTCAGCTCTCGCAGCCACGGCGGTTTGCAGCCCCGGCTTTGTCTGGAAGGTTTGGCTGTCTGGTCTAATTAGCATATTATGCTTTTATTATTATAGATTGTTAATCTCTTACTGTGCCTAATTTAGAATTAAACTTTATCATAGGTTTGAATCTATAGGAAAAAACAGTACCTATAGTTTGGTACTGTCTGCAATTTCAGGCATCCACTGGGGGGTCTTGGAACAATTTCCCCCACTCCCCACAGATAGAGGGGATTACTGAATTGCAGCACTGGTAATTTTCTTTTTATAAGAGATTTGAAATGGGCTTAAACTATGGCTCGGCAAACTATATTATATAGCCCATGGGCCAAATCCAGCCCCACTACCTGTTTTTAGAAATAGTTTTATTGGAACGTAACTACACACTTCGTTTTCATACTATCTATGGCTGTTTTCACACTATAGAAGAAGAGTTGGGTATTTGAGGCAGAAACTGATGGTTATAGCCTACAAGGCGTAATATATCTACTATCTGTCCCTTCAACAAAAAATTTTTCAACCTCTGGATTAAACAATAGAATTTATTAATCTTACCCTTCTAGCTAGTTAATTGAACGGACCATAACCTAAAATTCCTAATTGCCAGAGTTTACATCTTACTCAGATTTACCACCCACTTTGTATTGTGCTAAGCAGATTCTACATTTCTATGTGGACTTGAAGGGTGCTTCTCAAACTAAAGGGCTGTTGTTGTTTTTAATTCATTACAGACCTATATGTTTATAAAATATAACAAATTACTAAAAAATGAGTAAAAAACATACAATACAAGCTTAAATTTTATTAGATTCGATAGTCATAATTTATCAAATTTCTATAAAAGTTTCTAAACACATGCTCAGTTTCTGTATTTATTGCACACTGGTAAGCACTATTTTAGGATAAAATATTTGTTTTCGTCTTTAAAATTCTTTTATCTTTTTTATTACACAAGTAATAGCTATATCATCATTATGAAAGTCAGTCAGTACAGGTAAACCAAAATTCTCTTTGACCAAAAGCGAAACCCCCGTTTCGTCCTCAGAGGTAACTTACAGTGTTTACCTTTGCCACCTTTTCTCCTGTATTAGTGTATAAAATAAAGTTTTTCTCTTTTTATTGATGTTTTCACACATATAATACAACATTTAATAGTATCTTTAACTCTTCCTTGTCTGGATGAAAAAAAAATTAGTATTTTAATTTGCATTTCCCCTATTACTCTGAGGCATTAACATTTGTATGTTTAACAGTCATTTGTATTTCTTCTATATTGCTTATTTAAAACCCTTGCTCAATTTTCTGGTGTTACTTTCTTGATTTGTAGATCTATATTTTATATACTTATCTATTATACACCTATTTTTCTTCTGTTGTTTCTTTCACTTTGTGACATGTAAGGAAATTTATCATTTGCGTTATGCTTTTATATCTAAATACCTTTTCTTAACCTAGTTTGCCTTTTCAACTGTTAAAAACGTTTAAAATTGTGAATGATCTGAGGTAGAAATCTCATATTTTCAAATAACCTGTTGTAACAGCCATTTTTAAATATTTCACAATTTGCATTATTACAGATAAATTCCTATATATAGTTGTTTTACCTATCTAACCATTTTAATTTGTTTTAGTATTTGCTAATACCACACTTTTAGTTATCATAGCTTTTATGTATGATGTTTTGATGAGAACTGTGATACAGTCCCCACACTTCTTTTTCAGATTTAGACTTGATGAGTTCCATGAAAAATTTTATTAGGGTTTTAATTAGAATTACATTGAATTTAAGGATTAATTTGAAAGATATTGTCTTTATAATTCTTCATCTCTTTCCATGTATCCAGGCTTTGTTTTCAAAAAATGTGTTTCATATAACTATAAAATAAATTAAGACTATGTTGCCGTTTATTACATTGCTTCTTGATGGTTGCCTAATTACAGGAAGAAGAGGAAAGGCTATGAAGATGATGATTATGTCTCAAAGAAATCCAAACATGAGGAGGTATGTTCTCCAAAGGTATCTATTATTCTTATTGTGCATTCTGGTATGACCATACTATTAAGATTTTATTCTTCCAGAGTGCAAGCATTATATATGTATGTGTGTGTGAAAAAAAAAAATATATTGAAAGCATTCATACTTTTTTGCATCCTCCTCCATGTACATGGTCCATTATTAGAGATTTTTCTCACTTATTAGTGTGTTCTGAAGCAGTATAATAGTTACTTGCTGAAGAATCCTTCCTATGGTCATTAAAGGGATATAGACATACATGCTATACATTTTTAGTCTCCAAGGATTCTTCTCTCGTCCTTAAAAAGAAATTGTAACCTGGCAAGTTAGATATAAATGAATAATCAGAGGCAGAAGGTCATAACTATAACCTTTGTCCTGTAATCAGAGTAGTCTGTGGGACCAGAACATTTTCATAAAGGGAGGCAAGGAGGTAAACAATATTGGTTATACTTCAATATAATGTTATCCTTATTTCATCTTCTTTCCTTCTTAGGAAGAATGGACTGATGATGACCTGGTAGATTCTCTCTAACCATTTGAAATTGATTTGTCAATGCTAACAAATCAACAGAAGGATGAAGCATATCTGGCATTTAAGTTTCTTTAAAAATGAAATAATGTGAAAGCATCAAAGTACAGTAAACTTTATTTATTTGAAAGTTTTTCCTTTCAGGGTAGCTTGATGTAAAATAAGATATGTTCAAAGGACCCAGAATAGCACCTGGTTTGGATAATCTGACCCCCCACCCCCATGACTAATAATCAAATTAGTCTTCCTATAGTAGCCAAAGCTGTAACTTATTGTATTTTGTTTAAAACAACATAGGCAAATAAGCAAACATCCCTTGTGAAAAAAGGCACCATTATATGTGGTTTCTCAAATGCCATCTGATGTACTTAGCTATTTGTATGTTACCACTTAACTACAGAATGTATGAAAGCTAGTGAACCAGGTATTTTTTTTCCTCAATTAGTTAACTGAAAACATCTCCAAATGGTTTTCTTAAAAAGAAATCAAACAAGCAGTCTTTAGTAGTTGTCTAGATTAAAAACCTAAAGGTTGGGTAGCAGCAAATTATATGTTCATTTTTATAATTAACCTGTTAGATTACCATATAAATGTGTTACAGTTAGTAGAAAATTTTCAGATTAAGTATATTATTCTAGAAATTTATTTTAAATAGAAAGAAGTAGATATAAATGCACAGACTGTAGCACCAGATTACTTTGGTGTGAATCATGGCTACCTCCACTTTGGGTAAATTACTAAAGTTCTGTGCCTATTTTTTCCCCAAAGGAAAATAATGCCTCTGTATACTAAGTGTTCAATAAATGTTGGCTATTAATAGCATTTGTTTAATTATTAATTGTAATCTTACTATTCAGTTTCTAAGTTGGAACCAAATTATGTATATTTGTCCAGATTTCTTCTGGAAAACTGGGTTGAAGGAATTCTGAGAAACTCAACTGCCCTGAATCTGTTTTATGGATACATACCTTTCCTCATTGTCAATGCATCCATGGCTGCGCTTTCTATAGGAGTGTAGGTACCATTTTAATTACATCTTAGTATTTGAACACAATATTTACTGCACATGTATTCTCTTTAATAATTCCTTTCATTTTAGGTATGAGCTTTTTTGGTTTATTTTTAGAATGAGAGGAATAAAATTCATGAAGTGTGACTTACAAAAGTGGAGGAGCCTAAATTGACAGTCCTGCAGGCCAGGTTAAGTACCAGGGCTGCTAGGCTCTAGCCAGAATTGGAAGCTGTTCACCAATACCTTGTTTCTCTTTTAGGTCACTAAACTGGCATCAAAGCAAGGGCCACATTTATTTCAGATTTTCCTACCCAGTTTTAGAGGTTTTATTTCATCATTGACCAGCTAGTTACTGCAAGGCCTGCAAAGGTAAATAACAAGTTTCCTATTGTAGCTTAAGAGACTGGGAGGGAACCAACCTCCTAGCACTAGGTTTTTGGAAGGAGACCAAGTTGGATACTACTGTGGTGATCCCGCTGAAAAGCAGGAGGGAGGGAAAGGAAAGGAATATGATACAGAGAAAAAGTAGAACTGAATTGACATTAATAAAAGGTATAGTACAGGGTAAGCTGAGTTTTCTGTCATTATTCAACTGTGATTATAGCTATACCAGGGCTAGCTGCCTCCACAGAAATCTTTTAAACCCTCATACTTAACACTTTGTTTTTTCCTACATTTTAATCAGGGGGATATAATAAAATGTTGCTCTTGGAATATAGGCCTTTAGAAAATTTCTTTAGTGTGGGAAATGATTTTCCTAATAATCTCCTTTGGTTCCTGTCTCATCCACTTTTGATATGCTGCTTAATACCTATCCCCTATACAGTTATAGGAGTGAATGAATTAATATGATCCTTCTAAAGAGACCATTAGCAAAAAAAAAAAAAAATGACCTGAAGGTTTATCTTCTCTTTGGGCCTTGCTTTAATACTAAATTTGAACTGTTTCTAAACAAGGAAGAAAATTAAATTAAATGCTTACCTGTATTTAGACAGAGTAATCAATTAGTTAATATCCCTTGGTTTTATTTTAACTTAACCCTTGTGAATACTTCACAAAGATACACATACAGAAGCAAATAAAACTATACAAACTAAATACCCAGCAGATACAACAAGTAGTCAGAAGTTCAAAGATGGATAGCTGTTAAGTGACTCATGAGGTTGTTTGCATAATCAATTTGGAAATTAATGAATACTTTCAACAAAAAGCATTCTAGGTGTTTTTTTAACACAAAAGAAATTGGTAGTCTAAAATGTTTGGGTAACATGCATCGATCAGTACAATGACCAATATTTATTGAATTTAAACTATTTACTGTTGTAAACATTTAACAAAAGCATTATGAGATCTAAATACAGTTTGAACAAATAAGTGGTATGTTTAAAAAATAAAGCTGATGAGCAATAGTTCCATCTATATTTTCTTTCAACAGTTCTAGCAAGAGAAGTAGCACAGTATTTTAAAAAAAGTATACAGCAAAGGTTGTTCCTATTATAATGGCAAATTCTGGAAACTGTAACAAATAACAGTCAAACGGTCATATTCCTAATCAGGAAGAAGTTACAGTAAGAATAGTATGCAATCCAGTTGTACTCACTTGTTGACAGAGAATGCTTTTTCTTGTCAGTTGATTTCATAGTTCTTTTCCCAAGAGAGAGCAAAACTTTGGCAATTGGATGTATTGAAAATATATTCTCAAAGTACAGTCATATGTTGTATGAAAGGTGATCTGTACACCAAGGCTCAGAGGTTGGTAAAGATTGATTCCATATGTGGAAAAAGTGCAAATATCCTGCACAGATAGCTTACAAAGCTGCTGGTACAATTATCCACCAGCAGAATCTAGGGTTTTGTTTGCATAGCTCACACATCACTGGAATGTGGAAAGGTGTGCTATTTTTTGGCAAGAGCAAAGGAAACATACTGATGTGAATTACCATGTTGGCATGCTGAATCCATGCAGACACTTGGGTGAAGGCTGCTACCTGACATCATTGGTTTTTGTATACTGGTTTTGTTTTTGTTGAAGCAGTTCTGTTATAGCCAGAAGCTTTTTCAGTACATGCTAGACAAAGAAAAATGGTATGAAAATAATTAGTAAATGAATGAAAGCTTGGTCAGAAATTTCAGGTATGGAAACCTAAATTTGAAAAAAAGCCATAATCCATTAAAATCATAAACTTGTGAAAATTTTGGAGTAGATTTAGTCATAATATTTTTTAAGTTAGACTTTTGTACACTAAAGTGACTATAAATTCATTCATGTGTTTGGCATTCTCACATCTTAGTCCAGAACACAGATTTATGAATGATACATCTTAAGCCCAATAAGATCACATAAGGGCAATGAGCTTGTAGCATAGTGATTACTTTAAAGAATCATGATTACATTTGGCTTAAAATTAAAACAAATATCACCTTTACCTGTCTTACAAAGTTTTAATTGGGCCAAATCCTCCAATAAAGATTTAAGTAATAATAAACCTAGCCCCAGTATAGCAAGGAGAAAATTATGCATGCCATGGGCATATTAGTAGGCCCATGGTACATACTCTACCCAAGTTTCTAAAGTGATCAGAACCTTAATGAGCCAGATTATTATCTTAAACTTTGATTTTAGAATCTCAGATTGAAGAAAACTCAGTCCTTTGTCCTATAAGGTCCCTGACAAATGGTTGGCCAATGTAGTGACCTAATCTGGAAGAGCTTATTAGTAATCGCAGTTTCCAATGTCACATCTAGAATTTCTGGATCTGGAGCTTGAAATATTTTTATCAAACTTTCTGAATAATTCTGTTTGTGAATCACTTGCACATGTACGGTGTGTGAGAGACAAAGCCACATCACTGCTGACTTATTAGCTCATTTCCCATTTTCACACATGCCACTGAAGTGTATCATTTTTTCTGCAGAGGTAACAATTTATATAAAACAGCAAAATTTGACATTTTGCAATATCAAAAATACATACTCTGAGCCTATTATTGCTGTCTGCTGAGAGCCTTACTGGGATTATGGTTCATTCTTTAAAATGTAAATATAACTGATAAAAATGTTGACCATAACTCAGCTACTTATTACCTCTCAGAGAATGGAACTGTTAATGAAACATTGTTGATGAAGACTGGTAAAAACCTACCTGCTGTGCACCACGCTCATTACTGAGCGTTCTCAGTTCATCTGAATGGGCCACACAAATCTCATGCAATGCTGCTAAATCACGGGAGAGGTCAGTCCTAGAATGCTCTGTAGTGTCCGGAAGTTCAGGTACATTCTTTAAGGAAATCATAAAACTGCATTTAGAAATATAAATCTTAAAATTTCTTCTGAAAAGATCCTAATTGGTTATAATAGAATTAACACATAATATATCCTTTTAAATTTCTGTTAAAATCCTAAGGACTTACTGGAATGAAATATTCAGTGCTAATTCCGCTAAACAGATTTTGTGATCTTGGTATTCACATCAAAACCATTTTCTTCCACAGCATGGCTGAACACTGTGCATTATTATTGCTATTCTAAATAAATGGGTTTCATGAACTTTATAGACGTTTGTTTGGTTTTGTTTTTAAATGTGGAACACATGCCAAAAAATGTAAGTACTGTCTGTATTGGTTGCTAATATGGATTAAATGCAACCTAACTTAAAATTCCTTTCAGACTGAATCTCATTATTAAGATATCATAGTTTGTCTAAATTTATCAACATATGTGAGAAGAATGTGTCAAGCCTATTCCCAAAACACTTGCTAATGTGTGAATATGATCAGTGTTAATTATGTTACTTCAGATAAGGTTCGTAAAGTAACAGTCACTATAGGACATTGATAGTACTACTTTATTAACACTAAATACTGATATTTTGAGCCTCAGCCTCAGAATAAAATATGACATGGGCTCCAGAATGGTGACAATATTTGCTGTACAATTCCTAAATACTGCAAAACACTGTTTAGTATAAAGAAATAATTAGAATATAATTCATTCTTATTTATTAAATGACTCAGTAATGAAAGACACTAGTATTTGCCCTGAGAGAGCTTACAGTCTAGTTGATATGACAAAACTGATCATAGCAATATAGAATTTTGTATCACAGACATGCAGAATATACTTAAGAAGCAAAAGAAATTTCAGTTTTTTAGGGCTCAGCAAAGCCTTCCTGAAGGAGAGATTTCAGGTGAGTCTTGAAAATTTGATAGGCTAGACTACACATGTGGCAGTGGTAGAGAAAGCTGAACTGTAGATAATTATGATTATGGAAAATGGAGTTCCAACCATGAATCTGAAAACCTAGAAATGTGGCTTAAGATAAAATGAGCTAGCCTTAAATATTGGATAAACAGTTTTCAACCACTGACCAACTAGATTTCTTAGAAACTAGAAGTATTTCTATCTTCAAAACTTCCCAGGAGGTCACATATGGAAACATGATGAACACAATTATTTGCCCCACTTTGTTTCATAAGAAATTATTTACAGCATAGATCCATATTTCTACAGTATTTTTTTTATACCTAAAATTGCAAACTAGGGGCCCACAAGCAGTCCTGATAGGTTTGACTGCATAGCGGTATAGTTGTTGTTTTTCTGTTATTAACTGAATTTGAATGCATTGAGGCAGAACATGAGCATCTCACTTTCCTACTGGAGTATTCCCTAATACCATGTCTAAATTCACATATATATGTTCCCTTTTTGGTTTCTATATATATGAACTGAATAGCAAATACATTTATTTGATTTTAAATTGAATCAATATCTGAAAATTTATAACTAATTAAATTGTACTAAGAATAAGAAATCCACGGTCTTAGAAATTATTTTCTTTAAAACTCCCATTCTTAATTTCATAATCACTATTTTACTTATAAAGGCCCAACTAAGGTATAGGTAGTCGTACTAACTGAATGAAGTATAACTCCAAATCCATGTATGTTATTCCTAGAAAGCCATAAGAATATTCATTCTCCAGTCCATTTACTTGAAAGTAGCAAAAGAATGTCACAATAGTAAGGTAAAACAGCTAATAGAATAATGAAGGAAAACTAGAAAATGACACAAATCCAAAAGCTCCAATAATGTATGCTTGGTATAAATCATTTAGTCTAAGAATGGTTAAAACTATAGTCAAAATATTTTGTTTAAGAAGGTAAACAAAAGTATGCAGTTTTTTTAGTTCTGGATAGAAAATCTCTTTAAAAGTTTGTTGCTGCCCTGACTGGTTTGGCTCAGTGGATAGAGCGTCGGCCTGCAGACTCGGGGGTCCCAGGTTCGATTCCAGTCAAGGGCATGTACCTTGGTTGTGGGCACATCCCCAGTGGGGGGTGTACAGGAGGCAGCTGGTCGATGTTTCTCTCTCGTCGATGTTTCTAGCTTTCTATCCCTTTCCCTTCCTCTCTGTAAAAAAAATCAATAAAATATATTTTAAAAAAAAAGTTTGTTGCTAAAATGAGTTTACTCTCAGCTCTATTAACTATAGGTCTCAAAGTACTTAAAAAGTTATATACATACCCCAAGTTCATCCAAAAACATGATCATACGATGTTTGTTACTTTTGATGAAAGGATTGACACCTTCCATATAGGGTTCCTAAAAATATAAACAAAAAGCTCACTTTATATGTATCAAAAACAAACACTGTCTGATCTACATAACAAAACATACATGTAGTAAGAATTCTTATGTATCTGTATCAGTAGCAATACATGTTCACAGTGACAATATTTTCATTCTGATATAAGCAAACAGCTATACTAGTGAACTGGAATTTTTAAATGAAAAAATAAATTCTGGAATGAGAACAAATCAGAACACATAGCCTAGCAGATACAAACTGCTCATATGTAATTCATTCAAAAATAACTACTAAGAAAATATTATTTGTCAAGCACCAAGACAAACATGGGTTCAACCCTGAGGGTAGAATCTAGCCGAAAATGTAGGGAATTAAAATACAGTGTGCTAAGGACTATAATAGGAAAATATGTATGACTTCGATAAATCCAAGAACTAAGCCAGACATACAAACTGCTCTTCATACTAAAATCTTATATGCTATGTTGTATTATAGGAGGTTAGTATTAACACAAGCACTTTTAAAATCAGTTTAAGTTCAATAAGGAGATGAGATAAAGACCTCATTAATTCCAAGAAATAAACATGAAAAATCATTCAATTTCTGTATGAGTAATGAAACACCAAAGTATCATTATGCTTATTTTTCATCAAGGCTGTGGGGAGCAAAAAGTCTTATAATTTTATTCCAAAGTTAGTTTAAGATAATAACTAGATGAGTTTGGAAGGGAAGACATAGACACTTGTTACAGCAATATTTATGATAGTGCCAAATTGGAAGCCATCTAAATAGCTATTAGAGAACTATTTAACATCTACCTACATGGTGGCATACTAAATAATCATTAAGCACTATAAAAGTTAAATATTTCCAGGTACAGCAAGTTTGTTACATTATGACGACATCAGGTGATATAGTATGATCCTTATCATGATATTAATATTAACCTTCAGTCATGGGATCTCACATGCGTTTTTTAAAAGTTCATCCAAGTTTTAAAATTTATAGTGAATGTTTATTGTGAAATAAATTTTTAAAGATGGGTTGGCAAGCATTTAACATATGCTGACTGACTGAAGATACAGTTTTTTATACTGAAAATTGAAGATATTGTTTTCTATAATGGCTAGAATAGTGGTCTTAAAAATTCCATTATATACAATGTAAAATCTAAACAAAACATTTTTTAAAATAACGTATCAACAAAAATAAAAATTCTCTATGAACTACCCATTATTGTACATATTATTGTACATTTAAGCTATATTTTATGATTTTATGTCAAATTTCATTCATGAATATTTTAAAGAATAAAAAATGTTTTTACCTTGGCTCCAAATTCCACAAGATTAGCTAAGTTCTGTACAGACTTAGCCACTAATATCAGTGTTCTTGCAGCAATAGGAGATGGGGAATCTGTAAGAGAATTAGGCAGAGCTAATGAGACCAACTCCAAAAGTACTTCCAGGTAAGACCATTATAAATTTAGGACATTAATATTTCTTTCCTGTTAAAATACTAATGTTCTCCCATTCAGAACTCATACTTTTTTTGAAAATATGTGACCTCTACAATTCAAAAAAAACTTGAGTAAAAGGGGAAAATGTTGAAGCACTTCTCAATGCTTCTAGTTTTGCAACTCAGCAATTCCCAACTAATGAATGTTTCAGAATACCTCAAAGCTTTATTTTCTTAAACATAAAACCTATCACTCCATACAATCTCCGTGACAATTCACAAAGCTAATTTCAACCCACTCAGGTTAGCAGTTTGCACTCTGAGCAATTCTCAGCTCCAACCCCCAACTGACCAAATAATTCACTGTAAAGCTCAGTCTGGGATAACCCCTGCTCTATTTTTAAGAGAAAAACATGCAATTTCATAAACTGTTAAAATATGTTAAAGATTAGTCAGGAAACAATTCTTTATAGAATATACATAGTAGGATGTAAATGAAAAGTACCTATTAAACGCAAGCCCTGAAACGAGATAATTACTAAAATTTAATAGTAAAAACCTATAGGGAGTATGAATGCCTGATTTTACTAGATTTTACTCTTTGTATCTCAAGCTATAAACTATAGATAGTATTGCCTAGTGGTTCAGAGGCCAACATTCAGATAAGTAAATCTCTCCAAAAGAATTCTAAACCCTTAAATTTTAATAGACCATAGATTTAACCATTTTAGTAATGATAGAAGACAATAACAGAAATTGGGTGGCTATAAAGGTAAAAATTAAGATAATCCTAAATATTTTTAATACAACTCTTAGCTTTAAATCATTAAGATAAAAATGGTTCAGACTCCTTATTCTAATAATGGCTCATTATTACATTGAGTCACAAATATCACGTACAACATCTGCAAGTCATTACATAGTGGACATACAGGTAATAAGCAAAATTGTATCTGGTTTATTGGAATTAAAAAACGGCTGATAAACATTATATAACTGGTGATAAGAAATTCCTAATGGAAAATCTCTAAAGAGCCACTTTAAGTATTCACAGAGCACTACTGCAAATATAGCACACAGAAAGCTCTTCTCCCCAGCATGAAAAGGACAAGATGCAGATAGGAAAAAGGCATTGTAATAAGAGTTTGAGACACAAGTAGAAATGGGGAAAAAAGGAGTATGTATCTAATCATGCCACCTCTGGCTTCATTAGATGAGAAGGGTAAAAGAAGCAAAATGGCAAGAAAAGGTAAAGAGAAACCATGTAACCTCATTAAATAGAATGAAGTTTTATTCTAATTTTTTAATTTAAAAATGTATCAAAAATTGATTACCTGAGATGATGTTAAACATCCGTGGATTCAGGATGGCAGGACAGATAAGTCGAAGAAAAACAAAACCACTGAATGGGAGGAAATAATTTTATTTTTTTAGAAAACTACTACATTAAAAAAATAAAAATCTTTAATACTCATAGAACCATGAACTTTGAACTAATATAGGGAACCACAAACAGAGCTTTAAGAAAATAGCTAACAGTGTCTTACTTTAAGAACATCTATATCCTTCCCTAACCGGTTTGGCTCAGTGGATAGAGCGTCGGCCTGCGGACTGAAGGATCCCAGGTTCGATTCTGGTCAGGGGCATGTACCCTGGTGGCGGGCACATCCTCAGCAGGGAGTGTGCAGCTGATCAATGTTTCTCTCTCATCGATGTTTCTAACTCTATCCCTCTCCCTTCCTCTCTGTAAAAAATCAATAAAGTATATTTAAAAAAAACAAAAATGTATATCCTTAAACATACTCACTTTTCCCAATTTTGGAATTTTAGGTTTATGTTGGGCAGATTTAAATATTTATAGTACTTAGTATCTTGGCTACTATTTATTTATTCCAAGCTAGTAGTACATTTTAAATTTAATTTGAGAAAGCAGTGTCCTTAAAAACACTAAGAATTTCTGGAAAAATTACAGGAGCACAAATAAACCTTTATATGGATACATAGTTCTGAAAGGTCTTAAAACTTACATTATCTCAATTTTCTTTCTGTATTTTAAACAGAACAACCCAGTAAAGTCTGACATAAGTTCATTCTATTGATTCTGTTGATAAGTGATATGAAAATAAGAATCCATTTTACTAGGGAACAGGTGACTCCTTGACAAATTAAAAAATATATAATAGGATGCTGAAAAGCTTTTATGGCCATAAAGAAAAAGATAAGCTTTCTCAAGTTAAATATGTTCTCAAATTACAAAATAATAAAAACCAAAAAGTAATGTTAAAGAACATGGCTTAACAACATTGTCATATATGATTTTTACCTGTTAATCTTACTCTCTTAGAGAACAATATATTATGTAAGACTGCAAGCTATTAAGCTTTTTCCTAACCTGCCACCTTCAGTTACTGATAGAGTATATGTTTTCATGTAGACAATTTTTCTCTAATTTCCTTTTAAGAGGAATACACACTAACAGTTGACCTCTTATTTGCCTCTTATAAAGACAAGCATTATTAACAAAACTAGATGCCTGGTGCACAAAATTTGTGCACCTGGGTTGGGGGAGGGGGTGGTGGTGGTGGTGGTGGTGGTGGTGGTGTGTGTGTGTGTGTCCCTTAGCCCAGCCTGTGCCCTCTCGCAGTCTGGGAGCCCTCGGGGGATATCTGACTGCCAGGGAAGCGGGAGAGGCTCCCGCCACCACCGCTGTGCTTGTCAGCTGTGAGCCCAGCTTCTGGCTGAGAAGCGCTTCCCCTGTGGGGGCACACTGACCACCAGGGGGCAGCTCCTACATTGAGCGTCTGCCCCCTGGTGGTCAGTGTGCGTCATAGCAACTGGTTGTTCCACTGGTTGATTTGCATATTAGCCTTTTATTATATAGGATAGTTGATAAAATTCCTTTTAGAGGCTAAAATCATCAGTACCATCTCTATTCTCAGCATTTACCTTCCAAAATCTGACACTTCATTAATTTTGGACTCTTAGAAAGTGAATATGCAGTTGCAATTAGAATATACGCTAACAATGATTAAGTCTTTAAATTTGGGTTTATTTTGTATTTATGAAGACTCTTGTACAGATTCTACCTGAACATATTTTGATACTTAAGTGTTAGAGGCAACATCAAAGCATAAAAGAGTTTCAATGTGCAAATCTACTTTCTGTTTTAAGAGGGATACTAAGTACCTACACATACATTTAAAAGCTTATTAGGAGCAAAAATCATCACCTTGGGTATAAATGCCCCTTAAAATACCCAGCAGTAGCAAACAGTCCACAGCAGAATTTCCTGCTGTGCCTGCTTAACACATACACTTGTTTGAAACTTAAGAGTTTACAGAAGTGTTCATTTACATCACACATATAATTGTGCAGAATACGCTTGTGATTCTTTTTTATTCTCAATCACTACTAAAGCCAAGAAATACAGAACCTATAATTTTTAAATATTTTGGTCATATGATTCTAAGATTTTTACCTATAAAGACTAGAAGCCTCTAAAAAATTTAGGTTGGGGGCCAGATTAACACACACTTTCAAAACTAATTGTATGTTACGGTTTTTTTTAGTGGTTGGGTAATATTTTTAAGGGGCAGAACATGACTGGCAAAATATATTCTAAATAGTAAATTCTATCATTATTAGACTACTATATTCTCTGATGCTTTATCACTAATTTCCCAATTGGTTTGAATGGATTGGGGTGTGCTTTACAAAAGCCTGCAATAGTACTCAGAATATTAAATTGGGGCCCAGCCTGTGTGGCTAAGTGATTGAGCATTAACCTATGAATCAGGTCTCACAGTTCCATTCCTGGTCAGGGCACATGCCTGGGTTGTGGGCTCAATCCCCAGAAAGGCATGCAGGAGGTAGCCGGTCAATTACTCTCTTTCATCATTGATGTTTCTCTCTCTCTCTCCTCCCTTCCTCTCTGAAATCAGTAAAAAATACATATATTTTTTAAATACAATATTAGATTGTGTCTTAGAAGTTTAGTCTTTAGTTCTGTCTTAGCCACTAACTTTGCAGTTTCTCCTAATTGCTGCACAATGAGTATACCAACAAAACTTCAGAACTAGAGGCTCTGATTGGCGATTAGCCCACGGTCACAAACTGTGTTACAAACCAATTAATATCAAAATGGCTCAATTATTGCTCTTCTTAGCACCAAGTTAATCTCTGTTTTTCTTTCCTTCCTTTCTTCCTCCCTTTGTCTATAGGTAAGTATGTATATGTGGGGGTGTGTGTGTATAAAGAGTACTATAAAGTTAACTACAGATTTTGTTGATTATTTGACTTTTAACCTCATTCTATAAAATAAAAATCTCCAATAGTTAACTGACTATAAATGAATGTTTGGGTTTTTAGAAAATGCAAAAGTTATCTCGGTAGTCATAGTAACTTCCAAAAAAACCCCAGAACACCCCAACAACACTGAAAGTTAGTTTAGGAGCCATCTGAACTCAGAACATACTCAACAGGGTTCAGAATAAAAAGAAAAGGTTTTGAATTGTACACTGTGTACTCTGAGTCTTCAAATAGTCTTCAAATTTTCACAATTATCCTCTGGACTCTCAGTGTGTACCATATACAGTGATGTAATAAATGAACTGCTTAGCCTTACCTAACAACTCTTGTTCTCATGGTGGTATTTGTAGGCCACTTGTGCTGAACAGATTTCTGTAAACACCCATAAATATATCTCAGTGTCCTGCCAAAATAACACAATCATCTCAATACAGAAAGCAAGTGAAAATACTGATTTCAATATACCCAAAGTTTAATTTACCAAATACATAACATTTTAATGCAACTGACCTTTTCCCAAAGTAATGAGAGAATCAAGTTTTCATCATTAACCATTTAACCAATTTTTTTACATTTGCTTTGGAAGAAATCTTACCATATTTAGATTATAATAATTTATGAAAAAAGTATTGGGATAAGGATGCAGAGGAACTAATGAGTTCAGGTTTTGGGGAGTTGTTGACTTTAACAACTTCTACCTGATTGAGTTAACTAACACTGGAAGCCATTAAGCAGACTGGATAGAGATATGTCTTTTATCATTTCCTCAAATCTAAGACTATACCTCTATTCATTCCCCAAGTCACTATATAAATCAGACATGAGTTTGTATAAAAACATGATTTGTTTTACTTAACATAAATATTTCACACGCTTCTTCAAGTCAGTCTTCTTAAACACAATTCATTTTGTAAAAATTAAAACCCCTCTTTCAAAGTATCCTAACATCAGCACAGTGGAAAAGCTTACATTTTAGAAATACAAATTTTTCAAAATGCAGACACAATTTCTTGTCAAATTAAAATTCACCACTTACGGTGGAAGTATTTCTGAAGCCATGAATATTTTCTCCACAAGCTCTGAAAGTATGTTCAATAGGTGTGCTAAATTAGTGTTCACATCTTCATTTTTTTCTAATTTTGATGGACTTAACTAAGAGAAGGAATAAATCAATATAAATGCATCTTGGCAATGATAAACACAAATGAATCAAAGTAATCAAACAGTTCTTTTCAAGGTTCTCTATTTTTTCCATCTGTATTAGACTTTCGGCAGGTGAGGGGGGGAATATAAGTGGGAATTTTAAAGTAGTATATGCTATGAAGCTCCTTGGGTTTGTTACCATTAATTTCCAATTACAGTTGACCCTTGAACAACATCGTTTTCAACTGTACCGGTCCATTTATACGAGGACTTTTTCAATAAATACCTTTACTTTTTTATCTGTGGTTGGGAGGATGAATGCAAAGGGCCAACTGTAGCACTGATCTGTGATTTTCATATAATAAACTTGCACATCCACAGATTTTTATATACATGGGGGTCCTGGAACCAAACCCCCAGCAATACAGAAGGAAAACTAAGTTTTGAGGGAGTCATGAATTTTATGTGGGTTTGACCATGCAGGAGTGGGAGTTGGAGAGCACCCTTAACCCTCCCCACTCCAGATTGTTCCAGGTTCAACTGTACTGAATTGAAGAGCAAGCTATGATTATTCAACAACTTTCAGTTGCTTTGGAATCAATGCCAGTATTAAAGTTCTCTTCTGTTCATTTTATCAGATTTTACCATAGATCTTTACATTCACATAAAATTGGGTTAGACTTAATTTTAAATACAGTATTCTAAGATAAAAGACAAAAAATAAAAAACAAAAAAAAGCACAGTTTTAGTGGCCAAATAGTCACAAATATACTAGTAGTATTTAAATGGGAAGAAAGATCACCATACTGTTATTGTAATGTCTGTCTTAATTCTATTTATTTGAGGGAAAAAATGGCTTTTCTGAATGGGATAAGACTTATTTATCACTAGAAAATACCAAATGCCTGGGGCAGAATCATGAACCCTTCTCAAAACTTTTCCCTGAAATGTAAGTGTCCTGATCTAGACTGGAGTACATTTCTCTAGAGATGTCTAAATTCCCCAGCCTGGATCCAGCAACCGGACACTCTGCAGACTTGCTGAATTCCTATATCCTTACTAGTTAGACCATCTGTGGTGTTACCTCAAGTTTTCAACACTAATTCTCTAATTAGTAAAAACTGACAACTTAATGCAGAATTAACATGTTCTCAGTGTACACTGTCAAAAGCAATTTATTTTATTAGAGTTAAAAATATATTTAGTATCTTCTGTAGTTGCTCTACCTTCAGAATAAAATGAGAGAATAGCCATAAGTGAGATACCACTCTTTCTCTTCAATGATTTACTAGGAATTTACACTGCAGCCTTTTTTTTTCTTTTGTGAAGATTATATCATATTATCCCACACACCCCCAAAATGCCTTAAGGACAAATCTAAATGTTGTGATGAGCTACATAGAATTTAACTAGGTTATACAACAGAAACTTAAGATTCTGTTACTCCCAACTTCTGAAAGTAGCATATATTTATCAGTATAGTAGGAGAAATAATAAAGTACTTTCATGAATTCCTGGTGCAATATGAGGTTTTAATCCCCAAGTAAAGCCATCTTTAAGAAAAAAAAAATCTGTTTTAGGTAACATTTTCCAAAAGTAGTAGTACAACAGGTATAACTGCTCTGATAATTTTAGAAAGCTAATGTAGTTCCTTTAAAATGTAATCCTTCCTATATAATAAAAGCCTAATATGCTAAGTGTCCAGTCGTCCGTTCAATCAATCAAAGTGTAATATGCTAATGATATGCTAAGGCACTCAACTGCTCACTATAATGTGCACTGACCACCAGGGGGCAGACAGTTGACCAGTCACTATGATGTGCACTGACCACTAGGGGGCAGATGCTCTGACTGGTAGGTTAGCTTGCTGCTGGGGTCTGGCCAATCAGGACTGAGCGAGACGGGCTGGACACACCTTGGAGCCCTCCCATGACCCTCCCCGGCCCCAATCGTGCACCTGTGGGGTCCCCTGACCTGGCATGTGCCCTCTCTCAATCTGGGACCTCTCGGGGGATGTCAGAGAGCTGGTTTTGGCCCAATCCCATAGGCCAGGCCAACGGACCCCACTTGTGCATGAATTCATGCACCAGGCCTCTAGTTAACTATAAAGTATTACCTATTAAAATATGCTGTTTGTCATACCTCACAAGATTGCTTGCTTTCCATTATCTTTAAAATGGAGTCTTTCAAAGCATGATGGACAAATTGTGTAGCAGTGGCTTTCATATACTGCTCCATCAAGGTGCTTGCAAGTGTTGTGGCTCGAAATAAGGTAGTGGCTTCATCTACATAAATATATTAAAAGGTTATCTGTAAATAACTGTACTAATGTGAACCGACTAGAAATTAAATAAATTCATTTTTACTTCAATGATTTTAACCATTTAAGTATGCTTATTTCCATCCAGCATTAAAGTACTGATTATAATGACATCCTATATTCTATAGACTTAAGTCTTCAAAAAGCTAATACAGACAGTCTTCAGGTTACATCAGACTCGACATATGTTGTTTCGTGGTTACATCGCCATTTCCCATTAGTTTATAAAAAAAAAAAAATCCCGCCGAAACCGGTTTGGCTCAGTGGATAGAGCGTCGGCCTGCAGACTGAAAGGTCCTAGGTTCAATTCCAGTCAAGGGCATGTACCTGGGTTGCGGGCACATCCCCAGTAGGAGATGTGCAGGAGGCGGCTGATCAATGTTTCTCTCTCATCGATGTTTCTAACTCTCTCTCTCCCTTCCTCTCTGTAAAAAATCAATAAAATATATTAAAAAAAGAAAAAGTCCCATCATTTCGATGTATGTACATATGTGCTTTATGTTTTCCATTATTTATTTACCACAAGTAAAGGTCAGGAATTGTTATCTTTCTTTTAAACTATTTTAACTGTTGTTTCACTTCATTACTGCTGTGTATGTGCTCCATGTGAGTGACGTAGGTGCTTATGTAGGTGGGTTCCAACTTAAGGCGAAAATCGCGTTATGCTGTGCCATAGGAACGGATCTCCAATGTAACCCGAGGACCTACTATATCTATTATTGCATTAGATTATAAACAGGAGAAGGGATTACTATTATCGTGTTCATACCAAAAAAAAAAAAAAAAAAGGTTTAGACTAGTTAACATAAAACCCCCAAATTAATGTATGAGCCTAAAACATGGTTACTAATCCTATATAATAAAAAGCTAATATGCAAATGTTCATTGCACCCTTGCGCCAGGCCAGGGGACCTGAGGCTCCTCCCCCCACCCTGCAGGGCTTGACGGGGGTGGGGCCAGCCCAATCTGGGTCTTGTGCAATTTTGAGGTGCGCATGGGTGGACAGGGACTTGACTCTGGATCCTGCAGTGCGCCCCAGACTCTGACAAGAGGGAGATTTTGATATACATTTTACTAATTTTCTTTCATCTCTGACACTTCTATTATAGAGAAAGGGCAAATAGCAATATTAAAATATTTCCTCTAATTCCTTGTTTAAAAAATTTATTTTATTGACTTTTTACAGAGAGGAAGGGAGAGGGATAGAGAGTTAGAAACATCAATGAGAGAGAAACATCGATCAACTGCCTCCTGCACACCCCCTACTGGGGATGTGCCCACAACCAAAGTACATGCCCTTGACCGGATCGAACCTGGGACCCTTCAGTCCGCAGGCCGACGCTCTATATACTGAGTCAAACTGGTTAGGGCTAAATAATTCCCTTTTGATGTGCATGAAATTAATGCACTGGGCCAATAGTGATTTAAATAAAATTCTAAAAAACACAAATATTGCCAGTGTAAAATACATATCACCACTTGATCTTTCCTGACACATCTGTATATTACATTTTCTATGATTAAAAGTAAATAGTTTTAGATTTTACAGTTTATTTGGGGGAGCCTAGAGGCAAACACTGTCACTGAGTCAAAGTGCTGGCTAGAAGTTATTATTCTGACATATTTGTAAGCTGTTACAAAGCACTGTGTGCCTAGCTATAGTGCCCAGGAACTACTTATCTGTAGAATTTAGAAATGAAATTCAGCTGGCACCAATTTCTGTGCAATAAATTAGTAAGTAAAAAGTAAAAGAACATAGTATGTATATCACACTGTTCTTAATAAAGGACTAGAAGTCATTGATCTGCACACAGAAGTCACTTTCTTATGACTTCTAATACTAATTCGTCATGACAGAAACTTGTATTAAAATAACCACCACCCATACCAAGCCAGCACAAGAATCAGAACTGGCATTCTAACTAATTTTTAATAAAGGAAAAAATAATTTATTTTGCAAGATGATTAAACTGTTTAATATATTCTAACATAGAATCCACATATATTTGCTATTTAAAATCTAAGTGTTGACCAAATTTTTAAAAGTATCACATTAACACATCCATACTGTACCTTCCATGCTTATTTCTCTGTCATTTAGTGTACATAGCAACAATGATTCAAGTTTTTCATGAAGGAAAATCCTCAGTAGGATGCTAGCCAGTAGTGTTCGATCCTGTCCACACACATGTGATAAAGCATAGACTACATGAAGGTCCTTTTGCAGTATAAGCTAAAAATGACATCAAGAAAGATTGTTGAAAGTACAGCATTACGCATTCGCAGTGAGATTAACAAAATATGTTCTTTTACGTTCTTACTAGAGGCCCAGTATATGAAAATTCATGCACTGGGGGGGTGGGAGGAGGGTGTCCTTCAGCCCGGCCTGCCCCCTCTCACAGTCTGGGAGCCCTCAGGGGCGGGAGGCGACCCGGCCATCAGAGGAAGGCGACACCATCACACCTCTGCTGCTGCCACTGCCAGCAGTGTAAACCACGGGCGGCTGGGGGGCTGAGGGGACTGGGTGCCACCATCCTTGAGGGCGTGGCAGTCAATTAGCATATTTCCTTCTTATTGGCTGTGGGCACCACCGTCTTTCAGAGCAGGATAGTCAATTAGCATATTCCTTCCTTATTGGCTGTGGATGCTGCCATGTTTGCAACGGCATGAGGTTCAATTAGCAAATTCCCTCTTTATTAGACAAGGTATTTACAAATATGTTGTATTGAAAAAATTTATTTAAAAAAGAATAAGTTTGTAGCCTACATATTTTTGTTTCCTGAGACTAACCTCATACTACCAAAGGGTGTTCAACCCTCTTTTGTCTGTTAGTGTGACACTAAGCTATGGAATTATTACACTTAATGGATCTTTTATTAAATGTTAAATATTTCTGTTAATGCTGTAAAAAATAAGTAGACTGGTAAATAACTGATTACCTCTTTAAATTCGCTGTATTCTTCTTCTGGCATGATTTTTTCCATAGAATATCGTGCCCGGACACGCAGGGATCCTGGTTCAATACCTTTTAATGGTATATGGGAGCTGAGCAAAAACCATTCATCTGTGGCATGCCCTTTCTGTAACCGGCTCAATTGGCAGCGCATAAATACTTGGATAGAAAAACATCAAATGATTACTATCTAAAAAGATGACATTATAAATTAGTCGTACACGTAAATTATTCTGATATTTTGCCTTCTCTACAGTGTTAAATGCTTTTATTAAAGAAGTTTACTTCATTTAATATTTACTTCATTCATTTCTTGAATGTCTACTATGTGTCAAACTCTGTTACAGGCAATGATTTAGGATACAGGCATTATTAGGGAAATAAAGTAAACATTTTATAGAGAAAGATTCAGGCTTGGACCTATCTGTTAATACAAAGCACTTCTTTCTCTAAACATGACTTTTAAGAAGGTATTAACCTAATTCACAGATATGTGAAATGCTAAATCCCACTGCCACCTGTTTCAGCAACAGGCAGGGAAAAAGTGAACAAATAGTACACTCGTGTATATAGAAAAAAGTGTTTTAAATAGAGTGCTTTTTCCCACTTACTTGCAAAGTAGAAAAGGAAAAACCTAAAAAGGGTAAGAAGGGATAGGGGAAGAACAACAGAAAGATGACCACTTTCACTGTTTTCTTGTTCTTCCTACTCATTAGGAAGGGGAGGGTGAATAGATATGTAATTTAATCTTAAGGGCTTCAGTTTAGAGTATGTATAATTTAGTCATATCAATTATTTTTAGAAGTACAAAAAAACTACCTCAAATTATACTACTTGTACTTCTATTTTTAATTTCCATTTTCTATTATAGTACATTATGGATTTTAAAAGTACACAAAACATGTTTGTCTTTTAGTTTAGAAAGAAATTTCTGTATCAACTTACAGATATCAGGATCTTTGCTTTTCTTTGTTTTATTACTAAGAGTTATTTCAAATCTGTTGATGTCAGGAGGAAGATCACTAAAAGAGCAAAAAGAAATAGAATTAACAAAATGTCCTGGCATTAAGCTATTTAATTCATTTATTTCTAGTATCCAATAAGGCTCCTAGTTTGCTACTAAACAACCTGAATATGTTAGATTTACAACTAGATTCAAAATGTTTTATTGCTTGGTATATGGGAATATAGACCAGTAAATTACACTTTCCCTAACATCTTTATAACCTCCTCAGGTAAATCCTGGAAACCTTCGTAACATTTTATATTTGTATGTTAGTAAATGGTTTAGGACTTGTCACTAAATGCTAATTCATATTAATTACTAGGTGGAAAACAAAGGACATAGCACATTACTAAAAAAAAAGTGTGTGTGGGGGGGGGAAGGAGGGGGAAGTACTATCAAAATGACTGGACTTGGTGCCCTATTCTGACAGTTTAGATGCAGAAACAAAAATAAATACATACATACATACATACATACATACATAATAAAGAAAAAGTAAGGAATGAAAATGCAGTATGATAAAAGAAAATGATTTAATGTAACGATAAAACAAGACTTACTCAAAGACAAACTCTTCTGACCATACAGGGTTTTGGCCTTCCCTTGCATGAGTTTTTGCTACCTGGACACTGTTCAGGTAGATGTTGCAATATGGATTAGTAAAATGTTTTATTGGGAGTTTATGGGCTTCTTCAATATGTAAAACAAGGCTGCTGACCTAAAGAAAGCAAAAAAATTGTTACACCAGATTTCAAATATTATGCATTAAGTTTCTAAAGCAATTACTATAACTGTAATTTTGTTTTACAAGTTATTCCTCTAATTATATTCTTGCAGAAAGTGAAATATACCTTTTAATATAAAACCATGGTTCAGAGAAAAGGAAAAGGAATCTTTATTAACATAAGTAAACTGTCACAACTCAAATCAAAATCCTATTTGTTACATAATGCTCATTGAAAGATTTAATTTCGAAAAGAATTCCACAGTTATAAAGTATTTTTAAAACACACTCTACCTTTTCATTCTACAGAAAAGGAAACAGATCCAAAAAAGAATAGATATTTGTTAGTTTTGATGCCAAAACTTAGACCAGATACCTTCTAGTATCACGTCTTCTTTTCCCTCCTGCCACCTATTACCTGCATTAGGAAAGTTGCTTATCTGAGCCTCACCTTCCTCAGACATAAAATTAAAACAAAGTTTACACTGCAAGTTGCTGTAAAGATTCAAAATAATATGTGTAAAGCACATAGTAGAGTACCTGACATGAGGGTTTCAAGAGCTATTAGCTATAGCATATTATATTATACCTATAAATGATAATTTCATGGCTAAAATTTCACACAAGACAATCTGTAAAAATTCAACATGCTTTTCCATTGCTTACAAAATGTTAACATATGTTTTGAGAGCACATAGTGATTATGTGTATAAATTTCCTTGTGGAGTCAGTCTGTTGGTACAGGGGATGATATAAAATAGTAATCTAAATATTAATATCCATTTCCAATAGAACAATATGTTCAAATCATCAAGCTTATTGGAAAATTCCTATAAATAAAACACGAGTAACTTTGGTCAATAAACACTGTACTAAAATCACCCCGAAAATCAAGAATGTTAAAATTTCTTGATATTTAACCAATTATCTAGGGATAACTATAAAAAAAAAAAAAAAAGCAAAAGAAACGGAGAATATAAAGTTGACTTTATACACTTTGAAAGAAAGAGCCTAGCCTAACTCTCTATGAATGAACATACAGGACATGTTAATGTTTCAATTAAGATAGTATAGGATACTATCTAAGAGTTATGAAATGACATTTCAAAAATAAATTCTATAAAATGAAAAATTATTGGGATTAGTAATTCAAGGAAGATGATTTTTTCAATAAGTACTTTTAGTTCCACATTTTTGAAATAGGCATTTTTAAGGAAAAAAGAAAATAAAAGTGCCCAACAGAATAGTTTCTGTTACTGTTGGTTTGGTATTTTTATTTTGAGTGGAGGGGAAAAAAACACCCTTGGTAATGTATTTAAAAGATGCCATTATATGCCCAGCAGGTATATAAAGAAAATTCTCTTTCGTAAGGAAATAACTATTTCTCCTGCTACTGAAGCAAGTGGGAGCTTTAAATTGCCTGACAAAATTAATTTCTCTTAAGAACTCTATAAAGTATCTGAAATACTGCCCCAAACAGTTCATAATGTAATAAAAATAAAGAACAAAGTGATAAAACAAAATGTGACAGTCACAAATCAAAGAAAATTAAGTTTCACCTGACGCAAGCGTTTATTAGATGTCCCTGGACTACTTTTCCGTAAATTGCAAAATGCCTGCAGACCTTTCATCCAATCCTACAAGAAATAACAACAGTTCAAAGAAATATACTGTAGTACAGTTTAATTTCCAATCATCAATTTGTTAATTCAATATTCTTTCCTTTTTGAGATTGCCATTTTTTAAGCTCACAGTACTGCAATATGTTTGTACCCCAATAAAGTAAAACAATGATTTAAAAAAGTTTAATTCTGAAAAACTTGTGTTTCTGTAGATTTTCTAAATTAATGTTAAGTGTACAAAGAAGGGTACATTAATTAACCAAAATATTTTTGAATAGGTAAGCTGTTACACTTGAAATACCTAAAGCAGAATTTACTTGACGTATTTTATGAAAGGAGGGCTGCCTGCAAAACCAGTGGATAATGTGATGACTAATTTGATGACAAGCATTTTAATCTTCAACATTAGACTATGATATAAGTAGACATGTATAAGGGTATCTGGGTTATATATGTGTTTGAAATATAACATTAGATTTTAAAATGTTTACCCGAATATTCAAATTAAATTATAGCTACCTTTAAAAATGTTTAACCCATCTAGTGCTCTGGAGAGAGAGAAATTTTACATCTATGAAAAATAAATCTAAATATTTCACTTTGGAGTACATGTTTCTAGAAAGCTCTATATACCATTGCTTTACTCAATTATTTCTTTAATTTGTAGGCTATTTCAATGAACCTGAACTTTGTCAGTGTTTAGAGAACATCTTTATAGTAGGAGCAAATTAAGATCAATTATTACAGCTTTTAGGAATAGAAGAGAGGTCAAGCCTGTACGGCTCAGTAGTTGAGAGTTGACCTATGAACCAGGAGGTCACAGTATGATTCCCAGTCTGGGCATATGCCTGGGTTGCAGGACTGATCCTTAGTGTGGGGCATGCAGAAGGCAGCCAATCAATGATTTTCTCTCATCATTGATGTTTCTATCTCTCCCTCTCCCTTCTTCTCTGAAATCAATTTTTTAAAAGAAATAGCAGAGAGTAACCAGAAGAGAGCCACCAAAGTAATGAAAATTGGAAATATCAGTGGTATTTTGGACACTAGTATTTGGAAATACAGAATATAGAAAAAGTATATAAAAATGCAATAATAAAATGTTCTATTCATACAGCTCGGTGAGACATGCAAAACATACTGAAATATCAAGGTATGTAACACATCTTTATTTAGAAAGAGGACACGGTAAAATAACTAGAAGATGGGATAGTAAAGTTTAAATTTCCTTCCCAATTCAATTTCTAATATTTAAAAAAAGGTTACCAAATGTTTTGAGCCCCACTTTTTCATCTACGTTTAATAAAAAATTAGGGATATATACATATAAAATGTTTTTGTGTTATATGCTGAGTATTTGAGATATCTTGCAAAGATTTGAAATATGACTTGATTATGAGTCATAAAACAATGTTTCATTTATCAAGTTATTCTAGAGTCTAAGATATTTTCATAATTTTTAATGGATATTTTCATAAATTATGAAAGCATCCACAGCATCTGCCTCAAAGGCAAATTATCTTCTATTTCCAACGAAGTTGCTTACAAAGTAGTTGCTTTCTTTGACCTCTTAACCACCTTCAAGTTCCTTCCATAGAATAGAAGCAGAAATATAGCCATATTTTCACAAAATACCACTAAAAAACAGGAAATATGATTCAAAAAACTCAAAATATCTTAAAAGGAATTTTTTAAAAAACATTATTTCTTCATAGTATTAGTTATACACTAAAGGTTTTTAGAAGGGCATTGCAAATAGATCATTGGCTAGTCCAAAAAGCAGACATTATACTTAAGACTTATAAAAAATTCCTAAAATAGTTTTCTTTCTGATGACCGAACTTCTGTTTTTGGATATGGAATTCAACCAGTGAAAAATAACAACACTTGTGAGCAAAACTAACTGGCTTACCTTTTGATTGTACTGAGAATATCTATAACCTTTCCGCGAAGAGGATTTTAAATAAGCATTCTCAGTTGGACTCAACATCACAGAATATTTAAAGGCCAATTTAAAATGGAGTTTTCATTTATAATAACCCTTCACTGTGTTTTTCTGCATTTCTTTAAAAAAATAAGTTTTATACCTGAAAGATCTCATTCCTTAAAATAAAAAGATGATTACATTTCAAACATCCTTTTTATCACAAAACAAAGGCTTGTGAAGTATATAAATTTCTAATCTCTCTGTGTGTGTGTGTGTGTGTGTGTGTGTGTATGAATTAATGTCAACTGTAATTGAAAAATAAATTAAAGAAAACATGGGCTAAATGTTTACACTGAAGAAACAATTAACTTACCTCTGCTTGTTCTGGAGTTTCGCCTGCAAAGTAAAAGATGTAATGTTCTTCACTAAAGTGCTGAACTACTATCTGAAAACAGTTTGGCCTTTAAATACAAACAAAAAAGTTATTAGGCAGCTTAACAAAAAGTACTATTAACTTAAAAAACTTATAAACTACTTAAAAAAAAATCACAATATATTAAATAATTTATATAAAATTAACATAACTCTTAGAGAAATTCTCCATTGTACCAGGTCATTACTAAAAAGAAAATGTCCGTTGCATATATTTTAGAAAACTTTTTAGACAAAAATTTTTAAAATTTTATTTATCTGTCAAAGTTTAAAAACTTTAAAGCTACTGTATAAATTAATTTTAAAGGACATTAGAAATAGAAAACTTACAAAGGAATTGAAGCAAAAATGTTAGAATTTCACATAGCTATTCTAAACACTTTTTAAAAGCAAATAAAATGTTACTAAATGTATTGATTCAGGATGATATAAAATATACATTTATCTGCACTGGAAAAAGACTACAAACATATTTGTAGACCAAAAATGTTCTTAGTGGTTATCTCTGAGTAGATGGGTCAATTTTCATTTTCTTGTTTATAATTTTACTAGCGTCCCAGTGCACGAAGGTTCGTGCACTGGGGGGTGGATCCCTCAGCCCGACCTGCACCCTCTCCAATCTGGGAGTTTCTGTCTGTCTTTGCAATCATATGAGCGAATTGTCTGAGACCCCAACCCAGTGTGGTTTGTTGCTCACAGAATAATAGAGGCATTTTTTTTTCTTTGCTTCATTGGTGGAGATTTCCTGGAAGTTCTAGGATATCTTCCCTTTAATTTTTCCTAGACACTCTGATTTTACTTATGTCTCTCACCTTTGCTTTCCCTCCATCTTCCACCACAACAGTAACTTGCTCCAGGCTCACTTTGCTCTAGTGTCTAGGACAGTGGTCGGCAAACTCATTAGTCAACAGAGCCAAATATCAACAGTACTTCTTCCAAATAGACTCGCCCAGGCTGAAAACCAACTTCTGCGCATGGGCCACAAAGTTTCAATTGCACTGTATGTGTGCCCGCATGTGGTATTTTGTGGAAGAGCCACACTTCATAGGGCCAAAAAGCCACATAATCAGATATTGAGGTTGGATATGAACTTTCAAACACTGTAATTACAATGTTCAAGGAGATAGATAACAAGAGAATTTTTCCAGCTAACTAGCTCTATAAAAGAATTAAATGGAGATCCTGGCTGGGTAGCCCCATTGGTTAGAGTGTCATCCAGATATGCTAAGGTCGTGAGTTCTCTCTTGGGTCAGGGAACATACAGGAAGCAACCAATGAATGCCTAAGTAAGTGGAACAACCAATTGATCTCTCTCTCTCTCCTTCCTTTCTCCCTTCCTCTCACTCTAAAATCAATTAAATTAAGACTTAATAAATGCATTAAATTTTAAAAGAATGGATTAGTGAACTGAAAGACAAATCAGAAAAAAATCCAGCCTAAGTCATAGAGAAGGAAAAATGATGAAAAGCATAGAAAACTATATAACAGACAAATGGACATAGTAAGAAGATATAATGTGCAGCACAACTCCCAGAAGATGAAAGATAATGTGGAAGACTATTTAGAGAGCTACTGACCAAGAACTTTCTAAAACTGGCAATAGACAACAGGTCTGAGGTTAATGAATAAGTTCTACAAACATTAGGATAAATTTTAAAGGAAAATTACTGTAGGCACATTTTGGTTTAACTGCTAAAAATCTAAGATAAGGAACGCATGTCAAAGCATCCAGAGAAAAGAAAAAGACAGTACCTTGAAGAGAGAGAGGAAAAAAAGAGAGATACGTTATCTCTAAAAGAGAAACAATTAGAATGAAAACAAAAATGTTGCAGGGCAGAAAACAATCTTTAAAATGCTGAAAGAACATAATTGCCAACCTCAAATTTAATATCCAGCAAAAAAACCTTAATGAAAACAAATACTGCAATAGTATAAAGATAAAGATGTAAAAGTTCCCACATATATTTCAATACAATAGCTCTGTATCTTTGAAATGTCTTTAACTTGTGCCCTGAAATGGTTATTTAAAGTAAAACAGTGTAAAAGGGTAAAGGGAGATAAATGGTGACAGAAGACTTGAATTTGGGTGGTGAACACATAAAACTATATAAAGATGATATGCTATAGAATTGTACACCAAAACCTATATAATTTTAGTTACCAATACCACCACCATAAAGTAAATAAAAATTTAAAAAATAGCCCTGGCCAGTTTGGCTCAGTGATTCAGTGTTGGCCTGTGGACTGAAGGATCCTAGATTTGATCCCAGTTAAGGACAGGTGTCTTTTGATTCCTAGCCCTGGTGGGGATGCGTGTGGGAGGCAGCCAGTTGATGTGTCTCTCTCACATGAATGTTTCTCTGTGTCTCTCTGCTCCTTTTCACTCTCTAAAAAGCAATGGAAAAGTATCCTCAGGAGACGTTTAAAAACAAAAAAAAATTTTAATAAAGTAAAGCAATATTAAGAGTCAGAAGCTTCATATAAAGAAATAGAGACTAAAAGACCTCTTAATATTGAAAATAATCTGAAAAATTTGTGCAGCTGTGCAATCAGAGTGGACAGGAAAACAGCCAAATGAGCAATTCCTTCACAACATTCCTGAACATGCATACCATCACATCTATTGCAGAGGGCTGCCTTTAACTTCACATTAGACTGCACCTTAATGCTGAAAGTCCATCAGTGTACTGGATTCTATGCTTGCAAAATGCAAGAAATGTTCAATGCCTGCCATATATTTGATAATACAACAAAGAAAAAGATAACAGCATTTATCCACAATTCCTCCTTTGTGCTATATGTCCATTTTCTGATACATAATTTGGTATTACCCTGTTTTTCACTAGTCCTATTATCTGGTAGAGGTATCTTTTCACTTCCTTGAAATATATGTTACAGATGCTGTTTTCCTTGGCATTCAACTCAGGATTTCTTGGAATTTCCCAACTATTTTACAGTAATGCACACACAAATACAGTTGAGATGGTAAACTGGCATACCTCGGGGGAAAAAACACCACTTTTTAAAATAAGAAACTTTTGTTACTTCCCATGGATATATCTACACAATGGAATACTACGCTGCAGTAAAAAAAAAAAGAAGGAACTCTTGCCATTTGCAGCAGCATGGATGGAACTGGAGAGCATTATGTTAAGTGAAATAAGAAAGTCAGAGAAAGATAAATACCACATGATCTCACTCATTTGTGGATTACAGAGAACAACATAGACTGATGAACAGGGCCAGATCCAAAGACAGAGAAACAGTGATCAGACTATCAATCCCCAGAGGGAAAGTAGGGGAGGGTGGGGGTAAGGGGAAAAGATCAACCAAAGGATATGTATGTGCGCATATAAGTCAAACCAATGGACATGGACAATAGGGGTATGAGAGCATGAATGTGGGGAAGGGGGGAGGTTGAGGGTTATTGGGGGGGGATGAGGACACACTTGTAATACCTTAACCAATAAAGAAATTAAACATTAAAAAAAAAACAACAGAAAAACTTGTGTTACTTCCCATGGATATAACTTTTCCATAGTAAGTTTAGACTTGGTATCTACATCTACACTAATAAAAGACAAAGATGCTAATTAACTGTACCTTCACTACGCCCACCAGCCAATCAGAAGAGTATGCAAATTAACCCAACAAAGATGGCCGTTAAATTTGCATACTGCAGGTGGGGCGGGCAGCACCAGATGCCACCCAGGGAGGGGGAGCCAGTGATCGCCCCAGCTAGAAGCCTGAGGCCTGGGCAGGGGCAGAGCCTTTGATCGGAGCGGGCTGGGGGTCCCCTGCCCAGGCCTAAGGCCCCGACCAGAGGTCTTAGGACTGGGCAGGCGATCGGAGCTGCCTGGGAGTCCCCTGCCCAGGCCTGACGCTCCTCTGGCCTGGGCATGGGCGGAACCTGCTATCAGAGCAGGCTGCGGGTCCCTTGCCCAAGCCTAACGCCCCAGCCAGAGGCCTGAGGCCTGGGCATGGGCGGAGCCGGCAATCGCCCGGGACTTGGGGTCCCCTGCTCAGGCCTAATGCCTGGCCTAAGGCCTCAGGCCTGGGCAGGGGCCAAGCTGGGGATCCGTGTGAACTACAAAGGAAACACCTTTTCTGACCGCTCATTGGCTAAGCTCCCTGTATGCCACTGGTAATATTCTTAGTAACTTGGGTAATAAGAATCCAAGAAGGTGATATAGGGTTTTTCCACCTCACTCCTGGAGAAAAATACGAAGGTCTGCTGCTGGAGGGTCTAAGAAATATCACATCCTGTCTTGGCTGATTTGGCTCAGTAGATAATGCCTCGGCCTGCCTACCACAGGGTCTGGGTTCATTTCTGACCAAGGGCGTGTACCTAGGTTGCAGGCTCTTCCCTGGCTGGGGCCCAGGTCAGCGCTCATGCAGGAGACAACCAATCAGAGTTCCTCTCACTTTGATGTTTCTGTTTTACCCTTTCTCTTCCACATTCTCTAAAAACGAATGGAAACATATCCTCAGGTAAGGATAAAAAAATAAAGAAATTTCATATCCTATGGAAGACACATCTTGAAAATGCCTAAAGAAAGTTGTCATTTTTTCATGGTGAAGGGACTGGAGTCCGTGTTGATGAAAACACCTTTGTGGCTGCGGTGATTGGCAGTGGCTGCAGCAGTGGGGTGATGGGGCTGGTGCCTTCCCCTGATCAGCCCAGTCGCCTCCCACAAAGTGAGGCCAGACTGCGGCTTAGGCCTGCTCCCCAAGGGGAGGAGGGAGAGGGCCTAAACCGTCAGTAGGACATCCCCTGAGGGCTCCCAGAATGTGAGAGAGGGCAGGCTAGGCTAAGGGACCAACCCCCCCCACCCCCAGTGAATGAATTTTGTGCACCGGGTCCCTAGTCTATACTAATAAAAGGGTAATATGCTAATTAGACCAGGAGACTGGCCAAGGCGGGCAATTGGGGGCCATGAGGCCAGCTGGAGAGGGCAGTTGGGGACAATCAGAACAGCGGTGCGGGGGGGGGGGGCAGTTGGGGATGAGCAGGCCAGCAGGGGGGTAGGGGGGCAGTTGGAGGCAAGAAGGCCGGCAGGCAGAGTGGTTAGGGGTGATTGGGCAGGCAGGCAGGTGAGTAGTTAGGAGCCAGCGGTCCCAGATTACGAGAGGAATGTCCAACTGCCAGTTTACACCGACAGTTGGACATCCCCTGAGGGGTCCCAAATTGGAGAGGGTGCAGGCCGGGCTGAGGGACACCCCCCCACCCCCGTGCATGAATTTCGTGCACCAGACCACTAGTCTATATATTAAAAGCCTAAGCGACTGTTACAACTGGACAACCAGCAGATAGCTATGACACGCCCTGACCACCAGGGGGCAGCTGCTCAATGCAGGAGTGCGCTCCCACAGCTAACCTCCCACAGTCAGCCAACCTCCCGCAGTCCCTCCTCCCGGCAAGCTGACCCCCATCAGGACTGGGTGAGATGGCCCCAAATGGCCCCGATTGCCAGCCAGGCCAAGGGACCCCACCCATGCATGAATTCATGTATCGGGCCTCTAGTCATTAAATAAAATTCTTGACCCAGACTTTTACAAATGTCTTCAAATTCTTGAGTCACTTTCAACAAGAAACTGCACAATAAGCAAGTGATGATTTGGTAGCAAATGGTAAATGTGTATTTACTGCTTTACACTACCTGACAGAAACACCTTTCTTAATATCATTAACCAGAATAGGAATAATTATGTCTTTTAAAATTGCATTTAAAAGATCTGATCTTTCAACTCCAGAAGGTCTTTTCTTTACTTGGCAAATCTAACGTTGACCTTTCTTTTGATACTACAAACGGGTTTTCAATCCAGTTGCATGTTAATATAAAGTTCATCAAAATAATGGTAAAGCCTTTCCTCAAACTATATAGCTGTTGCTTTATTGATCTTAATAATTCTTTAAGATTCATATTATTCAAATTATAAGTATTACTAGTGAGGCATTTTTAACCTCACTTTTCCAAAGTTGAATTTCTGCTTTGAATCCAAAAACTTTCAGAACATGTTAGTATCTTTTTGTGCTGTACTTCCAACTTGAGGAAGTTTACCCATTCTTCAATAAATCTGCAAAGTGAGAATCACTCATCAAAGTTTTCTTTTTCCTAGATCATAAACTTTAGATCAGTGGTCGCCAACCAGTAGTCTGTGAGGTCCGAAAGGTTGGTGACCGCTGCTTTAGATAGCTTATATACTCTGATATCAAACAGGACAGTGGTATACTGATCCCATTTCTTCCCATAAAACTAAAAACATGCAGCTAACGCAGCATGGATTTTATTAGGTTCTATGTAAAAATATTATTTCATATGGAATTCAAGTATACAAACTATTACATATCAGAGCATCTCTGTATTGCTTATTTTCCAGAATAATTTTTGATGTAAATCTTTTAAATATTTCTATCATGAAGCCTTATCATCAGAAACTTAAAATACTATTTCCATAATATCTTCCTAGTTTCTTTGAATGCCCAATAATTTACTTCCAAGTCTGCAGTGAAAATGTATTCGCTGTACCTTTCGACTCATCAATTCATTTACTGACAATCGTAATCAGAACACAATCTATTAGCATTTGAAAGTGGTATGGTATCTCTTCTAGTTCTTTTGCTTTTTGGTCTCAAACACAGAGTTGGCAGTTTTCATGCAGACTGATAAAACAAGCAGCTCTCCAGCTCTATGAAGCATATTTGGCTTTAGCTTTAGCTGTAATTGCAGGATCTCTTAACAAGTGTTAACCTGATACTGCAGGAACAGAAATATGAGAGGAGAGGATTAGGGGAAGGGAGGAGAGAGAGACTGGTGTTTTTGAAGCTCACAGTTCTTTAGCAGTATGGTGCCAGCACAATGTACTTGGCACCGATGATTTATTCAGTAACTATTATGCAATATTTAAGCTGAGGAAGACAATATTTATTGGACTTTATCTAAATTCTATGCATTTCTTATTAAGTGGCCTACTTAATGGGTTGGATTTTTAAAATTAAGACTATTATTTCTATCTTGTGAATTTAATGACTTGCCAGTTTTAAGCACAAAATTGCCTTTATGGTATGGTGGGAAAATAAATATTTGTACATTAAAGTCAATCATAACATAACATAATGAAAAATATATAAATTAGTTATGTTTTTCAAGAAAGCCCTCATATTTTACAGTAATGCAATTTTAACTTCTGTGTTAACAGAAAAAATGTATGAAAAACAAAATGAAACTAAATTTTAAACATGAACATAGAAAGTTAACTACATTGATGATCAACAAAAAACAGTGAATAAAATAATATTCAGAGTATCTGGGTGATACAATAAGCAAGTCACAGAGAAGTACTGAGGTATGGCCTCTATAGAGAACTTTCTGCCTACAGTGTTACGTACCAATTCTTTTGCCACAATAAAACAAGAATTTCAACAGTTTATAGAACCATATAACTTCAAGTGTTATAATTTTTACAACCACTAATATTTTAAGAACAGCTATAACTTATTCATGACATACTGAAGCTCTGCCTTACTTAAATGGATTCATACTTATCCTTCAATAGTTTAAACCACCTATTTCATATTACTCATCTCAATAAGCTAAGTCTCCAAATTCTCTTCCCTCTTGCAACTAATGATAGCACAAATAAGCTATAGTGTGACTATCTCCCTGACATCCATTTTATACCCCATAGAACAAAATATCCTCACTGTTTGGGTGGGATGACCTCCAGTAGTAGGGCTGGGCACGCAATGGTCTCCATTCTATTGCTACCTCAGGGAACCCAAGACTAGAAACTGCTAGAGGTGGCTCAATCCTATTCTCTGGATTTTCAATAGATCTGGAGGGAATGCTCACTCCTTTCTCTGATGTTATTTGTCACCTTGGTACCATGAAGGAAACTGCTCTGTGAGAAAGAATCCAGCACACACAAAGGAAGGCAAAGCAAAAAGCTGAAAAGGAGCCAGATGTCTTACCAAAACTTTTTTCCTTGTGTTTTATTTTTGTTTACTTTTTGGAACAGCTATTTTTATGGGATATTATGAAGTGTTCAGAAAAAAGGGGGGAGGGTATCAAAGTCAAATAAATTAGTGAAATACTTAATATTCTACTCCACTTTTAATGATTCACATTACAAACACTAGCTGAGACTCCAAAAAGCGCTGCTGTAGGGAAACTATTCAGTTCAGCATTTCACAAAGCTATTTTAACCATTTAAAAAAACTATCAAAAAAAAATACAAAAACAAAAAACAAAAACAAAAAACTGACTATCTCTTAAACTCATAAATAACACTACTGTGATCTCCAAAACAATTTGGAAAAAAGAAATGACGAAGTTGTCACTCTACAGGTATCTCTCATGTAGTTTTACCAATTTAGTTAGTATAAAACTAGAAATGCCATCCTACAGCAGAAAAACAAGTTGCTAAAAACATTTTAATTGCTTTGTGTTTTATTAATCATAACAGTAAGTAATAAGAATGGTTAATATATCTAAAAAGATTCTAAAATGGATTACTGATAATACAGATGATGGAAGGTAAAGAAAGACTCTTGTACTTGAGCAAAAAAACTAGATGTAATCAACAGCTGGATTTGCCTTGTGATGTTCAGGATTTAGCTGTAGTGTATACATTTTATATATTTTTCTAAACTTTAAAATATGGGTAAGAAAAATGTTTTATTATCAAATCTGAGATATTCTCCTACTAAAACAATTACTTTTATATTTCAACTAGGGGCCCGGTGCACGAAATTTGTGCAGGGGGGTGGGTAGGCAGGTGGGGGGGTGGGGGGGTGGTCCCTTAGCCCAACCTGCATCCTCTCCAATCTGGGAGCCCTCAGGGGAGCCCTCTCCAATCCAGGAGTTTCTGTTTTTGCAATCATATGAGCGAATTGTCTGAGACCCCAACCCAGTGTGGTTTGTTGCTCACAGAATAATAGAGGCATTTTTTTTTCTTTGTTCCATTGGTGGAGATTTCCTAGAAGTTGCAGGATATCTTCCTTTGAATTTTTCCTTGACACTCTGACTTTACTTATGTCTCTCACCTTTGCTTTCTCTCCATCCCCCACCTGCAAGAGTAACTTGCTCCAGGATCACTTTGCTCGAGTGTCTAGACCAGGGGTGGGCAAACTACAGCCCACGGGCCGGATCCGGCCTGTTCGGCTGTTCTATCCGGCCCGCGGAGCCGAAAGAGTGGAGGATTCTCTTGCTCTCCCCTCCGCCCCTTCACCAGCAGCAGTGTTAACATGGCAACGTCGGGAAATACGGCCGCAGCTCCTTCTTCTGAGTCCCATTGTGGCCCTCGAGTCAAAAAGTTTGCCCACCCCTGGTCTAGGAAATCCCGCAATGCATCTGCCACCAGAACTATGATTCCCAGAGTTCCTGGTGTTCCCCGCGCTCTGGGCTTCCACTCCTGGTCCAGGGGCTGCCACCAGAACTATGATTCCCAGAATTCCTGGTGCTCCCTACACTCTGGGCTTTCACACCCCCAAGCCACCTGCTCTCAGTCCACTCTCCCAAGCCCTTAAACCGCCTGCTCTCTGTCCGCTCTCCTGCTCTGCCAAGCCCCCCAAGCCGCCTGCTCTCCCACCCCACCCCCAGCTGCTCAGCACCTGCGTGCATGCGCACTGCCCACAGGCCCACCATCTTTGTCAGGTTAATTTGCATACTCACTCCTGATTGGCTGTGGGCATTGCAGAGGGGTGGTCAATTTACATATTTGTCTATTATTAGTGTAGACTAAAGGCCTGTTGCATGAAAAAATTCGTGCAATAGGCCTCCCCTTCCCCTGGCTCCCTGCACCGGTTTTCCTTCGGCACTGGGAACCCAGGCCTTTGCTCCGGCCAGAGCCGCCTTCACTCTTCGCTCCGCCACGTCCCGCCTACATATGCAAATTAACCACCAGATGGCGATTAATTTGCATATCTCACTGATTAGCCAATGGGAAGCGTAGGGAAAGTACGGTCAATTACCCTGTTTGTCTATTATTAGTAGGATTGTTTCTCAATGTCACATTACTTAGAAACACGCCTATCAAGTTAACAATACAAATGAATATACACCTACCACTATCAGATGCACTAAGTTAACAGAGAATGTTATAAAATAGGGTGAAAATAACTAGTCTCAGGGTAAGTCACTCAAATGATTGGTGATAGGGACCGAGAAGAAACATGCTATACACAGGTCAAGTCTTACTATAGGAAATGTTGTTCCAAAGTTCTAACTAATACAGTGGAGTAGAATTTTATGCACAGATTAGTCTGAAGTAAGTAAGGAAGACAAAAATTATCCTAGAAAGTAAATCTGATATCTTCGGATGATTTTAAGGCTCTCAAAATTGGTTTTCTATTATTTGAAATGATCTGAACACACCCACTATTTTTATTAATAAAACAGTTACAAAAGAAACAGGAAACCAATTTCTTACCTGTCAAAGAGACTGTCATGAACAACATAGACAGAACATACACTGAGATCTATTAATCCTTTTGGTTTTGTAGCTCGTTTTTCACTCTCAAAATAAATAAGTTGGGCATCACTGCCCTCTAAAATAAAATATAAATTTTTCCACCGTTTTCCTTTGCCTGTTAGAAAAAGAAAAGTTCCCTTAGCCAAATGATGAATGATGTCATACATATTAAAATCATAAAAATTATCATTACTGAAAAGAAAATATTTTAATTTTTATTCCAAAGCTTAAATAACATACTAATCCTTAGAAAATGAGAAAATGTTTATAATTTACCTGTAGAAAACTGAATATTGTTATATTGCTTCTTTTTTAATGAATCAGAGTAAATGACAAGGGTATCTAACCTATATTTTTGGAAATTTCATTATGATAAACTCTTCAAAATTTTTTATTTAGGAGTAATTTTTTCAGTCATAAAAACACACACAACAATTAAAAATAAAACTCTTCCAGTAACCATGTGCCCTTCCAGCCCCCTAACATTTCTCAAGTCAGATTGAGGCCAATCTATAAAATAATACCATAAATATGCCAAGTTTCTCTTTTAAAAAATGGGGTGGGGGTGGTGTTATGATGTAAGAACGAGGCAAAGAATCAAATGCCTAGCACTGGAACTGACCTCAGGACTTAAAGACAATTGGAAATACATAAGCTGTTTCCTAAAACTTTAAAAGCTCTCTAATCAAGGGTCAATTACGAATAATTCATGTCAAAACAACTTATTAGGTAACATATCTCAATGTAAGCACAATGCTTCTATTTAAATAACAAAATACTGAAATTGAATCTTTAGTCTTAAGGTTTACACTTACCCTTTTTTAGAAGGTAACCTTTTTTAACAATATTTTTATAAAAGGCATCTTTTGTTTTTCGACGAATTGTATTATATATTTCTTTTCCATCCACTGTATCATTGAGTACTTGTTCTTGATCCTGAGTTTTTAAAAAAAGTATTAAAATTGTTTCATGAATTCTTGATTGAAATTAAATAAAATACACTCAACTACAAATTAAAAACAAGATTATGTGTCTACCTAGACATTAAGAAAATATTTTAAGTACTAAAATCTAAATGATTGTAACACATATATTAAGAGGTCATTTGCTTTCCAAAGAAATTCTCAAAAAGGTTTCTTTACCATTTCTCAAAAACAGACAACTAATTACCTATTTTCAAAAATACAGTATGAAAAATGTATTTTCAAAAATATAGTTCAAAATCCCTTTATCTCTGGTTTTGTTTTCTATGTTTTCCAATTACCTGAAGTCAATCACTGTTCAGAAATATTGAATGGAAAATTCCAGAAATGAAACAATTTATAAGTTTAAATTGCATGCTATTTTGAGTACTGTGATGAAATCCCGCCTAGGACATATATCATCCCTTTTTCCAGTGATCCATGCTGTATCTGCTTCTTGCCCATGAGCCATCTCAGATCAACTGTTGAGGTATCACAGTGCTTATTTTCAAGTAACCCTTCTAGTAGCCTAACACTAAGTTACATCACCTATGTCATTTACCTCACTTCATCTCATCACGTAGACATTGTATCATCTCACATTATCACAAGAAAGGTGAGTACTGTACAATAAAATATTTTGAGAGAGACCAAATTCACATAACTTTTATTACAATACTTGAGGCCCAGTGCACAAATTCATGCATGGGTGGGGTCCGGTTGTCTGCCCCTATGGGGGCAATCGGGGCCGGGGCAGTGGGAGTGGATGAGGGCAGTTTGGGGGGCCTGAACAGGGCCCCGACTGGCCTTGTTGGCTGCCCCAGTGCACATCATAGTGACCAGTCATTTCGGTAGCTTGGCTTTTATATATATACTAGAAGCCCAATGCACAAAAATTTGTGCACTCGGGGGGGGGAGGGGTGTCCCTCAGCCCGGCCTGTGCCCTCTCGCATTCTGGGACCCCTCAGGGGATGACCACCTGCTAGCTTAGGCCCGCTCCCCGAGGGATTGGGCCTAAGATGTCAATCAGACATCCCTCTGGCAGCCCAGCAGCCCTTGGGGGATGTCCACTTGCCAGCGGGGAGCAGGCCAAAACTGCAGTCGGACATCCTTAGCGCTGCTGAGGAGGCAGGAGAGGCTACCGCCACCACCGCTGTACTGGCAGCCATCTGCCTGGCTTGTGGCTGAGCAGAGCTCCTCCCATGTGAGAGACCCCTGACCACCAGAAGGCAGCTCCTGCATTGAGCGTCTGCCCCCTGGTGGTCAGTGTGTGTCATAGTGACCAGTCATTCCCAGTCTTTCTGCTGTTAGGGTCAGTTTGCATATTACCCTTTTACTATATAGGATAGAGGCCTGGTGAATGGGTGGGGGCCGGCTGGTTTGCCCTGAAGGGTGTCCCAGATCAGGGTGGGGGTCCCACTTGGGTGCCTGGCCAGCCTGGGTGATTGGCTGAGGGACGTTTTCAGGCTGGCGGGTTACTGAAGCTCCCAACCTCTCCTTTTTTTCTTTTTTTCTTTTATTCTGGGATTTATTTACCTTCTATGGCTTTCACTGAAACTGAGAGCTGGCTTTAGCTCTGAGGCTCGGCGCCAGCTCTGAGACCTCCGGTTTGTTTGGATTCTATAATTGAAACAATGTTTCAGCTCAGCTCTGAGGCCCGGCTGGCTGAAAGCAGGTTTCTGGGGATTGTTTAGCTTCTATAATTGCAACATTGTTTCTTAGACTGCAGCTCAGAGGCCAGCAGCGGCAGGCAGGGAACCTTGGCTTCCTCCATCACTGGAGAAAGCAAGCCTCCTGTTCGCTTCAGCTGCCTGGCTGCCGGCCGCCATCTTGGTTGGCAGTTAATTTGCATATCTTGCTGATTAGCCAATGGGAAGGGTAGCGAAGTTACGGTTAATTACCATGTTTCTCTATTAGATAGGACTAGAGGCCCAGTGCACAAAATTCATGCACAGGCGGGGGGGGGTGTCCCTCAGACTAGCCTGCACCCTCTCCAATCTGGGACCCCTCGAGGGATGTCCGACTGCCCGTTTAGGCCCGATACCTAAACGGGCAGTCGGACATCTTTCTCACAATCCAGGACTGCTGGTTCCCATCTGCTCGCCTTCCTGCCTGCCTGCCTGCTTGATCGCCCCTAACCACTCCCCTGCCAGCCTGATCGATGCCTAACTGCTCCCCTGCTGGCCCAGTCACCCCTAACTGCCCTCCCCTACAGGCCTGGTCACCTCTAACTGCCCTCCCCTGCTGGCCCGGTCACCCCTAACTTCCCTCCCTTGCCAGCCTGGTTGCCCCTAACTGCCCACCCCTGCTGGCCTGGTCATCCCCAACTGCCCTCCCCTGCTGGCCATCTTGTGTGTTGGAGTGATGGTCAATTTGCATATTGCCTCTTTCTTATATAGGACTAGAGGCTCAGTACATGAAAATTCATGCACTGTGGGGATGGGGTCCCTCAGCCCAGCCTGCCCCCTCTCACAGTCCGGGAGCCCTCAGGAGTGGGAAGCAACCTGGTGATCAGGGGAAGGCGATGCCCCATCACACCTCTACTGCTGCCACTGTCAGCAGCGAAAGCCTCGGCCCTGGTTACCTGAGCCTCAGGCAGCCCTGGGCGGCCGGGGGGCTGAGGGGACTGGGGGCCGCCATCTTGTGGCATGGGCACTGCCATCTTTGAGTGCAGGGCAATTAGCATATTCCCTCCTTACTGGCTGTAGGTGCTGCCATTTTGAGGGCTTGGCAGTCAATTAGTATATTACCTCCTTATTGGCTGTGGGCACCACCATCTTTGTGACAGTGGTCAATTAGCATATTCCCTCTTTAATAGATAGGATAATGTTTCAATTGTTCTATTTTATTAGTTATTGTTGTTAATCTCTTACTGTACCTAATTTATAAACTAAACTTTATGATAGGTATGTATGTGTAGGAAAATATCTACAGCAGTGGTTCTCAGCCTTCCTAATGCCACAACCTTTTAATACAGTTCCTCATGTTGCGGTGACCCCCAATTTCATTGTTACAAATTGAACATAATTAAAGCATAGTGATTAATCACAAAAACAATATGTAATTATAAATGTGTTTTCCTATGGTCTTAGGCGACCCCTGTGAAAGGGTCGTTTGACACCCAAAGGGGTCGCGACCCACAGGTTGAGAACTGCTGATCTGCAGTTTCAGGTATCCATTGGGGGGACTTGGAACATATTACCCTTGGATAAGAGGGGAGTACTGTACAGTCGGTTTTGTTGTAGTTTACAGCAAATGACATTTTGTAAACTTAAATCTGTCCCAACATAATGGAAAATTAGGAACCAATTTAAGCATAAAGTTAAATCCTGTTTGCTTATGTACAGATACATATGTGAGATACACTCGGTAAATGCAGAAAACTGCAACCAGCTGATTGAAATATGGGGAATATACAAAACACAACTCAGATCCCCTCAGTGCCCCGAGTGTTATATGCTATACTCATCTACCCACATCTGGTGTTATAATGCCATCTATTTCAGGTAATCCTCTTCTTTCCACCTCATAGTATTCAAAACCCTTCCAATGGCGACTTCCACAAGTAAACCTGATCTTTTTCAAGGTAAAATGCCATATTTATTGTAGTGTTCATTTATTAACTACTTAATATGCGTAAAAACTATGATAGATTTTTATTAGGTTCTTTAAGCGTCACTGATGAAGTTTTAGTGTTGTGCCCCTAACCACACTTTTCCCATTACTCTGCGGTTTTTACTGCATGACTTCACATAACACTGTGACTTTTAGGAATAATATGTTTTAAGTGCTAACCGCTCCTGGTACCCCAATTACAAAAAGAAGTATGACAATCAGGAAAAATATAAAGTTTTAAATTCAATCCAATTTTAAATGCTTGAGTGTGTACATACATATACCAAAAATGCATTTTGAAATAAAATGCTAATTATTGCAAAAAGAAAACACTGACCTGCATTGGTACAGGTTCCTTAAGATAATAACCTTCAACAATTTGTTCTTTCCGATAGTGATCTATGATGTCCCCAATACTGTTAAAATAAAAATTATTTACATTGTTATCATCTGTCTCATAGTAAAAGTGATGTGTTTGCAATTTTTTCCAAAGCATATTACCAGAATACATTAACAGACTATAAAATCATAATAGTCGTATTATTTTAGAAAAATAAGAATGTTCCTAATATGGGTTTACAATCAGAATACCTTAGTCAAAGATTCCAATTGTTTATACACATACTTAAAAGTCACTATTAAGAAAAGAATTAAAAGTCTACTTTTTAAATTTTTAATAAGAGTATTTATGAGACTGAAAGAAGAAACTCACAGAGAAATGCCATTTACTTATTAGCAAGTAGTGAATTAGCAAGTATTAAACTAAGAATTTTTATCATCAAATCATTTACATATTCTGCTTTTATAATGACAATAATATAGTTAGGTCATAAAACATATATATAGCAGATGAAAGCCGAAGAAAAAAAAAAGAAAGAGTAGGAGGAATCTTACATGTAGGATTATTGTAAGCCTTATTGATGATTTTGAGAAACATCCATAAGGACAACACTGCAACCAACTGAGCCACTGGCCAAGGCAATTATTTTATCTTTTAGAAAAGTGTCAAGATAGGCATTTATCAATTCAGTTAAGAGTATGTGTTTAAAATTCAGTTTTATAGATTCTAAATCCCCAGAAAACTGGACAATGGGGAATATTTTTTTAAATATATTTTTTATTAATTTTAGAGAGGAAGAGAGAGAGAGAGAAACATCAGTGTTGAGAGAGAATCAATGATCAGCTGCCTTCTGCACGCCCCCTACTGGGGATCGAGCCTGCAACCCAGGCATGTGCCCTTGGCCGGAATCAAACCTGGGACCCTTCAGTCCACAGGCAGACGCTCTATCCACTGAGCCAAACCAGCTAGGGCTGGGGAATATTAATTTACCTTCCTAAAGAGCTCAAATTGCAGTGAGAATGTCTAGATCAGACTGTAATGTAGAAGGTACTCAGCAGCTTATTTGTAAGGTGTGCAAAAGATCTGTAGACTCACATCTTCCATTTGATACTTTATAAGTGTCTAGTAACTTCTCACAAGCAGTAAGAACTGTTTTTGGTGTGTGTTTTTTTGTTATTTTGTGTTTTCCAAATAAACCAGCTCGTGAATCCCTATATACTCAACGTCAAGCTGGAATTGGAAGAAATTCTAAATGGAACAAAGAATGACAGACACCATATTTGAACTTTCATTTTAGCTTATGCAAAACTCAAAATAGGAAAACAATACTATCTAGAGTTATCCAGTAAGGGAAAACTTTTATAGTCAATATAAAATGAAAGATGACTGCCAAAACCGGTTTGGCTCATAGTGGATAGAGCATCGGCCTGCGGACTGAAAGGTCCCAGGTTCGATTCCGGTCAAGGGCATGTACCTGGGTTGTGGGCACATCCCCAGTAGGAAATGTGCGGGAGGCAGCTGATTGATGTTTCTGTCTCATCGATGTTTCTAACTCTCTATCTCTCTCCCTTCCTCTCTGTAAAAAATCAATAAAATATATTTAAAAAAAAAAAAAAAGATGACTTTCTGTTATGCAGGAAAAAACAGGTGACATCCTGGCATATGATTTCTTTATTAACTACTAGAGGCCCGATGCACGAAATTCGTGCAAGAATAGGCCTTCCTTCCCCCAGCTGCCACCACTGGCTTCCCTCCGGCCGCCAGCAGGCACTCAGGACCCGGGCTTCCCTCGCAGCCCCAGCTTCGCCCAGAAGGTCGTCCGGAAGGACATACAGTCTAATTAGCATATTATGCTTTTATTATTATAGATTACCTAATCAAGTGACTAAAATCCATTCTGAGTTTTGCAAGCAAAGAGTTTACTTAGAATTTTAAAGATGAGAAGAATCAATAATTACAAATAAGAAATATCAATTTGAGAACAATCCAATTACATTTGTAGTAAGACTCTGGTTACTCTTTAACAACTTTTTTCCTATTAAAATGACTCACTGATTAAAGAATGTATTTTCATTTCTTAAGTGTTTTGCTCTCCTATAGATAATGATCTGGCAAATTTGTTGCATATAGCTTGTTCATAAATAATCAAAAAATTGTATAAATTTGAGGAAAATAAGTTATTAATTTATATTCATGTCTAAAGAATTCTTGGACATTACTACTAAATTATTAAAGGTTTTATACCTTTAGATTTTAAAAAGTCAAATATTAATTTTTAATATGATAGTTATATTACTGAGATTTTGACTATTTTTTGCAAAAGTAAAAGAGAACTAAAAATTTTCTCTCAACTTACCTGTTATAATATCGGCCTCCCATCATAAACTGATTGTTTGGTGTTGGACATATTTTAAATCGCTGAATATTTTCACTGGTCCGAAAATAAAGTGAATAGTCACCAGGAGTATTGTCTGAGGGCCTCACAAGAAAACTGCAGACTTGGCCAACTGTAAAAATTAAGCTATTAGTTTTATCCCCTAATTATCAAATAAACAGCATTAATTAATATAATTACAATAGTACAATCAAAAATCATAAATGCATGCTGCTGAAACCGGTTTGGCTCAGTGGATAGAGCGTCGGCCTGCGGACTGAAAGGTCCCAGGTTCGATTCCGGTCAAGGGCATGTACCTGGGTTGCGGGCACATCCCCAGTAGGAGATGTGCAGGAGGCAGCTGATCGATGTTTCTCTCTCATCGATGTTTCTATCTCTCTCCCTTCCTCTCTGTAAAAAATCAATAAAATATATTTTTTAAAAAAAATCATAAATGCATGCTAATTTTCACCAGGAACTTATTTTATAATAAAGATAATCTTAAGACTTAAAAAAATTTTTTTCTTGTTATGAGTCACAAAACCCATGACGTTGCTTGTCTTTATTATATAATACAGGACAGAAGTTTGCAACAGTGACTACTGGTTAATAATGTCAATACCTGTCAAACTTGGAAAAAAATAATCTAAGCACAGTTAGGGAATACTAGTTAAAATGCCATTTTTTTGGTAAATCCATTTAGTAAAGAAAAATCCAAAAAAGTTACAGTGAATTTTGCTTAAGGATATTCTGTACTTTATCAATGCTTCTGATTAAATACTAAAAAGTAGAGACTAAAATAAAATGGTAACAAAAGTTTACAAAGGTAAATTCAAAACAACTGAAATATTTGCACAACTTATAAAAATCAATACACATGCACTATATTTCATTCAATAGTTACAGTCCTGAAAAGTCATATAGAAGCAAATCATTATATATAAAATATCTTCATATTAATTTTAGAGACGTCTTTTTGATATCTTTAATTGGCAGTGACTCAATACTAAGATGCATTTGCATTCTCTCTGTTTAAATCCTAATGACATAAATCAGAACTTGCTTGCTTTTAGGAAAACACAATGAACACTCAAAATATCAAACTTAATTTTTATGTAAATTACAAGTTGTTCCAATCATTCCACCCAGACACTTACTACCAAGTCATTTCATGTTCAATATAAAGAATTGGAATTAATGCAAAATTGTGTATGCATGTGCCTGTGTACTTTTCAGGGGAGAAAAATCACAAGATTCTTAAAGAGCACATATCCAATAAAAACAAAAGATTAATGTAAGGAAATTAAGTTTACCTCCTTTCAACTTAATATGCCTAAAAACAACAGTGAGCCCTAACCGGTTTGGCTCAGTGGATAGAACGTCAGCCTGCGGACTGGAAGGTCCCAGGTTCGATTCCGGTCAAGGGCATGTACCTTGGTTGCAGGCACATCTCCAGTAAGAGGTGTGCAAGAGGCAGCTGATCAATGTTTCTCTCTCACTGGTGTTTCTAACTCTCTATCCCTCTCTTCTCCTCTCTGTAAAAAAATCAATAAAATATATTTTAAAATTAAAAAAATAAAAATAAAAACAACAGTGAGTACAAGTATTTGGTGGTGTGCATATAAACTTATACCCAAAATTCAGTAAATTCACAAAATAAATATTTTGGTCCCACTGAAAGCTGATAACATGTCATTTTGGTTGAGCATTTGGCCTTCCTTACTACCAAATAGCATTATCATGTTCTTTATGTTTAACCTAGTTAACCGACATCCTCACAATAAAATTGAACAGTTCTAAAACTGCCTCAAATTTTTCAAAAGAGCAACACAGTAACTACATTAAAATGCAATGCCTTATGGCTCCAAGTAACTCGGATAACATCTTTATCAGTAGTTTATTTACCACATACAGAAAACATAGAAACTCTTGAACTCTGGTTGTTCTTTAAAGGACGAAGAATTCTAAATTACAGATTGCATGTAACTTGTTTCAGATCCTAATATGGTATGGTTTGCTGAAGAAATATTTGGTAGTTAAATAATTTTGTCTTAAATATTTAGTTAGGATGTTGATAGAATAGTTTTTGTTTTAAATATAAACCCACAACAGAAGTCAGTTGTTACACTGCATATCTCTATAACCACAATTTGGGAAATGTTCAAATTAATATATTCTAAAAGTCCAGTTACATAATTCTATAAGTGCAGAAAGATAAATGCAGTAACATATGCTGCAGGTAAATAGCAAGAAATAATAATAATAATTAAAACAATGATCATAATTATGGTTTTTATACAATGGAAAGCTCATGATCATTAAAAAGGAGAAATGAAAATTTATATATGCAGATATGACACAATTTCCCCAAATATATTCTAATATAAAAAAAGTATGTTGTATGTTTCTATGAGTGTGTGTGGGGTGGTATGTGTAGGGTGTGTTTAGGGGTAAGGAAGAGACAGAAAGCTTCAGAAACAACAACAAAAACCCTCTCATCTGGTGCTGCTTTTGGAGAAGAGGAGGACAGGGGCCTGAGGCAGAAGGAAAACATACTTTACTGAATGTTATACTGCATGTATGCTTTCAATGAAAAATACCAAAAAACAAAAACACAAGTTTCTCAGTGCTGGGTAAGAAATTACAATATGCATAAATATCAAATGAATGCTAAAGGCAAAATAACATACTAAAATAGTTGGTTTGCTTTTTTAAAGTATTTTTAAATGAAGACATCAGAAAAGACAAGTGAATATACGAGTACCTGTCATTAGTAAATTATAAGCTTCTTGCTTGGAAATTTTCCCATGGAACCATCTTAAAAAGAGAACAGTATTTTTGGCTGTTGAGTATAATTCAAACTGATAAAATAAATGCAATACAAGTGATCAATTATCTCATTCCTTTTACATCTAAGTTACAACACTTTATAAACATGCATAAATTCAACAAAAGAAAAATTAGGAACAATCTAGTATGAACTACAATTTCCATATTAATTACCAACACAAAAACAGCAATGATTTTAATCCTGATAATGACAAACTGTTACATCCTTACATCACAGCTAGTGTTCTCTTTTCTTTTTATTGGAAGGAAGGGGTGGTATAGGTAGAGCCCACTACAAAATTAACCAGAATAAAAAAAAAAAAGGTAGACATTCTTCTCATATTTCTCTCAAAGTGAATTTCCATATAATATGTGATAAGTTCTCTCTTCAAATAAAAATTAAAAAATAAGGCTGATTCAGAGTTTACTGAAAATCAGAAAATAAGATTTAATAGATGACAACTCCAGATCAACTCTCTACCACTTTGCCATATATTCTTAGGGTCTACAATTGCCTTTAATAGTGGCATAAAGTAGAAATACTACCAGAATAAAAATATAAGTGGTCTAAAATCCAATGTTACAGGTTTAGAGGCTATTCACACTGTTTTAAACTAGCCATGCTATTACTGATCAAAGTATTAAAATGTAACTGAATTTTTACCTTTTCACATGAAATGTGAATGAATGGGAAGTTAAACTTTTAAATTATCTCTTTAACTCTATGCTAACCATTAACAGATCTCCTGGGACTCTCAATGCAAATTATGAACAATGCAAAGCCAAATATACAACAACTAGAGCAATCTGGGTGGTGTTAAAAAGTAGTAAGGTTCTATATTGCACTCAATTATATTCTAAATGATTATTTACTACAAATGCTAAGACAGGATTTCTATATTCCAGGGAAGAGTTGATTAAATGACCTCCAAGGCCAATCCTATATTTACATAGCTAGAATAAAGGGGGAAAAGGGAATTCTAAGGAGGAGGGACAGCAAATGAAGTTTAGAGAACAAATCGGTAATATCGTTTTCTGAAAGGATTAGATTTGAGTTTCTTCATTCATACATTTATTCCCTATATGTAACATGTAAATATTACAAGCACACAGTTTATACCACTAACAGAAAAACCAATCTGTTTTTTTAGGAAGTCCCCACACTAGTAAGAAAAAGTGACACAAATACTGTATAACTATAAAAACAATGTAGAAAAAGTAATAAAGCATAGTGAAAGAAAATTATGTGCTCAGGGCACTTTTGGAATAACAGAGAAAGGGCACCAATTCTGTAGAGAGCATACAGTAAAGGAAGACTTCTTCGGAAGAGTGATATATGAGTTAAGTCTTTAATAGGAATTAACCAAAAACAATGGAGGAGATTTCTGGCCTAGGAGGTACCTTGTGCAAAGGAGAAAAACAATAGTATGCATTTGAAGATCTACAAGCTGGAGAGTATAATACTAGAAATGATATGAGGGAGCACTCGAAAAGGGCACAAGAGCTAGATCAGAGAATCCTTTTAGGTTCTACCAGGTAAAGATGGTAGAGAACCATTAAAAAGTCTTAAGTGATAAAGTGATACAGTCAGATACATGTTTTAGACAGATAATTCTGACTATTAGAAGAAAGGATCTGCAGAAGCTAGTATTAAGGAAGACAACTTGGAGGCTGTTGCTACATCAAGTCCTGGTAAGAGATGAAAAGAGCCTGAACTAGAATACAGTTAAGATTGAGAAGAAGGCAAACATTCAAGAAATGTTTTAGAAGATAAAATTATCAGGACTTGGCACCTATATTACAGAAATAGGGAGCTGGAAAAACCACAGCTGAAGTTATACCACCTATTTAATCTCAAAGAGCACTGATGGGCATTACTGAGGATGCTTCATTGCCAGTCTCCACCTTAAGAAATTAGAAGATGACAAATACATAAACCAACAATGCAAATTTAGCTTATGCTAAATAGTTAATGAATAGAGAATTATAAAGTTCAAAAAACTGAATTGAAATGTTATTAAATAAAAAATGATTTCCAAGTGAAAGTGGGAATAAGAAAACTGGATATTGTTTTAAATATTTACTAACACTTGACATTTTTCTTTTTTAAAATAAATATATGGTATTATTTTAATAGGGATAAAAATATAGATTTCTAGCTGCTCTTGAAATACAAGAGGATTTCACAACACTAGACTCCCATTCTTGCACACATCAGTTAGAGGGGTTACCATACTGCAAGCAAACACTTTCTAGTTTTTTAATCCCCTCAGTCTTCCCTAATGTAAAGAGTGGGTGCCAGTTGCTGTTTATTACCACAATGTTGTTTCCATGTACCTTGATCTCTATCAGGAGAGAAAATAAGGATCAAGGATATTTTAATTTGAAAAAAATGAGATATTCAACTAGTCCATTTCATTTGTTTCTATTATCTGTATGTACCCTCCAGGCATTCATTAGAATCTGTAATTCCTGATAGTAGGGAGACTTCAAACTAATAGAGTCAATAAGATACGGTTTCACTGATGGAGCCTATTTTGCAGCAACATAGAAAGATACAGAAAGTGAACTCATAAAAAAAAAACCTCATATATTCCACTGGAGGAAGAGTGGGGAACTAAATAAAGTGTAGTATTTAGCTTAATGTTTTATGTTCTAATGATCGGAAACAAAATAAGCAAATATTTGAGAGGCAAGCTTTAAATTCCACCGATTAATGCTAACAGAATGACATGAAAAAAGTGTTCCACCAAAAAGATATTAGAAGATGAAGTTTATTAAAATGAGTCGAACAGAATTGGGATTAAGAGTTCAGATCTTATCCCTGGCCAGGTAGTTTAGATGGTTAGTGTTTTCCTGATAAGCCAAGGTTGCGGGTTTGGTTCCCAGGTCGGAGCACATACAGGAAACGACCAATGAAAGCATAAGTAGATGGAACAACAAATCCCTCTCCCTAAATAAAAAAAAAATTTAAAAAAACCCACAAAGTTAAGATTTTCAAGAACAATAATACAATTAAAGCAAAGCTGAAACACCATATAGAGTGATTTCCCATAAGAGGTTATTGTTTAAAGTTAATAACTTCTGGAATATAAAAGACGAATGTGGCAAGTATCAGTGTAGTAATGCTTGGTCTTTGAATTAGCCCTTACAAGATACATAAAATCAGCCTAAAAAGATTATGAAAAGAAAGTCCTTGCAGAGTCTTATATGGGAAAGAACAATGATCTGGAGGAAAAGTTCTCTACCCACCCATTCAAATACTTGAATCATCCTATGTGATAAAAGGCTAATATGCAAATCGACCCAATGGCGGAACGACTGCTCGCTATGATGCACACTGACCACCAGGGGGCAATGCTCAACGCATGAGCTGTCCCCTGGTGATCAGTGCACTTCCACAGGGGGAGTGCTGCTCAGCCAGAAGCCCGGCTCACAGCTGGCAAGCGCAGCCGCGGTAGTGAGAGCCTCTCCCACTGGATGTCCGACTGACAGCTTCCAGACTGAGAGAGGGTACAGGTTGGGCTGAGGGGCCCACCCCGCTGAGTGTACGAATTTTGTGCACTGGGCCTCTAGTCCTATATAAAAGCCTAATATGCTAAGTGTCCGGTCATCCATTCAACCAATCAAAGTGTAACAGGCTAATGATATGCTAAGGCCGCCCAACCCCTTGCTATGACGTACACTGACCACCAGGGGGCAAACAACCAGTGGAGTAGTCGCTATGACGTGCACTGACCACTAGGGGGCAGATGCTCCAACTGGTAGGTTAGCTTGCTGCTGGGGTCTGGCCCATTGGGACTGAGCGAGACAGGCCGGACACGTCCTAGAGCCCTCCCGTGGTTCCTCCCCGGCTGGCCAACCTCCCGCATCCCTCCCTGGCCCCAATCATGCACTGATGGGGTCCCTCGGCCTGGCATGTGCCCTCTCACAATCCAGGGCCCCTTGGGAATATTGGAGAGCCAGTTTTGGCCCAATCCCAAAGGCCAGCCCAAGGGACCCCACTGGTGCATGAATTCGTGCACCGGGCTTCTAGTAAAATACATAAAAAAGCATGGTGATTAAAACAGAAAATGCTATTAGTAAATCAATAAATAAATATAAGAAATTGTGACATTCATAATGTTATTAATGTAATGTTTACTGAAGAGTCTTTAGTGATATAAAAGTTATATATAGGTATAAGCCACCTTCATTATTTAAAAATAACACTTTATCACTAGGTTCTCAAAGTATTAATTTTTAAAAAAATATTTTTTGTCCAAAGTTACCCAATTAGTAGGTTTACAATTTCCCCCCCCCCTTTTAATAATTAATACAAACTCACATTTTGCCTTCATGTGGATCTTCTTCTCGGCCCTAAAGGGAAAGACATTAAGACAGTATTTTATATAATTAACTATTAATCTATTTTTAAATTAATAAAAATCATTCCTTGAAACATTTCTCCCCTGCCCTTCATATTTATTTATACATATATATATATATATATATATTTTTTTTTAAAGGTGTTTCTGTTGCAGAAATATCTTTACAAAAACTCTCTCCTTATTCTTCTTACTTACTGTGACTACTCTAATTCAGGCTCTTTTCCTAAACTATTACAGTAGCCCAACTAGTGCCCTACCCTGCCACTCCAATCTGGATTCATCAGTTTGTCTTACATTAAGAAACACCAAGATGAAAACAAATACATTTTTTAAAACCAAACCTTTAATACCCCTCTACTGCCTAACAAATTCCTCATTTTACAACCAAAATCCTTTATCATATGACTCAAACCTATGTTTCCATTCTCATGCTAACAATTCTCTTTAAGTATCTATTCCACTGTCACACATAACTTACCTATTTGCTTATCTACATTCTCCCAACACTGTAACTTATTTTACTTAAAATGTCCTTTCCACTCACTGCTTCCTGTTAAAACCTAAACCATCTAGACAGGATCTATCTGAAACACCATCTTATAAGTGAGGAACTGAGTCCCTAAAATGTAAATATGAAATTTTCCTTAGAATAGAAAGGACATCCTTTTTATATCATCTTTTGAACTTTATCTTACTCTATTTGACACTCCTATTATTTAAGATATACCAGTGTTATTCATTCTATTATAGTGACTATAAGCATCTTAAACTCTTAGTGCTTCTTTGTTAACATTCATCACCAACACAACCACTAACACAATGCTAGGCATATAATTTTCACTGAAAATACAGGGAAGGGCAAGAATAGGTTTATAGCTGTGAGTGCACAAAACACAGAGCTAATTATTGTATTATTTTCCATGTGAACAACTGTAAACCTTTTGCCATACCCAGTATAACTTGAACTGTAGTTTTACCAAGCTTAGTACCTGGCACTAAGTTTTCAATGAATAATGAAAGAGAATAGAAAAATGACCTGACTGCATATATGGATATACTTCTCACTCATTAAATACCTAACCAAACTAAAATCAAACATTCACTGAATGCCCATTATATTACAAAGCAGTGTACTAGAAAACATTACATAAAAACGTAATATATTACCATTGTCCAAAAGGAGTTAATCTCTACAGAAGAGGTTTACACAATAAATCAATGTTTTATAATGTAATGAAATATAAAATTAAGGTGCTATGGAAACATAAGATGGAACAATTTAGCCTAAGAAAATCTAGAAATGCATAAAACCTCTGTGAAAGAAAGGGCAACACCTAAACTGAACGGATAAAGATGATCAATTTTACAAGGCAGCCTAGCAGGGCAGAAATGCCAAGGAAGACGGAAAAGAATAGACACAGAGACAATCATTCATTCAACAAACATTTACTGAATGCCTACTAATGCCAGACACTATTCAAGACAATGGGGATACATAACTGAGTCAGAGACAAAACTCAGTTTACATTCTAGAGTTAAAACATGAAAGTCTAAATGTGCCTGGAGAACTGTAATTGGAGTTTCAGAGTGGGAAACTATTTAAATCCAATCACCAACTGAACTGAATGCCTGAAATCTAGACATTCTTTGATGGCTTTTCAATCTACAAGGAATCATCACTATATTCCAATGAAGATAATTATGAAAATTTATTCTGAATATTAGAGTAAAATATTTTTTGTAACTCCAACTTGTAACTAGGTCACTAGTAATTTAAAGTATTACTATATTCATTTTTAGAAGGCACATCACACTGTTTTCACACTGTTTACTCATACTGAGTTAACTTTCTCTCGCTCTTTTGTTTCCCCCTTTCCTTGTATAGGTTTTAGGTCATGTCTCCTTATCTTAAATTGAGCAACTTTTTTTTTCTGTACTCTTCAGGTAACTTTCACTTATTCTTAATAAAGTATATCTTGTTAAATTTGACCCAGAATTCCAAAACACTCAGGAAAAGTTTAATTATACTGTAATTCCTTTAAATGACCAGAAAAAGGGCGGGGGGGGGGGGGGGGGGCAGAGGATTACAGCAGGAGGAGAAAATTCCAACATAAAAGCTTTACCTTAAGAAATTTTGTAGTAAAACCAATACAGGTAGTAAGTTTCTTCAGTTTGAACACTTTTTGCCTATATGGAATAAATATCTCTCCTACTGTAGAACACAGAATACTAATCTAAGGATTCGAAATTCTAATCTTGGCTCTTCTACTAAATAACTATGTGACTATGAGTATAGAATATATCATACCATTTCCTTAACTCCTCATATAACTTACTTCTACATATCAAGATCTGGCTGCCAGAATAGGCAGACAAGAGAATAGCAAAGAAAAATATTTTCCACTGCTGTGTTCCCGGAACAATCAGGGCACAGGTTTCATAGCTTATTTCCAGGTTCATGGCATAATTTAAAAACATTAGTCCTGGCTGGGTAGGATCAATGGATAGAGCATTGGCTTGCAGAATGAAGGGTCCCGGGTTCCACTTTGGTCAAGCCTCCGTTGCAGGCTCAATCCTTGGCCCTGGTTGGGGTACATGTGGGAGGCAACCAATAGATGTACCTCTCTCACATCGCTATTTCTTTCTCTTTCTCTCTCTCTCTCTCTCTCTCCCCCACCCTTCCACTCTCTCTAAAAATCAAGGAAAGCCCTGACTGGTTTGGCTCAGTGGATAGAGCGTCGGCCTGCAGACTCTAAGGTCCCAAGTTCGATTCCAGTCAAGGGCATGTACTTTGGTTGCGGGCACGTCCCCAGTAGGGGGTGTGCAGGAGGCAGCTGATCGATGTTTCTCTCTCTCTATCCCATTCCCTTCCTCTCTGTAAAAAATCGATAAAATATATTTAAAAAATAAAAAGTAAAAAAATAAAAATAAAAATCAAGGAAAAATAAACAAAATAAAATAAAAAAATAAAAACATTAGCTCTGAGGGTTGTAAAAGGTGACAAAAAAACATTCCATTTTTCTGGACAAATCCAAAAGGCAAGGTTATTCCAAATTTGTAAAATAATACTTGCTATGTTTCAGTGATACTTTTAGTATTGTCTCTGAAATGCAAATGCTGCTGGAATGCTGACCTCCTACCTGAAAATATGCAAATATGATTATTTATACTGTTACTATTATGTGATGTATTATGTATTATGTGATGACAATAAAAACAAGGGGAATATTTAAAATGTAGAACCATATGATAATATGTGTATAATATAACTGAGTTTTTCCAAGGTTACTAGAAAATTATATGTAGATTTGGGAGACAAAGAATTTGAGATTCAATGATCAGTGACATAACATCAATTATGAGGAATATCAAGACGACAAAAAGAATACAAATAAGCACAAATGCTAATACATTTTTTTTAATTCTTAGAAACTTAAGAAACCTTCTGAAAATTGGCAGCTATAGATCAAAATATGCCATCTTGGCTATGTTTTTAATAAATAAATAGCTATCACTAATAGAAAATACATTTTAATAAAAATTTGTAAACTGAGGTTTATTATAGATAAAAATGTATTCATTCATAGATAATTTCCGTGTTTATAGACAAGTTCCACAATTTTACAGAGATTTAAAATTCTGAGAGTGAGAAGAACAGAACAAAACTTACCACCTCTTCTACTAGGTCTTCAACAATTAGGCCTTGTTCATCTGTTCTTAGATTTGTAACCCACATCCACCCATCTTCTAATTCATTATGAACGATGAACATATCTCCTTTTAAGAAACTGAAAAGAGCAAGTATAAAGGTATTGACCTTAAAAATTTTAAACTTGAAAATTTGAGTAATCATGTAACACACCACAGAGATAATATGATACTGGAAAATGCAACAGATTAGAGTCAAATACCCTGAGATTTTTGTCCTATTTCTGGCATTATCTACAAGTAAATGTTTTATAATTTAAAAAATCTGAATTAATTTCCTCGTGGGTAAAACAGATTAATAAAGGTCTCTGGACTGTATGTATCATTGGATTAAGGTTAGATTCAAATTGGAATTTTTGTAAACAATAATTATATGTGTATTGTAGGGCTTTGGGGTATAACTCCAAGAAACCTGAATTTGAAAATTTAAGTGTCAATGTTATCTTTCAGAGGTAAATTAGATATAAAATTATAAACACAAAATAATTAACTCATTACACATACACAAGATACTTACTTTAGAAAAAGTTTATTTGACATAAGCACAATTAGCCTTATCATGAAAAAGCTTATAAGAATTAACAATTTTCTACTAAAAATATTGTTTTATTTAATTCATTCAGACATCCATGAGCCAACAAGTATAGCATTCTTTCTTTAAAAGTGGTACCAAGGAATATATTATGAGGACACATGCATGTTTTTTTTATCTATTTCTGACTAGAGGGATGCCTATACTACCTAGTTTCTTCTCATAGGAATCTAGATGTTTTCAACCTCCACACAATCACAGGAGAAATATGTTGTTGATGTATGTCATCAATATAAAACCATCAGTAATTCCTTGAACTTTTCTTTTTAGGCTTGAATAAATGCCTCTGAAGGCTTAAGGTTTCAAGATTGGTAGGATACTACCATTGATCCTATTCCAAAATTCGTATGTGTCATATATTCCTTTATCCATTTTTCTTTCAGTCTTAATATTCACAAACTGAAGTTCAATTAGGTAAATCTAAAAAACTTTTTCCAGGCTATCTCAAGCTGCATGGTTTTCTGGACAAGTTTAAGAACAAAATTCTTGTATACAACACTTTAGATGTGGTACTCAATTTGAATAAGTATGGAATACAGCATTCTATCTTTTAAATTGCTTACTTTTATTTTACTTTTTAAAAAGTTTATTGGGGTGACACTGGTTAATAAAACCATATAGGTTTCAAGTATACAACTCATTAAACATCATCTACACACTGCATCATGTGCTCACCATCCAAAGTCAAGTCTTTTTCCCTACCCATTTATCCCCCCCCTTTTGCCGGTTTCTACCTCCTCCCACCCCCCTTTCCCTCTGGCTGTCACCATACAACAGTTGTTGGCCCTTGTTTATGTGTCATATATAATGTATTTTTCCCCTGCATAATCCCTTCAAGGAGGTTAGGGGGCTTTGTGCATTCTATCTTGATTTCTACAAATCTTGTTAATGGTAACCAATATTTTACTAGCTGAACAGAAGCAGACTTTAACACTTAAAAGTAAATTTTTCCTTTTTAAAACCAACTACGTTAATACATTCAATAAAATAGTTATTAATGAGTAAAAAAGGGAGTACATATGGACAAGAAAAAAGAGAAATGAGAAGTGACAAGTGTCATTTATTGGTCAAAAGCAGTCATCTAAGTTTTTACTTTATTTTTGGCTTCTGTCATTGTTGCTATACTACTAACTTTTTATGGTGCAAAAACACACAAAAAATTAACCCTTTGCGGTCGTTTGTCTACTCTCAGCCACCAAAGCTTTTTTACCGTTCCGGTCGTATGTCTGCTCTCAGCCACCACAGCAAGGAACCGTACGAATCTTAACTCTATTCATTCATGTATCAGTTCATAATTTCTCTGAAAGCTCTTAAGTGTCGAAGCGACCTTGTCACGAACCAAAACACTGCCCCAACAAATCGGAGATATCGAAACTCAATATAAACAAACGCGGTTGTTCCACACTCGCCATGCAAAACACCGTGGCCAGTCAGTCGCCTTTTGAGAGTGAAGAAATCGACAAGCTTCGGAGATACTTCGCAGAATTTCAAATAAAGCTTTACAAATTACGTTTAACTGTAATTAAGCATTCTCGCTTGTTAAAATATTTCAAAATACTCCAAAATGGCAAAAAGAAAGTTACCGAAAGAAGTGTACTGCGAATCTGAAAGTAACGATGAAGAGTTTTATTTTGGCACCTTGAATACTGACTCTGACGTAGAAAGTGGTAACGTTTGCAGAGATTGTACTAGTAGTGACGTAGTTCCAAAAAAGAATTAATAAATCTTGTTTATCCTTCATAATCTTGCATGTTATGTATCACTGCTCTTTCAATGGAAATTAATTCCGACCAGTACGACACCCATGTCCAAATTTAATACGACCGCAACGGGTTAAAAATTAAAAAAACTTCTTAGCACAAACAATATAATTAAAAGATTCATTCTATATTATTCTGCATTTTTCACCATAAGGGGTTAAAGTGCTTTGCTAAATCTCATCAATCTTCAGATATTTTTACCTAAAAAACTTCACAGGTATATCCAAATTTCAAAAAGACTCTTAACTTCATACATATTTATATAGTAAAATTAAAATGTATACAATTCAAATTCTTGTTAAAATTTTCATCTTCTTAGATCAGTATTTCTCGATTCTGAGGCAGTCTCTTAGGACACCTTTACATTCTTAAAAATTGATACTTTAAAAGGTTTTTATTTATATGGGTTATAGCTGTTGATACTTAATCATATTAGAATTTGAAATATAAATATTTTAAAATATATACTAATTCCTTTACTACTATGCTACTAATAATAATATACCCCATTACATAGTAACAAAGAGTATGAAAAATAATTATATAGTTGTTGATTTTAGTGAGAATATTCATGTTTTATGTTTTTGCAAATCTCAATGTCTGGCTTAACTAAAAACTGATGGACTCTCATATCTTTTTTTCATTTAATCTGTTGCAATATGATATTTTGCTTAAAATACATGAAGAATATCTGACTTCACACAAATATGTAGTTGTGAAAGTGATGAATATTTTAATAGCCTTTCAGATAATTACAGATGATATTTTAACAAAAACTCAACAAGTGTCACTTTCTTTAACGTTAGTTGTAATGTGGAATCCAAAACTATCAATAAACTTTCTGTACCCATTCCAATGACAGATCTCATACTTTGAATGGATCTTTTACTTATACATAATTTTGTAACATCATGCTGGATCATTTAGAAAATACTGATTCACTGAGCTATGCAGATCTTCCAGATGTAAACACATTATACACTATCAAAACATCACATTCTTTAATATTTCTACCACTCTCATTACATATTTGGAAAGCTGTCAAATTCCTGAAGCAGATATAAGATTTCCAAAATTCTAATTTTTGCTTGAAAGCTCAAATTAAATTTTGTCACTGGCAAAAAAATACTGCCAGTTATCTCCCTTGAAATAACATATTCACTTTGCTTTCTTTAAAAAAAAAAAAAAAAGTCAAATACTTGAGAATGAATAATCATAGTTTTCCTCTTAGTCATTGTATTAAGTAAAAATGGTGTGCACAAAAGCAGCACCTGTTTCAGCTCTGAACCCACTGCTATTCCTCAAGATACTGAACTTCACAGCGGATATGCTAGCTTTATTCATATAATACTTCCCATTTCATCACACAGAATATTTACAAGAGGCGTAGTGCCCTGGCTGGTGTGCCTCAGTTGGTTGGGCATCGTCCCCTATGCTGAAAGGTTGCCAGTTCAATTCCCAACCAGGGCACATACCTGGGTTGTGGGCTCAATCCCCTATAAAGGGGCAGGCAGTAGGCAGCCAATCAATGTTGCACTCTCACACCAATGTTTCTCTTTCTCTCCCTCTAAAAATCAATAAAAGTATTTAAAAAAAAAAAAAAAGGTAAACTTACTTAAAAAAAAAAAAAAGAGGCACAGCCAAGGGTTGAGATTTAATAAAATAAGTATTTCTTACTGTCTAATCAAGAACAATCTTAAGCCCTAGCCAGTTTGGTTCAGTGGATAGAGCATCAGCCTTGGACAGAAAGGTCCATCCCAGGTTCAATTCTGGTAAAGGGCACATACAATGGTTGCAGGCTCAATCCCTGGTCCTGGTGGGAGCTCGTGCGGCAGGCAACTGATCAAATGTGTCTCTCTCACATCAATATTTCTCTTTCTCTCCCCCTCCCTTCCACTCTCTTTAAAAATTAATAGAAAGCCCTAGCTGGTTTGGCTCAGTGGATAAAGCATGGGCCTGCGGACTGAAGGGTCCCAGGTTCGATTCCGGTCAAGGGCACATGTCTAGGTTGCGGGCTCAATCCCCAGTGGGAGGCATGCAGGAGGCGGCCAATCAATGATTCTCTCTCATCATTGATGTTTCTATCTTTCCCTCTCCTTTCCTCTCTGAAATCAATAAAAAATAAAAAATAGATCAACAGAAAAATATCCTCGGGTGAGAATTAATAATAAAACAACAACAACAACCTTAAGTGAAACTGGCTTTTTTGTTTGTCTAACTGCGAATGTGTACAGCAAGCATGTCAAACTGAAAGGCTAACATGGGCCAAATAAACAAGGTTCAAGTTTATGTGGGCCACAAAAAAAAACAAAAGCTTCAATTTTCATAGCAATGTAGGTTTATTTCGACAGAGACATGCTGAATACAAGGGGCTGAAATAAATGAATAATCGTTAACATAAAATAATAGAACATTTTAATAAAAATTAATATTTTTCTTGAACATTAACTTACCAGACAACTGAATAACTGTACAAATTAATAAGTGTAACACAAATAAACCTATTTTTCTTATCTCCGAAAGGGAAATATTTCCTGTTGCGCACATCAAACAAGTCAGTATAAGACTGATGGTGTGGCAATCGGCTGCTAAAATATTTGCTGCTGGTATTTGTGGAGAGATACGGTGCGCCTGCACATAAGGGGCATAAGGGAAATGAATGCAACACGATTATAGTAATCAGTCATTAGCGAACGTTGTAGTTCATTGTTAGTAACTAGAGGCCCAATGCACAAAATTCGTGCAAGAGTAGGCCTTCCTTGATCTGGCTGCCGGCACCAGCTTCCCTCTGGCACCCGGGGCCCGGGCTTCCCTCTGGCCGCCAGCAGGCACCTGGGACCGGGGCTTCCCTTGCAGTCCCAGCTTCATTTGGAAGGATGTCGGTCTAATTAGCTTATTATGCTTTTGTTGTTATAGATTATATATAACAGGATATTGTAAAAATTAAGTTACAAAATTTTTATTAAAACATTTCTTACATACCATTATATTGGCTGGGCCTCAAAAATATTTGTTGTGGGCCACATGCGGCCCATGGGCTGCTAGTTTGACATGCTTGGTATACAGCTACTATCTTGATTTGTGCTAAGGCCAGCAGTTTTACTGTCAACTGCTTTTGTACTATCAGTGCAAATGTCACATTGAAAAAGGCAAATGTCTTAGTATTATCATGAACAGTTGAGAAACAGATGTCTTGTAGTAATAAAATTAAAATAGAGTATAGAATATAACAGAACTCTCCTTACTTTCAGAGATAGTCTAATAAAAGCTAAGTTATTTCTCCTGTCATCTTCACTGTGGCCACTCTGATCCAAATCCACAATCTAAACAGACAAGCCAACTATGATTACAAAACATCAGATTCAATATTAAAAGCACCTTTACCTTGCTGCATGTTATTTCCTCAAATTCCAAAACCTTTCTGATCCAAGAGAAATAAGTTAGCAAAGTCTTTCAAATGCCAACAAATGAGAATATGTTATAAATACCTTATTTCATCAGTATCTGGAACTTTTGTGTAAGGCAGAATGGCTCGAACACGCCTCCTATCTTCTACTGGCTAAAAACCATAAACAATGATTTACAAAAGTAAATAACCTTCTTATAGCAAAGTCAAATCAAGTATGTCCACACAAAGTGAAAGCCAATAAAAACCAATAGACTCATTCAAACTATGTCTTACTGATGCTCTAAATACCCAAAGCCTATAAATGTTTGTCTTGTTTTTATTGTTATTTTTATAGAATTTCTTGCAATAGTATAACTTATGTTTTATCAAGCATTAGGAGCAATCAGTAAATCCTATATAATAAAAGCCTAATATTCAAATTGTTCGACCAGGAGTTCAATCGGAAGTTCAACCGCTTGCTATGATGTGGGGCGGCATGGGACAGGGCAGGCGTTGGCGACGCAGTGCTGGCAGCGGGCAGCAGTGGAGACGCTGCCAGCCCCGATGAGCACCGACGGGCCCCAACGAGAGCGGGACCGTGGCAGGATGGTGAGCAGGCAGCGCCAGCCAAGGCCAGTGCGAGCAGGACCCGACTGCTCCACCGATCGCCCCGCAGATGGCCACCATCAGCAGCATCAGGCCGCCACCTGGCTCCCAGGCACTGAGAGAGCCATGCTGGGAGCCTGGCCCCAACTGATGGCCCTACAGACAGCGACCAGCAGCCGGCAGACCCTGATCACCTGATCAGGGCCAGGCCCCGGGCTGGAATGGGGAACTGGAGGTGGGTGGTGGCGCCTGGGAGGGAAACTGCAACCTCTCGCCAGCTACCTAGGGGTGGAAGTGACGGGGATGGAGGTGCAGTGAGAACAGGGGGTGTCCACCGAACTCGCTCTCACTCCCCCTCCTAACTTCCCCTGGCACACCAGGGCTTGCGCGCCAGGGAAGCCCCAGCGCTCAGGTGCTGGGCATCCACGCGACCTCTTCTAGATGAGCTGGGCTGCAGCCACTGGAACTGGAGGGGCCGGTCAGGCTCCCCATGGGTTCACGCAGAAGCCGGTCTGCAAGGCTGGCCAGAAGAGAGCGCACTGCTCACCCAGCTTCTGTGCAGCGCTGCTAGGCGGCCCAGCAGCCCATGCTGCGCCCCGGCCTGTGGCGTCCAGCCGTGCTCACTGCATCTCTGGATGCCGTGACTCAGGTTGAAGGGGGTGCACAGGGGCTCAGGTGCTGCCCAAGGCCCAAAGGTCAGCTGGGACCTGCCCTTCCACACCGGACGCTCGCGCTTCGATCGCCAGCCCAGACTAGGAACCACACCCGTGCTCGAATTTCGTTCACTGGGCCTCTAGTTTGAAATAAACTATATGGAACATATAAATTAACCTTTCTCTGATCATATATATATATATATATATATATATAGAGAGAGAGAGAGAGAGAGAGAGAGAGAGAGAGGAGTCTCTGATTATATATACTAGAGGTCCAGTGCACAAAAATTTGTGCGCTCAGGGGGGTCCCTCAGCCTGGCCTGTGCCCTCTCGCAGTCTGGGACCCCTTGGGGGATGACCACCTGCTGGTTTAGGCCCGCTCCCTGGGGAATTGGGCATAAGCTGGCAGTCAGACATCACTCTGGCAGCCCGGGAGCCCTCGGGGGATGTCCACTTGCCAGTGAGGAGCAAGCCTAAGCTGCAGTCGGACATCCTTAGCGCTGCTGAGCAGGTGGGAGAGGCTCCTACCACCATGGCTATACTGGCAGCCGGCAGCCTGGCTTGTGGCTGAGCAGAGCTGCCCCTGTGGGAGCACACTGACCACCAGGGGGCAGCTCCTGCATCAAGCATCTGGCCCCTGGTGGTCAGTGTTTGTCATAGTGAACAGTCATTCCCAGTCTTTCTGCTGTTAGGGTCAGTTTGCATATTACCCTTTTATTATATAGGATAGAGGCCTGGTGCATGGGTGGAGGCTGGCTGGTTTGTGCCCTGAAGAGTGTCCTGGATCAGGGTGGGGGTCCCGCTTAGGTACCTGGCCAGCCTGGGTGAGGGGCTAATGGCTGTTTGCAGCTGGTCACACCCCCTCAGAGTGGGGGTCCCCACTGGGGTGCCTGGCCAGCCTGGGTGAGGGGCTGATGGCTGTTTGCAGGCTTGCCACACCCCCTTTGGGGGGGGGGGGGTTCCCACTGGGATGCCAGGCCAGTCTGGGTGAGTGGCTGAGGGCTGTTTTCAGGCTGGCCAAGCCCCCCGGCAACGGAAGCTCCCAGCCTCTCCTTTTTTTCTTTTTTTTTATTCTAGGATTTATTTACCTTCTACAATTGAAACTTTGTTGTCTTCAGTGGAGCTCAGAGCCAACTCCTGCTCGCTCCAGCTCCGTGGCCAGGGCTGGCTGAAAGCAGGTATCTAGGGTTTATTTATCTTCTATAATTGAACTTTTTTGCTTTGAGTGGAGCTCAGAGCCAGCCGGGAAGCTTGGCTTCCTCCATCACAGGAGAAACCAAGCCTCCTACTCGCTTCAGCTCCGTGGCTGCCAGCCGCCATCTTGGTTGGGTTAATTTGGATACAGTCGCTCTGATTAGCTGGTGGGCGTGGCTTAAGACATAGCAGAGGTATGGTCAATTTGCATGTTTGTCTTTTATTAGAGTGTGTGTGTGTGGGTGTATATATATATATATATATCTAGATATATCTAGATATATATATAGATATAGATATAGATATAGATATAGATATAGATAGAAGGCATTTGTTAGGCTATCACTATACAATATTATAAAAAATCAAGTAACTTAAATACAAAATTACAGTAGGTCCTTGGGTTACATCGGATATCCGTTCCTACCGTGTGATGTAATGCGATTTTCGCTGTATGTCGGAACCCACCTACATAAGCACCTACGGCACTCACACGGAGCACATACACAGCAGTTAATGAAGTGAAACAGTAAAAAAAATTCAAAAGAAAGATAACAATTCCTGACCTTTTACTGTGGCAAATAAGCACGGGTAGGGTCCCTAAGCCTGGCTGGCAATTGGGGCCAATCGGGCCTTCCTTCCCCTGGCTGCCAGCTACCAGGCTTTCCTTTTTTTCCGTGCCCCGCCCCCCCCAGCGTGGTCAGCACACATCATAGCGAGCCGTCGAACTCCTGGTCAGTTAACTCCCAAGGGGACAATTTGCATATTAGCCTTTTATTATATAGGATAAACATCACAAGAAACTGAATGAGAGATATTCCAATTAGTAAAGTGAAATAATAAAGTTTTGAAAGATATTTTATTCAAGTTTTACTTGCCTCTGGTGGTGCAACTGGATAAAGCAATTTTTCTCCTTTAAGCAAACACGAAACATGACTGTAATAACCTATTAGGTCTGACAGTGAAGAAAAACGTCTTCCACCAATGTAGTAATCTCCACACATAGCAATAATCCTATTTGTATAGGAAAAAATACAGTGTAACAAAAACCTTTATAGATAATTTTGAAGACCAAGTTCCATAATTATAAACCCATAATTTTCATACTCTTTTAACTGCATCCCTATATTAAAACATTACTTATTAGTATCTTCACCATATGCTAATTACTTGAGGTTATTTCTTCTGCAAATATATATGCATGCATTTCATAAGAAATATATATGTTAACACATGATAAATCTCAATTACATAATTCATTAAAATATTTGTGAATCCATCCTCACATATGTCTTCTCATTTTCCCTATGAATGACTCAACAGCATTTTAATAAAAACCTCTGGCTAAAAGCAGCTTATAGATCTCTTGAAATATTTACACAGTATAATAATTTCCATTCTACATGTGGTACTAATACAGTGCAGAATATAACAGACCTCTTAAAGTTGATATTAAAATCTAAAAATCAAGGTATACAAACATTTTATCCATTAACATTATAGGCACTAGATGATTTTTTCATGCCCATAAAAATAAAAGCAAATAAAATATGTATATATATTTATACATACAGACTTTGATTATGTATATTTGCAAATACCTACATGCACATTTAATTGAAATAAATATTTGTAAAGAGTTTCAGAACAGTGTAGCTAAAATGAATTAAGGGGCACACACCTTGACTCTTAAAAATTGTTTCCTGTATTTTTTGTTATTCTGTATTTCCACTTTATCACTCAAAGTTTCCTTTTAATTGAAAGAATTTATACTTTAAAAGTAATAATTACATTTGGGATTAGTACAGTAACACCAGTAATGATACTGGCTTTTAAAGAAAAATATAAACATTCAACATCTATTCTAAATCGCTGATAAATCATTTAAATGAAAACAAATTTCCTTGTCCATTATTTAAATGTCATTGAGTCATTCACCTTTATTAAAATAGATAGTTTTACGAATAGTATAGCAAAACAGCTGTATTATACAGCCTCATAATAGAAATAAAAACTTACCTAAAATGGTTGACAACATTTGTCTGGCTAAGAAATGAAAGCACAAAGGACCCTGGCCTCCGATCACTCTCTCTGATGAGGTAGCTGCCGGACTTCCCTGCCTGTCTGAGGCGTTCCTCTGCCATAGTTCTATCAAGTTTTCCATGATACCACCTAAGGGGAAAAATTGTAAGATTAGAATAACAATAGCAACCATAAAAATATTAATGACAGCTGAGTTACTAGCAGTTGTAAATACCTTTGTAACATGAACATTTACACTGTACTCTGAAGCAGTTTTTCCAGTTCTAACTCAATCGTTTTTAACTTCTCAGTCTCTCCAGAAGAATTCATTTACTTAGTTTTCAATTTATTCTACAAGCTCAGGCGTAATCGTCTCACCTAATTAAGTGCTTCCATTGCTGCCCATCTCTCTACCACCGGACTGTCTGTATGTTCAAGATACAAACACTTACTGCAATCAAATACTTAGAAAAATAAGAGTAAGATGGACAATGGAAACAAATGATTACTTTATTACTTTCTCTACATACTAAGGAACCAAGATTGGACAGAACAAAGCACATGACATCTGTGAGAAAATAAAACTTTATTCCATTTTAGTGTTTTGCCCTAGAATAGGAAAATAGAATGACACTAACGGCTACTTTCTAATTTCCTATTTCATCAATAAGCTGATTATTTACTTTGGTCTTACAATGATCTACTCCATAATGACTCATTTGAACTCAACTCCTCAAATTTATTTGACAAACATGTGAGGAATAAGTAGTACCTTTTGTCGTTTTAACTTTTCTGCTCTCAGTTTAACTACATTCTACCTAACATACTACCAGATGCTCTGCTTAGATGACTGGCTAAAACTCTGGCATCCCTCGTACTATGCCTATAAAAGTCTCCTGGATTGATAGAAACAGAAGTATACTTAGAAATAGATTGGAATTTTCATATGGTCATGGTAACAAATCTACGAAGTAATTTTTATGAAATATTTTTACACTTTTAATGTTAGTCACCCAAAATATATCCTCTGGTACTTGGACTCTAATTTGACACATTCCAAGGAAAACAATAAACATTGATATTACATTGAGATATTTAATATTTAGAGATAAGTCAGGCAAAACTGCTGAACTACTATGACTACTTTTGCTATAATAAATGGTTAGTATTATTCTTGACTCCTTAGTTTATTTAAAAAAAAAAAAAAACACCTTAAACTTCTCAAACTAATTATTTTTAGTTTTTTTCTAAAAACCAGCCCATTTACCTGGTAGTCTGTGCATAAGACTGAAATAAAATTATGAAATAATCATGGAATTTCATTATAACTTAATATGAAAAACAATTTTAAACAGTATTTAGAAGAAGGGAAAGAACAATTAACATTGCATTCCTCTAAAATTCTAGTCTTTCAGCCATTACCTCTGAGGTTATTGACAAGTAAATTTAACTTTGAAGAGCATAGTTTTTTTCATGTTTGTTTTTTAATTTAAAAGGAAAAGTTTAGACTAATGATCATTGAAAGTTCCTTAAAGATCTAAAATTTAACAATATATGATCTGGACAAAATTTTGAAACTCTAGGACAGAAGTTTACTTAGTTGTGAAAATACAGACAGTCCTCGGGTTACATCAGACTCGACATGCGTCGTTTCGTGGTTACGTCGCCATCTCCCATTTATTTATAAAATAAAATAAAAAGTTCTGTCATTTCAATGTATGTACATATGTGTTTTATGTTTTTTATTATTTATTTACCACAAGTAAAGGTTAGGAATTGTTATCTTTCTTTAAAAATTTTTTTTGCTGTTTCACTTCATTACTGCTGTGTAAGTGCTCCATGTGAGTGACCTAGGTGCTTATGTAGGTGGGTTCCGACTTACGGTGAAAATCACGTTACGTCACACTGTAGGAACAGATCTCCAACGTAACCCGAGGACCTACTGTACATGGAACTTCCTTAGTATATAAAGCTGGTAATTCTTTATTACAGTGGAGTAACACCAAAGAGCAGATTTATAAATCAAAGACAAAATTAAGGACAATTTTAAGTTCCTATTTTTGTGTACTTGATCTTAAATTCCTGTTGTATTTTATGCAAAATATCAAGATTAAAATATTTTATTCAATTTCCTTTATCTTGTGAACTCACCATGAGACAATAGAGGTACAAGAGGCATTACACAATTACTAATCTATATATATAAAAGCCACTGGTAGCTATGACATGCAATGACCACCCAATTCGTGCACCTGTGGGGTCCCTGGATCTGGCCTGCGGGGATCCAGCCAAAACCAGCCCGCTGCACAGATTCGTGCACTGGTGGGGTCCCTCCGCCAGGCCTACGGGGATCTGGCTGAAACAGGCTTCTGACATCCACCGAGGGACCCTATCAGTGCACAGATCTGTGCACTGGGCCTCTAGAGAGAGAGAGAGAGAGAGAGAGAGAGAGAGAGAGAGAGAGAGTGTGTGTGTGTGTGTGTGTGTGTGTGTGTGTGTATGGCTAAGTGTCTGTCTGTCCAACCAGTAGCTATGATGTGCACTGACCACCAGGGGAAAGACGCTCAACGCAGGAGCTGCTATGATGCGCACTAGCCATTTAAAAACAAATGGCACCACGGACCTGGTGCTGACAAAACAACACTCAGCTTCCCCCAAGTGGGACACAGGCCTTGCCACCACCCCGGAGTGACACCCCACCAAATCATAACCAACGCTGCCAAGACCCCATGGTGCAAAATGCAGCCCATAGCCCAGCCCAACCCAGAAACAGTCGCTGTGGGCACTGGGTAATGACGTCACGTAGCCAATGCCTGGCTTCCTCTCCCTAGCGACTAGCATCCTTGGAGTTTCTTCAGCCCAGGATTCCGACTTGTTTTATAGCCAGGTGCAAAAATTTTATAGTTTAACCAAATGTTTGTGAAGCATTTTCCCGTGCATCTCATTTGATCCTCACAGAAGTCCTGGAGTAGGTAGATAGGAGACTCTGTAGAATCCTATTTTCTTTTCATTAGCAAGACGAAAATAGCGATATTAAAATATTTCTTCTAATTAATTTCCTTTCAATGTGCACCAGGGCACTAGTGTATAATAAATACCTAACTAAAGACCTTGACTGATATATTAGTATAACAGATATACTTGTGATTTTTACTTATATATGTGTACCATCTGGAAGATCTTGGCATTAAAATGGGTATTAAGTTCAAGACAGAAACATTGATCTAAAATAATAACTTTGGGTAAGAGGATCAACCAAAGGACTTGTATGCACGCATGTTAGGACATGGACACTGGAGCAGTGGGGGCTTGTCCTGAGGGAGGCAGGGGGGTGGGGGAGTCAATGGGGAAAAAGAAGACATATGTAATACTTTAAATAAAAAATAAAATAAAAATAACTTTGTTTCCTGAATATTACTGACTCCCTTCATGCCCAAAGCTCATAATAAGCTTTGAACACAAAAAACAAAACATGCCAATTATTGATTATGATTATAAACTGAAATTAAATTGTCCAACAATAAATCCTCAAAAAGTATTAAAACATCCCCCTATTATAAGTGTTGGACTGTTCTATAAAAAAAAAAATCAAATGGTCTTAAAACTTAGAATTTCTTGAATTATCTTTATTGTTTACTTCAAATTATCAAGGTGAATCATAGTAACAAAAATATTTTTAAAGTATCTGCACTGATGTTTTAAAGTTACTATTGAAGCATAAAAAGAACTTAAATTAAACTGTTACTGCATACAGCCTTTATTTTATTTTAAAAATTAGAAATAAAAAGAAATTATCATATTAGATAAAAATAATCATTTTATTTAAATTGCATATAGCATCAGGATATGCAGCTAAAACTGTTTTATAAATCACAAATCTAATGTGATATAACTTGATTTAAATACTTCACAGATTTAAAGAACCTATGTAAAAATCTATATCCTGATCATTAGTCCTTGGGTCTACTTTCAAACAATCTCTCTCAATCTTTTTTAACCTATGATTTTTTTGATAAACATAAAAATTTTACATACCAGGAGACTGAGAGTCTCCAGTTGGCAATTTCTCATAAAGAATCATTATATATTATATTTAACCTCAGCTGCCAAAAACATACTATCTTTGAGAAATCTATAATTTATTCTATATAAAAAATGTGTAATATATCTTCTCAAAACATGCTCCCCATACCAAAGATATAACACTCCCTAAGGAGTCACTTCCTTAGTAGATATTTGCCTAAAAAATTCAATTTAATAAAAATGCTACACTTAATCATTGTTCAAATAGTTACAGTAGCATCAATACAAGGAAATGAAAGAAAAAACTGTTTAAATATTTACAGTCAAAGCTTTATTATATCTCTTTAATGATAATCTTGCTGGTGACCGTTTTCAAATAAACAACAAGAGTAAGAAATGCAATTGGAATCTAGAATATTTGCAAAAACACAAAGTGAAGGGTTATATTAGGGGTATGAAGATACTCTGAGTGTAATGTGAAGATTACCATTTATCTGTGGGCTAAAACACCTAAATTAAATTTTCTACTCTGCTTATATCAGTGGCAGTTATAACTCACAGAGTGAACCTGGCACATATAATATTAATTTTAAAAATATTTGTTGAATAAAGGAAGATGTGTTGAATCATAAAACAATATTAGAAAAACTTTAGAAGTCCAATTAGACCTCCCTGCCAATGCAGAAAAAAAAAAAGGTAATTTTTTTTCTTTAATGTCTACAATAAGCAAGCTCTAATCTTTGAGGACAGCTATCTTTGTCTAAAATATGAAAACAACTTAGGCTGATAGAGCTCAAAGGAAAATGTCTATACTGACACCCCCTAAACTCCTTCAAAAGAAACTAAGCCCTCTGGTAAAACCAAGATTTAGCAGAAACCATTTCCATAACTATGGTCAAGTCACTACATTTTGTGTCTCACTTGTAAATTTGGGAAAATTATCTCAATCTCAGAATAAATTAAATATTTGTCTTAAACTTCTTCAAAGAAAAATATAAAAATGAAAAAGAACTACATAGTCTCTAGCGTAATGGTTAAGGGTAAAGACTCTAAAGCCACTGCTTATGTTTTAATCCTACCTAGCTCTGCCACCTCACTGTACAAATAAGGGCAAATTACTTATTTTTCAAACCTTAGTTTCCTCATCTATAAAATAATAACAGTACCTATCTCATACAAGGTTGGCTTGATATTATTAAATGACTAATACATATATACATATAAATTATCCTATCTAATAATAGACAAACATGGTAATTGACCATACCTTTGCTATGCCTATTTGGCTAATCAGAGAGATATGCAAATTACCCTCCAACAAAGATGGTGGTTAATTTGCATACATAGGCGCGAAGTGGTGGAGCAAAGACTGAAGGCAGCTCCGGCTGGAGCAGCGAAGGCTTGAAGGTGGCTCCAGCTGGAGCAGCGAAGACTGAAGGCAGCTCCGGCTGGAGCAAAGGCCTGGGTCCCAGGTGCCGGAGGAAAACCAGTGGCCGGCAGCCAGGGGAAGGGAAGGCCTATTGCACGAATCTTTTTGTGCAATAGGCCTCTAGTATACACATAAAAAACTACCGTACTCATTAATACAACTTCATCAATGAAAATCACAAATTTTATGATTGTTGATAATGAATCATCTAAGCCACAATTATCTTCCTATTTTTTATTCTTCTTTACCTTCCATTAAAATTTAGAAGAGAACAGTAGAAACCAATTCTTATTTCTGATAAAGCATTGATGTTAAAAAGAAATTTTTTCCCCAAAGACTCCTTTTAGAACATTACAGATCATGTTAATTGGGGCTGGAGGACTGTAGTATTTATAAACTAGAAATTCTTCCACTTCTCCTGGCAACTCTAGAAAAAAACCTTCAAATAGCACCACTCTTTCCCCAATATGGATATACAGGGTAAAGCAAATGTAGGTTTTAGAGTTGTTCATATGGAAAATAGTACAATAATTATTAAATAATACAAGAATAAACTGTTTTGCCTACTTTTGCCCCAACCTGTATTCTTTGAAGGATGGCAAGAACAGAATGCACTTGACATGCTGTGATAATGTTCTTGTATCTAAAGGCAAATTCATTCATTCTCATTCTCTACCTCCATCCCCCAAAGATTAGGAAAGGAAACAACAGGAAATTTTAAATACATGTTTTTCAGCTAGCTTTGCAAATTTCGGTTGAGAAATGTTACAGGAAGATGTGGAGTCCCTTGATTTCATTTCCTTAGAAAATACACAATTACTTCATCTAAAATACCATAGTATCCCAGAAAAAAACTATATATTAAATAAAACAATAAAAAAGGCAAGTTGGACAAGATGCAGGAATCACGTCACTTCTAAGTTTGGAATCACATAAATGTTTTCTTAACACATGTTGTGTATCGTTGGAGCACAGTTGAGGGGCCTAAGAGGGGCCTTTGTGCTTTTTAGTTGGCCTCCCCTAACCAGGAATAATATAGAAATCTAGGCAATGAGCAAACAACCTAGCCTGAATACAGATAGATACTTCATTCAAACTGCACAATTACTTAAAACTAACTTGACAATCTTTAATGGAAACTGCCCACTACAGTAGAAAACAATTACAATAGGGCTACTATCAACAGACTTCCTTCTAAAAAGGAAACCAAATTTTAGTTCCCAGATCACCTTTACTTTCCACTATGCCCTTCCTCTTAGCTATGTCACCAACAGCACGGAAGTTCTTACAGAGAAATATATCTGCAGAAATACAACTGCCAAGAAAGTTCTTCTATCACCAGAATCACTTGGGACTCTGTGTGCTTGATCACACTACAAACTTCTAAGTTTTTCTGTAACTCTCAAAGATGCTAACCAGATTTTCTTACACGTGCTTGTCCTTTTCTGAAATTAAATTGGTTATTTCAGGTTGGCTAGACATACACACACAAATTTGCTAAGACTACTTTATTCTCCTAAAGGCCCCATATTTCCTTTTAACAAACATAGTTCCTACAGTCAAACTGTCTGGGCTGATGGTTAAGAAAAAGAAACTGGGCCGCACCCCCGAGGCATGCCAGTTACGATTTCCAGGCAGTTCTGTCCAGGTGACGGTGCCCAGGTTATGAGGACTAATTGCAAACAGAACAAGGTATTAAAGGTAAGCAGGGGTTAGAGTGGGAAGACCCCAGGCCGGTCCACTGTGGGAAGGAGGCCCTGTCACCTGGAACAGGGTGGGGCTGTTGGCTGGAGAAACGCACTGAGAGGTGGTGACAGAGTCAGGGGCTGTGGCCTCAGGAGGCGCCAGAAGGTGATGCAGACCAGCCTCCTGGGGCGCCTGCATGGTCTGTCAGAGCAAAGAGGATAGGGGACTCTGCAACCTTGGTGCTTAATCATCTCCTGCAACCTCTGCCTCTGCAACCTTTGCCTCCCAGTCACAGATGACCTCGGAGAGCTGCTGCAGGTGTGCCCACCATGTCCAGCCCATCCTGGGAAGAGGCTGGGTGAGCTGCAGGCCCCAGCCCCACAACTGGCCTGAATGAAGCTAGGGCTCCAGCCCCCAACCCAGGAAGACCAAGCAAGCAATGTAGCCCCCACCCCGGGCAGGGTGCCCGCTGCACTGGAGAAGGGAGTAGAAGGTGCCACGTCCTCACTTTGTCTATCACAGAAGGACAGGACGTGACTGGCTGGCTCATGGCTGTGCCCTGGGGCCAGCGGAGGCTGAGCGAGCTGCACCCTAGAACGGAGACTGGGTGTGAGGCAGCTGTCGATGCCATAGCTATGTTAGGTGATCCACACTGGATATCAGTAAGGACTCTAGGGAGAGGGAGAGGGAGAGGGAGAGGGAGAGGGAGAGGGAGAGGGAGAGGGAGAGGGAGAGGGAGAGGGAGGGGGAGAGGGAGAGGGAGAGGGAGAGGGGGGGAGAGAGAGAGAGAGAGAGAGAGAGAGAGAGAGAGAGAGAGAGATTGATTCCATACACATTTTATCGTCAGATTTTATACCTTTTCCTGTTTGATACTGTAAATTTACAGCAGAGCTGCAGTCTGTAGGTCCAGGTTGGAGCTCTGCCCACCACCCCCCATCTTCCCTCTGCCCTCTGCAGGCTCCACCGACTGGGCCAGGGGCCTGGCCAGGTGTCCCGCTCAGCAGCTCTGCAGAGTTCCCAGAGTGCCTGGTCCCGCTCAGCAGCTCTGCAGAGTTCCCAGAGTGCCTGGTCGGGGGGGGGGGGGGGGGGGGGGGGACGGGACACACAGGTGGCTCCCCCCCAGCCCACCCCCTGGGGACAGGGGTCACGAAAGTAAGACTGGCGGTGTCCCTTATGTTTTTCCTTTCAGATTACTGAAACTTCACTGTCACATTTAATATATGGGTTTTTAATTAAGAGAAGAGGTGAGGGCCCCTGTCACATAGGTTTGTTTTCTGTCTCCTGTGCTTCAGACTGGAGTCCTTCCTGAGGGCACCTGCCTTTCCCAGGGGCAGGCCTCCGTCTGCAAGCTCACCCCAGCCCCTCGCCTCAGTGTTCAGCAATTTCATTTCAATATTTATTTTTGTGCTGCTTTTACCCTGATATAAATTATTGAGAAGAGACCCTCTGTCGTGGCCCTTGTTCCTGTGGTGCATGCCCAGTGCCACCCCACCCACAGCTACCACCAAAATTATGGCTGTACATCTCTGCTGTGACACTTTTGTACCTTTGCAATAAATAGTTTTCTGGTTTTTTTTAAAAAAAACAACAACAGCCGAAACCGGTTTGGCTCAGTGGATAGAGCGTCGGCCTGCAGACTGAAAGGTCCCAGGTTCAATTCCGGTCAAGGGCATGTACCTGGGTTGCGGGCACATCCCCAGTAGGAGATGTGCAGGAGGCGGCTGATCGATGTTTCTCTCCCATCGATGTTTCTAGCTCTCTGTCTCTCTCCCTTCCTCTCTGTAAAAAATCAATAAAATATATATTTTAAAAAACAAACAAACAAAAAAAAAAACAACAACAAAAACCCTGACTTTTTAAAGTGAAGGGGAAAGTAAAGAAAATATACCTAATACTGTCATTTTACCATTATGTAGAAGCTAAAATTTAGTTCCTAGTAAATTCACTTGAACAACTACTAGGTTAAGCATAATATGTGTAGAACTTCTTCGACCAACTACATCACAAACTTAAGGAGAAACAATCATATGTTAGACAACTTTGGTAGATTTATGTTCAGGCAAATATCAAGTGTATATACTTATGTACTTAGTTTTATACCTCAGATCAAATCAGCTCAAGGCAAGATCAGAAATTCTATTTGCTTTTGCAACTGATAACATATTTGCAGAATCCAAAAAAAGGTTTTCATCTGGAGGAAGTATTTTGAAAGAAACAGCATTGTCACACACTCTAGCCACCAAAAAAATCAGTCCACTGAAAGACTAATACACAAAAGATGGGCACCAACATCAAGCTATGCAGGCAAAAGTTTATATTAAAATGCACTCAACTAACTCTTATTCTCACTACCCTTAACTCCAATCACCCTAGAAAACATATAATGAAGAGTAGAAAAAGGCGCTCTCTCCAAAAATGGTATGCAATAATCAAAAATGTTTAAAAAAAAATAAGAAAAATACAATACCTACCAGCAGAAGGCTAACATCAGTTCCTACCTCATATGCTCAATGTCTTATATCTATGTCATTCTTCAGAAACTACCAATTTTTACAGTTGAGTTTTTCTTAGAACTTCAACAATTACAGTGTCACACCACTAAATGCATGGAAAGAGGGCAATGAAATTTCTTGTGGGCCATCTGATCCAATGCATTGCTGCAACATAGTTGTAAACTGCCTTGAAGCAATCTTTTACTTAAAAACAAATACTGGTGTGTGTGTGTGTGTGTGTGTGTGTGTGTTGGTTTTTAATTTTGCAATGCTCAATCTAAAACTTTGGAGGGTATGGTGATTCCTCCCTATTGCAGCTAAAACATTTCTTACCCTGTATTTTAGAATATATATCTTTAAAGCACCAAAACTGAAAGTTAAGAGCAAACTTTAGTTTAACATTGCCTTTTATTTAGTCCATCTCCAACAAAGTGTATGTCAAGCATTGAGATAATGGTAGAAAAACAAATTAACACCATAGAACACTATGACATAGAAGTTTTTGATCTGGTAGAAAATAGAGATAAAACAAGCAATTTCAACCTGATACAGTAAGTACTAGAATGTGGGGGCATATAGAAAAATATCACTCTCAAGATTTTAGCATACACTTCCTGAAAAAACTGATTGCTAAACGGAAATATAAAAGATGAGTAGCAACTAATTCTGAGAAAGCAAGAGATTAAGAAGGTGAAAAAGCCCTAACTGGTTTGGCTCAGCAGATACAGCGTCAGTCTGCAGACTGAAGGGTCCTGGGTTCGACTGTCAAAGGCACATGCCCGATTGTGGGCTTGATCCCCAGTAGGGGGTGTGCAAGAAGCAGCCGATCCATGATTTTCTCTCATCATAGATGTTTCTATCTCTCTCTCCCTCTCCCTTCATATATATATATATATATATATGTATATATATATATATACACACATATGTATATGTATATATATGTGTGTGTGTGTATATATATATATATATATATACACACATATATATATACACATACATACATACATACACACACACACACACACACACACACACATATAAATAAAGAGAGAGGAGAACCAAGATGGCAGCATAGGTGAACACCTGTACTTACTGCCTCTCACAACTACATCAAAACTACAACTAAAAAACAGAACAGATATCATCCAGAACCACAAGAGGGCTGGCTGAGTGGAAGTTCTACAACTAGAAGGTAAGAGAAAAGTGCATTAAGACTGGTATGAGGTGCAGAGGTGCGGAGGTGCGCACGAAACAGGCTGACAACTGGCTGCACTATTATTTTTTTTCAAACGGAGGGAGATACAAGCTCCTGATTGCTCAGAGCTCCAGTTCTGAGCGAGACTCTGGAGACCCAGACTCATACGGGGAGAAACAGGACTGTCTGGCTTGGGACAGGAACATGAGGGCAGCTTTCTCTCAGAGGTGCTCGCAGCAATCATTGTTCCTGTGCAGGACACAGAGACGCAGGGCTGACTGGCACCATTGCTGTTTGCTACGCCCTGATGATTCCCTGAGACCTCGCCCCACCCAATTTACAACCACACCCAAGATGTGCCCAGCAGCTTTTGTATATGAATGGCCTGTCCTTTTGCAGCCTAACATGCTGCAGCTAGGTCAGAGAGCTCCAAAGCTTCCAAAAGAAGGCCTAATGCTCGGCGGCAGCAGCAGCCTGCCTTGCTTCACAGCTGGGCCTCATCTGGGCACTTCTAAATCCCAAACAAAGAGGAGGAATCTGCAGATCTCACTGTAGCTCCTGCTGGGTGGTCTCAGGCAGTGGCTGACTTTGCACCTCCTTGGAGATCCAAGAGCCAGTGTACACAGAGGTCAGTGTGAGGCCATATCAGATTACAACTCTTCACATGCATAAGTGACACACTCAAGGGGCAGACTCAGTGAGCACCAAAGCCCCACTGAAGCAAGTCCTGCCACATAAAGGTGTCTCCAGCACAGCAGTTCTTCCATTGTAGACACAGCTTGTCCTCACAGCCAATTGGACTGGAGGTCAATTCCTCCCAGTGATACCAACAGCAGTCAAGGCTTAACTACAATAAGAGTGTGCACACAGCCCACAAAGGGGTGCACCAAGTGTGTCCACCTTAGGTGATTGGGGAGGCTGAGCCACTGGGCCCTATAGGACACCTAGCACACAAGGCCACTCTATTAACACAGGGAAGCAGCCAAAATGTGGAAACAAAGAAACAGGTCACAAATGACAGAAATGGAGGAAAGCAAACTACTGGATATAGAGTTCAAAACCACGATTATGAGGTTACTCAAGAATCTTCTAGAAACCTCTGAGAAATTTAGTGAGACCCTCAAAGGTATGAAAAAGGACCAAGCAGAAATTAAGCATTCACTGACTGAAATAAAGAATAATATACAGAGATCCAACAGCAGACTAGAGGATCCCGAGAATCAAGTCAAAGATTTGAAATATGAACACACAAAAAAAACCCAACCCGAAAAGCAAAAAGAAAAAAGAATCCAAAAATATGAAGATAGTGTAAGGAGCCTCTGGGACAACTTCAAGCGTACCAACATCCGAATTATGGGGGTGCCAGAAGAAAAGAGAGAGCAAGATATTGAAAACCTATTTGAAGAAATAATGACAGAAAGTTTCCCCTACCTGGTGAAAGAAATAGACTTACCCTACCTGGTGAAAGAAATAGACTTACAAGTCCAGGAAGCGCAGAGAACCCCAAATAAGAGGAATCCAAAGAGGACCACACCAAGGCACATCGTAATTAAAATGCCAAGAGCAAAAGATAAAGAGAGAATCCTAAAAGCAGCAAGAGAAAGAAAATCAGTTACCTACAAGGGAGTACCCATATGACTGTCAGCTGATTTCTCAACAGAAACTATGCAGGCCAAAAGGGAATGGCAAGAAATATTCAAAGTGATGAATAGCAAGACCCTACAACCAAGATTACTCTAACCGGCAAAGCTATCATTTGGAATTGAAGGTCAGATAAAGAGCTTCACAGATAAGAAAAAGCTAAAGGAGTTCATCACCACCAAACCAATATTATATGAAATGCTGAAAGGTATTCTTTAAGAAGAGCAAGAAAAAGAAAAAGGTAAGGATAAAAATTATGAACAAAGTGACAACAAATACACAGCTATCAACAAGTGAAACTAAAAATCAAGTGAATAAAAAAATCTGATGAACAAAATAAACTGGTGAATATAATAGAATCGGGAGCATAGAAAGGGAGTGAATTGGCAACTCTCGGGGGGAAGAGGGTGCGGGAGGTGCGGGAAGAGATTGGACAAAAATCTTACACCTATGGACGAGGACAGTGGAGGGGAGTAAGGGCATGGGGTGGGGTGGGGTGGGAACCGGGTGGAGGGGAGCTATGGCAGGAAAAAAGAGGAACACCTGCAATAAACTGAACAATAAAGATTTATTAGTTTTTTAAAAAGGTGAAAAAGAGGGAAAAGTACAGGCAAAAAAAGTTTATATATAGATATAGAAACATAAGAATACCTTAAACTTTCAAAATATACTTCACAAGTCAAATTCTTATCAGATGAAATGGAAAGAATATAAGCTTTCCAATTAGACTAGACCAGTGGTTGGCAAACTGTGGCTTGCGAGCCACATGCGGCTCTTTGGCCCCTTAAGTGTAGCCACAAAGTTTCAATCGTACTGTACGTGCGCGCTCACATGTGGTATTTTGTGTAAGAGCCACACTCAAGGGGCCACAGTTTTCCGACCACTGGACTACACTAACAATGTTCCTTAGGCAGAAATATATCTCAAAGAACATTTTAAAAGTTCAAAATATTCTCAGATCTATTCTCTCAAGCAGTCCTAGCAAGAACCCTACAGGGGTGGTGGGAAGGCATGGGTATTACACCATAGCACTCAGTGTTCCATAATATGCCCATTATTTTCCTTGATGTTCCTTATATACCAACCAAATTACATTTATGCATTCAAATCTCTTTTATTATTTTTAAATATATATTTATTGATTTCAGAAAAAAAGGAAGAGGAAGAAAGATTGAAATTTCAATGATGAGAGCAAATCATTCATCAGTTGCCTCCTGCACGCCCCACACTGGGGATCGAGCCCACAACCTGGGCATGTGCCCCGACTGGGAATCAAACCATGATCTCCTGGTTCACAGGTTGATACTCAACCACTGAGCCACTCTGGCTGGGCAACAAATCTCTTTTAAGCACCTGCTATATTTTAGGCACTGTTTTATCCCTCTGTGCTTTCAAGATGTTTTTCTTATATAACATTTTTTAATGGAAGTGAAAAGATTATGCAATTTAGCCAAAGGGCATCTTAAAACTAAAGCATTTCTAATGGATTTATTTCAACAGAATTTTCTATTTATTTATTCTGACTTGTGGAAATATCAATACCCTTCAGCTCAAACTATAACTCTATGAGTATGATCCCCAAATTCTTCTCTCTAATCCTGGCTTTACTCCTAAGCTTCAGGCCTAGGTTAACAAGTAGCTGCTAAGAATCTTCACTTTAAGTGAATATCCAAATCTTAAAAATTAGCAACTCTACATACACACAAACACACTCCTCTTCCTCTTTATTCTTCTATGGTGTTAATGGCATCAGCATCCTTTCTAGTGTTCAGACTCAAAACTTCAAAAGCAACTCTGATTCCTTCCTATATCTTTACTCATAAAACTACTTCCAACAAATTATTCTCCAGTTTTCCATTCACACACTGATTACTCTAGTTCAGGCCCTCTTTTCCTCTATACTTTTCAACTCTCCCTACAACTGAGGAAAGATTCATCTTCCTAACAGGCTCTTCCTAAACTATATGCTTAATCGTTTCATCCTAATTCAAAAGTCTACAAATGGCTATCTAACCATTACTAAATGAAGTATAAACTATTCAACTAGATATTTGAAAGACATCACAAAAGGCTCCAACCTACCTTGGAGGGAGGAAGGTGCAGAATTTAGAAAAGAGAAAGATGAAAAAGAAAATGAGTTTAGGTTCTGAAGTATGTCTGTGATTGTCAAATTTAACTGTCTATTGCTTTGGCCGGGTAACTCAAAAAGCCAAGGTTGCCAAGTTCAATTCCTGGTCGGGGTATATACAGGAACCAACCAATTTCCCTCTCTAAAATGATTTTTTTTTTTTAATTTAACTGTCTACTGCTTATCTGAAAGTCAGAATAAGCTTTCACTAACTTTTGAAAAGCTAGTTTTTTCATAATGAGTCTTTACATTTCTTCAAGTGCATTATGAAACCAATAGGTCCTCAATAAAATAACAATTTTAACCATCCAAAGAAAGAATTGTTCTCCAGGTAGGTACCTTGACCAGAACAATATGTGAGAGAGCATTTGTTAAAGACCGGAGAGCAAACGTATAAGCTAATAATTATTCTTCATATTTGCTTTAAATTTATACTCTTCTAGCTTATTGTTTCAAATAAATAGATCTGGTCTCAAGACATTCTAACAAAAACAAATCAAACATCAATAACTATCTGAAATTTATACACAAAGAAATGTCAGTTTAAATATATAACTTTGATAGATTTGAATATCTATTTATTTTTTTAAAATTTAATGAAATTGTAAATAAACTAAATTACAACTAAACTAAGAAACCATAGAAAATTTTGATTAAAAATTTGAACTTTCACTAATAGAATCTGAAGGATAGCCCTACATATTCATTTTTTAAAATTAGGTTTATTTTTTTACCTGTAGTGTACACTATTTTATATCAACATTGTTCTCAAGCAAACAAAAAACCATAAATGCTAGGAAGTATTTAATTTCCTTGAATACTAATACATAAAAACTGGAAAACAAGACTTATTCTCAATCTGCTGCTGCTTGTTTAATAGTACATAGAAAAATATCAATTTATGACCCTCTCCCATATTCTAACATGAGTATCAAACATTACTCTATACTTATCCAATGAAGATGTTCTCTGAAAATCCCAGAATATAGCATATTCTTTAAAAACACAAGGTTTTTTAAAAGGAAGCTTTTAACTGTTAGCCATTAATAAGAGCTGCAACACAATTCTCTACTTATTCATGAATACAGTGAATAGGAAAATCAGAATATACCCATTTTAACATAAAACTCTTTACATTTTAAATAATTTGTAAACCTCATTCTGCCTAGTTCCCAAATATAATGTCCTCAAAAACTGGTATAATATTAAAGAAAATTTTGTTTAGAATCTCCAAAATAAAGAGTGCACACCACTTATGTAATCGGTCAAATATTCAGCATACTCATTTGGTGTCATGATAGAGTATTAACCAATGTAATTTATTCGTATCTCTCCAGTTGACCTGAAGGACAGACCTGATTTCCAACAGCTCCTGGACTTTTCAATCTGGGTATCTCAACAGATAACTCAAACCCAATACATAAAAAAAAAAAAAAAAAAATGACCTCACCCTCATTCTCCCCACATCTCTTCTACTAACTTCTTTCTCTCCCACTTCTCATCTTTACTTATGTCATACATCAATTTACTCACCCAAGCTATTAGTCAAAACCATATATTATTGTTTTTTTAGGGTCACAATAAAGCAATTACATGATTCAACCTAGTGTAAACCTCTCATTATCTCTGACTTATTCATTCCTCTATGCAATCAGTCAAAAAGCCTTAAAATTCCAAATTCTCAGTGCCCTTTTATCTACCTAATCTTTTCCTTTCCCACTGTCAATGGCCTTCCTCATCATGTGTAACAATTCTTGCAATAGGTCTAGCTTCATTGCTCTTCCATTTACTTCTACATCTGTAATAATACCTTTAGAAACAACTACACCTAAATCACAACTCAAAAACTGAAATAGTCCCATTGCTTACAGAATTAAGTCCAAACTATTGGCATGGCATTCAGTAATTTTTATGATTTTTCCATTCCTCACAGGACTGTTTGCCACTTCCAAAACATATCAAGCATGCACTCTTAAACCTCTATCCCTTTGATCATCCAACTCCTTTCCTTTGGAATGCCCTCATTGCCAGCCCTTTGTCATTCTTCAATGACTAGCAATGACAAACTCAAATGCCATCTCTTTCATCCTCTGGTCATAAATAATTTTTACCATGCTCTCAGCTTATTTCTTTTATTTTTTTGACATTTTGCCTTATATGCAATATAGTCATTTTCACATCTGTTTTCTCCATTAAATTGAAAGGTAGTTGAGGATAATGAGGGCATTTAAGTTATCTTCACAATTGTCTATTCTAGCAGTTATATAATTCTTTGAACACAGTAAGCACTGACAGGTGTATGGTTGAGAAAAACAAATTAGTCAAAAATCCCTGCCTACGCTGAAATTCTGAAGTCATAATCCCTTACGGGAATCCACATTATTCTAGCCAAACTACAGAATGCCTTGCATTCTCCCATTCATGCTGTTTCCTCAACCTGCACTATCCTTCCACCCCCATTCAAAAAATTTAATCACTCTGCCCACCGGGAATACCTAAGCCACCAGGCAGAGCCAATATCCCACCTCCTCAATCATCTAAAGACCACTGTTGGCCAAAGTGATGTTTTAAATCTAAAAACCACTTAGTATATAATGCTAGTGATCACATAAATTCTCTCACAGAAACATACTTAAGTAGAAATATGAGTTCCCTCACCTGGATACCCCTACTTCTCCTACTCTAAATTCACATTATTTTTGCAATCCATACAGCTTGCTGACATTCAAAGATGCTGATTTGAAAGCTGCCTGTTCAGCACCCATTGCATTCAGAGAAGACAGACTCACACCCTTTCTCTGGGTCCTCTTTCTCCCCTCCCCCAATTCCAACAATATGGTTTCTGAAAAAGCTTTCTTTTCTTTTCTTTTTTTTTTTTTAAGAACTGGTTTAATCAAAATCAATCATCCATGGTGAGCACTGAATCAAGCAGAGTCAAACTTCTTTTCAAGTATTTTTTCTTTTTCACATTAGATCCAAAAATTGCACTCTGATGATAAAAGTTACAGGATGCAATGTCAAAGAAAGATTTTTTGTTTATTTGTTATTTTTTCCACCACTTAGAAGAGCCAATCTATAGTAAGAATGAGGCTGACAGGACCTAACAGATAAAGAGATAAAAATGGAGATTTATGACAGCATTCAAATCCCTGTCCAGTTATCTGGGTAATCCCATTTACAAGCCTACTGTTTCCTTAGTTTATCTTTGGTCTCATCCTTTTATTACCAAGATTTTGGTCCCTAGGTCCTTTCACATATTTAAAAAGTTACTGGACCCAAAAGAAATTTGTTTATGTAGGTTCTATCTGTCAATATTATTGATATAAATTAAAACTGAGAACATTTAAAATGTTTACAATTAATTTTTAATGAACACAAATGTAGTTATTAATAAACAAGACCTACTCTTTATGTTTTTAAAATCCACTTAATGAAAAGAGTAGCATTAGTTTACATTATTTTATTTTTTAAATATGCTTTTATTGATTTTAGATAGAGAGGAAGTGAGAGGGAAAGGGAAACATGTATCAACTCCTCCTGCACACCCCCTATAGGGGATCGAGCCCTCACATTTTTATACAATTCTTTGATAGCTAACTTAAGACATCTGGATTCTCATATCTGTTTCTAAATTCAATCAGTTGCTATATACTATTTGATTCAAGGTATATGAAGACTGATAATGCAGTTACTTAAAGTCAGATGAAATGTACAGGGTGGGGCAAAAAGAGGTTTACAGTTATTCGTATGGAAAATAATACAATAATTAATAAACAATAATGCAGGAATAAACTTTGTATTGTGTACTCACAACTGGAATCCTACTTTTGCCCCACCCTATACAATCGGATCATACTTATAAACATTATGTACTCTGCTCCATTAAAATCAATCTATTATTTATTCATGCATATTTTGTAGCATCATCCAATAGTCATTTGGCAATATTGATTGTTCAGAAATATATAGATAGATAGATAGATAGATAGATCAATCCACTGAGCTATGAAATCTTCCAAGTCTTTCATATCTTCACATTCCACTATGCAAAGTAGGCCTAGGTTGTCTAAACTCTGCACATCTGGCCCTAACCCAGACCTCTAAGCCTTGAAAATGAGCCATGCCAGATAATTAGCAATAACATTGGTATTTGTGGTGGGGACCACATATTATTAGTTTGATTTCTGGAGTCAAAAGTAACTAAGGTCAGCCACACAGAGGCTCCAGGCCTACATGACCAACCTCTCCTCTCCCTAAAACCCCCAAGTTCTGGACACAAGGGTCAGGGGAGTTTTCCTGGTGGTACTTCATGTATATTGTCACATATTGCTGCTGGGGTAATTAAGCACTGTCTGTATGACTCCACTGGGAAAGAACAACTAGCAGCTAGTCTGCTCCCCTGCTCTCTGCCTTAGGCACTTTCTTCCTTTGATGATTTTAATCTGTATCGTTTTACTCTAATAAACTTTTACTGTAAGTATAACAGCTTTGCTGAGTTCTGTTAGTCCTAGAAAATCACTAAACCTAAGGGTGGTTTTAGGGACCTCCACCAATAACCACCAATATCATCAGAAAAGTTACCAGCAGGCACTAACATAGGTTTCATGGCTCTTTTCAGGTAGTAGGTGTACACTTTGGGGAAAAAGAAAAAGGTAGCATTGTCTCCAAAAAAAAGTTACCTGACCCTAGCTTTGGTGGGTAAAAGCAAAAAATAAAAAGCATCTGTGTATATTATACAGTATACCCTCTAAGTGACCACCGCTTTTCTCTAGAGTTCTGCATAAAACATATACATATATAATAGCAATCAATGATTTACTACTAAGAGCAGTGGCATTGTGGAGGTATAAAGAAGTGGAGACTTTCCCTGTTTTTTGTGTGCTTGTTTTTTCACAAGAGGTATTCATGTAATACTTTTAACAGTATTTGTAGCAGATCAATCCTCCCACCAAGAATAACTACAAAAGGCAAATAAAATATGGGGGGGCGGGGGGAGAGATTGTCTATTTCAAGTCATCCAAAAGTTGCTAAGGCAATCTTAGTACTGAGAAGCCAGAATTTCAGAGAAAGCAGAATGCCATTCAGCAGCCACTTTGCAACTTCGTTCTGAGTATTTGACCAAAGCAAGAGGCTAAGAATTCCTGAAAGAAAAAAAAAAAAAAAGACCCAGGTCTTCTACCTGAGTCCTGGGGGGACAGGCGGGGGGGAACGGGGATGAAAAGATCCACTAGAGGTTTTGGCCATCTAACAGAACTGGTGAAACACATTAGAGACTTGAAGGGCCAGGATTCTGGTCATGAAAAAGAGACTGACAGACCTGAACCCCAGACTGAACTATTTCCCTCTGGAGACATTTAATGAATCCTGAAGCTACAGGGATGACACTCAGCAAAGACTCTGTATAGCACAATGAAGTATTTGAAAATTTTGTGATTAAGGTGCTTTGACTGCATTCCATTTGCTAAGGGGAATAAAGGAAGATCATTCTCTTTAGCCAATTATCATTCAGATCCACTATAAATTATCCTATATAATACAGAGGTAATATGCAAATAACTCTCACGCCATCACATGATGGCTGCATACAACCAGGCCGGCAGGGGGTTTAGTGAGGGACGACCAAACAATTGAAGAAGCAGGCTGCATGGGGCGACCAGGCCGGCAGGGGGGTTAGTGAAGGATGACCAACGACTGAACAGCTGGCTGTGGGAGGCAACCAGGCTGGCAGGAAGTCGGGGGCGGGGGGGGGGGGGGGGGGGAGGGGGGTGGTAAGAGGCAACCAGGCTGGCAGGGAGGAGGCAGTTGGGGGTGACTTGGCCAGCAGCAGGCAGCAGTTAGGGGTGACCAGGTCGGCAGGGGGGGCATTTAGGGGCAACCAGGCAGGTAGGTGAGCTATTAGGAGCCAGTGGTCCAGAATTGTGAGAGGGATGTCCGACTGCCGGTTTAGGCCCGATTCCCAGGATTGGAGAACACCGGCAGTCGGACATCCCCCAAGGGGTCCCGGATTGGAGAGGGTGCAGGGTGGGCTGAGGGGACCCCCCCACCTCCCTGCACGAATTTTGTACACCGGGCCTCTAGTCTAATACATGTCTTGTATTTAATTAAAAATTAACAGCATGCCAATATGCAGGAACCAATAAAAAAAAACAAGCAAAAATATAAAAACAAAGGTATAATATAAAACTTCTAAAATAATCAAAAGTTGGTTGGAGAGACTAATAAAATCAACAAATTCTAGCAAGACTGAAGAGAGGAAGAAAAATGTCACAAATTATCCATTTTATAACCACAGGTGAATAAATCTGAAATTATCAGAAGTTTAACAACTCAAGAAAATATTAAAAAGGTAAACATAAAATTTAACCATAAAATTGAAGTGATTAAAAAGTAATCAAATTCACAACATTAAGAACTAAATATATGAGATTAACAGCATATTGGGTATATATTTTTTAAAGCTAATAAATGGACAACTTTCACGTAAAATATCCTTACTGAAACACAAAAATGAAATTGGATAGAAATATTTTAAAAGAGCACAAAGAATAAATGTGACATAATTTTTAAAAAGTGGTTAACAAATGTGTATGTGGAGTCTCAGAAGGAGAGAAAGAGAATGGAAGAAAATCAAGAGCTGAAGAGAAAACGGCCAAGAATTTTCCAACTACAATAAAGGCTATCAACCCACATATTTAAGAACCTCAGTATACCCCAAGCAAGCAGGTATAGAGAAGAGAAGAGAAGAGAAGAGAAGAGAAGAGAAGAGAAGAGAAGAGAAGAGAGAGAAGAGCCATATCTAGGTACACCATGGTAAAAATGCTAAAAACCAAAGACAAGACCGAATTTTAAAAGTCAGAATAAAAAGACATTATCTTCAAATAAATACTAATAAATATCTTCACTGATTTAGCAACAGAATGCCTGAGAGAATGGATTATCTTCACATTTCTGAAAGAAAATAACTGCAAACCTAGAATTTTATGCCCAGAACCAAGATCTTCCAAAAACAAAAACAAGCATGTTTTTCAGGTAAACACAAACTAATATTTTTTCCAGTTGTTTAACTAAAAGAAATACTACAAGAAGTTCTATAGGCAAAAAAAAAAAAAAAAAAAGGTTCCCACAGAAATGAATGGAAATCCTATATAATAAAGAGCTAATATTCGAATTAGACTGAACAGTCAGATGACCTTCTGGACGAAGCCAGGGCTGCGAGGGCTGGCCAAGGCTGCGAGGGCCAACCAGGGCTGCGAGGGCCAGCCGAGGCAGCTGGAGCTGTGAGGGCCAAGCCCCTTCCATGAATTTTGTTCATCGGTCCTCTAGTTAAATATAAAGCAAACAGAGTAAATATATGGGGAAATCTAAATAAACATTGACTGTATAAAAGAATAATATCTAATAAGTATTAAAGCATATGTACAGTGAAAAATTCAAAACAATCATATAAAAAGCAGAAGTGTAAGAAGAGTCGAGTGTGCTAAGTTATAGCATTGTTAAGGAAGTGGTAAAAGTAAATATTTTCAGTAGACTGCAGTAAGTCAATGCAATGTGTTGTCATCTCCAGGGCAACAACTAAAAGATCAAGCTTGTACAGAATGGACAAGAAAATGAAAAACACTTAGAAGACATACATCTTAAATAAAAGAGCCCAGAAAGGTTGAAAGTAAAAGGATAGGAAAAGACCATGCTAGCACTAATCAAAACAAAAATAATGTCAGACAAACTAGATTTTAAGACAAGAAATTATTAAAGAAGCATAATAAGGGGGATTTCATTATTTTAAAAAGGGGGGGGGGTCAATTTCACTAGGAATTTATAACTAAGCTAACAGGACATATACCCAAGACTGTAACATCAAAATATAAACCTTACTAGGTTGAAACTCTAACACTTCTCTTAATAATTGATAAACAAAAAAAGAAAGAAAAAGAAAAAGCTAACAACAACAACAAAAGTCAGAATACAACTATTTGGAAATTAAGAATATGTATTCCTTAACTCTTGACTCAAAGAAATCACAATGGAAAACAAAGTTATTTAAATAAATGATAAAGAAGATAAGACATATAAAATGTTGTGACATACAACTGAAGCTACACTTAAGCGTGAAACCTGCAATCTTAAATACTTTTATTTAAAAAGGGAGAATGACAAAATTAAGTATCTTTCTCAGGAAAAGAGAAAGAAGAAGTTAATCCTGGAAAAGGCAACAAAGTAGTAAAAAACAAAATTAATGAAATCAAAAGCAAACATCTAACAATTCAGAAAAAAAATTAAGAGTTGGCTTTTGGAAAGATTATAAAATTGATGCTTCTAGCAAGACTAATCAAAAGAATAAAAACGTCATATATTATCAATTTCAGTAATAAAAAAGGAAGAAATCCTACAGTCCTACAGAAAAACAGCTATGCTATCATTTACCAAGGCTAATTGCAAAGATAGACAAATAAACCAAAGAAACAGAATTGACATGTTAACAGACTCACACAGAGACTGACATCAATTTATGACAATGATAATAACCCTGAAAAAGAGAGATCTTTTAATTACTGGGTCAACTAGATAGCCATATTAAAAATAAAATAATCTTGACCCCTTCCCATGCTCCATGAACAAAAAATTAATTCCATATGCATGTTATATCTAAAAGTAAAGTACAATAAAGCTTTTAGAAAAAGCATACGCAGATATATTCATGCCCTTACGGCAAAGGCAATGATTTATTATTCATGACCACAATAAAAGCACCAATCATAAAGAGAAAAATTGATATAGTAAAGTGAAGAACTTCTGTTCATTAAAGATAGCATTAAGCAATTAAAAAGGAAAGATACAAAATCAGTATCTGTACTAGTAAGATATACATCCAAAAAAGGACTCATAGCCAGGAGAAATTAGTAAGATAAAATAAAAGCCAACAGAAAAAAATGGCAATTTATGGAAGAGGTTGTCCAAGTAAATCATTAAATATAAAAACATGCACACCGTCATTATCCATCATATCAGGAAAATCCAAATTAAAACCACAAGGGCTATTTCGTCACTCACCACCAAACTAGCTACAATCAAAAGAATAAGCAATACCAAATGTTGTAAAATGTGGAGTAACTGTAATTCTCAAACAATACTACTGAGAATGTAAATTGGTACAAGCACTCTGCAAAACTATTAAACTTATATGAACATCCTATGACCCAGCAATTCTAATCCTAGGTATACAACATAACTATATATACAGATATTAATCAAAAAACACTGCAAGAAAATTTGTAGCAATACTATTTGTAAGAGGCAAATCAGGAAACAAGCTAAATGTCATGTCTATCAATAGTAGGATAATAAACTGTGTCATAGTCACAATGCAATGCAATGAGTGAAATAGTGTTACATGCAACATGGGCAAATCTCATAAAGTTTGTAAAGTAACACAAAAGAATGCATATTATATGATTCAATTTATATAGAATTCAATTTATATAAAATTCAAAAATAATCTAGAATGTAAAAAATCAGGATTGTGTTTACCTTTGGGAGAGGGCATATGGTTATTAGACTGACAGCAAGCACAAAAGGACTTCTAGGATGCTAATAATATTATGTTCCTTGATTTAAATATGGATTGCATAGGTATTATTTATAAATAATAGAAATAATGTATTTCTATGTATTAATACAGAGTATTAATAATGTATTAGTATGTATTAATACATAGACAATACCTATGCACTAATACATATATACTACTTGTTAAAATTTATTGAGATAAAAAATTATGATGCACCCAGCCAGTGTGGTTCCGTGGTTGAGCATTGTTGACCCATGAACCAGGATGTCCTGGTTCAATTCCTGGTGAGGGCAGCACATGCCCGGGTTTCGGCATGGCAAGGTTTCTGATTTCTGTCAAAATTCAAATCAAGTTATCTGCCCCAGAAGGTAGGTTCATCTTCTATAAGAATCATACACAAACCTTATATGTGTTTTACTAAAGCTTTTTTGATAATTATAAAACATCAACATCAGTGTAAATTAGAAAAAAAGTTACCAAATTTCACAAAAGGAAAATTGAATCATGAATTAAATAAATTTTTCAATAAATATAGTGATTCGCTACAAGCATTAAGAACAGAAACTCAGGTTTTCCAAAGCCTAAACTATGGATTCTTCCTCTGAACCACTTCCCCTGTAAGTACTAGATGGATAGAAACCTGGCTATTTGCTATCACTATGTTTCTCAAAACATGTTCTACCAAGAATGTTCACTAAGCAAGTAATTAAATTTAGGAAAAGCAGAGTTAACAAAAAAAAGTTTGTTTAATATAGTAAAGACTCTTAGAAATCCTGTACTATTCTGGATTTCCAAAAGCATAATCCCAAATTATTTAACTCTCAAAAGTCACAAAAGGCTGGCCAGTGTAGCTCCGTAGTTGAACGTGGACCTATGAATCAAAAGGTCACAGTTCAATTCAAGGCCAGGGCACATGGCCAAGTTGCAGGCTCGATCCCCAATATGGAGCATGCAGAAGGCAGCCGGGTCAATGATTATCTTTCATCATTGATGTTTCTATCTCTCTCCCTCTCCCTTCCTTTCTGAAGTCAATAAAAAATATATATATTTAAAATCAATAAAAATACATTTTAAAGTCACAGAATACCAATTCTTATGAATAATGCAGTGTACAATTTACAAACGCTATGAGAAGCTAAAGACAGTAGACACTTGCTGACTGTCTAGTAATTCACTGTATTTGTTCAAAATGCTTTCTTCTAATGAAAAAAATCTCTACCTTAATTCTCTACATTTTGACTAGATATATTAAATACATTGAAAAATAAAGCATTTGATTTTGCATATATTTGAGTAAAACAAGAAATCCAACCTAAATGACTGTTTTAAAAGATACTAGAAATAAAATTATTCTTATTCAAATTACTTCTCTTGGCTAATTTTAAAAACCTGCTCCCCTTGCTTTGCTACCCTCTCTAGGTACCATTCTCTGGAAGATTTTAGCCTCCAAATTCCTAAAACCAAATTATTTTAACCTCTTTAAAACTTTTAACTTAATACTCCTTTAATCAACTTCTGCTGGGGTCCAACCCCAGCAGGTCCAGGGGTCCCCAAAGGTGTGGACGGAGTCGGCGAAGAAGGAATGACACGGAGACAGTGTTCAGTTGATCAGCAGCCTAGCCAGGATCTCCAGCCAAGTTTTGGTCTGGATCTCCAGCGAGGTTCTGTGTCCATGTTCTCTGGCTAGGTTCTCCAGGTTCTCTAGCCAGGTTCAGTCACCAGGTTCTAGTCAGGTTCTCTTGCCAATTTCTGTAGTCAGGTTCAGTCCAGGACCTTTTGCCATGTTCTCTCGCTAGGTTCTGTCTCTAGGTTCTGAGGCCAGTTTCTGTCCAGGATCTTTTGCCATGTTCTCTCCAGCGAAGTTCTTCTGTCTCTAGAGAACATTCTGTGTAGGTTCTGTGCCAATTTCTGTCTCTCTTGATTCTGTCTTCTAAGTCCTGTGTTCCAAGTTCTGTGTCTTGCTGTCTTATTACATCTGTATTTATACCAGTTGATTCAATCCTATCAATCTCTATTCCAAAGGTTAGGGCGTTTCTTATCTCCATTCCAGAGAGTAAAGATTATGTAGCTTAAGCATGATTACTCATAGTTAAAGTGATTAATTACCCGCCTGGCACTTAGTTGAGGGGTTTTATTCCCTCCCTAACTTCAGGGGAAAATCCCTACCTGGGGAAACAACCTTTCTCAGAGAGGAGACCTTGGTTAAAACACATAGTGCCAAGAAGGTGAGCAAACATATTAAGAACAGTATGCCATATATGCCAGGTCCTTTGAAACAGCAAGGATGGACCGGCTCCCAGCAAATTCCCCCTTTTTTATTTTTTAAAAGCAGGCATTAAAAAGAAAAACCCAAAATGCTCTCTTGTATCCATTTTAAGAGTAGGATTGGCGCTTTCCGCTATTACCTGAGTCCTGATCTATCACCCCTGGGAGAGCTTGCCAATCCTGCACTTTCCCGGGGTGGAAAGGCTGCAGTGGGGTTAAGGATAAGGCTCCTTGGGCCTACCTCCTCCCATGCCTTTACATTTACCTTTCCTTCCTCAGAAAAGCATGGACATACTTCTTGTATAAAACGTTCTGTCTGACTGGGAGTAACCTTAATTCCTCTGCTAGCAAGCATATGTGTTAAAAGATCAATACAGAGTCTTATTTCTTTAGACTCAGTATGGCACATCTTGTCAATCTAAGAATCAATACAGAGTCTTCTTTCTTTGGACTCAGTATGGCACATCTTCTCAATCTAAGAATCAATACAGAGTCTTCTTTCTTTGAACTCAGTATGGAACATCTTCTCAATCTGAGTTCTGTACTATCCACCTTCTTACCCTACTTATCCTCTGTAGGGGGGTCTGCAGTACCCTGGTGGAGTCCTATCCGTCCCGAGTGTGGGGTTCTCAATGGGGGGGAGGGGGGCTTACCTAGGGGAATCCTGTTCCAGGAGTTCCCAAAGGTCTAGATGGAGTCGGCGAAGACTATCCACCCTCTTCCTACGGTGGAGTCCTATCCATCCCAAGTGTGGGGCGCTTACCTAGGGGTCCCTGTTCGGGCGCCATATGCTGGGGTCCAACCCCAGCGGGTCCAGAGGTCCCCAAAGGTGTGGACGGAGTCGGCGAAGAAGGAATGACACGGAGACAGTGTTCAGTTGATCAGCAGCCTAGCCAGGATCTCCAGCCAAGTTCTGGTCTGGATCTCCAGCGAGGTTCTGTGTCCATGTTCTCTGGCTAGGTTCTCCAGGTTCTCTAGCCAGGTTCAGTCACCAGGTTCTAGTCAGGTTCTCTTGCCAATTTCTGTAGTCAGGTTCAGTCCAGGACCTTTTGCCATGTTCTCTCGCTAGGTTCTGTCTCTAGGTTCTGAGGCCAGTTTCTGTCCAGGATCTTTTGCCATGTTCTCTCCAGCGAAGTTCTTCTGTCTCTAGAGAACATTCTGTGTAGGTTCTGTGCCAATTTCTGTCTCTCTTGATTCTGTCTTCTAAGTCCTGTGTTCCAAGTTCTGTGTCTTGCTGTCTTATACATCTGTATTTATACCAGTTGATTCAATCCTATCAATCTCTATTCCAAAGGTTAGGGCGTTTCTTATCTCCATTCCAGAGAGTAAAGATTATGTAGCTTAAGCATGATTACTCATAGTTAAAGTGATTAATTACCCGCCTGGCACTTAGTTGAGGGGTTTTATTCCCTCCCTAACTTCAGGGGAAAATCCCTACCTGGGGAAACAACCTTTCTCAGAGAGGAGACCTTGGTTAAAACACATAGTGCCAAGAAGGTGAGCAAACATATTAAGAACAGTATGCCATATATGCCAGGTCCTTTGAAACAGCAAGGATGGACCAGCTCCCAGCAAACTTCCAGTTTCCAGTAACATACAAGGAACTTAGAAGTTGTTACTGTGTACTAACAAGTAAGAAGCTTAACAAACTGAAAAAGATAAAATAAAATAAAAATCAACAATTGTTCTTAAATCCATTAGACAAGTGGAATCGTGGGGCAAACCACTGCAAAAACTGAGAAAGAGACAGGTGGACAAAGAGAAGCATAATTTGCCCAGAAACCTCCCTGAGAACCAGCAACAGAATAAGAAAACTTGAACTGTGATTGACAAATTATTGAAGGCTTGGGGGTGCACCAACCCTCAGAGTTAAAAACTTCAGGAACTCTACGGCTCCTGCTAGGGAATAGTTGAGAAAAATCACTTCATGTTCTGGCAGGGGAGGGAAAGGAACCATTTTGAGAAACACCAGAGCATTCTAGTTCTTCATAATAAGGGAGAAATTAATTTATCACAGGCTAATCTGCTGGGTTTTCTTTATTTATCAAGAGTCCAACCCACCTGAGAGAAGGGAAATACCCTACACCTACCCCAGCCAGCTCTAGCTTTCCACGTAAGGAAAAGGAAATACTCAACTCCAGCCCTCTATAGCTATCCTGTTCCAACTGAGAGGGTTAAAAGAACAAAAACAAAAATATTAAGTAGACAACATGAAAGAACAGAAGGACAAAGTATGCAAAGAAATGTAAATTCCACAAAAGTATCAAAAAGAAATGTTAGAGATCAAAATACCATAACAGAAATAAAGAATGCCTTTGATGAGCTCAATAATAGCCTGAAAACAACTAAGGATATGACAATAAAAACTTTAAAAAAAAAACTGAGGGAAAAAAACACACAGAATATCCAAGAATTATGGAACAACTACAAAAAATATAAGATACATGTAATGAGAATACCAAAGAAAAATAGAAAGACAAGAAATCTTTAAGCAATAATGACTAAGAATTTCCCCAAATTGTCAGACACCAAACCACAGATCCAGGAAACTAAAACACCAAGAAGAATTATGCTCAAACATACAATATTCAAACATCAGAAAATCAAAGGTAAAGAAAAAATCTTCAAGGAAGCCAGAAGGGGAAATACCTTGCCCACAGAGGAGCAAAGATGAAAATTAAATCCAACTTCTCTCAAAAACCATACAAGAAAGAAGAGAGTGGAGTGAAATATTTGAAGTATTGAAAGAAATCACCAACGTAGAATTCTGTACTCTGTAAAATTATCTTTCAAAAGTGCAGGGGAAATAAAGATTATCTCAGATCAAGAAAAACTGAGGGAATTTGTTCAAAGATCTGTTTTGTCACAAAAGTTAAAAGTTTTCAAAGAGAAGAGACATGACATAGATCAAAAAACTACATTAAAAAAAGAAAAAAAATCAGAGAATGAATACATGAAGGTAAAACAAAAAGTTTTACTTTTCTTATTGATTTAACAGATAAGTTTTTTTCTAATAATAACAGCAATAATGTATTTGATTGTATGCTTATATATAAGTAAAATGAATGACAGCAACAATACAAGAGACAAGAGAGGGAATTAGAAATGTTTTGTCATTATAAAGGACTTGCACTATCTGTGAAGCAGTATAGTACTGATTTAAAGTGAACTTGAATCAGTTGTAAATGTATACTGCAAACTCTTTGGGGGAAAAAACAGAAAAAGTAAAATGAAAAGCTGATTTGCTAAGTAAGAAAAAATGGAATCATATAAAATAATCAAAACTGCAAAAGGCAGAAAAAGTGTGTCAGACAAAAACAAGAACAAAGGCAACAAATAAAACAATAAATATAGTAGCTATTAAACCAACTGTATCAATAACTTTAAAGGTCAATTGAAAGATTGTCAGACTAGATAAAACACACAGACACGCACACACACAAAAACAAGACCCAAATATATATTTCTATAAGAAATCAACTTTAAATAAACATAAAGACACAAAGATTAAAAGTAAAAAGATGGAGATTTAAAAGTTCTTATCACCCCCCCAAAAAAAAAACCTGTACCTATATGTAAAAAGTTAAGAGAAGAAAAATATATAATGCTAACACTTAGTTTAAAAAAAAAAAAAAAGGCGAGTAGCTGTATTAATTTCAGACAGAGCAGACATCAGAGCAAGAAATAAAGATAATGATACAGGGGTCAATACTCCAAGAAGATATAATATTCAGCGTAGATGCACGTAACAACAGAGTCAAAATACGTGAGAAAAAACTGATAGAACTGCAAGGTGAAATATATGAATTCACAATTATAGTTGCAGACTAACAACTCTCAATCAGAAATGGACAGATCCAGCAGACAGAAATTCATCAAGGACACAGCTGACCTCCAACAATACCATCAATCAACTAGATAAAATTGACACCTATAAATTATTCCATCCAACAAGAGCAGATAAGATTTTTTTTAACTGAATTTTATTGAGGTGACATTGATTAATAAAATTATATAGGTTTCAGGCATACAATTCTATAATACATTATCTGCATATTGTATTGTATTGTATTCACCATCCATAGTCTAGTCTCCTTCCATCATCATTTATCCCCCCTTTACCCATCTACCTACCCCTACCAGCCTATCATTCTGGTAATCAACATACATATGTCTGTGTCTATGAGATGTTTTTTTCTTTATCCTTTTATGTATTTCACCCAGTCCCGCCTCCACCCTAAAAAAACCTCTCCCTTTCAACAGCTGTCAGTCTGTTCTATTTTGTTGTTTATTAGATTCCACAAATAAGTATAATCAATATGGTATTTCTCTTTCTCTGATTGGCTTATTTCACTTATCATAAAACCCTCTAGGTTCATCCCTGCTGTCACAAAAGGTAAAAGTTCCTTCATTTTTACTGCTAAATAGTATTCCATTGTGTTAATGTACCAGAGTTTTTTATCCACTCATCTACTGATGGACACTTGTGCTGCTTCCAAATGTTGGCTATTGTAAATAATACTGCAATGAACATCGGAACACATATATTTTTTCAAATTAGTGTTTCGGATTTCTGTGAATATATTCCCAGAGGAGGAACTGCTGGGTCATAAAGCAGTTTCATTTTTAAGTTTTTGAGATAACTCCAGACTGTTTTCCACAGGGGCTGCACCAGTCTGCATTCCCAGCAACACTGCATGAGGGTTCCCTTTTCTCCACATCCTTGGCACTTGTGGTTTGTTGATTTAATGACAGCCGTTCTGACAGGTGTGAGGTGATGTCTAATTGTGGTTTCAATTTGCATTTCTTTGATGATTAGTTACACTGAACATCTTTTCATGTCTATTGGTCAGCTGTATGTCCTCTTTGGAGAAGTGTCTACTCAGGCCCTTTGCCCATTTTTTAATCAGGATTGTTTTTTAGTGTTGAGTTTTTTAAGTTCTTTATAAATTTTGGCTATTAACCCCATATGATGTGTCATTGGCCAATATGTTTTCCCATTCAGTAGGCTGTACTTTCATTTCGTTGATGATTTCCTTTGCTGTGCAAAAACTTTTTAGTTCATTGTAGTCCCATTTATTTTTCTTTTGTTTCCCTTGCCAAGGAGATATATCAGAAAAAATACTGCTATAAGAAATGTCTGAGATTTTACTGCCTATATTGTCTTCTAGGATTTTTATGATTTCAAGTCTAACATTTTTAAGTCTTTAATCCATTTTGAGTTTATTCTTGTGTAAATTGGTGGTCTAATTTCTTTTTTTTTTTTGCCCATACCTGTCCAATTTCCCCAACACCATTATTGAATAGACTATCTTTACTCCATTGTACATTCTTGTCTCCTTTGTCAAATATTTATTGACCACAAAGGTGTGGATTGATTTCTGGGCCTCTATTCTATTCCACTGATCTATGTCTGTTTTTATACCAATACCATGCTGTTTCATATACATTCGCATAATTCCTCAAACTTCATCCTTCTTTCTCAAGATGGCTGTGCAGATAACACATTCTTCTCAAGCTCAAATAGAAAATTCATCGGAGAAACTAAGATGGCGGCATAGATAAACACCGGGAAATAGTCGCCTCCCACAACAATTGAAAAATATCCCAAAGGACGGAGCAAACATCATCCAGAACAACAGGAAGGCTGCCTGAGTGTAATTTCTACAACTAGAAGAAAAGAAAAGCACGCTGAGAGCCAGAGGAGCTGCGGAGGTTGAGTGCAGAGGTACTGCGGCGGCTCGCGAGCGCGGAAAGGGGGTGGCACCTGAGGACGCGGCTGTCTTTTTGAATCACAAGCTCCCGACTGCTCTGAAATCCGGTTCTGGGAAGTCTCTGGGGACCCAGGACTCATATGGGGAGAGGCTGCTCTGTCAGGCAGCAGCGGGCGAACTTGAGGGCGGATTTCCCTCAGAGGTGCTTGCAGCCGTTACCGGGACACTGAGACGCACGACTCCGGGCGCGGAGAATCAGCCATAGCTTCTTTCTCCGCCCTTTCGACTCCCTGAGACCCCGCCCCACCCAGGCTGCAGCAGAGGCTTTTGCATGTGAATGTACCTAACTACAGCCCAGCCAAGCAGACCCGGAACTTCCAAGAGAAGGCCCAAGGCCCCGCAGCGGCTTGCATTGCTTCACAGCTGAGCCTCTTCGTGGCTCCTGCTGTGTGGCCTCAGGCAGAGGCTGAATTAGCACCTCCTTAGATCCAGGAGCCACTGTACCCAGTGGTCAGAGGGGGACCATTCTCCCACTTCAGACACAGCTGCTTCCCACAGCCAATTGGCCTGGAGGTCAATTCCTCCCAGTGATCCTACAACAACCAAGGCACCAAGAGTGTCCACCCCAGGTAACTGGGGAGGCTGAGCCACTGGGCCCTACAGGACACCTGGCGCGCAGGGCCACTCTATCAACACAGGGAAGCAGCCAAAATGCGGAGACAAAGAAACAGGTCACAATTGGCAGAAACGGAGGAGGGCAGATGACTGGATATAGAGTTCAAGGTCACGTTTATAAGGTTTGTCAAGAATTTTATGGAAACCGCCGATAAATTTAATGAATCCCTCAAGGAGTATAGTGAGACCATGGAGGACATGAAAAAGGACCAACTAGAAATTAAGCATACACTGACTGAAATAAAGAATAATCTACAGAGATCCAACAGCAGACAAGAGGACCCCAAGAATCAAGTCAAAGATTTGAAATACAAAGAAACAAAAAATACCCAACTGAAAAAGACAAAAGAAAAGAGATTCAAAAAATATGAAGATAGTGTAAGGAACCTCTGGGACAACTTCAAGCGTACCAACATCAGAATTATAGGGGTGCCAGAAGGAGAGAGAGGGCAAGATATTGAAAACCTTTTTGAAGAAATAATGACAGAAAACTTCCCCCACCTGGTGAAAGAAATGGACTTACAAGTCCAGGAAGCGCAGAGAACCCCAAACAAAAGGAATTCAAAGAGGACCACACCAAGACACATCATAATTAAAATGCCAAGAGCAGAAGATAGAGAATCTTAAAAGCAGCAAGAGAAAGACAGTCAGTTACCTACAAGGGAGTACCCATTCGACTGTCAGCTGATTTCTCAACAGAAACCATGCAGGCCAGAAGAGAGTGGCAAGAAATATTCAAAGAGATGAATAGCAAGAACCTGCAACCAAGATTACTTTATCCAGCAAAGCTATCATTCAGAATGGAAGGTCAGATAAAGAGCTTCACAGATAAGAAAAAGCTAAAGGAGTTCATCACCACCAAACCAGCATTATATGAAATGCTGAAAGGTATTCTTTAAGAAGAGGAAGAAGAAAAAGGAACTTTTACCATTTGCCACAGCATGGATGGAACTGGAGAGCGGATAAATACCACAAGATCTCACTTATTTGTGGAATATAATGAACAACATAAACTGATGAACAAGGACTGATCCAGAGACGGAGAGGCTTTGATTGGACTGTCGGGCCTTGGAGGGAAGGTAGGGGAGGGTGGGGGCAAGGGGGAAGGATCAACCAAAGGACTTATATGCAAGCATATAGGCCTAACCAATGGACACGGACAACGGGGGGGTGAGGGGATGAGCAGAGGGGGGGGGTTGGGGGGGGGGTAGAGGGTACACATATGTAATATCTTAATCAATAAAAGAATATATAAAAAAAAAAGAAAAAAAAGAAAATTCATCACAGACTATGGGCCATAAAATTTAAAAAAATAATAACAAATTTAAAATAGAGGTTACACAATGTCTGGTTTCAGGAACAATGGTATTAAAATAAAAATCAGTAACAGGAATGTAGTTTGGAAATCCCAAAATGCTTAAAAATTAAACAATATCCTCCATATAATACATGTGTCAAAATATATTTTGAACCAAATGATAAATGTACAACTTATTAAAATTTGTAGTATCTAGTGAAAACAGTCCTTAGAAATTTACAGCACTAAATGCATAAATTAGAAGAGATTTAAAATCAATAATCTAATCTTCCGTCTTGGGAAACTAGGAAAACAGCAAATTAAACCCAAAGCAAGCAGAAGAAACAAAGTTAAACTCCATTTTTTGAAACTGAAATTAAAAACAGGGTATCAATTGAGAAAAAACAATGAAACCAAAACTTGGTTCTTTGAAAAGATCAATAAAATCGGTAAGCCTCTCTAACCAGAAAAAAGAAAAAAGAAGACAAATTACTAATATTAAAAATTGAAGAGGGACATCAGGAGAGAAACCAAGATGGCGGCATTGGTAAACACTGGAGTTTGCTGCCTCAAACAACACCTTCAAAAATACAAAAGACGGATCGGACATCATCCAGAACCACAGGTAGGCTGGCTGAGTGGAAATTCTACAACTAGAAGGAAAGAGAAAAGCATACGGAGACTCAGAGGAGGTGCAGTGCGGAAGTAAAATACTAAGGTGCGGAGGTGCATGCGGAGAGGGCTGGCGGCTGATGGCGCGGTTGTCGTTTTCAATCAGGAGGGAGTCTCAGGCTCTGAGCTCCAGTTCCGGGTGAGTCTCTAGGGGCCCAGACTCAAACAGGAGAAGCAGGACTGTCTTGCATTGGTCAGAACTCGAGGGCAGCTTTCTCTCAGAGGGGCTGGCAGGGATTTCCAGGATACTGAGAAGCAGAAACACCATAACTGCTAGCCCCGCCCTGTTGATCCCATGGGACCTGCCCCACCCAAGCCCTACAGGGAGGCTTTTGCTGGATAGCCTCAGGCAAAGGCTAGATTAGCAACCTCCCTAGAGATCCAGGAGCCAATGTACCCAGAGGTCAGAGTGGGATTATCCAGTTTACAGCTCCATGGAACCATAAAGGACACACTCAGGGGGCAGACTCAGTGAGCACCAAAGCCCCATTGAAGCAAGTCTTGCCCCAGAGGGGTGTCTCCAGCACAGAAGTTATCCCACTGCAGACACAGCTGATTCTCACAGCCTATTGGCCTGGAGGTCAATTCCTCTCAGTGATACCTACAACAATCAAGGCTTAACTACAACAAGACTGTGCACAAAGACCACAAGGGGGTGCACCAAGAGTGTCCACCTCAGGTGATTGGGGAGGCTGAACCACTGGGCCCTAGAGGACACTCAGCACAGAAAACCACTTTATCAACACAGGGAAGCATAAAAAATGCGGAGACAAAGAAAAAGGACACAAATGACAGAAATAGAGGAAAGCAAACTACTGGATATAGAGTTCAAAACCACACTTTTAAGGTTTTTCAAGAATTTTCTAGAAACTGCCGATAAACTTAATGAGATCTACAAGAAATCTAATGAGACCCTCGAGGTTGTGATAAAGGATCAACTAGAAATTAAGCATACACTGACTGAAATAAAGAATATTATACAGATTCCCAACAGCAGACTAGAGGATTACAAGAATCAAGTCAAAGATTTGAAATACAAAGAAGCAAAAAACACCCAACCAGAAAAGCAAAATGAAAAAAGAATCCAAAAATATGAAGATAGTGTAAGGAGCCTCTGGGACAGCTTCAAGCGTGCCAACATCTGAATTATAGGGGTGCCAGAAGAAGAGAGAGAGCAAGATATTGAAAACCTATTTGAAGAAATAATGACAGAAAACTTCCCCCACCTGGTGAAAGAAATAGACTTACAAGTCCAGGAAGTGCAGAGAACTCCAAACAAAAGGAATCAAAAGAGGACCACACCAAGACACATCATAATTAAAATGCCAAGAGCAAAAGACAAAGAGAGAATCTTAAAAGTGGCAAGAGAAAGAAAGTCAGTTACCTACAAGGGAGTACCCATACGACTGTCAGCTGATTTCTCAACAGAAACTTTGCAGGCCAGAAGGAAGTGGCAAGAAATATTAAAAGTGATGAATGCCAAGAACCTACAACCAAGATTACTTTATCCAGCAAAGCTATCATTCAAAATGGAAGGTCAGATAAAGAGCTTCACAGATAAGAAAAAGTTAAAGGAGTTCATCACCACCAAACCAGTATTATATGAAATGCTGAAAGGTATCCTTTAAGAAGAGGAAGAAGAAGAAAAAGGTAAAGATACACATTATGAACAAATACAAATCTATCAACAAGTGAACCTGAAAATCAAGTGAATAATCTGATGAACAGAAGGAACTGGTGATTATAATAGAATCAGGGGCATAGAAAGGGAGTGGACTGGCTATTCTTGGGGGGGAAAGGGATGAGGGGGATGCGGGAAGAGACTGGACAAAAATCGTGCACCTATGGATGAGGACAGTGGGTGGGGAGTGAGGGTGGAGGGTGGGCTGGGAACTGGGTGGAGGGGAGTTATGGGGGGGGGGGGAAGAGGAACAAATGTAATAATCTGAACAATAAAGATTTAATTAATAATAAAAAAAAGAGGGACATCAAAAGACAGTAAAGAAACACACTGAGCAACTCAATGCCCACAAGTTTAATAACCTAAATAAAATGGACACAATATGCCAAAACACACACAAGAACAGACAATCTGAATAGGTTATATCTATTAAAGAAATTAAATCAACAACCACCTTCCAAAACAGAAAGCATCATGCCCAGATGCAATCACTTGTGAATTATACCAAACATTTCAGGAAGAAATTTTACCAATTCTCTACAATCCCTTCCAGAAAGTAACAGTAGAGGGAATTCCTTCTGATTCTATGAGGCCATGGTTATCCGAATACCAAACCAAACGAAAAACTGACAAGGAAACTACACATCAGTATCTCTCAAGAACACAAATACAAAAATCCTCTACAAATTACAAATTATTAGCAAATCAAATACAACATTATATAAAAATTATACACCATTACCAAGTGAAATTTATCCCAGGTATGCAATGCTGGCTCAACAATTGAAAATCCATTAATGTAATCCATCACCCATCAACAAACTAGAGAAGAAAAATCACATGACCATATAATCACATTCCACAAAATCCAACACCCATTAATAATACGACAAAACCTCTTAAAAATCTGGGAGCATGAGGTAACTTCCTTAATTTGTGAAAGTCTGACAACTTTAAAGGACTTTACAAAATACTTACAACTGACATCACCCTTAATAGGGAGAAACTAGAAGTTCTCCCACTAAGTTGGGAAACAAGGCAATGATGCCTTCTCTCACCACCTGATTACAGTCTTTTTTGTTTGTTTGTCTTTCGGTTTTTGTTGATCCTCACCCAAGGATATTTTTTCATTGACTTTTAAGGAGAGTAGAATAGAGAGGGAAAGGCAGAAACATCGATGTGAGAGAAACACCAATTGGTTGCCTCAGCAGGAGCCCAAACCAGGGCCCAAGCCTGGGAGGAGCCTGCAACCAAGGTACATGCCCTTGACTGGAATCGAACCTGGGACCTTTTAGTCCACAGGCCAACGCTCTATCCACTGAGTCAAACCAGATAGGGCCACACTGGAAGTCTTAACAAATTAGACAAGTAAAGGAAATAAAAGGTATATAACTAGGAAGGAACTGCACAGGTGACATGATTGTCCATATATTAAAAAATCCAAAAGAATCAACAAAAAAATTCCTAAAACTAATATTATAGCAGGGTTGTAGGATACAGGTTAATATACAAAAGCCAATAGCTTTCCTATATACTGTAGTACCTGCTATAAATGAGTGGAATTTGAAATTTGAAAAACATTACCATTTATATTAATAGCACCCCAAAAAAGAAATGCACAGGTATAAATCTGACAAAATATGTATAAGACCCATATGAGGAAAACTACAAAACTCTGATGAAAACTCTGATTTTCCATGTGCATTGTCAAGATGTCGTTTTTCCCCCAACTTGATCTACATTGTGGGCAATCCCAATCATAATCCCAGCAACTCATTTTGTAAGTATCAATAAACTACAGTTGACCTTTGAACAACGCAGTGATCAGCAGTGCCAACTCCTCCATGCAGATGAAAATCCCTGTATAACTTCTGACTCTCCAAAACTTAACGACTAATAGCCTACTGAAAGCCTTCCCAAAAACATAAACTATTGATTAACATATATTTTGTATGTTATACTATATATTTATATTGTATGCTAAAGAAAATGTTATTAAGAAAATCAAACCACCTACAAAGGCATGTCTGTGGTTCCCTGTCTTTGGACATGTAAGAATTGGAGGCAAAGAAATGTGGACCTGGAGAAGTCTGGAGCCAGTTTGCTCCCTGCAGGCTCGAGATCAAACATCCCACATAGGAAAAAAAAGAAAAGAAAATCATAAGAGAACATACATTTACAGTATTCATTGAAAAAAATCTACACTTAATAAAAGAGAAACATGCAAATTGGTGTCACTCTGCTACGCCCACCAGCCAATCAGGATGAGTATGCAAATTAACCCAACAAAGTTGGCGATTAATTTGCATATGCAGGCATGGAGTGAAGACTGAAGACTGAAGAGGCTTGGCTTCTCCGCTCCGGCTGCAGCGGAGAAGCCAAGCCTCGCTGCTGTGGTCGGACCAAAGGCCTGGGTCCCGGGTGCTGCGGAGGAAAACTGGTGCCGGCAGCCAGGGGAAGGAAGGCCTATTGTGCGAATCTTCATGCAACGGGCCTCTAGTCTACATGTTGTACAGTTCACATTTATGCTACTTAAAAGTCAACTGTAATTCTAAAGTTTATTGGAGAAGCATGACCTAGAATAGCCAACTCAGACTGAAGGAGAACAAAGTCTGATATTACCTGACTTTAAGATTTACTTTAAAACCACAGGAACCAATCGGCCGGTATGGCTCACTGGTTGAGTATCGACCCAGGAACCAAAAGGTCATTGGTTGGATTCCCATCATGGCACATGTCTGGGTTTTGGGCTCAATCCCCAGTGGGGATGCATGCACGAGGCAGCCAATCGATGATATTCTTCTCTCATCGATGTTTCCATCTCTCTATCCTTTTCCCTTACTCCTCTCTAAAAAATCAATAAAAACATGTTTTAAAAAAAAACAAAACAGCCCTAACCAGTTTAGCTCAGTGGATAGAGCGTCGGCCTGCAGACTGAAAGGTCCCAGGTTCGGTTCCGGTCAAGGGCATGTACCTTGGTTGCGGGCACATCCCAAGTGGGACGTGTGCAGGAGGCAGCTGATTGATGTTTCTCTCTCATTGATGTTTCTAACTCTCTATCCCCTGTCCCTTCCTCTCTGTAAAAAATCAATAAAATATATTAAAAAAAAAAACAGTAATCAAGATAGGGTTGTATTGGTGGAAGAACAAACAGGTAAATGGGCCAGAACAGAGAACCCAGTGATAGACCCATATAAATATAGTCAACTCATCTTGGACAAAGAAGAAAAGGCAATAGAATAGAGCAAAGACAGTTTTTAGAACAGATGATCCTAAATAATAAAAGCATAGTATGCAAAATGTCCCCTCGACCAGGAGTTCCTCTGAGAGTTCAACCAGGGGGCGAGGGCGGCCGGAGGAAGGGAGGGAGGCCCCAGCCGGCAGCCAGTAGCCACTAGGGACCCTACCAGTGCACACATTTCTAGTGCTGCAATAACTGGACTTCCATATGCAAAGAAACAAACCTAGACAAAGACCTTACATCTTTCACAAAAATTAATTCAAAAGGGAGCACAAACCTAAATGTAAAATGTAAAACTTTAAAGTCCTAAAAAATAACATAAGAGAAAAACCTAGATCAGTGGTTCCCAATGTGGGGCACATACCCCACTGGGGGCAATTTGATTTTTAAGGGAGACAATTCAAGAATGAGTTATTCACAGTAAATTTTTTGCATTTCTTCTGGTTCTAGGGGCCTAATATAAATATATGTTGTGACGTATTTATACATTTCAGTTCTCTATTATATGTTTTGAAACTTTATTTGCTATTTTTCATATCACTTCATATCATTATTTTTTAAACAATTTCTTAGTGATTTCCTTCTCAGTACTTCAACTGTCCTTTCGTTCTTCTATTTTTCTCTTTCATGGATGTCATATTCTTTGGAAGCTTGTTTAGACCAAATGAATGGCCTTTTAGGCTTCCTCCATGTGAATAGGAGTTCACTTATTGAATAATAAGAATTATGTGTCACGGGGGTGGGAGAGTACATTAAGATTTTAGAGATGCTTTAGGGCAGCGGTTCTCAACCTGTGGGTCGCGACCCCTTTGGCGGTCGAACAACCCTTTCACAGGGGTCGCCTAAGACCATCCTGCATATCAGATATTTACATTACGATTCATCACAGTAGCAACATTACAGTTATGAAGTAGCAACGAAAATAATCTTATGGTTGGGTCACAACATGAGTGAGGAACTGTATTTAAAGGGCCAGGAGGTTGAGAACCACTGCTATAGGGCATGTCCAAAAAAAGGTTGGGATCCACTGACCTAGATGATCTTCAAGAGGGTGATGAGTTTTTAGATACAACACCAAAGGCATTACTCATCAAAGACATAGGTAACTAGGTTTCATTAAAATTCAAAATTTCTGCTCTATGAAAGACAGTATCCAGAGACTGAGAAGACAAGCCAGACTGGGAGAAAATATTTGCAAAAAACACATCTACCTATAAGCACTAACATTAGATTAACCAAACCCAACACTAATGCTGGCAAGGATGTGAAGCAGCAGGAATTTTCATCCATTGCTGGTGGGAATCAAAATGATACTACTATGGAAGTTTGGGGGTTTCTTAAAAACTAAACATTCTTGCCATGTAATACAGCATTTGCACACCTTAGTATTTTCCCAAATGAATCAAAAACTTATGTCCATATAAAAACCTCCAATACAGATGTTTATAACAATTGTATTCATAACTGCCAAAATCTGGAAGCAATTAAGATGTCCTTTAGTGGGTGAATGGATAAAATGAGGTGCATCCACAAAATGGAATAATGTTCAGCACTAAAAAGAAATGAGCTACCCAGTAATGAAAAGACATAGGAACCATAAATACACACCATTAAGTGTAAAGTCAAACTGAAAGACTACATACAGTATGATTCCAGCTATATGACATTCTGGAACAAGCAAAACTATGGAAACAATAGAAAGATTGCCAGGGGTTGAGGAGGGGAAGGAGAGATAATTAGGTGGCAATAGAGAAACAGCTCTGTTAAGGCAGTATGATACTACAATGGTGGATAGATGTAATTTTACATTGAGAACAGCACCAAGAGTGGATTACACTGGAAACCATGGATTTGGGGTAATAATGATGAATATAGATTCATTGATTTTAGCAAATGTACCACTGTGCTAAGGGGTGTTGATAGTAGAGGAAGTTGATAATGCAGGGACAGGGAATATATGAGAATTCTCTGTACTTACTATTCAATCTTACTTTGAACCTAAAATTGCTTGCCCTGACTGGTTTGTCTCAGTGGATAGAGCGTTGGCCTGTGGACTGAAGGGTCCCAGATTCGATTCCAGTCAAGGGCATGTACCTTGGTTGCGGGCACATCCCCAGTAGGGAGTGTGCAGGAGGCAGCTGATCGATATATCTCTCTCATCGATGTTTCTAACTCTCTATCCCTCTCCCTTCTTCTCTGTAAAAAAAAAAACAAAAACAAACAATAAAATATATATTCTTTTTAAATTGCTCTAAAAACTTAATTTAAAAAAAAAAAAAACTGAGTTGGTAAAAACACCGCCATTCCTTTTAAGCCTTTCTACAAGCACTCACTATTTCACTCAACCAGCATTTTTATTATCTACTAGAGGCCCAGTGTACAATCATGCATATGGGGAGGGGGGGAAGAGCAGGGGGGACCCTCAGCCCAGCCTGCACCCTCTCCAATCTGGGACCCCTTGGGGGATAACCGGCAGTCGGACATCCCACTCAAAATCCTGGACGGTTGGCTCCTAATCACTCTGCCTACCTGCCTGGTCGCCCCTAACTGCCCCCACCACCCCCACTGGCCTGATCGCCCCGCACTGCCTCTGCGTGCCGGCCTGATCGCCCCTCACTGCCCCCCCCCACCAGCCTGATCGCACCTAACCGTCCCCCCTGCTTGCCAGGTTACCCTCAACTGCTCCGTCCCTGCCAGCCTAGTCACTCCTAACTGCCCCGCCCACCCCACCCCCCCGCCGGCCTGGTCATCCCTTACTGCCCCCCCATGCTGGCCTGGTAGCCCCTCACAGCCCCCCCACCGGCCTAGTCACCCCACACAGCCTGCTGTTCAGTCGTTTGGTCGTCCCTCACTAACCCCCCTGGCCAGCCTGGTTGTAGGCAGCCATCTTATGAGGGCATGAGGGTTAATTTGCATATTACCTCTTTATTATATACTAGAGGCCCGGTGCACAAAAATTTGTGCACTCGGGGTAGGAGGGGGTCCCTCAGCCCGGCCTGTGCCCTCTCGCAGTCTGGGACCCCTCGGGGGTGACCACTTGCTGGCTTAGGCCTGCTCCCCGGGGGATTGGGCCTAAGATGGCAATCAGACATCCCTCTGGCAGCCAAGCAGTCCTCGGGGGATGTCCACTTGCCAGCAGGGAGCAGACCTAAGCTGCAGTCAGACATCCTTAGCGCTGCTGAGGATGTCGGAGAGGCTCCCACCACCACTGCTGTACTGGCAGCCATCAGCCTGGCTTGTGGCTGAGCAGAGCTCCCCCATATGGGAGCGCACTGACCACCAGAGGGCAGTTCCTGCATTGAGCATCTGCCCCTGGTGGTCATAGTGACCAGTCATTCCCAGTCTTTCTGCTGTTAGGGTCTGTTTGCATATTACCCTTTTACTATATAGGATAGAGTGCACGGGTGGGGGCCGGCTGGTTTGCCCTGAAGGGTGTCCCGGATCAGGGTGGGGATCCCACTTGGGTGCCTGGCCAGCCTGGTTGAGGGGCTGATGGCTGTTTTCAGCTGGTCACACCCCCTTCAGGGTGGGGGGTCCCCACTGGGGTGCCTGGCCAGCCTGGATGATGGGCTGATGGCTGTTTGCAGCTGGTCAGACCCCCTTCAGGGTGGCGGTCCCCACTGGGGTGCCTGGCCAGCCTAGATGAGGGGCTGAGGGCCGTTTTCGGGCTGGCAGGCGACTGAAGCTCCCAGTCTCTTTTTTTTTTTTTTTTTTTTTTTCTGGAATTTATTTACCTTCTATAGTTGTCACTGGAGCTGAGAGCCAGCTCTATCTCTGAGGCTGTGGCTGGCTGAAAGCAGGTATCTGGGGTTTGTTTAGCTTCTATAATTGAAACTCTGTTGCATCTGGAGCTCAGAGCTGGGCCGCCGCAAGCGGGGAACCTTGGCTTCCTCCATCACTGGAGCAAGCAAGCCTCATGTTCGCTTCAGCTGTGTGGCTGCTGGCCGCCATCTTTGTTGGCAGTTAATTTGCATATCCTGCTGATTAGCCAATGGGAAGCATAGCAGAGGTATGGTTAATTACCATGCTTGTCTATTATTAGATAGGAAGGACTAGAGGTCTGGTGCATGAATTCGTGCATGGGTAGGGTCCCTCTGGGTGGCCTGCAGAGATCAGGCTGAAACCCATAGTCCAATGCCGCCTGCAGCTCCTACCTGCTGCTCCCACTCATCCCGGCCCCACTGTGCCTGCCGCAGGCTCACGCCCAATCAGTCCCGATCAGGAGAGGCTCGTGCTGCCACAGTAGCACTTCCAACCATGAGCCCTGCATCTGGCACCCTCCCAGGGGGAGTGGCCTGCAAGATCGGGCTCAAACCTGCTCTCAACATCCCCCAAGGGGTCTCGGATTACGAGAGGGTGCAGGCCAGGCTGAGGGACTCCACTGTGCACGACTGGGCCAGGGAGGAACCATGTGAGGGCTCCAGGGCGTGTCCAACCCATCTTGCTCAGTCCTGATGGGCTGGACCCCAGCAGCAAGCTAATCTACCGGTCGGAGCATCTGCCCCTGGTGGTCAGTGCATGTCATAGTGAATGGTCAACCAGCTGACTGTCTGCCCCCTGGTGGTCAGTGGACATCATAGCGAGCGGTTTAGCAGCCTTAGCATGTCATTAGCATATTACGCTTTGGTTATTCGATTGTTTTGCTGTTCGGTCTATTTGAATATTATCCTTTTATTATATAGGACTAGAGGCCTGGTGCATGAATTCGTGCACAGGTGGGGTCCAACCAGCACACCCCGATGGGGTTCCATTGGGCTAGGCCACCTGGGGGGATAGGCCGCAGGAAGTTAGCTGGCCATCCCCACCCCAGATCAGGGTGGTAGGGGCTGATCGGGGGCCAGGCCGGCCGGATGGGGGACCGATTGGGGCCCGGATCAGGCCAGTTGGCTGCCACAGTGTGCATCATAGCCATTGGTCATTCCAATCGTTCTAGTCACCGGACTTTATATATAAAAGTTACTACCTTTAACCACTGAATCCAACACTTTTTCTTTTTTTTTCTTGTTTACATTATACATGTAATTTATTTGCATCGGTTTTACAATATGCCAGATAGTGAGGACACAACAAATACCACAATTACTATTACCTCCCTCACAAGCATTTATATTTTAACAGTAGAAGAAAGAAACATGTAATTAAATAATTACTAGTGGTGAAAGCACTGAGTACTGCAGAAGTATATAATGAAGAGGAGAATGGTGAGTTAGCGTTAAGGGACACAGAGTCTAAGTTGGGGAAAATGAAAAAGTTCCAGAGATGGAGGGTGGTAATGGTTGTACAACAGTGTGAATTTACTTCATAGAACAGAACTGTACATAAAAAAATCCACACTGTCTAATGTCTGCTCAATGTACTGTGCAGCAAAAATACTCAAAACAATAATATTTACAAAGTGGGAGGGCAAAGGGATCTAAAAGGAAGAATTTCCACACTTCACTCAAACTGATAAAAAGTTTATACCAACAAGTAGTGGTAAATTACATAAGTATATTTTAATATCCATGTATCTCTTTCACATCTATAACAAACAAACATTGCCCTAGCTGGTTTGGCTCAGTGGACAGAGCATCAGCCTGCAGACTGAAGGGTCCCAGGTTCAATTCCAGTCAAGGGCATATGCCTGGGTTGCAGGCTTAATCCCCAGTACATGTAGGAGGCAGCCAATCAATGGTTCTCTCTCATCATTGATGTTTCTCTCTTTCCTTCTCCCTTCCTCTCTGAAATCAATAAAGATATATTTAAAAAATTAAAAAAGCAATATAGCCCTGGCTGGTGTTTGCTAGTGGTTAGACTCAGGCAGGGGTGGGCAAACTTTTTGACTCGAGGGCCACAATGGGTTCTTAAACTGGACCGGAGGGCCAGAACAAAAGCATGGATGGAGTGTTTGTGTGAACTAATATAAATTCAAAGTAAACATCATTACATAAAAGGGTACGGTCTTTTTTTTTTTTAGTTTTATTCATTTCAAACAGGCCGGATCTGGCCCGCGGGCCGTAGTTTGCCCTCGGCTGGGTTAGAGCATCAAGCCACGTAACAAAGGGCTGCAGGTTGGTCCCATTAGGGCACATGCCAGAGGCAACCAACCAATGTATCTCTTTCACATCTATGTTTCTCTCTCTCTCTCTCTCTCTCTCTTTTTTTCCGCCCCCCTCCCTCCCTCCCTTCCTTCCCTTCCACTCTCTCTAAAAATCAATTGAAAATAATATCCTCGGGTAAGGAATAACAACAAAAACAAAAAACATTATAGATAAATCAGGATGAAATCCTAATTCAAGCAACCCATAGGAGTGCAAGAAAAGAGAAACAGAGAAATGAGAACAAAAAAATTCACTGAAATTCCTAACGTAGCAATAATTACTGTAGCCCGGCTGGCGTGGCTCCGTGGTTGAACATCAACCTATGAACCAGGAGGTCACAGTTCGATTCCCAGTCAGGGCGCATGCCTGGGGTTGCAGGCTCAATTCCCAGTGTGGGACATGCAGGAGGCAGCCAATCAATGATTCTCTCTCATCATTGATGTTTCTACCTCTCTCTCTCCCTTCTCCCTTCCTCTCTTAAACCAATAAAAGTATATTAAAAAATAAGCAAAATTACTGTAAATGTAAATAGTTAAAGTACACCAAGTAAAGGCAGAGACTAGTAGTGTGGAATTTTTAAAATGACCTGATTATAGGCTGTCGATAATTAACCCACTGAAAATAAGACATGAAAAGTAAAAGGATGGGGGAAAAGTGCATTTAGACAAAGTAAAAGTAGTGACTCATTAATAATAGATATACTTTACAGCAAAAATAATAGTTAGAGACAAAAAGAGGAACAACATATAATGATAAAAGAATCAATCCACCAAGAATACAGAACAATCCTAAATGTGTACACACCAAAAAATAGAGCTCCAAAATACATGAAGCAAAAACTGATAGAGCTGAAAGGAGAAACAGACAAATTTATGATTAAAGTCAGGAACTTCAACACTTTCCTCTCAGAAACTCACAAAAATACTAAACAGAAAATCAGCAAAGATTGAAAATTCTAAATATAATAAATTCAAAGTATATAATTGACATGTAGAGAACAACACACACACACACACACAGGCAAATACACATGTTTTAAAACATCCATGGAATTCTCACCAAAAAAGACCATATTCTGGGCCATAAAACAAACATCAACAAATTTCAAAGTATGGAAATCATAAAAACATGTTCCCTCACCATAATTAATTCTAATTTGAAATCAATAACAGAAAGACAACTGGTAAATCTCAAAACACTTGAAAATTCAACTACACACTTCTAAATTATCCATGGGTCAAAAAGTAAGTCTCAAAGTTAAAACACAGAATTGAATAAAAAGACAGCATATCAAGAGATGTGAGATCCAGTGCTAAGAGGGAAAGATAGAACATTAAATGCTTACATTAGGAAATAGAAAAGTCCTCAAATACATTAAATTCCTAGCTCAAGAAACCAGAGAAATCGGAGGAAAATCAACCCAAAACAATCAACAGAAAAAAAGCAATAAAATAATAACAATAAAAGCAAAAATTAATGAAACTGAAAATAAAACTAGAGAGAAAAATCCATTAAACAGAAAGCTAAATCCTTTGGGGAAAAAACAAATAAAACTGATCCATCTTTGGCAAGACTGACAAAGCAAAAAAGGAGAGAATATACGAATTATCAATATCAGGAATAAAAGATTATATCTTTGAATATTCCATAGCTGTTAAAAGGGTAATCAGGGAATAATATAAATAAATTTATACTCATAAATTAGACAAATGAACCAATTTCTTCAAAAGCCACATACAGTATTACCAAAACTCAACCAAAATAAAATATATATATATAATCCTGTAACTATTTAAAAATTTGTAATTTAAAATCTGTATAAAATGAAATCCCAGGCTGAGATATTTTTTCTAGAGAACTCTACCAAATATTTAAAGAATTAAGAGGAATACTTCACAAACACTTCCAAAAAACAGACAAGGATGGAACATGTCCTACCTCATTCTATGATACCAGTATTACCCAAATACTTAAATAAGAAAAGGATCTCACAAGAAAACTACACACCAGTATCTCTCATGAACTTAGACACAAAAATCCTCAACAGATCAACAACCTAAATTCTCCAATGTTTGAAATGCATTATACACCATAACCAAGTGGGATTTATTCCAGGTATGTAAGGCTTGTTCTACATTACAAAATCAGTGTAGTCTACTATATCAACAAGCTAAAAAATAAAAATAAAAATAAAGTAATGATATGATCACATAAATTAACTCAGATAAAGCATTTGACAAAATCCAGCACCCATTCATAATAAAAACTCTGAGTAAATTAGGAAGAGAGGTGATCTATCTCAACTTAATGGAAAGTATCTATCTCCCTCCCCGCTCCAAAAGAGCCTACACATACTTAATAGTGAAATTAGTACTAAACGCTTTCCACCTAAGACAAATAACAAAGCAAGGATATCTGCTCTCACCACTCTCGTTCAATATTATAGAATTTCTAGCCACTGCAATGAGACAAAAAAAAGGAATAAAAGACATATAAGATTAGAAGGAAAGCAATAAAAATGTTCCTATTTGCAGTTGACATAATTGTAAAAAATCCCAAGGAATCTGTAAAAAGCCTCTTAAAACTAAAGGTAAGTCTAGCAAGGTCACAGGATACAAGACCAACATACAAAAATCAACAGCATTTCTACAGACTAAAAATGAACATGGAGAAACAAATTAAAAACATAACATTTGTAATATTGCTCCAAAGAAAAAACATTATGAATTTAACAATATGTGTATAGGAATAATACACTACAAATTATTAAAATGCTGAATAAAGAAATCAAGGACCTAAGTAAATGGAGATATATACCATGTCAATATGGTAAAGATGTCAATTCTCCCCAAACTGATCTATAGGTTTAATACAATCCTATGAAAATTTCAGCAAAGTTCTTGTAGACATGGACAAGCTTGTTATAATATTCATATGTAAAGACACAAGCCTTAGAATAGCTAAAACCTTAATGAAAAGTGAGAGGAATCACCCTACCCAATATTAAGGCTTACTACATAGCTACGGTAATCAAAAGTGTATTAATAGCAGATGAAGATATAGATATATAGATATACATATAGATATAGATATAATTAGAGGCCCGGTGCACAAAAATTTGTGCACGTGAGGGCGGGGGGGGCGGGGGGGGCGGGGGGGGGGGGGCCTCAGCCTGGCCTGTGCCCTCTCGCAGTCTGGGACCCCTCAGGGGATGTCCACTGGTGACTTAGTTGGACATCCCTCTGGCAGCTCGGGAGCCCTAGGGGGATGTCCACTTGCCATCAGGGAGCAGGCCTAAGCTGCAGTCAGACATCCTTAGCGCTGCTGATGAGGTGGGAGAGGCTCCCACCACCACCGCTGTGCTGGCAGCCGTCAGCCTGGCTTGTGGCTGAGCAGAGCTCCCCCTGTGGGAGTGCACTGACCACCAGGGGGCAGCTCCTGCATTGAGCGTCTGCCCCCTGGTGGTCAGTGTGTGTCAGAGAGAGAGAGAGAGAGAGAGAGAGAGAGAGAGAGAGAGACAGAGAGATATCTCAATGGACCACAAAAGAGAACCAAAAGTAAATCCACACATAAATGCCCAATTGATTTTAGACAAAAGTGCACAAGTAATTCAATGGAAAGAGGATATTCACCTTTTCAACAAATGTTGCTAGAGCAATTGGATATCTATAGGCAAAACTATGAACCTCAATTTTAACTCCATATCTTTTATGAAAATGAAATCAAAATGGATCATGGACTTAATGTAAAACATAAAACTTTTAGAAATAATCATAGGAGAAAATCGTTGAGACCTAGAATAGGCAAAGTACAACCTACAGCCCTGGCCAGTGTGGCTCAACTGGTTGGAGTATCATCCCTTATACCAAAAAGTAGCAGGTTCAATTCCAGGTCAGCACACATACCTAGGTTGAGGGAGGCAACCCCTCTTCTCTCTCCCTCCCTCCCTCTCTGCCTCTCTCTCCTTCTCCCTTTCTCCCTCTCTCTCCCCCTTCCTAAAAAATTGTTAAAAGTACAACCTACAAAAGAAAATATAAATAAATTAAGCCTCTTCAAAATTAAAAACTGTTGCTCTGTTAAGAGCAGAAAAAGACAAGCTATAGAATGGAAAAAATATTTGAATACCACATATCAAACACAGAATAATTAGAATACATAAAACTCAGCAATAAAAAAAAAAACCTATTGGGCCCTAGCCAGTTTGGCTCAGTGGATAGAGCATCGGCCTGCAAACTGAAAGGCCCCAGGTTGGATTCCAAAGGCTCATGCCCAGGTTGTGGGCTCGATCCCCAGTGGGGGGAGTGCAGGAGGCAGCTGATCAATGATTCTCTCTCATCATTGATGTTTCTATCTCTCCCTCTCCCTCTCCCTTCTTCTCTGAAATCAATAAAAATATATTTTAAAAAAAAACTATTGGAAAATGGGCAAAAGAGATAAACAGACATTTCACCAAAGATATACAGATAGCAAATTAGCACCTGAAAAATTTTTTAACATCATTGGCCATTAGGGAAATGCAAATTAAAACCATAAGATATCACTAAACATCTATGAGAATAGCTAAAATAAAAAATGGTGACAATATTACATGCTGATATGGATACAGAAAATCAGGATCACTCATATATTAATAGTGATAATATATAAGGACACAGCCACTCTAGAAAACAGATTGACAGTTTCTTATTAAACTGAGCATATATTAATTACCATGCCATTCAGCAACTGCACTCTTGGGTATTTATCTGACAAAAATGAAAACTTACGTTCACACAAAAACATAAACATAAATGTTCATAGCAGGTTTTTTTCCTAATAGCCAAAGTGTAGTACATCCCTAACACGGAATACTACTCAGCAACAAAAATGAACAAAGTATGGATACATGCAACAAAGTGAATGAATATTGAGGGGAATCTTGAGGGAAGCCACTTTTAAAAATGCTAATCCCAAAAGGATTTCATACTATATGAGTCCATTTATATAATCTTTTTGAAATAACAAAATGAAGAACAGATTAGTGGTTGCCAGGGATTAGTGATGGAGGAAGTGGAGAAGGGAGACAAGTTTGGTTATAAGAAGGCAGCACACACACAAAAATAAAAAGACAGCACAAAGAATCCTGGTGTCAATGAAAGTGTTCTATATCTTTATTATTGTGATGATTACACAAATCTACACATGATAAAACTGAATGGAACTAAATATATACTACACACACACACACACACACACACACACGTGTATGCAGAGCTGGGTGAAATATGAATAAGATAAGTGAATTTTATCAATGTCAATATCCTGTTGTGATACAAGATGTTGCAAATAAGAAAAAAATGAGTGAAGGGTGCATCTTTGTTATTCTTACAACTGAATATGAATTTATAATTATCTGAAAATAAAGTTTAATTTTAAAAATTTGAGAGGTAATTCAATATTTAGATAGACATGCATGGAGCAGAAATATGGTTCTATTATTATATAATTTCTTAACTGTGACTCCAGTTTAGTGGGTTATTTCTACAAAAAAATAAAAAGACTTAAGAGTTGAGGGAGACTTCTAGGTCATTCCCTTAGCATAAGACAGATATACAAGAGAACAGCAATTTAAAAGTAGCATTGTTACAACAATGAACACAGAATGAATACACAAAATTTGCTGGAGTAATGTCTCAACCACAGGATATTCCATGACTACAATCCATGGTCATGTGAAAACTCTTTTTACGCTATAGTGATCGGACATGCATTTAAATATTTTCCATCTCTCAACATAGCTATAGTCAAAAGAGGAGACACATCACTAACTCATAAAGAAGGTAAAACCCTAACCAATTTGGCTCAGTGGATAGAGCGTCGGCTTGAGGACTGAAGGGTCCCAGTTTCGATTCTGGTCAAGGACATGTACCTTGGTTGCAGGCTCATCCCCAGTAGGGGGTGTGCAGGAGGCAACTGATAGATGTTTCTCTCTCATTGATGTTTCTAACTCTCTATTCCTCTCCCTTCCTCTCTGTAAAAAATCAATAAAATATATTTTTTAAAAAAGAAAGAAGGTAAAAAAGAAACAAAGTTTTTCTTTCTTACAATGAAAGAAATAAATGAATGAGGACGCTATTTTTCAAGTAGTGGATATGCATTCAATCTGCTCCAAAATCATCCGAAACCACTTTTAAAGATGCAAGGTTACCCAACGTATCAGTCAACTTGGGCTACCATAACAAAGTACCACAGAGTAGATGCTTAAACACCAGACATTTATTTTATCATAGTTCTGGAGGCTGAGTTCAAGATTAAGGTGCCAAGAGTTGACTTCTAGCGAGGCCTCTCTCCTTGGCTTTCAAATGGCCAGCTTCTCACATGGCTTTCTCTTTGTGCATATGCAATCCTAGTGTCTCTTCCTCTTCTTATGTGAATAACAGTCCTTTTGGATTATAGAACCACCCATATGGCCTTATTTAATCTTAACTACCTCCTTAAAGGCCTACCACCATATATAGTCAAACTTGGGGTTAGGTCTTCAACATATAATTTGGGTGTTTTGTTTGGTTGTTTTGGTTTTTTTTGGGGGGGAGGGCACATTTCCGTCCATAACACCCAGCAACTGGCCAGCCCTGAAGTATATTAAGTTTTGTATGAGTGCACATATATATGTTACATGTACTGAAAGGGGGCAAGGCAAAAGAAAAAATATAGTTTTTGCATTAGAATTCCAAGTCTATCACTTAAGTGTTCTCAACGATAAGAATGTGAATACCTATTGCACTAGTTGTGAGAATTAAATGAGATAATCTATGTAAAGTACCTAGCATATGGTAAATAATAAATAAGCCACCTCTGCCTTTCCATCCCTTTCCTTAAAAAAATTAATTCTAAGTATTACTCAAATCTAAACATATCTAAAAAATTATGGACACTAATTTATGTCTGTAATTTAATTTTATCATCTTAATTCTCTATCATTAATGCCTCATCTTCCAATTAGAGTGTATATTTTTATATATTTTTTGTCCACCATAATGTTCATTGTTTTACTAACAAAAATCACATAATTACTGAAACACCTAAAATCATACCCTAAATCCTGTTGCGATGTGATTAAACTTGTGGAGAAGTAAACTGTATCTGACAACTATTTTTAACTTGGCTCACAACTGAAATGTACTGCAGATAATTTCAAGATAACACACCTACCTTCTATATACTTGCATATTCAAACAATGAGCCATAACCAACGTCCATACTTAATATTTTTATTTAAAATTAAGATAATGGTGGTAAGAAGCAAAACCTATTGTGGATATATTTGAATCGTGTAATAAAAGACAATCATGCTGAGCCTAAGGAAAGAACTTGCAAGTACTTGTCCTTTCTCCTACTTCCTCCCTTACCACTGGCATTCTAGTATTATCTGATATTACATGTAGATGAAAACATGGAGTAGGCTATAACTTTGGTGTCCCCAAGAAATCTCAACTCCCAGTATTAATGCCCTTGCATATTCAAACAATTAGCAATAACCAACATCCCATACTAAATCTGCACTGGGTCATGTAATTAGCATTGGTCATTGGAATATTAACACACATGAAGAATACAGAGACTTGATAAGTGATAACACAGAGAGTCCTGTCCTCTTGAAACGCTGTTGTGGAACCCAGCTGCCATGCTGTGAAGAAGCTCAACCTAATGAAGTAGAGAGACTATAGGGATGGAGAGAGGAGAGGGTAAGAGAAAGTGAGAGGAGGAGAAAGGGAGGGTGAGAGGACGGATATAGCCAAAAGATGACACATGAACATCCAAGGTGTCTTAATGCATAAGTCTGGTGCCTCAGCTGGGACAGCTGGTGGATGGCATGGCATAACATACACTCTCCCTCTCCCTACCCCATTCCCTACTCCCCCCCCTCCCCCCCCCACCCGCCATCCTCTCCTCCCCTCCTCTCTGCCCCACCCCCTTATGCTCCCTTCTAAGTTTTCCCTTTCTTCTTCCTAATTTACAGCTGTCCTTTTTATTTTTTGTCTGTCAGCCTTTGTCTGGTTTTCAATGACCCTGACCAATTCTAGCCTTTGGTTGTGCTCTGTATTCTTAGTAACTACAGGCACCTCCTTCAACCTCCCTCCAGACCACAGGTAAATAAGAGTTCAGACTCTTCACTAAGGTCAAAAGTTTATACTGATTTAACTCATAATTCTTTTTTTACCTGATAAAATCATTAGGCAATAGGAACCAATAACTTCATGTTCAGATAATAAATTATGCAGCAAGGAAAACATACCTCCTACTTTTCCTCAGACTTTACTGATCCTCTTTGTATCAATGTCTTATTCTTTTAACCCCCATGACCCATTCCTCATACTACACTCATTATATTTATCTTAATCTATCCTGAATCATAATAATAGGTTTATTTAACTTCCTACTAGATCCAAAACTCTCTGAGAGACTCACTGGGAAAAGGAGCATCTTACTCATTGTTGTAATCCCTTAAATTAAGCATCCACTAAAAATATGGTACAAAATCTGGGTCCTGGTCAGCAACCACTGTGTCCACAACTAATCTTTGCAATTCTCACCCCTATTTTTATTAGGAAATAATGACTCACCCATAGTTATAATGCTATCAGTGACAGAGTTAATGAACACTACATGTACTAACATTAACTTTAACAATTATTTGACTTAAGAATTATTTTACTTTTGTAGAGACAGTGAGATTATTTTTTAAGGGGAAAAAGGTATTATTTAAATTCCTTATTTCATTTTCCTTTGTTTCAGGCCTGAGAAGCCTGCTTATTAGATCCAGGGTAAGATCTTGGCCAGATGCCAGGCAAATAATATCAATGGCAAAGCAGGCCTGGTGGAGACTACAGCAAAATGGAAAACTCAGACCCCACCTCAAAGAGACAACCTCCACTGGGCTCTAGCAATCTACTCTCAAGAAGAAACAGCAACCTGTGATTTCTCAAGAGATACTGGAAATTGAGCCTTCTTAAATGTGAAGTCTTCCAATTTCTTAAAAATAGACTGTGATCGATTTGAGAGGAAGGGAGAGGGAGAGAGAGATAGAAAAATAGAAACATCAGTGATGAGAGAGAATCACTGATCAGCTGCCTCCTCCATACCCCACACTAGGGATGGAGCCTGAAACCTGGGCATGTGCCCTGACTAGAAATTGAATTGTGACCTCCTGGTTCATAGGTCAATGCTCAACCACTGAACTATGCTGAAGTCTTCCAATGTTTAAATGATAACAACTAATTACAACAACAGATTTCAAATACACTAAGAGCAAGTCTTATACTAGTATATCTGTTGGATTCAGCTCAAGGTCCTTCTGCTACTGCAGAGAGAGAGAGAGAGAGAGAGAGAGAGAGAGAGAGAGAGAGAGAGAGAGAGAGAGAAGAGCCCGGTGTACAAAATTCAAGTACGGAGGGGGGGGGTCCCCTCAGCCCAGCCTGCACCCTCGCCAATCTGGGACCCCTCAGGGGATGTCCAACTGCCAGTTTAGGCCCAGACATCCCTCTCACAAACCGGGACCCTTGGCTCCTAACTGCTCGCCCCTAACCTGCCGGCCTGATTACCCCCTAACTGCTCCCCTGCTGGTCTGATCACCCCTAACTGCTCGCTGCCTGCCTGATCACCCCTAACTGCCTCAGCCTTGGCCTCAGCCACCATGGCTTTGTCTGGAAGGTCATTTGGTCTAATTAGCATATTACACTTTTATTAGTGTGTGTGTGTATATAATTTTTTTTTTTAAGGTATACTAAGAGACCAACATTCCTTTACTTTCTCTCCCTTACCTTTAGGGAAAATAGAAAAATATAACAAGAATAATGAGAAGCAGCTCCATAAAATTACAGGGAATACCAGTGACAAACTAACTTAAATTTTTTCTTTCTTGAAAAAGAAATTTGTTAGCAGTTTTGAGTATTGAAATTTTTTAGCATAAAAATATATGGAAATAATTTTTTTCTTTTTAAATTTTTTTTCCCTCAGAACTTACAGAAAGGAAAATATTCAAATAAATGTGATAGTTAAAATTACACAAACTTTTCTGGCCTTAACAAAACTAACAAACATGAAACTAATGATTCACCACGTATACAGAAAAACCAGATACAAAATACTAATGGCATTATTATATTTACACTGGTCAATCTACATACTGTCACTTGACTCTCTTAAAACCAACAGCATCAAACTAGCTGGATACAAAGCTGAACTCTATGACCAGGGAAACCCAGCCTAACAAACCACTGTGGACTCAATCCAGTAACTTGAACCTCCTATCATGTTATCAGTAAGTAAGACAACCCATCACCAGTAATCAAATATTAATTTAGTCCAAAACATTTAATACTTTTATGAAAGATTTGTCATTATTTAACCAAGGGATTAAGGCTTCGTTCTTCCATTTAAAAATAGAAATAGAAAACACGAATTTCATCTCTTCATAAACCTGCTTAGCTTTATGAAGTTAAAATAAAATTTTTAATATAATTAATTGTTGTAGACAGGACTTTGGAGTTCAAAACATTCTCTAAAATAGCTATCAGTAAGGGACTCCCTACTCCAACAGAATTAGTAGTCAATTTAATGATAATAAAATTATATTATTGTTATTTTGGGAGACCATTTGTTGAACACTTACTATATGTCAGGTACTGTTACTGAATATGTTCAGGGTTCCCATTAAACCTTGAAAACAACCATATGAGGAAGGTACCATTATCATCCCCATTTTATAGATGGGGAAACTGACCTTTCCAAGATCACACAGCTAGTAAGTGGTAGTGTCAGGATTCCAACCCAAATCTTGTCTAACTTCAGAATTTTGACGCTTAACCACTACACTGTATTGCCTCCAGTGACTCTGGGTTGATATCTAAGATAAAGAAAAGAGGGAAATTTGTACTTCTCAGTGATAAATTTAAAAACATACTAGAAATGGAGGTACTTTTTTAAAATAGAACAAATCTCATATACATAGTCACATAAATATTTGAATTCTCAAATACATATAATAATGAAAACCTCACACAATGAACTCACAAATACAATTTTTCCTATGCAATCATTCATGTTTATTATTAAAAATTGAATGGGAAGGCTCTGTATTCTCTGCTCAATTTTACTCTCAACCTAAAACTGCTCTATTAAATAAATTATACCTTTTAAATATTTAAAACTACAATATACTAAATATGCCTAATTTAATTCAGTTATGAACTGGCATAAGACTATATTCTTTCAGTATAAAAAGTTGTACTTTGTTTATTATAACCACAGTGCTGAGTATATATAGTGGGCACTTTATATTTAACTTACTGATTTTTTTTTTTTTTTTTTGCAAAAAGGCTTGAAGATGTGTAACAGTGTGTAAATTAGAATTGTATCACTCTCTGAACACCTTTCAGGAAAGTCTGCAATACTAGACATGATATAAGTTGGGATAAAATTAGACAAAAAACAAAGGGACTCTATTGAACAATATAAAATGAATACAATACCCCTATACCATGACTGACATAAGATTAACTTCACTTTTCCACCTAAGTACCAAAAGATATAGTCATAAGTCAAAATGGACTAGTATTACAAAATCTTTTCCTAATTTGTTTAATTGCTTCTAAATCCTCTAAAGAAATAGACCATCCCATCCCCCAAAATAATAATACTTCCAGTCTCAACACATGAACCAAATCTTTTTTCCTCTGATACTCACCAAGGTTGTCAAATTCTAAAAGTCAATTAGGACAGATGTGAGAGATTAATAAAACAAGTTTTGCCTACTATACCACTTCCCATCAAGAGGTCCCACCTTTACATATAAATTCATACCTAAATTCACTTATGAAGGGAACAAGAGGGAGATACTAACTCTATACAGAAAAGTCCTTGTTCTATGTATTCTGCAGTACCGTCAACATTAATTTAGAAATATTGCATTGCCCACCAACAAAAAGTGTTGAAGGGAAGCACGCTCTTAACTTTATTTCAACGCTGTACTTACAAAGTATCAACTATTAAAAAAAAATCGCACTGATATTAACAAATGAGAACTCTAAAGCACAAGTTACAGACACTGTTGGAGTATGGGCCCGTAAGCACACCTGTAATTCATAAATCTCCTTTCCTTTCTCGCTGACCCACGTTTTCCTGAGTGATCCAAAGACCTTTTTGCATCGCTATGCTTTCAAGAGGCTGAAGTGTAGATTTGCAGTGCAGCAAAAACAACGCATTCCGACCAAGGCATGTTGCAAACAGTACTGGGGCAATACTCATTCAAACACTCCCATGCAAAGCTTCCCGCACCTCGCTTCAACAAGGAGCACACACACGGTGACACGACACAATGAACCACAGCTGCCTCGGTAGCTGCAAGCTCAGCTGAATCCCCGGACGCCACTCTGCTTGGAAGGGGCAGAACCATATCCGGTTCTCACCTGATACACATTTTCCCAAGCTTCCCATCTTAAAAACTTATCTTCCCAGAGGAGCAATAAACATACAAAGACGCCAGGGAGTATGCCTGTAGGGAAGATAAGCGATCCAATTAAATCCCTACGCACGGAACCTGAAGCCTCCAAACTTTTCGGAACAAATCACAGCTGACAGAACGGGCATGTTTTCCCACTTCTCCCCGGCCCCCGAGCAGCGGGCTTCACTTACTGGTTCGTTGGAGGAGCGGTCAGCGGGATGGCCACCTCTTCTTCCTCGTATTCGGGTCCATCCAGAGAGTCCCCTTCGTCCACGGTTCCCAGGCCCGCCCCCAACGCGGGCAGCTGGGGAGGCGGCGGCAGAGGGGGGAATCCGCCGCCTGCCCCGAAGGGCTCGGCAGGCAACGCAGTGGTCCCTCTGGCGAGAGCCATCTCCCCGCCAGGTCCGGCGGCGGCGGCGGCACCGGCCACGCCAGCAGCGGCGCCTCCCCCTGACAGTCCGGCTCCCCCCAGCGCCCCGGCCCCACACCCGGCTCCCGGGAACCCCGATCCCAGCGCGGCTCCGCCATCCAGAGTCCCGGCCGCTCTGCCCTCCGACAGCCCGGGATAGGGGGCGGCGGCCACCGGCAGGGCCGCGGGGATCCTCACCCGACACGCCGCCGGATAGGAACTGGCGCCCGCGGCCGCGCCGCCTCCCGCGGCCCCGGCGGTCACCGGGCCGCCCTCCTCACCGCCGGCCTCGGCCGCCATCATGTTGAAGCCCGCTCGGCTCGGCCTCGCCCGGCCCGCCCGGGAGCCCCGCGGGCCACCAGGCCCGGGCTCCGAGCCGCCCCGCCCCGGCGCGTCCCCCCTTCAGGACCCCAGGCGGAGGAAACAACAACAAAAGGAGGGAGCCCGTCGCCGCGCCCCCTCCTCGGGCCACAGCCCAGGCTCCCGGGTGACGGGAAGCGAAGTGGGCAAAAAACCCAGCGCCTGCACCGCTGCCGCCCAAACCTTCACCTCATCCACCCACACTCACGCGCACACATGCACAGAAGCGAGAAACTTCCTGGCTGCACGAGAGAGGAAGGGAAGCGCCGGGAGCGCGGCGGGGCAGCTGCCGCCCCTCCGGCCGCCGCCGCCGCCGCCGCCGCTGCCGCTTCACCACCCGAGTTCCGGCCACCCCCACCGCAGCCACCGCCGGTGCCGCTGCCGGGGCTGGGGCCGCTGCAGCCGCCGCATCGTCCACCGGGCTGGGGACGGGAGGGGTGGGGAGAACAGAAGGAGGGGGGCGGGGGAGTGGGGAAATCGGCCGAACTGCTCCCAACCTGGAGCGCTCAGGGAAACCGACGCGAGAGAAAGGAGGGCGGAGCGCCGGCGGAGGGGCGGGGGGGCGGGGGGAGAAAGGGCGGGGAGGGGGGGAGCGCGCGTCTGCGCAGGCGCGGGCGGGGGCCGGGCCCGCGGGAGGAAAGGGAAGAGTCGGGAGCGAAGGAAGCGCGGGCGCGCGCTCGCGGGGACGGTCCGGGGAGAGCGCGTGGCGGCGGGGCCGCCTTTCCCGTCCGTGGGGCCCGCGGCGCGCGCCGGTCTCCCTGGGCTTTGTGCGATGGGCCGGTGGGGCGGAGGAGGGGAGGGCGGGGTACCGAAGCCGGTGGCCGCCGGGCGTCGGGAGAGCCGGAGAGGCCGGCGGGAGCGGGAGTGGGAGAGAGGAAGGGAGGTGGGAGAGGGAAGGGTGGTGCGAGAGGGAAGGGTGGCGCGCTAAGCCGGTGCGGTCCCTGCTTCCTGACCCAGCCTGCGGCGTGGAAATCTAACGGCCGAGCCTGGGAGGAGAGGCTGCAGGTTGCTTCCAAGGTTGAGGCGGGACTCTTCATGTTTTCATTTTTGTTACATAATCTAAATCGCTATATGACCATTACAAACTAAAATAAAATACAGTGCGGCCTTGACTTACGAGTTGAATTGGTTCGGAGACCCAGCTCGTTAAGGAGCTCGTTAACTCAAATTACTCTATCAAGGCAATGCAAAAAATCTGCCCAGAGACAGCTGGTATCTCAACAAACTTGTTAGTGGGAACACTCATAAGTCAAGCCCCACTGTTGTAGGTTCTGAAACTCAAGAAAACAGAACGGATTGGGGGTGCCATATGGAGAAGGCTAAGAATTTTGGTAGCAATAATGGTTGTGAAGTCAGATTTCTACAACTATACACGTTTTCTTCACGGCGCCTCCCTCCCCCACACGCCTCTCCCTCTCTCTCTCTCTACCTCTCTCTCACACACACACACCATGCCATTGCAAGTCTGGTAGGTCTTAATGGGGTGTGAAGAGGAGGGGTGCCATATAGGATAACAGTCAGTGCTCTTTTGTCCTCAGGTGAGAAAGACAGCAGAGCATTTTCCACAATGCATGTGTGATGATGCACAGAGCACCTTCAACAGGACAGATGTCAAGGTCCTAAAAGTGCCAGTTATGTATAGGTTCAAAAGTTACCAATAAATTGAAATCTCACCCTTAATATATCCCAAGAGAAGGGTTTTGTTTTGTCTTTTATACTGGGACTAGAGGCTCGGTGCACAAAAATTTGTGCACTCGGAGTGGGAGGGGAGTCCCTTAGCCCAGCCTGTGCCCTCTCACAGCCTGGGACCCCTCAGGGGATGACCACCTGCTGGCTTAGGCCTGCTCCCCAGGGGATTGGGCCTAAGCTGGCAATCAGACATCCCTCTGGCAGCTCGGCAGCCCTCGGGGGATGTCCACTTGCCAGTGGGGAGCAGACCTAAGCTGCAGTCGGACATCCTTAGCGCTGCTGAGGAGGCAGGAGAGGCTCCCACCACCACCACTGTACTGGCAGCCATCAGCCTGGCTTGTGGCTGAGCAGAGCTCTCCCATGTGGGAGCGCACTGAGCACCAGAGGGCAGTTCCTGCATTGAGCGTCTGCCCCCTGGTGGTCAGTGTGTGTCATAGTGACCAGTCATTCCCAGTCTTTCTGCTGTTAGGGTCAGTTTGCATATTACCCTTTTACTATATAGGATAGAGGCCTGGTGCACGGGTGGGGGCCAGCTGGTTTGCCTTGAAGGGTGTCCCAGATCAGGGTGGGGGTCTCGCTTGGGTGCCTGGCCAGCCTGGGTTAGGGGCTGATGGCTGTTTGCAGCTGGTCACACCCCCTTTAGGATGGGGTCCCCACTGGGGTGCCTGGCCAGTCTGGGTGACGGGCTGAGGGCCGTTTTCAGGCTGGCTGGCAACTGAAGCTCCCAGCCTCTCCTTTTTTTCTTTTTTTTTTTTTTATTCTGGGATTTATTTACCTTCTATAATTGAAACATTGTTGCTGTCACTGGAGCTGAGAGCTGGCTCCAGCTCTGAGGCCACCGCCTGCTGAAAGCAGGTATCTGGGGTTTGTTTAGCTTCTATAATTGAAACTATGTTGATTTCGGAGCTTAGAGCCTGGCTGCAGCAGGCGGGGAACCTTGGCTTCCTCCATCACTGGAGCAAGCAAGCCTCCTGCTTGCTTCAGCTGCGTGGCTGCCGGCCGCCATCTTTGTTGGCAGTTAATTTGCACATCGCCCTGATTAGCCAATGGGAAGCGTAGTGGAGGTACGGTTAATTATTCTTTTTCTCTTTTATTAGATAGGATATATGTAAACTATTATATGCATTCATATAGGTGGAGGAATCATTCCCTTTACTAGTATTTGAAACTACAGTGCAGGTAACCTTGCCTTTTTGGGTTCATATATTGTTCTTATCTTTTAAATTCTCCCAGGAAGAATCCCATATTAAATACCATTGAATATTGAACTTTGAGATCAATATTTTCTCTGCTAAGGATGATCAAACCAACACAGGAGCATATTGAGGATGGGAAGAGGCTGTAATAAAGGTTCAGGGAAAAAGCAAAAGACCACTGAAAGAGGTGGCAGGGTGCCTGCAAGACATTTTCTTTTACTTTAGAAGTCTGCTTAAGCCTATTTACCAAGCCAGAGACAAACTTGATTAACAGTAATCATGAAGACCCCTTATTGGGCTTACCTCTTTTGCCATGTACTCCTTGGGAGAATGGAGATGGACTAGTCTCAAGAGTGGTCTCAGACCAGCATTATCTTAGGACCTTATTAGAAATGCAAATTTGGGTGGGCCATCCCAGATCTTCTGAATCAGCAACTGCAGCAATCTATGATTTAATGAGCCTTCAAGTTTACACATTTAAAAACCACTGTACTGTAGTATGCTAATCAGGAAGGAGGTATGTGATACCTAAAAATGGTTCTGAAAGAAATAAAAATGAGTAAGAAAACCAACTCAGTGTTATTCACTAGGTAGGTGGGATAGCGATGTAGGTATTGGGTTACTAAGTTCTGTGCTATTTTGGAAAGGACGTTAGAAAATGAGAATATGCATAATAAGGTAATTCCATACTATAGAGAATAATGAAGTTCTACAGTTGCCTATCTAAAAACACCTTTTCTTGTGTATATTTTTAAACTTAGATCCTCAGAGTTAGACCATCAAAGTGCCTATTCACCCACTGCCAATGAATTTACATGTAGCCTATGTTTCAAATCCACTGTGTGTTAGCATCCCAATCCTCCAAAACTCCCACCTCAATTACCACCATCAGCCTTTGAATGTAGGAGGTTGGACTGAAGATTATCACCAACTCTTGGGTATCACTGATTTCTCTAACTGCTCACACAGGTTTGAGATCAGACTCACTACTCTACTTTGTAGAATTACCTCCTTCCCTTTTTATGAAAATTCTTTGGCAATTAAAGGCCAATATTTAATGCAGCCCAACACCAATTAAATGCTGAGTTTTATTGCTTTCTAGTGTATGTGTCTACAATACTTCACTATCTATACATATAAAAGCCTAAGCAACCTTTTGACCATTTGACCAGTAACTATGACACACACAGACCACCAGGGGGCAGATGCTCAATGCACAGGCATGGAAACATGGAACAGACTGATGAATTTCAGAGGGAAAGAGTGAGGGGAAGGATGGGAAAAGATTAACCAAAGATCTTCTATGTATTCTAAAGTCCCAGTGTACAGATTCGTGCACTGGAGGGTTCCCTCAGCCTGGCCTGCGGAGATTGGGCCAAAACTGGCTCTCTGACATCCCCCGAGGGGTCCTGGATTATGAGAGGGCGCAGGCCAGGCCAAGGGGCCCCACCAGTGCATGAATCCGTGTACCAGGCCTCTGGTAATACTATACTACTAAAATACTATACAAATACTGCCTCTCCCAGTGCTTGGCTTCCTTTGAACAGCTCTTCATCCTTTTAACCAGTTCTGGAATAGACCAGCTCACATCTTTGGCCATCAATAGCTCAACTAGTAGGAAAGAAATACTAAAAGTCTATTTGTAAATCAATCAAACATTAATTTTACCTTATGTTCAATCTTACAGTTGTATTGCCCTTTTCATCTAAAAAGATTACCACAGCCGAAACCAGTTTGGCTCAGTGGATAGAGCGTCGGCCTGCGGACTGAAGGGTCCCGGGTTCGATTCCGGTCAAGGGCATGTGCCTGGGTTGCGGGCACATCCCCAGTGGGAGGTGTGCAGGAGGCAGCTGATCGATGTTTCTCTCTCATCGATGTTTCTGACTATCTCTCTCCCTTCCTCTCTCTAAAAAATCAATAAAAAATATTAAAAAAATAAAATAAAAAGTAAAAAGATTACCACATATTTTGAAGAGGTATTTTTAAATTACTCCTTTTATTAGACAGATCTTTACTCTTTCTTTTGTACTTTCTTAATCTCAAATCAGTTGTCTTTCTTCAGTAACTTTTTATTTTTTCCAAAAGGGTTAAATGTTTCTACCTTCTTTTGTCTATTGCCTTTTTTTTCTACTCACCTTGATATTCTGTCCTTTTCTCATTTATAGTCTCATGCTCTTTTTTTTTTTTCTGATAATTTCCCCCTCAATTTCTACTGTGTTTTCCTTTTTTCTCCTCTGAATTTCCCAACATAGATATGCTCCTTGAAGTTTCATGAGTCAAAAACTAAAGAACAATTAACAAAAAACAAACAAACAAACAAAAAACCCAACTATGAAATATCTATGTGGAGAAAAGCCTTACAGGGATTCTGCAGGAATTGGTGTTAGGTGTGGTGTTATGTAACATCAGTTAACAAAGGGAAGTAAACAGTCTGTTAATTAAATTCACAGATAATATTAAACAGGGAGGTACTGAAAAGCAGAACAATATACAAAAGAAAAGAGAGGAAAAATAGCTTTTACCTTTAGTAAAACAATCTTTAAGGACAGTTACTACTATGGTTTAATGTTAATCCAAATATTAAATTAAACTATTTAATGAATAAATGATTAAAAATGCTGGATAAAGACTTGTGGGTGAAAGGAATCTGAACATTTAATTAAAAAAAATGATTTTGGCTTACTCTGATTTTATTGGAAACCCAAATATTCTGAAATATTTTGATACTTCAGTGTATGAAAGGTAATTCTTAGTAACCTCAAGGTGTTCACAAGAAATATATGAGTAACACCTGAGGAGAAGATTAAGCAAGAAATGATAAAGAGCTTACAGCTGTGTTTAAAGAATTCCAAATTGTGTTTGATACCCTAGTACATACTTAGCTGTACAAACAGGCTTCTAAGCTTATGCAAATAGTGTCAAAAGGTTTCATTGACCCTGAAATTTGAAATAAAGTCTTTATTCCTAACCCCCAGTATCCCTATTGCATTTGCTCACCTCATCTTAAAATCCTCAAGACAACAAATTTCCTTATTAGAGAAGTGTTTTGAGAAAATAACATTGAGGCAGTATAGGTTAAAGGAAATTATTTTGATGAAAAAGTAAATAATTCTTCAGAGATTGCAGCATGTGGTATAACAACCAAATATGATTTTTGAAAATTATAAACACCATGGGAAAATTAAAGAATAGCACAATCTCTGAGGTGGGAAAATAAACTTCAAAGGAAGCCAATGCAGGAGCCCTCTTGGAACATCTAAACCTATATATGGTTAAAGGTGCGTAGAGCAGTTGGACCTAAATATCCCTTTTCTTGAAAGAAGTGTAGAAAAATGTATTTTTAATTTTTAAAAAAAGTTTTGTCATTTATTTTGCTGATATTTCATTATTCTTTATAAGAAATCTGTTCCCTTCATTATTTCTAGTCTGTTTTTCTTTGCCTACTATTTTCCTCTGACCAGGATCATTTCTATGTTTCCTTTCTGTGCCGTGGTTCCTATAAATGATAGTGACCCAAGGTTGAAGTAGAAGAAAAAAGCAAGTGCAATACTTTCAGGTCAAAGGAAATGAGGGAGTCAGGTGAGTAAGACTCCAGTCCATATTTTTCTCATAATTACCACTCCCATTCTTTGTCTGTGTCAGCAACAATTTAAACATCACCTGGAAGCACAGTCATGGAATCCAACTAACCTTTGACCTCTCTACCTGGGAGTCCTGGAAAGTCTCTAATTTTGGTTACATTCTTAAGTCCACCTGAGAGTCCCCTTCACCTCTAAAATCAGCATATCTAATTCACAAGCCTCTTTAATAGTCTTTAAAATATCTATACAATGAAAGGGTTGAATGGAACCTTGAGTTGAGAAAATTATAAATAAAAGAAGGTGAATGTCTTAAGAACATCAGAAGAAATTGTGATTTATATAACTTTACTAAATTAAAGCCACTTTTCTAAGATATTTCTGACTATAAAAATTCAAATTCACATGTTCCTTTAAATAACTTTTCAACTCTGCCTATTTTCTTAACACAACTTTTTTTTTTATTTTTTAAGTGTCTCTTCATTCTTTTTCTCATTGTTAAAATAACAATGAAATATAACATATAGCAAAGTAGTAATTTTCAAATATCTGGGTTTTTCAGACTACTAAGGCTTCAACAAAAACAGAGACTTAAATTGTTATGAATTGTCAACTTTAACATTTTGTTAAGTGAAAAGTATTTTGTTGTTATTACCATTTCTTACCACTATTTCATAAAAGGAAAGGACATTTCAAGGCAGAAAGACAGAAAAAATGGGGAGACAGAGGGTGAGAGGAAGGAAGGGCAGGAGAAAAAAAAGGAAAGGAAATAATTCCAGATTTTAAAAAATCTTTTGAATTACATAAATGTAGCTTTATAAAATGTGCATTGACAGCAGACCCTTTATTGTATGTTATATCCTTCTTTTTCATTTTTCCATGGATTTACTAAAAAGTTGGTATTGGTTTACAGACCAGGTATCTTAGTTTGAGTTTCCAGAGAAGCAGACTCTGAAAGTAGGAGTATTGTTTTTTGGAAAGTGATCCCAGGAAATTTCAGTAGGACAATAGGGAAGGGAAGGGAAGAAAACCAATGCAGGATGTGTTAATGAGCAGGTTATTGGTAAGAGCATCTGGGGCTCAGTCCCACTGGGGAGCTCTGGGAGATAGCACCGAACCCATGGAGAGTTGTCATGTCTGAGGGACAGAAACCATGATTTTTATTTATACAAAAAAGTCTCTATTTGTCATTGGTTGTGGGCTGCTCCTGGAAGTATCTCCTCCCCAACACTTCCGAACTGTGTGCAAGCATCTCCCATGGCTAAGAGAAAGCCCTCAGGTAGAAAGTTACTGGTGTTTGCAGTGAGAAGCCATTGCATGCACAGAACAGGTGTATGCCAAGTGGGTGTGGGCTTGACAGTAACTTATTTCTGTTAAATATAGGTACTATTGAATGTTGCTATAACTTGAACCACTTTATATTTAATGTATCCTACTCTTTGACCTACTAAGGCTATTTAGCTCAAATGACAAAGACATTCATTCAGGGTTATCAAGGTGTGACTGGGGTGAGAACTCATTTCCCAGTAATGTTTATTATCACAGAAGCGGCGTTGACCAGAGGGAGTGATATTCTAAGAGTATCTACTTATTGCTTGGTTCCAAATATATTTTCTGTCATTTCTTTTTTTTTAACATATATTTTTACTAGATGATATAATAGAAGCAAAAGTGATTATGTATTGGACATGAAATACCTTATTGACAACCAAATGGGAAATACTTAAGAAAAACTATCATGAATATTACAACAGTGTTTTTGAGGAAATAATTTGATTACATGTTGTATTAAGGTAGTCCAAAAGCCATGTCTTGAATTTGTAGAAAATTTTAAAGTTGTCAAAGTGCTTCCTGGTCCATTGTCTCTTTCACAACTCTGAAAAAGTATGACGACATTATTGTCAATTGACAGATCTGTAAGCTTTTGAGTGCCAAAGGTGTGATCAATTTACCTCAAGTGCTAAAGGTTTATAATAAGGATTCCTGGGGAAGTAACATAGAACAGGAAAACTGTTCCACAACAAAATATCTAGTCTCATAGGGAACCGTAATATCTAACTGTTCAGGATCCAGAGAGCTCTGGGGAGCTAACAGGCATAATGCTGTGGTTATGTCTGAAGAATGGGAACTGTGTGATTATCTCCTTGAGTGGTGGCACCTTTTCCTCGACTGAAGTACTCTATCGCTACTTTGTTCTGTTTCTTTGCTCAATACAGCCACTGCTTCTCTTGGTTTTGACTGTACCAACCACCTCTCTTTCTATACCTCCCTACCTCATGATTCCTGCTTACTGACGGCTTCCACTACTTGTTTGCTTGCACTTACAAATTTCTAAGTGCCAGGGAAACAATAGTGAGCCAAATATGCATGGTCTTTGTTTTGCTCTTATGGAGCATACATTTTAGAGTGAGAAAGATATTTAATCAACTGGCCACATAAACAAATGCAGCATTTCACACTGAGATAGATTATATTAAGGAAGAAAAGACTAAGCTGAATGAATATATTTTGTCAAGATTTTATAGTCACTTGACAGAGTTTTTGTTGAGTGTTCACAGAGTGTCGCAGTATAATAATGCAGACAGTAAATCAGCCCCAAACCTGGGATGCTGGGACAGGTAGACTGTATTTAAATCCTTCCTCTGCCCCTAACAGTGGTTCTCAACCTTGGCTGCACATTAGAATCACCTGGGAATCTTTTTAAAATCCTGATTTCTGGGCCTCATCCTCCGGAAATTCTGTTTCTTTGTTACTAATGTTGTGGCCTCACCCCATAACAAAGAAACAATTTCCGGAGGATGAGGCCCAGAAATCGGGATTTTAAAAAGATTCCCAGGTGATTCTAATGGGCAGCCAAGGTTGAGAACTACTGGCTTAGGTTGAGTGTACCCAGAAGCAGACCCTGAGACATGAATTGGATTGTAAATTAGTGGTGATCCCAAGAAACTCCATTGCAGAGAGGAGTAGGGAGATAGGGAAGGGAAGGAAGCCAATAAAGTGTCTGTTGTCAAATAGGCAATCTCTATGGGCAAGGGTGGGCCTCAATTCCATGGGAGAACTATGGGAAACCAAGTTAATCACATCTCAGAGTTATCCTGCTTGAGGAGTGAGGAGACTGGGGGTACTTATCCTCCAACTCCCTTCCATCTTTTGTTAAGGGAGTTTGTAACTGATTACATGTGAGAATCAAAGATGACAGAGGCTTATGTGCTTACTTTCTTGTTTGTTTTTAATGACTCCAATATATTAAACCTCAGAGGACAGAACTGGTAGATTATATTCCTCAGGATTTGCTCCCTGTTTATTTGTAAGAGAATTATATGTCCCCACCCCTGGCCATGTATTTGCAGTGCTGTCCTACCAATGGCAGGTTTGGCCATTGTCAGGTTTGGCCATGTGATTTGCTTTGGCCAATGATATGTAAACAGAAGTGACATATACCATTGAATATTTCTGCCAACAATGTTGCTCTTTCCTACTGCCGTAAGAATAGAAAGTTCTGTGCAGAGTCTTGTTCTTGAATAAGAAGATCCATGCAGCAAAACCACAGGCAAATTTGTCATCCAACATGTAATGTAAGCAAGGAATGAGCCATTATTATTTTAACTAACATTTCTAGGATCATTTGTTACTGAAGCAAAGCTGACTAATTAATAAAGGCAATCAGGCTATAACAAATAGTCAAATATAGTAAAACATAATGGTGATTTGGTATTATGCTAATGGTTAGAAAATGATACAAGTTTATATGGACTAAAATCTGAATTATAAATAAGCTTTTGCTACCATTTGGAAATAACCAAAAATATCTTCCATAAGATTATGAAGATTATTGAAGAATGAAAAGGCTTTAAAATCTTAATTATTTAGGTAACTGTCTACATAGTCATAGTTAGGACAAAATGCATGGATTAATCTACAGAATTCAAACATTCATGATAGATAGGATAAATAATTAGGTTTTTGTTTGGGGTGGGTAATCCTTGGTCTTTTGGACTGAATTATTAGAACTGATTTAGTTTTACCATTTCTCTAATTGCTTTGTTTATTAGCAAATCCAAAAGTTGATGTCTTAGCTAATAAAAAAAGATAGTCATTATATTTCTATATTCTGGGGGATGCTTGAATGAACTAGAAAAGCATGTCAAAGATTTTTTTATTGAAAAATCAAAGAAAATAGAGTAGGTTGAAAAATACAGTGCCAGATTATTTTTCTAGGCATTTAAAAATTTATGGCTTATGCATATAGCCTGACTTGTTTAAAATTGTGCTTTCCTAAGGGAAAATAGTGAGTCTTTTAAGACTTGGCATTAGCCAAACCGTGATATGATTTTGGCCTGAAGTTTCTTAAATGCATTATATATTGATGACTATTTCCTGGAACATTTTGACTGAGGTCATGGACAATATGCTGTTTATATAATCTTTGTTCTTAGATGATATAAGTAAGTTTAGCTTTTAAAAATATTCTATTAAACTAATCATCATAACATCACATGAATAAATTTACCTAGTTCAGTAGTTATTGGAAGAGGATGTGGTAATACTTAATCTTTCCTATATTTTGGAACTATAAAGCCTTCATATTATATTGTTCATCTGATGTGAAGAAAAGTTCTGAATAAAAATATGATTCATTTTCATCTAAAATAATTTGCTGTTCCTTATAGTAATTATTTTTATTTTTAAATTGATTTGAAATTTTCTTGTTTTGTAAATGGAGAAAATAATGTTTTCTTTTATATAGACTAGATAAATGTTTTTAATTAAGGCTATGTCATGTGCTTCTCATAACAATAATAAAGTTATTTCTAAAAGTTTTATATCAGTCTTATATTCTGTCATAGTAAATATTTTATAATTTATATTATTGATTAACTGTTTGATAAATTAGCATTTATTGTTACTTCTGTAATTAAAATAAAATTTTAGCAGAAGATAAAATTAGACAAATCTATGACAAGATTTAAGGATTCTGCAAGGAAAGGACACAGTGATTTAATGGCAGATCTTGTTAGTTGTTTATTCATAAACCTCATCCTAACTCTTTCTTGCTGACTGAATCTTGATGTTGTTCAGGATGACAATGTGTCCAGCTTGAGCAATGAATTCTAACTGCTTCAAGCCAGTCTTTGACAATTCTGTTCCCCTTTGGCACTTAATTGCAACTAAACATGGACATGTCATCCAGCTAGGTTCCTTTATGGCTCCTGGGTTTGTGTCATAGTTAAAAAGACCGTCTCCATTATAAGATTATTTTGAGAAATTCTCTCAAGTTATCTTCTGGTGCTTTTATGGTTTCAGTTTTAAGCTATTTAAATCTTCAATTCATCTGGAATTTCTTTTAGTATAAAGAGTGAAGTGATCATCTACCTCCTTTTTCTCTCTAAATATAATTTTCTCCATTCATGCACTTATTGTCTTTACTTTGCCTTTTCTCCCATTACACCAGTGGTTCTCAACCTTCTGGTCCTTTAAATACAGTTCCTCATGTTGTGACCCAACCATAAAATTATTTTCGTTGCTACTTCATAACTGTAATGTTGCTACTGTTATGAATCGTAATGTAAATATCTGATATGCAGGATGGTCTTAGGCGACCCCTGTGCAAGGGTCGTTCGACCGCCAAAGAGGGACCCCACAGCTGCATTACACACATATCCTACGTTTAAAAAATCTTTGACTTTCATAGTGAGTTATTATTAAAAGGAGGAAGTAACATTAGAACTTTCATATTTTAATTATCTTTGGCATTCAGGGAAAGCTTCTATTATATTTACAAGTTTGGATAATGGGAGATCAAGGAACCTGCTTGCAATGCTTCTTCTTTCCTCCACTACACACAAACGTCAACTGTTGAATGAAAATACCAAGGAGGAAAAAGAGAAAGTTGCATAAATAAATGTGAAATAAGATGATTTATCCAAAATTTTGGAAATTTTTTTGTATGTCAAAGAGATTTCTGACACCACACTTTTTGAAAGTTAAATAGAGGTCTTTTGTATGTTGTGTTTTTAACAAAGTAAGGAATTACTTCCTGCTTTCTGTAGAGGAAATATGCTTCATGTATCCCCTTTCCTCTGAATGGCTCATGATTCTCTTTACATAGAGAAATAGAATACAACCATTTACAGTTATGATCTGATTGAGGAACACAGGTTTAAAGAAAGATCCCCTTTAAAATAATATCTATACCTATTAACAAATTTGAGAAAAAAATTATTATAAAACTGGCAAAACATGAATACTTGTTAAAGCTAGATGATGATGATACTTTGAGGTTTATCATCCCAATCCTTCTGCTTTTAGGTAGGTTTGAAAAGTTCCATAGCGAAAAGAAGAGTGATATTGTAATATATATTTTACTTTGTAAAAAGATCTTTCGAACAATAGGAAAGGAGGTTTTAGCAAGAGATGAGCAGAACCTCATCTCATCAACCAACAATTGGGAATAAAAAGTTATAATTTTCCAAGCATTTAGAAATAACTCTTGCCCAACCAAGAGGAAGGAAAAGCCTGAGAGGAGGACAGTACAAAATGCTCCTGAAGTCCTAGCCAGTTTGGTTCAGTGGATAGAGCATTGGCTTGTGGACCAAAGGGTCCCAGTTTTAATTCCAATCAAAGGCATGTACCCTGATTGCAGACTTCTCCCCAGCCAGGTCCTGGTTGGGGCTCGTGCAGGAAGCAACCAATCAATGTGTTTCTCTCACATCAATGTTTCTCTCTGTTTTTTCCCTCTCTTAACCACTCTCTCTAAAAATCAGTGGGAAAATATCTTCAGGTGAGGATTAATAAAACAAACAAACAAAAAAAACCCCAAGCAAAATGCATCTGAAGACATCTATCAAAAGTTCTTGAAAATGCAATGTCTTTCCATTCGACTGAAGTTGTATTACAATACTCCATTAGTGTGTCTGACTAGTTGTTATGAGTCAATATCACACCCCAACTTTAGGACATTATGTCATAGTTTGTAGCTATTTATTATTTCTTTTGTGAACAAAGGGTCTTTCTCTTCACTATAGTTTTGTGCTGTTAAGGCAAAGTTAGAATAAGAACAGTATGCCATTTAGATTAGTAACCACCAAGATAAATAAATATATATGTATATATTTACAAACATCCCATATAATAAAGAGGTAATATGCAAATTGACAATCACTCCAACACACAAGATGGCTGTACCCATGTGGACACAAGATGGCCAGCAGGGGAGGGCAGTTATGGGGGACCCAGACCTGCAGGGGAGGGCAGTTGGGAGTGACCAGGCCTTCAAGGGAGGGTAGTTGGGGGTGACCAGGCCAGCAGGGGAGGGCAGTTAGGGATAATCGGGCCTGCAGGGAAGGGCAGTTGGGGGCAATCGGGCTGGCAGGGGAGTGGTTAGGGGGTGATCAGGCTGGCAGGCAGAAGCGGTTAGGGGGAATCAGGCAGGCAGGCAGGCGAGCGGTTGGGAGTCAGCAATCCTGGATCTCCACAGGGATCGGGCCTAAATGGGCAGTCCATCAAGGGGTCCCAGATTGGAGAGGGTGCTGGCTGGGCTGAGGGACACCCACCCCACACATGCACAAATTTTGTGCACCGGGCCTCTAGTGTGTATATAAAACCATTTATTTCTATTTGAGTTCTAAGATTCAAATATTCTTTGATTTGAAATTAAGATTGAAACTGCTTGATGTTTATTAAAGGCACATTTGCATTGAATTCTCACTAAAATTTTTCTACTTATGTAGCTTCATTTTTATCAGGGTTCACTTCTGCAAAAATGTTACGTAAAAGAATAAGAAGAAAAGTTTGGTGAATGTGGTATGGTCTGTTCTCAAGCCAGATCTCTCTTGTGAGTGATTCAAGCCAAAAGTCAAAGCATTCCCTTCTCCATCTCTGATTTTTTTTTAAAAAAGACAGTGGGGTGGAAGGATACAAGAAAAATAAAAAATGAAAATTGTTTTCAAGTTGATATGGTCTGAAGTTGAAATAAAGTAAGCACAATGTTATTAATTTCAGTTCAATAAAACGAGCTGCACTTAGATTAGTAAAGCATGTGTGTTAATCATTATAAAGTTATGTTAATTTCATTATCACTGATTCAAGTATTAGTTACATTAAATCAAAAGACATCACATATGGAAAGCCTTCATTGCTCATTCATTTTTCCACTAAGTTCAGGATACAGACAATGAAAAGACCACAGGCATTGTTTTTAGTTAGAACAGCTTGTGTTCCAGATCTACCACATACAAGTTAGATGATTTTAGGCAAATTAAGCTTAAAGAACTTCAATTTCTATATAGGTAATTTCACTGACTATAATTTTTAGTTCTAGAAGTTCTATTTGGTATTTTCTGGCACTGTTTGAGAATGTCAGGGTTTTAGGGTTTCTTTCTTTCTTTCTTTCTTTCTTTCTTTCTTTCTTTCTTTCTTTCTTTCTTTCTTTCTTTCTTTCATGTTTTCCATCACCATTTATCCCTCCCATACCCTCCTCCACCACCGCCCACCACAATCACCGCGCTGTTACCCGTGTCCATGTGTCCATAATTCTTTCTCTTTGTCTTTTCTGTTTTTGCTCAATTCCTTATTACTCTCCCCACCCCCACACCAGAGCTATCTACCTGCCCTTGAATCATTTGAACATACTTATGTTGTAGTCATTATCTAATAATTCTATTTTCTAAAGTTCTTAGGGGGTCTAACTATGCTGTTTGTTGACTTTAAGTCATGATGACTTATTTCCTCGTGTGTTTTGGATTATGAGAACATTTTAATCACAGCTTTCTTTGTGGGAATCCTGCACAATGTACCCTTCTAAAATGTCTTGTACTTTTACTTCCACATCTAGGCTAGATGAAGTAATAGGAATAATATTTATCCTCCTGAAACAACTAAAAATGTAGACAAAATAAATGGAGCAACAGTTTTGTTTTTTTAAAATAACAGACATTGCCCAGCCAGTATGGCTCAGTGATTGAGTGTCGACCTATAAACCAGGTTCGATTCCCAGTCAAGGCGCATGCCCGAGTTGCAGGCTCAGTCCCCAGTGTGGGGCATGCAGGAGGCAGTCAGTCAATGAGTCTCCTCATACAGGTCTCTGAATTTCTCTCCCTCTTCCTTTCTTTCTGAAATCAATAAAAATATGTTTAAAAAAATAACATATTAAGCAACAAAGACAATGATCCCTGAGAGATGGGAAACAAATAAAGTGAGATCCATGATTAAGGATTTCCAGGGAAAGGGTATACAGGAGAAAGTTGGCAGTTTTTTTGAGGTGAGGCGATGAAACTAGAAATGTGGAATATGGAAAGGCCAAGGAGGCTGGAGTTACACATCAGAATATGGGGAGAAGGGGCAGAGGAGAGGGGAGAGAGGGAGAGAAGGAGAAAGGGAGAGACAGAGAGAGAGAGACAGAGAGAGAGAGAGAGAGAAGTTCAGAGATCTCTATGAGAACTTCTATACCAATTAAAAGCAGAAATTGACAGATTTGATTAAAAAAAAGATAGACCTAATTATATACTATCTACAAGAAACTCACTTCAAATAATAAGACATAGTTTTAAATGTAAAAGGATAGCCAACACACATTGGAATGGCTATATTAATAACACTCAAAATATATCCAAAGATAAAGAGAATCATTTTATAGACTGATTTGGTATTTGCTTCTGCAAGTCTTCCCATGAGTATTATTAACTTTGATTTTAACGCACACACGGGGAGAAGAGAATAGGCCGGCTTAGGTGAACCAGAGGTAGGGAGTTGACCCTGAGGCTGAGAATTTCTTGGTTTAAAGGTTTCCAGGCCCTGAGGGTAAAATCTAATCTAATCTAAAATCTGAATGCTGTTCTGAAGCAAATTATGAAGAAACCTTGTTTTCTGACCCAGAATTCAGTGAAATCACAAGATTTCCTGTTTTCTGGTGTCACTGGGTTAACCTTTTTTTTTTTTTTTTTAACCCTTTCACTGGATCCCAGTAAATCCATGTTTTTGCAAAGAGTCTCAGTTTAATCCCCCAAACTCGCCAGGTCCAAGCCTTGCCTTCCTATTTAGCTATGCTTACAGTGAATGCAAGCATATCTCATGCCCCGCCCTAAGACCAACTCACAATCTGTAGCTCTAGTTTTTAGTTTTCTCTTGGTGTTTGACCTCTGAGGATTTCCTTTACTTTCTTGCAAGCTCAGCTATATGCATTTAAAAGTATGTTTCTTATATTTTACCGGGTATGTGTGATATGTGTGTGTTTGGGGAAGTTTTTCAGATATACTAGTAGATTGCCAGATTGCTGGAAATGGAAGTCTGTCTTCTTGTAAGTGAAATGGAAGTACTAGTGGCTATCATAGGATGAGGGTAAGATTTGAAGATAATATTCATGAAATGTTCAGCATAGTGCCTGGAGCAAAGTGACTCTTTGTTGTGGGGATAAGGTAGGGAAGGTCATGGAAAGAATGCACTCTGGAGAATACAAAAATAGGAGAGACAAAAAGGTCCTGTTAATTTTGTAAACTTTCTGTAGAAATTTTATCAAGGCTTGAGAGAAAAAAACTTCCTAATTTGGTATTAGTTAATTGTAATTTTTCTTTACATGAAGTACTCTTTTATGTGAGGAAAATTGTATATAAAATGGTTTAATTATTTGAAAATGACTACTGCTTAAAGGGACTATGTATTGAATAGGTGATTAACCTAATTCTGAAAGAAGGACAAGTTCATCGATATCTTCACTAAAATTAGTATTGAAGATACTGAAACACAAAAGAAAGGTTTTGCCCTAAAGGAACTGAGGATCTGGAGGAAATATGAAATGCATACATACTTGTACAAAAGCATCTGACTATGCTACCAGAAAACATGTGCTTAACAACATGGTAACAGTTAATAAATACTATGGGAAAGCCAGAAGAGGGACGGCACCTTGGTTTAGTTAGTCAGGAAAGACTTAACAGAGAATTTGGTAGGAGCAGGAAGGTAGCCAGAAGAGAGGAAAAAAAGATCGGTGTGGGCATTTAAACAGTAAATTAAAAAACAAACAAACAAAAACGACAAGCCAGCCTAATTAAAGGGAATAATTTGTAAAGGAAGCAGTGGCCCTAGCTGGTTTGGCTCAGTGGATAGAGCGTCAGCCTGCAGACCTAAGGGTCCTGGGTTCGATTCCTGTCAAGGGTACATGCCTGGGTTGGGGGCTCAATCCCCAGTGGGGGCCGTGCAGGAGGCAGCTAATCAATGATTCTCTTTCATCATTGATGTTTCTATCTCTCCCTTCCTCGCTGAAATAAATAAAAAAATATACTTAAAAAAAGTTTAAAAGAAGCAGTGAAAAAGAGGGAAAAGCACATTGAGGAAGGCCCGACAAGTTGTATTTTTAAGTATTAAGAGCAAGTGAGGATTGAGACAAAGTTACAGCACGAGAGACTTTACTCTTTTATATGTGGTCTTACTTCTTACACTAGAACACATGGCCCCCGAGGGCAGCGAATTTGGTTGGCTTGTTCAGTGCTATAGTCTTAGCATTGGACCAGTGACTAACAGAGGGGCCACTGAATGAATAAATGAATGATTTGGCAGCAGCATGGAGAACCAATGAGATGTAAGGAGAGTTTAGAGGCAAGACAACTAGTTAAGTTTTTGACATAAAGCAAGTGTAGTAAGTATGTGAACTAAAGGAAAAGCAAAACCACTGCATGGGGCCTTGGAGGTCCTTGAAGCAAGAGTTGTGACTTACTCATTGTGGCAGTTTTGGAGCCTGGCATGGTGCCTAATGACAGCAGGCCCTTGGTAAATGTTTATTTAACGAATGAGGGGAATAATATAACATAGTGACTCTATTTGTTATGGGGATAAGGTAGGGAAGGGCATGGAATATGACTTTGTTATTTTGTGCTAGTATTCAGTTAACTATTTCTTAACAGATGGTATTGTTTTCTGTATGTGCTTATAAATATGAACATAAGGAAAATGTTCAAGTGGTAACTTTACTATTTGAGCACTCCTTTTTATTTTAGATTCATGGTATTTGAAGGAGAGACCTTAAAGATCATGCCATTCTTTGTTAGCATTTAAGGTAAGGTAGATGAAAAAAGACATATCCTGTTTACAGTTAATAAGATATCAAAGCTCTATTACTTGTTTTTTGAATATGTGTACCTCTTTTCAAATGATAACAGATGTGACCATCCTATTGAGTGCATTTCTTGAAATAGAGCAGAAACTTAAATAGCTAGAACAGGCAGGATACCAAGGAAACAGACTAATCAGGCAGATGGTGACTGTTTCCTAGGGAAAGTCTGAGTAAACCAGTAACTCTGCAACAGTTGATCTGAAAATAAAGGAACATTTGTGGGCACAGAAAACTTAATGTCATATATATATATATATATATATATATATACATATATATTTCATTACATTATAATAAATCATTAGAATTTATATACATATTTTTATTTGTTACCTTTGATTACATGATGAAATTTAGTTGTTTTCTTTATTATGTTTTCTCTTCATATTAAAATTTTGTCAAAAAGCTCTTTTTTATAATTAAGATGCAGCAATAGATTTCTGTTTTTGCAAAACCTTTTGAGCACTTCTATTGGTCTTTTAAAATTATTTAATCATCTTGAAATAAATTGATTTATAATTTAATAAAACAATTTTATAAATGACTGAGCTCTAGTTATATAAAAAATTACAATGAACTGAAATTCATTTGTTAAAGAATAAATTCTGCATAAAAACAGAAGTAAAAACAACATATCCTAGCAGGAAACCAGGAACGGAATAAAAACACAAAAAGGTATCTCTGGCACAATGCCATGAAGGTCAACAACCATGGCCAAGAGCATGAGGTAATGTCAGAAATAAGAAAACACCCTGGCTCAGATCCTTGTTACTCTGATCCTAAGACCATTAATGATGATGTAAAAAATGTAATCTGTATAGTGATTTATAAAGCTGTCATATGTTGCATCTCATTTCTACATTATAACATCCTGGTGAGGCAAAGCAGTTCTTGTTTTCCTCATTTTACAAATTAATAAATATATTTAGAGGAAGTAGTTTGCCAAAATTCATAGTTACTAAGTGGCAGGGAACGAACTAGAACTGAGTCTTCTAATTCTGAATTTAATACACTGTTGGATTGAAGAATGGAATAGCAGGGGAGAGAGTATTATCAGTCAAAGAAATGAATGTGTTTCCATTAGCATCTTAATATATAGACAGACCATAGTTTTCCTGAATTCTTACTATAGCATGCTATATTTAGTTTAAGAAAATAATGCTTGGGGTTAGTATTATAAAAAAAAATTCCTGTACTTAGTTTCTTTCCAAAAATTGTGAAGAGTTTGTATTGTTGTGTAGAAATTTCCTTCCATGATTTTTTTTGTTTTGTTTTGTTTGAAAGAAATTAAAAAGAGCAACCACAAAACAAAGGGAATCAGATGGATCTTACAAGGGTAAATGCTTCACATTGACATCATGATGCTTAAGATACTATCCACAAACATCCAAGTTAATTAGGGAAGGATGGGAAAGATGAATTTGAAAAAGTGTTGAGGGAGAACCAACTCTGGGAAGGGGGAGGAGGGGAGGGGGCTGGAATCTGATGCTAGTACCAATACCCTCCATTCTTTAAAGAGAGAAAACTCCTTTAAGGAGCATAGTTGTTTCATACTTTGAGTATGACTGCTTCCCTCATCAATCACAAAATAAAGGTTATATCTTTGGAAGAGTAAGAGTAAATAGAATCTTTCCAGCATCTCAATATCTATAATGCCTGTAGCCTTCCAGAAAACAAAAGACCCTGATATATTCTTTTGAAATTCTTGAGACTAAGTAGAAATACTAGATTTAATTATTTGCAAAGCATGTGTATATGGCAGTCTTTGGTACAGGTTAATCTGTGTTCTCTACACCATTTTTCTTTCATTTGTGGACAAACCACTAAATGTTACCCAGCAATCCTTGCAGTTAGGTTTGTTCATAAGATTGAATTCTAGCCAATGGAATCTAAGAGAAAGTTAATAATTAATTTATATTTAAATGCTGACTAAGATATTAACAAATACTACTTGAAGAAAGGATCATCTACTTTAAAAAGCATTGCCTTCTATCTTTTCCAAAGTTGATTAAAATTAATTTTCATAATTTATGAAAATTATTTTCTTATTAGGCTCTCTCTCTCCTTTATTAAAAAATGGTTTTGTTTTGTTGTTTTTTTTATTTCAGAGAGGAAGGGAGAGGGAGAGAGATAGAAACATCAATGATGAGAGAGAATCATTGATGCTCCCTTCTGGGAATCCAGCCTGCAACCAGGGCATGTGTTCTTGATGGGAATCAAACCCGAGGCCCTTATAGTCCACAGGCTGACTCACTATCCACTGAGCCAAACCACCTATGGCATCTCTCTCCTTCTTTATGGGGCATAGATGTCTGATGACTTCACCACTACCATGGAGAGAATTGTTGCAAAGTAGGCATTGATTGTATCTTCTCTCCATAATGAGATGCATGTCGCAAGAAAGGGTGCATAGTTAATTCAATAGAAAGATAAATATATTAAACTTATGTATAATAATAAAAGCATAATATGCTAATTAGACCTGATGTCCTTCCAGATGACCTTCCAGATGAAGCTGGGGCTGTGGGGGAAACCCAGGTCCCAGGCTGTGAGGGAAGCTGGTGCCAGCAGCTGGGGGAAGGAAGGCCTACTCTTGCAAAATTTCATGCATCAGACCTCTAGTGTTTGACTGAGGAGATCTGTGAATATGGATCTGACTAAAATCAGACCTTTTCTCAGATGCTCACACTTCACATATAGTATGTGAGGTATGATTGAGGAAAGAGTCTCACAATGTGGAATATTTTTCACTGGTGCCCACATTTGTATGAAGTCGTATCACCACATAGTAGTTCATATGTGCTTGGTTGAATAGAGCAGATGATTATATCTCCTATATTATTTGAAATATTATATAATTAGAGGAGATGTTATCATGAACATATTTTATACAATAAGAGGTTCATACTGTATCTTAGAAGAGTATTTATATTGCTTAGGTTCAGAGCCTACAGAGAAGGTTTATGTGTTATATCCTCATCTAACAGTGCAATCCTCTGGACCCAGGAGTGACAAGAAAAGGGGACTTCATAGGGAAAACATTTTTAATATAAACCAGTGATGGCGAACCTATGACAAGCGTGTCAGAGGTGACACACGAACTCATTTTTTTTTGGTTGATTTTTATTTGTTAAATGGCATTTAAATATACAAAATAAATATCAAAAATATAAATCTTTGTTTTACTATGGTTGCAAATATCAAAAAATTTCTATATGTGACACGGCACCAGAGTTAAGTTAGGGTTTTTCAAAATGCTGACATGCCGAGCTCAAAAGGTTCGCCATCACTGATATAAACCTTTATAAAATATTCATCTTCATATGATATTGTAACTGAAAATGATTAAGTATAGCACTTATAAATACTCCCTGAGCTGCACACCTACAGAGAGCTTCCCAACTTATTCTAAGTTATCTAAATAATTTCAGTGAGTTTGAAATTTGTTACAAACATAAAAATCTTGCACTTTTTTAAAAATTTTGTTTTATTGCTTAAAGTATTACAAAGAGTAGTACATATGTCTCCTTTTTCTTCCCCCCCTTGACCTTCCCCCAGCCTCCCCTACCCCCCAGTGTCTTGTGTCCATTGGTTACACTTACATGCATGCATACAAGTCCTTCGGTTGATCTCTTACCCCCCCACCCCCCGCCACCCTCCCTGGCTTTCCCCTATAGTTTGACAGTCTGTTTGATGCTGCTCTGCCTCTGTATCTATTTTTGTTCATCAGTTTATAATGGTCTTTATTATCCATAAATGAGTGAGATCATGTGGTATTTTTCTTTCATTGACTGGTTTATTTCACTTAGCATAATGCTCTCCAGTTCCATCCATACTGTTGCAAATGGTAGGAATTCCTTCTTTTTTACAGCAGCATAGTATTCCGTTGTGTAGATGTACCACAGTTTTCTAATCCATTCATCTGCTGATGGGCACTTAGGCTTTTTCCAAATTTTAGCTATGGTAAATTGTACTGCTATGAACATAGGGATGCGTGTATCCTTTCTGATTGGTGTTTCCGGTTTCTTGGGATATATTCCTAGAAGTGGAATCACTGGGTCAAATGGGAGTTCCATTTTTAGGTTTTTGAGGAAACTCTATACTGTCTTCCATAGTGGCTGCACCAGTCTGCATTCCCACCAGCAGTGAAGGAGGGTTCCCTTTTCTCTGCATCCTCTCCAGCACTTGTTGTTTGTGGATTTGTTGATGATAGCCATTCTGACAGGTGTGAGATGGTACCTCATTGTTGTTTTGATTTGCATCTCTCGGATGATTAGTGACTTTGAGCATGTTTTCATATGTCTCTTGGCTTTCTGAATGTCCTCTTTTGAAAAGTGTCTATTTAGGTCCTTTGCCCATTTTTGATTGGATTGTTTATCTTCCTTCTGTTAAGTTGTATGAGTTCCCTCTAAATGTTGGAGATTAAACCCTTATTGGTGATAACATTGGCAAATATGTTTTCCCATGCAGTGGGCTTTCTTGTTGTTTTGTTGATGGTTTCTTTTGCTGTGCAGAAGCTTTTTATTTTGATGTAGTCCCATTTGTTTATTTTCTGTTTAGTTTCCAATTCCCTAGGAGTGGTATCAGTGAAGAAATTGCTTCAGCATATGTCTGAGATTTTGTTGCCTTTGGATTCCTCTAGTAAAAAATGTTGCACTTTTGATTGGTTTAAGAAAGCCAATTAGCATTAGGGTAAATTGAAATTTACTAAATAAAATTTACTGAAAACCTTTGTATACTTTGTAGAGGAGATTGAAAAATGAGTATAAGAAAATGGTAAACACAGTCAATGAAATACTTCTTTCATTTGGATATAAATATTTTATGAGGTTTCTTTTTTCAGCTAAAAGTCATTAAAACCATGTACTGATATAAACGAAACAGTATCAGACCTTCAGATCACCCAGTTACAAAGTTTAGATCAGGGTTTTAAAAAATAAAGTATTTTTCATTATAAAATGATTAATACTAATTTTCTGGTGAGAACCAAAAGGTTTTATTATATTAATAAAATAAAATAGATTTAAATGTAGTTTATTTTATATAAATTTTCATCTTTAAAATATCTTTTATAGTAAATATCTTTAGAGTCATATGTACTTTATAAATAAGTATATATTGTAGTATATGCTCAAAATTATTTTTAATTGAATTTATTTTTTAATTTAAAAATTTTTTAAATTATTGCTTATATTCAATATTATTTGTATTAGTTTCAGGTGTACAGCATAGTGGTTAGACAATTAAAAATTCTTGATTGAAAGAAGTGTGCAATTTAAAAAATGAAGGTATTTATTTCAGAAGTTAATTAACAGTATATATATTTTCCTTTATAGAGTCATGCTGCGCTGTGTTCAGGACAATAGCTTCATAAGCTTAGCTGAGCAGTTAGTCTGTAGGTTCCTATCTAGTTTTACTGTATATGAAGTGTTCTTGGTGATAATTCATAGCTACCTTCCTAATCATCTGTCCTTATTCACTTAAGACTTGAACTACTGACTCTCTGCCTTCCTGTACATCTCAATTCCTGTCATTGTTCTTAGTAATTGCAAGAGCCGTGTGAATGAAATACCCTACACTTAGCCTCTCTGTTTCCTGACCTCCCCTCCTTCACTCTCTTCCTCAACATCACCTTTGTCACCTACTCACATGAGCACTGGAATTTGTCATCACCAGTAAAGAAAACGCCTCCTAAGCTTTTATTCAAAGTATCCTACTTTATGACATCACCTCCTATTTTATTTTACTCATTCTGGTCTCTCATTGCTGCAGCTCTTTAACTGTACTATAATCTCCAATATACAGACACCTCTCCTTGTCTGCACTTCTGAACAGTGGTGGAAAACACTAGGCCGACTGATATACTTAAAATTCATGACCAAAACAGCAATGTCCATTCAATACTGTAGTACTCTTGTATGTTTTCATAGTGAATTTGCTTTTCCCTTTCTCAGATGACTGTTTCAATCTTAATACCCTTTCCCTGAGCTTAACTATCCTCCCACCCTAATCTAACCAAACGGAACCTATGCCCTATTGGTCAGAGTGAAGGAAATATCCCTGCCCCTATCAAATGCAAGTCCTTCCACTTTTCTCCAGATTTAGTCCTCTTTTTCTTGTGGACTGGGATCTACTCCTTTACCTCTCACTCTTTGCTTTGGATCATGCCAATTAACATACCTGATGTTAATCCCATGTTTGTTTGTTTGTTTTTAAAAAGTAAACATTCTTCTGTTGATCTCACATTCTTTTGCAGATATTGCTCAATTCCTCTACATCTTTCTGTTAAACATGTTGAACATGAGATTGCTCACTAGCACCTCTTTATTTCTTCCAATTATTAAGTCTTCCCTCTTTCTAATTTGTTTTCCATTTCCACCTCTGCATGCACCAAAACCCCTTTTGTCAAGGTCTCCCACAATCCCCACATTGCCAAACCTGACTCCTCTGTTCTTTGATGTATTGCCTTGACAACAGTTGACACAGCCGAACACACCCTCCTGGAAACATTTTCCTCCCTTGGCTCTGTGACATACTCTTCTGGTTTTCCTCTTAGTTCACTGTTGCTTTGCCAAGGCTCAGAGCTAGCCTTTCTTCAATTCTATCAGAACTTTCTCCTTAAGTGGTCTCATTTGGTCTTATAAATCTAAGTACCTTGTATATGCTAATGGCTTTCAAAATTAAATTTCCAGTCCAATGTCCAAAACTGAACTTTTGATTTTCTTCACAAGTCTAGTCTTCTGCTACACTTCTTCATCTCCATATTTGGCACCACCATTGATCCATTTTCTTAAATAAAACTTAAGTCTCAGCTTTATTTTCTCTTTTTCTACAATTCCCCACATTCTATCCATCATCCAGTTCTTTTGTTTCTACCACCAAAAATACCTGAGTAGCCATTTTCCTCTATATGTACACCATCATCCTAAATTAAGTGATTATAATCTCTATTCTGTATTATTTGAAATAACTCCCTAGCTGGTCTCTTTGCTTCTTTTCTTGTTCTTATTTTTTTTAAAATATAGGAAACAATTAGCATGTAAAAAACAAATCAGCCCTGTCACTTGTTTCATAGACCATTCAATGTCTTCTCACTGTCTTACAAATAGATCTATAGTTCTTAGGCTGGCAAATATCTATCTTTACAAAGTCACCTCCATCTTGTTCTTGATTACAATATGTGAATCCCATTGGCTTCTCTTCTGTTTCTCAAATTTCCAAGTACTTTCTGATGGCATGACCTTTGTGATTCCTGTTCTCTATGCCTACAAATTTCTCACTTTGGCATTATTGCACAGCTAGCTCATTTTTATCCTTTAGGTCTCAGCATAAATGCCATCTCACAGAGAGTTCTTCCTTGACTATTCAAGACATACCTATACCATATGTAATTACTCTTCATTGTATCTCCCTTCACAGCACTTTCATGATCTCTATCTACTTATGTATCTGTCTACTATTTCTTGTTTATGATACATTCACAGAATGTAAGTTCTATGTAGGTAGGAGTTGTATATTATTTATTATGTATCCTTGAGATCTAATACAGTGTTCGGCACAAAATAAATTCTCAATCAATACTTTTAAATAAATAAATTAAGCCTTTTTTTATCTTTGGCTTCCTTGTTGCTAGGTTATCTTGGTTTTCTTCTTACTGCTCTCCTTTCTTAATTGCAGAGAGATTTTAGAGGGATAAATGTTTTATGCAAGATCTTAAAGGAAGTAGCAACTGGTTTGGTGATTACTCGGATAAAAAAGATGAAAAATAATGAATGAGTCATAGATTATGCCAAAGTTTTAGGCTTGAACGGTCTTGGTTTTCTCTTGCCACTCTCCTTATTTACCCTCTTAAGACCATCTATATTATTATTTACTCAGGCTGCCATCACTAAATATCACAGGCTTAAACAATAGAAATTTATTTTCTCACAGTTCTGGAGGCTGGAAGGCCAAGGTAAGATTTCAGTTGACTTGGTTTCTGGTGAGAGCTCTACTCTTTGCTTGCAGATGGCTATCTTCTCACTATGTCCACACATGGCTTTTCACTGGTGCATGCTGGGGGGGAGGGTATCCTTTATGGGCACTAATCCTATTGGATCAGGGTCCCACTTTTATGACCTCATTTAAATTTAATCACTTCCTTCGTGGTCCCACCTGAAAATATAGCCACACTGGGGCTTCAGCACATGAATGAGGAGGGGGACACAAACATTCAGTTTATCACCCCATCTGTTTCCTCAGCAACCTCATTTACATTGACCAAGTGTACTCGTTGGGGCTTTTACACAGAACTTTTATAATGCTTATTTTTGCTATGTCTTATCCGACACTATGCATTATTTTCTGTTGTTATTTTTATGCAGGCATATGCCTTGACACTCCAATAATTTGCATTTTAGTACATACTCCCTCCCCTTTCTCCATACAGGGCCTTATAAGCAGTTGTTTCATATATATTTACTGGTTGGTTGATTAAATTTACATTTCAATTCATGAATTTTCAGCCAACACCAAGTTCTTTATCTCTAGCTGCTGATTATATTTATACCTAAATTGTCTTTTTTTTTTTTTTAAATCCTCACCCAAGGATATTTTCCCATTAATTTTTAGAGAAAGTGGAAGGGAGGGGGAAAGACACAGAGAAAGAAACTTCAGTGTGAGAGAGATACCGATTGGTTGTCTCCCATATGAGCCCCGACCAGGGGAGAGGATCGATTCTGCGACTGAGGTATGTGCCCTTGACCAGAATTGAATCCAGGACCCTTTAGTCCTTAGGCCGATGCTCTATCCACTGGGCCAAATTGGGTAGGGCTGAATTGGCCATTTTTGCCTTAACTTTGTTTTGTCCCAAGCTTATCATTTGCTCAATCACCAGCAAGTCTTCTCTCTCATTTTTTCTCTTTGTCACTGGCATTTTATTTTCCTGACGACTCAGGTCAAAACTTTGGCATAATCTATGACTCATTCATTATTTTTTCATCTATTTTGTCCAATTAGCCACCAAACCAGTTATTACTTCCTTTAAGATCTTGCATAAAACATTTATCCCTCTGAAATCTCTCTGCAATGATAAAAATAACTTTAAAAATATTAGAATAGCTTTAGATTTACAGAAAAGTTATAAAGAGAATACAGTGAATTCTATTATACTCTACACTCTATTTCCCCTTTTGTTAATATCTCACATTAGTATGGTACATTTGGCACAACCAATGAAATGATATATATATGTTATTATTAACTACAGTCCACACTTTGTTCAGATTTTCTTAGTTTTTACCTACTGTCTTTTCTGTTTCAGAATCCTATGAAGGATACCACATTGTATTTAGTTATGTCTCTTTAGGCTCCTTTTGGCTGTGACAGTTTCTCGAGCTTTCCTTCTTGTTGAAGACTCTGACAATTTTGAGAAATACTGGTCAGGTATTCTGTAGAATTCTCCTCAAATGGGGTTTGTTTGAAGTTTTTCTCATGATTAGACTGTCATAATGAGTTTTGAGAAAGAAACAGGAGAGGTAGGGTGCCATTCTCATTACATTATATCAGGAGTAGATGCTGTCAATTTATTGCTGTTAATGTTAACCTTGATTACCTGGCTGAGATATGTTTGTCAGATTTCTCCACTGTAAATTTATTCTCTTTTTTTCCATTTCCATACTATATTCACAAATTCTGGGGATTAGGATATGGGCCTGTGGGGGGGAGGGGGGGATTTTTCCTATCATACTGCCACAGCCATAGAATCAACAATTTCTGCAAGGATTCTAGTTCTTTTTATTGGAGAATAATATTAGAAACCAAGATCTGGGTGGCCCTACTGCTGCGAACATTATTCAATCCTTGTGATTATATCAAGGAGGAAGTAATAATTGGGTGTTAATTTATGTCTAAATTTCTTGAATCTTCAATTTTAACAAGGCAGAACAGGCCTCTGACAGAGTTTTCATCAGGTAAGACAATTTTGTTATTTTTACTCTATTGTTTTAATAGTTATTGATTCTATTTATGTCAAATTATTTTGTTTTTCTATTCACGACTGTGACACAGTTCCTTCTTTGTGTAGATGTATTAAGTAAAAAACAGTAAATGAATTTTAGAAAAAAATTATGATAGTACTAGTGATTTTTAGATAGGGCAAAAAGTAAAGAGGAAATAGAAATGACTGAAGATTGGCAAACACTGACATAGAATAACAGGAAGGAAGCTGACCTAGCTGTCCGCAAGGGATTCTGCCATCAACTTGTCAGTAACCTTGGGCACATCACTTAACATTTCTGGGTCTCAGTTTCCAGAGGTTCTATTTGAACAGTCTGATGGATTTTTTTAATAGCAATAAAATCTGGAACATAATTATATTAGTAAAGCCAAGGGTGAGGTTGAGGTATATTTTGTTGGCTGGAAATATATTTTCAGGCCTATTGGATTTTGTGCATATATATGTTTATCACTGATTTTGGAGTGAGGTTCTCCAGTGATCAAGTCACCAAAGTCCCTCTTCTATATTCCTTACTTTTCTTTCTAACCAAAGTTTACCTGTGCCTTATCACCAACTGCATTCCTCTCAGATAGTTGCTACTATGGAATGCAATCTGGTATACACATTATCAGTGAAACATTGTGCCACATACTAGCCTAATAAATATCCCCCTCTGGAATATTAGTGTGTTGTAACTGTGTACCCATAGAAATGGCAATCCAATGAACCAATAGTTAACTCTGTAATAATGGAATATCTGGCCTAGGGGAAATTTTTGAGAGGCTTTTCTTTTCTTTTTTTTTTTTTCAATTAAATCTTTATTGTTCAGATTATTACATTTGTTCCTCTTTTTTCCCCCCATAACTCCCCTCCTCCCAGTTCCCACCCCACCCTCTGCCCTCACTCCCCACCCACTGTCCTCATCCATAGGTGCACAATTTTGTCCAGTCTCTTCCCGCATCTCCCACACCCCTTACCCCCCCAAGAATAGTCAGTCCATTCCCTTTCTATGTCCCTGATTCTATTATAATCACCAGTTCATTCTGTTCATCAGATTATTTATTCACTTGATTCTTAGATTCACTTGTTGATAGATGCATATTTGTTGTTCATAATTTGTATCTTTACCTTTTTCTTCTTCTTCCTCTTCTTAAAGGATACCTTTCAGCATTTCATATAATACTGGTTTGGTGGTGATGAACTCCTTTAGCTTTTCCTTATCTGTGAAGCTCTTTATCTGACCTTCAATTCTGAATGATAGCTTTGCTGGATAAAGTCATCTTGGTTGTAGGTTCTTGGTATTCATCACTTTGAATATATCTTGCCATTCCCTTCTGGCCTGCAAAGTTTCTGTTGAGAAATCAGCTGACAGTCGTATGGGTATTCCCTTGTAGGTAACTGACTGTTTTTCTCTTGCTGCTTTTAAGATTCTCTCTTTGTCTTTTGCTCTTGGCATTTTAATTATGATGTGTCTTGGTGTGGTCCTCTTTGGATTCCTTTTGTTTGGAGTTCTCTGCGTTTCCTGGACCTGTAAGTCCATTTCTTTCACCAGGAAGGGGAAGTTTTCTGTCATTATTTCTTCAAATAGGTTTTCAATATCTTGCTCTCTCTCATCTTCTGGCACCCCTATAATTCTGATGTTGGTACGCTTGAAGCTGTCCCAGAGGCTCCTTACACTATCTTCGTATTTTCGGATTCTTTTTCATTTTGCTTTTCCGGTTGGGTGTTTTTTGCTTCTTCACATTTCAAATCTTTGACTTGATTCTTGTGCTCCTCTGGTCTGCTGTTGGGTGTCTGTTTGAGAGGCTTTTCTAATGCTCCTTAAATAACATCATTTAGGCAACTACTAGTATGCATGTCATTTGCGTATAACAAACCCAAATTCATTTTGTTGCAAGGCAAGGAGAAAGCCAATACTATAGTTTTAAAAAAAATATCAGATTCTAAATAGAAGAAAGATTTTGGGTTCTAATAGCAGAACACATACCCTTTCTTTTTCAGACAATGCCCTTTTTTTTTCCTCCTAAGAAAAGGCAGAGACACTTTGTTAACTGCTACATTCCCATGGTTTTAGAGTTTATATGAAGGTATCTTTATATTTTCCAGAGGATCAGGTTCCTTGCAGGCTTACTGAAAGATCCCATCTAAGTATATGGTCAAGGTCCATATATCAGTATTTATTAAAAAGTACATGAAGGCATCATTTCACTTCTTGCTTTAACTTTAGTCTAGAATTTCCGGTACTGGCACTACTTCTGCCTCCAACCTACTTTATTTTCTTTTAAAGGAATCCTCTCTACCCCAAGGCTAGTCTCAACATAGTCCCATCACACAGGTATACTAGCCTTTAGGTATGGGATGGCAAAATATTTGCCAGAAATTCTCTCTGTTGCTTTTGGCATTCCACCAGATGGCAACTCTGAAGGACTCACTGAACAATTCAAAGAAAGGCCTTTTTTCTTCTTCTTTCTTTCTCTTTTTTTCCCTGGATACATGTTTCATTGTCCTCTTCTCTGTACCCTTAGTCAAAGGTTGATTTTGGGACTGAGTATTCCTACAAATTCAGCCTACTTTCTACTGAGATCAATGTGGCCTCCCTTAACTATGTTTTTGCTTGGCTCTGCTGTATGTGATTTTGTTTCTCCTACACTAGACAGTTGTTATTTCTTCTTGGTTGGATAGCTTCCCAGTAAATTCCGAAATTGAAAAACAGGTTGGATTCATTTAGTCCATGTCTGTCAAGGTCAGGTTCTTTGGGTGGAGGAAATAATTTAAATGAATCTCACCCATTTTGTAACAGCTCCATCAAAGTTACAAAATAAGGGAGATGGATTTTGAAATTGCTGTCTTGAATGTATACCATGGCAAAGCCTACTGCCAACTTTTTCATTATCTTAAGTGTCTATTTGTCAAGTCTAAATTCCAGCTTTTTATCACCATTTATTAGTAATTACTAAAATTTAGAATATGAGACTTCAATGACAACTACTTCTGTATACTCTATTATTTGTCCATATGTGCATTTTTATTCATAGTTAAGAAAAACATTATAAGTATAAACCACCTGAAATATACATTTTGTATTAGGATCACCCCCAAAAGGCACTGGCAATGTTAAAAAGAGCCTTTTTCCCATGTATCCTGAGATGCTAAACTTTAATTTCTTAATGGGTAAATTATTTTTCATAGATAGCTGGACCAGGGGAGCAAGTATGATACTGTAGGGAAGAGGAGCACTACTAGCACTTAGGAAACTGTTGTTACACTCAGTTACTCAGTTGTACTTTAAAAAATCAAAAGACACAGTTACCATTATTATTCCTTAAAAAAATTTTAGCCATTGTTCATAACGTGAGTTTCTGGGACTGTTTATCTAATTTAGAGAACTCAAGAGAAGGTTTTTGCCAAGTATATTCATAATAAAATAAGAATGACTAAGAGCTTAGTTGTGATTATCTGTGCTTTCAATCTCATTTATTTTTTAAATGAATATGAAGAAAAGTTAAGTAAAGTAGAAACCCAAGGAATTAGCTAGACTTTATCTAAATGTCTCATACCCTAATATACTTAATTTTTTTTCAAAATGCATTACTCCAGTTCACTGAATTATATGCTGTACTACAGACTTTATACTTTGGCTTCTAGGCCTGATTTTAGTGAGCTTGGTAGGAACTCACTAATTGGGGACCAGTGAGTTTGGTACTTTTGAGCACGAATGATACATACAGTGATCAAAAATACATATTCTAAATGCTGTCTTTTCTCTAGGGTTTTAGACAAGTTACTTCACCTTCCTTAGTCTCAGCTCCTGTATCAATAAAGTGGGAGAACAATGCCCACAGTATACAGAAGCTTTCTGTGAAGATTAAAGATGTGTAGAAAATTCACAGTACATGGTAATGTTGGTGTTTAAAAATGTTATTAGTTGTAATATTCATTTTAAGTAAGGGTGAGCTACAAGTTTGGTCAGCATTATTCCTAGATTTGGTAGCATATTTACCATTGTTCAAGTCAAAGCCAATTCCCAATTTCTAGCCCGATGGCTGGACATATTTTTCTGCTACTGTAACAGTGTTGGAGCCATAAACCTCCTTTTAATTACATGTATGCAAGTGGAACAATTAGTAATGTCTTTGTAAAGATTACAAATCTATTTGTAAAATAAATCAACCACATAGGAATTCCTTCAATACCCATTCACCAATACACTGATGACCGGTTCTTTTACTTTTACATTCATAATGTAATTTCATTTCTAAATAAACCAACAATTTCTAAAAATACATCTGACTCACAGTTGTCAATCTATATTACTATGAATGTATATGTCATAAAAATAGAATAAAAGGCTTTTTTTTTTCTAATTAGGAAATTGGTGGTGATGTTTTCCTACACCACCCAAACCCACAGACTCTAACTTCCATAGACCTAGGACAATAGAGTTTATGTTAGAAAATGGTGGGACTGTTCTAATTTATAAGGTACTTTCTTAGAATTTGGATTTCTTGGTATATGATAATGATTAACTCTTTCAGGATAGGAAATCAGTTTCTTAAACTCTGAAGCAATGTGTTCTGATGATTCATCATTATCCTGAGTGAAAAACTTTCTGTCCGGTGAAATTAATGTAGTCAGTTCCCAATTTAACCACAGGTCACTATTTAAAACTTTGTTTATGAGTTTGTATCTGAACATGAAGCAAACATATATTCACAGAGAAACAATTTTGTAATGTTAAGACCAGTCATAGATGTGGTGCAAAATTGGAATCTTTAGTGACAGCTAAAGTATTCAAGATAAAATTAAATATAGGGCTTTCTGTCTTACAGATATTTGTGTGGTTATAAACCTTGAGCAAAGACTGCAAGGTTTTTATTTACTTTTTTCTTGAGAGAGCTCCAGCAAGGTCAAGTTCTACAAAGTCTTTCTTTCCAGAAAGAATAGAAAGTAGTTAACTGTCTATAGGAGCTGAATTTCATCACTGCTTAGAGCCTTTGTTCATAATCCACTTGTGGTCTCTATGTGTTCCACCTTACTATTTGGCTTTATCTTTGGTAGTACAAAAGATGTACTTCACTAGGATTCTAGTTCATTTCATTTAAGTATTCTTCTTTAATATTTTTTTCTTAAGTAACAGGGACATTTCTGGATTAGTAAGCTCTTGGTTCTTCAGAGAATGTAATGGGAAATGGATGATGACTGGAAAATGCTAGGACTAAAATGTCTTCCTTTACACTTGCAACTTCGTTTATCAATATTGTGTTCTCTGTCAATATTAAGGGAGCATGGGGTTCCAGGAAGAACACAGCTGGCCTCATGAGAAACATTGAGGAATGCTTTGTGCTTGATTTTGAACAGTACACTTCGTCAGAGGGATCCTTCTACCAGAGTGTATTCTCTGTGTCCTCTGCAGTGTGCACTAGGATTGAATGGAATGGATTTCTCTGCATATATTCTGGACATACGTTCTCACCGTTCTGCTGTCCTCCTGGCGAAATCTCTCTCTCAACATGTTTTGGATACTTTTAGAGAAGTGTATCTTTCCAGTTTGTAATGAGGAGGAGAGCAGTTTCTACCATTGATTTTTCTCAGGGCATAATACTAGTAATTTTCCAAACTGGTGTATTGTTAGGACCCCATTGCAGTGCTTGATTAAGAAAAGTATATGCAAGATGGTAGGCAATACTGTTGCCTAAGAAATGCTCAAGATTTCAGTGTGAAGAAGGTAGTACAAGCATATCCTTTAAAAAGCTGAGACCATAAACACTTTTTGGGAATCTACAGAACATTCACAAAAATTGTCACATACTAGGCCAATGATGAAGCTTCAACACATTCCAAATATCAACATCAGGCTAAGTGCATTTTCCTAGCTAGAAAAGTGTGTTATAATTAGAAATAAATAACAGATGAATATCTTTTAAAGTTCTACATGTCTGTAATATAAGCAGCAATATTGTCTCTAGGCTGCTAATTCTGCTTAAGGAATTTTTTTAAATGACAGGAAATAAGAGTGTCCTTTAATAATACAATAAATTATCAATAATCTAACATAGGTGAGGCAGTGTTTAGTGTATAATCTCATTAAAGAAAATGCTTGGGCCCTGTGGTCAGGAAAATCCCATGTTATTTTTCTGTTCAGGTATTTGGTGAAACCAATGAATTATTTTCTTTTTTCTTGTGTATTTTATATTTCTATAATTAGCATATGTTATTCTTAAATGTGAAAATGACAAAATCTCAAGGAAAATAAAGAATATACTTCGGACAAAAAGCAGCTTCCAAACCTACTCTTGGAGAGTAGCTTCTATCAGGAACAATCTAACTTATTCCTGAAAGTAAAATGTTTTTGTAACTCAGTAATTCAGAGAAAATCAAATCTGATATATATATATTTTGGTTTGGTAAGGAAATTATACTTAAAAAAACAACCACCCTCAGTTTTCTTAGACGAGAGTAAAGTCAGTACTTTCTCAGCATTTCGTTTTAAGTGGGGCAACTAGATTCATTTAAACTCAACAGCCGAAGTAAACGCAACAGTAACTGCTTATGGCCTACTCTGCCTATGCCCTCTGAGCCCATCTTGAAGATCATCTATAGCTGTGGTGGCCAATTGCAGGACCTGCCAACAGCTTCCTGCCTCAAACACTTACATCTTTGCCTCGGGGCCTTCTCTGGCTAGTTGGAGGAATGCTTGGCCTAAGAATAGGGCTGGCTTTGAGTTAGCTCCTTAAGCAGAATTAGCAGCCCAGAGACAATATTGCTTTGAGTTGGAGACTTTGAGTTAATCTCCCCAGGAGCAACCTTCAAACAAGAGATTTCTACCCCACTGTCCTCATCTCGGAATAGAGTTCTACATGGTTTCTCAGAGGATTGTCAGCGGACCTGAGGCCCTGCTCATTTTCCCCAGCTTTATTGATGTATAATTGACACATAAAATTGTATATATTTAAAGTATGCAACAGCGATGATTTGATTGACCAGAATTGAACCTGAGACCCTTAAGTATGTAGGCTGACTTTTTTGTGTTTATTCTGGAATCCCACATGTCCCTGGCATGTATAAAATTTACATATTTTTCTAGGTCTCAAGTAGATCTGAATATTACAGGAAAGACAGCCAAACTCTCTACAGAACAAGGCAGACTAATTTCTCTAAAACGGCTATGGGAAGCAGTCACTGTTTATACATTTGCGGATCCATAAAGGCTTCAAGGAGGAGGTAGTAATAAATTAAGTGTTAATATATGCCTAAGATTTTGGGAAGTTGAGAAGGAGAAAAATGACATTCCAGACAAGTAAAAGAAAAATAGCAAAGTCACAGAAGTATTAAGATACTTATTATTCTGGAAGAAAATGATAGCATTCTTAGGCTAAATCTTGGGATGCATGAATCAGGAGGTGAGAAAGCAAAATAAACCTAAATTAGTCCATGGCAGCCTGGTCATTTGAGGAAGCCCTGAAGAGGAGAGGAAGAATGTTTCAGAACTGTACACATAAAGCTATTTTTTTTTATGTGACTTCTAAAAAAAATCTCGCCCACGCATTGGCAGTCACTTCCTTTGCTCACATTATTTTGAAAGTCTGACTCACTAATACAGCATTTCCCCCCCTCAAACTAAAGACATTTATAATTTTTTCTTTTATTTTTAAAGAGGACAAGGAAAAGAGACAGGAGCTCCTCTTCTTGCCTGAAGTTTCACTAAATGTTTATATCTTGTGTTGTCTACTTTATTAGAGTTCATTTCCTTAAACCTTTCACTTTGAAGCTATCATTCAGCTCCACTTTTTCCTGAAGGGGACTGTGATGTGAGTAGCTCATTCTCTTTATCATATAAATACATTTGTGGACAGGAAGATGCAGGGAGGCCAATGAAGCACTCCTGGTGTAGAGCTGGGTAGGACAAGCACTGGCCGGGAAACCAGGAAACCTAGGCTATAGCTCTGGATCTCCCTCACTCCAGCTTTTTGGCCTTGGGCAAGCCATTAACATGTTCACTGCCTGTAAAATGATGTGTTGCACTAGGAGCCCTCCAAGATCTCTTCTAGCTCTAACCTCATTTGATTAAGTAAAACTCAAAGGATAAAACCAAGTCTCTTATGCATGTCACAAACATACACATGCACATGCGTGCAGACACACACACACACAGCTGATGACATAACTTTTCGGGAAAAAACAACAACATATGCAAACATAATTGCCACTAGTTCCTTTAACATTTTCTTATAACTTATTATAAGTTCCATCAATTAAAATAAGCATAATTATGTTCATATAAGTAGTAATTTTCTAATATGCCTATGATGGCAGGAGGCTTGAGTATGTTCCATTAGTTGCTATATATAATAGAATTTCATTAAGTAGTGAATCACAAGCAAAAAACTAGACTCTGAAAGTACTTTATTCTCCAATGAAATGTAGATGTTATTAATAGATGATTGTTTTGAGATCTAGTGTTCTTAAAATATTATTGTAGCACAAAACAAGAGGTTAAAAAAATTTGGTTGCCTCTATATTCATATACTCTGTATAAAACAATAGCCAGAGGGGTAATCATTTTTATTTTACTACTTGCTTCTTTTATCATGTACTTTCTAAATCAAATTGTTGGTTGTTTTGCTTTTTAATTGAAAAATACTTGAGATGGTTCTGAGTGGTTTTTCTCTCTGTGAGAACGATAGAAAGCTTTTAACTTATAGAGGAAGCACTGTGGAAGAGTGAGCTCAGGGATGGGGAGAGCATGAAGGAGAGTCCTTGTGCCCAAGGGCAGCTCCTGGTCGAGAGCACTGAACACAGCCGCATTCTAATCTTAACATTTTTTTAAAGTTTTAGAAATCTGAAGTGAGTACCAGTACTATCAAGGGAACCTGGAAAGGAAAACTGCTGGGCTCAATAAATATATGTATTTTTAAATCATGTTGGATTTTAAAAATCTTTAGTCTGATTATTTACGTTTCAGACAGTAAATAGTTCAGGGGAATACAAAACAAGCTATACTTTGAACCTGAGGGTACAATGCAAAATAAAATGTTGTCTTTCTAAGACATTTGAAAATACGTCCAATGTCTTCTTAAAACAAAATTCTAGATCCACAAACATTATATTAGTCACAAAAATGTTTTTTTGTGTGTGAGAAGTGGTAAGGAGGCCAGGAAGGAAACGTGAAGCAAGAAAGAGAATTATATTCACAGAACACTTGGTGCCAGGTAGCTGATTTACACTTTATATTTGTTAATTTACATAATCCTCATAAACATTTGATGAGGTAGGTCTTTGTTTTACAGTTTATAGGACTGAAATTCATCAAAGTTATTTAACTTGCCATGATACTTATAGTGGTTAATGTCAGGGATCTCATTTGATTTCAAGAACTGTTCTTTCTAACACTATGCTGTTCTGCACTCGATTATACACCTTTGCTGGGATTAAAAGCACCTACTGTACATTTATCTTCAAAGAATCAGATCATTTAATTTTAACACAAGCATGGAACAGGTCCCATAACATAAGCTCAATGTTGTTACTTACTGTACACTTGAGTATAACAGGGTACACTTGTTAGGCTGGTGGGACCACAGTGTAGTTGACTGAGGGTTTGATGTACTTGATTGGAGATACTGAGGACTGGACTTTCGAGGGCCACTGATTGTCCACCAGAAACCACTCAGAACCTGAGGTCCAAGCCTGTTGCTTATTGGCAGGCCTGGACTAGGGTGAAACAAATGAGGCATCTGCTTTGGGAGTAAAATTTAAGAAGCATCCAAAACTCGGTAATCAAGATAAATAATATTTTAATGTAAATTATTTAACTTAAATTATCACATTAAGTTTCTTTAAAAATCAAATAAGCAAATGACAGCCATGGGCCAGCCACATGTTTCTATTAACACAAGGGCTCTGAGTTCCAAATTGTTTCAAATAGTGGCCTTTCTTTCAGGAGTCTACAGAAGAAGAAAGCTCTGATTCTGAGTAAAATCACAACTAAAGATTACTTGATGGGGCCAGGCAACCTATGTTTGGGGACCTGGAGACAATATTTTCTCTTGTTCCACCAGCGGAAATCTCCTACCTTCTCAGGGTAGGAGCTAGACTTAGGCAGGGTGACCGAGTGCCCAGTTTTCCTGGCCTGTCCAGGTTTTAGCAGTGAAAGGACTACATCCCCCAAATTCCTCAGGCCAAAGTGAAACTGCCGGTCATCCTAAGGAAGAAAATGTCCTTACAGTTGTACTATTAGAAAATGAGAATACATGGACACTCTGCTTGGGCTGACTTTGAGAGTTTAACATGGGTGACAGTAGAATATTTTAGTCTAAATTTGACTATTACAGTTAGAGTCATGCTAACCTGGGTGAAGTCACAAGGTGATGTAATTTGTGTGTCCCCAGGCTCCACCAGCCTCCACCACTGTATGGGGAATCACAGTTTCAGTGAGTTCTCTGGCAGACACCCCACCTGTTATATTTGGCCCTCCAGCTCACTTCAGAACCTGTTCTACTTATTTCTGAGGTCCCCAGGGGGTATTGCACCAGTGATACTGAGCAAGTCCTCTTAGGCTCCATTGTTTGACATGGACATTGGTGGCCATTGCTGCAGTGGAGGGGTTGGGGTTTCTGAAATGGCCATTGTCAACACTTCCTGCAGGATGGCCTCCTGCTTTATTCAGTCATGCTCATTGAGTTTAGGTTTGTTTTCCAAGTCTCTCTTTTCACTATGCTACCTGCACCCTTCCCCTCACACCCTCTAGTTTGATCTGAATGAACACCTAATAGACCTTTTAAATAGTTACTATGAAACTGGAGAAAGCCGTTTCAGGGATCTTTGAAAGGCTCTGTACTAACTCTGTATTGCTTTTCTTAAAGAAGACATCTGGGTCTATGCTATATAGACTGAATTGTGTCCCCTCAATTTCCCATGTGACCATATTTAGAGATAGGGATTTTAGGAGGTCACTTGAATTAAACACATTCATAAAACTGGGATCCTAGTCCAGTAGGATTGGTGGCCTTATAAGATTTGGGAACATTTTTACTACCCATTTCACAGTACTACCTGAGATTAACGATAAGATCTTGCATTTGGATGATACTTGCAACCAAAACAGCTTGATACTGGAATAAGAACAGATTTATAGATCAATGGAACAGAACAGAGATCCCAAAAATCAACCCACATCTTTATGGTTAATTAATATTTGACAAAGAAGGCAAGAGCATACAATGGAGTAAAGACAGTCTCTTTAATAAAGTGTTGGGAAAATTCACAGGTACATGCAAAAAAAAAGAAACTAGACCACCCCCTGACACCATACAGAAGAAGAAACTCAAAATGGATAAAAGACTTAAATGTAAGTTACAAAAACCATAAAAATTCTAAAAGAAAACATATTAAAATCTCAGACATCTCTCTTAGCAATATTTTTGCCAATATATCTCTAAGACAAGGTTGGGGGGAAGGAAAAAATAAACAAATGGGATTACGTCAAACGACAAAGCTTATGCACAGCAATTTTTCTTCTTAAATGTCTGTGTTAGATGTTAGCTCACTTTAATCCCCATTTTACAATGAGGCAAAAAAACTTGCCCAATGTGTCACATTTAGCAAATGTGACTACACAGAAGGGTACCCAGGCTTTTAGTTCCATATGCTTTCTCATCACATAGAGAAGACAGAAGGAGTACACCTTTAAGGGTACAAAAGACTGGTGGTGTGTGTGTGTGTGTGTGTGTGTGTGTGTGTGTGTGTGTGTGTGATGCAGCGTGTGGGGTAGACCCAGAGACCAAGATCAGAGGACAAGAACGGAGACAAATTGTTAGAGCTAAAGGAGAACACTGCTGTTTACAATGACCTACATTGATTGATCAGTATTCAAAACATGTTTTAAAAACTTAAGATGATATCTAAAGTATATTTCACAGTTTTCATTTATGCCTGAAATGCCATAAAATTTAGAGTTTGTAAGGGGATTTATTGTTTTCCCTATTTCTTATGAAACTCTAAGCTGTTAAGAAAATTAAGCACAATGCTAAAAATGTGTCATTGTTTTTCAATAGTTCTCAGCTCTCCAGCTATGAATTCTAAATATTAGATAGCAATTTTTAGTCTTTGTTCTCATGTATTTATCAGATATTTTATTTCTGGGATGTACAGCTGTTAACTGCAAAACTATTCTTCTAAGTATCAACCTTTAATCATTTAGCCATTTTATTTCTATTTTTTCCTCCAGCAGCTGTTCTATTGATTGTCTAGAAATCATCCCTTCTATGTTTAGAATTAAAACGGGAAGTGAAAAAAAATATAAAGGTGATATATATAAAAAAGGATGATAACAACATAAGAATCTATGCTATACTCTGAGAAACTGAAATGTATATTCCCTGTAACACAGACACACATTTGGAATGCACATATACACTCTTATGAATTATTGGCCTTATTTAAATAGTTTAGGACAACATCAAATACATTAAGTGCATACTACATACTTGTTACTTTGCTAAATGCTGAAACACAGTGTCAGGAAAATTATTATCCTGATTTTACAGTTGAAACACCTGAAGCTCAGGGATGTTAAATAAGCTAGTCAAGTTCCCACAGTCAGGATATTTCAGAGACAAGATTGGAATTGTCAATCACTTTCTTATACACCAGCAATGAAAAAGTGGATTTTGAAATTAAAAAAACACAATACCATTTGCATAAGCACCCCCAAATGAAATACATAGATATAAACCTAATATGTATAAGACCTATATGAGGAAAACTACAAAAATCTGAAGAACAAAAATCAAAGAAAAACTAAATAAATGTAGAGATAGTCCATGTTCATGGAAAGAAGACAAAATATTGTCAAGGGTTGAGTTCTTCCCATCATCATTTATCGATTCAATGCAATCCAAATCAAATCTCAGCAAGTTATTTTGTGGTTATCAACAAATTAATTCTTAGTTTATGTGGAGAAGCAAATAACCCAGAAAAACTACCACAATATCGAAGGAGAGGAACAAAGTTGAAAGACTGACACTCTCTGACTTGAAGACTTACTGTAAACTTACAGTAATCAGAGATTGTGGTATTGGCAAAAGAGCAGACAAACAGATCAATGGCACAGAATAGAGAACCCAGAAACATACCTCCATAAACACAATCTTGGACAAAGAAATAAATGGACTTCCACAAGCAAAATAAAAATGAATCTAGACACAGTTCTTACACCCTTCAGTATCTATTCCTTTGGAAACTACAGAGAGCCTATTTTCTTCTTTTAAGTAATTAAAAGAAGGACTTTGGAAACAGATGATCTTATTTAAATTTCAACCTACATTTTTTTTTTCATATGTCCAAGCAATTTCTGCAGTTGACTAAAAGATGCAAGCCATAAAAATCAAAATAATATTTTCTTTAGAAACTCAGGAACATACAGAAATCTCAGCTGAGATGCTGCTGTATCCTGCATTTTGACAAGCAACACAATTCAAGGCTTTTATATTTTATTCAATTAAGATTTAACAAGAAAAGATCTGAAGAGGCTAGTGATATAATGGATCTCCTAGGCGTAAACGGAATATGTATTCCCAGTTTTCAATTATAGAAGAAACATCTATGCAAACATCAACCATGAAAGAATATGAACAAAGCCTTGGGCAATTGAAATGCTACCAGTTATAACACAAAAGGGATAAGACATATGTTTTTGTCTTTTCAATCAATTGCTTTTTAATTATTAGAAAAACAGGGCATTTTATTGAACATCTGTCAGTCATATTTTTAAATAGTTCTTTAGACTATTTTTATGTTTAACTAAAGGTTTGTTTTCATATTACCCTGAACACTATTCATTTGGCTAAAAATACAGAATAAAGACTAAATATATTAATTGAAATGCAGGAAAAGTGAACATATAAGTTGAGCCGACATGTGGCATAAACTAACTAAAAATCCAACAAGCTTTGGAATGTATCCATAAATAAAGCAAATGCAAAATGTAGTCTTACAGCAAAAACTCAGGGTTACCAAATTCCTAGCAAATGGAATAAATAAGCATAAAAACTTTAAACATAAAACATATAATCCAGGGATTAATTATTCACTTCACAAAATGAATTTATATTTTACGAAAGTATTTTTAAAAGAAGCCTTTCACTTAAATATTAAATATATGACTCAATTTACAAACATTTTATTTATTAATGACTTTAAGGGGTGCTATTATTTGTTTAATAGGAGCTATTCTTGTGTTGAACTGGGAGAGACACTTATAAAAATTTTTTGAATGTCACTCAGAAATATTTGAATCTTATAGGTGTCTATTTCTTTGCTTTCAGTGAGGGTGGTGATACAAAATTATGTCATTTTTAAATTTGATAATCTAAGAGAAAAGAGATCAGTGCCCCTGATTAAGTAGTCAGGTATCGCATGTTTTAAAAATTCTTGTGGCACTCCAGTGTGCCTGCCATGGCACACAGGTTGAAAAACTCTTATTTAAGTAATCAAAGTCACTCAGCGTGTTAGAAATCCAAGTAAAACCAAAGCCTCAGGCTTCTACTTACAGTTCAGTGACTTGCCCCTTCTGTAACCCATTTACTGAAATATACAGGGTGGGGCAAAAGTAAATTTACAGTTGCTCATATGGAAAACAATATAATAATTAACAAATAATAATATAAGAATAAACTGGTGTTTTGCGTAGTCACAACTGTAAACCTACTTTTGCCCCACCCTGTATGTGATAGTCACTGCATTTAAGAGTATATATGCTACTGGAGGAGTTTTCAAACAAAATACAATTCACACCCAATTGTTTTTTGGTATCAAAACAGGTACAGCAATTGAGCTTATAGATGAAGAAGCACCTCACAATATTCTTTCATAACCATTTTTTTCGTAAGAGGAAAATATTCCATTAGATGACTCCACTACTCCGTCTAGTTTTAATATCCTCTGAATCCATGAATCATCCCAGGACACATTGGTATGCAGCAAATGGCAAGAGAGATGCCTTTGTAAATTTAAAACATTGTTATAAATTCCTTTAATACATATTTATTGCTGGAAAATAGAATAAGAACAACCATCACAGATGAAATGAGTATTTATTCTCTCTTTAATCTTGCCATATCTCATGTTTTCCTGCCCCCATCTCATTCCCCATCAATCCACATAATGTGCTCTGTCTATAAATGATATGTAGTGGAATCAAAAGAGCACAGATTTGGCATAAGATAGAAACAGTATATGAATCCAGGCTTTGTGACTTTGAACTACATATTTCATCCTTTTCGATTTCCTCCTATAGTAGAGGGTACTTATATAAACCTGTAGAGATGTTTATGACGATCAGTGATTATAAATGGAATATACTTCGTACAGTGTTGTGATGATAATAATGATAATTATCAGACTCTTGTATCTTTATAAAATAAATATTCAGCAAACTTGATGGGTTGGTGTGGGAGGAGGAGGCAGAGAGGCCAATTTTCTCCTCTCAAACATTATATTGTAAACTCACTTTTCTCTTTGATCTTATAATACTCTGCTCTACCCAAATGTAAGGGACAGATATAGTTCACTGCTATTTAAAAAATTCATTTAAAGCACAGTTCTACTTTATTTTGGTAGACTCTAACATTACTGCTTAACAAGTCCCATTACAATGGTATCTGCCTGAATAATTGAAATATCTTAAGGCATACTTTTATCTTGCTGTATGTTGCTTATAGCTTACTAGAGGCCCGGTGCATGAAATTCATGCACGGGGGAGGGGGGGACGTCCCCTCAGCCCAGCCTGCACCCTCTGCAATTTGATACCCCTTGGGGGATATCCAACTGCAGGTTTAGGCTTGATCCTGGGGATTGGGCCTAAACTGGCAGTTGGACATCCCTCTCACAATCCGAGGCCACTGACTCCTAACTGCTCACTTGCCTGCCTGCCTGATTGCCCCTAACTGCCCCCCCTGCTTGCCTAGTTGCCCCCAACTGCCCAGCCCCCACCGGCCTGGTCACCCCTTACTACCCCTACTGCTAGACTTGTAGACTCCAACTACCGCCCCTGCCAGCCTGGTCACCCCTAATTGCCCACCCCGCTGGCCTGGTCACCCCTTACTGCCCTCCTGGTTAACAAAATTATACAGGTTTCAGGTGCATAATTCTACAACATATCATCTGCACACTGTATAGTGTGCTCACCACCCCAAGACAAGTCGGTCCATCACCATTCATCCCCCTTATACCTCCACCACTAGCCCCACCTGGCTTCCCTCTCTCTATGAGTTTGTTCTTTTTTATTCAATCCCTCCAGCCCCACCAGCCACCTCCTCCCCTGACAGCTGTCATCCTGCTCTCTATTTATGGATCTAACTAATGCTTGTTAGTTCATTTTGTTTATTAGATTCCACATATGAGTGAAATCACTGTTAACTTTTGGTATCTTTCCATCTGTTCTTTTTAAAATTTGATCTTATTTCATACAAAATCTGGTTGTTAGTATATAAATAGTTTAAAAACTTGTTACTCTGGATTTTTTTGACATGTAAAAAAGTAGAAAAACTGTAATAAAACCCATGTGTCATCGACAATGATCAAGATGTGCCATCTTGTTTTTGCTACACCTTCCCCTATGCCTTTAGCCTTGAATTATTTTAAAGCAAAACCAGATGATCTATCATTTCATTAATAAATGCTTCAATATTTACCTCTAAAAGATAAGAACTCTTTCACAAAACATAACATCACATCAATCATTAACAAGTTGACAAAAATTTCCTCATATTAATAAAAGGGACACATTATATTTTTTCTTTTTTTAAATTTGCCTTCTCTTTGACAATATCATGATCATCTTTTATTTGCAGTATAAGCATCTGCCATACAGAAGAGCTGAAGTAATTTGTATTGACAAAAAGTGTAGGAGTGCCAATTTTTCTATTTTCATCCCAAATTGGATTTTATCATTCTTTTAGTCATGGTCAGGTTGTTAGATTAAAAAAGTAAACTTTTTATCTATTTTTATACTTCTGTGAATTGATTATTTATGCCCTTTTCTTAGTTACTATTGAGGTGTTTGCTTTTTCTTATTGGTTTGTAAGGCTTCTTCACAAAGATGTGTATATTCTCAAATTGGTCACATTCTTGCTAGTATTACATTAATTTTACCTTATCCTTTCTATTCATTTACTAAGTTAGAGCACTGGAGAGAAATAGTGTGCACCTGTGGATTTGTTTATATTTTGGGAAATGTTAATTTTGGGAAATGCTAATTTTGCAGGTGACTTCCAAGCCTAGTCACAATGCCCTCTTCTCTGTTTCACAGTGGACAGTAACCCTTTGTCATGTATATTACAAACATTTTTCTTGTCATGTATTTTTCACCTTTACTTATAGTAATTTTTCTCTGTACTAAAATTTCACTATCTCAAGATGAACATAAATAGTACTTATTATCTTCTTACATTTTTATTGCTCCATTTTATTTATTTATTTATTTATTTATTTATTTATTTATTTATTTATTTAAACTAGAGGCCTGATGTCTGAAGATTCGTGCAAGAATAAGCCTTCCTTCATCCAGCTGCCGGCATTGGTTTCCCTCTGCACCCAGAACCCAGGCTGCTTTGCTCCAGCTGCTGCCAGACACCTGGGAACTGGTCTGCTTCACTCTGGCTGCCGCCGCCACCCACAGGACCCAGGTTGAGGTGGTCAATGCCACCTCATGGTAACCAGTCGTTTGGTTGTGATACCTCTGGGCCTTTTATTATTATGACTAGTGGCCTGGTGCACAAAATTCATGCACGGGGGAGGGCGGTGTTTCTCAGCCCCAGCTGCACCCTCTCCAATCTGGGACCCTTCGGGGGATGTCTGACTGCCGGTTTAGGCCCGATCCAATCTCTTTGTGTTCTGCTTTTTTCCATGGTCATTCATACTGCCAGGGGAGATAAGAGCCATCTATTAAACATTCATTGTTGCAAATGAGTGACTTTTCCCCTCTTGCATGTTGGGGTAGGCAGGGAAGATAGGTAGGGTTGAAAGTATAGTTGTGCACATGTAAGAACACAGTTTATGTTTGAAGGTAATCCAATAGCCTGAAAAGTAGTTCCAAAAACTGAAGTGATATTTGACATGAAAATAAGAAAGGTAAAATTTGTATACCTTAAACAATAAATGTGTTCAGAAGGTATGGTGATCGGTTGAGTCATAGCATGTATTTATTTTTTCTTACTTATTTTACCCCAACATTAGCTATTCCTGTTCTGGGACTCTCAATGATTTTGTGTTTCTTGACAAGTTGCCAAGAAAACCTATTTGCTATTATTATTTAAAGGTGATATTGTCCATTGTAAATAAAGAATTCTATTCTGTATATATTAGTTGAGCTACAAAAACCCTGTCAAACTTCTTAGGAACATTGTCTCAAACTTTCAGGAGTAAGTATTAAAGGACTCTAAAATAACATAATTCACTGATCTTTTATTTTCCTTAATTCTTATGGTACATTTAGTGTTTACTTTATTTGTAAACATGGACTCTAAGCCTTAGGGAATAAAATAAGTTGCACACTATTACTTTTGGGCACTTGACGCATGATCCTGATAGATCATTTCTCTAGTGCTTGCTACTATGTTACCCTTACATTACAAATAAATATATAGATAAAAATATCCTAGACATTGTATTTTTAAAATTTATTATTCTATTTAATACGCTTTTATAAGGACTAATTAAATAATACTTGTTATGATAATTAAGTGCTGAGGAATCATAAATGAATAAGACATATTTTTCTCAAAGTACTTAAATGAAGATTGATGAACTGTGAAATGAGCTTAATTAAAAATAAAGCCTCTTGCCCTTTCTGTTACAAAGATATTGGAAAAACTACTTTACCTTCATTGCAAGCTTTTTAAAGTGGCTATTTCAGGAGTAATTTCAAGGGCATTACAGAGATTGGCACAAAAGCTGTGCATGGTTATTGGTGTATTTTGGTGGTAAGTGGTATGTATGAACTAACCTCTGCTACATTCTGAGACTCCTCTTTCACTATTAATATTTTTATAATGTTGTCAGAGTTGCAAAATTCATCTTTAGAGTAGCAAGTTCAGACACAATAAACAGTAGGTCTGACTTTCCTTTTGGTGTAAGGAAAACATACATCATAGAGAGCCCTTACCTATGCGCAGCCAAGGAAGGCACATGATGTTTTTGGTGTACAAGCTGTTAAAATAACCGCAATAAGTACCTGATGTCACTCACCTTAACATCTTGGTACTGGAATAATTCTTCTGTATGTTGATTCTACTTTTTTGAAGCAATAGTTCTATTCCATCACTGGATAAACTTTAGTTGGTAGGTGTCATGTGCCAGGGAACTAGGAACTCCTGCTTTTCAGTCACTATTTAATTCATGACTTTGCTACTACTCTTGTCTCCTTGCATTTCCTTGTGAAACTCCATTTCATTAATAATAGAAAAGTCTTAACACACTTCATTTTTATGCACGTAAGTTCTTTGGGCTGGCATGCTGATATTCCTCCCCATTTGTTTCTATTTATGATGATACCATTATGCTTTGAAAAGATATATTTTTAGGAAGCAATAAGGGAGCATTTTTAGAAATTATATACTAGTAGAAATATTTAGTTTTGTTTTTGTTTATTTTTTCCTAATTGACTAAGGTTTTACATATGTGTCCTTATTCCCCTATTGCCCCCCCACTCATGCCCTCACCCCCCTAGTATCTGTGTCCATTGGTTACGCTTATATACATACATACAAGTCCTTTGGTTGATCTCTCTTGCTTCACCCCACCCTCCCCTGCCTTTCCTCTGAGGTTTGACGGTCTTATCGATGATTATTTAGTTTTTATTTTTTAATTAAATCTTTATTGTTCAGATTACAGTTGTTCCTCTTTTTCCCCCCCATAGCTCCCCCCGACCCGGTTTCCACCCCACCCTCTGCCCTTACCCCCCACCACTGTCTTCATCCATAGGTGTACGATTTTTGTCCAGTCTCTTCCCGCACCCCCCATACTCCTTTCCCCCCTGAGAATAGTCAGTACACTCCCTTTCTATGGCCCTGATTCTATTATATTCACCAGTTTATTCTGTTCAACAGATTATTTATTCACTTGATTTTTAGATTCACTTGTTGATAGATGTGTATTTGTTGTTCATAATTTGTATCTTTACCTTTTTCTTCTTCCTCTTCTTAAAGGATACCTTTCAGCATTTCATATAATACTGGTTTGGTGGTGATGAACTCCTTTAACTTTTTCTTATCTGTGAAGCTCTTTATCTGACCTTCAATTCTGAATGATAGCTTTGCTGGGTTAAGTAATCTTGGTTGTAGGTTCTTGGTATTCATCATTTTGACGAGATCGGGCGCGTTCAGGGTGGTATGGCCATAGACAAGTATTCATCATTTTGAATATTTCTTGCCACTCCCTTCTGGCCTGCATAGTTTCTGTTGAGAAATCAGCTGAAAGTCATATGGGTATTTCCTTGTAGGTAACTGACTGTTTTTCTCTTGCTGCTTTTAATATTCTCTCCTTGTCTTTTGCTCTTGGCATTTTAATTATGATGTGTCTTGGTGTGGTCCTCTTTGGATTCCTTTTGTTTGGAGTTCTCTATGCTTCCTGGACTTGTAAGTCTATTTCTTTGATCAGGTAGGGGAAGTTTTCTGTCATTATTTCTTCAAATAGGTTTTCAATATCTTGCTTGCTCTCTTCTTCTGACACCCCCATAATTCAGATGTTGGTACGCTTGAAGTTGTCTCAGAGGCTCCTTACACTATCTTCATATTTTTGGATTCTTTTTTCATTTTGCTTTTCTGGTTGGGTGTTTTTTGCTTCTTCGTATTTCAAATCTTTGACTTGATTCTTGCGATCCTCTAGTCTGCTGTTGGGAGTCTGTATAATATCCTTTATTTCAGTCAGTGTATGCTTAGTTTCTAGTTGGTCCTTTTTCATAACCTCAAGAGTCTCACTAGATTTCTTGAGGGTCTCACTAAATTTATCAGTGGTTTCTAGAAAATTCTTGAAAAACCTTAAAAGTGTGTTTTTGAACTCTATATCCAGTAGTTTGCTTTCCTCCATTTCTGTCATTTGTGACCTGTTTCTTTGTCTCCACATTTTTTATGCTTCCCTGTGTTGGTAGAGTGGTTTTGTGTGCTAGGTTTCCTATAGGGCCCAGTGGCTCAGCCTCCCCAGTTACCTGAGGTGGACACTCTTGGTGCACCCCCTTGTGGGCTTTGTGCACAGTCTTGTTGTAGTTATGCCTTGATTGTTGTAGGATCACTGGGAGGAATTGACCTCCAGGCCAATTGGCTGTGAGAATCAGCTGTGTCTATGGTGGGATAACTTCTGTGCTGGAGACACCCTTCTGGGGCAAGACTTGCTTCAGTGGAGCTTTGGTGCTCACTGAGTCTGCCCCCTGAGTGTGTCCCTTATGGATCTGAGGAGTTGTAATCTGGATGGTCCCCCTCTGACCACTGGGTACACTGGCTCTTGGATCTAAGGAGGTGCTAATTTAGCCTCTGCCTGAGGCTACCCAGCAGGAGCTATGGAGAGATCTGCAGATTCCTCTTCTTTGTTTGAGATTTGGAGGTGCCCAGATGAGGCCCAGCTGTGAAGCAATGCAAGCTGCTCTGGGGCCTTGGGCCATGGGCCTTGGGCCTTCTTTTGGAAGTTCTGGGTCTCTCTGACCCAGCTGCAGTTTGTTAGGTAATTTTCAGATTGCAAAGGGCCAGGCCTTTCATATGCAAAAGCCTCTGTGCACAGCCTTGGTGGGGCGGGGTCTCAAGGGATCAACAGTGCGGAGCAAGCAGCAATGGCTGCTCCTCAGTCCTACCCTAAGAGGCCCCATGTCTCAGTGTCCCGGTAATCACTGCAAGCACCTCTGAGGGAAAGCCGCCCTCGAGTTCCGACCAATGCCAGACAGTCCAGTTTCTCCCCGTATGAGTCTGGGTCTCCAGAGACTCAGCCGGAGCTGGAGTTCAGAGCAGTCGGGAGCTTGAGACTCCCTCCTGATTGAAAAAGACAACCGTGTCCTCAGTTGCCAGCCCTTGCTGCGTGTGCCTCGATACCTCTGCACTTTACTTCCGCACCTCCTCTGAGTCTCAGTGTGTTTTTCTCTTTCCTTCTAGTTGTAGAATTTCCACTCAGCCAGCCTTCCTGTGGTTCTGGATGATGTCCATTTTGTCTTTTAGTTGTATTTTTGAAGTGGTTGTGTGAGGCAGCAATTTCTGGTGTTTACCTATGCCGCCATTTTGTTTTTTTCTGATTATTTAGTTTTTATGCAGCTTTTGAAGTTCAAATAATAAATTTGAAATATTTTTTTTTAGTAGTACATATAGGTTTTTAATTTTGCCTCTTGATAAAAAAGTGTTGGCATTATTAGAGAGTTAGGTCCCTCATGTCCTGCTGCTTATAGTTCTGGCAGGGCCATGCAAATGTCCAGTGCTAATCAGGCCCAGGTTCATGTGTTCTACAAATAAATAAGTAAATAAATATTAATTAAGCAGCAGTCTAGACTGTAATTGTGAATGAAAGCAAAAAATACTGATTCTCAAGAATGTATTAAGATCTTAAAGATTTAAAATTGAAATGAACAGTTGTTTCTCCATTTTATGAGAAGCAAAAGTATTTTCATGACACAGACAACAGTATTATTGTTACCAGAGAGAAGGGGACTGGGGGAAGTAAAGGGTAGAGGGGACCAAATATATGGTGGCTGAAGACAATTGGGTGGTGAGTACACAATGCAACATCCACATCATGTATCATAGGAATGTGTACTTGAAACCTATGAAATCTTATTAACCAATGTCACCTGAATAAATTTAATAAAATAAATAAATAACTCCCCCCCACAAAGTATCTCCATTTTCCACTTCACATTAGACTGACTGTCTCATTTTAACCATGTTGAGAGCTTAGATTACTTAGAGAATTATTTAAAAACACATTTAAAAGATTCAATGGCTTTTAATGAAATCTATATTTTCTCTTTTTGAAAAACAGGGATGTGTATCAGAAAATTAGATTAATTATCCTGATTAAATTTTTTCTTGTTTTATTTTCTATACTACCAATTCAGTCTCTTATTTAAAATATTTAAGATGGTCCCGAATATACAATATGCATACAAAGAAGTTATAGAAAAATGCAATGGCCTGAGAGGTGAATGGATGACTTTGCTCTTACTAAAGGCTTCATAGAAAGGGATACTCTTTCCTTGTCATACATTATGCTGTAACTGATCCTTACTCACAAAAATCAGTCATGCTTCTATTTTATAAACCTTACAAGTGAATAAGTCAAATGCCAAGCATTTTGTTAAAACACAGTTTTTAAATAATATTAAATATTATCAATTAAAACTTCACTCGAAAACACCAGATCCGTCTTCTTTTTTAGGACAAGAAGAAAAAGCTTGTGCTTCTTTTCCTCAGTCTGGTTCTTAAATTAACTTGGCTACAGAAACCAAACTGTTTTAAGCTGTTATAAATAATTAACCAAAAAACGACGTTCTGCATTTTTTAAGGTATACATTTTTTTTAAACATCAGTGCTTTGATTTCAGGAGAGTAGCCTTTAAAGAGAGAAGCCAAATGCGACTTTAAAAAGCCAAGAATGTGATTTCCTCACTCTCCTTAATATGTTCTTGGCATTGATAAAAGCATCTTATTTTAGATAAGTTTTTACTAAGGGCCTTCACAAAATGCCCAGCCATCTACATTCCTTCCATATATCCCTGTCAGCAGTTATTTGCCAGATAAGTTAGTTATTGTTTACAAAGGTAGAATTTTTTAAGTGAAAAATGTATTTATAGTTGAGAATTTACATTTTGGATTATACTCTTAATCTTTCTTATAGGATTGCATTCATTTTGGGTTTTAAGAAAAAGGTCTTTCATAAATTGGGAAAGTATTATTTAGTGGTAAATTGAGTAATTGCTGCTATTTGACAAGCCAGATTTTTACCAGCTAGCAACCATAAAATAAGATCATGCTTTCTTTTAATTCCCCACTCATCACAGCTCGAGCCTCTACTATTGTAGGCACCAGAAATAGGTCTTTTTTTTTTACTCCTGAGAGTTTTCCTGAGTCCTGCTTCGCACCTGCTCAGAAGCAGGTGGCCTCCTCATTATACGGCTGCTTCTGTGGTCGGTCCTGCTCATGAGACCACTAAACATATGGGCTCAGCTTTCTTGTCCTCCCCAAATAATCACTACCACTTCTGCCTTTCTGATTTCATGCAAGCCTGACGCTGGCTCTTCCCTATCTGAAAAATGAGACAGACCCCTCTTAACTCCCCACAGCACAACCGAGATCAGGTTAAATAGTTGACTAGACTTTAGAAGGAAAGTACAACAAAGACAGTACGTTACCATGGCTATAAAAGTGGCTGCTTTTATTTATTTATTTATTTATTTATTTATTTATTTATTTATTTAATTCTCAAGGATATCTCAAGGATATCTTCTCAAGGATGTGTTTTTTGTTGTTGTTTTTTTAAATATATTTTATTGATTTTTTACAGCGAGGAAGGGAGAGAGATAGAGAGTTAGAAACATTGATGAGAGAGAAACATCTATCAGCTGCCTCCTGCACACCCCCTACTGGGGACCTGCCTGCAACCAAGGTATATGCCCCTGACCAGAATTGAACCCTTCAGTCTGTAGGCTGACGCTCTATCCACTGAGCCAAACCGGTCAGGGCGAGGATATGTTTTTTTATTGATGAGAGAGAGAGAGAGAGAGAGAGAGAGAGAGAGAGAGAGAGAGAGAAAGAGAAACACTAGTTGTCTTCCATACATGCCCTGAGTAGGGAATGAACCTGCAACTTAGGTATGTGCCCTGACCAGGAATCGAACCCACAACCTTTTGGTGTACAGGACAATGCTCCAATCAACTAAGCCATTCGACCAGGACTAAAAGTCACTTATTTTAGGGTAGACAGAACCTCAGATTTGTTATTGGTCCAACTTCAGACTGACTGACATCTTGCCAGGAATGTCCCAGTATGTCCATGACTCAGAGCCCTGTCCAAATTTCTGGGCCCAAAATGAAGATGCTAACATCAATATAAGACTCTAAATCCACATATTATGACTCATATTGGATTTCATCCAGGATGATTGACAATGAGAAGATAAACTCTCTTCAAGGAAAGCTCTACACCTAGCCATGAAGCTGTGATCTTGCTGTACGAGCCCTTGAAAAACCCTATAACTCTATAACCTGCCAGGGTTTTTCTGCCGTAAATAATGCCTCATTTCAATGCAGCCATCCAGGAGAGTGTGTGCTGGCCTCAGAAGGCCTTCTTTTTAGCAGTATAAAGTGGGAGGAGAATTGCGGCTCAAAGACCTTCTTACTATTCTCTCTCTCCTTGCTTTACATTTTAAATACATAATCATAGACTGAGATAAACAACTCTGTAAATATGCAGTCATTGATACCTATAACATGGTTCAAATCCAGTTTGTGAAAAACTTCTTTCTAAAAACACATCTATAAAAGTTCATCTTAAAAATCCCCCAACTTACATTATTAATCCTTAACTTTCTGTTTTGAAGCATTTGCATTGGTGTTTTTTTCATTGAGTTCAGGATTTTCTTCCAAACAATGAGTTGGTACTCTTCTGGGTTTATTTTTGTTTTTACTTTTGTTTTTTCATGGAAACAAAGTAACAGGCTTCCTCAAGGACTTTCCGATCACTTTGAAAGTAGCATTGTCAAAAGCAGAGAAGGCAGTGTGAAGAGGAGGCCAGCATGTTTAAAAGAAAAATGCCCTTACTAAAGCTGCTGGTGGAAAAAGAAATGCAAGTTTTAGAATCCAGAGTACCTTATCAGAAACTACTCTAAAATTCAATGGCCACCTTACAACAACACTTTTTAAAATTTCCATGACTCATTTAGGGGGTAAGTCTGGATTCTGTAGGCTGGGCTTGAGCTGCAGGCTGCAAGTTGGGTTCAGGCTGCTACATGTGTCTCAGGCTGAGGCCTAGGCTGGATTTCAGTGGCTATGGGGCATGTTCTTCTCATGGCAGATCCCCAGAGTTCAAAAGGCTACCTCAAGTGCACAAGCACATTTCAAGCTTATACTTGTTCCATGCCCACTAACGTCCTTTCAGTCATGTCAAAGAAAAGACATGACTGAGTCCAAGGCCAAGGCGAAGTTCACTTAGCCTTCCCTTCCACAAAGCTGTAGCAAGGGTGAAATATACAGTTCTATTACAGAGGAGCAGAAAGTTATATCCTATATTTTAATCTCCTTTCCTGGACCACTACAGACTTTGCCTAATTATCAAACTGCTATCTTTTGTGTCTAGTCTTGCTCCATATCTTTATCATTTATAACTGATTTGGTCACTCCTCTACTTAAATCAATACTCCATTATAGGAAAAATTTAAACTTTTTAGTAAGACCAATGAGTTCATCCTGGTTAGTTTTATAGCATGTTTTATTTCTATTATCCTTTAGTTATTACTATGCTGTATACCTAAAATTAATACAAAGTAATTTGAATATAAACTATAATTGACTAAAATAAAAAATGTACAACTATAAAAAAAGAATAATCCTATGTAATAAAACCCTAATATGCAGAATGACCGGTCACTATGGTGCACACTGACCACCAGGGGGCAGACACTCAACACAGGAGTGCCCCCTGATGGCCAGTGTGTTCCCACAGGGGGAATGCCGCTTAGCCACAAGCCAGACTCATGGCTGGAGAGCCCAAAGGTGGTGGCAGGAGAGGCTAAGGACCCCTCGAGGGATGTCCAACAGCTGGCTTAGGCCCGCTCCCCACAGGGGTCCCAGACTGTGAGAGGGTGCAGGCCGGGCTGAGGGACACCCCCCCCCCCCCCCACACACACACACAGTGCACGAATGTCATGCACTGGGCCTCTAGTTATAGAATATAATAAGCATATTTCTTGTGCATGTAAATTTGTAAGGTGAGATTTATACCCATTACATAGATTATGTCTATTCTCCCTCTTATCACTTTGCATTATAATTAGAGCCTTTCCTGTAGATTATGAACCAGTTAGGATTCTGTTACTTGACCTTGTCAATTGCAGAGTGCCAAGTATATGCTGGTTGAATGGATTATTGAAATACCTTTAGTAAGATTTTTCCATTACTCTATTTCCCCCTGTACATTCTGTTCACTTAAAATGTTGGAAGTCTTTGTGTGAATATAAAGTCAATTAACACAAATAGTTTATACTTTTTATGTTCTTGCTTTTAAAAGTATATATTTTTTCTTTTACCCCTTTATTCTTATTTCTTATTCTAAGATAATATTTTGAGAATAAATCAGAAAATGTAACATGAAAACATTTTAGACAAAATGTTCATTACCCACACAATGTAATTTCTAAGGGCAAAGGGTGACTTAGACACCATAACGACAGTAGCTGCAGAATTTATCAAGAAAGCAATGTTGATGAATAGGAAGAGGAAATACATTCTCTGCACAGGAATGATGCCAGAGAGAACTGCAACAAATGACTCAGCAGCAGGGCTTACGACTGTCAAGGGCCAGAAAGCCAAGCACTGTCACCTGAGAGGAAAATAGGCCAAGGAATCAAGACTACTCCTAGTGTTGAAGCAACTTATGTAAATCAGAGCTATTGTTGGTATCTGTGGTGATAACAGCTCCCAGTGAGCATGCTGCCCTTCTTACTCACTTCCTTCCTAGTCCTCCACCTCTTTGTGGTTCTGGAGCGTGGGTCCTGTGAGCTTGCCAATTCTACAGTCCCACTAACCTCAAGCAGAATTTTTTTCTATTGGAAGGAAAAATAGCAACATTTACAGCCTTTATTTCAATGCATGGAGAACAATGATGTCAGTAACACCAAAGTAGGAAAACTTCAAGGCATTTGAGGAAAAGCATAGGTTCTTATGCTTGTTCCTTCATTCCCTCGCAGACCATCTAGTCACTATCTAATGTTTATTACATGTTGGGCACAGCTGTAGGTGCTGGGATTCACAGATTGACTGGGGCGATAAAACATGTGAATAAATTCTATGTGTAAAATAATGGGCATCAGAATAGAGGCATGCTAAGTTCCACGGGAGCACAGAAGGGGAAGGACAGAAAATTGAGGAGGATTTCTAGAGAAGACTTTTGAGCTAGATCTTGAGGGATAATACATTTGTCAATTGACTCAGAGAGGAAATAACAGGCAGGGAAAATGAATAGCATTTTCAAAGACCCAGAATCATGAAAGAGCACGGTGTATTTCTGGATTGGAAAATAATTCCATGTGGATGACGTCAGCCTGGGGTGTGAGAAGAGAAGAGTGGGAGATGATGGAGGAGAAGAAAGCAAGGCTGTGACCGGCTTTGTCTGCGTTACTTAGTTCAGAGACTGTTACCGATGTGACTGTTAGAGCTTCTATTTGATGACAGCACGTTATCCTGTTGGCTGGGAAGGGGTGATGTGAATATGCTATTTCTCTCTACTGATGGCAAAAGGATGTTTGTGCCACGGTGGGAACAGCTGAACCCAGCAGGAACAAAACCAAATAGAGTGCAGAGCTGGCCACAGCTTTTACTACATAGGTCTGCACATGATGAGCACTTGTGGCTGTTCTTGACTTACTGGGGTTAGGTGCGCAGTGCGTGTGTGTGTGTGTGTGTGTGTGTGTGTGTGTGTGTGTGTGATGATATTTAGTTCTAAAACTGGTATAAAGAAAAGTGGGCCGGGGAGAAGTATAAATCTTGGAGCTCACTCAGGTACTAGAGATTCTTCATACGCCTCTGCTCGTGACTACCCAGCAGGGTTGTCTTACAGGTTCCTGTGAGACATGAGTAATAGGCATAATATGTGAATGTTTTTCTGACCCACCCTCCCTTGGTAAACGGGGGAGGATTTTAGTTCAAGAGAAAAAGGGAAGCCTAGAGGAACTGGTGTACGAGATAAAATCCTTGAGAAAAAGTCCTTGTTAGCTTTTCTCAGAGGTTTAAAATCTTTTTTCTCAAAATTAGCCAGCATGGCAGAGCGGTTAAAAGCAAGCTGTGGAGATAGGTCATTCTAGGCTCTTATTCTGACTTTTTCAATTAGTAGCAGTGGTTGGATAACATCTCATAACCCGATTTCTCATCTCTACACTGGGCAAAATAACACCTACGTTGAGACTAGTAAGAGTCACATGAGGTAATATGTGGAAAATACTTAACACAATGCCTGTCACACAGTAATCGTAAACTAAATTAGTCTTGGTCAGAGATGTCCTATAAAGGCTCTCCTTGGATCCGAAACACATTGGTCACAGCCTTTTCTTCTTCAATAAACCTGCAGGCCTATTCCCACGTGCCCTATGTTCTGTTCATGCTATATATCTCAGCCACAGCCTCCGACCCTGCCCTCTCTTCTAATGCTTTCTGTAAGGAGCCACGAGGCCCCATTCCCTTTTCTGTGCAGCACCTTCTGTTGCCTTCTTCTTTCTGTTTTGACAATTTGACATCCGTAGTCTGATTTCCTTCTTCAATAATCATCTCTAAGAAGTATTTTTTGACCTGCCAAGGAGCACACTAACAATGCCTGTGATTTCACATTTTCTGTTTGCTCCTAAGAACTTCCTCAGGGTTTAAGGAAATCTGAAGTCTCCTCTCACTCTTTTTAAGTTGACTCCTTAGTCATGAATATTGGAAAACTGAAAACTGACAGTTACCAGATACAGGATAGCCACTAGACTTAGATACTTAATTATTGTACAGCCAAATATTATTTGTTATACTAGAAAATTTGATATTATAATGACAATGCTGAAAATATTTTGCTTATTATTTCTTAATAAATATTATTTGTATTCAAACTTGGAATCAAGAATTACCTTTAATTCTTTGGGCTTTTTCCAAATTAACCAAGTAAAAGCTATCGCCTGTCAGAGATAGTTTATCTGTACTAATAAAAGGGTAATATGCTAATTAGACCAGATAGACCGGACATCTTCCGGGTGTCTCTTTGGACTTCCATCCTGACAAAGCTGGGGGTGTGGCTGGCCTCCAAACTGCCTGTGGCCCCTCACCCAGGTGGGCCTGACCCCCAGCAGGGACCCCCACTCTGATTGGGGCTGGCGCTGGCCGGCAAACCCTGCGGCCCCTCGCCCCGGCTGGCCCCGCCCCCTAGCAGGGACCCCCCCACCCCGATAGGGGGTCCCCTTCAGGGCAGGACTGCTGGCCCCCACCCATGCACCAGTCCTATATAATAAAAGGGTAATATGCAAATTGACCCTAACGGCAGAATGGCCAGAATAACCGCTGGATCAGTCACTATGAGGTGCACTGACAACCTCTTGGTCCCTTTCCCCGGCCAGCAGGCTCTGATTGCCTGATGGCCACCCGTGGCAGGGGTGGGGCTGGCGAGCGGGCAGGAACAGCCGACCTCTTGGTCCCTTCCCCTGGCCATCAGGCACTGACCACCCGGTGGCAAACGGGGAACCAGGGGTGGGTGGCGGTGGGGGCCAGGGTCGGCTGCGAGCAGCTGGGAAAGATGGCCCTGACTGCAGGCCAGGCCTAGGGACTTCACCCGCACACGAATTTCATGTACTGGGCCTCCAGTTTAATTATAATATAGCAAATAGAGAATAGGCTTTTGACTTAGAAATGCTAGGTTAAAAGACCATGCACATTCTGGCATCACATTTGATCATTCATTAAATTACTGTCTTTCAGTTCTTCCATCTCAAATGGAATCAACAAATTCTTACTTTCCTTTATTTAAGGGAAGTAGTAAGGCTGAATAAAGCAAGGTATATGAGAGCCCTGGCTGGTGTGCCTCAGTTGGTTGGAGCATCGTCCCATGCACCTACGAGTTCAATTCCCAGTCAGGGCATATACCTAGTTTGGGGCACGTAGAGAAGGCAACCAGCCAATGTTTCTCTATCTCTTTGTCCCTCTCCCTTCCTCTCTCTCTAAAAACAATAAAAGCATACCCATGGGTGAGGATAAGAAAAGTTACGGAGTATATGTTTGAGAACATTTTGTGCTCCTTGGAGGAAAGCTATTATTTAAATTCAAGGAGTTATTATGGTAAATAATAAGAGCACTGGAGCAGGAACATGCACTCTGCTTGGTTTGAACCATGACCTATGAGCCTCGGGAAGCAGTTTTGAGGATTCCTGTTCATTTCATTGTCACAGTCATAATGCTGACAGGAGGGCCCCCAGTTACAGGAAGGAGGTGGAAAGGGCCTTGTTATTGGTTGGGGACAGCAAGGACAATGTCTTGTGTTACATTCTGTAGATAAACACCCAGAAAACCATTTTAGGTTCCTGTTGCTATCCTTGAGGGTCTCAGTGTTATTCATAACAGGCGTGTAAAATCTGAGGCATTTCTGCCTCAATCAAAAATAGAAAAGTCCCTGTAAGATGTGTATGTGGGCAGAATGAATCGTAAGAACTGGCAGGGCTGGTCCCACCCTTCCTTCCTTTGTAATCTGATCTATAGTATCTTTTCTATTGTTTTCCGGCACAAATCTAAATTCTTTGTATCTAACAGTGTCTTAATATTCTGGACTTTGGGTGCCTTCGTAAGTAGTCATTTCTGTTTTAATTTTCTCCTGACTCAGTTCAGTAACTATCCCAACTAGTGTAAATATCTTTAGCTTTGTGTTGAAATCTTTGTTTTGCTTTGTAAGCCTAATATTATCCTGTAGCAGGTGCCGATTCTGTGTTTTCTGAGTTCTTAATGAACATAAATCCCCAGTGGAGATACTTTTCATTCCCTGCATGCCATTGTTCTGATAACGCCACTTCTAAAACACAGAGAGATCCTTTGCTAGATGTCATGGCTAAGCATATATTTCAAGAAAAGCCAATGTTCATCAGGAAATGGGGAACTGCCTACAGGTTTCCATATATATATATATATATATACACACACACACACACACACACACACACACATGTCTTTTGAGTAAGTTTGCTAGAGATAAAAACTACTTTATTTGTTTCAACCCTCTGGCTTCAGTGCACTTCGCAGAAAGTGTGTCATACCATAAGATTGTTATTGTCCCTTTCTGTGTTCCTAGAATCATTTAATTGTTAAAACATAATTTAAAATAATTGCTGGAAATGAGCATGATCAGGAAAGTGTTCCAGGGCAGCTTTGCAAATAAATACAGAACATTTATAAGCATACTTTAAAAAACCCATTTCCCAGATTCTACTTAAGAGATATCTAGGTGAGGGAAAAATGAAGTCAGTATTTTCTACTGGTCACCTAGTCTGTATCATAATGTTCCAGAAACAAACATCTGTTTCCAAAGAACAGAGTGGTACCTTGATACCTATCCCTTCCTCTCTCCCCCCATCTCTCTTTCTCTCTGCTATTGATGGAAATAATGATAATCATGGGGGTGTAAAATCTCTGAGACCAATGACTGCTATGCTAATAGGGTTCCCTTTAGTAGACCTTGCAAACTGCTAGACACAGTGACAGATCCTGTCTTTACAACTTTCGCTTGAAGCTTTAGCGTTCCATACCCATGCTAACATAAATATGAACATAATAAGCTCCTACCAATTATCCATGAGAAGTTTGTTGGGACTGTCACAGTGGCTGATCTCTGAAGGTAGATAATGCTTCTGATCTCTAGCTCCATTCTGATTTTGCTCCAGAGCTAGCATCTCATATTTCTGACTTGTTGCTAGATATTTTCTTGTGAATGCCTCTTTGTTGCCTAAAAACCTAAAGTTAAACTTGGTTCATGCATTTGTTCTCTACTTCACTCAGTCAATTGACAAACTCTGTCCATGATTTTACCCTCCCTCCCTCTTTCTTTCCCTTCCTCCCTTCTCCTTCCTTCTTTTTATCCATTTGTGCTTTTATCCAAGCAGGATATATTAAGTGTATCCTCTTTGCAGATTTCTGTATGAGGCAGCCATACGATTATCCACATTCCTTCTTTACTGACAGAACTACTTGAGGGTCTCTTTCTAAATCTTTGTTTTCATTCTCCATTATCTTTTCATCCTCTCCCAGCCAACCTCCTATCCATCTCACATATTGTTACAAAATCAGTTTTTTGAAAAACTTTCCTTTGAGTACATTGCCCTTTGATAAAAAAACAACAACACCCACCCTTAATTGGTTTTTATTTTCCACAGAAAGTGGAAGTGGTTTGGGGGTGGGGGTGGGGAGAAGCACTTCTTTCGTCTTCACCCTCCAATGTCTTTTCAATGGATGTTCTCCTACCTTCAGCATGGACTCTCCACCCCAGCAGCACTGACACGTTCTCTACCTTCTGTACAAGCCATGGGACTTCCCAGTGCTATGCTTTGGTCATTGTTTCCCTGAAAACAAACACCCTCCTCACCATTTACCAGTACAAATTCGACCATATCCTTTAGGAATTGATTCAAAACGCAGATCAATCATAAAACTTTCCTTGATCCTCTAGAACAGAGATTGACACACTTTTTTTTTTTTTTCCTGAGAACAGCCAGATAGTAACTATTTCAGCCTTTTAAGGCCATACAGTCTTTGCAGCAACTTTCAACTCTGCTGTTGTATCATGAAAGCAGATATAGACAAAATGTTAAGGAAGTGTGTAGCTGTGTTTCAACAGAACTTTTTGGACACTGAAATTTTACATTCAAACAATTTTCAAGTGCCGTGATATATGAGATTTTTGAATTTTGTCCAACCATTTAAAAATATAAAAGGCAGTCTTAGTTCATGAGCCACAATAAAACAGGTAGCAGGTGTGCAGGGTACTTTGTATACTGACCTGCACTGAATTTTAAGTGTGTATTTCTTAGCTTTACTCAAACCAGAATCAATGGAAGCAGGGTTTTTATTTCATAGATCTTCCTATTTCCTCAGCATCTATGATACCTGTCTTTTTTATTGAATTTATTGGGGTAACAGTCTATATAATAAAAGCATAATATGCAAATGGACCGAAAAGCAGAACGACCAGTCAGCGGGGGGCAGGGCTGGCGAGCAGGAGGCACCAGGCCAGTCAAGGCGCATGCCAGTGGGCAGAGAGAGGGGATGGTGATGGGGAGGGGGGCGGCAGTGATCAGCAGTGGTGGAGGGGCGATCAGGGGGGCTATCCCCTGATTGGCCCACCTAATTGCCTCCTGCAGAGGGAGGCCAGACTGTGGCTTAGCCAGACATCCCCTGAGGGCTCCCGGACTGCGAGAGGATGCAGGCTGGGCTGAGGGACCCCCTCACCCCCATGCACGAATTTTCATGCACTGGGCCTCTAGTTGGTTAATAAAATCGTACAGGTTTCAAGTGTACAACTCTATAATACATTTGATGATATCTTTCTTTTTTTAAAATATATTTTATTGATTTTTTACAGAGAGGAAGGGAGAGGGATAGAAAGTTAGAAACATCGATGAGAGAGAAACATTGATCAGCTGCCCCCTGCACGTCCCCCACTGGGGAGGTGCCCACAACCAAGGTACATGCCCTTGACCAGAATCAAACCTGGGACCCTTCAGTCTGCAGGCCAATGCTCTATCCACTGAGCCAAACCAGTTAGGCCTGCCGGGAGCTGGTCCATCCTTGCTGTTTCAAGGGACCTGGCATATATGGCATATTGTTCTTAATATGTTTGCTCACCTTCTTGGCACTATGTGTTTTAACCAAGGTCACCACTCTGAGAAAGGTTGTTTCCCCAGGTAGGGATTTTCCCCTGAAGTTAGGGAGGGAATAAAACCCCTCAACTAAGTGCCAGGCAGGTCATTAATCACTTTAACTACGAACAATCATGCTTAAGCTACATAATCTTTACTCCCTGGAATGGAGATAAGAAACGCCCTAACCTTTGGAATAGAGATTGATAGGATTGGAATCAACTGGTATAAATACAGATGTAACAAGACAACAGGACACAGAACCTACACAGAACCTAGAGACAGAAGAACTTCGCTGGAGAGAACATGGCAAAAGATCCTGGACAGAAACTGGCCACAGAACCTAGAGACAGAACCTAGCGAGAGAACCTGGCTGAAGAACCTAGAGACAGAACCTGGCTACAGAACCTGGATAGAACATGGCAAGAGAACCTGACTAGAACCTGGTGACTGAACCTGGCTGGAGAACCTGGACAGAACCTGGCTGGAGAACCTAGCGAGAGAACCTGGCTACAGAACCTGGCTGGAGAACCTACAGAACCTGGCAATAGAACCAGGCAAGAGAACCCAACCATGCTGATCAACTGAACGCTGCCTCTGTGTCGTTCCTTCTTCGCCGACTCCGTCCACACCTTTGGGGACCCCTGTACCTGCTGGGGTTGGACCCCAGCAAGGGTGATATCTTTCTTTCTTTTTAAAATTTAATTTAATTTTTTCCATCACCATTTATGATGATATCTTACATATCATGAGTGTTCCATGAAAATATGATGATATTAGTGATTCAAGGAAGTTCTGTTTGATGAGTTTTTCTGTCTCTATATTTAGGTCAAAATAAATAATAATTGACATTTTCTAGAGATAATATGTTGTACAGTTATTGTCTCTTTTTATGTGCTCATGTATGAATTTAAAATACAGCTTGTTGTAAATTAGAGGAATAAATATGACATAAACTCATTCTTTTCTTTATAATCAGTATAACATTTATATGGAAATATTTACTTTCTTGGCAAATAAAATAAATTAGAAAAACAATATGACAAAATTAGGATAGTAGCAATGGGAACTTTTAAGTGCGTTTTTAGACCCAGGCCATTGAAAGTATCCTTCTCCCAGAATCCTTAGGCCACCTGGCAATCAGCATCACTCTGTGCTCCCATGGGCCCAGGCACTGCAGTTACGGGCAGTTCTGACACAGCCCAGGGTCTGTGCTCTCCTTGGGCTCACTGGTGGCAGACCTGGGGCCACTGAGTAAGTCATGGCTAACATAGTCTTTGCAAATAGTGCCAGCCTTAAATTTAAGAATCAATTGAATAAAACATTGCATATTTGATTAATCAGAAAGGGGGGTATTTCCAGAGATGAAAACATGCCACAAAGGAAGAAAATTCAGGCATTTCCTTCATTAGCTTTATAACCCCCATTCTCAAAAAAGTGCTACAGACACTCTCCCAAGTACATGAGGGGATAGAACAAGCTTTGCAATTCTTTTGGGTTTTATGTTTGTCACTAGTTTTCCAGGCCAGCTGGCTAAGCAGGGACTATTTCTAGCCTAAAGGAAGCTCTAAGGAAGACCTTGTGATTTAGTTGCTAAGTAAGTATTTCTGCAGATGCTGTTATCTTTAGGTAATGATGCCCTACTTTGCAAATGAAAGTATGCATTTATTTTGGAGGAATAGTTGAATTTCTGAAATTTGAGCTTTCTAATCTGGGACTCTGCTGTTAACGACCAGTGTGTTTAAAGACACTGACCCCCATTTTTAAAGTATTAGTTTGGATGGTGTGCAAATTTCCTTCTGACTTTCTAACTCCACTGTGTTTTAGTGCCCAACTAGGGCGGGACATCCTGGTTTCCCAGTCAGAATGGAGTATAGACTTCCTGGTCTGGACTGTGTAGGCCGGCACTCCCAACACCCATGAGGTGCAGATGTAGGGCCCTCTGCATGCATAACAGAAAGCTGCACACCGAGGCGTTAATAACTTGGTCTCATTTCTCATGCACTTCCTGCTTCAAAGAAGTCCTTACTTGTGCAAGGATACAATAAATTCTCTGGTTTGTCACCAGTGGTTATAATACTGTAACGAACTCAAATCACATTGGTTTAAGCAGGATTAATAAAAACTATTTTCCTTGCCTGTGGGAGCAAATCATGGAAGTTTTATTTTTAATTGCTCATGTGCCTTCCTTGCTGAAACTTAGTTTCACGTCCCTGTTCTTCCTTTCTTTTGAAATCCCATGTTCTACCTTATATTAAAGTTAAAGGGTTTGTAAACTGAGGTGTTTAATCCAGACAAATATGACTTCCTTGGTTCTCTTGCTCGTTCTGTAGCAGAATTGACCACCCTGTCCTTCTGGGTACACTGTGAGGACATGCGCATGATTTGGGAGTCAGACTTATTTTTAGATACTAATTCTGTGGTTGGCTGGCCATGCTCAATTGGGAAATCATTTAACCTTCCTGAGCCTTGGTTTTTTAATTGTTTTAAAGACTCAATTAAATAAAGCACACAAATAATCCAGCACACTGTTTACCTCAGTGTAGCAATTCAATACATATTACTTCCTGGGCCCCCTTCCTCGCCTAGCTCTTTTTAAAAGTGTGTTTGTTTGCTGCTGTGGCTATAGATGAGCAACTAGGTAATTTCTGATTTTCATGACTGTAATAATATTTTATAGTGAGATATATTTCTAAGAACCTCAGAATTTTTATTGGCTGCTACACTCCCTACCTATTCCCATCCTCGACCCCCATGCTTACCAAAATGTGAAACAAATCGCTACTCTGCACAGTTTTTTTTTTAAGGGGAGAGATAGAACTAAAAAGTAGTTAAATTCGAGGCTGCAGAAGTAAATGAGGAAGGTGGGAGTCGCATCAGAAATTCTTGATTTTCATGGTACTGTAAGTATTATTAGATCATGTTCTCTTCTGGGAATGTCTTATCACTTATTTTGTGTAAGTAACCAGAGAGATGGTTTAACATTTTGTTTAGTTAAGAAAATAAAAGTATAGAAAATTTAGGCTGCTAATTTTTTAGTCCACAGTATGTTGTGTTTCAACATAAAAAAAAAAGAGTTAAATAAAGACCTCTTCGAATCTCTTAAAACATAACATCTAACACTAGGCTTTCACAGTCTTATATTCCAAAGTGAAGTTTCACTTAATGTCCATGAGTATCAGCTACTTTAGCTTCCCTGACTAGTGATTATTTTTGGTCTTTACAAATCTTGATTTGGTATAACTATTGAATAATAAATTTGACCTTAATTAATTTTGATGAATTTTCTAAAATGGTTTTAAGGCTTCTTTGAAAACACATTTAACAGCAGTATCATTAAAATAAAAATTCTATAATTGTATACTTGAAGTAACCTTGAAAGTAATATCAAGCATTAAGAAATATTTAATTTAAATGTCATTTCTATTTCCTCATAATAATTTATTTATTTTGGAATTAGTGTGGAGTGGGCTAGATCTCTTTGAAAAATGTCTGAGTCTGGCCAGGTGGCTCAGTGGTTGAGCACTGACCTATGAACCAGGAGGTCACAGTTTGATTCCTGGTCAGGGCACATACCCAGGTTGCAGGCGTGATCCCCAGAAGGGGGCATGCAGGAGGCAGCCGATCAATAAAAATATATATTAAAAAAAAGAAAAAATGTCTAAGTTGGCATGCACAGCTGGTGGGGATGTAAATTAGAAAACATGTTTGAAAGCAATTTAGCTTAATGTTTTTAGATTCCTCAAATTGTGCTTAGTGTTTGAACTAGTATTTACAATTTTGGAAGCTGATTTTCAGAAACAAATCAGATATTTAAAAAAGCTTCATGAAAAAATATGTTTATCACAGCATTATCTGAAATGCAAAAAATAAAAAGAAAGCCATAAAGGGTTGGTTAAGAAAACATGGTATATCTATTCAATGAAATATTTTAGTGTCATTAAAAATTTACAATAATACAGTGAGACGTTAGTGTTATAATAGTGGGAGTCAGAATACAAAACTAGGGAACTCATACAACTCAACAAAAGGAAGATAAACAATCCAATCAAAAAAATGGGCAAAGGACCTAAATAGACACCTTTCAAAAGAGGACATTCAGAAAGCCAAGAGACATATGAAAACATGCTCCAAGTCACTAATCATCCGAGAGATGCAAATCAAAACAACAATGAGGTACCATCTCACACCTGTCAGACTGGCTATCATCAACAAATCAACAAACGACAAGTGCTGGAGAGGATGTGGAGAAAAAGGAACACTTGTGCACTGCTGGTGGGAATGCAGACTGGTGCAGCCACTATGGAAGACAGTATGGAGTTTCCTTAAAAAACTGAAAATGGAACTCCCATTTGACCCTGTGATCCCACTCCTAGGAATATATCCCAAGAAACCAGAAACACCAATCAGAAAGGATATATGCACCCCTATGTTCATAGCAGCACAATTCACCATAGCTAAGATCTGGAAACAGCCTAAGTGCCCATCAGTAGATGAATGGATTAGAAAACTGTGGTACATCTACATGATGGAATACTATGCTGCTCTAAAAAGGAAGGAACTCTTACCATTTGCAACGTCATGGATGGAACTGGAGAGCATTATGCTAAGTGAAATAAGCCAGTCAATGAAGGAGAAATACCACATGATCTCACTCATTCATGGATAATAGAGACCATTATAAACTTTTGAACAATAATAGATACAGAGGCAGAGCTGCCTCAAATAGATTGTCAAACTGCAGCGGGAAGGCCGGGGAGGGTTGGGGGGCAGGAGGTAGGGGGGTAAGAGATCAACTAAAGGACTTGTATGCATGCATATAAGCATAACCAGTGGACATAAGACATTGGGGGATAGGGGAGGCTAGGGGACTGTATAGGGCGGGGGGATAAAATGGACACATATGTAATACCCTTTGTAATACTTTAAGCAATAAATTTAAAAAAAAAAAGAATACAAAACTATGCTTACAATAAGATTGCAATTATTATATTAGTAGGAGGAAGACAATAATAAAAATCAGAGCAAAATAAATGAAATAGAGACTAAAAAGACAGTAGAAAAGATTAATGAAACTAAGAGCTGATTTTTTGAAAACATAAACAAAACTGACAAATCATTAGCTAGACTTACCAAGAAAAAAAGAGAGAGAGAGCATTAAAAGAAATGAAATCAGAAATGAAAGAGGAGGCATTTCACTGATAGCACAGAAATATGAAGAATCAAAAGAGACTATGATGAACAATTATATGCCAACAATCGGACAACTTAGAAGTGGATGAGTTCCTAGAAACATACAATTTATGAAGACTGAATCTGAACAGATTCATTACTGGTAAAGAGACTGAATCCATAATCAAAAGCCTCCCCCCAAAATGAAAGTCCAATACCAGATGGCCTCATTGGTAAATTCTTCCAAACCTTTAAAGGAAAATGAATACTAATTCTTTTCAAATTCTTCCAAAAAATAAAAGAGCAGGCAGGACCACTTCCAAACTCATTTTACAAGGCCAGCATTACCCTGTTATCAAAACTAGACAAGGATACCACAATAAAAGAAAATCACAGGCCAATATCCCTGATAAACATAGATGCAAAAATCCTCAACAAAATATTAGTATACCAAATTTAACAATTCATTAAAAAGATCATACACTATGATCAAGCGGGATTTATTTCAGGGATGCAAGGATGGTTTGACATATACAAATCAGTCAATGTGATATACACTGCATTAACAAAGTGATGAATAAAAATCATATAACTCAATAGATAAAGAAAAAGCATTTGACAAAATTCAACATACATTTATGATACAAATTCTTAACAAACAGGTGTAGAGGGAATGTAATTCAACATAGTAAAGGCCAAACAAACCTACAGCTAACATCATAGTCAATAGTTAAAAACTAAAAACTTTTCCTTTAAGAGCAGGAACTAGGCAAGGATCCCCCCCTTTGTCACTCTTATTCAATGTAGTATTGGTAATCCTTTCAGAGCAATTAGGCAAGAAGAAAAAATAGAAGCATCTCAATCACAAAGAAAAAAATAAAATTGTTACTATTTTATATAGAGAAACCCGTAAAAACTCCTCCAGGAAAACCTGTTAAAACTAATTAAACAAATTCATAAAGTTGCAGAATATAAGATTAATATACAAATATCTGTTGCATTTTGATATACTAATAACAAAATATCATGGAAATGAAGAAAACAACCCATTTATAATTTCATCAAAAAGAATAAAATACCTAGGAATAGATTTAACCAAGAAGGTGAAAGACCTATATACTAAAAATTCTGAGACATTGATGAAAAAAATTGAAAAAGATACAAATAAATGAAAAAAATATTTCGTGTTCATGGATTAGAAGAAATAATATTGTTAAAATGTTCATAGCATCCAAAGCAATCTACAGACCCAGTGCAATCCCTATCAAAATTCTAAAGGCATTTTGCACTGAAATAGAACACACAATCCTAAAATTTATATGGGACCACAAAAGACCTCAACTAGCCAAAGTAATCTTGAGAAAGAACAAAGATGGAGGTATAATTCTTCCTGATTTCAAATTATATTACAAAGTTACAGGTAATTAAGACAATATGACATTGTCATAAAAACATACATATAGATCAATGGAACAGAAAGGAGATCCCAGAATAAACCCATGCATATGATCAATTATTTTATGAAAAAGGAGCCAAGATATACAATAGGAAAGACAGTTTCTTCAATAAATGGTGACTGGGAAAACTGGACCACAAGCGAAAGAATGAAACTGGACCACTTTCTTACACCACCCACAAAAATTAATTCAAAATGGATTAAAGACTTGAATGTAAGACATAAAACCACAAAACTCCTAGAAGAAAACATAGGCAGTAAGCTCCTTGACATGGGTCTTGGTGATGATTTTTTTGGATTTGACAACAAAAACAAAAGCAACAAAAGCAAGAATAGACATCAAACTAAAAAGCTTTTGCACAACAAAATGAAACCATTAAGAAAATGAAAAAGGTGACCTACAGATTAGGAGAAAATATTTGCAAATCACTTGACTGATGAGTTAATATCCAAAATATACAAAAACCTCATACAATTCAATAACAAAAACCAATCCATTAAAATACATCAGAGGTTCTGAATAGACATTTTCTCAAAGAAGACATACATGGCCAACAGATGTATGACAAGGTATTCAACACAACTCACCATCAGGGAAATGCAAATCAAAACACAATGAGATATAACCTCACACCCATTAGAATGGCTATTATAAAGAAGACAAGAAGCAACAATAATTATTAAGAAATGTGGCAAAGGGAATCCTTGTGCACACTTGGTGGGAATGTAAATTGGTGCAGCAACTATAGAAGTCAACATGGAGGTTCCTGAAAAAAAATTAAAAATAGAACTACCATGTGATGCAGCAATTCTACTTCTAGGTATTTATCCAAAGAAAATGAAAACACTAACTTGAAAAGATAAATGCATTTTGATGTTCATTGCAGTATTACCTACAATAGCCAAGACATGCAAGCAGCCTGAGTGCCCATTAACATGGATGAATGGATAAAGAAAATGTGACATATAGATATACAGTGGAATATTATTCAGCTATTAAGAAAAAGGAAATCCAGCCATTTGTGACACATGGGTGGAACTTGAGGGCATTATGTTAAGTGAAATAAATTCAGACAGAGAAAGACAAATATGATATCCCTTGTAAGTGAAATCTAAAAACAAACAAACAAAAAAACTCAGTCTTAGCTGGTTAGAGCCTGTGGACTGAAGCGTCCTGGGTTTGATTTCGGTCAAGGGTACACACCTCCGTTGCAGGCTCAAAGCATGCAGAGGCAACCAATAGATGTGTCTCTCTCATATCGATTTTCTCTCTCTCTGTCTCCCCCCCTCCCTTCTACTCCCTGTCCTCAGGTGAGGAATAAGAAAACAAACAAACAAAAACAAAGTAAACTCACAAAGAGAGTAGATTAGTGATTTCCAGAGGCAGGGGTAGGTAAAGGCAAAATAAAATAAACAAGTCCTGGTTGAGCATGCTGACTAGAGTAATAGTTCTGTATTTGAAAGTTGCTAAGAGAGCAGATCTTAAAAGTTCTCATCACAAGGAAAAAAATTATAACTAGATGTGATGATGAATGTTAACTAGGTAATGTGCTAATCATTTTGCCATATATATAAATATTGAATCATTTTGTTGTACACCTGAAACTAATATAATGTTACATATTATTTATATCACAAATTTTTAAAAATATATTTTTATTGATTTCAGGGAGGAAGGGAAAGGGAGAGAGAGAGATATAGCGTGTCCCAAAATTCAAGCAAGATTTGCAATTGAATTCAATTGCAATTGATGTTCAATATAGAAACATCAATAATGAGAGAAAAATCATCAATTGGCTGCCTCCTGCATGCCCTCCACAGGGGATTGAGCCTGCAACCCAGGCATGTGACCTTGACCAGAATTGAACCTGGGACCCTTCAGTCCACAGGCCTGACGTTTTATCTACTGAGCCAAACCAGCTAGGGCACTTATATCACAGTTTTTTTAAAAATCCAAAAATATGTTGAAAACTACTGGAAGAAAATATTTCAAAATATTAATGGTGACTTTTGCTGAATTGTGAATTTTTAAAAACTTTTGTTTACCTTTTCCAGTTTATATACAAGTTTGGGCAAAAGTAAATTAATAGTAATAATAATAAATAATGTAAACAAATGTAATAATCTGAACAATAAAGATTTAATTAAGAATCTTAAAAAAATAAATAAATAATGCAATATTTACTAAATAAATAATTCAAGAATAAACTCTGTTTTGCATACTCACAACTGTAAACCTACTTTTGCTTACCGCTGTGTACTATTTTTGAATTTGGAAAATTTTAAATTTTTATTGAATTTACTAGAGGCCCAGTGCACAAAATTCATGCACAGGTAGTGTCCCTAGTGGCTGCCAGCCCTGCCCCCTGGTCGAACTCCCAGTTGAACTCCCAGTCAAGAGGACAATTTTCATATTAGGCTTTTATTATACAGGATTAAGGTGACATTAGTTAATAAAATTATATAGGTTTTAAGTGTACAATTCTATAATATATAGTCTGTATTTTGTACTGTGTGTTTACCAACCAAAGTCAAGTCTTCCTCCAGTATAACTGAAAATTTTTTAACTTAATCCATTGGTCATAGTGTTCTCAGAGTTCTACAGGCATTATGAGTAGTTATGTTGCTAATAGACATGTTTCTTCCATTGAAAATTTATTTATAAAAGTGAGGTCTCACTCTCTTTCTATTTCCTGTTTATTCCAAATTTTAATAGCATTTACTGCCGGAAGCCGGTCCATCCTTGCTGCTTGACACAGTCGCTGCAGGAAAGAAACATCTGCACAGCATATGTTTCAAGGGACCTGGTGTATATAGCATACTGTTCTTAATATGTTTGCTCCCCTTAGCGCTGTGTGTTTTAACCAAGGTCACCTCTCTGAGAAAGGTTGTTTCCCCAGGTAGGAATTTTTCCCTGAAGTCAGGGAGGGGATGCCTCTCCTAGAAAGGTTGTTTCCCCAGGTAGGAATTTTTCCCTGAAGTCAGGGAGGGGATGAAACTCCTTAACTAAGTGCCAGGCGGGTAGTTAATCACTACAAACAATCATGCTTAAGCTACATAATCTTTACTCCCTGGAATGGAGATAAGAAACGCCCTAACCTTTGTAATAGAAATTGACAGGATTAAAATCAACTGGGATAAATACGGATGTAACAAGACAATAAACGGCAGAACCTCTCTGGAGATCGGAGACCAGAACTTGGCTGGAGATCCTGGCTAGGCTGCTGATCAACTGAACGCTGTCTCCGTGTCATTCCTTCTTCACCCACTCCGTCCACACCTTTGGGAATCCCTGGACCTGCTGGGGTTGGACCCCGGCAATTTACTTGTGTTGATAGGTCTTGGTTATGGAGGGTACTCCATTTCATGAAAACAACACTGGCTATTATCCAAAATAATACTAAGCCATTAAGGAAAACCTTTAAAATGCACCTTCAAAACATTGTTGCAACTTTCTACAATGCTACTTGAAGAAAGGAAAATGAGAGATGGATTACTCATTGTATATTTCCTGTTTTGAGTCTGGTAATAAAGATTTAAAGGGTATGTTTCTATCCTAGATAGAAATAAGGGTCTTCATTGAGTAGGTCAGTGACAATATATGCCAGCTGTTCTTTCCTACCATTCATTCCTGGTTTTCCTCTGGGTGGTTTCATTTGTAAGGCACAAATATGTGCTCTTATTTATTAAGTCCTTGCTCTTGCTTTCATATTTAATTTTAAATGTCAGAGTCCTTACTTCAACTCAGAATATTTAACTATATTCTCTGAGAATAAATTGATATTTGCTCTTCAAGCGAAGTGTTTTGAGTAAATGACTTACTAAAAATATCCCCTTCTCTGAATCACTTTGAATGATTATTTCTAAAGGAAGTATCTTCCTTTAATGTGGAACCACTGACTCATAGACAGATGCTCCCTCGTTTCCTGTCATTCTGAGCACCAAACCTAGGGTGCAAATAAATCACTCTTTATTGTCAGAGGACCTTTGGATTTATAGAAACAAAATGATGACTAGAAATTCTTTAGTGATGGTTCTTTCCATTTTCCCATTAAGTTTTGACTTTGGCCATTTGCTTTTTCAAATCTGTTGCAATGTCTTCACAAAACATGTACTTCAGTGTAAACACTGCTTGCTATTAGTTTTGTTATGGTGATTTGGACTAGAATAATTTCTTTTTAAAAATATATTTTTATTGATATCAGAGTGGAAGGGAGAGGGAGAGAGAGATAAAAACATCAATGATGAGAGAGAATCATTCATCGGCTGCCTCCTACACACCGCACACTGGGGATCGAACTCACAACCTGGGCATATGCCAAGACCAAGAATCAAACTGTGACCTCCTGGTTTATAGGAACACTCAAGCACTGAGCCATGCTGGCCGGCTGTGAACTAGAATATTTTTAAATCATCATTTTGAATCATGTCTACCACTTACAGAGAGAAGATTTGGAACTGAAATAAGTTATCAATTGGCACGCCTTCCTTGGAATGTGCTGGATGTCCCACACCTGGCAGGCTTGGCACATTCCTAGAATGTCTTTTTCTTTTGGGGTGCCTGGCCTGCCAGTGAGTAACACCCACACAAATAGAAAGACTAAAATATGTATTATTTTGGGACTCTCCAAAAATAAACTTCCTGCAAAAGTATAGTCTAAAAGCATAGTGTTTTTCCTTCTTTTTTTTTTTTTTTTGTAGTGTTCTTCTTAAAGAAAACTCACTATATAAGCATTTCCTCTGGTACCAGTGTGACACGTGGCCTGAGGGATGGAGGTGGTGGCCTTGCCAGGATGCCAAGAGTGCAAACAGGGAAACCATACAAATACTAGAGGAATCCAAAGGCAACTAAATATCAGACATATGCTGAAGCAATTTCTTCACCGATACAGCTCCTAGGGCATTGGAAACTAAAGAGAAAATAAACAAATGGGACTACATCAAAATAAAAAGCTTCTGCACAGCAAAAGAAACCATCAACAAAACAACAAGAAAGCCCACTTCATGGGAAAACATATTTGCCAATGTTATCACCAGTAAGGGTTTAATCTTCAACATTAGAGGGAACTCATACAACTTAACAAAAGGAAGATAAACAATCCAATCAAAAAATGGGCAAAGGACCTAAATAGACACTTTTCAAAAGAGGACATTCAGAAAGCCAAGAGACATATGAAAACATGCTCCAAGTCACTAATCATCCGAGAGATGCAAATCAAAACAACAATGAGGTACCATCTCACACCTGTCAGACTGGCTATCATCAACAAATCAACAAACGACAAGTGCTGGAGAGGATGTGGAGAAAAAGGAACCCTTGTGCACTGCTGGTGGGAATGTAGACAGACTGGTGCAGCCACTATGGAAGATAGTATGGCGTTTCCTCAAAAAGTTAAAAATGGAACTCCCATTTGAGCCAGTGATCCCACTTCTAGGAATATATCCCAAGAAAACAGAAACACCAGTCAGAAAGGATATATGCACCCCTATGTTCATAGCAGCACAATTCACCATAGCTAAGATTTGGAAACAGCCTAAGTGCTCATCAGCAGATGAATGGATTAGAAAACTGTGGTACATCTACACAATGGAATACTATGCTGCTGTAAAAAAGAAGAAGTTCCTACCATTTGCAACAGCATGGATAGAACTGGAGAGCATTATGCTGAGTGAAATAAGCCAGTCAATGAAGGAAAAACACCACATGATCTCACTCATTTATGGATAATAAAGACCATTATAAACTTATGAACAAAAATAGATACAGGGGCAGAGCAGCCTTGAACAGACTATCAAACTACATCGGAAAGGCCGGGGAGGGTTGGGGGCAGGAGGGGGCAGTTAGAGATCAACTGAAGGACTTGTATGCATGCATATAAGCATAACCAATGGACATAAGACACTGGTGGGAAGGGGAGGCCAGGGGATTGTCAACGGCGGGGGGGAAAAAAAGGAGACATATGTAATACTCTTTGTAATACTTTAAGCCATAAAACAATTAAAAAAAAAGAAAGTGCAAACATTTTAGAGGATATTCTAATGGCCGAACCACAGATGTTAACTGACAGATGACTCATTCTAAGATATCCTAGATAAAAAGTATTTTGTTTAGATAAAAGATTTCTTTGCAGAAAAATATTTCCTGAATTTAGGGAAGACCCAACTCCAGTGAGTCTGACTCACAAGGAATATAGCTAATCACTAATAATATTATTTGAAGATACTCTTTTATTATTATTATTTTAAATTATTTTTATTTTTCATTTATTTTGCCCTTCATTTTTTTCTTTATTGATTAAGGTATTACATATGTGTCCTTATCCCCCCACTCCCTCCCAATCCCCCCACTCATGCTCTCACCCCCCTGGTGTCTGTGTCCATTGGTTAGGCTTATATGCATGTATATAAGTCCTTTGGTTGATCTCGCCCCCTTACCCCCCTGCCCCTACCTTCCCTCTGAGGTTTGATGGTCTGATCAATGCTTCTCTGTCTCTGGATCTGTTTTTGTTCATCAGTTTATGTTGTTCATTATATTCCACAAATGAGTGAGATCATGTGATATTTATCTTTCTCTGACTGGCTTATTTCACTTAGCATACTGCTCTCCAGTTCCATCCATGCTGTTGCAAATGGTAGGAATTTCTTCTTTTTTACCGCAGCATAGTATTCCATTGTGTAGATGTACCAGTTTTTTAATCCACTCATTTGTTGATGGACACTTAGACTGTTTCCAAATCTTAGCTATGGTGAATTGTGCTGCTATGAACAAAGGAGTGCATATATCCTTTCTGATTGGTGTTTCTGTTTTCTTGGGATATATTCCTAGAAGTGGGATCACTGGCTCAAATGGGAGTTCCATTTTTAACTTTTTGAGGAAACTCCATACTGTCTTCCATAGTGGCTGTACCAGTCTGCATTCCCACCAGCAGTGCACAAGTGTTCCTTTTTTTTCTGCATCCTCGACAGCACTTGTCATTTGTTGATTTGTTGATGATAGCCATTCTGAAAGGTGTGAGATGGTACCTCATTGTTGTTTTGATTTGTATTTCTCAGATGATTAGTGACTTTGAGCATGTTTTCATGCCGGGGTCCAACCCCAGTGGGTCCAGGGGTCCCCAAAGGTGTGGACGGAGTCGGCGAAGAAGGAATGACACGGAGACAGCGTTCAGTTGATCAGCAGCCTAGCCAGGATCTCCAGCCAAGTTCTGGTCTGGATCTCCAGCGAAGTTCTGTTTAGGATCTCCAGCCAGGTTCTGTGTCCATGGTCTCTTGCTAGGTTCTCCAGCCAGGTTCTCCAGGTTCTCCAGCCAGGTTCTGTCCAGGTTCTCCAGCCAGGTTCAGTCACCAGGTTCTAGTCAGGTTCTCTTGCCAATTTCTGTAGTCAGGTTCAGTCCAGGATCTTTTGCCATGTTCTCTCGCTAGGTTCTGTCTCTAGGTTCTGAGGCCAGTTTCTGTCCAGGATCTTTTGCCATGTTCTCTCCAGCGAAGTTCTTCTGTCTCTAGAGAACGGTCTGTGTAGGTTCTGTGCCAATTTCTGTCTCTCTTCGTTCTGTCTTCTTACATCTGTATTTATACCAGTTGATTCCAATCCTATCAATCTCTATTTCAAAGGTTAGGGCGTTTCTTATCTCCATTCCAGGGAGTAAAGATTATGTAGCTTAAGCATGATTGTTTGTAGTTAAAGTGATTAATGACCTGCCTGGCACTTAGTTGAGGGGTTTTATTCCCTCCCTAACTTCAGGGGAAAATCCCTACCTGGGGAAACAACCTTTCTCAGAGTGGTGACCTTGGTTAAAACACATAGTGCCTAGAAGGTGAGCAAACATATTAAGAACAGTATGCCATATATGCCAGGTCCCTTGAAACAGCAAGCATGGACCAGCTCCCGGCATTTTCATATGTCTCTTGACCTTCTTTATGTCCTCTTTCAAAAAGTATCTATTTAGGTCTGTTGCCCATTTTTTGATTGGATTGTTTATCTTCCTTTTGTTAAGTTGTATGAGTTCCCTGTAAATGTTGGAAATTAAACCCTTATCAGTGATAACATTGGTGAATATGTTCTCTCAGGCAGTGGGCTTTCTTATTGTTTTGTTGATGGTTTCTTTTGCTGTGCAGAAGCTTTTATTCTGATGTAGTATCATTTGATTATTTTCTCTTTAGTTTCCATTGCCCTAGGACAGGGGTGGGTAACCCCTGGCACGCGTGCTGAACATGGCATGCCAGTAAATTTTGCTGGCATGCGAAACCCTCTCTTATAATCTCCCATTTACAATTTTTTTCTTAATATCGACTTTTTTATTTTTCAGATAAATCCAGTGTAGGTGCATCTTAGATAAGTAAATAATTTTTACATAACAAGTTATCTTAAAGACCATAGACATGGATTGACAAGAAAGGGGAAGAGCAATTTCTATGCCTCTGCCTTAACTCTCCCTGCCTTCCTAGATCTGACCAGTGCTTTGGTTTCATCCACATATGCTTGTGAATCTTTGTTCTCAGTGATGAGTTTTGTTAAGTCTCATAATAGGAGTAGCCTGACGGATGAAAGTAGTAGCTCATGCATATCTCTGAAGGTCACGAAATATAAACCTGATGTAAAATCCCTGTCATCAGTGATGCAGCAGCAAAAGTCCCACTGATAATATCAAATGGAGTCATAAAGTTTTCTGTCAGACTATCAGTGTACATGTATACATTAAAAAATAAATGTATTTTTCATCATCATATACTGTGTTTTTGTCACTCGAATGAATTTTATTATTTCTTCAAGATTCTTCACCTTAAGAGATATCAAGTAGGCATAACATGTTCTCAAAAAATTAGGGTTGTCACGCAGAAGAATTTTGAGTTAGAGATTTTTCTGGATTTGGCACGCACTCACAAAAAGGTTGCTCATCCCTGCCCTAGATGCTGTATCGGTGAAGATATTGCTTCAGCATATGTCTGAGATTTTGCTGCCTGTGGATCCTCTAATATTTTTATGGTTTCCTATCTTATTTTAAGTCCTTTATCCATTTTGAGTTTATTTTTGTGAAAATATTCTTAATAACTGGTCAGTGAGAATAAAATGTAAGCATATGGTTCTCAAAATACCAGGAGAATTGTTTTAATGTTGACCATTTTACAGGTTCTCTTAAATGAGTAAGAAGAACAAGAGAAAAATGTATTTAATTGTTTTATATGTATAATCATGGGGTGAATACAGTAGAATATGTGGAGATATAATAGTTTTAAAGGGAGAAAACTACAGTGTTCTAACTATGAATGGAAATAATAATTCCTTTTCTGGGACTTTTTGTGGGTCAAACATACTATTATTTTTGTAAATAGTTTGTCATGGAAATGATATGCTATAACTGGGATGAGACATTTAAAGATGCCTGAATATTAGGAAATTACTTTCACTCCATTGGGGAAGGTACCTAAATGAATGACAATTAAGGAGGTTTTGGAAATGAGAACAGGGACACAGTCATATTCAATACTGTGATGTTATATATAGCTTTGTCATTAAGAACAGTCAAAAAATGTTTCAGAGGTAAGAAAAACAAGAATTACTAGTAATATGGTCAAATTGACCCTGGCCAGTGTGGCTCAGTTGGTTGGGCAGCATCCCGTGCACCAAAAGGTTGCCTGTTTGATTCCTGATCAGGACACATCCCCAGATTGCGTGCTAGGCTGTTTCTCATGAGAGTCCTAGTTTGAGATGGCACCCTACACTCTGCCACCCCTGCACAATGCTCCTCATTTGGAGTGCACCTATTTATCTGGTTGCATTTTCCACAGATTCTGGGCTTCCCCTCCCTCCCACCCTCCCTCCTTCCCTCACTCCTTTCCTTCCTTCTTTCCTTTCTCCCTCCTACCCTTCCTCTTTCTACCCTTCCTCCCTCTCTCTCATCCCCCCCTCTTTCTTCCTTCCAAAATAGATATAAAGCAGCGATTTTCAACCTTCTTTTATCTCATGGCACACATAAACAAATTACTAAAATTCTGTGGCACACCAACAAATATATTTTTTGCCAATATGACCAAAAAATAGGTATAATTTTGATTCATTCACACTAGATGGCTATTGTGTTGGCTGCTGTCATTTTTTTTTTTTTAAATTTGACAATCTAAAGGAAAAGAGGTCATTACCTTGACTAAATAGTAAGGTATTGCATGTTTTAAAAATTCATGCAGCACACCAGTTGAAAATCGCTGATATAAAGTATTACATAGTTTTCCTTCTCTTCCTGCAGGATTTAAGAATTCAGGGGATAGCGATATAAAATAGAAACTTCCAATTAAGAGAAAACTTATGTTTGCTCCCTCTCTAATTATGGTACTTAGAAAAGTTTCTAGGATTTTGAACATTCAACCGAATTAAATACTTGTCTGACCTTGATAGGAGCCTAAGGCAAGCATAGAAGTCAGAGTTTGGCTCAATATATTCACCCAGAGGGATTGTCAAGTATATTTTATTTACTAGATTGTGAATTTCTAGTGTCCAAACTCACTCTTTTCCACAGAAATTCAAGAGGAGTTGTATTTAAACAGGACTGCGCCCTCACAAGAAGTGTCAGCTTGTGTTACTCGCCAGTTCAAATTTGGAAGAATTAACAGCTTGGAACTGAGCATTCTGTTGACACTTGCTTTTTCTTTGTTTCTCTTTGGTAATGTAAAAATATGGACTACATTCTATTATTAAGATCAAAATCATATTATTCACTGGCTATTCACAAAAAATGAGATTTTAAAAATACCTGAGTCATGTGAATAACTTTTTGAATGTATTTTAATTAGGTGTAGACTTAAGAAAAGTTATTAAAAATATTCCTACATATTTTTCTGGAAGTCAGTTGCCTACAGTGGTTCAAATTTTATATTTTTTCCCTCTAGCTTTTTTTTTTTTTTTTTTATGCTTGGAAATACATATAGTATTTACTGTTTCTCAATGATTTCTCTTTTTTGGCCACTTTACTAAACTTTGAATGTAATATGCAATACTACATTTTTCTGTAGCTCCATTTCCTTTTAAATATTTAAATTAATTTTTTCATTTAATTTAATTTGATTAAATATTTTATATTTAGTTACTTAAATTTCTCATATTAAAAATTAAATAGCTATAATTTCTCTACTTGAATCTTAATTTCTGAAAATTTGTTGCTCTCAGTCTTTTTTATAGGTTTATTATAATGATTATTTTTTACTGGCATATAAACTTTTGTTGTATCCATATTGGAAGGAGATAATACACCCAGTGACAATAGGTATCATTTATGGAGTATGGGAAATCAATTGTGGCTGTGTTTTTAAGGATCAGAACTCAGCTACAGTAACATGAAGAAATACCATTCAGCCCTAGCTGGTTTGACTCAGTGGCTAGAGCGTCAGCCTGCGGACTGAAGGGTCCCATATTCGATTCCGGTCAAGGACACATGCCTGGGTTGTGGCTCCATCCCTAGTAGGGGTGTTCAGGAGGCAGCCAATCAGTGATTCTCTCTGATCACTAATGTTTCTATCTCTCTCCCTCTCCCTTCCTCTCTGAAGTCAATTATATATTATATACACACACATATGTATAAAGACCATTCAACGCTAACAATAATTACTAATACTTCTCCAGGTTATTTTGTACTTTCTTTACTGATAACTATTAGATCATTAAAAATAATATGTGAGCCCAGGTGGTGTTTCTCAGTGGCTGAGCATCCACCCATGCACCAAGAGCCCGCCAGTTGGATCCAGGTCAGGGCACATGCCTGGTTTGCATGTTCTATCTCTCTCTCCCTCTCCCTTCCTCTCTCTCTCTAAAAAAAGAAATCAATAAAACATATTAAAAAATAATATTTCCGTGTTTGAAAATTATTACTACTTATAAAGACACTTATAAGACACAGAAACTACAGAAAATATTTTGGTACAGGATGTGGTTAGCAACTGTAAGAAAAAAATCAATTAGTGCTAAAACATTGTCAGATATGATCTTGTCTTGATATTTGTCTTTTTCAAAGTGAAATAAATCCCATGAGATTAGAACATCTGTATATACAAAATTCAATGAAACAAACTTAGCATGCTCATGTAGAGACACAATCTAGGGAAATGCTTTATGCCAATCACCTTTTTAAAGCTCAGTAAATTCAAAGACCCATTAAATAAATTTATATTTTTTATTGCAAAGTTGTCACATTACCTGGTATGGATATTTTTAAATTGGAGTCTTAATAGAATGAGGAAAATGTAGATAATATTTTCAAATTTTCCATTGTTTATAGTTTACAAGTATTTTTCATAAACAAATGCCTGTGCCTGATCAAAAATTTAAGTTATTTAAAAAATTTATACAATGAAATTAACTTTTTCTCCTGTGATAACAATTTCCTTCCCAGAGGCATATCTATATATTCACAATAATATAAGCAAAATTTCATGATGTTATATATAAACAACAATTCATCTTTATATATCCTTGGATTAGCATATTACACTTATTTGTGACCTAGTCACTTAATATGTTTTACACATTATTTCATAACAATAAATTATAATTCTAACTCACTTTTTATTTTATTTTTTGTTAATCCTCATTCAAGGATATTTTTCCATTGATGTTTAGAGAGAGTGGGAGGGAGAGAGAGAGAGAGAGGAGAGAGAGAGAGAGAGAGAGAGAGAGAGAGAGAGAGAGAGAGAGAGAAACATCAATGTGAGAGAGACACATTGTTTTGTTGCCTCCCACATGTGCCCTGACTAGGGCCAGGGATCCAGCCTGTAACCAAGGTATGTACCCTGGAATCAAACTCAGGACCCTTCAGTCCACTCCTTGATGTTCTAGCTACTGAGACAAACTGGCTAGGGCCTAACTTTCTTATTAGGTGTACAGCATGAGGCTCCAACCAACTGAGCCACCGGGCCAGGGCTCTAACTCACTTAAAAAAAAAAAAGTTTTTTGTTGTTGTTGTTGATTTCTTTTAGAGAGAGAGGAAGGAAGAGGGAGAGAGAGAAAACATCGCTTGGTTGCCTCCTGCATGCACTCTGACTGGGGATCAAATCCACAACCTGAGCATGTGCCCTGACAAGGAATTGAACCAGTGACCTTTTCAGAATACAAGATGCTCAACCAACTGAGCTACACCAGCCAGGTCTCTAACTCACTCTAAAAAATAACTATCTATTATTACTTTTTGTAAACATAATTTATTTTGTGCCTTCAGTACCCTATTTAATCTGTTCCCAGGCTTTTCAGCAAAGAACACTTATAGCAATTAACATTTATTTTGTTTTACATATGTCTTTGTATACAGATGAATGTATTTCAACAGAATAAATTCCTTAATGCAGAATTGCTGTTTTTAATTTTTATAAATATTAATTAATTTTGATAACAATATACCAAATTCCCTTCATATGGAATTTTTATCAAACAACATTTTAAAGTGGAAAAGTAATTTAAAGCTCATTATGTTGGCTCTCTCAAAACTTAGTGTCTGTGCCACTCATTTGTCAGTCTTGGTTACTTTACATTTATTTATTTTGAATTTCCAAAACACATAAAAAGCTTTTGAAGGCTGCTATAATGACTTCCATATTTTAGTATTCTTAACACTAAGTAATAAGGCAAGTCTCAATTTAAAACTCCTCTAACTGGTAACCTGAACTATTTGGCATCAGTTCTTAATTATTAAGGATTTTAGATGGATAATCTCAGTAGTGGTTTAGTGTCCATTTGCTTCTCATTTAAGTAAGTTCTTACAAAATCCAACATTTGAACAGAACTGGAAAATGAATTAATGGTACACATATGATGTTGCTTATACATTACTACTTTATTTTTAAAGGCTGTATTTGTGCATCAAATCACAAAGAATAAATAGATCTTTTCCCTTTATGAGTCCCTTGGGCACAGCAGGTCCTGAGAACCTTGCTGTAGAATGTTGTGTTGAGTTCCAAACATCAAAAGACAAACTTTTATGAGGAAATCCCCATTCTATGGTACAAGGAAGTTGGTCTCTTCTTTTGCTAATAGAAAGATTAAATTACCACAAAATGGGAGAAAACCGTTTGTTTGCCCATCTTAGACAACTGCAAGGCTAGCAATATGGTACGGGACAGGCTTCTGTAGAGGGAAGTGCCCCTCACATCTGAACTGTATCCTCAGCAGGCAATTCAGTTTAATTTCAGTAATACCCTTGGATGGTGAAAAAAAGAAAAGGATGAACTTTCACAGGTTGTTAGTACTCAGTTTCAGACCCTCAGCTATTTTATTCAGTGGGAAGTCTTGAATAGAAGAGGTTCAAGAAGAATAATGTTGGGTTTCTTCATGTCTCAGGAAACTCTTTTTGGGTTAATTTAGACTGTCTGTAAACAAAGCCACTATTTTAGACATTGATCATCTTTTCTTCACATGATGGTTTATGTAAGAACACTTCAGATACATTATTAGATGTGACTAATTTTAACAAATCTTATCAGATATTTATCAACTACTTATAAATTGTAGTTATATTCTTTTATGAACTATTGCTTTTTTGTTTAAAATGATGGCCTATTTTGAATCTTTGTATAGTTACATTACTGTATTTGTGACCAAAAAACAAACAACAACCCAAAACAACACTTACATAATGACTACCAGAAATGGTTTTGTTTTAAAATGAGTTACCATTACTGTATTTGTTTAATGATAATAAACATTAAACAAATTTAGCATTCACTGCAATTTTCAATGAAAATTTCTGTTGAAGACTGTTATTTAAATTGCTTTGATTCTTTTTATTTTACTTATATTTTTGGTGATCTATACCTATTAGAGATGTAGATTAGTTTTTCCTTCTAGAACTTATTTATTTGCCTTTTTAGGTTGTGTTGTTGCCCTTCTTTCTAATGTGGAAATTTAAAAAATATATACTAATATATATTGTCAGAATTGTGTTGTAATTCTAATATACGTAGAGAGACAGACAAATGAAATAACCCTAAAAATATAAAAGCAGCTTTGTTTACAATGATAACTAATGCAACTGATTTAAATATGAAGGTTAGATTACTGTAATAAGCAAAAAAACCCTATTTTAAATGATTTTAAAGAAAATCAAATCTCTCCTTGTGTAGATATAGGCTGTGTTCTTAGACTTTGAAGATCAGGCTTAGGGTTCATTTATTTTGTGGTGAGTGGGACAGAGTGTTTTTTTGTTACACTCCAGGGTAAGTAGCCTCAGGGTGTCATGATGTGACCCACTGGCTCAGTAAAGTGAAATTATTCTAAATGATATCTCTGAAATATTCTGGAAAGTTAGCTTTCTGAGAACTTAGATACTAAGGAGGCATTTGGCTAAGTAACAACAGATTGCTCTGCCACTGCAAAGAGTAATTTCTTTTTTATCTGCCAACATTTAAAACGCAATCATTTACATTTACGAAATTATCAGTATAAGTAAAAATGCAGAGAAGCAGTGGGAAATGTGTGGTTAAAAGACTCACTTAGCTATAATGGTTATGCCAGATGTGGGTAATACTTGGAAAAAAATTGAATGCTACACACAGAATTGAGGGAATTAGTTTTTGATACAGATGTGTCAGGATTGGTTCTGTGATACAATGGCAGTTTAAAAGTGTTTCCTGCAGAAAGGGCTGTCAGATTCCACTTTTAAACCAATATAAAAGGATGCAGACTCAATCACATTTTCTGTCAAGCTTGCAGGAACCCTATAAAATCATGACTAATTAACACGCAACAAAAGTACCAAAAACAAAGCACAAATACTGCTCAAAGACTTCCAGAAAATATCCATTCCTTCTATAAACATTTTTTGAGGTCCAGGGGATATGACAAAGAACAAGACTAATAAAATCCCCACTTTTATCAAAATTACATCCTAGTTGGGTTACATACAATAATCAAGGAAACATAGATTCATAATGTGATTTCAGATAATAAGTTCTATGGAGTAAATAAAACAGGGTGATGTGATACAATATACCTGGTTGAGGGTATTTTGGGGAAGGTCAACATTACTCAGGGAAGGCATCCTAGATAAGGAGACATTTGCGCTAAAACCTGAATGATGAGAAGGAATCAGCCACAAGAATATTTGGAGGAACAGCATGTCATACAAAGAAATACCAATAGCAAATTCTCCTTTCAATGAGAATGCTCAAACAGAAGAAAGAAAGCAGCATGGTAAGGGGGAGAGAGGAGAGAGAGAGAGAGAGAGAGAGAGAGAGAGAGAGAGAGAGAGAGAGAGAGAGAGATAGGAGACCTGACTACACATGGCCTGGAAGTAAGGGCTGATTGTTAGGCTTTTGTTCTAACTACAACAGGAAGCCATTGGAGAGTTACAAGCAGAGGAGTGAAATAATACTTATGATTAATATGATTACAGATTCACCCTAGCTGGTTTGGCTCAGTGGATAGAGCATTGGCCTGCAGACTGAAGGGTCCCGGGTTTGATTCCAGTCAAAAGCATATGCCCGGATTGCGAGCTCGATCTCCAGTGGCGGTAGTGCAGGAGGCAGCCGATCAATGACTCTCTCTCATCATTGATGTTTCTCTCTCTCTCTCTCTCCCTCTCTCTTCCTCTCTGAAATAAAAATATATTAAACATTAAAAAAATGATTACAATTTCTGAAACGAAGAAATTGCCCAGTGCAGAAGCGGGTGAAGATTAAATTGCAGCTAGGTAAACTTGGATGTGAGAAAATCAATTAGCAGTTCTTGTGGTAGTCCAGATGTTTGACCATGGGGGTGGAGAGTGGGGGTAGCAGTGAAGACGGTAAAGTGATTAGATTCAGAATAGTTTTGGGAGCAGAATCTACTTGCTGAGGTTTTGACATAGGCACTGAAGGGAAGAAAGGAATAAAATATCACATCTAGGATTTTGCCTTGAACAGCTGGCTAGCTGGAAAGCACATTTACTGAGAAAAGATGGGGGGGGGGAGGGGCACCAATTTATAGGTGAAGAAATTAGAAGTTCTATTTTAGACATGTTTAGTGCAAGATGCCTATTAGATGTGAAATTGGATCCCGACTACAAGTCTATCTGTAGTCTCAGCCAACTCAAGAGCTCTGTGGGTAATCAGCATTGCTCTCTTGTGCTGGCTGCCCTGCATATTCTCAGATTGAGGGAATAATAGAAAAAACATTTACTGTTTCATTTATTTAACAAATACTTATTTTAAACATCTATGCCATAAGCATGCATGGCAAGCACTGTTCTGGCAGTTGTGGACAGGGCGATAAACAATGGAGTTGTATTTTGTATTAAATTTTTTTCCTTCAGGTTCAGTTTCAGAAGTGTGGGTGAAAAACGAATGACTCACTTCCGTGCTTTGCTAGCTAGTGCAAGGCTGGTGGTCAGTTTGGTCTCTGTTGCATCACACATCTCTGGTATTCAGTGGAAACACTCAGAAGCAGACTTAGGAGCCTGAATGTACCATGTCACCTGCCAAAGTCCATTAGTAATGAGCACAGAATGAACAGTACTATTTGTTTTCCACCCACTTATTCATCCGACCCTTTCATTCTTCTATCATTTATTATTCTATAGAGTATCAGAGTAAAATAAATGTCTTTAGCTTATGATGGTTAATAGAAATATAGAAAGAATTCAGTTTAAGCTTGCCAAAAAGTCATGAAAATACTTCCGAGTAATTGGTTATTGCAGCCTTCATGGAATTTTATTAGCAGCAAATTGAGGTTCCCGAGACTAAGAAATTACAATACTGATGTGATAGGTTCTGATACCACCTGCTTAATATGGAATGATTTCTGGTTTTCTTCCACAGAATTCTAAACCAAAGAGAGAAGCAGAGATTGAAAATAAAAATTCTCATTTTTTCCTTTGAACTAATTCTGCTCCTAATTTTTTTCAGGAGAACAAAATTTGAGACAATAAAACACAGCCAGCCTGTCTGCTCAGCTTCACTTACTATTCTGTACCCCCTCAGCTTTCCTCAGAACTGGTTCCTCCAGTTTCCATCTGAATGACACTCTCATGAGAGTGAGTTGTGCCAAACTGAGATTACTGTGTGCTGTAGTCATCGTCTGGCTTCCCCTCTGGTGAAGAAGTGTTTCATGGTGGTTGATGGCACCAGCTTTAGTCAATTAGACTAGAACTTGAATTCTGGCACTGCCTTTCATTGGCTGGATGACCTTGGGCAAGACTCTTATTCCGCCTGCACCTCAGTTTCCTCGTTTGCATTTATGTCTGAGATTTTTAAGTAAGCTAATGTAGATAAAGCACCAAGCACAGGGCCTGTCACAGGGTAGGCATTCGCTCATACACCCCCAAAATATTTGAGTGCCAGTCACGACCGAGGCTCCGAGATAAAGCAGAGCCAAATTAGACTCAGTTCCGGCCTTCATGATTCTTATATTCAGGCATTCCATGGTCTCAATTCCTTTCCTTATAATTTTCTTTCTTTCCCGATAGCTCTGGGTGAAATAGAAATATAGGCAAAAAAAGAGAGTTTTATCATATTTTCCCTTTGTGTGTATTGTAACCAGAATCCATGTGGCCCACCTCAGGCTCCCTCCAAGGTGCCGCCGAGGCTGTCCTCCTGCGTGTCCACTATTGGCCTTCCCTGCACTGCTCCCCACCACGCCATCGACACTCACCTTCTTCCTGTGTCTTATTTGCTCCCTTGATAAAGAGGTTCTCATAGCTGACACAGACCTAATTTAATACCCTGCAAAGGGCCCTGCTTTGTTCCCCAAAGTGCATCTCCAGAAGCAGAATGTTGTAATCTCTGGAATGCATGAGGCGTTAGAGGGGTATGGAGAAGCTGCTGTACCTGCCTGTGTACAAAGCATCATATTTTGTTTATTGAACCTAGGCTATAAAATGACCTTTTTCTTCTCTTCCCATACATTCCCCATGCTTGTCCACCTTTGTTTCTTTCTCTTATGTTTATGTCAGTTACTTTGCACAAAATATAATATACCCTGAAGCCAATTTAAATGCATGTCCTCTGACCTTCCCAGTTGAAAGAAATCTCCTTTCCCTGTACCTCTCTGGCCAGTCTTCCCAGTATTGTCTGCTTACTTGTTATTTTTCCCTCACTTCTCTGCATCCCCAAATTTAATGAGGACATGTGTGAATGTGTGGGGGATAATTCCAAGGGGGCAGCTGAGAGCTGAGGCCAGGTCAGGGCCTGGCAGAGGTTGAGCAAGTCTCCTTCCTCCTTCCACCTCTCCCTCCTTTTCCTTAAAATTTATTTTAAAAAACTAAAACAAGTTAATATGGTCATGTAAAAAACAATAGTTACAATACATAAATTACAATGTAATAATTGTGCTATTTATAACAATTATTTGGGGTATTATTAAAAAGTAAATTGTGATACACTATAGATATCTAGTAATGGGCTATTAAAGTTTATGATGAACAAGATCTTAATTGCAAACCAGGGACTATATGTATAAAATAATTCAGCCCTAGCCAGTTTGGCTCAGTGGATAGAGTGTTGACCTGTGGACTGAAAGGTCCCAGGTTTGATTCCGGTCAAGGGTATATACCTGGGTTGTGAGCTTAATCCCCAGTAGGGGGCATGTGGGAGGCAGCCAATCAATGATTCTCTCTCATCATTGATGTTTCTATCTCTCTCTCCCTCTCCCTTCCTCTCTGAAATAAAGAAAAGTATATATTAATAAAACAATTCAGAGAGATTATTATAACTTTTTTTGAGGCCTTACTGAGAACCTAAGTGAGTAACTCTTTGGTCGCCCCATGATATACTTCCATGTGAGCAGTGGTGTCAAGTGTAGATAAAATAAGTAACCAAAACATTAGTTAGATGAAAAATGAGGGAGATTAACACCTGAAAGATTAACATGGCTTGTGTTCTCTCCCTCTGATGTTGACTGAGTTTGGGGCTTTATTATATTACTAGAGGCCTGGTGCATGAAATTCGTGCATGGGGTGCAGGGTCCCCTCAGCCCAGCCTGCACCCTCTCCAATCCGGGATCCCTCGGGGGATGTTTGACTGCTGGTTTAGGCCCGATCCCGGGGATCTACCCTAAACCGGCAGTCAGATATCCCTCTGACAATCCTGGACTGCTGGCTCCTAATTGCTCACCTGCCTGCCTGCCTGGTTCCCCCAACTGCCCCCCACTGCCAGTATGGTCATCCCCAGCTGCCTCCTCCCTGCTGGCCTAGTCGCTCCTCACTGCCCCCCTTGATAGCCTAATTGCCCCCAACTGCCCCGCTCTGCAAGCCTGGTTGCCTCCAACTGCACCCCCCCTGCCAGCCTGGTCACCCCTAATTGCCCCACCTGCTGGCTTGGTTGCTCCTAACTGCTCCCTGCTGCCAGCCAGGTTGCCTCCAACTGCCCCCTTCTTGCTGGCCTTGTCGCCCCTCACTGCCCCCCACCCCTGCCAGCCTGGTCTCCCCTCACAGCCTCCCCCCACCCCCACTGGCCTGGTCACCTCACGCAGCCTGCTGTTCAGTCGTTTGGTCATCCCTCACTAACCCCCCCTGCCAGCCTGGTCACCCCATGCAGCCTGCTTGTTCAGTTGTCTGGTCATTCCTCACTAATGCCCCTGCTGGCCTGGTCATAGGCAGCCATCTTTTAAGGTTTTTATGGTCAATTTGCATATTACCTCTTTATTATATAAGATTTGTTTACAATTTAAATTCACTCATTCATTTCATTTTTTATGTGTTACTTTTTTTGTTGTTAGACATTTGTTTTACTTCTAAATCACTAAAAGGCAATCAAAATTCAAATAAAATGCATTTACTTTCATTTTTTAAAAATATTTTTATTCATTTCAGAGAAGAAAGGAGAGGTAAAGAGAGATAGAAACATTAATGATGAGAGAGAATCATTGATTGGCTGCCTCCTACACACCCTCTACTGGGGGTCCAGCCCGCAACCTGGGGCATGTGTCCTGACTGGGAATTGAACTGTGACCTCATGGTTCATAGGTTGACACTCAACCACTGAGCCACACCAGCCAGACACGCCATTTACTTTTATATTCCATTAATAGTTTTATTGGGTATTGAACAACTTTCCAAAAATATCCTAGTAAAAGGGCCAGTTATTGCTGATTTAGCTCTCTAGATACATTAGCAAGGAAAGTGTGTTTCACTCTGATAAGCCTCTAGGGGTCAGAGATTGATATTTTAAAAGGTGAAAGAAATACCAGCTATCAGCTTTAGGTGGGGGATAAGTTTGGAATATGTAAAACACACTTCTATAATTTTTAAAATTTTTCATAAATAGTTGTGTGATAACTCTGTGGCAGGGAGTGGGTAGGCATCTATCAAGCATAATAAAAGCAACTAGAGATGTAAAGCATAGGAAGGACACACAAATCCAAAGCTGAAACAATTGGAAATGACATTCATTCTTTTATAAACAGTGTGTCAAAAAATACCTTAACAGTGCGTTAAAAAGAATCTGGCTTGTCCTGGACAGTGTGGCTCAGTTGGCTGGAGTGTCGTCCCAGTTACCTAGAGGTTGCTGGTTCGATTCCCAGACAGGGCACATGCCCAAATTGTGGTTTTGATCCCAAGTTGGGTTGCATGCTGGAGGCAACCAATCTCTCTCCCTCCCTCTCACTTCCTCTCTCTTTGGAATTAAATAAATAAATTAAATAAATAAATAAATAAATAAACAAACAAACAAACTAACTAACTAACAAGGCACATGCCCAGGTTGTGGGGTCAATCCCCAGTGGGAGACATGCAGGAGGCAGCCAATCAATGATTCTCTCTCATCAGTGATGTTTCTATCTCTCCCTTCCTCTCTCTGAAATGAATAAAAACCTATTTAATAACCTGATTTTAAATATGTGCAAAACACCTATACTTTTCCACATTTATTCCCTTTTGTCTAGATTGGGTTTAAGAATACAGAGCAGAAAAATCAAAGTGTCTGCTATGATCCTCGCTTTTAGGGGCTACTGTCCCATTTTGGGTATGGCAAGGTCATGGGACTTTCTATGTCCTCAAGTTAGCTATGACTTGCTTAAATGGAAGATTCCCTGAGGTCATATGGCCAAGATTCCTGGGAAAGATTGCAAAGTGGGAGGCTGCTGGGAGGAAAGAATGGGGAACAACTTTAGATGCCCAGTGTCATTTATCCTTCACAAATTTGCTTCTTAGAATCTCTGGATTCTAAGGTCTGTTGCCAATCCAATATTCAGTACTTCCCTGCCTTGCTGGCCTTTTCTAATATGTGTTTCTAAACTACCACTTTGAGCTTATCTTTCGGCACAACAGGTATTTAGAAAATGTTTCCTTTGTAAAATGCTTAATTAGTTCCAAGTTCCACCATGTGATCAGCTACATATGAATTTCCACCAAAGCCGACCCACTCTTTGCTTTCTGGCTCAGCACTGTCTCAGGTTTTCTGAGCCTGGTTTTCAACCTCCTTTTTATATATATATATATATATATATATATATATATATATATATATATATATATATACAATTGGGTTTCAAGTTTATTCAATAATGTGGTAAAGCACACATTACAGTTGTCCAAAATAGACGTGAAAATGGGACAGGGAGTCAGAAGAGAAAGATTATTAGAAATTCAAGGTAAGGAATCCGGGTAGAGGTGAGTTCTGAGAGAGGCCTTAAAGGATGAGGTGTGTCCAAGGTGGAATGACGCTGTTGTGATGCTCTGGAGTGAAAGCAGCTAGCCACTCTGGTGACCCACAGAAACCAGTGCTGGGGGAAGTTCAAGTGCCTGGCAGAATGTGGCCAGCTGCCCTAGGTCTGAACCCTCCTTCTTGTCTCCGGAGACCTGTGTGTATTTCCTGCTTCCAGTTTTGGATACCTCCCAGGATGACAGCTTTTGAACTTCCTTGTTGATAGGCTTTCAGGGTCCTGGGGATGATTAGCAGCTTTTAATATATAAGTCTGTTCTTCCAATCATAGCCTGTATTCATCCTTTGTTCATAAAATATTTAGCATTAAGCCTGTATTCCTTTGGGTTTCATTTCTGTTCAGTCCTAAGGATTTAGATGGGTGGAAAGGATGAGGAAGACCATCTTTCGGTAGAGAAGTCTAAGACAATCCAACAGTAACCTTTAAGGGATTTGGAGTTTTGTTGGATAAAATAAAACACTGAGGAAATAAAAATCTATAAATATATAAGGCAAAAAATTGCAAGGTTTGGTTTTACTAGGTAATACCTCTCTCTTTTTAATATTATGATTTAATTATTAAATAAATGCTGCCTTTCAGAAAGGGACCACATTGAATATTTTAAAGATGTTGTCTATGATTTAGCCACAGAGGAGCACTAACAACATTCTCTGGAAGATTAATTTTTCCAAATGCTCAACACATAGACCCTAACAAGCAGTTACATATTTATTTCATGTTATATTTGCTGATGGAAATTATATCTGAAGTAAAAAAATATTTGGCAGATTTATAAGGATCCTTTTTAAGCTAAAATTTGACAATGCCCTTTTAGCTTATAATGTCATGCTGTGTATAGAGATGTGGGAATAGAAAATGTCTTTCTGGGCAAAATGCTGACAACTGGAAGGCTTTTGTCAACTTCCAACAAAAGCACTTGGAAAAACTGCATATCAGATGCTATGCAAATGTGTTTCTAATTAGCATATGCCATCAAGTACACTGTATCCTGTTATTTTTTAAAAAAATATATTCCATTTATTTCTTTACAGGGAGGAAGAGAGAGGGATAGAGAGTTAGAAACATCGATGAGAGAGAAACATCGACCAGCAGCCTCCTGCACCCCCTCCGCCCCCACCACTGGGGATGTGCCCACAACCAAGGTACATGCCCTTGACTGGAATCGAACCTGGGACCTCTCAGTCCACAGGCCGATGCTCTATCCACTGAGCCAAACCGGCCAGGGCTGTATCCTGTTATTTTGATACCCACTGGAAAATCATTTTATAAGTACCGCGCGCTAACCGATTGCGCCACTGGAGCTCCTGGAAAATCATTTTAATGTCCATTTTAGGACTTTTTCTATCTGAATCTTTCTCATAAAAAGAAAATTTTCTGATAACCCTTTATAATTGTTGTTTATTAAAATAGCAGAAACTCAGCTCTGAGCATTCCTGATCATATGGCCATCTTCCTTTTAATTCCTAGTGTACTAGTACTTTATGCCAAACTGATGCTACTTGTCAATTTCAGTTTTCTTTACCGTTTTGTTTCCTCTCTCTTGTGAGCACCTAGAAGACAGGTTCCATGCTCATTTTACTATTTCCTGTAAAACATCTTGCTTAAAATTAGTGTTCAAGGGAACAAATTGTGTTGTGACACTATTCTTTTTTATTTTGTATTCTAAGCTCCTTCAAGTCCTAGGAGAATATCTCATTAATAACCCCCAGCACCTATTACACGCTTTGGTCTTCAGAAGAGCTCAATAAAAGATTATCCCTGCCGAAACCGGTTTGGCTCAGTGGATAAAGCATCGGCCTGCGGACTGAAAGGTCCCAGGTTCGATTCCGGTCAAGGGCAAGTACCTGGGTTGCAGGCACATCCCCAGTGGGAGATGTGCAGGAGGCAGCTGGTCAATGTTTCTCTCTCATCGATGTTTCTAACTCTCTATCTCTCTCCCTTCCTTTCTGTAAAAAAATCAATAAAATATATTTTAAAAAAAAGATTATCCCATAAATCTGTGGATATTGTATGTGAATGCTGCATTTTATTTTATACCCATGTTTGTCGTAGGATTTCAAGAAGAGAGGAGTTGTGTTCAGACAAACCCATAGAAATCACATAAAATGGTCCCATTGATTTTTTTAATGACAACAGAGGCAGCTGTATAATGTTGCCGAGAGATCGCAAAACTCCAAACTGGGACAGGTGAAAAATTGATATGGAGACACAGGGATAAATTCTAAAGAGTAATTATACCCTTTATTGTTTTCACATTCATGTTTGGGAGACAAATATGATACAAACAAGTCCGTAACTTTCTTAACTGCAACTATCAAAACAAATGTGAAGCCTCTTTGCCGTTGATATCTACGGCAGATGGAAAAGAGTTATTTAAAGGCAATGTTTTGATGATATTATGAGAACAATATCAAGTGAGTTGAGGTTGCCACCTGCTACACAGTTGAATCCACAGATGAAAGTGAAAATTATACCAGTAAGTTATTACTGATGACCTGTTATCAATTATAGTTCAAATAGTCAAATATGGTAGTAAATATCAGGAAAGGGTGCAAAAAGGACAAAAGTAAAAACAAACAAAAAAACCTTGATATTAAAGAAAAAGATGCTTAAAATAATTAAGGCAATATGATTTTTAGTTTTGTGATTTAATCAAAACCCCTGCAAGGGTCTTGTTGACTTGCTACCTCCCTCACATATAAGCCTGTTCTGATGTGAGGGTAACTGAATTGTCAGGTCTGTGTTAGAGGTAGAATTAGCAGCTATGGAAAGAGTTTCTAGTCATCTCTTTTGATGTGAGTAAGGTAAAATACAAGATCCTATTTTGCATACATTTCAGAGGCTAATTTTTAAAGAATAAGAGGCAGCTCTAAGAAAATAACAGAAGCAAGGCCTTTATATAAAAGTAAACTAAATTTGATACAAAAGGAAAGGGAATTTTTAGGAATACAGATGCCTGACAAGAAGACAGCATAATAAATCATTCCAATATTTCAAAAGTGAATTATTTTCCTTAATTTGCCTCAAAATTAGCCACATTATTTCAAAAATCTTTTTTTTGGGGGGGGGGTGAAAGGTTGAAATAAATTTTAGAATCTCTTTTATAACTATTATAGGTCATTATTTAGATGATTATAAAGAAACATTTTTAAAATTCAATTTTAATTTTGACAAAAGTAATATTATATTTTTGAGCCATTATATTAACATTAAATCATGAAGGAGATAGCATGGGTGTGATATCATGCTGAAGTGGTGGCATCCTCACCCAGTGGCAGTGAGTAGCACACCTGCTGGTGAATGGGTCAAGGCGTCAGACAGCTTTGTACAGAGAGCCGCAGTAGGGTAAGGGAAAAGAGAGAGGGATAGTAAGGTTGATTCCACTTCCCATATCGGTATTACCATTTTATAATATCCAAATTCTAATTTGGAGTTATTTTGTGGTAAGCTTCTCTCACTTTATTTTCTTCTTCCCCCCTTCAAATTCTTATAAAATATGTGACAAAAAGCTAAAGTTCTACTTTTGTATCTCTGTTGCTTAATATGATGAACTATTTATTCAGTTAATGTTGTGTTTTTCCAACTTTCCACTTGCTCAGAGACCAGGCAGCATTGAAGCTTGAGCCCTATCTTTGGAGACTCTCATTAAGTCAGGCAAGGTTAGGTCTGGGAAACCCATGGATTGACAATCTTCTCAGGTGATTCTGAAAGCCAGCCAGGATGTTAAATCCCAATGTATGTCCTCTTTTACCCCTTCCTGCTTTATGCAGGAAGCACAGTAATATTTCCTTTGAGATTAGGTAATCTCAATAAGAAAGTCATTAATGTATCGCTTCTATTTAATACTTGCATGTTAAGGTAGGCTTCCGTGTATTAACATAGACTGCCAGCTCTCTTTTGAGATCCCACTACTTCTGGAATTATCTAAGAATCTAGGGGGTTTACTCAGTCTAAAAGGTGCAGTCTACTTTCCAAGGCCAGTTCCGGAGAATATCTGTGACTCTAATCTGCTCCCAGCTGAATGTGCCTCCAGCACTCACATGGTATTTGGTGGATGCTTGCAGGCATGCGCTTGCTGACTAAACCCTTGGCCAGGCCTTAGCTCCACAGTTAGGCTTTGTAGTTAGAGCTCCTTTTACTTCACACTCACATGTTTGCCAAAACAATGCTGGTCCTGAGGTCATGTTTAAGATTAATCTGTGTATCTTTCTGTGTGTGTGTGTGTGTGTGTGTGTGTGTGTGTGTGTATGCCAGAATCAATGTTGTTTAAAAAAATCTATAGACCCTCATGATAAGCTTATCACTTCAGCCCAGATTACCCTTTTGTTATGGTGAGTGGATGTCCTCTCTGGGTAGCAAAATAGCTCCCAAACTTTAACTTTCATTAAAATCGCCTGGAGGATTTATTAAAACAAAGATCGCTGGCCCCAATCTTTGAGTTTCTTTCTCAACAGGTGTTATGAACTGAATTGTGTCCCATCCAAAGCTATACGTTGAAGCCCTAACCTTAGTACTTCAGAATGTGACTGTATTTGGAGACAGGACCTTTAAAAAGGTAATTAAGGTTAAATGAGGTCATAAGAGTGGGGCCCTAATGAAAGATGACTAATTTTTCTTTTAATAAAAAGAGGAAGAGACTCCAGAGATACTCACACACAGAGGAAAAGCCATGTGAGGACACAGCTGGAAGGCAGCCATCTGAAAGAGAGAGAGAGAGAGAGAGAGAGAGAGAGAGAGAGAGAGAGAGAAAGAGAGAGAGAGAGAGAGAGACTACAGAAGAACCAAATCTGTGCAATCTTCATCTTACACTTCTAGCCTCCAGAATTGAGAAGCAATAAATTTCTTCTGTTCAAGCCACCTAGTCTGTGGTATTGTGTTATGGCAGCCCTAGGAGATTAATAAAGTAGATGGTGTGAGTGCAAGAATTTACCTTTTTAATAAGTTTCCAGATGATCTTGGTGCAGCTGGTCTGAGGACCACACTTTGTGAGCTACTGGGCTAGCAAAGCAGGATACAATATTAACACCTAGAAACTGATGGCATTTCTATAACCAATAATGAATTCTCAGAAAGAGAAACTAAACAATCCCATTTACCATTGAAACAAAAAAATTAAGATACTTAGAAATAAACTTAACCAAGGAGGTAAAAAACTTGTACTCAGAAAATGACAGGACATTGAAAAAAAGAGATAGAGGAAGATATACACAAGTGGAAGAATATGCTGTGTTCATGGATTGGTAGAATTAACATCATTATAATGTCCATACCACCCAAAGTAATTTATAGATTCAATGTAACCTATACCAATGGCATATTTCATAGAGCTAGAACAAATACTCCAAAAATTTATGTGGAACCAAAGAAGATCCAAAATAGTCACAGCAATCTTGAGAAAGAAGAAAGTTGGAGGGATCACAATATCAGATTTTAAGTTATACTACAAAGCCACTGTTCTCAAAACAGCCTGGTACTGGAACAAGAACAGACATATAGAGCAATGGAACAAAACAGAGACACTGGAAATCAGAAATCGGCCCAAGCCATTATGCTCAATTAACATTTGACAAAGGAGCCAAGAGCATACAATGAAGTCAAGACAATCTCTTCCATAAATGATGTTGGGAATATTGGACAGATACATGCAAAAAAAATGAAACTAGACCACCAATTTATACCACACACAAGAATAAACTCAAAAAGAACAAAAGACTTAAATGTAAGTTTTGAAACCATAAAAATCTTAGAAGAAACCATAGGCAGCAAAATCTCAGACATCTCTCATAGCAATATGTTTACAGATACATCTCCTAGGGAAAAGGAAACTAAGGAGAAAATAAACAAATGGGACTACATCAAAATATAAAGCTTCTGCACAGCAAAATAAACCATCCACAAAATGAAAAGGGAGCCCACTGTATGGGAGAATATATTTGTCAATGATACATCTGAAAAGGGTTAATATCCAAAATATGTAAGGAACTCATACAACTTAACAGAAGGAAGACAAGCAATCCAATTAAAAAATGGGCAAAGGACCTAAATAGACACTTCTCCCAAGTGAACATACAGATGGCCAACAGACATATGAAAAAACTAACAAAGTCACTGATTATCAGAGAGATGCAAATTAAAATGACAATGAAGTATCACCTCACACCTGTCAGAATGGCAACCGTCAACAAATTAATAAATGACAAGTGCTGGTGAGGATTTAGAGAAAAGAGAACCCTAGTGCACTGCTGGTGGAAATGCAGACTGGTGCAGCCATTATGGAAAATAGTATGGAGTTTTCTCAAAAAAATTAAATATGGAACTGCCATTTGACCCAGTGATCCCACTTTTAGGAATATATCCTAAGAAACCTGAAACACCAATTAGAAAGAATGTGTGCATCCCTATGTTCATATCAGCACAATTTATAATAGCTAAGATCTGGAAACAGCCCAAGTGCCCATCAGTAGATGAGTGGATAAAAAAGCTGTGGTACATTTATAGCATGGAATACTAGGCAGCAGTAAAAACGAAGGATCTTATACGCTTTGAGACAGTCTGGTGGGACCTGGAGAGTATTATGCTAAACAAAATGAGTCAGTCAGAGGAAGACAGGTATCACATGATCTCACTCATATGTGGAATCTAATGGACAAAATAAAATGATTAACAAAATAGATCCAGAGACATAGAAGCATAGAACAGACTATAGAATCTCAGAAGGAAGGCAGGGGTGGGTGGGAAGAGATCAACCAAAGAACTTGTATTCATATATGCATAACCCATGGACACATACAATAGGGTGGTAGAGGCCTGGGGCGGTCAATGGGGTTGGGGGGAAGGGGACATATGTAATACTTTCAACAACAAAGATTTAATTAAAAAATTAACTTAGAGCAATACCTATAAATAATTATGTCTAACTTCCCCTGGTCCCTCCCCTGCCAAAAAAAAAACACCCCAAAAACTGGGCTAGGTCTCCTAGGTAAGGTTTAAGACATGGAAAAGCAGAACATCATTCATTGTTCCCTATGATTTGGTGGCCCTGCTTGCTCCCTGGAGCTGTGTGACCAGTTACTAATCAGAAAAGTCTTTCCCCGGAGGCAGAGCTGAGTAAACAGAACAGGAGAAAGGTCAGTGCAGGTCTCTGGACCTGGAAAAAGCCCTCAGTTGTAGGGAGATAAGCTTTATCTCCCACAGTTCTAAACCATCCCATTAAGTTGATGAGGTTTGCAAAGGTGAACAGCTTTCTTGAGGTCACACAGCTGGAAAGGGCAGAGCCGGGCCTGGAGCCCAGTTCTGATTGCCTCCGGACACCTCCCCGCGACTCTGCCAAAGCTGTAGCTGTAGAGATGGAATCTGCTGGTGTGCGTGCAAAAATCCTTATACCAACATACAGGGGAGCTAAGCCCGGATAAAAGCCTGGACTCCAACTGTGAAAATTAACCATCACAGCAGCCGTTTTCTCTGGGTAGCTATTCATTTAATTTTAAGGGAAGAAATATATCCCCTGCTTTTCATGTTCCTGACCCCAGCCTATCCTGGCAGGCCTGCTGATGCTTCAGACTTACCTGGTATATTTATGCTATCAAAGAACTGTAGTGGTCTTTGGTTTTTTTTATAAAGACTGTTTTTTTTTAACTTTATTAAAGAGTTAGTGGGCTAACCAAGCACAGGAGCACCTTGTTTCTCAGCATTCACACTCAGTCTTTTTTTTCTAGTTAAAAATATATTCTATATTCTTTAGAGTTCGAGAAGGACTACTCCCCTTTACATGTCTCCAAACTTTTGAATTTGAAATGGAGATGGAGAAAAAAAGTTTATGAAAGTAAAGTTCATATTCAACTTATATTCACACACTCAAAAAAAAAATGTTAGCAACAACAGATGTCTCTGCTTGTAGGAACAGATTTATCCTAAATCTGGACACAATGAACTCCTTTTATTTTCTTAGAAAAGCAGATCTTTGGCCAAATTTGGTGGAATACTTCACTCTTGTGAGTTAAAATTATTTCAGCCTATATTTTTTTTCAGCCTATATTTTCATGATGTGAAATGACAAATATTCTTCATTATTTTTTTCTTTAGGTATTATTTCTATATAATATTCTGTATTGTCTAGGACAATACTGACATATAGTCCTATTCATTTAGCTATTCTTGCATTGATTCTGGCTTGATTTTTAAAAAAATATAGTGTCTTAATATTTATTATACAAAGCACTTATTTTATTAATATATTTTATTGCTTTCAGAGAGGAAAGGAGAGGGAGAAAGAGATAGAAGCATCAATGATGAGAGAGAATCATTGATGGGCTGCCTTCTGCAAGACCCCACTGGGTATGGAGCCACCCTTGACCAGACTTGAACTCAGGACCCTTCAGTCTACAGGCTCTATCCACTAGACCAAACCAGTTAGGGCTATTTTACCAAGCATTTAGAGAATTTCAGGTTTACTGATTACACAGTAGGTTATAGTAGAAGATTTTTACTTTATCTCTGTCCATATACCTGACAATATATGATGCTAGACAATTTCTACAGATATGAAGAGAAAAAGTTGTATTATTATTATATAGCAAACACATACTCTTTGACATATTCACACATTTTATACGTTTCCAGTAAGTGAAATTTAGGTATAATTTTCCAAAGAAATGTTGGACATAACTGACATTATCCTTTTTGTTCTACATGCTATGCTAATTTGCTTCCACATTAAATTACACAATTTAAAAGGGCAATATTTTATATAAGAGTTTCAGCAAGTAATGTATTATTGGATGATCAGTTGTACTATTTCCCCCCAGTCATTGCTAATCTTTCCCTCTCACTGGGAAAGTTAGTTTGGACTTTTCCTATTCCAAAACTTTACTCAAAGTTTTAATTTTTAAATGTTTTCATATCCCTTTCTCAATGACATGCCATTTTTCACATACTATCTCAACTCTTTAACAATTATACTTTATTTTTTTTTAAATATATTTTATTGATTTTTTACAGAGAGGAAGGGAGAGAGATAGAGAGTTAGAAACATCGATGAGAGAGAAACATCGATCAGCTGCCTCCTGCACATCTCCTACTGGGGATATGCCTGCAACCCAGGTACATGCCCTTTACCGGAATCGAACCTGGGACCTTTCAGTCTGCAGGCCGACACTCTGTCCACTGAGCCAAACCGGTTTCGGCAACAATTATACTTTAATTGAACAAAGTTAGCTCTCTGTTTAAACTGTGCTTGCTTGGTATTTTAACATGTTCTTTTCTGGTTTTGGAACTTAAATGTTATGCAAATTGATTCCCTTTTTGATGAAAGTAATACATTAAATGGAATCACTTGTTCATTCATTTGTCATATAGTTATTTAGCACCTACTATATGCAAATGCAGTGCTGTAGCTGCCACAGGAAGTACAATGATGTAGTCATTAACCATAAATCTCTAGGAGGTCAAGGACCATGTCTAGGACCACATTGTGGCTGTGTCCTCAATATTTGCTGTGCTGCTTGGTATGTGATAGGTACTAATGAACTACTTCATGAACAAATGAATATCTGATATACCTTACTCTAATGTATCAGTTAATTATTGTCATTTGTAGTCTTTTCTTCATAAATTTTTAAAGTGAAAATGTTTTCCATAATTATTGATCTAAATGAATTTAGATTAATCCATAGAAGATAATGAGTTTATGCAGTATAAAATTTCTAGCTTCCCAAGTCTTTAATAAACTAATGGCAATATTACATGTCACAAAAGACCATTTCCAAAGTTAAAATTTCTCACTAATAACTTACATTTATTTTATCTCACCATTTTTTATAGAACAATAAAATAATGGTTATGGCACAGAGATTTCTTATCTGTGCTGCTTAGAAAGAATTGGGAGAAAATGAGAATGCCAGGGCTTGGATCAGGAGCTATGTTGGCGACCTGCAGTTAGTGGAACTTTCTCCATATTTACATGGGAGGAAGGATGTAATAGTGAAGCATGAGTTCTGTTTGAGTGCTTGCTTACAGTCTCCTCCAAGTTTATTTGAATATATGTGCATTCTTGATGTTGGGGAGATTCAGGCAAGGTTGACAAGATGTAAGCAAGGAACAGAGCTGGAATATGATTAAACATTTCTCCAGTTAATGCAATAATAAAATTGAAACCTCTTACCATTAATGCATAGGAGCCTGCAATGAGCTGTTTCCAGCCAACTGATCATATCTCCTATCACTCTCTCCTTTATATGGAGTCTTCATGCCGTTGTTCAAACTTCATAAGGTCTTTTCTGCCCTTGGGGCCTTTATACTTGCTGCTCCTCTACCTGGAATGCTTTCCTCAGATCTCTTGATGGCTTCCTCCTTCTCATCTTCAGATCTCTGCTCAAATGTCATCTCCTACCATAACCATCACTGATTGCTATTTAAAATAGCTCCTCTCCTTCCTGCTCCCTCCCTATTCTTGTGTAAGCTTGGGCTTGTTTGACTTCAGATCCTGTCCTTGTCTATCTGCCCCTGGGCTGTTGGTCAGTGAGGCTGACTACTGCAGGCTATATTTTCCAGGCTGGCATGTCAACTGGCTTCTTGTTGCATCTGACCAATGGGTGGCATTAAGGCAGAGATGGAAGGAATTTCTCTCCCCCTTCTCTGACTTCATTCTTGCTAATCTCTGCAAAGTCTCACTATCCTATTTGATTCTTTAGCTCTTTCACTAATTCATTACCTTTGTTTTAAATAGAATATCTCCTTGATTGTATACTAACTAAGCATATTACTCTTCCTTATTTTCTTTAAACCTATCTGCAATTATTTTTGTTAATATTTGTGCTATCTGTACTGCACTGTACTGCTACTATTTTTCTTTAGTGGAATGTGAAATCTAAGAGGACAGACACTTTGTCTTATTTATCACTGTATTTTTAGCATTTGGTACAGTGCCTGGCACATGGTAGTTACTCAATAAACATTTTCTGAGTAAAACATTTTTTGCACGTTTTAAATTCAATAATAGTAGTGGCATACACAGTATTCCTATGCTAATTAGTTCTTTGAACACCAAACCTAATGAAAAGGCCATTATTTTTCCCTAATCCAAAGAGAAATAGGGGTGTTTTAATTTGTTTTAGAGGAAAGTGAAAAAAAGCATCTAAGAAGTTTAATTCTATGAGATTCAGAGTTATAAGCTAGATCAAGACTTTTATAAATCCACATGGATTATCCATATAAGTCTGTGGTGCCCCCATTCTTAACAAATGGTCTTTTATATATGTGTGTGTGTGTACTTTTGAATTATAATCCTAATATGGGACAATTGTTTGGTTGATTTGACAATGCTGTGATTCCCTTCAGCTTGGTTGGCATCAACAAAAACTCAGGGAACATATTACTTTGCAGACGAAAGTGACATATCACATTTCGTCCCAAACAATGTCCTAATGAATATCAGACAAATTTTATTCTGTTGGTGGCATCATGATCAATCTACTATTGAATGTGTTTTCAATTTGCTAAAGACAATGCTGCTTTTGGACACTTGTATAAGCTTTTGTAGAATAATAAAAGCCCAAATATTAAATTATTGGTCAGCTGTAAAAAAAGCAAGTTCTGGCATACTATATTTATTTATTGGTTTATCTGTGAATCTACCTCTCCACCTGTGTACTAATTCATTAGTATACAGTTATTAGTAATAAATAGTTTTAAAGGTACTTACAGCAATGCAGACCATATACAAGATAAAGAGAATGAACGGTTTTGATGATTAGAACAGAAGTAAATAATGAAGAGTAAGGGAAACTGGATATAAATTTAGTATACATAAAGCATGCTAAATGATTTTTAATAGTTTCTAGAGGTAGGCCAAGAGCTGATTCTGAGCTTTCCAGCAACCAAAACAAAGAGAGAATCAAGTTTCTAGTGTCTATAGGATTAATATATGAAAAATCATTCAGGAGAAGCTAAGCCTTTTCAGGTCCTGAAATCTGAAAAGATACCCAGTGGGTTCTCATACGGGGACAAACATAGCTTGGTCAGAAACCAGAAGGGAAATGTGAGAAATGATTCCAAATATGGTTTGATATCAGAAGTGGATAGAGCTTGTCACCGTGGCTGCAGAGACGGGCTGAGGGCATCCCCAGAGAGAAAGTCTGATCGTTTTGTTACATGTCATCTAGTGAAGTCCTCTAATTTGATGGGTGAGGCTGCTGGCTTCAGAATGGATAAACAGCTTTTTCAAAAGCTTGCAGTGTATATGATATGCAAGAGTTAGGATTCTAATCAATGTCTTTGACTCCATAGTCAGTGTTTAACAAACATCCTAGACAAAAAATGTAACCTAATTTTGTTTTCCCAGTTCCATAAATCAGTGAGAGATGGAGGAGGGAATAATATAGCTATAATCCAGGGTGTGAGTCAGCAAGCTGGTAGGAAATAAAGGGCCTAGGTGTGCAGGAGTTAAAAAAGCAGGAGTTGCAGTGTTAGTGCGGTCATGTAGGAAAGAAAATGGATGTTGAAATCAGATAGACCTGGTATAAATTCAATTTTTGCCATCTCTCAGTTTTGTGACCTAGACAAGTTATTTATCATTTTAGAGATTCTACTTCCTTATCTATAAAATAACAATAATGAAACAAACATTGAAGTATTATTTCAAGAATGCAATAATGTGTGCATAGTAATTGATAGCGAGTAAACTGTAATGTTAGCTTTTAATGTAATTATGATTATTATCATATCAAAGAAGTAATTAAGAAAGCAAACAGCTCAATGCATAACTATAAATTGAAGTTTGGTACAGGTAAGAAGTAAAATACCAGGCTGAAAACAAAAAGTCACAAATTACAAAGAGCAAGTCTAAACTTAAGGTCAAGAAGCCTCGGGCACAGAAGGCCGCAGAGCCAGGCGGACAGGAGAACCCATTCTAATTTCCCAGAATGAGAAAGGCTCCTTTTAATGCACCGTTATGTTTCATTCAGGAATGTTTCCTTTGCTTTCTCCTGGCTCAGGACCCTGTCCCAACACTCAACCCACTGGGGAAGTCGTGCTCATTATTGTGAAAATGAGAGCAGATTCTGACCTAATGGGACAAAGAATGCTACTGCCAATCTCATCAAGGGAAACACATTCAGTATTTTCCAGATGCTAATTTGAGTATACATACATATGAACGCAACCATGGAAGTTGGTGGTAACTGTTTAACCTTTGGTGTATTATCTACTACATCCAAGTCCAACTATTCATAAAATGTCAGAGGAAGAAAATAATGACTGAGAAGAAATGGCACAAATTGAGCACTGTATTCTTTAAAAAATATATTTTTATTAATTTCTGAGAGGAAGGGAGAGGGAGAGAGAGATAGAAACATCAATGGTGAGAGAGAATCATTGATTGACTGCCTCCTGCACACACCACACTGGGGATCGAGCCCACACCAGGGCATGTGTCTTGAACAGGAATTGAATCATGACCTCCTCACCCTCCCTAGCCTCTGGCTATAACCACACTGTTGTTGTGTGTGTCTATGGGTTTTGCATACATGTTCTTTGACTAATCTCTTCATCTTCTTTCTTGCAGTATCTCTTCTGCCTCCCCTCTGACAGCTGTCAGTCTGCTTCCTGTATCCATGCCTCTGGTTCTATTTTGTTCATCAGTTTATTTTGTTCACTAGATTCCACATATAAGTGAGATCAAATGGTGCCTGTCTTTCTCTGACTGGCTTATTTCACTTAGCATGATAATCTCCAAGTCCATCCATGCTGTTGCAAAAGGTAAGATATCCTTCTTTTTTATGACCATGTAATATTCCATTGTGTAAATGTACCACAGCTTTTTTCATCTATGATGGGCACCTGGACTGTTTTCAGATCTTGGCTATTGTAAATAACACTGCTATGAACATAGGTACATATATGCTTTCACATTGGTGTTTCAAGATTTGTAGGATATATTCCCAGAAGTTGGATCACTGTGTCAAAAGGCAGTTCCATTTTTAATTTTTGAGGAAACTCCACACTGTTCTCCACAGTGGCTGCATCAGTCTGCATTCCCACCAGCAGTACACTAGGGTTCCCTTTTCTTCACATCCTGGCCAGCACTTGTTGTTTGTTGTTTTATTGATGATAGCCATTCTGGCAGGAATGAGGTGGTACCTCATTGTTGTTTTAATTTGCATCTCTCTGATGATTAGTGACCTTGAGCATTTTTAAATGTGTCTCTTGGCTTTCTGTATGCCCTCTTTCAAAAAGTGTCTATTTAGGTCCTTTGCCCAATTTTTGATTGAATTGCTTATCTTCCTTTTGTTAAGTTGTATGAATTCCCTGTAAATGTTGGAGATTAAACCCTTATCAGAGATAACATTGGCAAATATGTTCTCTTATGCAGTGGGCTTTCTTGTCGTTTTGTTGATGGTTTCTTTTGCTGTCATATTAGTTTTTAATCCCTTAGGAAAGCATTGAGAGGGTATTCCATGGGTAATCTTTGTCTTTACAAAGGACTAGGGAATTCTATCATCCAATTAGGAAAAAATCAGTTTAAAATGTCAACACATGGAGACTGTGGTAATTAGAACACATTTAATACCTGTTTTTTTTTTTTCTTTTAGTGTGGATGTCTTTATTTCAATTTATCTATTTGGGGGTTAGTAGTATTGCCACTGTGACATTTATATGATATTTATATAACTATGTGCTATTTAGCCATCCTCACTAAAATTGGTTTTCTAGTTAGATACTTCTAAATGTCCAATTTTCTTTGGCAAGGGAATATGGTTGATTTCAAATTAGAGTTGATAAGTCTTATGGATTACTTTTGTAGATATGAAGTTGTTTGGATACAACACTAACTTTTTACTGATTTCAGGGGTCACTTCAACTAGTCTGGCTGGGGAGGTAGAGGTTCCCATCCTCCTCATTTATCTCTGCTTCAACTTAAATTTGACTCTCAGGATAAACCATCCAGTACTCCTTTGCTAGGACTGACAAAAGAAAAATCTGGGGAATCTAGACTTTTATAGTTGAAGCTGTTTGTCAGATAGGACATTCAGGTTGGTGAATCCAACAGGAGAGAAACTTAGTCCTCCCCTGCTTAAAGGAAATGATACTCTCATTGTCCTTGCAGTACAGGCCTCAGGCACTTCTGCAAGAGTGGTCATTATTATCTTTAAATAATTTAATATAAGAGTATGATAGTGTTAGAACTGAAGTTAAAGAGCTTTACAAAGAAGGATTTCACTAAAATGGAAAAAGTTTCAGAATGTAGGCATTTCTGATACAGTTAGACCAGAAAAAATGTTCCTCTGCCCCATTAAAAATGTACTTAATAGTTTGTATGGACTGAATAGAAAATTAGCATTATTTCCTTTATTCTTTTGTTCTAAAAACAGTACTGGATACTCTATTGTTGCAACATATTGTGATCTTTCTAAGGACATTTCCAATTAATGATATTACTCTGTTAGGTGTGAGTTTCACTATATTCAAAGATGTATTTCATGCCATGTCACTTTATCAGTAGAGCAATCTGCCATTTTTTTGACAGCCAGTGGCTTGTGGCTGATTCTGTGATACCTTTAAAAAGAACTGTCAGTCTAGTGAACAAAATGTGCACTATAAAATAGTGCAGGGTTTACATTTTCAACGTCAGTGATTTTTGTCTGCATGGTGTGATGAATGGGGGATCAGCTGAAATAGCTTCAAATATTTGATATTTCAGGGGACTGGTGAATTTAGACAGTCAAGGATTCCCTTCATTCTTCTTGGGATTAAACCAGCTGTTCTTTTCTTATGAGTAGTTGAAAAAAGGTTAAGAAAAAAAAAGTAAGACATGTTTCAATGAGTGAAAAGTCATTGTCTAAGGAACAATGGATCATTATTAGTGACCATGCAGACATCTTTTATAAACATTAAGAGCTTTCATTTGAGAATTAAGGATGAATGAAATATGGACTATGCTGTATCATCTTGATTAATTCTAAAAATTTCTTCATGATTCTATGACTTTACAGTCAAATGCACATCCCATGAGAAGTTGCAACTGGAACAAAACAAAACAAACAAAACCAAACCAAACAAAACCAAACCAGAATGGGAAAAGGTTAAAAGAAGAGCATCCTGCTGGCTGACTGAAGGACATTTTTAGACAACCCTAATCATGAACAGCTTGTGGTAGGTTATTTACACATCTCTAGTGCTGGTTATCATATGGATGCCCCACATTATTTCAGCTATGGAAAGGTGAAATTGTGATGGTGTCAGGTTGAAACCCCATTTGAGAAAATCCCACATTCCACAGTGACTAGTGACTGGGAATTCAGACACGATGAGGGGAAGGAGAGAAGTGAGAGCACAATGAAATAGCATTGGCACCAAAATACTTGCTATTTTTCAGAAGAAACTTTTTAAAACTGATCAATTATATTTAACCCCAGAGGCATCTCTAAGAACCTGTTATGGGATTTCATGCTGCCCATCTGAAAATATACTATTTCTAAACATCTGGTATCTCCACCAGAAAATGTTCTCCCTCATTGTGGGTTGAAAGTATTTTGGAAATAGTTTTAAAAAACTACTTTTTAAATATATTTTTAATGATTTCAGAGAGGAAGGGAAGGGGAGAGAGAGGTTAGAAACATCAACAAAGAGAGAAAATCATTGATTGGCTGCCTCCTGCACACCCCACACTGGGGATGGAGCCTGCAACTCAGGCATATGCCTTGACTGGGAATTGAACCATGGCTTCCTGGTTCATAGATCTACACCCAACCACTGAGCCACACCAGCTGGGCAATAAAAAATAGTCTAACGTTGGTATGTCAGCTGCTTGGTAGTGGGAGGCAGTGCTGGTCTATCTAGAGGCTTTGGAGTCATAGAAGATTATGCCTAAAACTCAACTTTTAGAGTCTATTAGAAGTTAAGTATGAACAGTTATATGTACTATTATTATTGCTTAAATGAAGAATTTTGGCAGCAGTCTCAACCTCTTTGCTTGTATACTTTTCAAATCCTCTTGGTAATCAAGTCCTGTCCATCTGATCTCATAAATATTTCCCAATAGTTGCCTCTTTACCAGCCATACTGTCACAGCCTTTTCTACTGCCATAGGCTTTTATCACTGTTTACTTGGGTTTCTGACATAACTTCTTCTTTGGGCTCCTCATCCACAGCCCTGTTCCTGTGTAATTCTACACATTACTAAAAAATTAAAATATATAGATTTAATTATGTCGTAATATATTAGAACACTTTACCGGCTTACTTTAACATACAGCATAAAGTTTAAGGTCATAAATTTGTATACAAGACTCCTCCTTTCCTTTCCTAGGACACCCTTATGCGTACCCTATGGGTTATTCAGGCTGAAATATTCATTTTTTCACACTTAGAGGCCTAGAATATACTCTTCCATCTTATCCTGATTGCCCCCCAGCCCCTAGCATTCTAACTGTTATCGGTCCTGACTGTGCAATTGAAATGCAAGTTCTTCTGAGAGATCTTCCCTTATTCACCACAATGAATTTGGTTTACCTTCCTGTTGTCTCAGTAACACAACCCTGTAGCTCTTTCTGAACACCTTGACTTTATTTTATTTACTTACTTATTTTTTGTTTATTTAATCTTTGTTGTTGAAAGCATTACGTAGGTCCCCCTTCTTCCTCCACTGACCCCTTCTAGCCTGCCCTCACCCTCTTCCCCCTCAAACCTTCACCACCCTATTGCCAGTGTCCATGGGTTATGCATACAATTTCTTTGGTTGATCTCTTCTTGCCCACCTACCCACCCTGGCCTTCCCTCTGAGATTCCACAGTCTGTTCCAGGACCTAGACTTTATTTTTAATGTTGTTTTTTTAGAAATGACTTTATTAGATTGTGCCTTATTTACTTTTAGAGCCCAGCAAAGTATTAAGCAATGTAATAAACAAGGTATAAAAGTTTGTTAAAAGGATGAATGTCTCAGGTTTAAGTGTTACTAATTCTAGGGGCATTAGTATATTGAAAGAGATCAAAGACTTACGTTAAGGAAATGAGTCTTAAACTGTGGCATTTTAATCTCAGGCCAACTGATGAATGAGGTATGTGTATGTGTGCTGTGTTGTGCTGTGTTGGCCTATGTATTGAGGGCTACAGTAGCAATGTGAGGAGGCGGGGATGTAGACAATAGAAATGTCTCAAATGCTTTGAAAAAAAAAAAAAGATCAGGTAGTTGGCTATTCTTTCAGTTAGGAATATGACTAATATAACTAATATGACTATTAGTCATAGTGACTTAAACACATTAGGGCTTATTTTTCTCTTGTAATAAGAAGTCTGGAGGTAGGTAATTGCTGGCTCAGTGGCTCAAAAATGTCAGGATAGAGGTCTCTGTGGCTCTTTTAGTCTCTTTCTTAAGGCCCCCAAATGGGCTGCCAGAATTTCAGTCACCAGGATCATATTCCAGATGGGAAGCAGGAGAAAACGTGGTAAGGCAAAAAGGAAAATGTCAAGGAAAATGGAGGTGAAGACTTATCATGTCACTATAGGGAACTGTGTGGAATCACTGCCAAATCTAGGTGACTATGATGCTGAATTAAATAACTATGCTTCATTATGCTCCTTATTAAATTTAAGGATGATAGTGTATCCGACCTTTAAAAAGATCAGTAAATAGAAGCATATAAATTAGTTCCAGATGAATACTTATGCTTAGCATATTGAGCTATTTAGTTATGCATAATTTTATTCTTTCCACTCAATCCCATCAACAAAACACTCAAATTGCCAGTATTTACTCAAATGTACAAAGTACTGCTGTGTGCCAGGTACACTGCTTGTCTCTGGAGATATATAATGTAAGAGAATATAAGAGAGCACGGAAACTTGTTCTCTAGCTTATTACTTAATGGAGAAAACAAATAAACCAACAGGTAGTTCTTAAAATAGGTGATATGTTTTATGAGGAAAGCAAGCTTTCAGAGCTTTGGACAGGTAACATCTGGACCCACTCCAGTCTGGGTAGGGGAGGACAAAACTCAAGAACAACTCCATGAAAGAACTGACAATTTATCTATTTTTTTAAGAAGAGGAAGAATTGAGAGAGCATGACAGTAGTATTAAATAGATTAAAAAACAGATGTTCAATATAGGAAGGTGTGAGTTTATGAAATAGTACAGGATCAGTAAACCCTAGATATGTTTTTAAGAATTATATTTATATACTTGTATATATCACTAATTATAAAATATAATTTCCTTCTCAAATTGTTAACTCCTAAAACAGAGAACCACAAAACAATACCAAAATGTGGATCCTGGTGATCCCCTTGACTCACTCACCAGATGAGTGGGTGTTATCTGAACACCATAAGGAACATGTACAGGTGGGATGAGTTCAGGATAAAATATGTGCTCGAGACATCTGGGGAACATCTGAATAAAAAGGGAGAGTAGGCAGTGTGATAAACAATATTGAAGCTTAAAAGTAAGGTCTGAAGTAAAAATATGGATGGGAATTCATTTGTTCCACAAATATTTATTGATTACGTAAGTCTAGATGTTGGAAATACAATGATGAGTAAGAAAAAATTCCCTACCCTCAACATGTATGATTTTAGAATCATACAGCTAGAGAAGAAAAGGTTTTAAGTCCTTTTAATAAGATTACTTCCAAACTGCAGAGAAAGTATATCAAGTGAGAAGAGATGACTCATTATAAAATCTGAAGCACAGTAACTTTTAAAAGGCAATGGTGATAGAAAAAGGGGGACTCAAAACAGAAGTTGAAAAGGAGCATCTGGAGAGGTAAAAAGAAAATCAGAAAAGAGTGGTATCATAGAAATCAAGAAAGGTGAGAGTTTGATAAAGGAAGTCAAAGGTTATCAAAGGCTAAAGTAAGAACCAGGAAGCTCATAACGGAGGGTATATAATAGATTGAGGAATTAAGAGGTTATAAGAGATATTGATAGGAGCAGATCCAGTGAATTGAAGGGAGGAAGAAACATTTCAGTTTGAGGAGAAAATGGGAGGTGAAGAAGAGATAATAAATATCACCTGCTTTCATAAAGCTTGGCTATGGTATGAAAGAGAGAAATAGGGGAATGTAGAATTAAGAAAGTCCTCTTAATAAATTGGATTAAGCAAGAGCCAATAGTCAGAATGTGTCTAAATGTAGGAAAGGATATAGATAATTTATGAAACAACTTACCTCAAAGAATTCAAGGAAGTGAGATTGAGAGAGACAGCGAGAGCGAGCAAGAGAGCGAGAGAGCGAGAGCGAGAGAGAGAGAGAGAGAGAGAGAGGAATTAGCCTATAGTCAGGTTATCTCTTCCACTGAAACCAGAGAGAACATGAAGTTCCAGGATTTGGGTACAAGTGTGTCCAGGGGAATTGAGAGAGTACCTCCCCAATGGCCTATATTTCTCTGTGAAAGGGCCCCACAGTCTTTGAGGACTTAGGATCAAGATCTTCAAGAGAATGGTGAAGGTTTAAAATGCTGTCATGGGGAATTGGAGGAAGAGTTGCTCAGAAGCCCATCAAAGGATTTCCAGATGGTTTTGAGATTCTATCTGAAATTAAAACATCATATTTTTTTTGATACCACTTCCCATTACTGTATAATTTTTCTCCAAAGTACCTCAGAATTTAGGCTCAGGGGCTGAGGAAGGCCATATTCAAATAAATATTCTAGGACTGAAGGCATGTTGATTCAGAGGATAAGGGAGTAAGGGATTGGAAGGCATAAATTAAAAATGGTTTAAGCCAGAGCCTCCTAGATTTTTCCTCCTCAAAAACTCGCACTGTCTTCTGTAGCTACAGCACATTGAGGTACTGAGGTAGAGCATTCAGTTCTCTAAGGCTGAGCACGGCTAGAATAGTCAGGGCTCTCAGATTTGTTATCTCCAGCACCATAAATAGCCTCAAACATTTAAAATATTAAAACAAAATGCTAATTTGAATTAAAATATTAAAAATGTTATCTTCTTATATTATGTTATGGATTAGGCAATTTATGAGTTCCATGCAGGGTAGAGATGGCAGTAATGCCTCCAGGAAGCTTTCACTTAGAGGAAACAGTTGTTTGCTAAGGAGAAACATAAGAGTAAGGGGAATGACAGAGCTGCCAGGAAAGGGTGCCGTGGCCATAGAGGAGGATAGAAACAAAGATTTCAAAGATTTGGGTGTGGCTGGTGAAGTGTGGTCAGCTGGACTGGAATGGAGGAGTGGGACAAGGATTGGGATTTGGGTTAGATTTTCCCCAGAGACGTTTAAAATCATCTGGAATAATCACAATCAAGATGCCAGCACCTCTCTTTCTCTTTCCCAAGTTCTTTCTTTTTCTCCCTCTGTTCTGGGGAGACCTTAATTAGGGATTTTATTTTAACGACACACATGGATGAAAACTGGGAAATTATCAGATATTAGAACAGCTCTAGGATCAGAGCTAATCTTTTCCTTTTCCAGCAAACAGTCAGTTCTATGGCTAAAAACAAGTTTGAAGGCCATGTATCAAAAGCAATGGGTCAACTAACTAATCTTCAGGTAACTTTACATAATTTCTAGTTCTTTCAGTTGAGATTCAAGCTGTTTCAAATTCTGTTATCAAAAACTTTTTAAAATTTAAATCCTTTATTCCCCACCTCATAAACTACAATGACATTAATTTTAGGATCTGCTTTCCCTTGTAGATCATATTGTTGACTTTTAATGTTCATAGCTTTTCTTTATGATTTTCCTGTGCAAAACAAGTGACATCATCTAACTGGAATTTGTGCATCATAAACCATCCTTAAATGATCTATTTTTTCAGAGATACCTCTTAAGACAATTCCAAGTCTATAGCATGCTCAATAAATGCTTTTAATATAGGCGAGGCTGTCTGATTCTGTGATTGGTCATAGTTACAATTTCTTCTCAAGTGGCCTCTATCTCCTTTTCATTTCACAGACATACATTTGAAAGATCTTTGCATATAAAGGATTTTTTTTTTTTGTTCCATATTAACTTCCAGGGAAGCCTCAATACTGTACTCACACCCTTAAGCCAGGAAAGAATTCCTTATTACTCTCTTTTACTGTTCTTTTATTTTCTTTCCTTACTTGCTTTTTTCCTTTTCTCCCTTTTGCTGCAGGTTTAGGTATTTTTTATTAAAGACTCTTTAGATAGCAATGGGCTAGGTGCTGGACTATGACTACTGTTTGTTAGAATTTAAAAGCTATTACCTAAAAACATTGCAGAAAGTCTCGCATTTTATGAAAGGCTACCTTCTGTAGTTCCGGCAGAAGCGATATGGTATAATGTGGTACTAAATTGCTAGTAAAATAGAATTATATAATTTTTCAGTGTATGTGCAAATAGGTGTGGTGTTACTGCTTGCTGTTCCAATAAATTGCAGCCATTGAAAATGAAATGTAGGGAGAACCAAGATGGTGGCGTAGGTTAATGCCGGAGTTTGCTGCTTTGAACAACTACTTCAAAAGTGAAACTAAAAGACGGAACGGACATCACCCAGAACCACTGGAACGCTGGCTGAGTGGAAGTCCTACAACTAGGAGGAAAGAGAAATGCATATGGACACTCAGAGGAGGCGCAGTGCTGAAGTCAAATTCTGAGGTGCGGAGTGCGCGGAGAGGGCTGGCGGCGGAGGGTGCGGTTGGCGTTTTCAATCAGGAGGGAGTCGCAGACTCTGAGCTCCAGACACAGGCGAGTCTTTAGGGACCCAGACTCAAACGGGAGAAGCGGGACTGCCTGGCTTCGGTCAGAGCGAGTGCAGCTTTCTCTCCGAGCTTTGCAGCGGGTGCTGGGACTCAGAGAGGCAGAGCCCCTGGGGACAGGACTGAGAGCGGCCATAACTGCTCTCTCCGGCCCACCCTGTTGATCCTGTGCGACCCGCCCCGCCCAAGCCCTGCACACAGGCATTTGCTGGATAGCCTCAGGCAAACGCCAGATTAGCACCTCCCTAGAGGACAGAAGTTCTCTCACTGCTGACACAGCTGATTCTCATAGCCACTTGGCCTGGAGGTCAAACCCTCCCTGGTATTAGCTACAACAATCAAGGTTTAACTATAAGACCGCGCACAAAGACCACTAGGGGGTGCACCAAGGAAGCATAACAAAATGCGGAGACAAAGAAACAGGACAAAATTGTCAATGGAAGATATAGAGTTCAGAACCACACTTTTAAGGTCTCTCAAGAACTGTTTAGAAACCACCGATAAACTTAATGAGATCTACAAGAAAACTAATGAGACCCTCGATGTTATATTGGGGAACCAACTAGAAATTAAGCATACACTGACTGAAATAAAGAATAGTATACAGACTCCCGACAGCAGACCAGAGGAGCGCAAGAATCAAGTCAATGATTTGAAATGCGAGGAAGCAAAAAACACCCAAACGGAAAAGCAAAATGAAAAAAGAATCTAAAAATGCGAGGATAGTGTAAGGAGCCTCTGGGAAAGCTTCAAGCATACCAACATCAGAATTATAGGGGTGCCAGAAGATGAGAGAGAGCAAGATATTGAAAACCTATTTGAAGAAATAATGACAGAAAACTTCCCTCACCTGGTGAAAGAAATGGACTTACAGGTCCAAGAAGCGCAGAGAACCCCAAACAAAAGGAATCCAAAGAGGACCACACCAAGACACATCATAATTAAAATGCCAAGAGCAAAAGATAAAGAGAGAATCTTAAAAACAGCAAGAGAAAGAAACTCAGTTACCTACAAGGGAATACCCATACGACTGTCAGCTGATTTCTCAACAGAAACTTTGCAGGCCAGAAGGGAGTGGCAAGAAATATTCAAAGTGATGAATACCAAGAACCTACAACCAAGATTACTTTATCCAGCAAAGCTATCATTCAGAATTGAAGGTCAGATAAAGAGCTTCACAGATAAGGAAAAGCTAAAGGAGTTCATCACCACCAAACCAGGATTATATGAAATGCTGAAAGGTATCCTTTAAGAAGAGGAAGAAGAAGAAAAAGGTAAAGATACAAATTATGAACAACAAATATGCATCTATCAACAAGTGAATCTAAGAATCAAGTGAATAAATAATCCGATGAACAGAATGAACTGGTGATTATAATAGAATCAGGGACATAGAAAGGGAATGGACTGGCTATTCTTGGGGGGGAAAGGGGTGTGGGAGATGCGGGAAGAGACTGGACAAAAATAGTGCACCTATGGATGAGGACAGTGGGTGGGGAGTGAGGGCGGAGGGTGGGGCGGGAACTGGGAGGAGGGGAGTTATGGGGGGAAAAAAGAGGAACAAATGTAATAATCTGAACAATAAAGATTTAATTAAAAAAAATAAAAATAAAAAAAAATAAAAAAAAAAATAAAAATAAATAAATAAATAAATTAAAAAAAAAGAAAATGAAATGTAATAGGTTTCCTTAAAGGATGTGTGGGAATAATTTTCAAATTTGTATTTGTGAAGAATGAATTGTTCAAATCTAAATATGGGAAAGATAACTTGGCAATCTGTTTATAGACATTTGGATTGAACTTCCACAACAGAAGAGAGGGAAATCTTATTCAGACTGCGCTCATGTTTAAGATAAGCGGGGGGGGGGGGGGGGGGGGGGGGGGGTAGTGGTTTCTGCTAGTGTTAACATGCAACCACAAGAAGAGAAATAGTTTCAGAATGCTCTGTGAAAGCAGTAAAAATGAAATGAAAAATCTAAATGTGTGATGAAAAGTGAACTATCTCTTCAGGGCAGAATTTTCAACGGGAGCTTACTCTAAAATCTCTTTCGATGTTCAATCTGTAGTATGAACATTTACTATTTTTTGCTCAGCTTTGAAATTGTACCCATTTAAATCTGCCTTGTGTCATTTTAGAATGGCCTATATATTTAAGAAGGTTTCTGAAGGCAAAAGACAAGGTCTTTGAATTTATCTTACTGGAACCAAATCAGAGGTTTGGAGCTGTAACTTTAGAGAGACAGGGAAATGAATAAGAACCAACCAATTCCTATATCTTGTTTACGGATTGTTTGGAAGAAATAATTTATCTTTTGCTGTTATTCTAGAGAACTTGAAATGACTATTATATGTTTTTATGACTTAATTCAGATTCTTACATATTAAAACTATGAAAGATTCTCTCTCCATCTCATTCAGAGATGTGAATTTTTAGAAGCCTTTCTAAATTTTCCAAAGCATGAAGAAGGATGTAGCAAGAATGGCCAAGGAGGAGAAAGGTGGGAATTAAAGTAGCACATTTCCTATCAAGTACATTTTATTGACACTTATGTGAAAACTATTCCTTATTAATAGTGGCCTAGAATTGTCTCTGTTTTACAAAATAATGTCTTCTGGTTCTACTTTGTCTTCGAAAAATTATATTTAGTGTAGAAAATTAAGTACACATAAATGTCTTTACATTAATAGTAGAGGGATATTCAAAAATTATTGTTTTTAAAGGTAGATTTTTTTTCCTTACTGAAGTGGATAAAGTTCATAAGCCTGTAAGTTACTAAGTTAGATGACTGTGTGATTCTCTTTTGAATTAATGGCACCTGACTGAGGGTGCTGTTTGAGACCTGTTTTAATTAGCCACCTCTTACCCCCTTTTTTCTGGGTTTTCCCCACTATACTCAGTATAATAATTTTTTCTTTCATTTGACTCACTCATTTGCTGGTAGGTATTTGCTGATTATATAAAGATTTATGAAACCATTCACTCATCTCTTTGTTAAAATAAATCAAAATAATATTGAACAACTATTGCAAATGTTGTGTAGTTCTGGGTGCTTGGGGTATCATTAGTGACCAGCACATGACTCTTTCTTTTGAATAGCCTGCAGTGCAGCAGAAGGTGCAATATGTGTTCAGAAATAACTGTAATGACAGGAAGAAAGTAGGGATTCAGGAGAAGAGGAGCCTATTACTTAATGCAGTTCAAAAGAAGATAAAATTAGCTACATCCTGGTTTTTAGTGGGTATTTCATTCCCATTAACCTCTCCATCTTACAACCAGGAATCATTTTGAATAGATTATTTCAGGTGAAAATGATGTACTATTGTAACTTGTTTCAAAGAAATTTTGTTTTTCTAGCATCTTCTGAGTAATTCTGGACCTTGAGTCCCTTTATCTGTTTCTAGGTATTGAAACCCAGGTATCTTTCTGCCTGTACTCTCAGAAGCCAGCTTCCTCTAATCTGTGTGGGGGCGGCGCGGTAGAGAATACTCAGTCTAGCTCTCTTCATTCTCCTTTAGGGTCATGCATTTCCCCCCACAGCTGCTCCTAGAAGTCTTCTCAAGCTTACTACCCCAGGCTGGGAAAATCTACAGAAATTGTTTGTTGCACATGTGGAATCATTTCAAAAGGGACTTATAAAGTAGAATAGGGAATATTTTAAAACTTGATAAATAGAACTTTCTCCAGTGTGCCAGGAGAGAAGGTACCTAAGTACCTTTCCAAGATAGTCTCATGAGAATTTCCCGAGTCCTAGTTGATTCTACTTCCCTGAGGTTCTTGCCCTCTCTCTGACACCTTCTTTAGTTCTCTGAGACAGTTCCAACCACCTCTCTCATTAATTGCTATCCCATTTGCAGGAATGCTCCCACTCTGTGTCTAAGTCCTCCCCTCTACATTTGTCCTGCCTGAGTTCTTCATCTTAGGATGGTCAGGGACACAGTTGAAACCTAAGCCCTTATTGCCCTTATTTTTATCTCTGGTTAGCTTATCTTTTCAGAAACATCAAACTCCAAACCCATACTGAGACATAAAATGCTTCCTTAATTAAGTCCCATTTTCTAACCATTCTATAATTCTATGCCTTGGTGATTTAGCTGGGATTATAAAATCATTTGGCTCCTAATTGTAGCTGACAGTATCTCACTCTCGTGTCTACTGTCAGCTGGTAACGCAACGGGGGCACAGTTCATGATGGCTTCACTCATATGTCAGGTGGTTGGCTCATTGTTAACTGGGGTGACAGGACTACCTAGACTAGGTGTCTCTCATCTCCTAGGACACCTGCTCACATCATTTAGCACACATGCTCACATCATCCACATACCTGCTCACATTATCCAATAGTCCTATTTAGTGGGACTAATTCACGTGGCAACTGGAAGATTCCCAGAGCAACAAGAAGGCAACTCCCAAGTGCAAAGCACTCTCAACCTTCTGCTTATGTCCCATTTACTAAAGCATCATTGGACAATGCAAGCCACATGACCAACCCAGATGTAAGGGTGAAAGGGATAGAGAAAGATATCATACCTGTTGATGGGAAAATGTATAAAGTTATATGGCAAAGCTATGGATGTGGGAAGGGAAAGAATTGGTGGCCATTTAAACGTTTCATAAGACCTATTTTTGTGCAGCGTAGAAATTAGTTCTTCTTGCTAAGAGCCTACCAGAATAAGAAAGCAACTACATTATGCTACAATGACGGGCCTTCTCTAGCCTAAGAAGGAGACCAAGTTAACAGTTCTTTGTCTCCCCAGAAGTCTCCCTCCAACCATGAAGAAGGAATAAGGTTGAGGGAAAGAGAAGAGTTACCTATTTTTTCCCATTGCCAACAGCACCAATAGAGCCAACTCTAGAGATAGAAGACTGTAAGACCAAATAAAATAGCCTGATTTTGTCATGTTTTTAACTATGGAGGTAGTGTACAGGAGAGCTGACGTTACTATTGTGCTATGTGAAACAACTACTTGATTGATTGTTGTTGCCTTTTTCCAGTTTTAAACTTTTTAAGAATATCTAGACACAGATCATTAGCCAAATAGATACATCAGTAATGTAAAAAGTTGATACAATTAGAAAGATTTCAAAACCTTTTGGGTTAAGACATTACCTCCTAAAATACCTATTAAATGTATTTCTAGAGTGAGGACTGGGAAATGAGATATATAGACAGAAAACAAACTTTTGATACAGTGGAATCCAGCCCAGAAATTTTATGAAGGAGGTAGAAGGAAAATATAATGATGTATGGCATTGGGTTATCCTAAGAAGTCAGAAAATAGCATGGGGGTGCTGGATACATATGGAGTTTTCAGAAAAGGGAAGATGCTGAAATTTTTACTTTATATTCTGCCTAGCATCCATGTGTGCTCATGTGATCAAATTCTACACACACATTTTCTCCTAATTTGGTGTTCAGATTTCACCTTTCAAAAATAATTTGTGACAGAAATAGAGTTTTAAAAAGTTGCCAAATTGTATAAGCTTCATTATGAAATGACACATTTTTACCACATTTTTTTCCTTTAAAGAACAAGATTTATTGTGTTTGTCTTTCTTACATTTTTAAAAGAAAATCTGTAAAAAACTTTGATGTGATACATTCTTATTGACAAATAGTCCAATAAAACTTCTTAGCAAGAGCCAGAGTAGGATAGCCAGAATCTGCACCCTATGCATCTCTATTTCCCTCCATTCTTGTCATTATATTAAAAACTACAGAGCATTTATTACATGAGGACATTGCTAGAAAATGTATATGTTAAGCTAATAAGGTTTGTGGCCAATATTCTTGCAGCTTATAACCTACCAGAGTCCACACGATATATATACCACAGATATATAATGAAGTTGATAACAAGAAAACTGAACAAATGAAGTTGGAAAGTTGTAAGTGCATTTTATAGGGTTTTTGGCAAGAAAGTCACACCCTATCTTCATGTTTAGATCACCTGGGATGGGATCAAATGACCATCCTTCTGAAAGAGATTCTATTAGAAGAGATCTTAATTCACTAAGTTTGTAAAAGAAAGGGGAGAGTTTGGTCATCTAGGCTCTTTATTCTTCTGATATTATTATGAGTTTGAAAGTAGCCTTTCATCTTACTCATTTTTTAGCATAAAAATTTTTCCCCAGCTTTCTGGAGATATAATTGACATATAATTATGTATAAGTTTAAAATGTACAACATAATGATTTGATATATGTATATTAGGAAATGATTATAACAATAAGTTTAGGCCTCTCATCAAGTTTTGAAATCTTGATGTCTTTATATTGGCATTAGACTCAAAATTGGTGTACTAATCACTTAATTGGAAATATATAAGTAATTATATTTGAAACTAATTTGGTGTGTCTTTCTTTCTTGTGTCTACTCTAACACGAGTATATACAGATATAAGACTCCTTGCTTTTCATTTGTGGGCATTCTAAGTCAGAGAAGGCTCTTTTTACAAAAAATGTTCAGACCACCCTGCCATTGAGATATTTTATGTTCGAGGATCTAGTTTCCTTGTACATCTGTAGGCAGCTCATGCTTTTATCTTCTCAGCTAAATTAGTTCCTGCATGCTAAAAAAGGGGAAGTGGTGAACTGCCCCCACGGAAGGCTTTATTTGGTTTTTAAAAGCGGGTTTGTTACAATCCTGCTGTGGTTATTAGGGGAGACAATTTTAGCACTTTGAGCTGTGTGTTTTCCAGAGGAAGTGTTTAAAGAATTTTGCAAAATGTTGAAGGTTAACATTTCAGCCCTGCTAGTTGTTAAAGGTCAGGATGTTTTGTGATTAAGTTTGAGAGAAGTATTGGGTAACGCGAGTGAGAGGAATGAATATGGATATATAACAGTGCATGCATTTCCACACTTTCTTGTCCTTATAACTTTTCAATATACACTGAAAGTTCTTGGCATTTTATTTCTTCTTCAACTGAAGACTTTGTTGTAAACAACTCAAAGGGCTTTTCCAAGTGTTAGTGGGTGGTAATTTTGCATGCAAACAATAGCCCAGTGTTACCATGCTGAAAGAGGGCACTAGCAAAGGTCATGATCTTTCTTAAATTATGGATCTATGTGGCTTGTATTTCCACGTATGCAAAATCGCTTGACACAATACAATAGTGCTGCTTGTTCAGCACACACGATTGGGATAATCTATTTGTTGGTACTATGATGTAGTAACTTGAAATTCCATACATGTTATAAAAAATCTGGATAGGTAAATTGATGTTTTGACAATGACAGAGATACTAGATAGTCTAATACAAATTTAGTTTTATAGTTTATAATTGTGTTCTTACAATCATTACTTTGAATTGCAAATTGAGTTTTTATTTCTTACCAAGGGAACTGTTGGTTTGATACCATGTAGAGAAATCATATGTGAAACCATATCACTGCTTCAGGTCCTGAAACATGGCAGGTGCTCTGTCAATGTTGTGGAACATATTATAGCCAAACAACTCATACTGTGAAGGACATATAATTATCTATAAGGAAATATTAAATGTATATTAGGCCTAAAGATGTTTTTCCAAGAGAATAAAAGAAGAAATTGAAGAGAACCTAAAAGTGTCAATGGCTGACAATTCTTTCTCAAAGGTTACCGAAGGGCACATTACCACACATTTTCTCTCCATTTCAAAAATATTATTAATTGGGAAGAAGGATATGTGCTGGCAGAAAGAAATCCTCTAAATTATAATTATGTTACACTTAATAAATTCTTGCTATGGGTCAGGGTGCTAACTGACTTAGATAGTAACCTTAGTTCAGGGGTGGGCAAACTTTTTGACACGAGGGCCACAATGGGTTCTTAAACTGGACCGGAGGGCCGGAACAAAAGCATGGATGGAGTGTTTGTGTGAACTAATATAAATTCAAAGTAAACCTCATTACATAAAAAGGTACGGTCTTTTTTTTTTTTTTTTTTTTAGTTTTATTTATTTCAAACGGGCCGGATCCGGCCCGCGGGCCGTAGTTTGCCCACGGGTGCCTTAGTTCTAACAACTGGATGAGATAGATAATATTACCTCCATTTCACAGATGAGGCAAATTAGAACATAAAGCAATTAAATAACTTTCTTGTCTTTGAAGTAATAGGTGGAGAAGTCAGAATTTGAACCCAGGCGTTTTCTAACTTCAGCATTGTGATACATGTGACAATAGTTTAAAAAGTTAATACCTTCTGGTATCAGAGCACATGGTTAGAGGCTGTTGTCCACTTTGAGATCTAGTGCTAAAGCTCCATTCCGTGCTCTGCAGAGCTCAACATCCTCATTGATTAGGCGTGTGCTTCTTCCTTTCACTTTTATACACAATCCCATGTCTGTGCTGGTTGGTCCAGTTAGCTTAATTTTTTTAAATTACTCTGTTTTCAGCCATCTTCCTACCTTCCCTTCTCTCCCCAGAGAACTGTATAGATTAAAAAGCAGAATTTTACCTGCTTATAGCTAATTTTAAAATTGCTCCAAGTGTAAAACTCTCTATAGCAACTCAAACAAGTGGCATTATCAAGGAGATACGCTTATTATAAGTGGTTTTCTTGTTGTTTTGGTAGAATGGAGAGTTCTGACTAGGTCTCCATCCCTACAGAGGACAGGACCGGAGCAAGCAGGTTCTGAGTACACAGTAATGTTTTTGTTAGAAAGCAGGAGAAATAGTACTCAGTTTTATTCACTAGTTAGTAATTGTAGACTTGTGTGTTGCAAATCTCCCTTTAAGGCAGGCTTTTTCCAACTGCAGTGTTTGTCACTTAGTATCACTTTTACTTCTGTTGTGTCCCCAGGCACAGGCCACATTCTGCCAGCTCAGCAGATTCCACTAAGGCTGGCTCCTCCTCGTTCCTCCTTCGCTATCTCTAATCTCTCATCGCATAACTCAAGATTCAGCATCCTGCTTTCCAGTTGTGACATTTTAATTCACTGCCCCCACTTCCTGTGTTATTCTATTATTTTCAATTCTACTAGTGATAAAAGTATCATTTACTTATTATTAGCTTTTACATTTAACTTTGTGTCTGTTTCATACAACAGTCTGTGCTGCATTTTTGCCAAAGCACATGAAAAGTTTCTTGGAACTAGAATGTTTCTTTCTTTAATGCCATTGAAGGACAGTTTTGAGTGCCAATAGCTACTGCTTTAAATTATAATAAAAACGACACATAAATTAGAGTGCACGGCACCTCCACCTTTTTGTCCCAGTTCAAGTCCCCATTTCTCTGTATTTCAGTAGTTTTCTAATTGTCATCTATAGGCCTCTCTCTATTTATAAAGGATTGTTGGAGTTATAGTGATATGTTTGTCTTATTCTTTTATATCCAGTCTATCACCTCCTTTTTAATGTTTCCCAAATTCACCTTTTCTTTTTCCTTTTACATATTCCACTATTGATCAGATCCTCATGACAACATACCTGAGTTATGGATTTAGACTTATAGTTAATAGGTATAAATTAACTTCTTTCCCCAAACCTAACCTGCACAGCTTCCTAAAACATCCCTACCATTGTGTTACCCCCAGTTACAGAAACTATAATGTCATCTTGGTCTATCAATTTTTAAAAATATATATATTTTATTGATTTTTTTTTACAGAGAATAAGGGAGAGAGATAGAGAGTTAGAAACATCGATGAGAGAGAAACATCTATCAGCTGCCTCCTGCACACCTCCCACTGGGGATGTGCCCACAACCAAGGTACATGCCCTTGACTGGAATCGAACCTGGGACCCTTCAGTTCACCGGCCAACGCTCTATCCACTGAGCAAAACTGGTCAGGGCATGGTCTATCAATTTTATATTCTTCAGACACATATACTATGTCTAGGACTACCTGCCCTATATAAAGTTATTTTCCATTGCTCCCTAAAATATAAAGTCTACTTTGTCCAGACTGATTTCATTCACTATCTCTCCATATACACTACACTCATTCCTGTCGCTCTTATTTCATTAAGTTATTTCTGGGATTGAAAATGTCTTGGCTACCTACTATGTTTTGCTTATACTCCAATTTGATTTCCCTGTGTCCTTCATTGAACATTGTCTAGACATCCAATCCTATTAGAATGAAAACTATCTTCCCAAAATGCCTATGGTAAAAATATTTTTTCTGTAATTAAATCATAAATTATTGTTTTTTTTGCTCTATTCAACATTTAGATTGCGTTGTCCTTAATGTTTTGATTAGATGTAATTTGTCTTATGTTTAGATATTATTAAATGTTCAAGAAGCATGCTGGTTCAAAATTCCACCATAGTCCTCATTATCAACAAAGGCCTTGTACATTCGGAGGATAGGAAAAAAGTGGTCAACTTCCAAAGACTTGGATTTATCTTTGCTGAGTGACAAAAAGATTCTGGGAAGAATGCTGTCTTATTTATTTATTTATTTATTTATTTACTTATTTATTTTCTGCTTCTGAAATCGATAATACTGTTAACAGAAACTTATAGATTTCTGTGTTCACATCAGAAAATACTTTGTAAGATCAGGTTCACGTAATTTTTAAAAAGTGCTTCAGCAAGTCACATGCTATGCTCACTCTAAATTCAAAAGTGCGAAGGCCCCTCCCTTATTTTCTCAGAGCATAGCTTTAAGCAACTGAAATGCATCCACGTGGCTAAATGGACAGAACCTAACTTTAGCTCCCTCCTGATCATCTGTGCTGTATGTTCTCACCATTGAGGGCTATTCGTCTCATGGCTTTGTTTCTTAGTCCCTGGACTGCCTGGTTGATGGGCTTAGGGTGTGACTTTGCTCATTTCCTTTTTGTCACCTCACAAAGCCCTGGTTTGTTTGGTTTATATGAGACCTCTGTGCTGCCCAGCTAAGCCTGGCTTCCTGTGCTGTTCACTGTGTCACCATGGTCCCAGCTCAGTTGGAAGAGAACCAGCCAAGGGTCTGAAAGTCTGCTGAGTTTTTAAGGACTTTTGCAAATTTCTCACTTATCCTTCAATGCTGGCAACAGCTAGGTCAGAGCAGAGAGTAGTAGGAGTGACTCAAACATTTAGGTCTGAGCACAATAAAGATGCTTAGTCTCCTGCTGGGTGCAACTGCTGGGGTAAGAGAAAGGGTACAAATTCTAGGGCATAGCACTGTTTTCTGTTATGTGAATGTGTTTTGGCTTACGAATACGCCCCACTACCTTTCATTAGTGTCGGACGTTAAGAGTTTGCCATCTCTTCAAACTCTTAGGGAATCACTCACACCCATCCTAAGATGTAGGAAAATTTTGGATCTGGGGTGAGCCACAGTCTGGATTTGCAAAGGAGAGCAGTGACCCCATAGTCAATATTAGGAACAGATGGACCTTTAATAGTGCATAAGGAATAGCCTTTTTAGAGGAGAATGGAGGACCTACTTCCTATGTACACTGAATGCAGATGTTTCTTTCCCAGCCAAGTATGGACTCTGCAAAAGAGGTTTCTTTTGAAAGAGTTGGCCCTTGTGGAGAATCATTCTATCAGAAGGACATTTTTAGGTGTCTTCCTTACAATTAAATCTCTAAATGTGGATATGCATTCAAGAGACATTGGTCAGGCCTGTAGATGTGATAGGACAGGCTTACATAATTAGAGGGTAAATAGTCAACCTTCTGAAAACAGTGCACACCACCCAAGGGCAAGCAAAAACCACTTGTGTGTAACCCATGTCTGTGAAATCTTCGGAGGTTTGTGGTAGGCCTTGGAGTGAAACTTTAAGGGAGTCTGTATCAATTTACATGTAAGTCGTTATAGCCACTATGGAAAGTAGTATCTAGGTTTCTCAAAAAATTAAAAATAAAATTACCATAGTACCCAGCAATCCCACTTTTGGTTATATATCCAAAGGAGATGAAATTACTATCACGAAGAAGTAACTGCATGCCCATGTTAGTTGCAGCCTTATTCACAATAGCCAAGACATGAAAACAACTTAAGTATCCATTGACAGATGAATGGATAACAGAAAATGTAATATGCACACACGTACACATTTACACATTGACAATGGTATATTATTCAGCCATAAAAAAGGTAGGATATCCTGCATTTGTGACAATATGGATAGACCTTGTGGACATTTGCTAAGTGAAATAAGTCAGACAAAGAAAGATACTGTATGGTCTCACTTATAAATATGGAATAAAAACAAGAATTCATAGAAACAGAGAATAGAATGGTGGTTGCTAGGGGCTTCGGGGTAGGGAAAATGTGGAAATGTTGGACAAAGGGTCCAAACTTTCAGTTATAAGATGAGTAAGTTTTGGGGATCTAATGTACAGCATGGTGACTATAGTTAACAATACCATATTATATACTTGAAAATTGCTATGAATGTAGAAGTTTAATGTTCTCACTGTAACAACAACAATAAAGCAACAAGAAAATGGTAATTAAATGGTAATTATGTGAGGAAAGGTTCTATTGACTAACCTTATTGGGGCAAAACATTTCATAATACATGTGTATAAAATCATCATATTGTACACCTTAAATTTATACAATGTAATATGTCAATTATCTATACTAATAAAAGGGTAATATGCAAATTGGTCACGACACCCTCACAGTCACAACCAGATGTGCTAATTAGTCATGACCAGTATGCAAACTGACCATCACTCTGAAACACGAGATGGCTGCCCCCAAGATGGCCTGCAGGAGGGGACAGTTGGGGGGACCAGCCTGCAGGGGAGGACAGTTGGGGGGGACCAGCCTGTAGGGGAGGGCAGTTGGGACGATCAGGCTGGCAGGGGAGGGCAGTTGGGGGTGGCCGTACAGGCAGGGAAGGGCAGTTGGGGGCGATCAGGCAGGCAGGGGAGCAGTTAGGCATTGATCAGGCTTGCAGGGGAGCGGTTAGGGGGTGATCAGGCTGGCAGGCAGGTGAGTGGTTGGGAGCCAGCAGTCCTGGATTACAAGAGGGATATCTCACTGCCTGTGGGATCGGGCCTAAACGGGCAGTCAGACATCCCTCGAGGGGTCCCAGATTTGAGAGGGTGCAGGCTGGGCTGAGGGATGCCAACCCCCCCCCCAGTGCACAAATTTTGTGCACCGGGCCTCTAGTATAGCAATAAAGCTGAAAAAGGAAGCTGAAGTGAGTCTAGGTGCCTTGATTGAGTTCACTATCAAATAGTGCTGCTTGTTTATTTTTGCTTTGTCACCACACACACACACACACACACACACACACACCTAGCACTATTATGTGGTAGTTTATATGCAGTATATACTGTATAATCATTGCATAGTGTTTTACTATATTATAAAAAATCCACAATAAATCCACACTTCTGAGATGATACTCTATTTTAATTGGGAATGAGAAAAACATGTCCAGAAATTGAGATGTTGTTATATATTCTTAGAATTTTTGAAGACTGACTTGGTGATTTGGAGTGCTAAATTGAAGGTAGACTTTAAGATCACCTGACGTTGTACCCTTTCCAAAGAATGATCTGGAAATTCCATTTCTCAAAGTAGCTGACAGTTCTTCCATATACTCTGAGGTGTGCATGATGCATACCAAAAATTCCTACATTTTCTACACAAGAAATATTCTTCTCTAATCCACTTGCTTTTTCATGTTAATTAATTTACAGTTATAAATCCTGATATATTTAGAATAAGAAAATAAGTTATATAATTTCAAAGAGCTTAAGCATAAAGAAGTAAGCTAATAATTTTGAAAGATTTTTTTAAGAGTATGAATTTAGTCTTTTAATAAAACTTGGAAGTCATTATTTAGGTTGGCTTCTAGTTTCAGTTCAGTATTTCTCAATGAAAAATGTAATGAAAAGTAGAATGGGCCCTAGCTGGTTTGGCTCAGTGGGTAGAGCGTTGGCCTGTCGACTGAAGGGTCCTGGGTTTGATTCCGGCCAAGGGCACATGCCTGGGTTGCTGGCTCAGGTCCCCAGTAGGGGGTGTGCAGGAGGCAGCCGATCGATGATTCTCTCTCATCATTGATGTTTCCATCTCTCTCTCCCTCTCCTTTCCTCTCTGAAATCAATAAAGAAATATATTTTAAAAAAGAAAAGCAAAATGGGAAGAGGTAATTGAAACATAATTTTTCCCTAAAATGATATTTTATCCTTAAAGAATATTCAATAAGTAATAACCTTAAATTTTCAAAAATATCACCTTTTCTAAATTGGACCCTTTAGAAATTATGGCTCATGAATTTTTCCACATTTAAAAAAATATCTTTTTAGAAAAATGATTACATGGAAACAGTATAGTGCTAGGAATAGCTAATTCAGTTATACAATCAATGAACTACTTATAATCATCACTTTGAAAAAGAAATTTTCTTATAGGAATACCTTAGTGTTTGAAGGTGTGAACTCTAGAACAAATATCTTAGGTTCAAATCCTACCTCTACCATTTACCAGCTGTGTGACTTTGGGCAAGTTATAGACATTTCTGTGCCTCGATTTACTCTTAAAAAATGGAGATAAAAATAGGACTTAAGTGGTTGCTAGGAGGATGAAATGAGGTTATGTAAGTACTTAGACTATATCCCTGGCATCTATAGAGTTTTATGTAGGGGTTAGCTGTCATTTTTATAAAAGTACAAGGTTTCAAACTAGAGTCCTGAAGGCTGTTCAGACATTTAAGTATCAGAAGAATGATGCAAATTTTTAGCTTATCTTGACAATAAAAAATATCTGGTCATATGGTAGCAGGGGTTAGTGGCCATAACTCTTCACACTCATGGGCCTGCTGCTCTCATTCTGCTCAAGCTATCCTTCCTTGAAGCCCTGGGTGGAGCCACGATGCTTTCAAGGCCAAGAACCTTGATGGAGCAGAATTTGTGCTGATGGGCACACCCAGGAATGGGCATTCCTGCTCTCCCCTCATCTTTTGAAGTTAAATACTTTAAAAAAAATACATATTTCTTTATTGATTTCAGAGAGGAAGAGAGAGGGAGAGAGAGATAGAAACACCAATAATGAGAGAGAATCATTGATCGGCTGCCTCCTGCACACCCCCCACTGGGGATCGAGCCCACAACCCAGGCATGTGCCCTTGGCTGGAATCAAACCTGGGACCCCTCAGTCCACAGGCTGATGCTCCATCCACTGAGCCAAGCTGGCCAGGGCTTTTTTTTTTTTTTTTTTTTTGGAATACTTTTTTTAAAAAAGTGAGATAGCCAAAGTTTAAAGGAAGGTTAGTAAAGACTAAATCAAATTATTTCCATACGATGTGTCAGGAAATGTCTCGAGACTGTCTTTTTCTTCTTCTTTTTTCTCCTTTATTTTATGCTCTTGCAGTTCATTGAGTTTCAACTCTGCTCGCCTTTGGCCCCATCCTGTGGTCATTCATTTGTGTGTACTGTTGATGGTCTTCAGTGAGAACAATCAAGATTTAGTATTTAAAATTAAAAGTGCATTAATGAACACAAGATAGCTCCCAAGTGACATCTATCCTCACCCATCTGCCCATGTTTAGCACTCCCTTCATCTCTTTATCATTTCTGTGCTTAAACTGACCCTTCTTTTTCATGTCTCTCCCCCACCCCAGTAGACAAGACTCATCAGCTAGTCTAACAGAAAAAAGCAACCATGAAAACAAATCCTTTCAGGGAAAACATCAGTGTTGAAATATTTCATTTTCACACCATTACAAATGTTGTTTTAGTCCTTGATATTCTGAACATCTAGATCCTATAATGATAAGCACATCACTCAGACTTGACATTATTTAATTTACCTGAACAAATTAAGACAGTTTTCAGGTACCCTTTTTTCATCTGATTTATGAAAGGAATAGTTTAAATATTTGTGGTTACATATGTGTTAACACCCTGATGTTAAGGTGATAAAATACTCAAATTTGTCTAAATGTACATCATGTTTTTATTTTGTATATTATAAGGGCTTAATAGAGAATGTCACCCATATAGGCTGACTCATTTTAAAACATCCTTTAGAAATGTGTTACAGTGTTATGCATGAAATTATAGATTTAGATGATATTCTTCATGGTTTCCCTGACTTGCAAGAAATAAATAAGATAACAAAATGTTATGCATTTCATTATATTCTGCTTCAGGTTTTCAGTTGACCATTTAATGGCAAAGTTGTTCTTTTCTTTATGTGTGATATTCAGATTAATTTTGAAGCTGACATTTTTGCAACACATGGAATATTTTCGCTGCTTCAGCTTACCATAAATTGTTTTATCCCTTCATACTCTCCTTTAGGAAAAAAAAAACATTTTAAAATTGATAATTATTGTCCTGACATAGTATCTCAGGAAACTTGATTTGTTTTGCAACATAAAAATAGCAGCACACTGGAACTTAATTTGGGAGTATCACTTCTCCATCACATCTCTAAAGAGTGACTTTTCAAACTCTGATACAGGTAGAAAGATAGACAAAGGTCTCATCTTCAGTGTTTGGCTCCTATTTTAAAATTAATTTAATTTAAGAGTATTAATTTTATGTTAATTTATATATTAATAAGCAAATTAATTTTAAAGTATAGTGCATTCAATAGATAATAAAATTATCTTTCAAAATTTTAAAATTTATTTTAAAAATTAAAAAAAATAAACAGAAATATGTGTAGTTTGCAACACCTGCTTCCCATACTGGCAGAGTGCCTAGAACATACTTAATATATGCCTGTTGACTGACCTACTTTATCCTATATACTATCCAAGATGCTTACTTGTTTAGAGAAACATTTTATAAAATAGTTTTACATCCAAGGAACCATAATGGTATAAACTCTGGAGAGCTCTGTCAGGCAGCCTCAAATAAATAGATTTGACTCCAACGTTTGATTCTATTTTTGAGGCATGGAGACTATCTGTCAAGCAAAGAGCATCCCGAGGAGAGTGAGTAGGTTGTTTAAGGGAGTTGAAGAACTTTTATACAGGGAATGGAATTTCATGTGGAGAAGAGAACGGTAGGAAGAACATATTATCTTCAAATAATTCTATCATAATAATAAAAGGCCAAGAGGCATCATGACCAAAACGACCAAATGACTGGTCACCATGAGGTGCATGAAGCACCTCTGAGCCACCCCCCCGCCCCCCATGGCCCACAGGCTCTGATTGCAGCAAGGCTGACGGCCGGCAGGCGGGCAGGATGGTGGGTGGGTGGGTGCTGAGAAGCAGGTGCAGCTTCGAGCCAGGCTGAGCGCAGTGGGCGGGGCAGCGGGGCACGCACAGGTGGGCAGGGCTGCACAATATCCCCCGCTGGGTCTCTAGTCTTTTAATAATGACTAAGATATCCTCTCTCCAGCCGAAAGTTCTACAGCAGAATAAAGCAAACACAGACTTGAAGAAGGCCTGGTAGAGTCCTCTGGGTTAGGAAAAGGTCAGTGACGGCTCTGCTTGGAGGTTGGGGGGTTGGGGAGGGGTAGTCCGGGAGATTTCCCAAAGAGCCTCCATTTGAGCGGACTTTCAAAGGTGAGCATGTGCAGAGGGCTCCATGTCATGACACAGTCCACCTTCCAAGAAAGCCCTGGGTGAAAATCAAGAGTATTTCTCTTCAATTTCAAACTGTCATGTTTGGAGGAGAGAGTTGTTTCTGTCACTTGATCTACACTGACCACTTCTGAGTTGTGGCATAGTGTAGCAAGCAATGGCTGAAATGCAGGAAGTGCCTTTCAAATTGCTGATTTAAAAGTGAATCATCGGACAATATTTTTCTTTATTAGGTTTAGCAATAATTCAGCTAATTCTATTTCTGACTATTTTTGCTGGTAATTCTTTTTAAGAAGGTGAGAAATTCTGTGGGATTAAAAAAAAAGTGTTGCTGTTAGGTGGCTCAGCATATGAAGCACTTGTCATTTACACTGCCACATGTTAACTTTATTAGTGGATCGTTCTGTGAGATAAGTGAATTCAATTTTCTCTTTCTACTCATTGTAGATAACCAAAGTACTATGTCATTAGAAGGGCTGATCATTTTCAGAAAAGAGTTTGTTTTACAATCTTGTGTGTAAAGATAATTGTATTTAATCAAAATGAAAGTACAAATCATTTTAAATAGATAATTTGCATCCTTATCAGAAATTTTTATGAGATTCTTATTAGATGTTTAATAGAAAAAGAGTTAAAAGTTTAATTTCATATATCTAAGAAACATTTTCACTATACAATTTCCTTGAATTTTATTTTTAAGGCTCAAAAAATAAAACAACACTCCAAAGAATTCATTGTTTTCTTCCATACTAAAATGGCAGGCTTGCCCTAGTTCGTTTGGCTCAGTGGATAGAGCATTGGCCTGTGGACCAAAGGGTCCCAGGTTTGTTTCTGGTCAAGGACACATACCTCGGTTGCAAGCTCTTCCCCGGCCCGGGCCCTGTAAGGACTCCTGCAAGAGGCAATCAATTGATGTGTTTCTCTCACATCGATAGTTCTGTCTTTCCCTCTCTCTGAAAATCAATGGAAAAATATCCCTGGGTAAGTATTAAAATAAATAAACAAATAATAAAAAATCATTCATCAAAAATAAATAAATAAAAACAATAAAATGGCAGGCTTCACTTGTTTTTTGGAATTTTACTGTGTAAAGTACTTACCTATTCATTTTTTTAAGATCCTGAAAATAATTGTTAAAAATTAGCAGAAATTAATCATCAAGTTTCTCAGAGGATGTTTACACATGCATTATCTCTATGTCCATTATCTCCAGGTGGGTACTGGAAATACGCGGGGGAACACCTTGGGAATTGTATGATTGACCACTGTGCTGTACAAAATAAAATTGAATCTAAACTGTAATTTTTTAAAATTAAATCTTTATTGTTCAGATTATTACAGTTGTTCCTCTTTTTCCCCCCCATAGCTCCCCTCCACCCGGTTCCCACCCCACCCTCTGCCCTTACCCCCCCCACTGTCCTCATCCATAGGTGTACGATTTTTGTCCAGTCTCTTCCCGCACCCCCACACCCCTTTCCCCACCAAGAATAATCAGTCCACTCCCTTTCTATGCCCCTGATTCTATTTTATTCACCAGTTTATTCTGTTCATCAGATTTTTTATTCACTTGAATTTCAGATTCACTTGTTGATAGATGTGTATTTGTTGTTCATAATTTGTATCTTTACCTTTTTCTTCTTCTTCCTCTTCTTAAAGGATACCTTTCAGCATTTCATATAATACTGGTTTGGTGGTGATGAACTCCTTTAGCTTTTTCTTATCTGTGAAGCTCTTTATCTGACCTTCAATTCTGAATGATAGCTTTGCTGGGTAAAGTAATCTTGGTTGTAGGTTCTTGGTATTCATCACTTTTAATATTTCTTGCCACTCCCTTCTGGCCTGCAAAGTTTCTGTTGAGAAATCAGCTGACATTCGTATGGGTATTCCCTTGTAGGTAACTGACTTTCTTTCTCTTGCTGCTTTTAAGATTCTCTCTTTGTCTTTTGCTCTTGGCATTTTAATTATGATGTGTCTTGGTGTGGTCCTCTTTGGATTTCTTTTGTTTGGGGTTCTCTGAGCTTCCTGGACTTGTAAGTCTATTTCTTTCACCAGGTGGGGGAAGTTTTCTGTCATTATTTCTTCAAATAGGTTTTCAATATTTTGCCCTCTCTCTTCTTCTGGCACCCCCATAATTCAGATGTTGGTACGCTTGAAGTTTTCCCAGAGGCTCCTACACTATCTTCATATTTTTGGATTCTTTTTTTTTTTGCTTTTCGGGTTGTTTTTTTTTTTTTGTGTGTGTCTTCGCATTTCAAATCTTTGACTTGATTCTTGGGATCCTCTAGTCTGCTGTTGGGAGTCTGTATATTATTCTTTATTTCAGTCAGTGTATGCTTAATTTCTGCTTGGTCCTTTTTCATAACCTTGAGGGTCTCACTAGATTTTTTGAGGGTCTCACTAAATTTATTGGCGGTTTCTAGAAAATTCTTGAAAAACCTTAAAAGTGTGGTTTTGAACTCTATATCCAGTAGTTTGCTTTCCTCCATTTCTGTCATTTGTGACCTGTTTCTTTGTCTCTGCATTTTGGCTGCTTCCCTGTATTGATAGAGTGGCTTTGTGTGCTGGGTGTCCTATAGGGCCCAGTGGCTCTGCCTCCCCAATTACCTGAGTTGGACACTCTTGGTGCACCCCTTTGTGGGCTTTGTGCACAGTCTTGTTGTAGTTAAGCCTTGATTGTTGTTGGTATCACTGGGAGGAATTGACCTCCAGGCTAATTGGCTGTGAGAATCAGCTGTGTCTATGGTGGGATAACTTCTGTGCTGGAGACACCCTTCTGGGGCAAGACTTGCTTCAGTGGAGCTTTGGTGCTCACTGAGTCTGCCCCCTGAGTGTGTCCCTTATGGATCTGAGGAGTTGTAATCTGGATGGTTCCACTCTGACCACTGGGTACACTGGCTCTTGGATCTCTAAGGAGGTGCTAATTTAGCCTCTGCCTGAGGCTACCCAGCAGGAGCTATGGAGAGATCTCCAGATTCCTCTTCTTTGTTTGGGATTTGGAGGTGCCCAGATGAGGCCCAGCTGTGAAGCAATGCAAGCTCTGTGGGGCCTTGGGCCTTCTTTTGGAAGTTCTGGGTCTCTCTGACCCAGTTGCAGTTTGTTTGGTAATTTTAGATTGCAAAGGGCCAAGTCATTCATATGCAAAAGCCTCTGTGCACAGCTTGGGTGGGTCAGGGTCTCAGGGGATCAACAGGGCGGAGCAAGCAGTTATGGCTGCTCCTCAGTCCTACCCTAAGAGGCCCCGTGTCTCAGTGTCCCGGTAATCGCTGCAAGCACCTCTTAGAGAAAGCTGCCCTTGAGTTCCGACCGATACCAGACAGTCCAGTTTCTCCCCATATGAGTCTGGGTCCACAGAGACTCTCCTGGAACTGGAGTTCAGAGCAGTTGGGAGCTTGAGACTCCCTCCTGACTGAAAAAGACAACTGTGTCCTCAGTTGCCAGCCCTTTCCATGTGAGCATCCGTACCTCTGCACTTTACTTCCACACCTCCTCTGAATCTCAGTGTACTTTTCTCTTTCCTTCTAGTTGTAGAATTTCCACTCAGCCAGCCTTCCTGTGGTTCTGGATGATGTCCGTTTAGTCTTTTAGTTGTATTTTTGAAGTGGTTGTGTGAGGCAGCAATTTCTGGTGTTTACCTATGCTGCCATCTTGGTTTCTCCTAAACTGTAATTTTTTCTTAAAAAAAGTTAAAAATGCATTATTTATCTGGGCAAGTTGGGAGATGGTCTGCCTGATTCTGAAGATGAGTTAGTCGATCATTTATTCACTCAATCATTCATTCATCCAGAAATTTTTTTTTTTTTTCTCAAGTGACTATTACTTAAAAAACACTCGTGGTTCTCATTTATAAGCTACTGTAAATAAGTAAGGAGCTAGTTCTTTCAGCAATTGTTAAACAAGGTAGTGCAATTTAAGAAAAAAGGTATAGCTTTAGAATCAGACTGATCTGGGTTAGAAACTGAGCTCTGCCACACACTAGCTGTGTAACTTTTACAGTTTGTTTAATGTCCTGGTTTTGAATATCAAACAAGATAAAACCTGTAAGTTCCTATAACAATGTCTGATATGAGTAGCTATTCAACATCTATCATTACAGCCAGGCAAATAGGCATGATTAATTTTAAAAATTAGCTTATTTGCTCCTGTTCTAGTAATGACTAGTCTCAGTCTATTAGGCTACTTTCAAGAATATTTTGAAAGCATGATGGAATGGTGACCAATAAACAACACTATATAATGATGACTGTTCATAATTTTTCATGTTTAAAAAGCTTGAATAAACATTCATAATTGTTTCACATTTTAAAAAGGCAGTTCTACCCTAGCAGGTTTGACTCAGCAGATAGAGCATTGGACCGTGGAATGAAGGGTCCTGAGTTCGAGTTCTGTCAAGGACATGCACCTCAGTTGTGGGCTTTGATCCCCGCCAGAAACAAGCGTGTGTGCGGGAGGCAACCAGTCCATGTGTTTCCCCCTCCTTTCCACTCTCTCTACAAAAAAAAAAAATCATTGGAAAAAATATTCTTGGGTGAGCATTAACAAAATAAATAAATAAATAAAGCCTTAAAAAGAAAAAGCAGTTCGGTTTGTGAGCAAAGAAGTCTGCTTTTGACATTAGGAAAAGGAGCTGTTAATAGTGTTAAATTTCATTAAATTTGTATGTTTTAAAATTTTATGTAAAAAAAATAGTTCTAATAATTATTTATTTTCTACTCACATAAGTGAGAGATACAAGTAAGTTTAAAATTTTTTTTTTAGTTTCTTTAGGGATTTCTATAACTTAACAAACCTCTTCTTTAAGATTGACAACAAATCTTTTGCCTGTGAGTTCACTTCTCCATATTTCTCAGATACTCAGTTTCAAATCTTTTGAACATTATTTTCTGCCTGGGGCCTTTGGAAATAACTTGTATGGAAATAACATCTGTAAAATAATACTGTGCTCTAGTCACATATGTCCTCTTCTCTGTGTGTTGGTACTATTTTGTCTTATAAGAGTTAGAACAGAATACAACTAGGGTTTGAAGTGGTCTAAAAAATCTTGGATCACCTGGGTCTGGTCATTTAAAGGCTATAGAATCTAATGTAAATAGGAAAGATTCAATTACAGAAAATAAATCTGGGTTTATGTTATTATCAACTTGGGCTTATTGTTACACTTCATACATCCTTGGCCTCTCTTTCAGAGAAACCAATTCTTTAAATGTGTATTCCTAGACCTAATATCATAATCTTTGCACTAAAAATTATCTACATTTATTTGAATTTTCAGAGACTTCTCCTGACAGAGGAATATCCTGGCATCTATGAACCATTCATGGTGGTGTTATTGGGTAACTCTAGGGCATTTCAGCTTTGCATTTTCCATTGGTAACATCTGCTTTTCTCATTTGCTTTAGTTATATAGAAAACTCTCCAGAGGATGTCAAATGCCCTTATTCCTTTCCTGGATATTCTTTAAAGTATATTTTCATACTTCCCCACTAATTAAATTCTTCCTTTTCCTTTTCCTGTTTAAAAATTTCATTGTGTTATGCAAAAATGGAGATCTTGATATCTGGGAAATGGGCTACATTATCATTTACTCCTTGATTTGTCAAAATAGGAAATGATTCCACCAAATAAGAAAATAAATATGAATATAATCTTTACTCTTTTAGACAGTGTAGTCAGCAAAGTTCAATGTGAAGTAGGTTGGAGGTTGTGGAGAGGCAAGAAAGAGACCAGAGCATACTAGCTCCATATTACTCCTATGGAAATGCTTAAAATTTGTCTACCAAGTTTTAAAATTATTATCCATGTTACCTAAGCTGAAGATGATAACATAGATATTTTTTAATCAGTTTTCCTAGGTTGCTAATTACTGTTCTGAATGGATTTCAACAATTATCCAACTTTAGGATCTCCACTATGTTACTCCAAATAGTCTAAGGCAGGGGTTCTCAACCTGTGGGTCACGACCCTTTGGCGGTCAAACGACCCTTTCACAGGGGTCGCCTAAGACCATCCTGCACATCAGATATTTACATTATGATTCATAATAGTAGCAACATTACAGTTATGAAGTAGCAACGAAAATAATTTTATGGTTGGGTCACAATATGAGGAACTGTATTGAAAGGGCCAGAAGGTTGAGAACCACTGGAAGGGTTCACCATCACTGGCCATAGTAGTGTCTTCTTACAATCTGTGTCAGCCATTCTAAAGTAAGATAAGCCACTACGTAGCCATTCCAAATTTTAAAAGTTCAGGATCTGGGTAATTTTTGTCACATTTGAAGGAATGTTCTTTAGAAAGAAATAAGCAACTAAAAATCTTTTGTTGCAGTGAAGGAAACCAACAAAACAAAAAGACAACCTACTAAATGGGAGAAGATATTTGCAAATGGTATATGTGACAAGGGGCTAATACCAAAATACATAAGAAATGAATACAACACAACATCAAAAAACAAACAACCTTTAAATGGGCAGAGGACCTAAATAGGCATTTTCCCAAAGAAGATATACAGATGGCCAACAGACATAAGACAAGATGCTCAATATCACTAATAATCAGGGAAATTCAAATCAAAACCTCAATGCAATATCACCTATACCTTTTTAGAATGGCAGTTATCAAAAAGTCAACAAATAACAAGTATTAGTGAGGGTGTGGAGAAAAGGGAATATTCGTACACTGTTCTTGTAATTGTATATTGGTGCAGCCACTATGGAAAACAGTATGAATATTCCTCAAAAAATTAAAAATAAAACTGCCATATGATTCGGTAATTCCACTTCTGGGTATATATCCAAAGAAAACAAAAACACTAATTTGAAAAGGTATATGCACCCTATGTTTATTGCAGCATTACTTACACTAGCCAATATATGGAAGCAATCTAGGTATTTACTGATAGGTGAAAGAATAAAGAAGATGGGGAATATATAATGGAATATTATATTACTCAGCGATAAGAAAGAATAAAATTTTGCCATTTATGACAGTACGGATGGACCTAAAGGGTATTATGCTAAGTGAAATAAGTCAGAGGAAGACAAATACCATATGATTTCATTTATATATGGAATTTATAAAGCAAAACAAATGAACACAAAAAAAACACACCAAAAAAAACAGACTCATACCTACAGATAACAAACTATGGTTGCCAGAGGAGAGGGAGGTTGGTAGATGGATGAAAAGGTGAAAGAGAATAAGAGGTACAGATGTCCCATCCTATATAAGAAAAGGCTAATGTGCAAATTGTCCCCTCGACCAGGAGTTCAACCAGGAATTCGTGCACTGGGCCTTTAGTTATAAAGTAAGTCACACATGTAATGTTAGCATAGGGAAAAGAGTAAAAACTACAGTAATAGCTTTGTATGGTGATATGATCATCACTTATTGTAGTGATCACATTGTAAGGCACATGAGTGTTGAATCACTATGCTGTACACCTGAAATTAACATAATATTGTATGTCAGTGATACTTTAATTTCAAAAAGAAATCAACCACATGTCAATTAGAATACGTCAAAGGACAACATGTTTAAATTTACTTTTAAGAAACAAAACTGACATAATGTCAATTTTAAAACAGATTCCATTCCAGCCCTAATGATTACTAGTATATAAGGAACTTGTAAAAGCCAAGTGGAGTTTATATGATACATTGACCATATCTTGTATTTAAAATACAATTTCTGGTTAGAAAACTAGCTGAGTCTTCAACATGCCATCACTCAGTTATCCATAACAATGGCAGTTATTTTCTGAACCTTTCTCTCCTGATATTATTTGATTTGTTAGTTTTTATAAATTATGTGTAATATATGATTATTAGTGCAGATCAAAAAATAAAAAGTAAATAAAGTGAACAGTAATTCTGCACCTTCTTGAGACAGCCAATCATATCAGTTTGATGTGTATCATGACAAACATTTTTCTGTGGACTTAAATTTATTATTTTATTTAATCAATTGTGTGCATAAACGATATAGTATATATTTCCCTTTTTATGAAAATGGGTGTCATAGACATTCTACATGGATTAAACAAGCAGATGTAACTTACTTTTTAAATAGCTGCATGATATTCCGTAGTGTGGACACACCAGCTTCCTTGTGATGATAATCAAGCTGTCTCTACATTATTGTTACGACAACCAGTGCACAGTGGTTACTTTGCATTTTATTCTCTGTATAGTTACTTTTATTTATGATCAATAATTGATTTCCATTTACTGAATTTATATCTCCTGTGTAAAACTTCTAATTTTTTCTACTTCCCCTTCCTTTATTTTATTATGAAAATCTATGAAGATACAAACCAAAGCAGAATTGTATTAACAACAAAATGAAAACCAAAAACCTTACATCAGCAATGTTTTATAAAAGATAGACACTATTTACAAGATTTAAAATAGAAAACTTTAGCATTCTCCAAGCTTTTTGATACTATTATAAAAATGAAGCAAAATGGAATATGTGCACATAACAGATCATCGTTCGACAAAACAAAATCCTTTCCAACTTCTGCTTTCAAAATACTGACTATACTGATTTGTGGCTGACTCATTGCTGATACTTTGAATTTAGGAAGCTGAACTACTTTTGAAATAGTAGGAAAAGGTCAGTTTTTATCTATGGGGGAATCTGTAATAAGTAAGTTTAAATGTCCTAAAATTCAGGACTTTTGTTATATTAAAGTTGGCCAAACTGTAAGGAAAGGAACTAAATAGAACTAACAGAGTGAATAAGTAATATTTAAAAAGCCACAGGTTACTAAAACTTTGCTCTCTATTGAGAATGGATTACTTTTTAAAAATTACTTTTAATTTTTAATAAAATAGAAGCTCAGTATAATTGTGATATTTGTTTCACTTTTCTTGAGAAACTAGATTTTAAAACATAGTATACTATCAGATACTTAATGATGCCTAATAAGTATCTTTGGTTTTATTTATTTATAAAAGAAGTGAGATTTTAAAAAATTAACAAATGTATTAGAAAACACAGTTTTACCCACATGTTAACTTTACACTTGTTCCCAGATTTAACTTAATAACATTTCTTAAGCTAATCATCCATAAAATACTGATTAACCTTGTGTTCCCTGATATGTATGCCCAACCTGAAATATTGTGAAATTTCCTCTATTAAATATTTTAAATTTCAGTTGCTATGCACACTTAAGAAAACAACCTTGGATTTAATAATTTGTTACAATAAATTTAATTTAATTTCTTGTAATAATCTTCCTCTTTCTGTTCTATTTTTAAGTGGAAGAGGTGGGAAAGGGGAAGACTTCTTCATCTGCTCCATTCAGCACAGTCTTACTAACTTTTCTAATTTGTTCCAATACTTCATTCAATCACTAGCCAGCAGATACTACCCTTTCCCCCACCGACACTTGGCAATAAAATTTTCCTGTAGAACATTGTTTATGGGTTTATCTACATCCATTGATGTACAGATTTTGATGTCATATCTCAAAAAGAGAAAATAAAGCTTTTTCCGTCGCATCTCTGACTTTTTTCCTGCCTTAAATAACAGCATTCTAATGCACACATTAAAGTATTTTAGCTAATGATGGGGAGCAGAGTTTGCCACTCACCCCAAAATATGCCTCTTTAGGATAGTGATCATTTTTAGTTGGTTATCTTTAAGAAACAAACACTCAGGAAAAACCTTTGCCCTTCCCCTAACTCCCTGAAAGAAATTTAGATGGAGGACCTGCTCTAGGAAGAGAGCTAGCATCACAGATAACTACAGTCTAGTCTGAACTAGGTATGACAAGCAAGGGCCCTTTGATCAAAGTCCTCTCTGTGTCTCATTTTTAAAGATGGCTCATCAAACATTTATTTACCAAACATTTGCTTATACTTGTATCTTCATGTGAATCCACTAAAAAAATAATTCTTTATTGTTGAAAGTATTACATATGTCCCCTTTTCCCTCCATTGTCCCGTCCAGCCTACCTCCACCCCTGCCCCAGGCCTTCACCACCCGATTGTCTGTGTCCATGGGTTATGCAAATATGCATATAAGGTCTTTGGTTGATTACCTCCCACCCACCCACCCTTCCCCTGTCTTCCCTCCAAGATTCCGCACTCTGTTCCATGCTTCCAGTCTCTGGATCCACTCCAGATGTGAATCCATTTTGCACTTTGAAGTTTCAAACCACAACCACCACTTCGTCCTTAAGTCAAGGTGGCCTATAAGCCTCACTGCCTGATATAGCCTCAGGTCTCATATTCTTACGAAAGCCCCATATGTACATACATAATAGATCCGGTTATGTTCTCCAGTTAATGTTAATTTGATTAGTCGAGACAGAAGAATTTAGAAAGTGAGGATGAAAATTATATTTTTGGCCCTACACCCATTTTAGAATAGTCATAGATATGTCGCTATGTGTAATATTGTGCTTATAATTAGTCACAGGATAAGATTGGATATTAACAATTATTGATTAGGCAGGAAAAAATAATGCTGTTTAGTCACAATACCATTTCTAACATTTGAGACATAGCAGTCATTAGGATAGCTTTACCCTTCCCCATAGAATTTCAGTAATAACTTAATTAACTTATCATATAAGAGCTAAACTGTCTGAGACAGAAGAACTGGTGATATTACATGAGCTATCTGAAGATAATGCTAATAACAACAAAACTTGCAAAGAGAAAATATTATAAAATAATTAATAGGATTTCAATATGCTTATTCACTTTCTTTAGATAATTTTCTCTAAGGAAAAATTCTCTTTAGATTAGGTTAAAAAACTATTTGAAATCAGTTGTAGATTTTGATGAGATTGATTTTTCTTTTTTTAAAAAAAATATATTTTTTTATTGATTTCAGAGAGGAAGAAAACGAGAGGGAGATAGAAACATCAATGATGAGAGAAAATCACTGACTGGCTGCTTCCTGCACACTCTACACTGGGGATCGAGCCTGCAACCTGGGCATGTGCCTTGACTGGGAATCAAACCCTGACCTCCTGGATCATAGGTTGATGCTCAACCACTGGGCCACACTGTCCAGGCTTGATTTTCATTTTTAAATAAAAGTCTTTCTCAATAGTTTAAGCTCTCTGTACCTTTTTTCTCTCACATGCCAAGTGGGTCTCACCTAAAAGACTATGGATTTAATTAAGCTTTCTATAGCCAAGAAACTTTCCTTTGAAGAGTTAAGGGGTTTGACCACCACATTTTAGCAGGATAAAATTGTTATTTTAAGCTAAAGGCCAAAATTTGTGGACAAGGGGTGGGGTCCCTCAGCTCAGCCTTCATCCTCTTGCAATCCAGGTCTCCTTGGGGCATGTCCGTGAGGGATCAGGCCTAAACTGGCAGTCGGACATCCCTCTTGCAATCCAGGACCGCTGGCTCCTAACTGCTCACCTGCCTGCTTGCCTGATCTCCTCTAACCACTCGCCTGCCTGCCTGATTGCCCCTAACCACTCTGAATGACTGCCTACCTGATCGCACTTAATCACCTCTGCCTCTGCCCCCGCCGCAGTGGCTTCATCGGGAAGGACATCCAGAATGACGTCTGGTAGGTTGTTTGGCTGTCCAGTCTAATTAGCATATTATGCTTTTATTATTATAGCTTAGAATACAATTATTTATTTTATATGTTTACATAACATATAAAATGTATTTATTTAAATTAAAATAAAATGGTAATTTTGTTATTCAAACTTACCACATTGTTTTTCACACTCTTTAGAAAGTTTTGTTATGCCTATGAACAGGTGTTGTTTGTTAGTGTGTATGTAGGTGCGATGAAGTAATCTTCACTGAGTGGAGTAGAATAAGGCAAGAAGGAACTTGAAGTTAGGGAACCACTTTTCAATTTCTAATTGAGAACAAATTCACAGGAAACCTCGGTCAAATGACAGAGTTGGGTAGGGTGTAAGAAAGAATGGCTACCAATAAAGATTTTCAAAATAAAAAAGGTGAATTGTGGCTTGGCTGGTGTGGCTCAGTGGTTGAGCATAGACCTATGAACCAGAAGGTCATGGTTCCATTCCTGATCAGGGCACATGCCTGGTTTGCCGGCTCAATCCCCAGTGTGGGGCATGCAGGAGGCAACTGATCAATGATTCCCATAATCGATGTTTCTATCCCTCTCTCCCTCTCCCTTCCTCTCTGAAATCAATATATATATATATATTAGGGGCCCGGTGCACGAAATTCATGCACTGGGTATGGGGGGGGGGGGGAGAGAGTGTCCCTCAGCCCAGCCTGCCCCCTCTCACATAATGGGAGCCCTCAGGGGTAGACCCCCATTACCCTCCGATCGCCTGATCGGCCCCTTGCCCAGGCCTGACGCCTCCGCCAGAGGTGTCAGGCTTGGACAGGGGACCCCCATCTCCCCCCGATCACTGGCTCTGGCCCCCGCCTAGGCCTGAGGCCTCTGGCCCAGGAATCATGCCTGGGCAGGGGACCCCCATCTCCCTCTGATTGCTTGCTCCACCCCCCGCCCAAGCCTGACGCCTCTGACCCAGGCTTCAGGCCTGGGCAAGGGGACCATCATATCCCCCCAATCCCCGGCTCCGCCCCCCGCCCAGGCCTGATGCCTCAGCCAGAGGAGTTGACCCTCATCACCCTCCGATCACCAATCACCGGATCGGCCCCTTGACCAGGCCTGAGGCCTCTGGCAGAGGTGTCAGGCCTGGGCAGGGGACACCCAGCTCCCCGCAGTTGCAGGCTCCACCCCTGCCCAGGCCTAACGCCTCTGGCCTAGGTGTCCGGGCCGGGCAGCGGGGACCTGCAGTGGCAGCGGGGGGCGCCGCGATCGTGGGCTCCGCCTTAGGCCCAGGCAAGGGACCCCTAGCTCCTGGGACTGCCAGCTTCGACCGTGCCCAGCTCCCATCGCTGGCTCCACCCCTACTTCCTGCTATCACTGGCCAGGGCGGCAAAGGCGCCTGATTCTCTGATCATGGCTGGGGGCAGGGCAAAGGCAGCCCCAGGGCCGCCTTTGCCCTGCCCCCCAGCTCTTAGCTCCCCCCTGGGTTTCAGATCACTGTCAGTGGCAGGGGGCTTCTTCCTGCTTTCCCTTTCGCCTCCCTGCATTGTGCCTACATATGCAAATTAGCCACCATCTTGTTGGCAGTTAACTGCCAATCTTAGTTGGCAGTTAATTTGCATATAGCCCTGACTAGCCAATGAAAAAGGTATCGCCGTACGCCAATTACCATTTTTCTCTTTTATTAGTGTAGATATTAAATATATATTCTATATAATAAGAGCCTAATACACTAAGTGTCTGACTGTTTGTTCAACTGTTCGACCAGTTGCTATGATGCGCACTGACCACCGGGGGAAGATGCTCCAACCAGTATGTTAGCTTGCTGGGGTCCAGTTGATGGGGACTGGGCCAGATGGGCCGGACACATCCTGGATGAATCTGTGCACCAGGCTGGTTTCGGCCCAATCCCTGCAGGCCAGGCCGAGGGACCCCACTGATGCACAGACACCAGGCTTCTAATATATATATATATATATATGAAAAAGGTAAATTGTGCTTTATCTTTCCTGGAGATATTTAAAATTGTTTTATTGTTTTGTTTTCTTCTCTGACCATGAGAACAAACCTTATATACCCTGTAGGTTCCCTTCTAGTTTGCCTATTAATTTCATTGTAATTTAAAATCCTCAGTGAATCTGGAAATATAAAGAAGGAAAAATAAATCTAATTAACCTTAAAAATACTTTTATAAAAGTAGAGTACAGTAGTTGAGCAAAAATGTAATTATATTTTAAAGCAAAAATGTAATTATATATTTTTTAAAAATATATATTTTATTGATTTTTTACAGAGAGTAAGGGAGAGAGATAGAGAGTTAGAAACATTGATGAGAGAGAAATATTGATCAGCCGCCTCCTGCACACCTCCTACTGGGGATGTGCCCACAACCAAGGAACATGCCCTTGACCGGAATCGAACCTGGGACCTTTCAGTTCGCAGGCTGACGCTCTATCCACTGAGCCAAACCAGTTATGGCATAATTATATTTTAAAGCACATATTTATAGTCTTGGAACACCAAATAGAAACCAATACTTTAAAAAATTAGCTTATGCTTTTGGCCATTATGTTTTCAATTTTTCTTGTTTTGTTTTATTAGTGACATATGTTTAAGTTTAAAGGGGAATTATTTTACATGAAAATAAGTAAAACTATTTAGAAATATACACAAAATATTTAATGGAAAAATATTTATTAACATAAAACTCCACATAATGAATATTTATGCATTTTAGTAAGTATTGCCCATAAGGTTTTTTGTAATGTTATATTGTAAGAATACTTTTGTTATTCTTTATTATTAAAGGCAATGTTCAAATTCATTTTAGAATAAAACACCACACGGTGGCACTATTTACCAAGGAATTGTTGAAGTATGGTGTCCTCGCAGGAATTACTGTCCATAAAGGCTGTATTTTTTTGAATGTGTCTGTCAAATTGGTCATCTATTTCAACTGTAGAAAATGAATACTGGATTCTTTAAGGGTGAAAGTTATTTTTGTCCTATGAATTGTTTTATGTATACAGAATCTTTTAAAGAGCCTATTATAAGTATTGAAAAAAACTTAGAAAACATGAATTTGGTTTGCTGATTTATACTTTTTGCATTTGCTTACAGATGAAAATCATCAGAAGAAAGTGAATAGTAAATCCTCCCTAGGGGTTAGAATTTTTACCAATGTGTATTTTCAATATATACAACAGCATTAGTGGAATCATGGTAGGTGCTTTAAAATGAAAAGCCAAAGCATGTAAGCATGAATATAGTGGACTTAGAGCTGCAGGTTGCTGAAGGACAAGATTGAAGAAGTGCTAATAGAGAACCCCCTTCTCTTTTTTGATGGTCATACCCATTTTCCTTGTCAAAAGTCCATCATTAAATATTTTCTATTTTGTTTAAATAATGAGACCTTATTATATATATATTTGGAGAAATTTTCTTCATTTTCTCACGTTGCTTTGTGTAAGATAGCCTCTTCACCTACCAAAACAAAGCTGTGATGAACTTGATAACTGGGTTCTATGGTCTTATGTAGTATATAATGAACAACATAAACTGATGAACAAAAATAGATCCAGAGACTAAGAAACACTGAACAGACAGTCCAACCTCAGAGAGAAGGCAGGGGAGCAGGGGCGAATTAAAATCAGCAACTTTATTTTTAAAATATATTTTTATTGATTTCAGAGATGAAGGGAAGGAGAAAGAGAGAGAGAGAGAAACATCAATATGAGAGAGAACCATTGATGGCTGCCTCCTGTAAGCCCCACACTGGAGATGGAGCCCCCGACAAGGACTATGTGCCCTGACCAGGAATTGAACCGCAACCTCCTGGCTCATAAGTCGATGCTCAACCACTGAGCCACGCCGGCCATACTAAAATCAGCAGCTTTCATTGGGACCACGGGTCTTTGGGTTTTTTATTAACAGGTAGAAGCAGGGAAATGAGGTATGTATAACACACATTAACTGATAGTACAGTTATTAGACTAATATGTAGCAAAGCCGTTTATAATGAATACTAATTTGAGAAACTGGTTAATATATAGTTTAAAGTAAGAAAATAATACACAAAGTTAAAATCTGAAAGTAACAGGAATATCACATTGTATCTGTATCATGGTGATCACAATAATTACTTGTTCATTTTGACAGGAGACATGGGAATTTGTTTGTGTTCACATTTTTAGTTAATCAACAAACAGCTCCTCTGTGCTATATAGTCACACCTACACTACCTTTCTTCTTAAAATCCATGAATTTTTAAATTCAATAATTCTGCATATGAATTTTTACAGTACCCACAGGGATTGAAATAAAACTGAGTTTCTATTCTTATCATTAGCTGACAAACTAACTAAAAGTTAAGCCCTTAAGGAGTTCAGCCTGGTAGAAAAAGGTTTTTGTGGCCTTAATCAGAACACATTACTCACTGTGCATATCATTTGCTTAAATGATTATAATATAGTGAATTTCTAAAGTTGTAAGTAAAATAAACATGAGACATGAAAGGCAAGCATTTGAATATTAGCAAAATCTTTGAGTATAACATTTTTTCCCTGGATATTTATCATTTTCCCTAGACTTAAAAATGGCCAGCAGGTACATGAAAAGGTGTTCAGCATCACAAATCATCAGAGAAATGGAAATCAAAACCACAATTAGATAACACTTCGCACCTTTAGAATGGCTAGTATAAAAACACACCCCACACACAGAGAGAGAAAACAACAACAAAAGGTTAGTGTTAGCAAGGATGTGGAGAAAAGGGAACTCTCATACACTGTAGAATTACCATACGATCCAACAATCCCACTCCTGGGTATATATCCAAAAGAATTGAAATCAAGATCTCAAAAGAGATAGCTGCACTCCCATGGTCACTGCAGCATTATTTACAATACCCATGACATAGAAACAACCTAAATATCTATAGACAAATGAGTGAATAAAGAACATGTGAAATATACATACAATGAACTATTATTCAGCCTTAAAAAGGAAGGAAATCGTGTCTTTTGGGCATGATAAACAGTCATGGATGAACATGAATCCTGTTATTGGAGGACATATGCTAAGTGAAATAAACCAGACAGAAGAATAAATACTACATAATCCTCCTTATACCAGGAATCTACAACAGCCAATCTCATAGAAGCAGAGAGTAGAGTGGTGTTTGTAAAGGAATGGGAGGGGCGAGGGAGCCAGGGAGCCATTGGGCGAAGGATACAGAGTTGTGGTTTTGCACGATGAACATGAGGATGAGGGTCATGACTTAAGAATGCTGGGGCAGGAAGCTAAAAGGAGCACAATTTCTGATAATAAGTGAAGTTACCATACATCTTCAGTTTGCTTGGCTTCAAACTTCCTTTATTTTTGATAGAAACAAACGAACAAACCAAAAATCCAAACCGCTACTTCAAATTTTGGTTTTCTGTTCTGTTTTTAGTATCATCAATTGATTCGTACCTGATGGCTGACTCTTGCAGTTGAGCTGGTAAAATGCGAGGGTTATGCTGGGCTGGACATGGGGCTCAGTCGTTCTCTGTGTGATCCAGAGGGTTTACTTAATTCTCTGTAAGGCAGTTCTTTCAGCTGCAAAATGGAATTAATAATCATCATTCTCATAGAATTGTTGGGTCAAGCAAACGAGATGATCCATGCAAATGGCTTAATACTGTAGTAAGTGTTCAATCAATGTGGTTTTAACAAGGTCATAAATGACTTCCTAATTTCTAAATTGTGTATTTCCTCAGTACTGATAGTATTTAATTTTTGAAAAATTTTCACACTAAAGAACATTTTTTCTTTTTCAAACTTCGTATTTTATATAACTGAATTTAAATCTCTCTTAAGGTTACAGGCTATCATAAGGCCCAAAATTATAGGACATAATAAGGCCCATGAACAGCTGAGCACAGAGTAAAAAATCCTGTAAAAATATGGTGTTGCAGGTAGAATTTCACAAGTCTTAAGTACAGTATGTAAAAATGAAATTGAATTTTTTTTTCTGTTTTATTTCTGGTTCTGAGACCCTCCATTCTGCTTTATGTGAAAAAAAAATTAATCTAGACACAAAATCATAAATTTGGTGAAATTCCATTGATTTCTCTATTAAGTTATGTTGAAAAAGTGAGACTTAGGGCTGTTTCTCCTTTATCTATCCTCTCCACCAAGGTTTGATGTTACCACTCTTTGTTGTGTTGGTGCTGGAAGGCGGACGTACACAAAAATTAGCAGGGCGTCAGCTAGGAGGGGACAACCGTTTATCAGCCACGATCTGTCTTGGTTCTGTGCTGGCATCCTTTGGGAAATAACTCATCTCACTGCCCCACAGTGGTGTTCTCCCCGTGCCATGAAGTCAAATGACTCCTTCCTAGGTGGACCGTCCCTTATCCTCTGCTTCAGAAGGCTGCAAATCTTTTCCTCCCATCCGAGGGGCTCCTGAAGACATGCCTAATCTTATTTTTTTCCCTCTCAGACAATTTTCAAACTCTTTTCCATTGTTAAAAGGCCCTCTCCTGCAAACAACTGGCATCATAGGAGGGGTGGGTTCCAAGCCGTCCAGGTTTAATCTTTCTGTTACCGACACCCCTTGCGCCTCTCGCAGTTCTAGGCCTTTCATGCCACATGGACCTAATGATGCTGGTGAGGTTGTCAATCTCAGATTCCCAGCCGAATGGGCGAGGCACAGGTCAGCTTCTCTCTGCAATTCGCCACAGCCATTACCGATGAGCACGCCTGCCTGGGCCTCACCGCAGGTTTAACTGATGGCAGTTTGCAGAGCACAGGAACAAATAAAATTGTAAGACTCTCTCTCTACTCTAAGGTTCTTCCTTCTTTCTAGCTCCTGGAATCTTAATCTGTTAGAGTGAGGACTGCTGTGGGAAGCAGAATAAAATAGTTCTGTCTGATAAATATCCTTTCCAGTCTTTGTGTGTTACGCTTTGATTAAAGCCTTTCATCTTTATGAATGTACATGATGGTTTTATACATCTCCTGTGGACATATGAAAAGTGTATATTCTTTGTTCAAAGGATGACAACTTTTCTACATTAAATCAAGTTTATTGAATGACTTTCTGCATTTATCATGACATTACTTGTTTTTATTTCCTATTGCATTTGTTCCATTCTGAAAAGGGTATACAAATTCGATTACTAGACATTTTTTCTTACTTAAAACAATATATTGAGATTCTGTTTTATGGTCCATACAAATTTAAGACAAATTGCATTTGTTATTATTATTTTATGTTTCCTTATTTCCTGATTATTGCCTTTAAGCTTTGTGAAAGGAAATTTGATCCAAATGTGGTCCATGTAAGGCAATTCAAAATATCTTTCTAGAAAGAAATTTGCTTATGTAATTTTTAACATATTTTAATGGGACTGAAAGCCCTTCCTGAAAATTAATTACTCACTGACACAGTGACTGTTCATTAGATATTCTTTTCTTTTCACTCTGTTTCCATTTTATTTTATATAACAGACCCCCTCTTTTAAAGTAAATGTCTAAACCTTGGAATAAATGTTTTAATTGACCCATTTTAGGGCTCCTTCCTTGTAGGAGGCTTGCAACAAAATTTTGACATACACTCATACCTAAATTTCCTGAAAAAATTATTAACAGTTTGAATGATACCATATCTGTATTCATATTCCCATGCCTGCCTGCTTTTTCTTTTCATTCACCTGGAAGGCCCTATGGCCCAGGTGTCTAAGCTTCTTGCACATCTACCTGGACCTGCTCGAATCCTTCTGTGCTCTAGGCTCCACTCAAATCTGGAAATGTTTATGTCACTCAGTAAAGCTGTCAGAACATCAGTATTCCCAAGTGTGACATATACTAACTCCAAATAAACATATGACCTTTGCTGAAAATCCCATTGTTGTAGAGGTATTTGTACCTGGAGTATGTTAAGCCAAAAGGGCACCTTCCTTCTATCACTTCCCACCCAAGTTCTATGCCACCTATACCTGGGAGGCCGAGTTGCGGAAGATAGGGAGAGATGCATGCACACATTCCAGCATGTGTATGTCTGAGTATTAAGACTTGTCTCTGAATTTGGATTTAGCCAGGATCTTAAAGGCTAATCTGGTCAAATGCCTCATTTTAAAGATGATGAATTAAATAAAAAACCCTGAAAATATCTATTCCCAAGTCAACTAATTAGTTTGTGGCTAAGCTGAAACAGAATTTAGGTCAGTGATGGCGAACCTATGACACGCGTGTCAGAGGTGACATGCGAACTCATTTTTTTGGTGGATTTTTCTTTGTTAAATGGCATTTAAATATATAAAATAAATATCAAAAATATAAGTCTTTGTTTTACTATGGTTGCAAATATCAAAACATTTCTATATGTGACACGGCACCAGAGTTAAGTTAGGGTTTTTCAAAATGCTGACACGCCGAGCTCAAAAGGTTCGCCATCACTGATAGGTGCTTAGCTGCCAGAATTTAGGTTCTTAGATGGAGCTTTTACAGATGTCATCCCACTCAGTAATGAAACTCTCCAAATAATATGGTGGAATATTTTATATATTGTTGGAAGCTAAAGGAGGGAAATAATAGTTATTAGTCAGCCATGAACTAGCTGCAGCCATGGGACTATAGTTTGTCCCACTATCCTCTTTCTTGTGACTTTTCCTGGGAAATGAGGCCAATCAGAATCCTAGAGGAGCTTGTATCTGCAGTAAATTTATTACATCGATCCAGTGGACCCCAAAGGCGCAATGCTGAACTGTGCTGAGTGCTGTGGAGTCCACCTGGGATGGGGCATTTATCTCTCTCCCTGTTAGGAGTGCTGCCTGCTAATGCTGAGTTGAATCACTCCCCTTAAATTGCCCTCAACCAAGGAACTGCCTTGGCCATGGTTAAACCTCCTCTGTAGGTGCATTTCATATCCAACTACTGGTACTAAAATGTCCAGCAATCACTTCTAAAGAAATCAGGATAGCATTTCAGTTTCATTCTCTTGGCCTCAAACATTACAGTTAATAAGGGCTACACGCCCTAGCCGGTTTGGCTCAGTGGATAGTGCGTCAGCCTGAAGACTGAAGGGTCCTGGGTTCGATTTCAGTCGAGGACACATGCCCAGGTTGCTGGCTCAGTCCCTGGGTGGGGGTGGGGGGGCTGCAGGAGGCAGCTGATCAATGAGTCTCTCTAATCATTGATATTTCTATCTCCCTCTCCCTTCCTTTCTGAAATCAATAAAAATATATTTAAAAAAAATAAGGGCTGTACTACTTGAAGGGAAATTGTGACATAGAGGACAAACTTTGCTCTATTTCCTGATTTCTAGGGTTATGGCAAGCCATTATCTTACTATTAAGGTTTTCTTTTTCCTGTTTCCTTACACAGTAAAAAGATAGCTGCTGCAACCATTTCCTCTAATGAGATGAGTGAAAATGAAGACTTCTAGTTAAGTAGACAAATAAATTGTTTTAATTGAAACTGTCTCGTTTCCTGGATAAAAATTATTTATGCTGAAAATTGTTTTCATGGCTTTGATCTAGTGCCAGTTTTTAAATCCATAAAACAAATGAGCTTCAAAGCAATTCAAGTTTCAAGCTTATAAATATTTTTTGGCAAGATGTATAAGATACACTGCCCACGCCTCCCCCCCAAAAAAACCAAACAACCCCAACAAAACACATGTATTTTATTTGTATTTTAAATCTTTACTTAAGTAAAGATTTAGTAACAACAAAATAAGGGTTACATAGGAAGGGGTGTTTTGATTACAAATATATATCTCTGAAAATATATAAGAATCAGTCAGGTTGATCAATTTGGGACAGAATTCTATCTTTTAAGGAATATTTTGAACACCATGAACACCATCGTCCTTTAATACAGTCTTACTAACTGATAACGTTCTATTTTATTTGATTCTGCTCTCTTTCTGCATGTGTAAAGAAAGTATTTGCATTGTTTTTTTGGAAAGTGCAAGAAAAATGTCATGAGTAAAATAATGTAGGATGAAGTCCTCAAAAAAAGCAGGCCATAGCTAAAAAATCATCACATTTATGAGAGGGGAAATTAGTTCTAAGCTATATTCCGCAGAGACCGAAAAATAGTAGCATAAAGTTATATTGCCACAACAATCGATATTCAGGTCTTGGAAGGTTAGAAATCTGTGTGCAGAATACATTGCTAGGGGAGGTCACCAAGAAGATGTGACCTGCTGGTTTGACCCGTGAGCTGGTCCCAGGCAACTGGAGGTCCCCCTTCCCTCTCCAGTGCATGGAATGTGCACTCTGCTTGCCTTCCCTGTCTCCCCTGCACTAGAAGCTGCCCAAGGACACGTTCAGACAGTAATGTGGTGCTGAGACCATCTGGACTGGGCACATGACTGAACCCCGATAAGTCCTCCTGTGTAGGTGGCTGACCCCATTAAGCCTTTCTATAAACTTTTAAGATTTGGTGGGTGGGTGGGTGGGAAAAACTACTCATCTTGTGACCACCCAAGACAAGCTTCATCAGTAAGTTTCCTTGTTTATTAAACCTGCCACATACCAATGTGGAGTAGTCTGCCTCTTTCCTCAGTCTCCCCTTGCCCTCCGTGTATGGGGCTAGTTTTAGATTGCATCTGGAAAGTTCCCAAAGTGGTTGTGACCCAACATACATGATGCTCTGTCTTTTCTTTCTTTCTTTTTTTTTTTTTACCATGTGCTATAATTATGGAAGTTGAGGTGTCATTTGACAGATTGTTTAATATAGACAATTTAATAACACGAGCTATTCTGTATGCTTGTTGGAAATATGAACACATTAAAGCACGATTCTAATGTATAATTTGCTGCTGTGTGGTCACTTCCTTTCCCTCATTATATTAGTTTTATCTAGGTTAACAAAGAACAGAGTAAGATTCTCTATACTACCACCATGGGACGAAGAAATATTTCTTCTTTTAAGAAAATAATTATATAAGCCATTTGGGAACAGATTAGCTTTCTACTTTTTAATAAACCAACTTAAAGAACACTGGAGGTATTGGTTAGGATTGTCCAAGTCATAAAGTTACAATTTCAATGCTTTTAAAGAAGAAAGACAAGAGAATACAATGGAATAAAGACAGTCTCTTCAATAAATGATGTTGGGAAAATTGGACAGGCATATGCATAAAAATGAAACTAGACCACCTATTTACACCATACACAAAAATGTCCACAGGCCAACGCTCTATCCACTGAGCCAAACCAGCTAGGGAATAAGAATAAATTTTTTAAAACTACAATAAGGTATCACCTCACACCTGTCAGAATGGCTACTATGAATAAATCCACAAAGAAGAAGTGCAGGCAAAGATGTGGAGAAAAGGGAACCCTGGTGCACTGCTGGTGAGAATGCAAACTGGGGCAGTACTATGGGAAACAGTACAGAGTTTCCTCAAAAAATAAAAAATGGAACTGCCTTTTGACCCAGGGATCCCACTTCTGGGAATATATCCGAAGAATCCCATAACACCAGTCAGAAAGACTATATGCATACCTATGTTTATAGCAGCATTATTTACAACTAGGAGCCCAGCACACCATTCGAAATCGTGTGGCGCTGCCCACCTTCCGGTTCGGCCCTGCCTCACTCTCCGGCCCTTGAAGCAGCTGTGGCCGCTGCTGGTCAGGCCCTCCCCCAGCACAGGCTAACAGAGGCCCCTGCTGCCCCGCCCCCGACACTGCGCCTGCAACCTCCTCCTGTCCCGTGGACCCATTACGGCGTCCCGGTTAATTAGAAATTTCTCTATTATATCTATAAATACCTAAGATCTGGAAACAGCCCAAATGCCCATCAGTAGATGAGTGTATAAAAAAGCTATGGTACTTTTACACAATGGAATACTACTTGGTTGTAAAAAAAAAAAAAAAGAAAGAAAGAAAGGAACTTTTATCCTTTGCAACTGCATGATGGACCTGAAGAGTATTACGCTAAGTGAAATAAGCTAATCAGAGAAAGATGAATACCATATGGTCTCACCAACATGTGGATTAATGAATAAAATAAACTGATGAACAAAATGGAACCTGAAGGATGGATACATGGGTCAGACTGGCTGGTGCCCAAGGGGGAGGAGGGGACTGGATAAAAAAGGTGAAGGGATTAGCTAAAGAACATATATGCACACCCCACAGACACAGACAATAGTTTGATGAAGGCCAAGGGAGGGGGGTGGAGTGGGTGGAGGTGGGCCAAGGGGAGGGCTGAGGGGAGACACCTGCAATTATGTCAACATTAATTTTTTTTCTGTTTTGATAGTTTTTTTAATTTTACTATTTTTTCTTTATTGTTGTGAAAATATTACAGATGTCCCCTTTGCTTATTTGTCCCCCCCGCCCACTGACCCCCTTCACCCCACACCTGCCCCTCTCAGGCCTTCACCACTCTGTCTATACATACATACAAGTTCCCTGGTTAATCACTCCCCCCTCTCCCAGGCCTTCCCTCTGAAATTCGTCAGTCTGTCCAATGCTTCTATGTCTATGGATCTATTTTGTTCATCAGTTTATTTTGTTCATTAGATTCCACATATGAGTGAGATCATGTGGTACTTACTTTCTCTGATTGGCTTATTTCACTTAGCATAATACTCTCCCTAACCTCCCCCCTCCAAATAAAAAAAAAAAAAAAAGAAGAAGGAAGAACTAAAACTTCCTATGAGTCAGAGAGACAGAGATAGAGACAGAGACTCAAATAAGACTACTTAGTACGCTGCATAGATAGTGGGTTGGGACTAATTTTTTTTTCTATTGTAAACCAGCTGAGAAATGATGAGAACATTATAACCACCTTGGGATTCAGCATCCTTACCAAGAAAAAAAAAAAGATAATCTTCAAAGTTTCCTCAGCATTCAGAGCCTATTCTTATTGTACTGTATATAAGTAGAATGGAAGATTTTTTTACTTTAGTCTCTGTGTGAGGCAAGACAAAATAAATTGGTAAGGGTGAGATTAATTTAGGGGTGGGGGTTTGCTATTTTTGGGAATTCTTTTGCCAAGCCTGCAAAATTCCATTTCTGGGCTCTTAATACAGAAGGTGACTGAAGCTCATGAAGTCTAATAGAATATCTGTGACTTGGTGATAGGGAACTAATATCATATTTAGTTGATTATAGCCTGAGCTTTTCAGACCAGTGAAGATAAAGAATTAAGTATGTTCATTAGAATTTTAGGTAACTTCTAGGGGATTTTAAATGTTATACTGGCACCATCTATAGATATTTAAGGTGAAGTGCACCCACAACTATTTCATTTTATGATAATTCTTCCCTTTCTTTTTTTTAAGCTAAGAAGTATTAATTAAGTTTTAAGAAGCCAAAACTAAGCATGTGTCTACAAACCATACAGTGTTTGCCAGTTTATATTCTGGACACATATCTATGCTTTTAGTCCATTCTTAAGAATTTCTAAAACTTCTATAAAATATTAAAGTTTCATTTTTAATAGCGAGTAGCAAATCATTTTAATGTTTAAAATAATCAGTTAAAGTTTTAATCATCAATTAGTATTTAAATAATCCATTTCAGTTTCATTTTACCGATGAGCTCTATTAAACTCTAAAAGGCAACTTCAGAGTTTTGAATGGAGAACAGCTTTTTTCTTAGCATCTTTTCTTAAAATGTTCAATGCTCAAATGCAAAAGTAACACTATAATCAAAGACATTTCTACATAATATCATGAGGTAAGAAAGAAAATAATTTGTTTAGAAGAGTGACCTTATTAATATGTAGGGGGAAAGTAGATAGTTGATTTTGCAAGATTAAGTTGCTCAGTAATCTAATTTAGGCACAGTGCCTGGATTAATTCAAATATGTGACAGACAGTATATATTTGTCAAAAAGTTTTGAAGAACAAGGAGTGGGAAAGCACTTTAAATTCAAGAAATTCAGGGAAAGAAGGATGTGTCTGAAATCATGTTTCTGTTGGAGGAAGCAAGAGAAAAATCTTGCATTTAAATGTCTTTTCAGGAATTGTTTGCTGATCCTGCTCCTTAACAAATAACTATAGCGAGTGTAATCATAACAATTACATAATAAAATATAATAATAAAAAGTGAAACTGAGGAATCAAATGTATGACTTTCAAAAGCAAAAGCAAAATCCCCGAACTCATTCTTCCTGCTGCTTTCATTCACTAGCCGTTTCTTTAATTGCTTTTTCTATTTTGATTAGTTACTTTGGAAGAAAAGCAATAAATAACACACTAACTCTACAGATAACTATTTGTTTCTCTGATATTTTTTAGGCTCTGTTAGCTAGTAAATCCTTAAAGGTTTTGAATTTTATTTTCCTTAAAGCAGCATATATAAGGATATAAGAAGAAATACTTATATAAGCTTAACATGTTGTCCTTTTTATTTAACTAAAGTCTAGTTTCCTTTTTTTCGGGGGGGGGGGGCAGGGCGGGGGTTAGGGAGAGTATTATGCTAAGCAAAATAAACCAGTCAGAGAAAGATAAGTATCATGTGATCTCACCCATATGTGGAATCTAATGAACAAAATAATTTCAGTCATCAACTACAAGAAGCTTAAATGTTTTTGGATACTTCCAAATCAACAGAGGAAAATATAAAAAGGAATTCTTTTGATTTCTATGATAATCATATAACATTAGACAAATTGAGCCATCAGAAGAAGACTGGCAACTGAAGCATTCTAATTAAATTTTTTTTTTTTTATTTAACTGAAGTCTAGTTTCCAAATTTTTCTTATTCCTACTCTCACTAAAAGTAAGTGTACTAATCCATTTTCAGTAAGCACTCTATTTTTTTTTTTAGTAAGCACTCTATATGAGACACTGAAGTAGGTGTAGATATTTAGACTAAATATATAGTCATACCTAGATGTATTCTAGTCATTTCTATTTATTCACAATCCTAAATGTTTCCTTATTATATTAGGCTTTGTTTGTTTTTTCTCAAACTTACAGGTTCACTAAAATTCTAGTTAAATTTTTAAATGAAGTCTTACAGATACTTTCATTTACAAATAAAATGTGATTTGCAAGAATGCTATCAATTGTTTTGTACTTATAATGGTGATTTTTAAAGTATAGGAGGTGCTTGAAAGTGCATATTTCTTTAAATACTGTATATATTCTTAACTATTTAAATGATTAATTTATCAAGTGGACTAATTTAAAAATGTGAAATCAACTTTAAAACTTTATAAAAGGATGTATCTTGGAAAACCTACTCATAGGCCCAGTCATGGTAAATTTTAATTGAGTGCTACTGAAATTATTAAAAATTTTGAAGTTCAGTATTCTTAACATATAAGGCTTTACTACTCTTATTAATACACTAGAGGCATGATGCACGAAAATCATGCAAGAGTAGGCCTTCCTTCCCCTGGCTTCCCTCTGGCACCTGGGACCAGGGCTTCCCTCTGGCTGCCAGCAGGCACCCAGGACCCCGGCTTCCCTCGCAGCCCTGGCTTCGTCAGGAAGGTTGTCCAGAAGAACGTCCAGAAGGACGTTGGTCTAATTAGCATATTATGATTTTATATAGAGAGATTTTTATATGGAATTGTTCATGTAATATTCCACTTTTGAATATGTGTGGAGGAAAGGTTAACACGTTGTCCTTTAAAACACAGTCTTACTACTCCTCAAATAAGGATGATTCTGTGAAGGAATGTCCAGGTAGGTTTCTGTTTGGTGGGGAGAAGAAGCGAGTTTGACAGTCCTTGAATTTGAAAAGCTCTAGAGTCCAGACCAATGCTTTTCAAGACTGAATCGATGGTATGCCCTGGGAGGAAGTTCTTTCATTTCTTCTGCTCTGCTCTTTGTCACCACATCTCTTTTCTTGCATGTTTCCTTGTACACTCATTTATTGCCTAATATCATTTTCTGCACATAAATATCAAGCACATGCCAATGGCAGTGTCTGATAAGCTCCTGCAGTGAAATTTCTTACTAGATTTCTCCCACTTAGCTCTTTCCTATATTTATGTTGTACCAGAAAAAATGAGTCGATAATTTAATAAGTAATCATGACATCGAGTCATACAGTGAATAACTAGATTCCATACTTGTTTTATATGGCAAAACTAACTTTAAAACATTATCATTAAAAAAATAAAATTACTTAGAGCCTCACCGTAGTAACTATTATTTTTTCTCAATGCTTCCAAATATTCATTTATGCTTTGAATTGGCATCATTATAATTATCTTATATGCCATTTTGTTATAATATTTTTTTTCTGAATAACATTTAGAGTGAAGAGCTTCTGAGTTATATTTTTTCATACTATAAAAATCTGGCAACACTGAGCACTTAATGCATTCCAGGTGGTAGACTAGTCTTATTACACATATTTTCTTATTTATACAAAATAGTTGAGAGGTGGTTATTATTATGCCATTTACTGAGGCTTAGAACAATGCAATAATTCACTTAACATCACACAGGTAGCAAGCGACAGATGAAGAATTTATAACGAGATGGTCTGACTTTAGAATTTATGCCCTTAATCAATGTGCTATACACTGCTTCTCACAACTAAAAATGCATGCTAAAGGAGTAAGGACTAGATGATGTAAAGGGGTAAAGAAGTTTATGTTAAGGATTTCAATGAATAAATTCTTTTTTTTTTTTATCAGGTTACTCCTTGTGGTTCTCCCTTCTCTCCACCCCAAAATAAAGGATTAACTTTAGGGATGTGACTTAGTATTCCAAAGTTTTTAGAAGTAATATTCTTGCTCTGGGTTTTGAAACTCACCAGAATGTTAAAAAAAAACCAGACTTATTCTATATAAGACCAGGGGCCATGGAAAGAAGCAGGGAATATTTGTGGATGAATCTGCATAACAGGGATCAAAACATGCTTACGTTCATCAAGCTAAGTAATCTATCACATTGTTAGTCAAACTTACCAAAGAAACTAGTGATATTTGTGGGTACTGGGTATGAATATAGGAAGAATTTTTTAAATAGCCCAAATTTCCTATAAACAAAAGAAAAGTATTTCTAAACACATTTTTGGAAGTTCTCTTTGGCCTTAGGTTAAAGACATCTTTCATTTTTGAAAGGAATTATTTTCAACTCATTCTAAAAAAAATTCTCTCTAGAAAATGCCATCTCAGAATATTCATATATCTGGTATGTTCTTAGAAATTCCTGTGTTACATCCTTGAATATATCTCTGTGTCTTGAAGAAGATAGAAAAATCTTAAATGTTTTAATAACCTGACATAGTATGGAGAATAGTGTCTACCAAATGTTACTGGGTAACTGCCATCTAGAAATTTAGAGAACCAAAGAAAATTTAGGAACTACATTCTAATACTCGAAAGGCGACAATTAGTACTTGCATATATCAAATTCAGGGAGGAATAGAGACATGAATGGGGACATGTAAAGATAAAATGAGAAAAATATATAGCGAGAGAAGAGAAGGAAATCATGGAGATATTAGATTAGTTGTTTTTAATTGTGGAAAATGAGAGCTTTCTTCTTTCAATTTTTTTAAACAAAGTGGAAGTTCAAGTTATATTAAATGGCAATAAATACATCAGAGCTCTCTGATAAAATAGGTGGAAAAAAATACTAGGACTCACTGCTTGGGCATTTAACAAATAGAAATCAACCTTTTTAGTAAAGAATCTTAAAAAGGGGCCTGAGCTCTAACATCTTGACCAAATTGACTAGAATTATAAACAGCTGCACCCAAACACTAATCTATAATTAGGGGTGTTTGAAATTATATGAAGACTTTAAAACAGTTACTTTAGAGTGACAAAATCCATAGTTTGAAATAGGAATGTACATTTTATATATTATTAAATTTCTATAATTGTAATTGTATACAATAAAAGCTCTCATGCATTTGGGCCTTGTAGAGGGTTGGTCAATCAAAAGTTATTTAAAGCTAGGAGTATCCTAGACATTTGTTTAATTTAAAACATAAATGTGTATTCATTAGACAACTGTTGGATGTAGAATGAAGCTTTTTTTCTGTGATTATATGTCCCTGTTTAGAGTTTTATCTCATCTTTCTTGAATAAGCCATACATATAATACAATTTTAAAAATTTCCCAGTTTTAATGTCTCAGTATCTTTAATATGTGGAAAAAATTTACAGATTCTTGTGAAGCTGAGTACAGAATCATCCTATATTTTTATAATTCCCTCATCTCCCATTATTTTTTTTATGGTGGTTTCACTCTCACCTAATATAATGGCTTCTTTTTTCTGGGCTGGGGGGGGGGGTGGAGGAGGGGGGTTGGTCCTAGATTTTATGGAGCCTTTGCAAAGTATTTAACTTAATTTGCATTTAACAATGACTTTCTTTTCATACTCATATTTTTCAATTAATGCAGTATTTAATTAAATTATAAAATTACAAAGATGATTCCACAGTAAAATACAGATTGAAGCTAAAATAACATTGGCCTAAAGAAGAAAGGAATTTTATCTTTCTCCAACAGAAAAACCTTATTAGGTATTGTAAGGCTGATAGGGTGGCTCAACAATCAGTAGGAACAGTGCCCCCTTCTAACTAGTTGCTCTTGTGCTCCAACTGGTGGTACAAAATGATTGCTCCCCTTCCTGTCATTGCATTCCCATTCCAGCCAACAGCAAAAGGGGAAATTAGAAAGGGACATATATGCTCCTTTACCTTAATGGTATGGCCCACAATTTGTACACATCACCTCAGCATACTTAGTCATGTTGTTGTACCTAACTTCAAAGGAAGAAATGCAGACTTTAGTTGGGTGACCACGTGCTCACTAAAAATTTTGTTATGAAAGGACAGGAGAAGGGGAGAATAGATATTGAGAGACATAAAGCGGTCTCTGAAATATTCAGGTCTATCGGCCAGTAACTCTTTTGAAACTAGGTAAATGCTTTAGGAGGTTTGCTCTGACTCTCCTCTAGTCATGTCACTGCACATGAAATTAGGAGCTTTTAGGGCCTAAAGGACTTACCTACCCAGAATTATGCCCTCCTCCTAAACCGGCTACACAGGACTTTAGAATTCCCCATGTGGACACCCTCAGGTTGGTCCTTTGGAGGGTGAACTTCAGGCACTTCAGGAGTATGAAAGCAGGTTGGGCAACCAGGCTGGGAACTCCACACATGTATGATGCCACTTGTGGTAGAGGTAGGGCTGGAGGTGGGGAGGGAAGGGGAGAGAGTCTGAGCCAGCTTGCTCAGCACTGGAAAATCCCAATGCAGAACTCAGAGGAGTTAGAGAAATTTAAATTTGTTTAGCCTTTCAGCTCATGATGTAGGTATATTTGCCAAAGTAAAAAGATGGTATCAATTATCTATTCTAGCTAAGAAACTATACCAAAATGTTGCGGTTTCAAACAACAATAATTTTATTGTTTTTGTGAGGACAGTTCCGCAAGGTGTAGGCTGGGTCTGCAGGACCTAAGATGGTCTCATTTATTTAGAGCCTTGGTGCTGGCTGCCAGCTGGAGCATCTTGTTTCTTTTCTAAATGACTTCTCTTTTTATGTGTCTTTTTTTTTTTTTTTTTTTTTTTTTTTTACTTTTAAGTCATCAAAGAATCTTTCCTGAGCTTCTTTACAGGTCAGCTGACTTCCAAGAAGGTGAAAATGTGAAGCTGCAAGGCCTCTTAAGGGGCACCATATTCTAGTGCCCAAAGCAAATAATAGGATCAGCTCAGGTCAAAGGGAGGGCAATTAGGTTCAACCACTTACTTGAAAGAGTGGCAAAGTTATATTGCAAAAAGGCAAACAGGATCAGAGGGACTGCAATGTCTCTCTGAGAAGCAATCTTCCACAAACATCTTTTAGTTAATAGTCTTTTTTTTTTTTTTTTTTTTTTTTACTGGGGTATGATGCCTCCATTTGTATTCTTGCCTCAGTCTCTGAAAATTTTAGACATATTTCTGTCCTTATCCATCCAAATATTCACTAAACCCTGCATGTAATACCCTTCTTCCTATACACAAAACATTCATATCTAATTGCGACATCCAGAGTCCCATCTAGTTCTTGCTTCAAGTGAAAGTTCTCTGGATCATGCTCAATCCTCACCACTGAGTCCAAAGGATTCATTGTATCTGGTGACCTATAGACTAAAAGAAGTTACATAAGAAAATACCAGTGACCACTAGGATTTTTAGGAAATTACGTGATGACTCTGTACTCTTTAACAATAATATTCCCATTATTTTTCTCAACCATAAAGCATCCTTTGGAAACTCAATCCCTTGCACCAGCAACAAAGACACCATAAAAGTTGTGTGCCTCCCAATAAGGGCATATAATCTATCTCCTAAAAAATAATTCATAAGGCAAAAGGATAAGGGTCATGGAGGACTATGGACAGGGTTATTCTCCCAGGAAACAAAACCTGGACTTCTAACCAGGCTGACCAAGTACTTAGTCTATTGCCCTGGCAATTTGCCTTCACAAGTGCCATGTGTTTTCCACTCCCTTTTTCTGAATGCAAGATTCTATTGTCATTATATGATTCTTACATCACTATTGTATAATGCATGAGGTGAGGGGATAAACCATGTAGAGATCTGGGGAAGAGTTTTACAAAAATATGGGAATGGCAAGTACAAAGTCTTGACATGTCCCCAAAATAGCAAGGTGGTCAGTGTAGCTGAAGTCAAGCTAGAAAGCAGGAGAGCCATAGAAGTTGAAAAGAGAGAGAGAGGAGAGAGAGAGAGAGAGAGAGAGAGAGAGAGAGAGAGAGAGAGAGAGAGAGAGAGAGAGAGAGAGAGAACAGAGCATGAAGCTACAGAGTGTCTTGCAGGTATATGCACTTTGGCTTTTACTCTGAGATAAGACATCATTGGTGGGTTTGGGGCAGAAGAATGAGTTATATAATGAAGATGTTCTTCTCCCCTATTTTGTAATGAATGATGAAATATTAATTGTCAGAGTAGTGGCTACTCTACAAATTTAAGACCTTCTCCAGTGTTGTATATGTACCTGGGAAAATGCAAGAATAAGCAGCCATGTTAGCAAGGATAGGCCATCAGAATTTCCTAAATTTCTTATATCCGTAAGTGATCTAAAAGAGTTAAGTGTGGGGTACAATGTCCAATTTTTCAGATGAGTCACCAATTACCAGGTAAAGGAATTGAAAGATGGTAGAATAGTTACTGGAGAAAGATCTTACAAGTCCACATAAATGGGCAGCAAAGAAGCAGAGACACTTGGATCCTGACGTGCCAGGATTCGTCCTTGGAGGAACATAATCTAAACCATACATATAGGATAAGTTTGCAAGTAAAATACCAGATGTGTAAGAACAGTAAAACTCCACTGTTTGTTCAACCACTTCTCACAACCTGAGCATTAATTGTATATAGTTAATCCAAACTAATTCTGCTGAAATCTATCCATACAGCCTGTTGCCATTACTACACCCACAGCAACCTCCACACATCTGTGGGTCATCACTATAATTGCCCTTTTCCAGGAATATCAAGCAATTTGTCTGAGGACAACATCTGGAAATAAACCTATGCTAGTTTGAACATAGTCTTCTTAGTTCTATAAACCATATTGTCTCTCTCCAGAAATTATTATTCCAGTCCAATTCCTGTACCTTTGGAGAAATATAACATTGACAATATAGACTCTAAGTTCAAGTAAAACACTACATTCAATGTGAATTTGTAGTGAATAGGAACTACTTTTTAATATACATTAGTCTACTGTTGGAATTTTAACACACACTGGGCAGCGAAATAAAGACATAACACTAGTTTTCAGTAGAAAAAAGCAATGAAATTTGAACTATTTCAATAATAATTAAATTTAAATATACACAATATGTGTTTATTGCATTAAGGCCATCCTAATCCTAGCACTCAAAGTCAGATGTCATTGACATTTAGGCGTATTTCCTTTTTGTTCAATCTTTTTGTCTTGGCTATTCTTTTTCAAAATGTTGGAAACAGTTATAATTCATATATGCATAATTTAACTTGGATATTTTAGTTAACATGATATAAAAGCATTCCCTTTGTTGTTTTATAAATTCGTCAAAATATAATTTTAGTGTAACATTTTTCAACTATTACATGGTCATGAACTTCACTGTCTAAAGTTCTTCACTAGTGCCCTACCACCTTCAGCATAAAGTTCCAAATCTTCTTACCGGAGCCTAACAGGCTTGTCATGACTGCCCTTTCCTGACTCTCTAGTCTTAGAGTCTAGTTTTCTAAACATACCTTTACCTCTAGCAATTTGGAATGTGATTGGCTCAAAGACTAGCTGTTTTTGGGCCAATCACATTTTTTCACTTTTTGCATAATTTCACTCTTGCTTTAAATGCCTTTATCATTATAAAAAAATTCTTACTTATCTCTAAAGACTTAAGTTTATAATCAGCTTTTCTGGGCAGCTGTTCTTAACAACACCCCCCACCCAACACTCACCAGTTGCTGACTTGGTTTGCTCCCTTCTGGGAGCCCTGGGGTGGGTACCCTTCAGTAACCACAGGGGCTGGTTACCTCTTCAACTCCAGGAACTTCATGAGGACAGGGGTCTTGTCTTTTTCATATTTGTATTATAGTTCTTAGCATAGTCCCTGAACCTAGGAAGCATTCATGTACTATACGTTGAGAGAAGGAATAAATGACCATATAAAATTCTCTTATCTGTTTCTCTCACTGAAACCTTGCCCTCTGTGAGGTAAAGACCCTACTGTCCAAATTTCAAACTGTCCTTGTCCACTGCCAATTTACTATTTTGATGGACTTACTAACTTTGGTCACTTTAGGCGTTTGGACTTAGAGTTATTTGCCTGCCTTTTGCATAGTAAATTTTGCTAAGAAAGCTAAAGAAAAAACTTCATGAAAACAATTTTGAATTAAAAAAGAAGGGGAAAATGTTGCTAAGGATACCTATGAATTTGCAAATTTTAAGTAAGTATACTAACTTTCACATCTGACAAATATCCAGACATGAATGATGGTACTCACTGTAGTATTTTTTCATTGGTAATATTAATGCAATTATAGATTGAATTTTTAACTGGGTAGTAGCTGTGCACGTTCTATATTTTGCTTGAGGACTGTTGTGACTACTTCTTAGGAATGCAGTAACAATCCTGCACTGAAATGTCCTCTGCATAGTAACTTTCCTTTAGGTGGTCATGAATTAGGGGGAAATGGACTTTATATGGATGTGTATTTAGTTTCAGATTCATGAGTTTGGGCAAGTTATTTAATTTCTCTGAGATTCAATTACCCCTATCTGTAAAATGGACAGAACAATAATATCTGATCCACAAGTCTTTGAGTATGACATATATAACTGCATGAAAGAACTTCATAAAATATAAGGCTTTAGTGGTTACTAACTTCATTAGATATATAGACTCTGGGTCTGTTATGCCTGACTAGCTGTTTGAGCCTAACATGTACCTGCTAAGTTCCTTCCTTCTTGTTATCTAAAGGAATCCATATTCTTTTAAGTTTCAATTGTCTTCTAACACCTATTGTATAAACCCATGACCTGGACTAATTAATCAGTCTGTTTTGTAATCACACTAAAAAACCTCTTTTCCTAAAAATCAGATTTGCCATTTGAATATTGCTAATTTATAAAATTTTTTTCTTAAACACCAAATCTCCATTTGTAACATTAAGATAATATTATATATGAAAAAGTTTGAAGAACTTTCAGAAGAACACTTTGCACATGAATTCTTCCATGTTTTGATACCTGTTCATTGCAATAGCCTTAAGTTTACATTGGAAGGATAAGTATTTTTTAGATATTTGAACATTTATAGTGAGTAAATTACTGTATTTATATATGTAGGATAATGCAAATATAAATAAATACTCATTTTTTTCATCCCCAAATTGCTACTGTCTAATGGGAAAAAATAGACACATGCATGCATAACTAACTGTACTATAACTTCACTTTAATCTCTTTAAGACTTCTAAATAAGAAAATAAAAATCCAATAAGAATATAACTTCAATTTAAAATTTTTAGAGGTCAAAATATCAAAACACTTTTTACTTATTTTGCAAAGTAAACAGCTTTAAAATTATCAAAATAAATCTTTCTTTGAGGTAGTGAAAAAATGAGGCAAGCCTTGCTATTTATCAGAACTATTGGGATCTTTGTCATAATATTACTAAATTTATAGAGTTGCATTTCAGTGCGAGCTGAGTTTTTTTTGAGGTTTATTTGGGTGATAGCACATGCTGATATTGTGGCTAACATACAGCCTCCCTTAGCTTTTAATTGTAAACCTGTGTAATAGACTGGTTTTATAGAATAGTTTACAGATTTGGTTTTTTAAACAATCATTTGTACTCTCTCCATTTTAAAATTACAATTTGGAAATGTCATCAACTTTAAGAAATAGATTAGTGTTCCTCTAAAACTTAAAGTTGGAGTGTGAATCAGTTCACTTACAAGCTGGGTCATTATCACCTTCACTGTGCTTCCTGGCCAAAAAGAATGGAGTCTGTTTTGTGAACATATCCCCAAAGTATATACAAATCCTGATCCAACATCAACATATTGGACCCCAGAAAAACACATACGTATCTCCAGAGCCAGTGGGAATTCTCCCCACTCCTCACTTGGTTGGAGAGCAAGGGCTCTGCAGTTGTAGGAAGTTCAACTTAAATTAAAATGTATGTGACCTGATAGTTTTAAATTCAGAATTAAATGCTAATATGACTCAAAGAGGAAGTAGAATTGTTAAATTTATTATTTTATTATATAAGTAAATCATCCTTTAAAAAAAAAATTAGCACAACATAGGAAAGTGTTAGGAAAATATAAAAAGATCTATTATTAACAACATATTCTGCTGGAAGCCAATTACAGCATGTCATAACTGCAAGAGTTTCATGGAAAGGTTGATGGAACTTGGGGACTCCACACGGGCGGAGTCACATATGTTATCACCTGTTGGGAATGCCTGAAGGCATTTCCCCAAACCTGAAAAGGGACGATTGCTTACTGCCAGACAGCTCAGGGCATCTTAATCTATATGTTATTGCCTCCTACTGGCCCAACACCTGAACAGCCGTTAGCTAATTCTTCCAATCTGGCAATGGACTCTGTATATAAAACCCTGACCTTTGAAGTGTGTATCTCTGCCTTGCCTCAGGACAAATTATGTTAATAAAAAGCATGGGTCCTGAGACAAGGAGAACGTAGCTCCTTTTAGCTAAGCTCCTCTGACCCCCAATGCCTTTCAAAATTATGCTTCATCTCTGGACTCTCTCTTTATGAAGTTACACACGGCCCCTTCTCCAGATTGCTGAACCCTTCTTAATGCTGGAACAAAAATCCCGGCAATATTCTGTACAGATTTTGCACATTTCTTTCTGGGTCTTTGTTGTACACACATTTCAAAAAATAAGATTCTTTATTGACTATATCTTTTTGTATTATTTTCTTTAATAGTAGCTGTTTTAAAATAATATTAATGTGCTTAACATTCCATTGTGTGACTATTCAATAACTTTCAATTTCTGTAAATGGGGGCATTTTTCTCCTTGTCAGTTGGACCTTTACTTTATTTCCAGTCTTACACCATCATAAGTAAAGTGGTGTTTAAAAATACTTATACTTGCCGAAACCGGTTTGGCTCAGTGGATAGAGCATCGGCCTGCGGACTGAAAGGTCCCAGGTTCGATTCCGGTCAAGGGCATGTACCTGGGTTGTGGGCATATCCCCAGTAGGAGATGTGCAGCTGATCGATGTTTCATCGATGTTTCTAACTCTCTATCTCTCTCCCTTCCTCTCTGTAAAAAATCAATAAAATATATTTTAAAAAAATAAATAAAAAATAAAAATACTTATACCTAAATATCCTTATATAGAGAGCTTTGACGAAAAGAAAATGTTGCCTGTGGTTTAAAGGGTAATTTTTGTTATATTTTAAAATTTTAATTAAAAAAAAACCACCCATGTGTTTTGAAATAAAGGGAAAAGGAACCTGATGAAGGAGAGGTGGCCAATATGGTAGCTCTAACCTCAACATAACTTTAATAAAAAATCAGACCAGAGGTTTAGCTAAAGTGGGAAGGTAAAGGAAGGATATGGTATAGGAAGAGATATCAGCATTACGATTTGAAAGAAGGAAAAGATAAAGAAGTAGGAATCAGTCTGCTATTAATATTTTAAATCAGGATTTCAGAAAAAAAAATAATGTTAAAGATTTTTATAAGAAACAAGAGAAACTGTTTTATCATATTTTAAAGAAATGATTATACATTCAGATACATATAACTTGCACTGAACTGTAGTAAGAGCTCAGATGAAAATTAAATAAAAAATCATCACTATGAAGATGGCCATTACAATGGTGAGACAGACAAAGAAAGTTTCCTTTAACCACATCTACACAGCACCTAGTATATAGGAAGTGATGTGCCAGATGCTCAAGGAGAAACAAAAATAAGCCTCAAGAGAAAATGATAAGGTTATAGGTAAATAAACAGCTTTGCCAGAGAAATTATTATACTTAAAATATACTTTAATATACATTAGCTTAAGTCATGGTTATAAAGTAAAATATACTAGAACAGGAAATCAAATATCGGTCATCCCTTGTAATAATTAAGGAAACAGAATACCCACTAGGTGGTGCTATTCAGCAAGAAATCAGAGATCACTGGGCAGCAAGAACTTCCATGTTTCCCTTGGCGTGCTACTGCAACTGTTAGATCATCAGGAAACAAACACGGGGGATTTAAAGGGACGAATTACTAACTGTTCCATCTACCTCATTTCCGTAGCCCATTTTATTTTTGAAACATTTTGCAAATAAATGAGTTTGTGGTTTTCTAGAACTGGGAACAATAGCAAGCTTGAAGACCCTCGGATGGCAGGCTTCCTTCCTCCCTTGGCTACATGCCCGCTGTGAGGCCACGTGTGGGCAGGCAGAGGGCGCAGGGCGCCGGGATGCCAGGACAGAGGCCCTCTGTTCTCGCCAGCGCACATCGGTCAGATTCTCCACAGGGCAAGGCACCTCCATGTGTTTTGGGCGGAGCAATATGGAACCTTTTGTGAAGCAGGCATTGGCTGGCTTCTAGTCATGTAAGAGCAAGTGTTTAAAAAGGTGAAGTGGGGCAGGGACAAAAAATAACAGTTCTGCGTTGGTAACTCAATACTTTCTGTTACTTTGAGCTATTTGAGAATAAACATTGAATAAGCTACATACTAAAATATAGATGTCAAATTTTTTCATAAACTGTAGCTATGAATGAGCGTAGTTTTATATTTTCATGAAACTTTTAAGACTGAGTGTAGGCCAAACTGGTTTTAAATTTTACTCTCTCCCTCCTGGATATTTCTTGAGAGCTTGTTTGGAGATTCTAGCAGGGGGGCGCAGCTTCTCATATACCCTTGACCAAGACCGGTCCTCTCCTGGGGGCGGGGGGGGGGGGGGGGGCGGTCGTCCTCTTCGACCGAGCACGCAGCTTTAGGAGGGACGCACATGGGTCGGTGAGGGAGGAGGGGGACACCCGCCTAGCCAGCCAGATCAGCCGGATCAACCCTGGCGATCAATGGGGTGACAGATGTCGCAGCCAGATCGCCCTCACATCCCCTCCTGGATATTTCTTATGGTTGCTTTCAAATATATGTGGCTTCTAGAGTAAGCCCCTTTATCTTTTTAAAATATATTTTATTTGAAAATATATTTTTTATTGCTTTCAGAGAGGAAGGAGGAGGGAGAGAGATAGAAGCATCAATGATGAGAGGGAATCATTGATCGACTGTCAATGGAGCCCACAACCCAGGCATGTGCCCGACAAGGAATCAAACCATGACCTCCTGGTTCATAGGAAAACACTCAGCCACTGAGCAACACCAGCCAGGCAAACCCCCTGATCTTTTAACAGGAGGTAGTTTTGGAAATGGAATCAGGGAAAGACTCACAAAAAAGTTTCTCATCTCCATAAAAAATTTTATAATGCCAGTTGGGATTTCCAAAACATTTAGGAAATACCTAATAAAAGGAGAGAGGCCAAGGAAACAAAATGAAAATAAAGAAAGATGTCCAGAGGCAGAAAAAAAAAAAGAGAAAAAAGAAAGAAAGTAGTTTGAAGCTTGCTGCATATTTGAGTGAAAAATTTAATGGCTCTTTTGAATTTAGGAGGAATGATGCTATTTGGGTACAGTAATTGGGAAAAAAAAATAATTTCCTTAACATCTATATCCCCTGCATACTCAAACCCATCTGCCTGTCCTAACTGGTGGGATGTCCAATGCGGATGAGATCTGAGTCATTGTTACCTAGGCCAGATGGGAAGGTAAAGGAACCGGAGATAAGGGACACCCACAGAAAGGGCTGAATCTGAAACATATAAGGCGATTAAGAAAGATTCTGACATCTTCTCCAGCTGCAAACCCTGTCTTGCACTTTCTTCACACAAAGTGCCAGTGGCACACCCACTTCCTTTCACCATTGGTTTTTCCACATTCTGTCATCTGGGTGCCCAATGTGAAACACTAAACGATGTCTCCAGATTCTTCCAAACTGCCTAATAGAATGGCTTTTTCCCCCCTTCCAGTCACCTTCTTTGACACCTGACTCAATCCCCCAGTAAAATTCGGTTCCCTTGGGCTCCTGCGAGAAGATTTCACCTGTCTCCCCTCTCCCAGTGCCCTGAATACGCTTCTCTATCTCCTATTCAGTTTTGCTCTTTGGACAGTGATGTCCCTGGAGTTCACCCCAGGCCTCTTCCCGCCGGCTCTAGCCACTCTCACTGGAGAAGCTTTGGCTCATCTTCTCATTCTGTGCTGATACATTTCAAGCCCGTGCTCAGTACCAGTCTCTCCCAGAGCGGCAGGTCTTGATGTCGCACTGTCTGAGGCACGCCTCCCTCAAATGTCTGCAGGCGCCTCAAACTGAGCGGTTCCCATGCTGACGGCTGGCCTTTCCTGTCCAATCTGTTTTCCCTTTCCCTCAGCATGACCAGAGCTCGCAGCACTAAATTGTTTTCCTCTCGCCTCTAAATCTGCCTTACCACCACTTGGTTTTCTGGGGCTTTCCTAGTGTCCTATACAGGAAAGCAAACAGACACTTTTGTTAGATGGGTTTTTACTACTGTATGATCACTGCTGGGAAACAGTACAGAATGGAAATAATATGTAGGGAACACACAAATTTAGTTTAGTGTGTTCTGGTGTATTGTTGCTGAAGTACCTGGGTATCCCATTGGTTTTCTGTTTGAGCTTTGATTCCAGAAAATAAACTCACTGTACTCCCTCCTGCTTTCTAACGGCCACTAAAGTGATTGCTTATCCTGTTCTTTTTGGAGGTCCCTTTCCTTGCAAGGAGGCTAGGAAGGTCTATCGAATAGTGTAAAGGATCTGCCATCATCAACTTAGATGCCCCTTCAAAAATAAGGGTAGGTTCATTTCTCTATAGACCTTTCCACCTGAGGATAGCAAGCTCACTTGACCCCTGCCTCACAAAGGGAGGTTTCCTGTTAGTCTTTACCCTACAAAAACTTAATCTAGTCCATCAGTTGACACTTTTTCCACCCTAACTTTCTCTTACAGCTTCCCTGCAAATGGACACCAGTCACTTTCTTTCACCAGGATACCATTTCTTCACACGCCTGAACGTTTGTTTTAAATGGTGATGCATTGTAAGGCCAAGAAAGCACAAGCCTCACCAAACAGTAAGCTCTAGGAAGGCAGTGATTGTTCTGTGGACTTATTTTGTTTGTTGACTAGTCACTAGTGCCTTGAATAGGGCCTGGCCTTGTTTAAAAGAATGAAGACATTATGTTACAGTATACTAAACTGTGTTAAATCAAATTGACTGAAGGGAATAATGTACTTAATATTTTTTAAATCTTATGAATAACGCTGAGTGCTAACAGAACTTAGATATTCTGGCTTTTCTAAATGCAGCTAAGAAAATCATTATCTATAACTTTAGCTTTATTAATGCAGCTGATATAATCAGAACAATTCTTCTATGTTGTCAATAGTAATTATTTCATAACAATGATTTATCTGAGTATCACATATAATTTCTGTATCAAATTATACATTGTTCATATTAAATTTTAAAATATTTTTAGAAGAAAAGCACACTTATCTAGAATGCTGGTGGATAAAAGTTAATATTTTTAATTAAATGAGATTAAATTAGGATAATTCTTTTTGAGTACTTAAAGACAGTTATTCTAGTCAGTGCTTAGTTAGGATAAATTCTATATTAACAGGTTACAAAGACAAAAATACAACAAAACAACAACATAAATCCAACGTCACCAAGTTATTCGTAGTTATGTCTTCCAGAAAATATATTCTCAAACACTATATGCATAATAATCAAGTGGAACTCTTCATAAAATCTGAAGTTGGGCTCAAGATCTAGTGCAGGCAGTGAGTAAATGACTATATATATATATATATATATATATATATATATATATATATGTAATCTTTTTCTTAGTGGTTAGACTAGCCACTTTTGTAATGTGACAAAAATACAATCATTATCTTTAAATTAGAGGCTTGTACTTGACATTTTGAATACTTATTTAGTTCGTTATTCTATATGATTGAATATATCATTAAAGTTAATATTCAATATTTGGTGTAGAACTAGATAAGCCTATGTTGTTAATCAGAATATGAGCTTTGAATGAAAACTGTGTGCATCTTAATCCTCATTCTTTGTTATATAACTCCGTGACTTTAATGAAACTTTTAGCCCCTTTGAGCCATAATATGCAAATTGGTAAAATGACTCCTTACTTTATAAAGCTAATGCCAGGATTAAATGAGAATCTGGGACATAGTAACAATGAAATATAAATTAGCTATGATTATTCAGATTGCTTTGCAGTTCTGTCCACTATAAGGATTTAAAATCTGTTTTTGTGGTATTTATTTTTTATTATATACACAGATCTTATGTGTATACCCTAAGGTTTTCCCATAATAGTTCCAATTTATGCCTGTTGTCCAAGAATTCTCTCTGGATTAGCCTTTGTCCTAGAAAATGTTTCATGGTTTAAACAAGAAATTATATAGCATATATGATGTAACTGTATATTTTGAGAGCATTGAATCCATAACTAAATAAATATCAGCCAATTGCACGTAAAAATGTTTTTCTATCTTTTCCCTTTTGATATGATATTTCAAGTTTTATAGGTGTAGTTATTGAGGACTCTCTGCTAATCTGGCTCCATGAACTCTTTTCATTTATACTAGTATATATATGAAAACAGTAAAGAGTTTTCTCAAAATATTAAAAATAGAACTGACATGATCTAGTGATTCAATTTCTGGGTATATATCTGAAGAAACCCAAAACATTAATTTGAAAGAATATATGCAACACGATGTTCATTGCAGCATTATTTACAATAGCCAAGTTATGGAAGCAACCCAAATGCCTATCAGTAGATGAGTAGATAGAAAAGCTGTGGTATATACATATAATAGAATATTACCCATAATATTAAAAAAGAATGAAATATTACCATCTGTGATAGCATGGATGGACCTAGAGGGAATTATATTTAGTGACATAAGTCAGACAGAGACAAATATTATGTAATTTTAATTATATGTGAAATCTAAAGAAAGAACAGTATAAACAAACAAAACTAAAACAGACTCATAGATACAGAGAACAGACTGATGGTTGAGAGGGGAGGGGACTTGGGGGACTGGGTGAAAAAAAGGTGAAGAGATTGAGAAATACAAATTGGTAGTTACAAAATAGTCATGGGGATGTAAAGTACAGCATAGTGCTCCAACATCTCCCACCTGGTCCTGTGTACCGATAGTCTAAGGCAAACAATAAAAGATGAAAAAGGAGAGGGCTGGGAAATGGGAAATGCACTGACCTTCGCTGTAATCACTGACATGAAAGAGAACACTAAAGACCCTCCAGGGAAGATCTTGAGTGTGTCAGAAAGGACAGCCTGCGTCTCCTCATCTAAGTCCTGAATCAAAAAGGTCAATTTTGCCTACCTATCCAATGTCAACAGATCAAAATCTTCCAACCTTGTATGTCTTTGACCTCCTGATTTCTAAAATCAGAAAGCAGGTGAATCACTGTAATGAATTCACATTTTGAATTCTAAGCATATTTTTGTATAAGTTCATTGACCTCATTAAAACTTCTTAAAATGACAAACATTATTTTTAACTAAATATATCACTTCTTTTATTAGAGGTGAGCGAGGAAGGCAATTCGAGAAGAATTTGCAATTTTGATAATTAGTATTTAAGGTAGATTTTAAGACCATAAAGGGCAAAACTGTAGCAAATTTTATGGCCATTGTGAGAGATGGGTCAGAAGCAAATAAAACTGATACAATTTACAAAGTCGCAATTTTGATCAAAAAAAGAAGCAAGGCAGCAAGATGTGTGTGTCACTTTATATAACCCAATTCAATCATTGTCAAACGTATCTTGAGGTCCCTGTCAATTTTATAACAAAACCTGCTCTCTCAGTCAATATCTTCTTCCTTCTTCAACTTATCAAACCTCTTCTGACTTTTATAATTTTATACAGTTTTGAAATTCTCTTTTCTTTTGGGCATGATGCCATTGATGATTTGATGGCAGGAGCTTCTCACCCTCTGAAATGTGTGTCTGTCTGAACTACCTTTACTTTTGTTTGTCTACTTTAACCGATTCCCTGATGCTCTCTGCAAATACTGATCATAAATGCCATTCAGTTTCTAATGCTTAAGGAATGGATCATCAAATCATTTATGAAATTCCCCAAAAGGCTGAATCTACCCACTTGTCCTTCATTTAATTACTAGCCTGCAAAATAAAAGAAACAGAAGTTGTATTAAATGACATTTTGGACCAGAAAAAAAAATCAGGTTGCTAGAAGAGCATATTTGAAAGAATGATTAATCTCTCTGAATTTGATAATCAAAACATTTTGACACTCACTGGCAGTTTTAATGATTACTGTAATTTAGCTGATGGGTTCATTAATAAAGCTCCAGGACTACTTCATAATATTTAACACTGTGATCTCTACAGTTAAGGTTATACAGAACAAGTAGGCAATTCCTTAGGATCTGTACAACATGCTCTCAGTAATCTGGGCAGGAGACTATGCATAATGGTTTCTGGCAAACAAGTAACCAGGAATGTTATCATGTCTGCTGGTAGCCCTTGGTCCTGCCTTAAAGGTGCCATGTCCCCTAACTCTCCCAAAGGACTCGCTTGCCAAGAGCTCATTCTGTAAATTTTAGCTCCTTGCAGAGGGAGTTAAAAAAAAAAGCATTATCACATCAACAAAGTATAATAACCCTTTAAACCTCACTGGAAATATGAGGATAGTGTTGATTTTTGTGCAGTAATACAGAATGGCCAATCATGTGGGACGTAAAATTCAGCAGAATCTGTGAGAGGAGCACACTGTAGGGGAGAAGATATTTGCCAATGATACATCTGACAAGGGGTTAAATTCCAAAATATATACTAGTAAGAAACTCATACACCTTAACAAAAGGAAGACAAACAATCCAATTAAAAAATGGGTAAATGACCTAAACGGATACTTCTCCAAAGTGGACATACAGATGGCCAAGAGACATATGAAAAAATGCTCTAAGTCACTAATCATCAGAGAGATGCAAATTAAAACAACCATCAACAAATGGCTACCATCAACCAAGTAGCAGAATGTAAGAGTACAGGATGTAAAAGCCTAGGAAATAGGTGGTAGAAAAAAAAGAGCCTGTGAAAGTCTTTGGGTAGGAAAGAAATCATAGAGAGGAGTCAGAAAAGCCAAGAAGGAGAGAGAGAGGGTGGGTCAGGGTAAAGTGGAAATACTTTATAATTATTTTATTAAAGTCTGTCTTCTGTATGAGATTGCAGGCTTTAATATATTTTGTTCACCATTCTACTAGTACTTTCAGCTTATAATTGAAGTTTGGTGTTTAACATATTGTAGTTGCCTATTAAATAAATAAATACCCAACTCAGAAACTGAGCCATAGAAAATACAGACACATTTTTGGGAGAAGACTAAAGTTTAATATCCAAATCCTACTTTTGGCTTATGAAAAAAATAAATTGATTGTATTTAAGGTTCTATTAGGAATGTGGGCTTCGTGCCACTTATCAGAATCCTTATTTTGTTAAATTATGCAATTCAGAAACCATGAGATTAGAAAGGAGCACCATGCTTATTCTACAAAATTCTGTTGAACCAACAAAAAATTGTGAACATGTAAAAAAGAAATCAAACAGATAAAAACAAATATATTGCATCTGAATGGAGAACTGCATTTTAGAAAATCAGAATTACTTTCTGGGTTCTAAAAACATAGTCCCCAGCAAACATCAGTACCAAGAACAAGAAAGAAATCAGATGAAGGAAATGTTAACAAGAACTCATGTTGAGATAACATAGAAACAAAAAAACAAATTGAGACTACAAATATCAGATTTACTTTTACTGCAATCCTTGTTGGAAAACTCATTCTAAGCTGAAATATTAAAAAAATAATGGTTGAGCACTTTCCTGGTTATAAAGGCTTAAAATAAAAATGTTGGGCATTGAATGTAGAATATTTTCATTTATTCTACATAAATGAAAATAGGTGGTCTTCAGATCTAAAGGATTTGGAAATAAAAAAAGCCATTTGCTGCTATTAAAGTTCAAGAGGTTTTTACTTTTATGCAATGTTATTTTCATTCTTATTAGTTTAAACACATGAAGACAACAAAACTATGCTCAATTTGACCTTTTATAATTAGGTTCATAAAGCAATGAAATTTCAAAATAAAATTTTTATAGAAATTCCGTTGTTTAATGTTAAACAGGGATAGGATATACTACTGTCCAGTACTACCCAATTATTAATGCTGGGGATCTCCATTCTCAAAACTGCTACCTCTCTGGGTGTCGAAGACTCTCATTTATCAACTCAAGAAATCTATGAACATCAGTCCAGATAGGGCCCAGGAAATTCTTGGGTCAGTGACAGAACTCTTAAGCTAGAAGTTCCATGGGCAATGGGTAGGTTTCTATAGATGGAAGGCCCATTCTACCACCGGACTATCCTGCTCTATCTGGGTGATAAGCCATCTCTGTGTGTTGACTTGACCACCACAGGACTCCCTGCTGCTGGCCACTAAGGATGATGGGTAGTCTCCCTCTAAGACACTTCTCTTCACATGGCTATTCAGCCCCCAGGTCAGTCCTTCTAATTTCTCTCCCTCTGACTAACTGTGTGTGTTTCCCACCCATCTCCTCTTTTCTATCTCCCTTTGCCTTCCTTCTTAACCCAGATAAACCCATCTTCTCTGGTTATTTACATGCAACATGCATGTGAAGTATTCTTTTTCTCCACTATTTTTTTATACTGTTCAACTGTTACAGCATAAACTCTGTGCTGTACTTCCTTCAAGCCTCCATTCTGCAATGACTACTTGCTCTATTCATTCTTACCATAACAGTCCTACTTCTCTTTGAGGTAATATGGATACCTCTGAGTCACTGGTGGTAAGATTCTCATACAAGTGAAAAAAGGCAAATATAAAAATTAGTATTTCAAGATGCCTCACTGCAAATAGTAACACCAATGCTGTTGATATTTCACACATAGATGAGACTTAATCTGGATTTTGGACCTAAAGTCAGTATAGAAACATAACTAGTGAGCATTGAGTATAGTCTCTCTCTCTCTCTCTCTCTCTCTCTCTCTCTCTCTCTCTCTCTCTCTCTCTCTGAATTATTACCAGTATCAATACTGGTAATAATTAAGGAATTAAGGAGTTAATGGGTTAAGGGGAGAGATAAGGTTTTAGGTTGGTCTAGGTATATAAAGACACAACTAAGTGTAAGAGATAGTATACAAAAAATGTTGACTGTTGCCAGGTCCACAACCCCTCTTCATGTGGCCATTTTTTATACCAGCTGGTCAGTATATATGACTTCTGTGGTTTGGTTTAAAAATAGAAGTTGTACCATAACACACACACACACACACACACACACACACACACACACACACACACCTGCATCTATTTGCTGAAAGTCTCTCTTTTCACAATTTCAAAATCTTGAAAGAGAAATCACAGAAAGGCAATCACAGAAAGCTTCATGAGAAAGGGCACTTGAGGAACAGGTAGGAAATAGATCAATGGAAAGGAGGAGGAAGGACATTTAAAGTCATGAATGCAAAATAAAAGAAAAATATCTTTGCCATATGAACAGGTTATATTCACATGATGGTGAGTTTAAAGAAAAACTCCTTAAAATAATTATGTCAGTGGGAATTTTTATCAATCACAGATGCTCACCAGCTTGTCCTGAGAGCATATATATGTAGTGTGTGTTTGCATATGTGTTTCAATTGTGTCTAGCCACCGTTATAAGCTGTTAGATGAATAACACATGAAGATTTGACTACACCAATGAAAAAATAAAAGTATCAAGGGAATAAAATAGTTGGCATAGGTAATTTGTGATGTGAGTTTTTGAACTAAAAAAATCATGTAATGGTCAAAGTAAATCAATTCTGTTAGAGCAAAGAATTCTGCAATCAACAAGCAATTCTATATAATTTTTAATAGACTAATTAGAAGAAACAAATGTCACAAAATGTTCATTACCTATTAAAGATGTCATATTAAATTCTTAATTTGAATTCCAAGAAGAATAAGATCCATGACAACTGTGCGTTTAATTAGCTTAAGTTGATAAATTACATCTTAAAAAATAAAGATAATCTACCACCCAAATGAATCCTTTCACATAAGTTTAAAATTTATTAGTGAGCGAGGCATTCACAGACTAATTATAAAAGTTGTTAGGTTATAAATATAAAAGGAAGAAAAAATTAAAAATTTATATATCTTGTCAAAGACATTTTAATTTCTCTTGTGTCCCCAGTCTGAGGAGCAAATGAAAAGGCCACGAAACTTCAGGAAATATTATACTTATTAGTGTTATTGACTTTTCTATTTAATTTATGAGAAATTGCCTTCTTGTCTTCCAAAATAATTTCCCCTCCAAGTCAGAGAGCAGTTTAGTCTCTTTGGAAAAGACTTTTTGGTAACCATGTATTTCTTTAGCTGTCTTCTTTAATCTCCATGTCGACTGGGCATTGCTAATGACATAAAAACTTACAGAAATAAGGAAAACATCTGTAGTGTATTGTTTTCTATTTATTAAGGAGATGTTTATTATCTTATATGTTGAACATTTATTTATACTAATTATTTCTCATAATTAAAACCACAAATAGCAAAACACTAAAAAAATAACTTCAATTTGCTTGAGAAAAAGAAATTATGTTTTTAAAAAGTTTTATTTTTGTCTTTCAAGTGAACATATATTGGAAGGACATTCCAATAAAAAAGCCATGCCATTGTACTCACACTGTTGTAAGTTTATACTGCTTTTTAAATGGAAATGGTCAAATTTTTTTCCATACCCACTAAATGCCTTATTCTGACATAGTTCTATTTATTTACAGCTTTTCTTTAATAGTCCAAAGTCATCATTAGTGATGACCCCTTTGACAATGTAAGCCTTTATAGCAAGTGCCCCAGATTTCTATGGGCAGCAAACTGGCCACAAAGCTGCCCAGCTACATACAGGGTCATTTCTTATACAAAAGGAAGAATGACTCAGAAGGAGGAACCAAAAGCCCCAGAGAAAAATTTCTTGGGAGCTAGATATCCCCTAATTAAGTATCTGACAATATCTTTCAGCAGGAATTCAGAATTGCAATCAACCAGTGACTATTCTGTGCCTATTTTTTCTTCCCTCATTTTTCTGTATGGGAGTGTGTATTGCAGTTATTCTGTCTCTGTTTCTGAATTGTGTGTGTGTGAGAGAGAGAGAGAGAGAGAGAGAGAGAGAGAGAGAGAGAGAAGAAGAAGAAGAAGAAGAAGAAGAAGAAGAAGAAGAAGAAGGAGAAGAAGAAGAAGAAGAAGAAGAAGAAGAAGAAGAAGAAGAAGAAGAAGAAGAAGAAGAAGAAGAAGAATCACAGAACTACCCATACCCAAGGATTTAGAGGAGCCATACCCAAGGAAACTGACCCAATATGTCTCATCTGCACTTAAACTCAGTTAGATAATGAGAATCTGAAGCCCGAACCTCAAGTTGACCATGATGAGACAAGTCATTAACTCTCTGAAACTCAGTTTCTTCATCTGTAAAATAAGGAAAATTCAAACATATCATTTTAAGCTTCTCCTCCTCCTCCTCCTCCTCCTCCTCCTCCTCCTTCTTTTTTATTGATTCTCATTTGAGGATATTTTTTAAATTGATTTTTAGAGAGAGTGGAAGAGAGGGGGAAAGACAGAAATATCGATGTGAGAGAGACACATTGATTGGTTGCCTCCCACACTGGTCTGGGAATCAACCACAACCGAGGTATGTGCCCTTGACCGGAATTGAACTATTCAGTCTGCAGTCCAGTGCTCTGACCAAGAGTAAAACTAGCTAGGGCTCTAAGGTCCTTTTTCAATATTTTAATGATTATGTTATCTGCAATTTTTTATTATTTATAATACTTCTTTACTATCCTGGCTGAATCAAGGGTTGACTACATTATCTTATCGAACACTATATACTTGTATTAGGTCTTTTAAGGTAGCAGATTCCTAGAGAGCAATTATCCTATCTTTTCTATATTCTCTAAAATCTCCATAGTGCTTATTTTAGAGCCAAGTATTCATTAGATGCTTAATAAGTATTAAATGGTGAACTTGGCCGTGTTAATCTGTGGTATCTAGGCTGCTTGCACTATTGCTGCTGACATTTCTTTTGCTTATTAAAACCATTAACAGCATGAGCGTGTGCTTTTGCTACTATAACATGACAGATGAGGGACCTTACAATACTGACCTATCTCAGGTGACTGGAAATTGATTTCTAATTTCATGATGGAATTCAAGAATAATTTACAGTGTGAACTGTTCTTTGGGAGATAGTTTTCATCACCTTTTATGTCACTGAGGTTATCTTTGTAGATTATATAAGATATATTTTGACAAGGTGATCCTTGTTTCAAAGGCATACTTCAGTTAAGAGTAAAAAGATCATAGATCAACCAAATGAGATACCTAAATGAGACACCAAAACGCTCAGTTTCCTGACTGAGGAAGGCTTGGTGAACTACTTGGGGTGAGCCTGTGCTATTATGCATATTTGATGCACGTTTGAGAACTGAGGTTTTTCATTATTCACAGTCCCACTAAATGAAGCCAGAAACTTTCTAAAGTCATTTAAAATGGAACCTTCTCTCTTAACAAGCACTTTATCTTCAACTTGCGGCTTCTATGTGGACGAAAGTAAATGATGAGAAACTACAAAAAATCTCAAAGTTCTTGTTGAAATCCTTCTGACCTCTTCAAGTGTCTTCTAAAGGATGCTGTTGCCTGCATCTCAGTCCTTTGACCTGAACTTACTATTTGGCGGTTTGAATGCTGAGTCTACTAACAAAGAAAAACCAACTTTCTATACTTTGTAAAAAAGAAAACTATGCCTAGAAAAAAGAACCACAGGAATATTCACTATTGAACCAAATTTTCCTCAGTAGATTTCATAGAAACTGTGATTATATAACACTAAAAATGATTTATCTATTATCTGGTTAATAGAATCAGTCAGAGGGAGCAAATATGACATTCCATCAGATACATTTCTTGTGTTTGTTATTTTTTATTTATTTTTATTTTTTATTTTTAATTAAATCTTTATTGTTCAGATTATTACATTAGTTACTCTTTTTTTCCCACCATAACTCCCCTTCATCCAGTTCCCGCCCCACCCTCCACCCTCACTCCCCACCCACTGTCCTCATCCATAGGTGCACGATTATTGTCCAATCTCTTCCCTCACCCCACACCCCTTCCCCCCCGCCCCCCCACCCCCCCGCCAAGAATAGTCCATTCCCTTTCTATGTCCCTGATTCTATTACAATCGCCAGTTCATACTGTTCATCAGATTATTCCCTTGATTTTTAGATTCTCTTGTTAATAGATGTGTATTTGTTGTTCATAATTTGTATCTTTACCTTTTTCTTCTTCTTCCTCTTCTTAAAGGATACCTTTCAGCATTTCATATAATGCTGGTTTGGTGGTGATGAACTCCTTTAGCTTTTTCTTATCTGTGAAGCTCTTTATCTGGCCTTCACTTCTGAATGATAGTTTTGGTGGATAAAGTAGTCTTGGTTGTAGGTTCTTGGTATTCGTCACTTTGAATATTTCTTGCCACTCCCTTCTGGCCTGCAAAGTTTCTGTTGAGAAATCAGCTGACATTCGTATGGGTATGCCTTTGTAGGTAACTGATTTTCTTTCTCTTGCTGCTTTTAGGATTCTCTCTTTGTCTTTTGCTCTTGGCATTTTAATTATGATGTGTCTTGGTGTGGTCCTCTTTGGATTCCTTTTGTTTGGGGTTCTCTGCGCTTCCTGGACCTGTAAATCTATTTCTTTGACCAGGTAGGGGAATTTTTCTGTCATTACTTCTTCAAATAGTTTTTCAATATCTTGCTCTCTTTCTTCTTCTGGCACCCCTATAATTCTGATGTTGGTACGCTTGAAGCTGTCCCAGAGGCTCCTTACACTATCTTTGTATTTTTGGATTCTTTTTTCATTTTGCTTTTCCGGTTGGGTGTTTTTTGCTTCTTCGCATTTCAAATCTTTGACTTGATTCTTGCGCTCCTCTGGTCTGCTGTTGGGAGTCTGTATAATGTTCTTTATTTCAGTCAGTGTATGCTTAATTCCTAGTTGGTCCTTTATCACAACATCGAGGGTCTCATTAGATTTCTTGAGGATCTCACTACATTTATCGGTGGTCTCACCAGTCTTTTTGAGGGCCTTATTAAGTTTATCAGCGGCTTCTAGACAGTTCTTTAAAGACCTTAAAAGTGTGGTTTTGAACTCTATATCCAGCAGTTTGCTTTCCTCCAATTCTGTCGTTTGTGTCCTGTTTCTTTGTCTCGGCATTTTTTATGCTTCGCTGTGTCAATAGAGTTCCTTTCTGTGCTGAGTGTCCCAATTACCTGAGGTAGACACTCTTGGTGCACCCCCTTGTGGGCTTTGTGCACAGTCTTGTTGTAATTAAGCCTTGATTGTTGTAGTTATCACTGTGAGGAATTGACCTCCAGGCCAATTGGCTGTGAGAATCAGCTGTGTCTGCAGTGGGAGAACTTCTGTGCTAGAGACACCCCTCTGGGGCTAGACTTGCTTCAGTGGGGTTTTGGTGCTCACTGAGTCTTCCCCCTGAGTGTGTCTTTTATGGTTCCACAGAGCTGCAAACTGGATGGTCCCACTCTGACCTCTGGGCTTCCTGGCTCCTGGATCTCTAGGGAGGTGCTAATCTAGCCTTTGCCTGAGGCTATCCAGCAAAAGTCTCCCTGCAGGGCTTGGGCGGGGCGGGGCCCATGGGATCAACAGGGCGGGGTTAGCAATTATGGCTGCTCTCAGTCTTGCCCCCAGAGGCTCTGCCTCTCAGTGTCCCAGCAATCGCCACAAGCCCCATGGAGAGAAAGCTACCCTAGGGTTCCGAGCGATGCCAGACAGTCTCGCCTCTCCCGCATGAGTCTGGGTCCCTAGAGACTCGCCCAGAGCTGGAGCTCAGAGTCTGAGACTCCCTCCCGATTGAAAACAACAACCACGCCAGTGCGCTCCGCATACACTCCGCACCTTAGTATTTTACTTCAGAACTGCGCCTCCTCTGAGTCTTGGTATGTTTTACTCTTTCCTCCTAGTTGTAGAACTTCCACTCAGCCAGCCTTCCTGTGGTTCTGGATGATGTCTGTTCCATCTTTTAGTTGTATTTTTGAAGTGGTTGTTCGAGGCAGCAAACTCCGGTGTTTACCTATGCCGCCATCTTGGTTTCTCCCCTCACATCAATCTGTCTGTTATTTTTTAAGCGAATTATGTAGAGGTAATCTCTAAGACTAAAGGCAATTTTTGCAGTATAAAAAGAAGTACCCTGTTTAATCCAAAAGCCATTAGAATAAGCTTTATCAAATAGGCAAACAAAAGCATACTTATACATAATTAAGGTATAAAGGGATTTTGAGATCCAGAGCAAAGGACTCCTTTGCCAGTGTTATTACTTCCATCACCATCATATGTCATTAGGAAGTTTTAGAGAAAAAAGAGAAAGCTTTTTTTTTTTACACAACTTGATTCTTTTTTTCAGAGTATTCCTTCAAGCCATAATAACTTAAATAAATTTCTAAGATCATGCTTAAATAAAAGATTCAGCCTTTGTGGTCTATTGAATTTGTGATGATGTAGTGTGACCGTGGTTAATAGAATTATATAGGTGTCGAGTATACTATTCTATAGTACATCCTGTGTGTATTGTATTGTGTGTTCACTATCCAAAGTCAAGTCACTTTCTGTCACCACTTATCCCCCCTGCACCTTTTCCAACCTGCCCTCAACCCCCTTTTCCTCTTATAACCACCATACTATTGTCTGTGTCTATGAGGGTTTTTTCTTGCTTCATCCCTTCACCTTTTTCACCCAGCCCCCCAACCTACCTCCTATCTGACAACTGTCATTTTGTTTTCTGTATCTGAGTCTATTTCTATTTTGTTTATTCAATTCCACATATAAGTGAAATCATATGTCCTTGAGTCTTCTGCCTATTTGATTGAGTAGACTTCTACCAGATTGTTGAGACAAAGAAAGTCAGGCTGGTTTTATTGCCTCAATGAGAAGTCAGAAAATTACTTCTTTTCCTAAAATACTCTGTATGGAACCATCGCTGGGGAAGTCCATCCTTAAGATCTGTGACTGAAGGGAGATGCCACAGGAAGGACTGATGTTATGCACAGGTGATGGCACCACCCTCCAGTGGGAATCTCTGTGGGTTTGCTGAATAGTCTTTTTTTAATGATAATTAACCTAAGGCTTTGAGAATTCATTTACATTTCCTACCTAATGTTAAAGAGCTAGTACAGGGGTGGGCAACCTTTTTGTGAGTGCATGCCAAAACCAGCAAAATCTCTAACTCAAAATTCTTCTGCGTGCCAATTATGTATAATTTTTTATGTATAATTATGTATAACTTTTTGAGAACATGTTACGCCTACTTGATATCTCTTAAGGTGTACATATGTGAAGAACCTTGAATGCTGGGGTCCAACCCCAGCGGGTCCAGGGGTCCCAAAGGTGTGGACGGAGTCGGCGAAGAAGGAGTGACACGGTGACAGCGTTCAGTTGATCAGCAGCCTAGCCAGGATCTCTAGCCAGGATCTCCAGGCAAATTCTGGTCTGAATCTCCAGCGAAGTTCTGGCTAGGATCTCCAGCCAGGTTCTGTGTCCATGTTCTCTTGCTAGGTTCTCCAGGTTCTCCAGCCAGGCTCTGTAGCCATGTTCCCTCGCTAGGTTCTCCAGCCAGGTTCTGTCCAGGTTCTCCAGCCAGGTTCAGTCACCAGGTTCTAGTCAGGTTCTCTTGCCAATTTCTGTAGTCAGGTTCAGTCCAGGATCTTTTGCCATGTTCTCCCCAGCGAAGTTCTTCTGTCTCTAGAGAACGTGCTGTGTAGGTTCTGTGCCTCGGTTCTGTCTCTCTCTCTCTCTCTGTCTCCTTACATCTGTCTGCTGTTGTCTTGTTTCAACTGTATTTATACCAGTTGATTCCAATCCTATCAATCTCTATTACAAAGGTTAGGGCGTTTCTTATCTCCATTCCAGGGAGTAAAGATTATGTAGCTTAAGCATGATTGTTTGTAGTGATTAACTACCCGCCTGGCACTTAGTTAAGGAGTTTCATCCCCTCCCTGACTTCAGGGAAAAATTCCTACCTGGGGAAACAACCTTTCTAGGAGAGGCATCCCCTCCCTGACTTCAGGGAAAAATTCCTACCTGGGGAAACAACCTTTCTCGGAGAGGTGACCTTGGTTAAAACACATAGTGCCAAGAAGGTGAGCAAACATATTAAGAACAGTATGCCATATATGCCAGGTCCCTTGAAACAGCAAGCATGGACCGGCTCCCGGCACTTGAAGAAATAATAAAATTCATTCGAGCGATAAAAACACAGTATATGATGAAAAATACATTTACTTTGTTAATGTATACACGTACACTGATAGTCCGACAGAAACCTTTATGACTCCGTTTGATATTATCAGTGGGACTTTTGCTGCTGCATCACTGATGACAGAGATTTTACATCAGGTTTATATTTCGTGACCTTCAGAGATATGCACGAGCTACTACTTTCATCCGTCAGGCTACTCCTATTACGAGACTTAACAAAATTCATCACTGAGAACAAAGATTCACAATTATAAATGGAAGATTACAAGAGAGGGTTTCGCGTGCCAGCAAAAGTTACTGGCGTGCCATGTTTGGCATGCGTGCCAGGGGTTGCCCACCCCTGAGCGAGTAGAAGCCACAGGGCCTGTTGCCTCTGTTATTTTGACCACCTCTAATCGAGCAGGCGTGAGGCATGACTGCCCTGGTACTTTAGCACGAGTCAGGCCCATGTTCTTGCAGGGCTTAGATTTCCTCCCTATCAGCTGGGAAAGTTAAGAAAGGAGTCAAATCATGCTCAGGACCTTTTCATCTGAGGATTTTTCTAAACAAGCTGATGATTTTCACTTAACACTCTGAAGTTAATTTCAGTAAGAGCATCTCTTCCCAAAGCAACTTTGAAATGAATAATACACAAAATTTTGGTTGAATTTATAATGAGAATATACTTCTGCTAATGTTTCTGGCCTTTTGCTCAATAAATTTTTTTTTTTTAAAAGCATGTTCCTTAGGACATATTGTTTTATTTTCTCATTTTCTCTAAATCATCTCATTTGCTGATAATAAGTTTACAGTAAGCCTTTTTGAGAATGTTTATGTTTAATTTCTTAGCTTTTATCTTCATAATCTCCTCACACCTATTGATGGAGGGCATGATACATAACATTACTGGTTGAGGAGGGGGAGGATGATTCATACATGGTTTGGATGCTGTTTAAACATGGAGAAAAAAATCATTTTTTGTACTTACATGTTTAAAAGTATTTAATTTTTTTAAACCACCTCAACATTAACCTGTCAACACAACAAATCATGGGTTTTGGAATCATACCAACCTGGATTTAGATACTAGTCTTGTTATTGAACTATTCTGAGGTTTTATGCAAATTTTGCTATGCAGCAGGCAATCCAGAAAAGTTGGATTCCTTTCTTGATATTTTTCTCTTTTGCCTTTCACATTAATTATTTGCCATTAGAAACACATTTTATTTTCCATGCCAATATTGTCTTATAAATGTAAATGTCCATGGTATATAGGTATATAAAATATTATTTATGTTCTCAAAGTCTAAAATATTTGATAAAAATAGAGGCATATATTTATCAGGATAAAATTTCTCCCTCAATATATATAAACTCACAACAGTGTTAAAAACATGGATTAATTTTTATTACATAAAAAGTCAATGATAGAAGAAATGAATTCATGTGAATATATAATATTTTTCTAAATGATAATAGGAATCTTTGTAATTGTATATCTCAGTATGGTACTCGCCTGGGTCTCTGAACATGTATGTTGACCAGATAAGAATTTTGCATTTCAAGAGAATTGCAAAAGGAAGCAACTATCCTGATATTAGTCTATCTTTTCTGTCTTCAACTATGGCTCCAAATTATAACTTAAAAGAGGACATACAATCATTAATGTTAGAGCAATGTTAAAAAGTAAGAGATACCACCCAAACATTCATATCTTTGTTCAAAAACTTATATGGCTCATAAATTCAACCTTGATAATCATAGCTTACATTTAGAAAGAAAAAAATTGTTTCAAATATAGGAATGTTAGAATATTTTATCAGAAGAATTGCCATAAACATATCACATTCTTATTTTATTTTTGTACCTTATGTTTTCTTATAAGAAAATTTCAAATAGAAAGAGAATAGAAATGATATTCATATAACAGAGAGAAAAATCCATGGGGAATAAAGCGACTCTATTAAATATTGGAAAAACCATTTAGTGTCTTTGGTTTTAAATTTATTGCTTCACCAAACAGTATTTCTGAGGTGGGAAAAAGTGCCTCTAGTTTGCTAAAAGATAACATTGGATTTTTACTTTAAAGGGAGTGCTGTGAGAGTCCATTGGGATATTGCTGTATTTGGATGGCCATTGTTCACGTGCAGTTGCAGGTTAAAAGAAAATAACAAGAATCCTGTGTTAAGAAAAAGCTCACTACAGGCAGATCAAGAATAATACTCAATTCAATACATTTGAAACCATTAAGTATCTCAAATTGTTGTTTTGCTGAAGGGAGATCTTGAGACCATCTTTTTTTTTTTTTTTTTTTTTTTTTTAATCTAGCCATCATGCCTTCATCAAGACTGTATTGCTAAAGAATATCACAGCTACAGCTACATATTCTGTAATCGTCTTTCTTTGACAGAAGATTCTGCATAATATTGAGATAAGACAAACTTTTATTCCATGGTGGTAAACTTATTTGTAATGTTTTGTTGGTATCATACATGATAATTCTATCATCCCCCTCTTTAATGCATCTAAGAATAGTAGGGCATTGCAGCCTCCTGACATTGTTGAATAAGAAATTATTTTAAAACTCTGTTTATAAATGTAAGGACTGTGGTTCAGATAGAGTGAACTGAGTACTTGATCATTTTTAAAAGAGCACTGGTTTAGGAATTACACTTGATTTTGAGGTCTGGTTTAAATTTTGTGCAAATCATTTAACTCTGGTAGTTTCCTCCATTCTGAAATGAAGATGTCACATTTCCTCCCTATCGGCTTTAAAGGACAGTTGTCCACAGTATTGAGCAACCTTCTGCCAAGCAAGCCCCCACCTCATAAAGCTAATCCCCAGCTTGTGTGGCATTGCAAACTGTTATTACACTAGGACAGTGATGGCGAACCTATGACACGTGTGTCAGAGATGACATGCAAATTCATTTTTTGGTTGATTTTTCTTTGTTAAATGGCATTTAAATATATAAAATAAAGATAAAAAATGTAAGTCTTTGTTTTACTATGGTTTCAAATATCAAAAAATTTCTATATGTGACACGGCACCAGAGTTAAGTTAGGGTTTTTCAAAATGCTGACATGCCGAGCTCAAAAGGTTCGCCATCACTGCACTAGGACTTTAAGAGGGAATCATTTATATGTCAATTCTTTATTAATTTGTAAGATTCCTCAGGTAAATCACTCAGGGTTCATTCTTCCTCTTATGGCCAACACCTGGCATAAAAGCCAGTACAAAATAGGTATATAGAACATTCTAAATAAAAAACACACATTTTATAAACTGCTGCCTTTTCTGATTACATTGTGTTTTTCTTTTTGCCTCTGTCACTACCTGGCTTCAAATTTCTTCTCTGAAATCTGTTATAAAATTAATGTAAATGTTTATCTGTCCATGTTGGAGAGGAAAGAAAGTAATGTGATTAGGATATTAGGTAAACATCTCTTTTTAACTGATGTCCACATAACTAGAACCATCTAAATTAAGTTCTAATAATGAGAATATAGTAAAAGCACTTAATGATGCACATAAAAATACAAAATTTTTCTTTGGCAATTTATAAAGCATTTCAGTATCAAGGTGTGCCTTTGGGCCATAGAGAAGGAGGAAAGCAGGGAGGAAAAAAAAAAGAGAGGGGCAAGGAGAAAAGCTCATATTTTTTGTAGTACTACATGAGAGTGTGTGTTATCTGGAGTTTTAGAGAAGAGATAACTGAGACTCAGATTCAGTGGCTTCTTCAGGTCACATCTGATTGGTAGCAGAGCTGCCCAAGTGTGTCTGAACAAAAACCTGTGATCTTTCCACTAAGCCATGTTCAAGTGTTCCAAAAAGGAAGCTATGTGGTACAAGATAATTTAAATTCTGCTGAAAAACTATTATAATGTTTAGGCCGAAAACATATATTTTCCTTTTACCCAAACTCACTCTGCCCTGTGTTGGGTAGAGTATACATCTTCATTCTGAAACTTGTGTACCTTCAGTAGCTTTATCTGACTTAACAGATTTTTTTCTGTTGCCCTTTTCATCAAAAGAAGCAACTGATTTATCTCTTCTCCTCCCTCCAACCCCACAAAGACCTTATATATTTATAGGCACATGGACATGGGCAATAGAGTAGTGAAGACATAGGGGTTGGATAAGGGTTGGGAGGAGGAAGAGGTAAATGCGGGGGGAGGGGAAGGGAAGATATCTGCAATACTATCAACAATAAAAAGTATATTTAAAAAAGAATGAATAAAGAAGATAATTTTAGATTATGAAAAAAGGAAGCAACTGATATTTGGGTGTCAAATTAAGGTAATAATTTCATGTCCTTGACTTTATAGGTTTATGAGTCCAGTACAGTTCCAGGGTTTAATCAATTCATTAGGCAACTGTATAAAAGTTTAAAAATAATCTTTTTATATGATTTTCATAACTGAATTAGAATAGCATTTTAAAACCAATTTAATTTGAAAAAAATTTACAGTCTGACAAGTATGGATTAATGGATTTTCCTTCCTTCTAACCAAATAATTTCAAATATTCCTGTTACTCTTTTTGAAAAGTGACATGTCTTATTTTTCCATTCAATTCCAGTTCCCTCCAAAATCACTGAAGCATTTCCCTGAAAATTACTAACATTTGAGGGAGAAACCTATGAAACCAATTCTCCCAGACATAGTGATTTTATTTTAATTACTATAATTTATAAATCCCAAACTGCTCCTTTACTGAGGGACTTTTCAGAATTTTGAAGTGCATTGTGATTAGAGCATATAGATCAAAGACATTTCCAAATTCTTTTTTATTAAGCTTAGTTGTAATAGTAGTAGTAATATAGCTACTAACCTATCCTGAACACCAGCTTTGGAAGTATTGGCATAACTATGTTACTTCGTCACTTGAAGTGCGAGCATGTGCATGTAAGCATAGATGTGCACGCATGCACGCGATCACACACACACACACACACACACACACACACACACACACCTGAACAGCACCACAAAAACAAAAAACATTTCCTGTGAAATAAACTATCTATCTTTATAACAAAATGCAAAAATAAGATTGTAATTATGATAGGCAGAGTCATAAATATCTATCAATTACTGGAAGTCATTATTATAGTACTAGAGGCCCGGTGCATGAAATTTGTGCACAGGAGCCGTGGGGGCGGGAGGGAGGGCCCTCAGCCAGGCCTGCACCCTCTTGCAACCCGGGACCCCTCAAGGGATGTCTGACTGCCCGTTTAGGCTCCAAACTGCTGGCCGGATTGCCTGCATGATCACCCCTAACCACTCTGCCTGCCTGCCTGATCGCCCCTAACTGCCTCTGCCTTGGCCACCACCCCTGCCCCCGCAGCTTCATCCGGAATGATGTCCGGAAGGTCATTTGGCTGTCCGGTCTAATTAGCATATTACACTTTTATTATTATAGATTAACCTTTACTAAGTAATGTTGTGCTGTACAATTTGGAAGATACAAAGAGTTAAGGTATCTTGTCTCTTACTTCCAGGGGTTTAAACCAAATGGAAAGGCAGAGCATATCCACATTACAAACAAATATAATGAAAAGTCAGTATATATGTGTCAAATAGTAATAAATAGTTTCAAAATCAGAGAGGAGATGGAGAAATCCCTGTGAGTGCAGGTAGTCATTAAAGCTTTACAGAGGTGTGAGATTCAGCTGGACTTTGTAGGATGTGTAGAAATTACATTGGGGGAGATGAGGGTAGATGTGACTGGAGTGAAAGCTCTCTGTGCAAAAGTAGGAATAAAGTGAGAAAGAGATTTGGTGAATGCAGAAAATAAGAGTTAGGCATTTAGAACTCATGCTATCCAAGAAGCATTTAAATAATATTTTAGGGAAAACAACCTGTACATGCAGTATAAGTAGAAACTTGACAAATGTGTGGGGGGAAGGAAGTAGGGAAACACAGTCAAGTGAAGCAAAGTCAGCAATATGCACTGAATAGTCCTGGGGGACCAGTGTATAAGCTACACCCTATTCGTCTGTGTTCATGGAGTTTGGAAATAAAAGGAAGATAAGGAGTAAATGTATCAAAATGGAGGGCAGGGAGTAAAGAAATGTAGGTAAAGAAATATCTGAATTAATGCAGCAAGTTAGGGTCCTGATTAGCTAGGTTATATTATTTTTCAGAAAAGGGATGCATGCTTGAAGGAGGCAATGGCAGAATGATTGATAGAGAAAATGTACTTAAAAGAATTTCTTTCTATAAAGGTTGGAATAGAAAGCCCAGGTAGAGGTCCTGGCCATTGATGACATTCGATACTTTTATTTTTGAGCCTAAAAGAAAAGAAGCAAAGGTGGATATAGATGATTCTATCATTATTTCCCCAAAGAACCACAACAAGCAGACAGAGGTGACTAACACACCTATGAAATAAACTATAGAAAAGTCAGATGGTTTTCATATAACAAATGCTTCTATTTGTCGCCCTGGGAAGGTTGAAAAAATGATTTTATGTGATCCTGGGGCTAAGTGGTTGTACTTATTACAATGTTGAATTTAAATATCTGTCTGGTATTACAGGGCAAGGAAATAAGCTCTAGTGTTCCCTCCAGCACAGACAGCTCTTTTACAAGATTTTCAGAGGGACAAGGCACAATAATGTTGAGACATCTATTTTATTCAATAAATTCATATTTTACTCAATAAAGATATCTATTTTACTCAACAAAGCAATATGTTGATAACATATTAATCTTATGTTGTCAGTTAATTCTACATTTCAATATCTAATTTTATAGGTAGGTCATGTTATAAATCAATGCACATTTCCTTAAATTTTACAATGATTAAAATATTGGGCTGGCAATTAAAAGCTACATTGGCCTATTGTATTTGGTCATTATCTTCAAGGAGCATACCATATACTTGGAAAGACCACACACACACACACACACACAGACATACAAATAGGTACAATAAAAGCCAGTGTAAAACACCACATAGTTGGTAAAGCTAACAAGAATTATGGGAACTCAGAGGAAAGAGTAAGTGACCAATGGGAAGACAAGGCTAGGGAAAAGTGTGACTGTCCCATATGCAGGAAACTAAGTAGCAATACCTATTACGTACTTTAATTTAAATATGTGCTCTTTTTTAAAACAAGAGACAAAATAATCCCAGGTATATATATTATAGTTTGTAGTGCATGTTATATTCATGAGTTCTGTTTTATTCATAACTAAATTATCATTTTGGACTCTCATAGCCCTTAACAATAGACATATAATTTTTCCTTCTAAAAGTAATGCATAATTATGATAGCAATCTTGGGAAATATAATATATATACGATATACTAAAATATAGATAAAACATGATCCCTAGAGATAAATGCTATTAGCATATTGCTATGTGTCTTTCCATGGCAGGTTTGAATATTTTAATATAACTCTTATCTGAGTCTGTCTTGCACTTCTTGACTAGATTTTTCCATTAGAGTATCTGCTCCTTGAGTTCAGTAACTGGAAATTTATCATTGTACCTCTCTACTGAGCAAATCACTATTTTTCTCACATGTGTGACAAGAAGTAGAAATCATTACCTGCTTTCACAGTAGGCCAGTCATTTCCAACCCTTTTAAATTTAAATTTTCTGTAAATAAGAGTTTTTGCCACTCACAGCCTGTTTTTAAACCCAAACCTGAAGAACACATCTTACATATACTGGTATCTTATTGTAGTTAAAAGTCCTTTTAAGGCATGACTACCCCCTTCTTATTGTAAGTGATGCTTAAAGATGAAGTGATTTTTCTTGGTTATAGGTAAATGACCCAAGTTCCCCCCTCACCACTTCTCCACAGGCCAGCAATGAGATGTTGTTTTTCATCTGTTTTTAGGTTTCTGAGACACTGACTCATTTTGCAATCATTATGTGCTCTGGAGCAAGATGAGATTCTGAGAACCGTTGGCAGCTGATTTCTATGGAAAGAAGTTCTTAATTATAGTAAGCACAGAATGATCTGTTCTGGACCAAAAATCTACAACTTGCTCCCATGTTATTGCTTGTCTGAAAGGTCATGGGAACTGCTGGAGAGTTCTTTTAATCATGTTGAGGAGTCACAAGCAGAATTTTGAACATAGTTGGATTTCCTAATAATGGAATATTTGTTCTGTTGTCTGCGAGACAGCCTGTTTTGCTCTGTTGTCTGTGAGTCAGCCTGTTTTGTTTGTGAAGTTTAAGATAAATTAACTAAAAAATAGTGGCATACCACAGGAAACTTTGCTCAGTGGCATAGGCTTATGTGAGCTTGCTAAATCTATTAATGGAAGTAGCTCAAAGGAGCATGCATGAAGATTTGGTCCATAACTATTTATTCCTTCAAAATCCACTTATAAACAGCATTTCTATTAAAACAGTAATATATGAACATGGTAAAAATTCAAATAGTCCCATAGACCTTTTTCCAAGAGGCAATTACCAGTTTTTTGGTAACCATCTAGTAATATTTTTTTGTATTTACAAACATATTTAATCTATTTTCTCCATAGATATAAATATAACATGCACACTATTCTGCAACATACATATTTATATATTCACAGTATTCTGAAATATATATTTCTTCTATATATTCCATCTTTAAAAATTATCTTAATAGTATAGCTTGAAAATTATACTATATCAATGTGTGTCTATGTGCATATGTTGTATTCATTACTATATACTGTTTCTTCAAATAGGTAAACTACAATTTATTTATTCCCCTACGGATTAATATACAAGTTGTTTCTAATATTTTTTATATTTAAAAATATATTCCAATAAATATTCCTGTACATCCTTATCTTGTCATTTATGTGAAATAATAGCTATAGGGTATTCTTGTAAATGTCACATAGAAAAAAGACTCAGACACAAATTCATGACTCTCTGATTTGATTCCCAGGTGGAGGTTTATCCACAGACTAGAGCAACTGAGTTTAGCAAAGCTAGTAACATCACTTGAATGATCAGAAAATTTTGCTTGAAGTGAAAGAGCCAGTCAGCTGTTTGGGTTGTAAGGTAAAAACCTTAGGGAGAAAAAAGCCTTGGATGTGGTTCAAGTACTTCGGAGCCTTGGGAGCTATCCAGAGTCCTGAAGAGCTGCCACGGAGAGCAGCCAGTTTTAGTGGACCAGAAACCTCGGCCTTCTGATTTTATGTCTCTCCTGCCTTTAATCTTGCCCTTGAGATTTTGAACACTTCTAAAGTCAGTTATTAAACCGCAGACTCTTCTTTCCCTATTCTTAATTCACCTCATTCTTCACCTGCCTCAATCCAAGTCTATTATGTCTGTTTTTTCCAACCAACCCCAGCTATGAGCCCTCCCATATTTTGGTGTTTCTAAGAGAAGCTAAAAATATAGCAGTAATACCTCTTGAATATGGCTAGTTCCTGAGAATGGACTCAGTTTATATAGCTATCCACAAATACACCAATAATATATCAAAGAAATTTCTGTTGTATTAGAGTAAACTTTAAAATTTGTGGCAGTTTAAAGGTACATAAGAAGTTAATACCAGACCAATGTGGAACTTTCTATGGTTGATTTTTGCTCTTCTTCCTAATATAAATAATAGAATCCCTAATATGATTAAATAACTTGTTTATTCATGTAAATCATAATTGTTCACAAATTTCTTCGAAAGAAAAGCTTTCTTTTCTTCCTGCTGAAGGCATGATGATAGGTAACTACATAAAGCCCATGTATGCTGCCCTATTTATCATTAACGGACTCACCTAAGATTACAGAGGATAGGTCAAGGAGAGGGTCTGATAAAGTTCTCTCAACTGGATTATATATAAAAAATGAAAGAGACTGATTGATCCCTAGTGACAAGAATGAGTAAACAGTCAAAATTTACTTAAATAAGTGGAAGTTATTTATTAATGTGCCTGACAGCCTAACAATGCAGCTTTGATGCAGGGGCCTCATGTACCCGCTATGGCTTAGGTTCTCTATTTTTTTATTTTTTAAAATAAAAGCTTATTGATTTTCAGAGGGAGAGGAAGGGAAAGAAACACCAATGTGAGAGCATAACATCGATCAGCTGCCTCCTGCACCCCCCACGGGGATCGAGACCCAAACCCCAAGCATATGGCCTGACTAGGAATCAAACCAGCAACCTTCCCGGTGCACAGACCATGCCCAACCAACTGAGCCACACAGGCCAGGGCATATTTTTGACTTGGCTTTCTCTGTGTTGACTTCATCTCAAATACATGATCTCTGGATGGTGACTATAAAAGCTTCAGTTCTACATCCTCCCAGATTCAAATTCAATGAATCCCTTTTCCCACTCTACCAAAAGTCTAAGATAAACTCATTAGACTGTTTAGTTTTACTTTTAGTCACATCACCTATCTCCAATCACAGTAGTCATAGGCATGAAACCTATTGATAGGCTTAGATATAGTTCATTTTTCCACCTTGAAAATGATGGAATTGTCAACGGAAGCTGACAATTGGAGCTGGTGAGAAAGGTGGATTAGTCCACTTACAGAAAATTCAGGAATTCTTATCAAAAGAAGATGGAATGGCTACTAACACAAACAAAAATAAAATGAAAGCAAAAGTTAATATACACCACATAATAGGTGGCAAGTATACTTAAGAGGAAAACTAAGGAATAATAATGACTTGATAGTAATTTTTTAAAGAAATGAACATTCATTTATGGTTTTTATGTGTATTTTGCCAACTGACTCTAAAAAGAAATTGGCACAATGGTGATAAGTAATATTTTTATAATTTTTGATACATGTAATTATAAAAATGAAGAAATTATATCTTGTAGCCAATTACCTCTTCCATTTCTCAAATTAAAGTGGGTAAAAGGTGTTCAGAGAAACTTGTAAAGCTTAGCCTGGGGACTGATATTACACTCGCCCAAAATAGATATGAATATCTTGCTTCTCTCAAAGATATACAACTCTTTCAGCACATCCAAATACAAATAGTTATACTTTTTTTGGCCTAGAGCATCCATATTCTCTTTCACAAATGGGATAGTGGGACAGTGGTTAAGCAAAATTGGTGCATTAGTGTATTATATCATCCAATCAAATCCATCTATGATTATACGTGATTATTAATGATCAAAGTAACAACCTATATAGAATTAATTCATTTTCAGGATGTCTAACATTTTATTTGTATTGTCTCCAAAAACAGTCTTTTCTTTTTTCAGCAACAAGTTCCTGCATTTGGTTCTATGGATGACTGGTTCAGTGTTACATTATACTATTTATCTGTTGAACACCCTCATTTATTTGTTCCTACTGTCCTATTGTTATTCTATTCTTGATACAAATTTGCTAATAATTCTCTTCTTAGCTTAGTTCCTCCCATACCATGTCTAAGAGATATATAGGTATGATGTTTCAGAAAAATTCTTACCCTGGCTTCATATTACAGAGGCTATATCTTTGAAGTTGATAGTTTCCCATAGTTTTCTTTTTATTCCTTTTTACAAAAATATTTATTAATTTTGAGAGAGAGAGAGAGAGAGAGAGAGAGAGAGAGAGAGAGGAAGAGAGAGAGAGAGACAGACATCAAGTTGTTGTTCCACCTATTTATGCCTTTATTGGTTGATTCTTGTATGTGCCCTGACCGGGGATTGAACCCACAACCTTGATATATTGGGGCAATGCTCTAAACAGTTGAGCTACCTGGCAAGGGCCATCCATAGTTTTCTTAATTTATCTTTTCCATTTTATTTATGGTATAATAATATTTGACATCTATTTAGCATCTATACTTACCAACTTCTCATTTTAAGCTTCCAAATTAAATACCAATTATATAAATACGAAATTCAAACACTGATTTTGTTTACTTGAAAAAAAGTGAACAAAAATATAAAACTAGTGGTTAATAATTAGAATTCTCATCTCTTTCCTTTGAGTTATATTCTAAAACCATAGGCTGTATATATAGGGGACTGCTAACATAAGCATGTATTGCCCCATTGAGCATGTTTTCTACATATGTTCACAGATACCCAAGGGACACAGTAAGTGGAAATTGCAATTTTTGTTTTTAGTTTAAGAATAAGTGAAAGTAATTCATATTGAAGCAATGTTGGAATTATAAGAATGGATAAGGTTGCCAAATTGTAGGGTATAATAAGGCTGGAAGAGAAGAAATCTCAGGAATCCTACTGAGCAGTAACTGGAGAGTTAGGAAAAGTTTAGATAAGCATCTCATTGTCCTTTTATTATTTCAAAGTTGTTAATGTTTTATCCCCCTCTCCTTCAGTTATATTTCAATTTCCTTGGTTATTAGAACCACAAAATTTGTCCTTTGAAATCATAGTTTCTATTAAGGTAGATATCAAATTTAATACATTTTAAATTCAGAAACTAGAAATACAGCCAAACAAACGGAAAGAAATATAAAATATTATTATCTGGCTACTGCTGAAAACCAAGTAATAGTCTCCTCCATAGCCACTTAGGTTTTTTATGTGACTGAGACTGGATAACATTTATTATCATCCTCCCTTCTGACTCACCACAGGAGTCCTGTATTTTGTAGTGAGCCTTTAGAGAAAAGGATTAGAAAGGGAGCAGAACAAATTGGTTAACTGCACTGGCTCTGATGTTAGATTCCCTGTGTTAGAGTCCCAATCTGTCACTTCCTAGCTGCGTGAACTTGGGCAATTTACTTAAGCTCTTTATATTTTTTAAACTAGGTATTATAGAGAAATTTATCCTGTAGTGTTGTTTTGAGAATTAAATGGGTTAACATAGTAAAGTTGATAGAATTGAGCCTGCAACATACTAAACATTAAATAAGGGTAAGCAATGATTATAGGTAGGGAGAAGAAGATAGAGACAGAAATTTCCCCTCTGTATTTGCCACCCATCAGATAAAAGACCCAAAAAAGAAAGAGTATTTATGCCAAGTATATATTTGTGACATAACTTCGTTTAGAAATGACAAACTCCTTGATGTCTGAAATCAGATATCTTGGTATTTATACAGCACCCAAAATAATTCCTTGCTCAAATTTGCAGGTTATTATCTATAATAATAAAAGTGTAATATGCTAAATTAGACCAGACATCCTTCTGGACGACCTTCCAGAGGAAGCAGGGCTGCAAGGGAAGCTTGGGTCCCGGGTGCCAGAGGGAAGCTGGTGCCAGTAGCTGGGGGAAGGAAGGCCTACTCTTGCGTGAATTTCGTGCATTGGGCCTATATATATATATATATATATATATATATATATATATATAGCAATTAAATCGTTGAAAGATTACAAAAATGGGAAGAAATCTGGCAATGAAAGAATAAAGCTATTCAGGGAGTAAAGCTTGCAAAGCATGATTTAGTTAATTGAAAAAATGCATTGAGACAAATGGAAATAATCAGCAACAGAAAGTGGAACCATCTGGAAAGAAGACACTGAAAGACATTAGCCTAAAACAAGAAGGATGCCTGGAGTGAGAAAGGAATGAAACATAAATACAGAGAAACAGAACAAAAAGAGGCAAGGAAGATAAGATAGAAAATAGGTATGAGAGGCAGTCGCCGAGTTTTATAGGAAGATCAAAACAGTTGTCTGAAATAACTGGGTTTTTGGCAACCGGAAAACAGATACTAACAGGCGTGACAAGCATGAAGCCACCGTGAATGTCTGTTCACAGACTTTTTGTGGCTCGCTGATGCACCTATTTCACAATAGGTTCAAAAACTATTTGAAAGAAAATTAAGGATATGGTACACATAGGTCTCTTTTTTATGGGTCATCATGATTATCTACTTTTTTTTTGTTATAACAAATAAAACTATTCTAAACGACAGCAATGATCTTCCTTCAAATTTTGTGTAAATTGTTTTATTCTATATAAAAAGCACATCAGATTGGAAATGTGTGGAAGGGATGCTTCTCTGCATTCAGTTTTATATCCCTGAAGCTAATTCCACTTCCATGCCAAGTAGATGTTGCAGATTTTCTGTTGACAATTACACAAATTTCAAAAAGCTAAGCCATTGAGTCAGAGGACAGTTTATGGCCCATTAACAACACATTCGTTTCTCAGAACTGTAAACGTGGCCTTATGGATCTTAATGTAATTGTTTAGGATGAGTGTGTTGGCGAGAACTGTTGGAGTCTGTTGACACAGTCTGGAAAGCAACGCGTTTTAAGCAAATCTGCAAAATGTTACCAACTCATTAAACTAAGAGCTTTATGGCTCAGAGTTCTAAAGCAATTCTGTGAGACACTTCCCCACAAGACTGTATATGCATTTCTGGTTCTGCCATGATTAATGTGTAGATAAAAGGGGCTGACTACATTCCTCATTGCATTTGACTGATGATGTCTCATCATTATTGTTGCTTTTCTCCCTTAAACTTTATTCTTTCATTCTGCTATATAACTAAAAGAGTGCAGAGAAGCATCTATACACATTCTATGAAATAGATTTCTCTGTATTTAAATATATTATAGGGGATGCAAAGTTGCTTCCAAAGCTATGCTCCATAGATGCAGTATTAATGCAAATACATTTCCACTCCTCTGTATGTTCTTTTAAAATTCAGTGTACCAGAGGCACTTGGAATTGGAAGGAACTTTAGACAACACATAGTACCACCTTGCACTCACTGAAGCAATACTTCTAGAGTGGCATTGTTGGACGTACTAACATTCAGTGTTCAGGTAAGTCAGTCTTGATTCAGTTAAGGTATTTTCAGTTGCAAATGGAAGAAACAAAACTCAAACAAGTGGAATTGGTTCTCAAGACTGAAAAATTCAGCAGTGTTTCTCATTCAGAGCATTGGTGGTTTGAAAGTCTCAATTATGCTGCCATCTCTCTTCACTTCTTAATCCTGTTTTTTTCACCCCACATGACTTTCTCCCCTATATGCTTTCTCTTTGTAGCACCCCTCAGGGCTCCAATGTAACATTTTAACATCTCTATGGCCAGCACACAGCGAAATTCTGTTTCCAACAGTTCAAGTCAAAGGTCTAGATTTGAATATAGTAGACTCACTTATCTAACCCTAATACTGGGCCCAGGGAAGAAGGAAGCCATGGAATGCCTGAGTTAGCTCCATCTCAAATTCTACCTTCTTTGAGTTCAACATTTCTCTCTTCTATTATCCTATAATTTTCTTCATTATAAGGCTTGTCTTCACATTAGGCCTTAGATGCCTGTGTCCTCCATTAGATATGAGTGGAGGGCACAAACCCCATCTTGTACATCTTTGTATCCACAAATGTCAGCCAAATCTAATTAATGGAATGCCAACTGTCCAATATAAACAATAAGTGTTTTAAGAATGCAATCTGGGCCTACATACTCAAGAAAAGGCACATATATCACTATGTAAGATTTGGTAACCCTATTAAGCAGGACCCAAAGTAGGTCTCAGTGTTAGGTTAATATCAGCAGACGTTTTCCTTGGCTCTCTTGCATTTCTATAAATCCAGCAAGTTAAACACTAACTGCTTTTATTTTTATCTATATTTTCAAAGATGTTTCTATTGAAAACATATAAACATGGAAAGCAGAGACATCCCTCCCTCTAGAGCAGTGATTCTCAACCTTCCTAATGCCGCGACCCTTTAATACAGTTCCTCACGTTGTGGTGACCCCCAATTTCATTGTTACAAATTGAACATAATTAAAGCATAGTGATTAATCACAAAAACAATATGTAATTATATATGTGTTTTCCGATGGTCTTAGGCGACCCCTGTGAAAGGGTCATTCAATCCCCAAAGGGGTCGCGACCCACAGGTTGAGAACCGCTGCTCTACAGCAAAATGCATGTTTGCTCATGGTCCATTATGAAAGGTTCAGGTTTCCTTAGTTTAGGGTTTCTATCCTGTAATGCAACCCACTGCACATGCAGGTAGTATCTGACTTGGCCCTCTTCCTAGCATCCTGTGGGCATTAAAACTCAGGAAATGCTGATAACGTATTCTAGCTACTGCTCTTGTTGAAAGGTAAAGACTTTGCCTCTTACTCAGGTGTTTTATGTTTGCTGCAGCATTTATGAAACTCTGTCAGGCTAACATGTTAATTTGTAAGTAGGGAAAAATCTCAGAATCTTTACAGTTCTTAACAGTCCGTGCCATATACCAGTAAAGGCTCTAGAAGTTCTTATTTACTATGGGACTTCGGTTTTTACAATGGTAGAGCATGTCCAGATATACTACAACTTGTATACCACTGACAGAATTTTAGTCATGGGCTTGTATGATCCCACTGGATATTTTACACATCTACGATGATAGATGGAATATTTTGCTTATTAAATCCATAAAGTATAGCAAGAAGCAGCAGCAAATTCACAAATTATAGCTATAGTTACTAATCACCTCTTATGTATCCAGTGCATTAAATGATTAATTCACCACAGTCTATGTTCCTTATATCAATGAATAACATCACCACCTACTCAGGTGCATAAGCAAAAACCCTGTGCCTCTTCTCTCTGCCTCTTGCTTACTCCCATTCCTAATTAGATTTGTATTTCTAGAGATCTATTATCTCTTGAGTCTTTCTGCTTCTTTCCACATGCACTACTTTTACCATAACCTCTCTCCGCAATGAATGAAACAATCTTCTAAATCTTCTCTTTCTTCTGATCTTGTGATTCCCTACCATCAATTCTGTATACTGCACCAGAGTAAACATTCCAGAAGGGAAATCTCACCAAATGACTTTCCTAAAACATTTATCATTGGCTTTTATTGTGCCCTCTGGATATAACCTGTACTTCTAAACTACAGCTGCACTTAACATAGACTCTAAATCACACTGGATTAAATAAGACAGAAGTGTATTTTTCTCTCAGATACAATTTTGAGGACAGACCGTCAAAAGTTGGAATGGTGATTCTGTCCAATATGACTCCATACCATGACAATGTTCCAAGAAACATGATAGAAGAAAGAGGGAAAGAGGTGGGCATGCCTTTTCTCTATTAATGCATAACTAGAAAAAATTCAGACTACTTCTGCTTATATTCTATTGGCCAGAACATAGCCTTTTGCCCATACCTGGATTCAAGGATGATGGGAAATAGAATTTGTTTTCTGTGAGCACATATGCCCAGCTGAAAAATTGGGGTTAAATTATTATACATGGTGGGAGAATGGACAGTAGGTGACCATCAGTTTTAAATCTAACTCCCTCAGTTGGACTATGAGCTCCTTGAGGGCCATAACTATGTCTCATTCACACTTGAATTCCAACAACTAATAAAATGTTTGCATATTATAGTTGAATAAAAATAACTGAATGAAAAATGAATAAATTTTATGTTTATAATGATAATATCAATGTGAATATTAATAGCTGCATTTCACATATGAAGAAATTTGTGCTGAGGAGATTAAATAACCTGACCATGATGGAGATGACCAAACCAGGATTCAAACTTAGACTGGCTGACTCTTAAGTCCAGAATATTATTACTCCACTGCACTTGCATCCTTTTTAACCTTATATAGTTTCTAGAACATTTAAAATTAATAATGACTTATCTCAGTTGTATGATTCTAGATCAGTGGTTCTCAACCTTAGCTGCACATTAGAATCACCTGGGAATCTTTTTAAAATCCTGATTTCTGGGCCTCATCCTCCGGAAATTCTGTTTCTTTGTTAGGGGGTGAGGCCACAACATTAGTAACAAAGAAACAGAATTTCCGGAGAACGAGGCCCAGAAATCAGGATTTAAAAAATATTCCCAGGTGATTTTAATGTGCAGCCAAGGTTGAGAACCACTGTTCTAGATAAACTAGTTTTCTTGGTCTTCCCACTCCTCATGAAAATAGAGTGAAAAACTTTTGAGAGTCCTTCTAATCCTGGATTTCTCTGATTATAGGAAAGATAATCATGTGGAAATTTAGTTAAGGAAACAGTAATACTTTTTTATTACTGAACTCTTCTCAAGGGGCTGGATACATCTGTTTCTCTGTGCCCTTTAACCGGTTTTATTTTATAAATTAACATTTAAGTATTCTTAATACTTAATCCTCTTAACATTATTTGTGGAAGCAGGAGGAGTATGAATAAAAATATAAGAATATTTTCTGGAATTTTTTGAAGAAGATATTTGCAAGGGCCACTCTTAAATGGATGATGATAGCAAGGGCTCTTTTAATCCTTGCTGAGAGCTATGCTCTCAGAAGCAATCCTTGATATATTTTTTATAAAGAAACATAACGCCTAATGAACAAAATGAACTAACAAGGAAAATAGTGACAGACTCATAGAGAGCAGGTTGACATCTGTTGGGGGCAGGGAATGTGTAGGGAGGGGCGGAGGGATTGAGAAAAAGAGAAAAAAGCCATGGACACAGACAACATTATGCTGTGGAGGAGGGTATGGTATATGTGGGATAAATGGCGATGGAAGGAGATCTGAGTGGGGTGGTGAGCATAGTACAGGGTACAGATGATGTATTGGAACTGTGCACCTGAAACCTGTATAATTTTGTTAACCAGTATCACCCCAATAAATTCAATAAAAATGAAACAAAGAAGCATTATGTCTTAATTATGAAAATGATTGTACAATTTTAAAAATGAACACTCTGTAATATCTAGTAAAAAATGGTGGTGGTGGTAGGGATTGAGCACAGGGGAAATTCCAGGTATGTATCACTGTAAAAAGGTTTTAGTTGATACATCCACTGTCCATTTGTCTTCCCCTCATCTTTATAGGAACATGGAATCAAAATTACATCCACATCTAATTAAAATAGTTGTGGGATCTCTACAGTGTGGGCAAAAGTAGGTTTATAGTAGTAATGCAAATAAATAATATAATAATAAGTAATAATACAAGAATAAACTGTTTCAAGTACTCACAAGTGTAAGCCTACTTTTGCCCTCCCCTGCATTTATATATCTATTCAAAATGGATGTATAAAGCTTGGCAATAAGAGGATAAGTGAAATCTTATGTCTTATAAAAGAAACGTGGAATTTATGTAACTTTAAAACAGGATCGTTTGTGAATAAGAGTACGTGCTCATATTGACCTTGAGATGATAGAGAAAGCAGTCTTTTTCTTTTTTATATATTCTTACAATTGTGAAAATTGCCCCATGGCGTATAATACATTGACTTGGCAGCTTGCATACATGTAGTCTTGCCAATACAGTTATTCGAAATTAAATTGACTTTCTTTGAACTGTTTAATTGGAATCCTTAAATTGCTCAGCAGACTCACAGTCCGATTGATTGCCTGTCTAACAAAGGACACCTCTTGGCCACAGACTTCCAAAGTGTTAATTGTTTTACTGCCCAAAGCTCTAAGGACCAGAAGGTGGTGAATTGACTTGATGCCTGACTCACTTTACAATACATTTACATCACACATTATTGCACAATAATCACAGATGCCCTGGTGTTCAAGTCCAAATGTCTGTCTTAATTAATTAGTTCCAATATTTATTTTAAGGTGAATTGACTTTCCCTTTCACAAAGACTTTGAAGTCTGGAGACGAGGGGTGATATATGTTGAATGTAGGCCCTAGGAGCAATGCTGACAATAAAGTTTTTGAGTAGAATTTGGGAGATACGCATTTCTCTCACTTTTGGACTTTCTTCTCTCCTTCTAGACATGTGGACTGGGCAAGAGCACAATACAATCCATAATCATTTTTAAAAATTGGCCAGGCATTCTGAGACTTAAAACAGGATGTTGAGTTTTACATCATCGAAAGGTTATTTATACATTGATTTGATTATTGAAAGTGGATAAAGTGCAGGATATAGCCGTCACCACAAAATTTCTAATTAAAGGAAGTATCTCACAAAAGAAAAAATACACAGGGAAGTACGGATTTTTCAATTAAGCCAATTAGAAATAAGATTTTCTTTCTCTCTTAAAGAAAAAGATGGGTGAAACAGATACCTACTTTTATTTTTGCCAAAGAAGTGGAAGCCAGTGTAATGATTTATGAGATGAAGACACAAAAACTTGAGGCATGATGAGTTTTTATGACTGGTTTATCACTTAAGTACATAATCACCATATAGTTTACATGAACCTATATATTTGCTTATTAATCACAAGTAAAAAATTTGCTTTATTTTTTTCTCAATATTGAGCATAAAGTAAAATTACCAACAAATTCCAACTGCCTATCAAATCAAAGGCCCTGAATGTGGCTCCAACCCTGACCTTATTACCTACTACTTATATTAATGTGCTCTCTGATATAACCAAATAGAATTGTAGGTACCCTTTTATGCTTGTTCATTTCCACGTCTCTGCCAGTTCTGGTCTGTTGTTCTGGAAAAATTTTTTTTTTCTTAATTTCTAGAGCTAAAGTTCTAGCTATGCTTTAAATGCCCTTCAAATGTCTTTTCCTTCTCCACTACCATTCTGTGTTCAGCGAAGGAAATAATACAAATAAGATCAGAAGATTATTCTTTCTGTTGTGCAGAGGGGCTTAAGGGCAGAAGTAGAATAGTTATGAGGCTGTTGCAACAATCTAAGGAAGAGAAAATGATAACCCAGACCTGAATAAAATCAATGGAAAAGGAGAGAAGCAGGCAGATTGTATATATATTTTGGAAGTAGAATCAACTGGTCTTGCTCATGAATTGAATTTGGGCATGAATAAAAAGGAGAAACTAATGATTTTTTTTTTGGCTGAGCCAAATAAGGAAAACTAGAAAAAGAACACATTATCTGGGGAAACCGAAGAGATTATTTTAGGCCATATTAAGATTAAAATGTCTATTAGAGATCCAGAATATGGAAATCATCTGGAACTTTGATAAGGACTTTGATCATGGAATGTTTGGACTAGAAGCAAGATTGTTACCAGTAGAATTATGAATGAAGATCAGGAAAGGGAGGGAAAAATTAAGAAGTTTAACTATAGATGAAAGTTGAAAAATTGGGTAGATGTCAATGGATAATGTGGTATTGAGGCAAATTCCTTTTTAAAAAAATATGGAAGAACATGTACATTAATGGGAATGATCCAGTTAAAAGGGGGAAGACTGATGACACAAGAGAGAAGTAGTCAAGGCAGCAGAGTTTTCAAAAGACTAAGGATTAGTCCAGAGGACAGGTAAGGAGGTACTGGCCTTGGACAGAAGGGAAGGTTGTCCTCCATCCTATCCTATGTAATAAAAAGCCTAATATGCTAAGTGTCAGACTGTTTGTTCAACCGTTCGACCAGTCGTTATGATGTGCACTGACCACCAGGGGGCAGATGCTCCGATCGGTAGGTTAGCTTGTTGCTGGGGCCTGGCCGATGGGGACTGGGCCAGACAGGCCAGACACGCCCTGGAGCCCTCCCGAGGTCTCTCCCTGGCCCCAATCATGCACGGGTGGGGTCCCTCGGCCTGGCCTGTGCCCTCTCAAAATCTGGGACCACTCAGGGGATGTTGGAGAGCCAGTTTCAGCCCAATCCCTGCAGGTCAGGCTGAGGGATCCCATGGTGCACAAATCCGTGCGCTGGGCCTCTAGTTTTATTATGAAGAAGAGAAAGGATGGATGCAGGTGCAGGTACAGCATAGGTTTCGAAGTTAGAATGTGAGAGATCTGGATCAAACAGCTTCCAGTGTGTGGGGTGCTGCAGAAAGTGCACCTGCAGACAGGAGGACAGAGAAGAACTGGTAAAAGAGTTGACTCTGAAAGTGGAAAGTGGGATTATTGCAGAAGCAGGCACTTTCATGGGGGCCTATTCTGTGCCCAATGGAGATTTGAAATGGAAACTTCTGAATTTTATTCTGTGATTTTCTTCACTCACATTAAACTGCATCTGGGAAGATGCAGAAGAAGTCAGATTACTTTTTACTTTACATTATAGTTATTCACATATCTTATATTTCTTCTACATAATCAAGCATTAAAGAAAAAGAATGGAAAATGTAAGGAAACAATGTAAGATTCACATCTATATTCCCTAGAGCAGTCGGCACACTGTAATTCCTTAATAAATATGTCAATACATTTTGGAATGAATGAACATTTCCCTACCTGTCTTTGTAAATTGGTTAAAGGATTTCTTTAAATTTAGGAAGTAGAGCACCATTATTAATCCTTATAAGGTAAAACAGGAGTGTCATATTTTTTGTCATATCATACACATTTAAAATAAAGTACAGTGTCTTTTTTGTGCACACTTGTGATTCTATCAAGAAGCTTAGAGAATGTGTCATATTGAATCTTCCAAAATAGTGTCCCATGGTGGAGGAGCACAAGAGTGGCTGAGAGGAAAGAGAAAGCAGTGATGCAGAACATTTCAGCAGAGCGCCTCTCGGACTGGAAGTCTGAGGCGCGCATACCGGATGCTGGAGGTGGGTTGGATTTCGTGCTGGAAATCCAAACTGAATCACAAAATAGCTGCAACTGTGATGCCTGCTTGTCAAACAACGTGACCTGAAGTTAGTCTTGATGTAGAAAACCTGTTTGCATATTAGCAGAATCCTAACATTTATAAACCTTACTCTGAAATCTCAAGTTGCTATTCAATTTTGGGGGTAACTTTTAGTTACAAGATTTGCATAATTCATAGTAAGCATAATGGGCTTTAGAAAACATGTTCTCCAGACTTATTGTTTTGAAACTAAACTATGCATATATATATTCATAAAACCCCATAAAACAACACAGAACCACGACCTGTCACTTGGGGAAATGAAGGCTGCCAGTTGTTATTGTTTTCCTTTTAATTGGCCTTAAAACAATCCAAGTGAATGATAGTCTTCTCAAAGACTCATATACCTGACAGCTTGTCTTTATGTGAAAAAAAAGTTACAATAAAAGAGCCAAAATGAAAATGATAAATGGAAAAAAAAAACTGCTGAAAAGTGCATGGGGATTTATTTGGCTTTTTATTCCTATTCTCTTCATGCCCATAGAAAAATAGAATACATTAACTAACTTTGATCCCATGAAAGGAAACTTCAAAAAGAAAATTTCTTTGCTTATGAAAATACAATATAGCACTGTAGTAATATACTGCTTATGTACTTATCAATTGAGTTCTTGTATGTGGACACAAACCAAAGTGCCATCATGCATGCAACTTACATGTATTTAGTACTTATTTTGAGACTGGCAATGTGATAGAGATGTAGCAGCAAACAAGAAACAAAAGGCGATATAAAGATAATGACCCATTTTGTCCAGATTGCATGATCAGTGAGGCCTTGCTGATGAGGTGATATTCAAGCTAAGATCTGAATGATACAAGGGAGCAGTCCATAAAAAGGCCTGGATGGAGACTGTTCAAAGCAGAGGCAGGAGGGGAGCGTCAGCATTTTCAGATAGGAAGGTTTGAAGGATTTCTCTTTAGGAGGAAAACCAGGATTGTTCCTGGAAGCTATCATTTCATAACATGCACTCTTCTTTTGATCAGATTGCATATTCATTTATTCGGTTAGATGGTGACAATAGATCGATAGAAAATCTGGTGATGTCAAAGTCCTCATCCTTCTCTCTGGATGTTATTCTATTGTATATTCTATTGCATTGATTTAAAAAAGTATTAAAACTTTTTATCCTTTGTTTTGAGGAAGGCCTCACTGAGTTGGAAGTGAATATTTTCCCTAATAGTTATTTACAACTTTCCCTCAGAGGCAAACTTTAATCTGCTGCACATGAGCTTAACTTCAGATCAGCAGAGTTTACATCTACCCGCAAGGGAGATGCTATGGGTTGCCTTGTGTGTATACCCATAGGAGGTTCATTAACATCACTTGTTATTTCCATTCAAGAAATCAATAGAGACTATAAAATCTGTGAGACCATTAATCCTTTCTATCAGCAACTATGGGATGGAGGATTTATAAAGTGCTTTTCTCCCTCTGGGGAGAAAATGTGTTAAGTGTGAGACATTAACAGGACTTTAACTGGCAGCTTTCTGTGGTGGCCACATCGATATTGGCTTGCTATAATGGAATTTTCTACCATGCTTCTAGGCACAAGTGATTTTTAGACATGGATTTAGTCATCTAGTTACTGCTTTCACCAACAAAATTTCCCGTGGGAAGTGAAAGATTTGTCCTAGACCTTATACTTTCTTCTCTGATAATTTATAGTAAGCTACCTGGTTGTGGGAAGGTAGTTTATTCAGACATAGAGGATCAGAGGTTGGTTCTGAAGTCTCACCTAAAATGTTATTTGAGAGACTTCATATAATTCACTTAACTGCTGTATCATCATAAGAAATCATTCTTACTCATATGAATATATAACTAGTACATTGCTCTTTCTCTATCATTCTATATAATAAAAGGCTAATATGAAAGACCAAATGGCGGAACAACTGAACAACCGGTCGCCATGACATGCGCTGACCTCCAGGGGGCATGTACGGAAAATGGCGGGATGGTGGAGCAGGTGAGCGGGGGTGCCAGACCAAGGCAGGGTGCCAGTCGCTGTCATCGGGGTGAGCCTCTGGTGGTTACTGAAAATTCTTTGCTCCTGCGCACAGCAGTCCCGCCCAGCGCTTGCACCTGCTGCTGGCACTGGCCCCACTCACACCCACTGCTAGCACTAATCCCCGCTCACACCCGCAGCTGGTGTCAGTGCCGCTGCTCGAACCCGCTGCGGGTCCCTGGCACCAGTCCCAGTCACTTGGCACCATCAGCGGGTACGAGTGGTGGCTGCTGGCCCTGATTGCCCCTGAGGGCTTCTCCACCTCCTCCTGCTCCTGAGGGGTAATCGGGGCAGCAGCCACCGCTTACACCTGCTGATGCTGACAGCACCAACCCCACTAGCACCTACTGCTGGTGCCGGCCCCAACTGCTGCACGCCATTAGTGGGTGAGAGTGGGGCTGGCGCCCTCAGTGCATGGGAGTGGCGGCAGTGGGAGTGGGGCTGCCGACAGACAGGGGACCAGGGACCATGGTGGGAGGGGCTGAGCAGGGGTGTGGAGGATGGGCCAAGACCCGCCCCTGTGCCTACTACAGCCTCACGGCCCACAGTTCCTTTCAAGGTGTATGAATTTGTGCACTGGGCCCCTAGTCAGATATAAAGAATTAGCTCTCCAGAGAAATGCACTGCAAGGTCTCTAATAGTCTAAGGAAGAGCTTCTAGAGCATTTCTTCTTTTAAAAGACTTGCTGTTGGATTATGCAATCTGCATATAAGTTCTTTGGTTGAACCCATGGACACAAACAATAGTGGGGTGAAGGCCTGAGGATGGAAAGGGAGTGGGGAGGAGGGGAGAAATGGAAAAAAAAGGGGATATCTGTAATACTTTCAACGATAAAGAGAAATTACAAACAAACAAACCAACCAACACACAAACAGAAAAAGGCTTGGTGTTGGATTTGAATTTGAAACTGTGAGTAAGATCCAGTAGATTTCTTCTTAAGGGTCAATTATACTTTATTCCTATATAGGGGCAAACCAAGAACAAAACTTTGATTTTTGGAAAAGATCTTTTGTTGTTTCTTTCTTTCTACTTACTAATGGGAAATAAGAAAGAAGCATCTGCCCTGGTTCTTAGCTTGCTTAGGTTAGTAAAGAATGGAGCTTTCCATGGGTGGCAGGAATAGTCAGTGAAACTTCCTGGCCTCAAGAGCTGAGCAGAAGTTAGGAGTCAAGGAGTAGAGATATTTCTCAAGGAATACCTAGGTGTATGGAAAGGTTCATCTTGAGGGTAGTCTATTCAAACTTTATTGATGTTGGGAAGCATGAGACTTGGTTGGAAAGTTTGTAAGGAGGACATTCTGAGGAAAGGGAAGTGGGCAGAAGGCCACCTTCCCTGTTTATCAGAATTTTGACTTATGAGAGTGCCGAAGACGGCACCCCTAATTATTCCTTGACCTTTCAAAACAAGCCTGTGCATGTGCAGACCCCAAGGTGCTTACTGGAATCCTTATGCCTAATCTTTGGGTGCCTTTGCCTTGAGGCAAACACATGTGTACTCCCAAGATTACTCACCCTACTGATTGCATCTAAGGATAAAAACTACAATAAAAGGCTAATGAGGCAGGCAATCGAGGCTGCCTGGTCCCTTTGGCCAGGCTGTCCCTTAGCCTTCTCTTTCACAGCAAATGTGTCTGAGTAATCCATTCATCTATCACTCAGGGGCTTCTGCTCAGCCCCAGCATATTTTCACTTATTTTAATACACATTAATTGCCAAAGCCCGGGTTAGAAGAGGCATCTTCCCAGGGCTCCATCATCTCCATATGTTTATGAGATATCAATTACCTTTGACTCTGTACTCAGGGTCCCCTATCTTGACAGATAGATCTTATTCAATATTATGTTAATTATAACATTAGATAATTACATTAACTATTTTAGCCTTCAATGTGTACTTAATATTTTTAGTTGAATCCTTTCTCTGCCATCATTTTAAGGAATTCAAAAGAGAATTTACATTTTTCATATGTTTTGACTATGGAAATAACCTCTACTTTCAAAGTTTCACACCAGCTTTCCACATGCAGGTATAGTATTTTCACAGTTGTCTTGAACTAGAGAATGAGTCATTATAAAGTATTATGGGAATAAAAGTGGGGGAGGAGGACTTATTATCTTACATGCTAAAAATTAATTCCCCAAACCCTCTTTATAAAAAAACATGCACTTTTTTAAGTTTGAGAAATTGGTGCAGTGAATTTGAACGTTCCTGAGTCATCAAATTAAATTAGGTAAGAATGATCAATAACAAACTATCAAGGGCCATCTTTATTCCAGCCGCTTTTCTTATTTCTTTCATTTTCCTTTCTTCCTTTCTATGCTCCCCACCCCACCCCCCCCCCCCCCGGTTTTTGCTGATCTTTACTTTTACCTGTTACCTCATTTCTCAGGCCTAATCTCATTTTGCCTGTCCCAATGCAATCCACTCTTAAAAATGGAAACATGTTTAAAGTTCATTCAAATTTTCAGCTGTCCTAGGTTCTCAGAAATTTATATGGATGACAGGCTTCCATAATTTACTAAACCAGTAATAAAATTTTAGCAAGCAAGGGTCTTACTGCTGTTTGAAATTTGGCAACCATGTTTTCAACAGTTAATGTTAATAGGTGTGGTGCAGTTGGATTTATGTGGTTAAGATAAACACCACCTGCAGCAATTCCTTTCTTAAATGTTTGCCATATGGTTCAACAGCAGGAGTGATCTTTGTCCGATTTAGTTTCAATATATTAACGTTGCTAACTATTCAACATCAGGCCATCACAGAGTTCCTATTCCCTGTGAAAATTTGCTGAATTTATTTCATCTTTTCCATAACATTTATCTGATCATACTAGAGAATTTTCAATCAAGACTATTTAGGTCTTAACATTTGATATTTATAGTTATTAAAATTCTTCCATAAAAAGTTATAGTTACATGCAAATACATACTCCACTCAAGTTAAGCCTTGAGTATATAAAACTACCACATATTCTGACAATAGATATTTATCAAGTCTCTATTATGTTTTTTATTTTAATATTTTTTATTGATTAAGATATTACATATGTGTACCCTCTACCCCCCCCCCCCCCCGCTCATCCCCTCACCCCCCCGTTGTCCGTGTCCATTGGTTAGGCCTATATGCTTGCATATAAGTCCTTTGGTTGATCTTTCCCCCTTGCCCCCACCCTCCCCTACCTTCCCTCCAAGGCCCGACAGTCCAATCAAAGCCTCTCCGTCTCTGGATCAGTCCTTGTTCATCAGTTTATGTTGTTCATTATATTCCACAAATAAGTGAGATCTTGTGGTATTTATCCGCTCTCCAGTTCCATCCATGCTGTGGCAAATGGTAAGAGTTCCTTTTTCTTCTTCCTCTTCTTAAAGAATACCTTTCAGCATTTCATATAATGCTGGTTTGGTGGTGATGAAGTCCTTTAGCTTTTTCTTATCCGTGAAGCTCTTTATCTGACCTTCCATTCTGAATGATAGCTTTGCTGGATAAAGTAATCTTGGTTGCAGGTTCTTGCTATCCATCTCTTTGAATATTTCTTGCCACTCTCTTCTGGTCTGCATGGTTTCTGTTGAGAAATCAGCTGACAGTCGGATGGGTACTCCCTTGTAGGTAACTGACTGTCTTTCTCTTGCTGCTTTTAAGATTCTCTCTTTATCTTTTGCTCTTGGCATTTTAATTATGATGTGTCTTGGTGTGGTCCTCTTTGGATTCCTTTTGTTTGGGGTTCTCTGCACTTCCTGGACTTGTAAGTCCATTTCTTTCACCAGGTGAGGGAAGTTTTCTGTCATTATTTCTTCAAAAAGGTTTTCAATATCTTGCCCTCTCTCTCCTTCTGGTACCCCTATAATTCTGATGTTGGTACGCTTGAAGTTGTCCCAGAGGTTCCTTACACTATCTTCATATTTTTTGAATCTCTTTTCTTTTGTCTTTTTCGGTTGGGTATTTTTTGTTTCTTTGTATTTCAAATCTTTGACTTGATTCTTGGGATCCTCTTGTCTGCTGTTGGATCTCTGTAGATTATTCTTTATTTCAGTCAGTGTATGCTTAATTTCTAGTTGGTCCTTTTTCATGTCCTCCATGGTCTCACTATACTCCTTGAGGGATTCATTAAATTTATCGGCGGTTTCCATAAAATTCTTGACAAACCTTATAAACGTGGCCTTGAACTCTATATCCAGTCGTCTGCCCTCCTCCGTTTCTGCCAATTGTGACCTGTTTCTTTGTCTCCACATTTTGGCTGCTTCCCTGTATTGATAGAGTGGCCCTGCGCGCCAGGTGTCCTGTAGGGCCCAGTGGCTCAGCCTCCCCAGTTACCTGGGGTGGACACTCTTGGTGCACTCTTGGTGCCTTGGTTGTTGTAGGATCACTGGGAGGAATTGACCTCCAGGCCAATTGGCTGTGGGAATCAGCTGTGTCTGAAGTGGGAGAATGGTCCCCCCTGACCACTGGGTACAGTGGCTCCTGGATCTAAGGAGGTGCTAATTCAGCCCCTGCCTGAGGCCACACAGCCGGAGCCACGAAGAGGCTCAGCTGTGAAGCAATGCAAGCCACTGCGGGGCCTTGGGCCTTCTCTTGGAAGTTCTGGGTCTGCCTGGCTGGCCTGTAGTTAGGTACATTCACATGCAAAAGCCTCTGCCGCAGCCTGGGTGGGGCGGGGTCTCAGGGAGTCAAAGGGCGGAGAAAGCAGTTATGGTGATTCTCCACGCCCAGAGTCGTGCGTCTCAGTGTCCCGGTAACGGCTGCAAGCACCTCTGAGGGAAATCCGCCCTCAAGTTCGCCCGCTGCCGCCTGACAGACCAGCCTCTCCCCATATGAGTCCTGGGTCCCCAGAGACTTCCCGGAACCGGAGTTCAGAGCAGTCGGGAGCTTGTGATTCAAAAAGACAGCCGCGTCCTCAGGTGCCACCCCCTTTCCGCGCGCGAGCCGCCGCCATACCTCTGCACTTCACCTCCGCAGCTCCTCTGGCTCTCAGCGTGCTTTTCTTTTCTTCTAGTTGTAGAAATTACACTCAGCCAGCCTTCCTGTTGTTCTGGACAATGTTTGCTCCGTCCTTTGGGATATTTTTCAATTGTTGTGTGAGGCAACTATTTCCCGGTGTTTATCTATGCCGCCATCTTAGTTTCTTCTTTCCTCTATTATGTTTATTGAAAAGTTGGATTTCCATTCACATCGTGAAGGATTTTATTTAGAATTCTTTTAGTGATCAAGATAATTCATTTAAAATGTTACTTAGTTGCCACATTAATTTAATGGGCACATAACTGTGGACATATACTGTTCTTTAGTAATTTTACTTGTTCTCAAGTTTTAGTTTAAATTTGATCCCACAACGCCCAATATACTTCTGGGAAGTTAGTAGATATTTACCTACTCCATGCATATTGATTGATTTCCCCCAAAAGACCCATATTAAAGTTTGTATTAGGCCTCTTAAAATAAATTTGCTGGAGCCCAGATTGTCAAATACGATTGTCTACCTTGTCAAAGTAACCGGTAAATACCAAATCTCACTTCTGTAAATGCAGCTTTTTAGGCATTCCTTACTAAATAATGAGGAAGAGGCAAAGTCTTGAAGGTAACAAAAACATTTTCGATTGATGTTCTTTAGAAATTCAATATGCTGCTAAATTATAGTTACCAATAGAGAAAATAATGTGTGACAGGCAATATGCAACTGTTTTATAGACCTTATCTTTTTCTTAATCACAGGCTCTTGAATCAAATTACCTAGGTTTAGATTCCAACTCCCAACTGCACAACTTACTAGTTTTATGATTTTAGACAAATTAACCAATCTCTTAGTAGTTCACTTTCTTTTTTAAAAAAATATTTTTATTTATTTTAGAGAGAGAGGAAGGGAATGGTGTATGGAGAGAGAAACTTTGATGAGAGATAAACATCGATCGACTTCCTCCTGCATGTCTCCTACTGGGGATTGAGCTCCTAATCTGGGCATGTTCCCTTACCAGGAATCAAACCAATTAGTGACCTCTTGGTTCATGGGTCAACAACACTTAGCCATTGAGCCACACTAGCCAGGCTGTAACTCAGTTTCTTAATCTGTAAAATGAACAGAGTAACAGAACAAACCTCAAAAGGCTATTGTGAGAATTATATAAGATATTTACATGTCAATAGATTAGCTAGCACTGGTGTGACACATATAAGTGCTCAATAAATGTTAGCTTTCTTTTACATTGCTCCTAACAAATGCTCTGAAAAAGTTAGGGTTATTTTTCCAAATGTGTAGATAAAGAAATAGGCTAAGAAAAAAAACGTGTGTGTGTGTGTGTGTGTGTGTGTATTTCACACTTACACTGAGCTAATTAACAAAAAATGTAAAGATAGTTCTTTTATTTATTAAAAGCTTAGATTAATAGCCTAGATTATGATATGTAACACAAAAGTTCAATATCTCAATGACTTAAAACAACAGTTATTTCTTGCTCATGGTATCTATCTATTGTGAATTGGTTAGAAACTCTGTTTCCATGTCATCATTACCCTCACTCTAGGATAGGTTAATAGATTGCTCAAATATTCACATCATAAAAAGAAAGAGAGCTCTGTAGGTTCTTGTACTGATATTAAATGTTCTGCCTCAGACACATATCACTTCTGCTCACAACATTTTGGCCAGAACTAGTCATTTGGCTACACCTAACTATAAGGATCTATGAATTGAGGTCTATCATTGGTACTAATGACTACCACAGACCTCATTAGTCATTCATTCACTGCAATTATTTAACTCTTATAATGTGCTAGTAACTTTTTGAGCACTAGGGATATAGCAAGGAACAAGCAAGATATGGAATAAACTTCCATAAATGTTGCATTTTAGTGTGATAGGTAATAAAAAAAGAAAGAATAAATAGATAAAATAAGAAAAATTAGAGGTCCTCTGTAATACTCTCAATAATAAAGATTTTTTTAAAAAATAGAAAAAAAGAAGAAAAGAGAAAAATCAAATATTAAAAACTATGCAAATGATTATAAAAGGCAATCTCATAGGGGCAATTTATTGGTTACTTTAGACTGATAGCAGAGAAAGTCTCTCTGAGAAGCTAACATTTGAAACAAGCCCTGAATAGCCATTAAGAACTGGTCACATGAAGACTGGGGGGAAGCAGTCAGAATGGGAGGTGGTCTGTAGCAGGCAAAGATCCCAAGGTAGAAACGTATTTGTTGTGAGGTGCAGAGGAAGCAGAGTGTTGAGGAGAAGAGTGTTACTGGACAAATGGTGAAGGTAAGCCAGGGAAACGTTTTGCATTTTGGTGTGTTTGTTGGGAAGCTGAAGGGTAAAAAGGTGGAACAATATAACCTGGTTTACAGTTTTAAAAGATCCCCAGGGTGTTGTACGGAAGTGGAGTAGGAAAGAGCAAGACAGGAAGCTGAGAGTTGACAGATTTGAAATATGTTTTCAGGAAGGTCTACAGATCTTGCCAGTAAACGAAATGGGGATGTAGAATGGTTTCTCAAAGTTTTTGCTTTAAACATATTTTTAGATGGTAAATTAATACAAAAAATGAGGAAAATTGGGAACTAGATTTGTGAGGATAAATGTGGTAGAAATAAGCAATTCTTCTGTGATAATGCCAGTTTTTAAATGCTTAGTAGACATCCAGATAGAGGCATAAAAATGGCAGTTAGATAAATAAGTTTTGAAACTAGTCCAGGCTTAGAGATATAGATATAGAACAACTTGTTAACCTGATGATATTTAAAACCACGGTACTGGATAATATAACCTAGTCAGAGTATGCACATAGGAAAGAAAAACAATTACCCAGCAGTGAGTCCCAAGTCATTCCAAAATTTATAGTGAGCTAAGGAAGAGAAACAAGCAAGAGACTGAAATAGAGTGACCAGTGGGTAGAAAAGCAATTCCTCATTGAAGATAGGAGGTGAAAATGCGTCAAGAAGCAATCGGTTTTATGAAATGTCCTTGAGAGATCAAGTAAAACAAGAACAGAGGAATGCCCATTGGGTTTGGCAACATGGAGGTCACTGCTTACCTCCTTAAGTGCAGTCTCTCTGGAATGGTATAAAGAGAAGCCTCACTGGAGTTAACTGAGAGACATAAAGTGAAAAAGTGGAGGCAGAACTTTCACTATGAAGAGGATAGAATGGGCTGTTAGAGGAGGATGTAGGGTCAATGAAAGTTTCTTTGTTTTTTATTAAACAAAAGATGATAGATATAATCAGCTTAGTGGGGAGACTGGATAGAGGGAGGGAGATTTAGAAAGCAGAGAAAAGAGAAGTCTGATGGTATAGAGAAAAAAATAAGTTCAGGAACAAAGTTCTTTAAAAGAAGAGGGTGTCTGAATTCCAGATTATAAGTGGGTTCCAGCAGGGACAGTTCACTCATAATGACAGAAAACAAGAAGTCTCAGTGCAAATGGAGGTTTATTGTTAGGTTTGGGAAGGGAAGAGGAGCAACTATTGGTTGGCTTGCTTCTTCTTAAAATGTTGTGTATGAGGTAAATCATCAGTGAAAGAAAGGAGGTGTTTTCAGGAGAGAGTTCAAGGTATGAGACAGTCAATTTGGAGAGCAGTAAAAAAAAATAAGAATATGGAAATATTGCTATGTTATATTGACTAATCATTTGATATTTGTGTTCATGCATTTATAGTGAGATCAGTTAGTCAGCCTGGTTTTAAATTAATCTCCAGCAAAGTTCTGTTGTTTGGGTTCAGGCTTGGGAGAGGAAAATAGGTAAGTTTAACCAGGGCTGGGGATTGGCCCAGAAAGATGAAGGAAGAGATATGTGAAAGAAATAATTGTTTATAACAGTAATTATAATGATAGATAATGAGCTCTAAATTTGGTACACAAAGAAGCGAGGACATGACAGGTTAGAGGGTATTGCTTCATGGTGAAAAGTTCTATGGTGCTGGATTAAACATCTTACACTTGGTGAGTAGACAGGCATATAAATAATTAACTATAAAACAATGTGATATATTCTATCTTTAGGCCAGTTTAGAGTCCTATGAGAATAATTAATTCTTCCTAGGGGCAGGGGTTGGGGAATATATCTAATATACACTCACTTCTCTCTAAGAATTATGTCAAATCTTTAGAGCAGAGCTGGCCCTTTTATTACCTAAGCTGTAAATAACCTTTACCTTTTGGAGAGCCAGTCACAGGGTATGTTGAGAACATAAGCATATTTTTCTACAATCTTCTTTATGCCAGAAACAGAGATATCAATCAGGAAGCTCTCATTGTAATCGGGGCACCTGGAGATGCCCTATATTTTACCAGACTACTGAGTGACAACTGAAAGGAAGAAATAATGCCCTATTGAACATTAGATCTAGTGGACAACAAAAGGGAAACATTAAGGCTAACGTGTGGAAGACTGAAGGTAACAGCTATACCGATGTTAAGAAAGAGAGACTGTCTGGGAGAAAAATGGTTAGCATTGGGAGTGAGAGATCTGAGGTGGTTATAAAGCGTGTTTGTAATCAGGTGGAAACACAGAGTTGGTGTGCTAGGACTAGAGATGAAGACCGGGAGCCACCAGAACAGGAGTAATAGCTGACCACCACATTCATCAAGATGCTTCCCAGCCCAAGAGCCTGTAAAAGTTACATGTTATTGATTTTAATGTTCTCATGACCTGTTCCAATCTAGACATCAAATTTCTTCCCTCACTGCTTGCCTAGTCAGCCCAAACACCTAATCAATCTGTAGGTATCTATGCCTATATCCACCCTCTGCTTGCATTTGTTTTGTTCTGTTTCCTCTATCTGGAATGTTCCCTCCCCTCTTTCCTTGGCATATATACAAATCTTATCCATCTTAAAGCCAACTTATTCCATAAAACTGTATTCTAGAGCCAAATTATAGATGCACAATAGATATAAGAATTCTTTTTATATTTAGAATTACCACTTGCTCTTGTATTAGCTCTTACTTTTTCTATGTTTCTCTTTCCCAAATGAATTTACTGGTAGTAATGGATGTAACTAAAAGAGCTTGGATTTGGAATCTCAAGTTCTGGCTTCAACTCATCTTTAGCTGCTTCTTAACTTTATAGTGAAATGCAAGACGTTTTCCTGAGCTGGTTTCTTTATCCATAAAATAAGAATTGCAATCTTTAACATTCAAATTTGGGGGGGGGGGCAGGAATTATGTGAAATGATGTGATATTGTGGACAACAGAATCCACTTTAACTAGTTGCAATAGTTAATTTTATGTGTTAACTTGGTTAGGCTATAGTGTCTAGATATTTGTCCAAACAATAGTCTGGATATTTCTGTGAAAGTATTTGTTTTAGGTGAGATTAACATTTAAATCAGAGACTTTGAGTAAAGTGAATTCCTCTCCAGAATGTGGGTGGATCTCATCCAATCAGTTGAAGGCCTTAGAAAAAGACTGGCTTTCCTGGACAAGGGAACTCTGCCAGCAAAAGGTCTCAGTACTGAACTGCAGCTCTTCCCTGAGTCTCCATTCTGCTGCCCTACCCTGTAGATTTTGGTCTTGTCAAGCTTCTGTAATCACATAAGCCAATTGCTTAAAGTAACTTTCTATCTCTGTCACTCTATCTATTCTTTTGGATCTGTTTCTCTGGAGAACCCTGACTAATAAACTAGTTTAACCAAAAAGAGATTTATTACAGAGTGTTTGACAGAATAAAGAAACTCAGGGGAACACATTTTTGAATGCTACACAGTCATAAACAATGAATCCAGCAAAAACTCCCAACTACATGGTATTTGGTGGTTTTGTTTTTGTTTTTGTTTTTTTCTGTTTGGCTTGGCATTTCAGTCAGCATAATAAGACAAATACCATATGATATCACTTATATGTAGAATCTAAAGAACAAAACAAGCAAACAAAATAGAAACAGACTATAGATACAGAGAAGAGACTGATGATTGGAAGAGGGGAGAGGGCCGGGAGACTGGGTGAAACAAGTAAAGGGATTAAGAAGTACAAATTGGCTGTTACAGAAATAGTCACCCAGATGCAAATTACTGAATAGGGAATATAGTCAATAATATTGTAATAACTATGTTTTGGGCCAGGTGGGTCCTTGAAATATCAGGGGGGCTACTCTAAAATACATGATTATTTATCCATTATGCTGTACATCTGAAACTAATACAGAATAACAGTGAATGTAAACCGTATTTGAAAAAAACCCAACTTCCAATTATATACCTAAAATTTCCTAACTGTAAGGGATTCTGAAAACGTAGTTTTTAGTTTTCCAATCTTTACTGTATAGGAAGGTATGCTCTAAGGCAGGAGTGGGGAACAGCCAGCCCACAGGCTGGATAAGGCCCGCAAAATCATTTGGTCTGGTCCAACCGCAAGCAGGACTCAAAATTTAATAAATCTAGGATCTTTTGTAATAGCAACAAAAATTTATATTAAGTGAATTATATTAAGCAAATGATGTTATAAATATCCAAATGGCCCTTGGCAGAAAAAAGGTTCCCCACCTCTGCTAAGGCGATGGCCATCTACAGTATCTGCAGCAGAAGGCATATGTGAGAGTAGCTAGTATTGTGCCTGACACTAGGAGTCCACATGTAACTATGGAACTGAAAACTTGTTGAGAATTGAGGCCATGTGTTGTTCTCCTCTGTGTCCTTCTGAAGTCCCAAACTCCTGATGTTCAGGCCACATACTATGTGATAAGCCACCTTCATTTTTGCTCCAAGTTCCTCCTATCTTCTTGACATACTTATGTGACCATTTAGAATTTTAATTTCTCTCAGGACCAAATTCCTATTTATTCCTGAAATTATATTTAGTTACAATTGAAGTAGTGAATCCCATTGTTTTTATGACAATGTTTGCAGGAAACATCAGATTTATGCATTTATTTATTTTGGCTCAATTGATTTAAAGTGTGGAATGGACTGATGTAGGATTTTTCATAGCACTGTACTAGTAAATCAAGGAGACCAATATTGCTAAGCTTGGTAATTAGAAAAGGGCAAAAGGAAATAAGCATGAATTTCGATTACCAACAAAGCTAACCAAGTTTAAGGGGAGAGAGTATGAGATTTGTTTAAAAATTCTGAGTCAATTAAAAAATTTCTTGATTTGTTTTTTTCCAGGAAGAAGTGGGATTATTTTTATTGCTTAAAATATTACAAAGAGTAGTACATTTGTCTCCCTTTTCCTCCCATGACCTTCCCCCAGCCTCCCCACATCTGATCCTTTCTGTTGATCTGATGAAAATAGTAGGGCTGGACCACAAGGAGCTAAATATATGCTTGATAATAGCCGCTAACCTAACTGAGACCTCCATTGCCTTCTAAGACACTGAGCTAAACGTTTTAAGTGTAACTGATTTAATTCTTATATCAGCCCTAGGATATAGGTAAAACCTTCCCATTTTACAGATGAGTAAACTGAAGCACCTGAGGGATAAGAAACCTTTCAAGAACATAAAAGGGGCAGAACAGGATTAGGACCCAAACATCAGGCTCCAGGGTTGGATCTCCTAACCACTACATTTTGGTCTTTATTTTGACTAAACAGCATTATTACTGAAAGGTATTTATTTGATTCATAGATGTATGTCTCTGCTTTGATTGGTAAGAGAAATAGGAATCAGTGAAACTGGGCCTCTAAAGATTTCTATTATTGAGAGTTGTTCACCTGATTTTTTATTTATTTATTTGCTTTTGCCATTCACCTTAATTTATTTTAGCTTTTTAGTTTTTTATATTAAAATATGAACATAATATATGTGGTTCTGGATAGGAAGTTATCATCTTACTTCATCCAGCCCTGACATGAGAAACTGGGTGTGTACACTCTGATGGATGAAGTTGTAGGGTCTATGAGTAGCAATAACATTTGGAGGTAAATTATAAAAACTTGACACAGAGAACAAGAAGAGGAGTACGTGGTATATTTGGAGATATTCACGGGCACATAAAGTGAAGTGAAGGTTGGGAGAGAGAAGTAGACATAGCAGAGTTGCATCCATTGGGTGATTGCAGACATTTCTCTCAATAAAAAGAAGAACCTTATTTAAAACTCATTTGATCTTGGAGGGATTTTAACATTCTTTTGAATTTTAGAATTACATAAATCTGTATTTTTTAAGAAAAAAATTTCAGGATAAACTGATGCCTGAATCTAAATTTTTATAAGTATTAAACACATAGTACCTTGTGTTGGGTACTATGAAATCTATAAAAGACATTTAAAGTGTCAGCAATGATTATAAACTGGAACAAAATTATAATTATACCATGAAACATATGATTTTTGTTTCCTCCAAAAGAGTCTTATGTTTTCAGCTCTAATAGTGTTGGTTTTCAAAATTAAAGCTTGTATGATTAAAAATGAGAAGAGATGCTATTTCAATTGTTCTCCATTCTCTTTGTCCTGGGAGATTAATTATCTGTCATTTTCTTTGAGAAATTTACCTTCTTTTGATGATTCTCACAGAAGTAGCTTAACAAGGATAAGGGCAAAAGTCTTTCATGATGACACGACAGAATCGCCTTCTGTAAACTACATGGTAGTTTGAATTAGTTGGGCATTCTTTGTGTTTTCTGAAAAGAATCAGGAGAATGAGGAAAAACAGCAATTCAAAACTGTGAATCATGGCTTTTAATATTGCATGTAACCTGGAAATTGAAGTTCTGGAAGTACATTCTAAAGAGAGAGACTTCAAAGCACAATATGAAAGGAAATATAATTAATTTCCAGAAGGAAGTTCTCACCAGTTAGTAGGCTTGCTGGAATGGACCCAGATAATATGTAGGTGTGCTGAATGATGTATTGGGTGTCTGCCAATTTTTCGAGCTGACTTTTCTTACCTCTGAGGGGAAAAGCCTCTTGTGTATAGGTCTTTGTTCTTTTCAGAGTCCATAACCCTGTTTATATGCTATCTGCGCTTCAGCAAGAAGTCATTTAATTTTGGAATATGTACAATGATAACATTGCAAGGGAGACGGTACAAAGGAAGGGTAATTAAAGTGAATTTTACTTTTTTTTTTTAAAGAAATATTTTTAAGTTCACCTGGGAAGGTTCCATATGTTCAGTGTTATAATATTGAACTCCTACCTTGTTCTTTAAAATGTATCCAATGTATACTCTCATGAAACACAGGAGGAGAGAATTGACTTGCCCTGTTCTAACTATGGGAAACCTCAGGAGAAGAGGTCAGGTGATTGCCCAAGAGTTAAATGGAATCTTTGAAACTGTTATTGATCCAACTTGTGTTTGCCTATATGTGTATTATGCTACTTTGATTACAGTAGTTAGGTACACCCTGAAGTAGCATATATTTTATCCTCAGAAAGGTTACTCCTCAGAGTGAACATAATGATTACCCCAGAAAGATAAGCAAATATAAGGAAAGTTGTATCAGTATGAAAATGAGTGGGCGCCAGATGATCTTTCCAGAATTAAATCAGGGTCCCCTGAGCATGAAGACCAAGCAAAATGTATTACTCATTTGTCTTTCTGAGTCCCCACGTCTGCTTCATTCCCTCTCCACTCTCCTTCTAGTCTTCCTCAGGAACTCCAGATCCTCAGGCGGAATGAACCTCTCTGATAGGAAGGGCTCCCTCCCGAGATGTCTAATGTACAGATCTAAAATACTATCCAAATAGCTTCTGTGCTTTGGTTTCTACTGCTTCTCTCATTAAAACTGAGCTATCTATTTTTTGCTCTTTCAGGAGACTGCTGTGTAGTAGCATTTTAACATTTCTCAAATCATATCCCTCTGAAGACGGTTCTGATATATAAAGTATGAAAATGCTCCTTTGCTATATAAAATTTCCAATTAGTCCTTTTCCTTTGTCTTTTCTTTCTTTTTTAAAAATATGTTTTTATTGAGAGAGAGAGAGAGAGAGAGAGAGAGAGAGAGAGAGAGAGAGAGAACATCGATGAGAGAGGAACATCATGGATCAGCTGCCCCCCGCATGTCCCCTGCTGGGGATCGAGCTCATCTCCTCAGCATATGTCCTGACCAGGAATCAAACCAATGACCTTTTGGTTTCTGGGTTGATGCTCAACCGCTGAGCCATACCTGCCGGGCTTCCCTTATCTTTTCAATAATTTCTGTAGAAAAGTACCCTCACATCATGATTCTCTGTGGGAGCACCATTAATAAATACATTGAAAAAAACAAAGTATAAACTGGGAAAGTCTGCTGGAAACAAAGGCAAATGGTTACCTTCCCAGATGTCATATGAACATTTTAGCTGCATGCACATGGAGCAGGCAACCACTATCAACATTACCTGAGGTAATCTCATCTTTCCTCTATGTTAGTATTTAAACTTGATAGTTACTAAAATGTCTGTATGTAGGTGCCCCATCCTGATAAGTCTGTATCTATTAAAATGCTATGAAGAACATGGAAATGTCCATAATCTATAATTTGAGAGACATTGTAACATAATGAATAAGATAATGGGTGTTGGTGTGAGACTTGAGTTTCAATGTTAGTTTCTCCCCTTTACAGTTATGCAAATTCAGCCTATTAGATTTCATAAAAGTCAGTTTTGGGAGTGATATATATATATATATATATATATATATATATATATGAATTTTTTTTAACCCTCACCTGAGGGTATTTTTTCCATTGATTTTTAGAGAGAGTGTAAAAGAAGAGAGAGGGAAAGACAGAGAGAAACATCAATGTGAGAGAAACACATCGATTACTTGCCTCCTGCACAAGCCCTGACCAGGGCCCAGGCCAGGGAGGAGACTATAACCAAGGTATGTGGCCTTGACCGGAATTGAACCTGGGACCCTTTGGTCTGCAGGCCTATGCTCTAGCCACTGAACCAAACTGGCTAGGACAAATTGGGGTGATATGAATGGTACCTGACTCATAGGGTAACCATGTAGATTAAATGACACAAGGAAAGTACTTAGCAGAGTCTTCTTGACATGGGCCATTTCTTAGTGGTAGTTTTCAGTGAACACCCTTGTGGGAGAAGCAGCGTGAAGGTTCCCTTCGGGTAAAAGAGCAGGCTTGCTTACTGCTTGCTCCAAAATGTGAGGTTCCCTGAGTGTTTCCCAGCTGCAGTGCACGCCCAGCCTGTATGTGCATTATTCACCTGGGCGCTGTGCACTGCCATGGAACTTGGGCTAAGGGGAGCCACAGCAAACGTACTGATCCTCGTGCCACCTGTGGTGCTTTTGTCTCTGACCCAGGAGTCCTGTGTCTTCTCCAATATCCTTGAAATAGTAACAGGCTAACTTATTAGCTTGTAAAGAAGGTGATATCCAATCTCACACTCAATAGTTTTAGCAATAAGGATAGGTTATTGAAAGACTTATGCCTTTCTGGTAAAGGAAGGACAACCCCCAAAGATTGGGCTCAGGAATCTGAAGGACCCTCTGGGGTTTGGTAATAGGTGCTCTTGCCCAAGTCATGGGCAAAGATGGAAGGGCAGAGTAAGTGTTGTCCTATCTGTTCATGAGACAGGTGGTGAGAGGTAAGGTTGAAACAAGCTGCCCCAAAGTTGCCTTGGTTATTGCTCACTCTCCTCCAGTGCAGAAGAGGAAAGGTTGTTACCATGACATGGGGCAATATGCCCACAACTCCAGACAAAAGGCAAAGTAGCTGTGGTTATGGAGCTCAGGAACCTACAGAACTGGAAGTAACTTTCAGCAATGATCACCTTGCTATTTGATAAAGACCTTTGCTTGGACCCCAAATACTGGAAGTTTGTTTCACTGAACCACGAATGAGTGGCTGCTTGAAACATAAAATGAACACCAAACTGTTTCTAATAGTGCAGAGCCAGCTGTGCTTGTGTACGGCTGCAGTCCTACTTAGGTGGCAGGAGGACAGAGCCTTGGGTATGAGGAGCTGAGGGCTATGAGGTCTGTCTGGAGCCACAGTGGCAAAAAAGGGCCCCTAAGTCCAGGCAGTGTGGTGCTGGAGGTGCACAGGGAAGGAGGCACCACTGCTCTTGGACCCCCATTCTGGAGGAAGGACCCAAGGGAGAAAAAAAGTCTTCCTGCCACTCCACTGTCTCCTGTGAGAGCCTCCGCCGCCACCCCACGTGCCACACACTGCTTGCTGGGAGACGATGTGGTCTCCTGGCAGCTGTTGCTGTGGCCCCTAACCCATGCACTCATTCATTTGTTGGCCTATGTTCCATTAGGGGAAAATGGTGCTCAGATTTAACTGATGGTGTTTTGATGGGACTTATAGTCACCAAGGGACATTCAAGTGATCTTGTTAGTGGAAACTACTAAACTAAATCAGTGTACTGTCTTTGTGCCTTGTACATTTGAATGTATAATGCAATAGTATGTTAGATGCCTGCACTTCCCAGACTTGTAAGTGCCAGAGGGGATTCTCTCACGCAGGGACTGCTTCCTATACACTGTCTCCTCCAGGATGCTCTTGCAGAAACAATAAAAAATCCCAGGAGGAGAAAAGAAAATCACAATTTCAAAGATGCAAAGATAGCAGGAGTATCCAGAGAAGTCATTTTCCAGTGAAACAGTGCCTTCTACCTGGTAAGTCTCCCCTTTTGAAATGTTGCTACTACTAAGCTCTTATTGAAACTGAATGCCTTAGTCATGGAGCCCTTGTTACTTCCCAGCTTGACGTCTCTATTTCCTGGTGAGTCAACTTGAACTTGATGACTAACAAGGTGGGTAGGACCTGATATGCCTCATTAGTCGAATGGAAATGGCATATTCATGAGTGCAGTTAAGCTGGCCTTAGTGTCATTTCAGTATTACATGAAAAAGTAAATTTTTCTCCTTTGAGAGAAAATAATCTTTCACTCTATTGCCTGAAGTAAAGCACCGGGAACAATGGGGCTCTAGATTCACAGAGGTTCTCCTAAATAACTGGGCCTGGTACACTGGTAATTCAGTTAGAATTCAGTTAGGTTGACACCTGATGGTACCCGTTGGGTTACTGCTACTATTGAGCTTCAAGGTCAGCTATGTGAGACCAAAAGCCTACGGTCAATCCTCTTGGTGGGCAAGCTCAGGCAGTCCTCATAGCCCTGGTCAATCCTCCCCCTGATGATTCTTACTACAGTTGTATTGACTTCTGGGCTGTTGGCAATGTGCTAGCTAGACATCTAATATACCACTTGGAAGAGCTTAGACTGGAAAATTAAAGACATACTCTTTAGGGCCAAGGTAATAGCCCATTCTCTGATCGAATCAAACAGAATCAAGCAGCTGATAAGCTCTATACCACCTCCGTCACTGCCATCACTACCTGGATTCATCATCACACCAGACATGGAAACACAGACTGGGCACATCATAGACTGGGCACACTGTGAAGGAGTCTGTGTTTCAGATGCAGAAGCTACCACTGTTAGTTAGACTTGTAATTCCAGCAAATGTTCATCCATTTGTCTTGCAGAGAAGGAAGCCACATTGCTCGGGACAGTGACCCTGTTTAGTTCTGACCAATTGAAAACATCAGCCTTTGACACCCTCCCCCACCCCCCCACCCCCCCGCCCGCTCAGGTCTATTGCTGGCATGTTATCACTGTTGAAGCTTTTACAAATTGCAGTGAAAACTTTTTCAGAGTACTGAGCCCATCTTATCACCCAACACAATAGGCCTGTAAACTGTGTCATGTTTTCAGCTTTCTAATCCATCTAGAGTTAAAAAATAGCTGGCCTTTGTCACAAAGGCTATTCCAAAACGGGCCAATTATTAAGGTAGTTGATGGACATTCCACATTCCCTACCATCAGGTCATTGGTCTACAATCTAAGTAGTTGCTTTCTTAGCACCATCACAAGAAGATTTAAAATAGATGCCTGTCTAAGCCCTATTCTCAATAAGCAATTGTTAAAAATAAATGAAAACTGCTTTTATTTTTATCACCCTCGTTTTTGGGGTTTTTTTTTTTTTGTGTGTGTGTGTGTGTGTGTGTGTGTTATTTTTATAATCTATGATTGGGTATTATGCACACTGAAGGGCATCATCTATGATGATCAGATCTTACTTTTTCTAAATTACAAATTTTATGATTATGAAAATGAGATATTGAAGTTTAGGAAAGCTGTTCTATTATGTTTACTCAAAATTAGTGGAAAATAACTCAGCCAAGTAGCAGGTTCATATACTTTATTTAAGATGTTTAAATTAAGGTGCTTAATTTAAGATTCACATGCCTTAATTTAAACTGCTTAATTTACACTGCTTAAATTAAGGCATGGAGAAGCTTATAATAAAGTGAAGATTAAATAATACCTGAGATTTTTAACTAGGCATACATTTTTTAAAAATTCTGCTTTTCAAAACAAATTCTTCTTCCTACAGCTAAGATTGAGCAGTTTCTATGTGTGCCTTTGAAATAAAATAAAGACCAGATAACTTAAGATCTAGAAAATATCTGAAGTGCTAACATTGCCGCTAAGGCTGTGTGGTCTCACTTTTCTGCTGTTCACCACCCACTGGTCAATCAATTACAGTCAATCAGCAAAAAGAGTTGGAGCAGTAACCAACTGGAGAGATGACAGTTTAAACTGCCAACACATGAGTTGCTATAAAAGGCACAGACCTGAAGAAATACATATTTTATTCCTATCTAGTTTCTGAGATTTATTGTCTTCATCAAAAATATCACATAAAGGGTATGGTTCAATGAGAAAGAAATATTTTATTATTACTACTAGAGGCTTGGTGCATGAATTCATGCACCAGTGGGGTCCCTCGGCCTGGCCTGTGGGATGAGGCTGAAACCGGCTCTCCGACATCCCCCAGGGGTCCTGGATTGTGAGAGGGCGCAGGCCAGGCTGAGGGACCCCACCTGTGCATGGTTGGGGCTGGGGAGGGACACAGGAGGTTGGCCAGCCAGGGAGGGATCGTGGGAGGGCTTCAGGGCATGTCTGGCCCATCTCGCTCAGTCCCGATTGGTGGACCCCAGCAGCAAGCTAACCTACTGGTTGAAGTGTCTGCCCCCTGGTGGTCGGTGCATGTCATAGTGAGCGGTTGAGCGGCCTTAGCATATCATTAGCATATTATGCTGGACATTTAGCATATTAGGCTTTTACTACATAGGTTTTTTTGAAAATACATAAGTAAAAATATGTTTGATTCAGAAACACGGGTCAGCTCTAGTTTCTCCAAAATATTCTGAGTGTTTCTAAGCCGAGTGAATATATATATATATGTATATATATAGTCTATATGTATCACGTATCAGATATATATACTACACAAGAGATACTAACAAAAATGTAATATTTAGAATAGTAAGAGGTCACTTCTGATATGGGAAGTAAAGGGAGTTTTATGAAGAAAGTGTGATTGAAGCTAGGGTCAGAGTGTTGGTGTTGAGCTTGGAATACTTTGAATCACTGTGTGGTTGATTTGTTTGTTCTAACAATACTTCCCACAACTTGTATTTTATTTTAATTGTATTCCAAGAAATGTACCTGATTAACACAAGCTGTTCATATTTCAAGCATGTCAGGCTCCCCATAGAATTCTAATATTCTTATTCAGGATTTTCAAACACTTTGGTCCTGCCCGTAGAAACAAATGTATTTTATGTCATGACTCAGTGCATACATAATGTATATTCAACTAAAGCAAAATATTGACAGAACAATAGCTACACTCATTATACTTATTTCTTTTTATTTTATTGGGGTGTGCCTCCTACAGTGATACACACAAATCATAAGTGTGCAACTTGATGAATTTGTACATGGAGGGTGCAATGTCCTCCAGGTTACCACAGCCTCAATCAAAGCATAGAATATTTTCAGGCCCCAAGAAGGGTTTCTCATGTCTCCTTACACAAAACTCCACAAAGAGGTAACTGATATCTGGAACTTTATCAACATAAAATAGTTTTGCCTCTTTTGAATTTTGTGTGAATGGAGTACCTGGCTTCTTTCAATTAACATTGTGTCAATGCTGCCTACTTTTTAAAAAATATGTTTTTATTGATTTTAGAGAGAGAGGAAGGGATAGGGATAGAGAGACAGAAACATTGATGAGAGAGAAACATCGATCAGCTGCCTCCTGCATCCCCCCTACTGGAGATCAAGCCTGTAACCCAGGCCTGTGCTATGACTGGGAATTGAAACAGATACCTCTTGATTCATGGGTCAATGCTCAATCACTGAGTAACATGGACTGGACAATGCTACCTACTTTTATTCTTTTAAAGTTCAGATAAACTATATTTATATGTAAGTGTTACATATAATACTTAAATTATATATAGATTTCTATAGTTTGAAAATATATAAATATTACATAAATGACATATCTTTATATTATATTAATTAAATATTTAAAATTATATATATTTATAAACTATTAGATGTTTGATGCATGAAATTTGTGCAAGGGGCTCGGCCCTCGCAGCTGCAGCGCCTTGCCTTAGCCCTCACAGCCCTAGCTTCGTCCAGAAGGTGGCACCCAGAAGAATGTCCGGAAGGTCGTTCAGCTGTCCAGTCTAATTAGCATATTATGCTTTTATTATTACAGATGTATATTTTTTACTGAGATATAATTCACATACCTCAAAATTTATCATTTTAAAGTGTACAACTCTCTGCTTTTTGTAGGCCTGTGTGTGTTGGGGCATGCAACATACTGTTTGTTGCAGATACCCAAGGTCAGCCAGAGGTGAGAGCTTGGGGCCTTCTCCAGTCTCTCCTGAGCATATGGCCTGCCCTGGACACACACACACAGCTCTCTGTATGCATGCGGCCTTTAGATTCCTAGAAATGTATCAGAATTTTCCAAAGTTTCCAATGGACTTTACTTCTCAGCTTTTTTTAAAAGAAAGCTTTTTTGTTAGCTTATTGTTTATTACAATTTTTATCTTCTGGGCAAAGCATCTTTGATGTTCAACAACTGCTTCTGATTGTTGTTAACATGTGCCTGGGGAAAGGCTGTTTTCAATAGGCAAACTCTGGTTGGGTAAGAAAAAGCCAGCTTTGTGAGTGGATTCTTCCAGGGAACCACCGGACAGGTGAGATCATGGTAAACCCTCTGGGAATGTGGTTTGAAAGAGCTCCATGCTCTTCGGGTCTTGTCCCCAAGTGGACAGTCTGCTGGATTCACTCTGATTGTGTCTGCTGGTTTGCAAGTCTACTTCAGGAGCAGGGCAGAAGGGTTCGAATCAGGGAAAGGTAAAATACTACAAAGTGGCCTGTTTTTACCAAGATTCAACCAGCTTCTTGGTTTGCTGAAAGGGTTTGTTTAATTTCCAGAGTTCTGATAAAGTTGGTTCTGACAATTTTGCCCTGTTTTTTGCTTTTATTATACTCCCTGACATCACCTCTACACTCATTATTTTATTTTGTTTTATTTTGTTGTTAATCCTCACCGGAGGATATTTTTCCTTAGATTTTTAGGGAGATTGGAAGAGAGAGAGAAAGACAGAGAGAAACATTGATGCGAGAGAAACACATGGATTGGTTGCCTCTTGAATGAGCCCCGACCAGGGCCCCAGACCAGGGAGGAGCCTGCAACCATGGTACGTGCCCTTGACTGGAATCAAACCCAGCACCCTTTGGTTTGCAGGTTGATGCTCTATCCACTAAGCAAAACCAGCTAGGACTAGCCTCATTATTTTATTACTTCACACACTATAACATTTTAGTATTTTAAAACAATAGTCACCACCCACTAATATAGGAAGCCACCATTGTCTTCACTATCAGAGAAGTGTAAACAAGGAGCCCAGAACGCTGTTGAACCTTGAGCCCTGGCAAGGGCCAGAGCTATGCACCAATTGTTTAGTTGAGACAATGGTGGCTCAAGCAATTTCCTGACCAAATAGTCTCAGAGCAAATCTTTACCAATATTTACTGACCTTTAAGATAGTCTGCCTATTACCGGAATTGCCTGCCTGACTAAGGGCTATATGTGTATCCAAAATTGAATAAAAGGTTGGCAAGGCCTGGGCACCAGTGGAAGTCCTTCCCCTTGCGTTGGGCTTCCCGCCTGGCCCCCAATATTTCCAAATTATTATTTCTTGTCTCGTCTCTGTCATTTGCGCACAGCCCTTCTCCAGATCCCAAACCCTGAACCACACGGGACATGGTTCGCACACACTAAACTGTTTCATGATCTACTCATAGGTTGCATTTCACAGATTTAAAAAACAGGATTCTAATTATGTGAGGGCATTTATGTAGTTTTGGTACCAAGAAGCATACACTCTTACAGCATACAAAAATGAATGCAAGAGCTATAGACAGTGCCGGAAAGAGTGTAGTAGCATACACAGAAACAAAACATGAGAGTGTGTTGATACGATAGGATACAATGTAAGCTCTCAACTTATATATTTTCCTCAATTATTGTGAAGCAATAAGCAAAAATAATTGGACTCAAATGATCCATATAAGCTACGTCTGGTCTCAATTTTGTGCATAGCTACTGTTATGGGTTGAAGTGTGTCACTCTTCCTTCCCACCTTTCCCCAGTTTATATATTTAAGTCCTAAACCCCAGTACCTGAGAATGCAACAGCAGTTACCAATATGCCCATTAAAGAGGTAACTAAGGTAAAAATGAGGTCATATGGCTATATGACTGGTGTGTTTATAAGAAGAGGAGATTTGGACACACAACACAGTGAAAAGATCCTATGAAGACAGAGAGAAGATGGCAACCTGCAAGGAGAGAAGCTTCAGAAGAAACCAAACCTGCTGGCACCTTCATCTTGGACCTCCAGCCCTCTGAACTGTGAGAAAGTCAGTTTTTGCTGTTTAAGTCACCCAGTCTGTGATACTTGTTATCTCAGCCCTAACAAACTTTTATCTATTACCTATCATCTATCTATCAATCTATCTATCATCTATCTATCTATCTATCTATCTATCTATCTATCTATCTATCATCTATCTATCTATCTATCTATCATCTATCTATCTATCATCTATCTATCTATCTATCTATCATCTATCTATCTATCTATCTATCTATCTATCTATCTATCTATCTATTCTCTATCATCATGTACAATAAAAGGGTACTGTAATATGCAAATTGACCCTAACAGCAGAACAACCAGAACGACTGCTCAACCAGTCACTATGAAGCACACTGACCACTTCTTGGTCACTTTTCCCGGCCGACTGGCAAACGGGCCGAACAGCCAGATCTCTTAGTTCCTCCCCTTAGCCCACAGGCTCCGATCGCCTGATGGCAAATGGGGAACCAGGTGTGGGTGGTGGCTCCTTCCTGGCCACCTGCCACTTTGGCACTGCTACTTCCCTTGGAGTGATGTCGTACTGCTGGGTTTTGGCCTGATCCCTGCTGAAATCTGGGATTGGGCTGAAATCTGGCAGTCTGACATCCCCCAAGGGGTCCTGGATTTCGAGAGGACGCAGGCCAGGCTGAGGGACCCCACCTGTGCATGTATCTGTACACCGGGCCTCTAGTCTATCTATAATTTGTCAGTGCCTGTTTATTTATTTTTCCCATTTAATCAAAATAACATTATTTTCAATGAAGTATTATATTTGAGAGGCATAAATGCCTAAACCCCTCCCCATCACCCATAAAACTATTTTGGCATATATTTTGGAGATAATATTGCAGTTTTAAATAATTCTTTCACTTTCACTAGAGCAGCGGTTCTCAACCTGTGGGTTGCTAACCTGTGGGTTGCGACCTCTTTGGGGGTCGAACGACCCTTTCACAGGGGTTGCCTAAGACCATCGGAAAACACATATATAATTACATATTGTTTTGTGATTAATCACTATGCTTTAATTATGTTCAATTTGTAACAATGAAAATACATCCTGCATATCAGATATTTACATTACGATTCACAACAGTAGCAAAATTACAGTTATGAAGTAGGAACGAAAATAATTTTATGGTTGGGGGTCACCACAACATGAGGAACTGTATTAAAGGGTCATGCATTAGGAACTGCATTAGGAAGGTTGAGAACCACTGCACTAGAGTTTCCTTGTGGGTTTTTTAGTATTGTTTTCAAATCCTGAGTCACATGTTAAGACCACAAAATCAGCTGAGATAAACTTGTCCTTCCGGTGCTTTTCCCTGAGACACAACATCCACCCCATTTTTTTCAGAGGTTAGCCTATAAGTTTCCCTCTGGGCACAGATTGCTGTAGAAGTGTGATCCCATTTTCTCTGCTTGATCAGTACTTTTGGGTTGCTGAACCTTAGTGACTCAAATTCTAAGCTGAATTGGATGTACAAAGAGGGGATCATTTCCTTGGTTTGATCTGCTCAGGTGGTTTTAACCGTGTTTTAGTGCTCAATTGTCTCCAAACCATTGTAGAGAGAAAAGCAGGTAAGCAGAGGTTTACCCACTTTTTACTGTGCCCTACAACCTGCCAGGTTATTCCAAATGAGTTCAGTATTAATGCTCAATAGCGTCAAGGTTTTAAGGTCTATATATATCAAACACAGTATAAAGAAGTCTATCTTTGCACAATCTTTACACCAGCTAAATATCATTTATGTAGAAGTTGTTTTAAGCAACGTTATTTCAAATAGGGAGCATTTTAAACAATATTTTTATCCTTTAGAAATGGTTCTTCAGCTGTTTGTTTAGGATATTTGGGTAGGAAGGGCAAATTGTTTTCCTGTTGCATAAAGCTGATTTCCTCCCCTTAATGTCATCTTGATTTATGGGATTTTTTTTTCTTTCTTAATAGCTCAGACAAGTTATGTGCAGTGGATGTAAAAAGTTGGCAGTGTTTAAAGGGCATCATTTCCACATGTGTCTAGATGCTCTCGAAATGAACTTCACTAAGAATTGAAAACAAGCTTGTCAGCAAACTATTAAACTTTTATTAAACACTCTAAAACTTTATGTACTTATTTAAAACATTTGTATTGAACATGTGTGAACTGCTGATCTAGGAAATGACATTTACTGTTGAGGTTGGCTATGACTCTCTATATAAAAAGAGATAAATGACTTGGTTTGAAATACCTCCTTCCTAAATAAATTTTGATTAAAAACATTTTAAAGGTAATATAAATGAACCAATAATAAATGAATTCCTTTGTAACACAACATCTGGTACTTGGACATGGTATTATTTTTATTACCACAGCAACAATTATAGATAACACAGATGGTATAGAGCTTTAAATGGCTTCATCCTGATATTGAAAAAAGTAGAATAATGGTTTTAATGAGTCCTTAAGACTTGAAAAATAAAAAAGCGTATAGATACTCGGTTATATGTAGGAGGACTTCTATAAACATATTATTTTGCTTATTTATTGTTTTATTTCACTTTTATCAGGAATGTCCAGAGACTACATTTCCTTCTTAACTCTCTAGGCAATAAGACATTCTTGATAATTGCTTCTATCACATGTAAACTAACTCAGGAGGGGAGGTAAGGTGCTGCCATGCTTCACAATGACTGAACATCAAATTCTAAACACTCAGAGACTTCCGATTCGTGTTTAGAAGCATGAACTGAATGATAACCTGTGCCTTTATCCCTCTCTAAACTGGGAATAGTTCACAAACTTTTAGCAGCCCTAAGGACCCTGACTAATATCATGGATACAGTCTCAATCTACTTTAAAATTTTTTTTTAAATTTATTGTCTAAAGTTTTACATATTTCTCCTTTTTCCCTGATTGACCTCCTTCTCCCCCACAGCCATTCCAAACCATGCAAGCCCCACTGCCCCAGAGTCTGTGTCCATTGGTTATGTTAATATGCATGCATACAAGTCCTTTGGTTGTTCTCTACCTCCCCGCTCCCCCGCACACACACACCTCCCCTGCCATTTGTCTCTGGATCTATTTTTGTTCATCAAATTATGTTGATCGTTATATCCCACATATGAGTGAGATCATGTGATGTTTATCTTTCTCTGACTGGCTTATTTCACTTAGCATAATGCTCTCCAGTTCCATCCATGCTGTTGCAAATGGTAAAAGTTCCTTCTTTTGTATAGCGTAGTAGTAGTCCATTGTGTAGAGGAACACTTGTGCACTGCTGGTGGGAATGCAGACTGGTGCAGCCACTGTGGAAGTCAGTATGGAGTTTCCTCAAAAAGTTAAAAATAGAACTCCCATGTGACCCATTAATCCCACTTCTAGGACTATATCCCAAGAAACCAGAAATACCAACCAGAAAGGATATATGCACTCCTATGTTCATAGCAGCACCATTTACAATAGCTAAGATCTGGAAACAACCTAAGTGCCCATCAGCAGATGAGTGGATTAAAAAATTGTGGTATGCCAAAACCGGTTTGGCTCAGTGGATAGAGCGTCGGCCTGCGGACTGAGGGGTCCCGGGTTCGATTCCGGTCAGGGGCATGTACCTGGGTTGTGGGCACATCCCCAGTGGAGGATGTGCAGGAGGCAGCTGATCGATGTTTCTCTCTCATCGATGTTTCTAACTCTCTATCTCTCTCCCTTCCTCTCTGTAAAAAATCAATAAAATATATTTAAAAAAAATTGTGGTATATCAATCTATTTTGACCAGTTGTATACATTTGGGGGGGAAAAGGCCACGAGAAAATCCAAATTTGAAAAAGAAAAATATAATTTTAAAGTGAATGTCTACAGTGGTTTTTTAAAATGATGAGCCTAAGTGAAGTTTAAAACGGAAACTTGAATCAGATTGAATTTAGTTCAGTGGGGTGCTGGGCATTGAGGAGAGTACCAAAGAAATGGTTGGCAAGATTGAGAAGTTCCACTTTCATAATAGGGGCAAGGCCTGAAAGCCTAGCAATCATGTGTGTAAGATAAAGTGTAAGATTGCATGGAGTAGACTAGTAAAGTCAGTTTATTTCAGGAAAGCCCAGTTTATATATCTGATGAGTCCAAATGATTTGGGGATCTCTTCAAGTTTTTGCAATTACAATTTACTGAATATATGCATTGCAGATATCAATAAAAGGAAAAAGTAATAGCTAATTAAGAAAATTTGCTTATTTGATTTTAAGATGAAAGAAGTTCTCAATGTGGGTTTTAAGAAAATACAATATGTGGATTGTTGTCCTGAGAGAATATTTAGTTGGAGAGAACAGCAGAAGAAAAGTGAAGAGATAGGAATGATGCTGCATGGGTGTTGGGAGAGCTGAGTGTTGAGGAGAGAGTTGTGGTTACATAGAGCAATCATGTGTTTCCAGATATTGGGGAGGACTGAATGACAAGCTAAGAAACTTGAATTGAGTCCTATAGGAAGTCAAGTTCCATAGCAGAAATTTTAACAGAAAAGAACAACCTTGCAAAAGGAACTCTTTTGGAAAATTGCTTGGCTCTCTGTTTCATTTCTCTGGCTTCACCTCTTGCTATGCTCATTGCATGCTCTGTTCTAGACACTTTGAGCAGGTGTGACCTCTTTTGTTTCAAGCCCTTTGTCCCTTTTTCCTAGACGCTCTTCCGACTCCCATTGCTTGGTTAATTCTCACTTATTCTTTCTTCATCATTCATTAATCTTATATATTCTGCTCTTTCAGTATTTCATTTTTCAATGTAAATGTGACTTCCTCCAACAATATCCCACTAACTAATCTCTCACCTTCTCCACTAATTTAAGCTAAAGGACCCCCTTGAGTACTCTCATAACTTGCTGTATCTTGCTATCAAAACACTTATGTCTGGGTGATATTTCCCCGTTGACTTGTCTGTGTCTCATTTATTAATATTTTATTATTTTTAATATATTTTTATTTATTTCAAAGAAGAAGGGATAGGGGAAGAGAGATACCAACATTAATGATGAGAATCATTGATTGGCTGCCTCCTGCATGGCGGGGATGGAGCCTGCAACCCAGGCATGTGCCCTGACCAGGAATTGAATGGTGACCTCCTGGTTCATAGGTTGATATTCAATCACTGAGCCATACCAGTGTCTGTATCTCTTTTAAATTCCAATCTCTTGTAGATGCTAATCTGCAAAACAGGGATCATGAGATCTACTTTGCATGGTGGACATAATGATTAAAACCTGGTGCAGAACCTTGAGCATAGCAGCTGCTTAATAAATGGTAGCTATTACTGCTACTATCACTACTACTATGATTTACTATTCCATTCAGTTAGACACAGAGACTGCCCTGTCCCAGGAAATAGTGCAAGAACATTTGGAAACAGAAGGCAGAGAATGAAGAATAAAGAAATTAACTGAAATAAATGGAAAGGTTGGCTCTCGCTTCTTAAATTGCTTCTTAAACATACTTCATTACTAGTTGCTAGATTTCAGTGCATCGTACACCTTATCTCTTCTGGGGTGCATCATTTAGAGATGTGGACTCGCCGACCCAGGTTGATATGGTTGTCTGACTCTCATGTCAGTGTCTGTCCCCACCTCGTTGGAAATAAGTCACTTCCCATTCTCTGGCTCTCTAACCTATCAGAAGGAATAACGGATGGAGGATGGAAACAACCCACATACAATCACAAAGAGCAAGGCTAAGGATAACACTACAGCAAGGGATTCAAAACAATCTTGCTCCCTTGGAAACCATTCCCTGCCTCCCACCAACCTGGCCTCCATGGCTTGGCACTGTTGGTGTACTGGCTGGTCTTTCTGCCAGCTCACTTTCGCTGGCATTGGCGCACCAGGCATCTGGCAGTCTTTGTGGCCATTACTGAGCTCCTCACTGGAGCTGCCAGGCTTTGGTCAAAGACTGCAGGGGGCACTTTGAAGTCCTTCCAAACATTTGGGTTTATGATTGGGAGGTTGGCTTGTTACAATGTGCTCTTAATCTACTTTTTCCCCCTGACCTGATATATCCTTCGCTGATTTATAACTGTATTTCAAAATAGGGGCAAAAAGAATAGAAAACATTTTTTGACCTGCCACAAAAGGGCTCCTAACTTAACTCTACATTTGTTCTTAAATCACACATTTACGTATATCCCCCAAAGAAATAAGGTAGGTATATATAAAACAGATGTAATTTTAGCTAGAGATACTTCCTGAAACATTTAGGCAGAGACGATTAAAACCAAACAGCAAAAATATCCTGTGTACATGGAGTTTCCTACTTGCAAGCTGTTTTACAAATGTTGTTTTCCACAGGATGTTAGTCAGTTGTTTGGAAAATAAACCAGCAACTATTCTCTGTAAATAACACAATCTGCCTGATTCTCCACTGCTGGCTTAGGCCCAAATATAAACCCTTTAGGAATGACAAGGAGAGAAAATTCTCTCCTGATGTTGCTCTCAGAATCTAACTCAGACAGAAAATTGAACTGGTAATCACTACAGCATCCAGCTAACTCCTTCCCTTTTGTCTTTTCTTTTTTTCTTTCTAGTCTAGGAACCCAGTGCACAGTATGGTTCTCCAAAATCAGCCATGTTTAGAGGAAAACTAGATGTCAATGTTGCCAAATCATCTCCCTGCCACACCCAACCAACTATACAACAGGACAGAGTTTACGATTATTGGGATGTTTTATCTCCACCCCTGAACATAAGCCCCTTTTCTTTCCTGACTGATGCAGGCTCAGTGTGTGTATCAAACTATTCATCAATGAAATGTCTCAAAGTTCTTTACAAATATTATCCAGTTAATTCTGAACATGCTTTAGATGGGCTTTTCTGTGAGCCTTCTTTATATGGGTTCTGCTACGAGTCAAGGCAATTTTCAGATATCCAACATCCTCATGAATCGCAGATCAAATCTGGAGTACGTTTCCAGTCTTATTCCTTTTCTCATTTACAGTCTGGAGGGTGGGCCTGATTTTCACAGCAGGGGGGATGATTCATACATGATTGAGGCACTTTGGATAGCTGTTAGAGGTAGTAGTTGTTGTTATTTTTTAAACTGTACCAATATAAGAGGACACTCACAGCAAATGACTTTATCAACGACATTCTCTCCTGTCTGTTACCACAAGACCCTGCATATTTCTTTATTGTCTTATTTTTCAACGTTGTTTTGGTTTTGCACCTTTTTATATATAAATCGAATTGCAAACTCCTGGAGAATACAGTAATGACTTTCTTTTTTCATTATTTATTCCCATTATGCCTGACAGTAGTAGGTACGTGATGAATTCTTGTTAAATGAATAGATGAGAACCTAAACAGCATGAAGTCCCAAATAAGATCCAAATGACATGAAACAACAAGTCCTCCTAAATGAAAACAAAAAGTCCCATCCGTAGTTCTCTATTGTACGCTACTGTGCACATGTTATTGTAGAGTCTATCCGCTTTAAGAATGACTATAATGCCATTTCCTGTTTTCAGAATATTTTCTCATAACTTACATGAAGCAGCCGCAAACTTCTCAGCAAACTGTGAATTATTTTTGTTTAATCTTCTTGAAGACCCTTCCTTTGAGGAACAACTGCTATTAGTCCTAAACTACAGAGAAGATGAAAAAACTGACCAGTATAAAATAACTGATAGGATGGCTCCCTCTAAGATTGGTTGTGATGGGGAAAAACAACTTAAATTTTCAGGAAACTGACTTAATTGTATTTTTTATAAGATTTGCCATGCTGGCAAATGGCATCACTGCAGCACAGTGCGGCTTCGGAGCGGCTGAGAACTCTCTGTAGAAAACGGGCTGCATGCAAGATATGTGCAGATGAGCTTAATTGTAAGAACTGCATCTGGCTCAGGCAGAAATCTCTAACAGTAATTAGCATATATTTGGGGCTAGAGCAGCAGATGTTACGTTGCAGTTTGAAGAATCTGCTTTAAAATCTCCTGAAAACATGACCCTTTGTAATGGTTGGACTTGCAGTGTCTGGCCAACGCAAATAGAATCTGAAAGCTCTGGTTGTCTTTTAGGTCAGCCCATGTACCTCTAATAAGACAAGAGTCTGCGGAAACATGTTGCTCTTGGCCTTCTGGGCTTTCAAACGAAATAAAATTGACACGCTTACTTCTATGTAAATGTGGGTAGGGCATGGAAACGTGGCTGGATTGTCTCATCATCGTCTCTGAATGAATAAAAACGGAGTTTAGACAAAAACAACACAAACTGCCTGCTCCACTTTGGTTTTCTTCCCTTATTCAGGAAATGAACTCAAAGGTGGCATCCTATTCCCCAGAAGGTTTTCCTTTGCTTGTGGAGCAGAGTGTAGGGTGCCAAAGTGCTTTCTCACTGTGGGAGAGCTGTGAGATCATTACTGAGGGAAAGACTCACAGGAGGCTTGCACACAGCCCTGCCTGCTAATGTCACTGGCAAATCTTTACAAGCCTCCACGTAGGGGAGCTAGAGCTAGTACGTTCAGAAGACTGGTGTCAGGCTATACAGTGCCTCCACCTCCATTCCTAAAGTGATATTACCAGGATTCTTTCCCTCAAATTCATTACTCTTTATTTTTGCAAACAAAACTAAACTATCTGAAAAATGAATAAATAAATCTTCACTAATAGACATAGTAAGCTGATCAAGTTCCCCTTTCCAATTCTTCAAGATTTTCTTTTCTCCTAAAGTCCTTTATTTATAATTTTTGCTTAAGTTTTTTCTCCAAGGTATTTTCGGAAAAATTACTACTTAATTTATTTCCCCAGTATTCCTCAGAATTGTTATTACCCTCATTTTATAAATGAGGTCATCGTAGACCAAAGATGTTAAGTGATTATTTTAAGAACTCGCAAAAAACTAGTAGAACCAGAATAATAACTACAGACCTACATCAATGTGTGTTTTATAAATTCTTTCTCCTCATTTCCTCACCTAAGCAACATCCTTACATTACATGAAATATTACAGATAATACATTTTATTATATGCACTGTATAGATTTCTAACTTTCTCTGTGATAACAGATTTGAATTTGGCAAAAATAACTTAAAACTTTCTGGGATCTATGTTATCTAAGTTTTTTGTTTCATTCCATTTCTTGTTCATCTTCTCTCCACTCCTCCCCTACCAACCCCCAAATATCTACTCTTTGCCTGCAAACTATTATGCATGGTTCAGGTTTCTGATCAACTGACAATATCTTTTTGATGTTAGAGAAATATAAGACAGGAAGGTTCACAATAAACATGGAAGATCAATGAATCATGAAATGCGTGGCAAAGATACCATTAAACTCAACTAGTTGTTCCTTTCTCTTTTGGAGATGACATCTTTATTATAGAACAAAATAAGGCAGAACAAACACAGAAATAATGATTGATAAATGGTAATAATGTCTTGTACTGTGACACTCTGACTCCCAGATGGACAAGTTGGAGAATAGAATATGAAGGTAGAAAGGAACTTTCCTGGGATGGGAATGGGGATGAGAATGTGCCCAGGAACAGTTTAGGGATCAGGTACCAGAATGAATATCAATCAACTACCCAATTTTTACTCAGATAGTATTTTAACTATATCTACGTTTTCTGATAATATATGACCAGTCTAACCACCTTTTGTGTCTCTTTATAACTTTTTCCATGCTTTTGTACTGGCACTAAACCATATCTCCTGTGAATGATTAGGTCATTGCTTTGGTTCCTGATTACAAAGTTAATTCTCCTTGATGCTATTTATCCTACCAGTCAATTCTCCTACAATAGAAGTGCAAAGGTAGAAGTTGTCCCCTGATCACCTGGAAAATATCACATTGCTTTCCATTTTGGTCCAGTTCTTAATGGAGCCCAATGGGTAAATGGACAGGAGGACAGTGAACAGTGACAGTGAACTATACCTCTCTGTGCCTCCCTTTTACTTGATACTTGATTGCTTGTCATAATCCACCAATTTAATGTAAATTCTATGAAGGCAGAGGCAGCATCCCTCTTGCTTTCTTTTTATTCCCAGTATATAGTTCAGTGCCCATAAACACACACACACACACACACACACACACACACACACACACACACGAATAAATGAGTGAATGAATGATCAAGGGAAATAAATGGAATAGTCTATGAGAGGATCTATATGAGTCTGGGTCATTCATTCATTCATTCATTCCTTTATAACAACAGTGGGGCCTTGACTTACGAGTTTAATTCATTCCGAGACTGAGCTCGTTAAGGAGCTCATTAAGGAGCTCGTTAACTCAAATTATTCTATCAACTCAATGCAAAAAATTGGTGGAGAGACAACTGGTATCTCAAAAAACTCGTTAGTCGGGATACTCGTAAGTCAAGGCCCCACTGTATATAACTTTCTGCTTGAAAAAAAAAAACATGTTTTCTTGCTGTAGGGATCACAGTTTTATGACAATGCATTGGCTTTCATTGTGGATAGAATTTTTTTCCTCTGAAAGACCCAAAGGCCAATCTCACATAAAAAGCAATCTGTCAGCTTGCTGATGGCTTTTTATCAGTTCCAGCTACACCATTGGGCTTCTTATTTCAGTAAAATATGCTTTTCCTAAATCATTGTGACAACCTCACAGTGAGAGTGTTTGCTGCTAACAAAGGATTAGACTCCAAGATAGAGAGAGACTGTGCAGAGCAGAGAACATTCGCATCCTAGGATCAAAGCCAGTGGACTGTAACCATACAATCATCTAATCCACTGAGCAGGACAGGGGTCACCTCCGAGAGGAAAGTTTCCTTCCTTGGTAACTACAGGACAGAAGAGTTGTTAAATTGCATAAGAACAAGATCATAGGAGGAAAACAACCCTGAAAATTGGACAGTGGTTCTGGAATACTTGATTACCACATATCAAACTTAGCTGGTCAGCATACTTATTTTATTATTTACTTTTATCTCATTTCTTTCAGAACAGATTTATGATGATTTTGCCAGAAAATATTTATATCATGAGTTAAAAATTATACCTGTTAGTGTAGGAACATGAATGCAAGGATCATATAAAATATCACATTTGATTTTTTGAAAGTTTTGGAAATATATTTTTTATTTGGACAAACGTCATATTTTAGAAATTCACAATATTTGAGCATGAAGCCACACTGTAAAGGCTTAACACTGCCTTCTGATTAGAACTCTTCCTGATTCCCATACATTTCATGATCTTTCATACTTTTGCAAGTTTGCCCAAGATTAGCTGAATTTCAGTATATCAGTGAATTAGAAAAAATTAAGAGTTTTGAATAAAACATAGTATGTTTGAAAAAAATAAATGAGAAAGAAAAACATAAACTATGTATATTTACTAAGCTAACATTGGAAAGTATTTTATAATACCTGAATTTATTAAGCCAGTACTGTAAAGTGTTTATTATAATTTGAATCAGTCCATCTTTCATTACTTTATTCAATACATGCACAAAAACAAAACATCTACTTTGTGCTATATACCGGACTTTGTGCGAGCCATTAAACTTTTATGGCTGTTACATGATTTTAATTTCATAATAAAAAATAAACTATCATAAAAAATTTAAACATACAAATGTAAAGAAAAAAATAAAGCAAATCCTCATACAATCATCAAACAGATTCACTGGCTTTCATAATTTTGCCCTATTGCTTTGTCTATTCTTCCTCCAATTTTTTCTGAAATATTTTAAACAAAATCCCTATATCATGTTATTTTACCACTGCATACTTTAATACACATTATTCAAAATATGGCAAATGTTTTATGTAATTGTAATTCTATTTAATTTTACTCAGATAGCATTTTATCTGAGTAATATTATGTTAGGGAAATATAAGACAGGAAGGTTCATCCTACCTAATGAAATTAACACTGTATTCTTGGTGTCACCTAATTACATTGAAATTTCTCTATGTAATTACTCTTTAATATAATTTGAATTTAAAATTTTTAGAAAAAAAGTAACTTAAAATAAAAACAAGAATGCATTTTATCAACACAAAAATTACTGAACTTATATTTTAAAAATTCTTCTTCATTTGAAAACACCTGAAATGTCTTCTATAAACATTATCTAATATGTATTGGGTCAATATTTAAAAGGAGGTATACTTAATAGTGTAAATATTTGACTAATTAAATGTCAATTACATAATTATCCAGACTCATTCTCCCATTTTTCCATCTTTGCCTCAGATAAAGTCATGTTTATTTTCATAAAACTGACATTGCTTTGGTGTTTGAATTTTTGAGGATGAATGAATGTAAAACCATGCCTTCCATACCTATAGTCCTACTTGTTCCATGTTTGGTACTATAATATAGAATTTTAGGAAAATATGGTTTGGTAATTATAAGAAATGCTAAGACAAGGTTAGGAATTACTGAAGCAACTTGCCTGGACTTTTCTGGTGTCCTTTCCTGTAGCCCCAAGATTAAATGCAGGCTTTTAGCCATGTCTCCTAGAATCAGAAAAATTCTGCCAAGATTAATAGTTTTTCTTGAAATAAAACAGAAAACTTTTGAAGACATACCAGTAGCTGCATTAACAAATGTTTACTGTACAAAGTTTATTATAAAATACAATTCCTGCTTTCAACCAGCTTAGAATCCTATAAAAGTCATTTCTACTTCCTTGAGGTTGATGTGGCTACGGAGAGTCCCACTCTTATCCCACCATGGGTGGAAACCATTGGCAAAGAGTAACCTCCATTTTTAGCTCCATTTTCAGTGTCTAAACTTTGATAGGTTGTCAACTGAAAGAATTAGAAAATCTTCACTGCTGATATTTAGACATTATGGAATCTACCTTTTGAACATCTTATAATAAATAGAATATGTCCTTGTTTAGTATATTGGTTTACTTTTATGGTTTGACAGGCTATACCTGTACTTGGCTCCTACCTCATTCAATCATTCATCAATTCAATATTTATTGAGCTCCTACTGTGTCCAATAATATAAAGCATATTATAGAAGTACTACTCTAAATAGTCAAAGTCCTTGCTCTCAAAAGGCATACAGTCAATTACAGGAAACAATTAAATTATACATTTCATAGAATAACAGGAGCACCTAAATCCTGCTTGCCTGTCTAGTTTTCCCTTGGTGTTTTGCCTCATCTTTGATATCATCCTGACTCCACACTGCTACCTAACTGTAGAACCATGTTCTTTCATTTACTCTTTGGGTGTGTTCCTTGCATGGTGTCTGACATTTATTTTTAGTCTTATTATTCTAGGCCCTTGCTTCCTGTTCTGTCTCTACAAGCCACGTCCACCTACAGTCTAGACAAGAACCACTCGAAATTACTTCTAATTCTATGACTTACACATTTGTAAAGGGATGGGGGAGAGCCAGAAGGAGAAGCATATGTCTTATATAAAAGTTAAAGTCTGGATATAGTTCTCTGCTGCAGAAGTCTTAAGGGAGCAAGTTTGCAAAACTATATCCAGTAAAATGAAAAAAATCTTTAAAAGGGTCTAAATAGAAAATTAGAAAATATGTAATTAATAGCATAAAATATCAAGTAAAACTGATTTTAAATGGATGAGAAAATTCCAGCATCAGGAAAGTGTCATCCATCTGTCTATATCAATGGACAATCAAATGACCAGTTGTATGCATTTTGGCTTTCAATTAGCTTTACTCCAAGGGCGTAAAATTTAGCAGATGATTTTCACTATCGCAAATTATTAAAATTTCTGTTCATCACTTCTATAGAGTTATGACATTTTCCTGCTAAATGTGATTTTTTTTCCCCCTCCTCTATATTTTCTCTCTTGGATTTTCTTACTATGTATATTGAAGACAAGAGAATGAAAATGAATCAATGTGAAATCTTATTAGTATTAGCAAATAGTACATGAACAATACTTTATTTATTTACTTGCTTACTTATTTATTTATTGTTAATTGTCACTGGAGGATATATTTCCATTGGTTTTTAGAAAGAGTGGAAGGGAGAGGGAGAAATACAGAGAGAGAAACATCAATGTGAGAGAGATACATCAATCAGTTGTTTCCCTCACATCCACTCACCAGGGTGAGGGATTGAGCCTGCAACTGAGGTCTGTGCCCTTAACAAAATCGAACCCAGGACCCTTCAGTTCATGAGTCGACACTCGATCCACTGAGCAAAACTGGCTAGGACCTGAGCAATACTTTTATTGGTTTAGTTGTCTAACATTAGTTTGGATTCAAAAGAGCCAAGAGATTTCCTTATCCATCCATGTTTAATGGTAACATTTTTGGTAAAATTTAAATAAAGATGCCATTTAAGTAATTTAAACTCAGGATATACAGTGGATTTATTGCTTTACTTCTTATGAAACAGTGCATAAGTAAGCGAAATTGTGCTTTGTTTAATTTTTACAGGAAGAAGAGGAGAAAGAGGAAGAGGAGTTTGACATCAAAAGAGCAAATAACTGCTAATGAAGAGTTGGTTTCTTCAGCTTTTTTTCACTTTTGCATAATATATGTGAAGGAAAAGCACTGGAGATATATATATATATATCTTCCAATTTTAGCCTCTTCTGTAGTTAATATATAAATTTTGAAAGTGGAAACTTCCAGAAGTTAGTAAAACAATGAAGTGTTTTTGTGGCTAGAAGCTAGTATGAACCCAGTTGAAGATCACGAGATCATTTCTCGAATCGGGTCCTCTGACTGCTCATTGCAGCATGGATGTGTAGACCAAGCCAAACAGCAGTGAAAACACATTTGGCTGGAAAAGAAACAAGTTTCCAGATTTCAAAATTAAATCATAATTTTAAAAAATCATCTAATTGTTAGGCATTATTAGTAACATCTGTTTTTATCAAAATATAAATTTGCAAGGAAATAAAAGTGCCCTGTTCTCAGTGTATTGGAAGGGGATGCTGGCAACCAACACTGTTCATTCATCTAAGCCAGCCGTGGGCAAACTATGGCCCGCGGGCGGGATCCGGCCCGTTTGAAATGAATAAAACTAAAAAAAAAAAAGACCGTACCCTTTTATGTAATGATGTTTACTTTGAATTTATATTAGTTCACACAAACACTCCATCCATGCTTTTGTTCCGGCCCTCCGGTCCAGTTTAAGAACCCACTGTGGCCCTCGAGTCAAAAAGTTTGCCCACCCCTGATAACCCCTTGGCTTATCCTGGAGGTATGGCTAGGATAGAAGTTCCATTAACCAGACAACACTTGGTTCAAAACTGTTACCTGAACACATGCGTGCTACTTATTCTTTTAGGCGATAGAAAGGAATTTCAAGAGGATTTTAAGAACACAGAACCGTCCATATTATTTTCTTCTGAACATGTGGATGGGCTCCTACAGAAGAATACTTTTGGATGATTCCTAGCAGCATGCCAGTGTACTTAATTCTTAATGTCATTACAATAATGATAGTAGTTGAAAGAAAATAGTCATTAATCCTTAACTCTCTATCAGCTTGCACCGTATAGCAAGTCATAATATCTCTGGGAGTTAAGCAACTGCTAAAGTAATTTACTAAGAGCTCAAATATTTCGCCCAACCTGCTTCCTAGGAGATAGCCACTGATAAGTATTTGTGAAGAGACAGAGTCTGCCAATGAGAACTCTTTGTGAGCTCTTTATTAAAGATCCAGTTACCATCCCCAATTTTTGGCAAAACAAAACTGATTAGGGTGACGTTTAGAGTTGTAAGCTGACATGTCTTTGGAAACTGTAGAATATATTTATCTGATGGTTATTTGATTTATTTTGATTTTCCTTATATACAGAATTCTGTACTTGGATATTTTCTATTATGCTTGCACATGTGAATAAATCAAGCTAGGTAATTTTATTCCAATCAGTCTACGGGCATGGGTACCAGGTGACCAGCTCACATACGTATTAATTTGAGGAGTGGGGAATTCAGTTAGAAAACACTGCCTGGATGTGAAGAGAACCTTGATAAGACTGTTCTGGCACGTTCCAAAATACGGTAGTATGCCATGGCCAATCAGAGAATATGCTTGGACAGTGGGCTAGAAATACTCAAGGCAGGAAGGCTGCAGAAGGCTCAAAGAAGTAGGATATACTAAAAATGTCTCTTCTGCCTCTCCTGTCAGCACCTCATCCCACACTTCTTCTCTTTAATCATTTCCCCTCCTCACCAAGGCTGGCTGCTAGGAATGACGCTGGTTTCTTGGCAACCACACAGTCTGCTCTATCCTGCAGTCATGATATCCTATATGTTTTCCCTGTGCCAAAAGCCTTTTGCCCCACAGCTCTCTGCTGTAGCTTCCACTAAATAATGATTTCCAGTTTTCCCATGTGCTTTGGGAAGGTGAGAGGTATCTTTAAATAAACATATGTATTTGCACTGTTCAATGCTGATTATTGTTTACTCCTGTCGTCAGAAACTCCTGAACTATTTTTTTATCCTAGTAGTTTATCATTGTAAACTACTTTTTCTAATTTCCCTTCTTGGTTTTTATTTCCTCGTTCAATCCCCTAAGTCTTCTTAATTTCCTGGATAACATTTTATTTTCTGTCTCCTCTTCATGCATCATTTTGACCTCTTATCACCTCAGTGGGGTAGTGGAGAGGACTGAGAATCTGGATGCTAAGGATCAATTGGCTCAATCTGTGTTACCGGCAAGTGACCTTGAGCAGTTACTTCACTTCTCTTTCACTCAGACTCCTCATTTGTGCAATGAGAGTCAGACCAGATGATCTCTAAAGAAATCTTTATCCTAAAACTTCCATAAGTCTCTTCCTGTTCCTCTTGTTCCTCATGTAACTCAGTTTTTAATGCTCATTTTGCGGCAATTCCATCCTCTAAATCTTTCCCTTGCAATACTGAATAATTTAATTAGCCTGAAATTAATTCAATTCAGATTTTATCTCTTTAAAAGAGTTCTTGAGGGAATGGAATGTGGCCTACCATGTGACTTATCCAAGGATGGATTCCATCAGAGTTTGTTCTATATCTTTGAATAAACTCCTAGAAGGCCTTCTATTGACAGTCAGGACAACTTCAAAATTTCCTTAGCAATTGTCATCAGCTCTTTATGTAACCTAGGTATCCTTTGATGGAACTGTAGAAATGCAATTTAGTACAGACTGCAGTCTATGAAGGAAGCAGTCACCAGAAGGGAATAAACTTCTATAAGCAAAGTGTCTACATGAAGAAACAAAAGTTATAAATGCCTTTGTCAACCTCATCAAAGAAAACCATCACATTTATCTTTACAAACACAAGGAAACTCCAAAATTAGAAGTCAACCTGTGAATAGACATATATACTTGCACAAGGGTGAAGAATGATGAGTATGGGAGAACAATGTTTGTCAAGTTAGTTTGTGATGACAAGATTAGGCCACGGGGATATCATTTGTAATATTTGCTAAAGATGAAAGTTAGAAATCTTACCAATTTCTCCTTTCTCTTCATTTTAAATAATTTAGGAGCATTATAGGCAAAGCTTTCTGAGATTTACTTGTTATTATTTTGGAAAAAGAAATGTTTGACTAATAATTATTTAGAACCAACCAAACTCACTAATCAAGACTTCCTATAATAGCAATAATTTCTGTTTTTAGAAAAAAAAATATAGTAAGACATTAAATAACATACATTTCTTCTTAAAATGTAAATAATGTAAAGTTCACTTTAAAATGTAGACAAAAGTTGTATATAATATTACTTTATTCCTGCATCAATAAAGTAATATTATATACAACTTTCATTAAAAACTTAAACTGAAAAAAAAAAATGTAGACAAAAGTGCTGTTTTGAACTCAAAAAACCTTCACTACTTTATTACTTATAGCATAAATATAAACACTTTGGGCATATTTCTTTAATACTCTAACCACAAGGAGACAATAAATATATGTAATACTTCAGAAAACAGCAATAAGAGGAGGATGAATTAGGGGGAACAGAATGTCACATAGTTCAACTTTCAATGCCATTAATATAGAGTGTGCATTTACTCACATGACACGAACCAGTCCTGAGAGCTTCCTTTGACATTAAATTAGAGATTTTAAAGGCTGCTGTGGATAAAGGTGACAATAAATAAAGAGACAGTGGTAATAACGTGAATAAAAATGTGTTTGAATTTACCATTACATTGATGGATGGATTGTGTTTTTGCTGGGGTCATTCATAACACTATTTCTGTCCAAATAGTATAGGAAAACAATTCTACAGCTGTGTACTAGTGGTTCTTAAATTTTAGCACACATTAGTAGCTCCTGAAGGCTCATTAAAATACAGAATGTCGGGCCCTACCCCCAGAGTATTTAATTCAGTAGCTGATGCTCCTTATCTAGAGGCCCCACTTTGAGAATTATTATTATGTATGATACCCAAAAGTCACCTACTTCATCCCCCTGTCCCTGCATAGAAAGTGGTGAACAAACTATGAACCATGGAGCCATGACTATCAGGCCCCAATTATATTCAATGTCATTAATAATCTAATTTTAAAAGCAGCTCAAATAAAGTAGAGACAATAAGTGATAGGCCAGGAAGCCTCATGAGTAATATGAAAAGCTACCTTAAAATTCTTAATTCCTGGTCACAAAAACAGGTAACAGACTACAAATAGACATCTTCCATTTGGAATGATAATGTTCACTCACAGGGACCCTTCAAGGAAACTATTACTATTGGTGTTAGGTGGGTGTTACAGCTTTTCCAGCATTGCAGAAAGGAGACTTACATCCAAGAGAGATGAAGGCTAAGATCAGGAAGGACACGGGGGAGTCGTGGATAGGGTTCCGTGCAACTTTATTTTATTCATCTGTGACTCCAATACTTGGTACTTGGCACAAAACAGGCATTCTTTAAAAGTTGTGTAGAGTGAAGTGAGGTAGCTTTTGCCATTGACTTTGCTCTTTATTATAAATCCTCATCTGAGGATATGTTTTTATTGGTTTTTGAGATAGAGGAAGGAAAGGAGAGAGAGGGAGGATGAAGAGGCAGAGAGAGAGAGAGAGAGAGAGAGAGAGAGAGAGAGAGAGAGAGAGAGAGAGAGAGAGAGAGATTGCTTTGTTGCCTTCCATATGTGCCCTGACCTGGATCGAACATGAAACCTTTTGCTATAAGGGATGTCACTCCAATTAACTGAGTCACCTGGTGGCCAGGACACATTTGTTCTTTTTTTATTTGTTTTTTGTTTTGTTAATCCTCACCTGAGGATATTTTTCCATTAATTTTTTTAAATAGAGAGAGAGGAAGGGACAGGGAGGGGGGGGGGAGAGAGAGAGAGAGAGAGAGAGAGAGAGAGAGAGAGAGAGAGAGAAGTATCAAAGTGAGAGGGACACATTGATTAGTTGTCTCACACATGGGGATCAAACCTGCAACTGAGGTACCTGCCCATGACCAGAATCAAAGCCAGGACCCTTCAGTCCATGGGCCGATGCTCTATCCACTGAACCAAACCATCTAGAGCCCTTTGGTCTTTTTTAAACTGTTGTATGATGTTAGGAAAATCACATTACATGAGTCAGTTTTTCTCATTTATAAACATGGCTGGGAGGAACATCTCCATTGCAAGATATTTCGAGAATGATTGAGATAATAAATGTATCTGTACTAAAAAATGCATTATGAGTCTAAGAGATGTTTTTGTGTTGACCTTTTCAAATACTCCAAAATATAAATATTTCAGTAGCTTAAACAATGCCAAATTTCTCATTGATATTATTCTATTCAGTAAAACAACCCTTCTACATTGTTATACTAACATCCACCCCCAGCTCCTTCTATACATGAGACTCAAAGGTATTTTCATTTTTAAAATGATTTGTAAACATTATTCATTTTTTCTGTATCAAGTGAAGACTAGGACAACAGAGTATCTCTTACTTTATTCTTTTTTAAAAAATATATTTTACTGATTTTTTGCAGAGAGGAAGGGAGAGGGATAGAGAGGTAGAAACATCGATGAGAGAGAAACATCGATCAGCTGCCTCCTGCACACCCTCTACTGGGGATGTGTCTGCAAACAAGTTACATGCCCTTGACCACAATTGAACCCGGGACCCTTGAGTCCGCAAGCCGACACTCTATCCACTGAGCCAAACCGGTTAGGGCTCCCACTTTATTCTTACTTGACCTTTCTGTCACATTGATATAATTAATTATTAACTACTTGAAATTCCTCTCGATTTTAACATTTCCTTTCTGAGTTTACTCCTATCTCTCTGACTACTATTTCGTGGTTCCTCTACTAGTTTCTCTTCTACAACCCATCCTTTAAGCAAAGTTTTTATACTTAGCTTTGATTCTCATGCTCTCCAGGGGTGGGCAAACTTTTTGACTGGAGGGCCACAATGGGTTCTTAAACTGGACCGGAGGGCCGGAACAAAAGCATGGATGGAGTGTTTGTGTGAACTAATATAAATTCAAAGTAAACATCATTACATAAACGGGTACGGTCTTTTTTTTTTTTTTTTTTTTACTTTTATTCATTTCAAACAGGTCGGATCCGGCCCGCGGGCTGTAGTTTGCCCACGGCTGTGTCTATACTATACTTGGCAATCTTATCCCATCTGTTATGGACTGAATATGTGTGTCCCCCAAATTAAAATGTTGGAGACTTAACCCCGGGGTGTGGCTATATGTGGAGAGGGCCAATCTAAGGTAATAATAAGGTTAAATGTGTTCATAAGAGTGGGACACTGATCTGATAGAATTAGTGTCCTTATAAGAAAAGACACCAGAGAGAGAGAGTGATCTCTCTGGTATACACTCAGATGATGGGCCATATGAGGACATAGTACATCTATAAGCCAGGAACAGAGCCCTTGACAGAAATGGAATTTTCCAGCATGTTCATCTTGGACCTCCCAGCCTCCAGAACTGTGAGAAAATAAATTCCTGCTGTTTTAAGGGATTTAATCTGGGGTATTGTGTTACTGTGTTATGGCAGCCTGCGCAGCCTAATGCACCATCCTATGGCTCTAACTCCCACACCTAGGTGGTGGACCACAAACTCAGGCCTCTGGTGTAGGCTCCAGTTATTCAGCTATCTCTTTACAAGTCTTGAATGACCAACAGGCAGGTTATACTCAACATATCCAAACATAGTACATTTTCTCTCCCCTCACACCTGCCCTTCTAAATGTGTTACTTATATATGTGACTTACTCATCATCATTCATTCTGTCAGTTAAACAAGAAAGTTGGGAATTATTCTTTTTTTATAGATATGATGTCTGCCCTTTTTCTAAAATCCTTGAGGGCAAAAGCTGTTTTTGGACCTATTTACTTCTAGAATGAGGTTCAATACCTGGCAGTTCATAGGCACTTAAATAAGTAAATAAATGATTAGGTACACTCTGCCACTTTGTCCACTATCACCTTATGCCGTTGAGCCAGCCAGACGGACTCACTTGCCAGGTTCTGTTGGCCAATGGAAGCAAATTATATATCTTACTAGTGACCAAGGATCCTCCTCTACTTAGCTCACTCCAGAAACAGTGAATCCCCCCAATCGTGTGACTTGAACTTTTATAACTAGTTTTTGGTTTTGTGTTTCCCTTTGGGCCTGCCAATGCCTTTTTTTGGTCTTGATTTCTCTAGCTTAATTTACACTCTCTAAGGACTCTACCTTTTCTGTTTTTGGCCTTGTGTGGAAATTCTTTCACTCTAAGTTCTGGTCAGGAGACCCTAGCCAGTATCCTAGCCAAGATCACTCCCATTCTCTTTGAGATGGGGGGTAGGTAGGCTTATGTACATTTTTAAATAATAATAGCAGTGGTAGTTATTTATTGAGTATTTACTATGGGCTGGATTTGCCAGTAGTGCTAAGCATTTTACATTGAGCACCTTATTCATTTTTCACATTAATTCTATGAAGGAGAAAGTTATTATTTCCATTTTTGTCCATGAGGAAACTAAAGTTTAGGAAAATTATCTAAGTTTTTCAAAGTTATACAGCTAGTAAATAACAGAACACAAATTGGAATCAAGTCAAATATTACGCACTATGCTTTAAAACACAACTAAATGAGATTTTCCCATTGCCAATTTAGTAGCTCAAATTTGGGTATAAGACATGTAGTGTAAACCTAGCTCAGAGTTTATCCTATCGGTGCTGTGTAAGCTACCTGTATAATGGAGTCCATAGGTTGAATGCTCAACTGTTCTGCATTGGTCATTATAACAGACACATGAGTTAAGAGTAGAAGCAAAAAGAATCTTTGTGGAATTCATGTGGAATACAATGTTTATTCCTTCAGAGAAATAGGATTAGAAGAGACTGTTTCTGTCACATGTCAGAAGTGATTTAACAAACTTAATCACCCTTGGGCAAGGATAGTGCTTCCATTAATGTTTTTCAAGAGGAATGTCATGGGCTGAGTCTTCTATCCTAAGTGCAGCTGTGGAGCATATAAAATAATTTTCTTGCCATAAAAAGCACTGGTTTGTAATTGCAAATTTAATGGATTAACCAAATGCCACACATGGACTCTTAAGGAGTCCATTTAAAATAATAACCTATTTAGGAATACTCACTTAAAGTGTATCCTCTCTAAGCTGCTCCTGGAGGCAGGATGCTTAAATTAGTTTAACAGGAGGGTTGTAAAAAGAAAAATTTACAAACTGCTAGTTTAATCACTTCATTTTATAGTTGGCTGTTCTTGCAAATGCATCAATGGTATTTTGTTACTTTTGTTCTTTACCCTAATGTATTTAATAAGAGGAAATGAAATTATGTCTTAAATGGGTGCTCATTTTTCTTTGATCAAACATGGTAGGATTGTGTAGACTGGCTTCTCTGAAGGTAAGAGAATGACCTCAAAGGAAGTCAAAGGAATACTAGGGCGTGATATGGGAAAGTTAATTTAGTGGCCCCTAACAAAAATATTTTCCTTCTTATGTTTGATGCCCAACTGTCATCTTGCCTTTATTCTGTTAATGAGTCCTTTTCCTTTGCTCCTCTCTGTAGTCACCTATCTACCATCTTATTAGCAAATTTAAAAATATTACATTAACAATGAGTTGCTTTGTGCATATATATGTTATTCAGTAAAGATCTTACAGAAACTTACAAACTAAATTATAACACATAAATGGGGATTTTAAATTTACCTTATGCACTTTTATTTACCTGAAATCTTATATTATGGGCATATAGTCAATTAAACATATGCCTGTCTCCATGTAGCAGTCTTTCTATAAGGTGTATGCAAAATGATAAGGCAAAATGGCTGATAGAAGCTATTCAAACACACAAACGCTATTTTGTATTAAAAAGTAAACATAAATTTAAAACCAATTAAATTATTTTTAAGCATTTTTATCAAATAAAAGATTATTTAAAGATCCTTTAATTGCCAGAAGTTACTGTAGGACTTCTTGGCTTGGAATACATGAACCCTCCCATCTTCATTCCAAAGAGTCTGGGAACTTTGATGGGAAAAAGTATACAGCTGTTATTTATCATTATCTTAAATTATTAAAATTGAAAAGAAACTATAGCAGCATTAGCAGTTTCTATTGTTTTGTCACCTATAGAAATCATAAATATTTTCATATCACATTACAGTTCTGGCAAATATATTGAAATATTTTCAAACACTTATTATTTTGTAATTATGGTAGTTATTAAATGCACAACTTGGTCTTAATCCTATACAATAAAGAGGGAATATGCTAATTTGTCCGTTATGGTGTCGGAGTCACAACCAGTCAACAGGTTGCGCGCGAGCCCGCGCGCGCACCCACACACACACACACACACACACACACACACACACACACACACACACATGAGCTGGGGGGCGGGGGCGGGGGCAGGGACTTATGCCCCCAGCGGAGGCACACCCAGGCCTGCCCAGTGCTAACAGCATCCCACCCAGCGCTGAGGTGAACCTGCCTGCCTTGTCCCTGGCCAGGAACGTGACCTTACCTACCGTGTCCCTGACCTGGGACGTGACCCTGCCTGCCCATGTCCCTGACCTGGGATGTGACCCTGCCTGCCTGTGTCCCCACCCAATGCTGAGGTGAAGCTGCCTTTCAGACTATAACTTCAGCCATCAAAGATCAAACTGTACACCCCAAATGCTTTTTCTTGGATGGTCCAGGTTGTAGTGGAAAAACATATCTTTATAAAATTTTAATACATTATATTAGAGGTCATGGTGGTACTGTTTTACCCACAGTGTCTACAGGAATTGCTGCAAATTTACCTCTTGGTGGAAGCACCTTTCATTCCCAATATAAATTATCAATTCCATTAAATGAAACTTCAATTTTTAGACTCAATATAAAGAGTGAAGTTGTTAAATCCATTAAAAAGACCAAACTTCTCATTATTGATGAATGCATCCTGGCTTCCAGTCATGCTATAAATGCAATAGACAGATCACTAAGAGAAATTATGAATCTGAATGTTGCATCTGGTGGGAAAGTTCTTCTTGGAGGGGGTTTTCAACAATGTCTCAGTATTGTACCGCATGCTATGCTATTGGCCATAGTACAAACAAGCTTAAAGCACTATAGTGTTTGGGGATGTTTCAGAAAGTTGTCTCTTAAAACAAATATGTGGTCAGAGGATTCTGCTTATAGTGGATGGTTAGTAAAACTTGGAGATGGCAAACTTGATAGATGTTTTCATTTAGGAACAGATATTATTGAAATCCCCAGTGAAATGATTTCTAATGGATTATTGAAGCTACCTTTGGAAATACTATATCTATAGATAATATTAAAAATATATCTAAACGTGCAATTCTTTGTCCAAAAAATGAGCATGTTCAAAAATTAAGTGAAGAAATTTTGGATATACTCGATGGCATTTTCACACATATTTGAGTGATGATTCCATTGATTCAACAGATGATACTGAAAGGAAAATTTTCCTATCGAATTTCTTAATAGTATTACTCCTTCGGGAATGCCGTGTCATAAATTAAAATTGAAAGTGGGTGCAATCATCACGCTACTGAGAAATCTTAATAGTAAATGGGGTCTTTTTAATGGTACCAGATTTATTATCCAAAGATTATGACCTAACATTATCGAAGCTGAACTATTAACAGGGTCTGCAGAGGGAGAGGTTGTTCTGATTCCAAGAATTGATTTGTCCCCATCTGACACTGCCCTCCCTTTTAAATTAATTCAACGACAGTTTCCCAGGATGCCAGCATTTGCGATGACTATTAATAAATCACAAGGTCAAACTCTAGACAGAGTAGGAATATTCCTACCTGAACCCGTTATCACACATGGTCAGTTATATGTTGCTTTCTCTAAAGTTTGAAGAGCATGTGATGTTACAGTTAATGTTCTAAATAGTTCATCACAAGGGAAATTAGTCAAGCACTCTGAAAGTGTTTTCATTCTTAATGTGGTGTACAGGGAGATATTAGAATAAGTTTAATCACTTTATCAGTCATTGTTTGCATCACTGTTGTTTTTATATCATGTTTTGTTGTTTTCATATAATGTTTTTGTTGTTTTTATATCATGCCTCTGTTGTTGTTATACCATTTTATTTCTGTTTATTTATTAATAAATGTATATATTATTTTCATATACATTTTACTATTTTCCTTTCATCTGTGACACTTCTATTACAGAGAAAGGGAAAATAGCAATGTTAAAATATTTCCTCTAATTGATTCCCTTTTAATGTGCACAAATTTTGTAAACCAGGCCACTAGTTATTAATAAGAAGCACATATATTACAATTAGTATGAACCATATGAAATTTCAATATTTGTATATTTTTTACCTAAAAATGACAGTTTTGCATGATTCAGCCTAATCCTATCTAATAAAGAGGGAGCATGCTAATTGACCCTCATGCTGTCACAAAGATGGCAGTGCCCACAGCCACAAGATGACCGGTAGGGGAGGGCAGTTGTGGGACATCAGGCTAGCAGGGTAGGGCAGTTAAGGGTGACCAGGCCAGCAGGGGAGGGCAGTTGGGGGCAACCAGGCCTGCAGGGGAGGGCAATTGGGGGGGACCAGGCCTACAGGGGAGGGCAGATAGGGGTGACCAAGCCAACAGGGGAGGGCAGTTGGGGGCGACCGGGCCCACAGCAGAGGGCAGTTGGGGGCAATTGGGCTGGCAGGGAAGCAGTTAGGTGTCAATTAGGCTGGCTGGGGAGTGGTTAGGGGGTGATCAGGCAGGCAGACAGGCGAGTGGTTGGGAGTCAGCAGTCCCAGATTGTGAGAGGGATCGAGCCTAAACCAGCAGTCGGACATCCCCCCCGAGGTGTCCCAGATTGGAGAGGGTGCAGGCTGGGCTGAGGAACACCCCCCCCCCGTGCACGAATTTTGTGCACTGGGCCTCTAGTATAGTATAATTTTGTTTTTAAGGAACCTTTTGATAACTATATTTCAGTAGAATTTTTTATTTTATATGTTTTCTTTTATGCTTTAAAACCATTTTTCTGAAAAGTGTTTCATAGGCATGTTAGACTGCTGAAAGGGTCTCTGGTACAAAAGTTAATGAATACCAGAGGTTAAAGTTTCGGCTCTTGATTCACATAGACATTAATTTGATTCCCAATTTTATCACTAAATCGTTGTGTGACTTTGAGTAGTTTCTCTATGCCTCAGTTTCCTCAGGTGAGGCAAATGGTGACTATACAGTGATTTCCTCATAGAACTAAGGGAGATACTGCATGTGAATTGGGATAATAGTCAATAAACCTGTTACTACTCCTCCTCCTCCTACTTCTATCAATCATATTCATTGATTTTCTTCTTGTTTTAAAAGCTCAGTAAAGGTGTTGCATGTGTTTTGTGAGGGTGCCTGTGTGTGCGCGTATGTATGTGTACTTAAATGTCATTGTTATGAGTTGAATTGTGTTCCTCAAAGAAATATATTGAAGTTCTACTCCCCAGTATTTCAGAATGTGACCTTACTTGAAAATGGAGTCTTCACAGAGATAATCAGATTAAAATGAGGTCATTAGTGTAGGCCTTCATCCAACACAACTGGTGTCCTTTATCAGAACAGGTACTGGGAAATGTGAACACAGAGACAGATATGCACAAAGGAAAGAGACTGTGAAGAGACACACGAGGAACACCATGTGAAGACCAAGGACTGGAGTGACGCATCTACAAGCCAAAGATTGCAGGCAAACACTGGAAGACATGAAGAGGCAAGAAAGGATTCTCTGACAGGTTTCAGAGGGAGCATGATCCTGCCCACACCTTGATTTCAGACTTCTAGCTTTCAGAACTGAGACAATAAATTCCTATTGTTTTAAGTTACCCAGCCTGTGATACACTTTGTTAAAGCAGCCCTAGGAAACCAGTAAAATAGCGCTTTAAATTTTTCTACTTTTGTGTATATCCTAGTATACCTTTTTTAACCCAATGCAACTTCGTGTGTGTGTGTGTGTGTGTGTGTGTGTACTCATTTCTTTATTTGTATATGGATCCTTAAGGCTCATTTTAAATTTCCTAACATTAAGTAAAATTAACATTTAAAAATAGCTCATAAACAACCATGATTTTCAGAATCATTGAAGTGTAATAGGAACTGAATTATACTAATAAATAACCCTTAAAAGGGAACATATACCAATGATATATTATTCTGTAACAGTGGAGAATTATAACCCATCAAACCAATCTTTTGACAGCGTTTTTGTAAATGCTGACTCTGACTAGTATGTAGCTTATAGATAATAGCATGTTTTGTATAAGAATCCTAAGAACTGCCTGGTTGATGTGGCTCAGTGGCTAAGTATGGACTTATGGACCAGGAGGTCACAGTTCGATTCCCAGTCAGGGCACATACCTGGGTTGCAGGCTCAGTCCCCAGTGGGGAACAGACAGTAGGCAGCCAACCAATGATTGCCTTTCATCATTGATGTTTCTATCTCTCTCTCCCTCTCCCTTCTTCTCTGAAATCAATACAAATATATTTTTTAAAAAAAGAATCCTAGGAAATAACTGCAAAAGATACAGACTCTGACCTTCAGTCATCCCAATTTGGGGAGATTAGCTGACCTTCAACCGTAAAACCAGGATAGTATAAAATCAGGATGATGCACACCAAAGAATCACTTGACTAGTTTTGAGGTCCTTATCAGAATGCACTCTGCTGGCCTGCACAGAGAGAACTTTACAACCCCTCTCCGTGATTTCTTCGTTCTGCTTTCCCTCTTCCTCTTTATAAAACTCTCTGCCTGCACTGCGATGTCGAGATGGGCTTTTTGATAACAGTCCCCCATATTCTAAGGTGACTCATACTTGAATAAATCTCTACTTTTCATCTGTCTCAAGGCTTTGGCTTTCATGGTTATGGGCAGCCGAACCCTGGTTTCAGTTACCATTCCTCATTGTTAGATCAACACACTAGCACTCATTTGTCATAAAACACTGCCCATGTTAAATGAGGACAATCATCATTTTAAATGAAGGTACAAAGTGCCATTTAAAGGCCTTGCCTAAAAAATAAGCTTAATTTCTCTCAGTTGTAAAGGAGTAGCACTGTGGTAAAATCGGTGTTTCACCTCCCAGAGGGTTGTATTCTCTGTGCTAGTCTAAAAGTCGGAAGAAATTGTGGGAATTACTTGTCACCTGTCGTGCTCCTTAAACAAAAGCACCAGAACATAAAAAGAAAAACTTAAAACAATTCTTCAATGTAAGCTTTGAAGAAAACAATCACATGCACTGATATCTAAGATTTGCATTCATATGAAGAAATATATCTTATAGTCTCCTGAAATGTGAACATAATTACCAAGTTAATGCACAGTCAACTGTTAATACATGATGATGTTAGCTGCAGGTGAGGGAAAAGCTTGTGCTGCCTGGGGCAGGATTTGAGTGCCCTTGAGTTTAGCGAGAAAAAAGTAGGCTATTCAAAACATTATTTCTTTTATATAGTACTGTGTACAGTGAGAGAATGGTTACATTTTTTCTTTTGCTTGGGATATAATGCTTTTCCTCTGAGCTCCTTTTGATGTTGTTTGAATGTAAATGAAGACATATACAACACATTAAAAATTACATAATAGCACTTATATTGATATTTTTCATCCAATTTCAGTGCTAATAAGATCCCTCTCACTGATGCTATGTGCTCTTGCCTTAGAGAGACATCCATAAAGAAATAAAGGACATAAACTGCTGACAAAAAAAATTAGTGGTTTCAATCTTCAGTCGCTTAAGAAGCTACAATATTTTAAAAATCTTGGCATAGTGATAACTTCAAACTACTACCTTAAAAATTCTGTGGACTTCTGCTTACATCCAGGAACGATTAAATTCTAAAGGAATTGCCCCCTTGCCCTAAACAATAACAAATCTGAGGGGGGAAAATAAGAAGTAATTGTTTTCAGACATGGATTCTAAACAGCATGGGGATGTGATTCCTGAGAGAAAGGAAAGCTGAACCCAGTGACTGCTGGACTCAGTTGTCTCAGGCAGTTTTGGGGGCACGGGTAGAAGAGGCCACCCAAACAGCCTGTGATCTTGCTGCGTTGAAGAGGCAGAGATGAGAGTAGAGGAAAGCTTAGGCAGCTCAATGTGTGGTTGAGTTCAGCCAAGAGAGCTGCACAGAGAGGAGAGTCTGGAGATGGGGCGAGAATGTCTCTCCCAGTCCTGGGTTGACGGAGACTCTGCACATAGACAAGGTGGAACTCCTGGAGGAAAGAACCACCAGAGGGTGAAGGTCAAAGGTTTCCCTAAGCCACCCAGAGCACAGCATAGTTTGCGTTCCTAAATGCTAGAGGGAGAAAGATTTCAAAATACAGGGATGTGGACTAGAGTCTTCAGAAGGCCTCACCTTAGTAGTGGGGTTCACATATCCCCAGAGTAAAGGCTGCTCTGAACCTTTACTCTCAAAGCTTAAAAAGAAGCCTTAAGGGTCAACATAATTCCGAGTAACTTAGATGTGCAGGATAAGAGATATTCCTCTCCGCCGCCCCGTTCGCCTGCTCAGTTTTCCTATCCTATATCAAAATTCACTCAAAAATGTAAAATTCACACCTGCATCTAATAAAGAAGTACTAAGTTTACAAAGAAACAGAAAAATATCACTCCACTAGTGAGAAACAAAATCAATGTCAATAGACAAATAACAGAGGTTATGAAATTATCAAATTTAAACAGCAGTTGTAAATACCATAAATATTAACATTGCCTTCGTTATGTGGTCACCCAGGCAACCTTAATTTAAAACTGCCATATTCATCCCCTCCAACCCATTACCCTGCCTAGTTCCCCTATCCTACTTCAGCTGCTCTTCATAGCCCTTCATCTCCTAACACTATATGTAAAACTATTTTTTACTTACTAGATTTAAAATCTATTAAATTTATTTATTTAATCCATCCATCCAACCATCCACCCACCATATACCTACCATCTGTTTCTTCCTCTAAAATGTAAGCTCTGTGGTAGCTGGAACCTTCATATTTTTTCCAATAAAGATATCTGTATTTCTATAAGTTTTTTTAAAATATGTTTTTATTGATTTTTTAGAGCGAGTGGAAGGGAGAGGTAGAGAGAAATAGAAATATCAATGAGGAGAAACATTGATTGGCTGCCTCCTGCACACCCCCTACTGGTGATCAAGCCCACAACCTGGGCATGTACCTTGACCAGGAATCAAACCAAGACCCTCTCTCTAGAAATTAAGTCTAGGATAAACTCTAAGGCTACAAGCTCCAGGCTTCTCTAGATTATTTCCAGGTATGGGTGAGGGCATCTCTAAAATATTGCTGCCAGTCCACATATCTTGAATCTGCTCATTTTACAATGAGAGCTCATTCAAATTTCCATTTACAAGCTACTCATTTACCAATGGAAAGCCATTTTACACATTCACTAGTCTAATGATCAAATCATTTCTAGTGACAGCCTCTGGTGGGTAGGTTTTCTGATTAGAATTCTAGCTGACTGTGGCTAAGGTCTGATTAGAGTAAGTGACCACACAAAGAACATAATTAAACTAACACACACGTCTCATTTTATGCTGAAATATTTTAAAGTACTATAGATAACATATTAAAAACCAACAGATGAGTGTCTAAAGTGAATAAAAGAACTAGAGATATGAGCATATTACTTAGAAAGTTGAATGTAAATATCATAAAAAGGAGCTGAAAGAGTTGGAAGTGATTAGCCCTTGAGACTGAGGGGTGGTTTTGTGTGGAGAGGGCATTCATTTTAAGCCGTGGTATTCATTTTAAGCCTTTTGGTACCATTTACATAATTTTAAAGCCATACACATGCATTACTTTGCTAAGTGTAAAATTAACTCGAGTAAGATAAAAGGTGAGAAATAACAGCCGGGATAGCAATCCTTTCCTGGGCAACTGGGAGGAGCTTCTGCTCCCCTAAGTGGGAGGAAGGGATAAAAGCTTCTAGTCTCCCTTGTTTCAGAGAAACACTGAGTTATTCCTGGGAGCCACTGATGTATGCAGGCACTTTTGCTGTTCTCCTTTGAATGGAAGATAAAAGACAGACAAGATGGTAATAATAAAATTAAAATGGCACACTAAATGGAATATAGATGAAGTACTGAAAGGAATATGCTGTGCTTCAAAGCAACAAAACTGCACAAAGGGTTCAAGACCTTGATTTGAATTAAAATGAATAAAAGTAGTTAGAAAACTTTCTGCATTATACATGACCAGGTTGAGTGAGGATCTTTATAAGAACTCCAGGGACAGGATTCAATTGAATCCAGGGCAACCCACAGTTACAGAACACACATTCTGCATTAGGCATTGTGCTAGCTGCTGCGAGAGCACAGTGATGAATAAGACAGCCCTTGTTGTGAAAATATTCATATCTGATGGGGAAAAACAAACTCAAGGCAGTCTGTTCATGGATATTATCCAAGATGTAGAGTACCACTGAAGTTCTCTAAACATGGCTGTTTATGTATGTGGCTTCTTACAGGTCGTTTCCTCTGCTAAGAAGGAGCAAATTCACTTTTATTACTATTTTTTAATATATTTTTATTGATTTCAGAGAGAGAGGGAGAGAGAGACAGAAACATCAAAGATGAGAGAGAATCATTGATCGGCTGCCTCCTGCATGCCCCTACCGGGGATTAAGCCCGCAACCCAGGCACATGCCCTGACCAGGAATCCAACGGTGACTTCCTGGTTCATAGGTCAACGTTCAACCACTGAGCCACTGTGGCCAGGCCTAACTCACTGTTAGAAGAGCTAACTTCCACTTACCTAAGTTCTTCAAGGCTTCATTCAAATTTTGCCCAGACTGTGAAGCTTTGCAGGACTCCCCTCACTGATTTAGAACCTCCCTTCTCTCCCTCAGCCCTTGTCATGTCCTATTTCCATCGTTACACTTATCCAACTAAGCTTAACGTTATCTTTCTAGACTATCTTATCCAAAAAGATTGCACATTTTTTTTTGAGGATAAAGATCAGTAGTACTTACCATTATTTAATAACAACATAATGCTAGGTACATAGGTGCTTGGTTAACATTTGCTGAGTCATTATGAGAAATCTATTCTGGGGATATGGATAAAGACATCTGGTCTACACCTACATTGAAATTTGCAGTATAAATGGAAAGGCATTTACAGGCAGGTAAAGCAAGTGTAAAACACATTTTGGAGAAAGAGAAAGTTCAAAGATGGAATGTTTGAAATGCTGTGTGGTATTCAGAAGATTGCCCTTAATTCAGAGTGCCTGAAAAGGGGAAATATTGGAAATTCAATTGAGAAAATAGTTGGGGGTCATGTCACAAAAAGCCTTCTGTTACAATTATATGGGCTTCATCCTGTAGGTCATGGGTTTACGCAGCAAAGTAGCAAGATGTGTACCTTTTTTTCAGAAATGAGTTTACTATTTCTTTTTTTGTGCACACTCATTGTGTAATTTCAAAACTACATAGAAAAATATAAAGAAAAAATTATAAGGCCCAGCGGGTGTGGCTCAGTGGTTGAGTGCCTACCCATGAACCAGGAGGTCCCAGTCAGGGCACATGCCTGGGTTGTGGGTTCGATCCCCAGTAGGGGGCTTGCAGGAGGCACCTGCTCAATTGTTCTCTCTCATTATTGATGTTTCTATATCTCTCTCCCTTTCCCTTAATCTCTCTGAAATCAATAAAAACATATTTTTAAAAAAGAAGGAAATAAAAAAGTCAGAAGGAAGTATAAGGAAGTTTTAAAATGTTCATTATCTTGACATACCACCATTAAAATTTTGGTACCATCTTTTCATGCGTCTCTTTATACATACCCACACATTTTATGCAACACACATTATATGTAAACTAAATCATAATAAATTTTTTTTTAATATTTTTTATTGATTAAGATATTACATATGTGTACCCTCTACCCCCCCCTCTCCCCGCTCACCCCCTCACCCCCCCGTTGTCCGTGTCCATTGGTTAGGCCTATATGCTTGCATATAAGTCCTTTGGTTGATCTTTCCCCCTTGCCCCCACCCTCCCCTACCTTCCCTCCAAGGCCCGACAGTCCAATCAATGCCTCTCCGTCTCTGGATCAGTCCTTGTTCATCAGTTTATGTTGTTCATTATATTCCACAAATAAGTGAGATCTTGTGGTATTTATCCGCTCTCCAGTTCCATCCATGCTGTGGCAAATGGTAAGAGTTCCTTTTTCTTCTTCCTCTTCTTAAAGAATACCTTTCAGCATTTCATATAATGCTGGTTTGGTGGTGATGAACTCCTTTAGCTTTTTCTTATCCGTGAAGCTCTTTATCTGACCTTCCATTCTGAATGATAGCTTTGCTGGATAAAGTAATCTTGGTTGCAGGTTCTTGCTATTCATCTCTTTGAATATTTCTTGCCACTCTCTTCTGGCCTTCATGGTTTCTGTTGAGAAATCAGCTGACAGTCGGATGGGTACTCCCTTGTAGGTAACTGACTGTCTTTCTCTTGCTGCTTTTAAGATTCTCTCTTTATCTTTTGCTCTTGGCATTTTAATTATGATGTGTCTTGGTGTGGTCCTCTTTGGATTCCTTTTGTTTGGGGTTCTCTGCGCTTCCTGGACTTGTAAGTCCATTTCTTTCACCAGGTGGGGGAAGTTTTCTGTCATTATTTCTTCAAAAAGGTTTTCAATATCTTGCCCTCTCTCTCCTTCTGGTACCCCTATAATTCTGATGTTGGTACGCTTGAAGTTGTCCCAGAGGTTCCTTACACTATCTTCATATTTTTTGAATCTCTTTTCTTTTTTCTTTTTCGGTTGGGTATTTTTTGTTTCTTTGCATTTCAAATCTTTGACTTGATTCTTGGGATCCTCTTGTCTGCTGTTGGAGCTCTGTAAAGTATTCTTTATTTCAGTCAGTGTATGCATAATTTCTAATTGGTCCTTTTTCATGACCTCCATGGTCTCACCATACTCCTTGAGGGATTCATTAAATTTATCGGCGGTTTCCATAAAATTCTTGACAAACCTTATAAACGTGGCCTTGAACTCTATATCCAGTCGTCTGGCCTCCTCCGTTTCTGCCAATTGTGACCTGTTTCTTTGTCTCCGCATTTTGGCTGCTTCCCTGTGTTGATAGAGTGGCCTGCGCGCCAGGTGTCCTGTAGGGCCCAGTGGCTCAGCCTCCCCAGTTACCTGGGGTGGACACTCTTGGTGCACTCTTGGTGCCTCGCTTGTTGTAGGATCACTGGGAGGAATTGACCTCCAGGCCAATTGGCTGTGGGAAGCAGCTGTGTCTGAAGTGGGAGAATGGACCCCCTCTGACCACTGGGTACAGTGGCTCCTGGATCTAAGGAGGTGCTAATTCAGCCCCTGCCTGAGGCCACACAGCAGGAACTACGAAGAGGCTCAGCTGTGAAGCAATGCAAGCCGCTGCAGGGCCTTGGGCCTTCTCTTAGAAGTTCCGGGTCTGGCTGGCCCGGCTGCAGTTAGGTAATTATCAGGTTGCAAAGTTCTGGGGCATTCACATGCAAAAGCCTCTGCCTCAGCCCGGGTGGAGCGGGGTCTCAGGGAGTCAAAAGGGCGGGGAAAGAAACTATGGCTGATTCTCCGCGCCCGGAGTCGCGTGTCTCAGTGTCCCGGCAATGGCTGCAAGCACCTCCGAGGGAAATCTGCCCCCAAGTTCGCCCGCTGCCGCCTGAGAGAGCAGCCTCTGCCCGTATGAGTCCTGGGTCCCCAGAGACTTCCCAGAACCGGAGACCAGAGCAGTCGGGAGCTTGTGATTCAAAAAGACAGCCGCGTCCTCAGGTGCCACCCCCTTTCCGCGCGCGCAAGCCGCCGCGTACCTCTGCACTCAGCCTCCGCAGCTCCTCTGGCTCTCAGCGTGCTTTTCTTTTCTTCTAGTTGTAGAAATTACACTCAGCCAGCCTTCCTGTTGTTTTGGACGATGTTTGCTCCGTCCTTTGGGCTAATTTTCAATTGTTGTGTGGGGCGACTATTTCCCGGTGTTTATCTATGCCGCCATCTTAGTTTCTCCCCATAATAAATTTTTTGTGTAAATATGTTTTATTCTTTCTCTTACTCTTTCTGTTTTAACTTATCTACTTCTTTTCCCTTCTCCTTAATTCCCACATAAATAATATTAATATGTTGTTACATGTTAATCATGTATACATATACTTTTGCCATTTTTTGAGAAAAATAAGTTCATATCATATACTATTTTCTTCATTTAGCTTTTCCCTCCTGCCAGCTGGTACAAATCTTAGTCTTTTTAATGGCTGTATAATATCCTATTGTATGAATATATTAATTTATTCAACCATTTACCTATTGATGGGCATTCAATGTGTCTCCAGATTTGGATACTGCTAACTATTGTGCTGTAAACTTCCTTGCAAGTCTAACTATATTGATTGGTGTTTTTAGAGTAAATTCCCAAGAGAAAAATTAATTGATTGAAGTGTAAGTTTATTTTTAATTGTGATATTGCCAGACTTCTGTCTAGAAATGGCTGTAGTAATTCATCTTTACACCAGAAATATATGATTACTTTTTCCTCATCTATTTGCAGCACATATAATTCTTTTCCAGTTTTTATCAATCTGTTAAATGAGAAATTCCATCTTATCATTCCTTCAATTTGCTTTTCACTGCTTCTAGGATTAGGTATTGTTTTATCTATGCATTGAACAATTGAAATGCCCCATCTGTCAACTGCCTATTAATATTGCTTGCCTATTATCCTATTGAGCTCTTTTTAATCAATCCGTAAGAGCTCTTTTCTAAAGCACAGATATTAAAAATCTTTTGCCAACAGACATTTTAGAATAATTATGACAACTGGAAGATTGCCTGAGAGTGGGCATCACCGGAGGCAGATAAACTGGCTGAGAAGACTATTAAAACAGAACAAATGAGAGGTAGTGAGCACCCAAACCAAGAAACTGGCAGTGCTCCTGGAGAGCAAGAGGATGGGGTGTGGGGCTCCCCATTAGATTTCTCCTAATCAGAAGTCACTAACCACAGAGCCCTCGCTTTGCACATGTCAGCATCTATCTCATTCTCAAGGACAGCACATGACATACATTGTGAAAGCCATGACTCCAATTAAGAGAACCAGAGGAACCTCCCCGCTCCAGTCCAACTCTTCGTGTGAGAGCCAAGTTCTTGGTTACAGGCACAAATTAAATACACTTGTGACTGTGCAACTGAAAGATGCCAAGTTATCCTTTGAACATCAGATTTAAAAATTATGCATTTTCAATAGTTTTTCTGTGAAGTACGTTTTTATTATTTTATTTCTTGATAAATGTTCCATTTTAGTATTACGTTCACAAATGAGCTTAGATACCTGGGAGAACTAACTTATAGTCAGGGGTTTCTAGTGAAATCCTAGGCACTCCTTTTTAGTTTACAGATTCTCCAATCATTGTAATTGCCATTGCCAGCCTCATATGATAGCAGCAAGCAGTAACTGGAAGTTGTTAGCTCATATTTCTATGTACTGTTTTCTGTGTGACTTCACCCAGAAACAGAAATCTCTAAATGGCATTAAAATAAAGACATTTAGAAGAAAGACTATTAAAATTTTGGGACTTGGTATATACAGTTATGTTCAATGAGCAAAGTTTTGAGGATAAATGAGTTTAAAAACACTTTGGGGTGCTTTAAAAGGAAGGTGCTGTGAAAATCCAAGGAATGATTTATTTATATGTTTTGAAACAGGATATCAGCATAATAAAAGTCTGGAAAATTTCAAGAAAATAACTACTTACTGATGTGCCAACTATACATACATACAAAGAATTTCATGTAGATTTTTAAGGGTAAATTTAACTACTATAATTCCAGGCATGAAGGATACCCATTATTTATTTTTGTCTTATTTTATTATAAAAGAACATTTTGTAAGAAGTTAATGTTTTCCTGCAACTCTACTAATCTTAAAAATACTGAAGTGCCAACTATGGCCATTTCATCTTTTAATCCTCCATTGAGGAAGCATCACAAAATGAGTATATTGCCTAAAATCACAGCACTAATAAGGAGGAAAGCTAGGACTCGCACCAGGCAGACTTGATTTAGACTGTCTGCATGTGTCTACTCCTCTAGAACATCTGACAGGGGCCGTGCTATTTCTGCTGTGGTGTCTTCTTTCTTTGATTAGTACTTTCCCCTGGGCATGCACTAGTCCATCCACAGAGAGGCATCACCATATCTACCACAGATATGGTGGTAACATCACTTGAGTTTTTCAATGTCATATGACTGTAAACTAAGATTGCCATTTCCTTCAGAAATTCATGGAAGTAGGAAAACGCTGTGCAGTGGATACCTCAGTGATATTCAGAGATGCTTCTGATGTATAGTAAAAATGCAAATGAATATTAGTTCTCTCTTTATAGCTCTTTCTCCAGTTTTATTTATAGAGAATACTAGTGGCCCGGAGAAAAAAAATCATGCATGGGTTGGGGCGTGTCCCTCAGCCTGGCATGCACCCTCTCCAATCTGGGATCCCTCAGGGGATGTCTGACTGCCGGTTTAGGGATTGGGCCTAAACCGGCAGTTGGACAACCCTCTTGCAATCCGGGACTGCTGGCTCCTAACTGCTCACCTTCCTGCCTGCCTGATCACCCCTAACCACTCTGTCTGCTGGCCTGATAACCCCTAACTGCTCCCCCCCCTCCTCCGGCCTGATCTCCCTCAACTATCCCCCACACCAGCCTGATTGCCCCCAACTGCCCTCCCCCACCAGCCTGCTCTCCCCCAACTGACCCCCCAGCCTGCTCACCCCCAACTGCTCCCCTGTGCTGGCCTTCTTGCCCCTAACCACCTCTGCCTTGGCCCCATCACCATGGCTTTGTCCAGAAGTACGTCCCATCTCCTGGAAGGTCTCCCAGTCTAATTAGCATATTACCCTTTTATTAGTATAGATCAGTGATGGCGAACCTATGACACGCGTGTCAGAGGTGACACGTGAACTCATTTTTTTGGTTGATTTTTTTTTTGTTAAATGGCATTTAAATATATAAAATAAATATCAAAAATATAAGTCTTTGTTTTACTATGGTTGCAAATATCAAAAAATTTCTATATGTGACATGGCACCAGAGTTAAGTTAGGGTTTTTCAAAATGCTGACACGCTGAGCTCAAAAGGTTCGCCATCACTGGTATAGATGATTATTAACATTTATAATCACGATTTGCTGATTTATTGGTTTCCTTCACATGATGTGCTTACACAGACATTTCACAGATTTGTGAGACAGATGACACAAATAACCATTATTCCCACTTTACCACACATGCGGCACTGAGGGGCCAGTTGCAGTTTTCAATATTCTATAACTTGAAAGTGATGGAGATGTGTCTCCAACCCGCATATAGTGACCTAAGGCAGTGGTTCTCAACCTTCCTAATGCCGTGACCCTTCAATACAGTTCCTCATGTTGTGGTGACCCCCAACCATAAAATTATTTTCGTTCCTACTTCATAACTTAATTTTGCTACTGTTATGAATCGTAATGTAAATATCTGATATGCAGGATGTATTTTCATCGTTACAAATTGAACATAATTAAAGCATAGTGATTAATCACAAAACAATATGTAATTATATATGTGTTTTCCAATGATCTTAGGCAACCCCTGTGAAAGGGTCGTTCGACCCCCAAAGGGGTTGCGACCCACAGGTTGAGAACCACTGACCTAAGGGCATTGTTCATAAGAGAATAGAACAGTAATTTGAGAAAAAATTGGTAGAAATAGATAGAAAATTTCTCTCTGCAGCAGTGGCAGCTCAAAGCAAAAAAAAATAAATAAATAAAAAATTGCTCGTGTCCTAATGTTGATCTTGATTCTGGGTTGGGTTGCTTAGGAAAGAATAACAGAAATCCAGTCAAGCTTCGACAAGCACATTTATTGTTTAGTAACAAAGCTGAAATCACTTTGTTCTAACAGTTGACTTTCCATTGAACTTTAAACAAAGTAAGCGATTACTTGGTTCATGTTATTTAGCAGAGTGAATGCTTGCTTAGTTTACTTTAAGCTTCCAGATTTGATCTGTCAAATTAGAAATGATAATTCCCCTAAGCAATTATGGCATTTGTCATTTGCTGCTCTATTGTATGTTTCTCTAAGCCCCAGATGAAAAAATAAATCTCTTTTGAGTGCTTCGTGTATAAACCATTTGGTAATAGCCAGAGCAGAAAGAACCGCTCAGCAGTGATGAGACCTGGCTAACAAAAGATTTTGGACTTCCTTTCCCGGTTTTCAGCCTAAAATTTGCCACAAAATGAAGTCCAGGTGGACCAGGAGCGAGTTAGATAAATGACCGCTAGATAAATGGTTAACTTCTGGCACATAGATTCTCATCTGTTGCATGATTCTACTCTTTCCAGAAAACCAAAAGATGTGTCTGCTTTTTGATTTGGGGAATTTATTATTTCTTATTGCTTTGTGGAATAGTAAGTTGTTCTTTGGGGAATAAAATTTAAATTCTCATCTAAAATTATGGTTTACCAGAGAAACCAAGATGGCAGCATAGGAAAACACCAGAAATTGCTGCCTCCCACAACAACTTCAAAAATACGACTAAAAGACAAAACGGACATCATCCAGAACTACAGGAAGCCTGGCTGAGTGGAAATTCTACAACTAGAAGGAAAGAGAAAATCACACTGAGACCCAGAGGAGCTGCGGAAGTAAAGTGCAGAGGTAGGGAGGCTCGAGCACGCGTGGAAAGGAGCTGGCACCTGAGGACGCGGCTGTCTTTTTGAATTGGGAGGGAGTCACAAGCTCCCGACTGCTCTGAACTCCAGTTCCGGTAAGTCTCTGGGGACCCAGGACTCCTATGGGGAAAAACTGGACTGTCTGGCAGCGGGCAGAACTTGGAACTTGAGGGCAGCTTTCCCTCAGAGGTGCTTGCAGCAATTACTGGGACACTAAGAGACCCGGGGGCCTCTAAGGGCAGGGCTGAGGATCAGCCATAGCTGCTTGCTCCGCCCTATTGATTCCCTGAGACCCCACCCCACCCAGGCTGCGACAGAGACTTTTGCATATAAATGCCCAGGCCCTTTGCACTCTGAAAATTACCTAACAAATTGCAGCTGGGCCAGACAGACCCAGATTTCCAAGAGCAGGCCCAAGGCCCCACAGCAGCTTGCATTGCTTCACAGCTGGGCCTCATCTGGGCACCTCCAAACACCAAACAAGGAAGGGGAATCTGCAGATCTCTTCGTAGCTCCTGCTGGGTAGCTCAGGCAGAAGCTACATTAGCACCTCCTTAGATCCAAGAGCCAGTGTACCCAGTGGTCAGAGTGGGACCATCCAGATTACAACTCCTCAGATCCATAAGGGACACACTCAGGGGCAGACTCAGTGAGCACCAAAGCCCCACTGAAGCAAGTCTTGCCCCAGAAGGGTGTCTCCAGCACAGAAGTTCTTCCACTGCAGACACAGCTGATTCTCATAGCCAATTGGCCTGGAGGTCAATTCCTTCCAGTGATAACTAGAACAATCAAGACTTAACTACAACAAGAGTGTGCACAAAGCCCACAAAAGGGTGCACCAAGAGTGTCCACCTCAGGTAATTGGGGAGGCTGAGCCACTGGGCCCTATAGGACACCTAGCACACGAAGCCACTCTATCATCAACACAGGGAAGCATAAAAAAGGCGGAGACAAAGAAACAGGTCACAAATGACAGAAATGGAGGAAAGCAAATGACTGGATATAGAATTCAAAACCACAGTTATAAGGTTTTTCAAGAATTTTCTAGAAACCGCCGATAAATGTAGTGAGACCCTGGAGGATATGAAAAAAGACCAACTAGAAATTAAGCATACACTGACTGAAATAAAGAATAATATACAGAGATCCAACAGCAGACAGGAGGATCCCAAGAATCAAGTCAAAGTTTTGAAATACGAAGAAACAAAAAATACCCAACCAGAAAAGCAAAAAGAAAAAAGAATCCAAAAATATGAAGATAGTGTAAGAAGCCTCTGGGACAACTTCAAGCATACCAATATCAGAATTATAGGGGTGCCAGAAGAAGAGAGAGAGCAAGATGTTGAAAACGTATTTGAAGAAATAATGACAGAAAACTTCCCCTACCTGGTGAAAGAAATAGACTTACAAGTCCAGGAAGCGCAGAAAACCCCAAACAAAAGGAATCCAAAGAGGACCACACCAAGACACATCATAATTAAAATGCCAAGAGCAAAAGACAAAGAGAGAATCTTAAAAGCAGCAAGAGAAAAAAAGTCAATTACCTACAAGGGAGTACCCATACGACTGTCAGCTGATTTCTCAACAGAAACTTTGCAGGCCAGAAGGGAGTAGCAAGAAATATTCAAAGTGATGAATAGCATGAACCTACAACCAAGGTTACTTTATCTAGCAAAGCTATCATTCAGAACTGAAGGTCAGATAAAGAGCTTCACGGATAAGAAAAAGCTAAAGGAGTTCATCACCACCAAACCAGCATTATATGAAATGCTGAAAGGTATCCTTTAAGAAGAGGAAGAAGAAAAAGGTAAAGATAAAAATTATGAACAGCAAATACATATCTATCAACAAGTGAATCTAAAAATCAAGTGAATAAAAAATATGATGAACAGAGTAAACTGGTGAATGTAATAGAACCAGGGGCATGGAATGGGAGTGGACTGACAATTCTTGGGGGGCAAGGGGTGTGGGGGTACAGGAAGAGACTGGACAAAAATCATACACCTATGAATGAGGACAGTGGGAGGGGTAAGGGCAGAGGGTGGGGTGGGAACTGGGTGGAGGAGAGCTATGGTGGGGGTGGGGGGGTGGGGAGAGGAACAACTGTAATAATCTGAACAATAAAGATTTAATTAAAAATAAAAAAATAAAATAAAATTATGGCTTACCATTTTCCCTGACACCAATTATTTAATTAAAGTTTCCTTTACTAAATAAATAGTATAATTACTAGTTATCATTTTTTAAAAATATATTTTGATTTATTTCAGAGAAGAAGGAAGAGGGCAAGAGAGATAGAAACATCAGTGATGAGAGAGAATCATGATTAGCTGTCTCCTGCACTCCCCCCACTGGTTATTGAGCCCACAACCCAGCATGTGCCCTTGATTGGAATCTAACCTGGGACCCTTCAGTCCACAGGCTGATGCTCTATCTGCTGAGCCCAACTGGCCGGGCCTGACTGCTTATCTTTTGAATGACATTATGGGGGAGACAAAGATGAATTTATAAAGTTCATTTATCTTTTCCCTGAGATTTATAATCTCGTCAGTGTATAAATGATATAGAAGACCAAGATTTAAAAAACACACACACACACACCACGCTCTACCCAAATAAAAACAAACAGGGAAACTTGACTATCAGAAGTGGACAGGAAGGATGATAGCATTTCAGTTCCTTCAACAATAAACCACTTTCTTCTTTGTACACACTTTGCTTCAAAGTACACATGGGTGACCGAGTAAAGATTGTTAAATAGAGATGTCATCTATAAAATAGTTAAAAAATGAGAGATGTCTACTAAAAATGATGGCATTAATTCTAAAATAGTTAACCTATAGCTCCTCTGTCTGTATTAAAATGGCAATATAAATTTTCTTACAGGTCCATTTCTTAACAAAACAAGGTCATATATTTTTTGAAAGAATGGAGTTTTTCTATTATCTATTAAAGAGGAATGGCATCTTTCTATTCCTTGCAAATTTATATCAAATTTTAAAGGTTAACATGAAAATAAAAAGACAAGAAAAAACTTCAGCCTTCTCTCCACTGGAATCTGTTACATGATTCGTCAATGGTCCATTTTAAATAACTCTGGGGTTTATGACAGAGTTAAGGTACATGTGAAAGGCTAGCAAATTTTACATTGCGATAACACAGTTTGGTTTATAACAGATTCCTGTGCACAGATTGAAGGGTAGAAGAAAGTGTAATAGTACAGTAAACTACCTTAGGTCACTCCTAAAGGATTTCTCTACGAGGTGAAATGCTTCTATGGTGACTATAACTAGAAGAGTTGTATCATTTCCTAATAGTGTTTGATAAATAGATTTTTATTTGCTTGTGAAGTCTAGGTTTATAGTATTTTGAGCAGGAAATTAGACTGAAATTAGGTGGAATAACGTGTGGATAGTGAGCCTAACCTTGGCAGTTACCTTTTAGAATAAATCAAACCCCTCTTCCATATAATATCTCAAATTTCTGAGGGTAGCAGTCATATTTCCCCTGACATGATTGGTGTTCTCAACCATTCCTCAAGTGACATTATGTGAAGTTTCCTGTGCCGTTCTCCAGCTTATACAATTATTCTGGTAAGAACAAATTTCAATATAAAATGTTATCACCAACATCATTCTAGAGATTAGAGTATTATACATGTCATCATGAATATGCCTTCAGATCACATTCGTTCCTTAGCTAACAATTCACATAGTTGGAGTCATTGAGTTTGCAGTCAACTAATGCTATGATTCTTTTTTAAAAAATCTTTCGTGTTGAAAGTATTACATATGTCTCCTCCGTCCCCCCCATTGACCCCTTCTAGCTCCCACCTGACTCCCCAGGCCTTCTGCCTCTATACCAAGTCTTTCTTACTTGGATCCAAGTTGTGTCTTTGGTGCAGGACCTATAATTTCTGCCAAATTCCACATTGCTTGAATTTTTCTTATTTTACTTACTTTAATATCCTTTTGGATTCAGATTTTGACATGATTGTATCTGCTGTCCATTCTGGCTTCACATCATTGCATATTTGCAAAACATGCCCTCAAGGTTTTATGTAAGTTGTTGATGTAAATGTTAAATAGGACAGGGCTAGGTACTGTTACACAACATCTGATAACTGCCTCCAAATCATTATCATTTAATTAGTCAATATCTTAGTTAAAAGGGTTCAAACAGTTGCTAATATATTTTTAAAATACCCTAACAATGTATTGTGTGTTATCTTGTCTTATGCTTTGATCAATTCTAACTACATCCTGCCTGCCACTTTTTCCTGATTAATAAGTCAAGTTACTTACTGAAATTATAACTTTAAAAAGATTTTGGTGACAAAAACCAGAAATAAGTTATACAAACTTATTTGGGTTAGCACTTTCATAACATTTGTTTTCATTTATTTTCTACTGGAAGCCCCAAGTCCTTCTTAACTACAACAACAAAAAAAATCGCATTTAGAGTTAAATTTTATTTCATATATTAACAAAATCAAAGACCTGATGGTTCCATTTTCAATCATGGTTGCATTTATTAAATGTTACTTATTTATATGAGGATTGATGAGTTTCTGGTTATTAAAGATTGTGTATCTTCCTAATATAAGGGTACTAATTATTTTGTAGTATTAATATTCCTTCACGTCTCCTAAATTAAATTTTCTTTTGCTAGGCATGATAAGAACTTATCTTTTTGACCTGATTATTGTTTCATTTCTTAGTCATAACTTGAATGATGTAAAATATTAGAAAAGTTGTTAATAAATGACTGGGTTTATATGTCTGGTGATACTTCTACTATTCTCTCCTAAGACATTAGCTCAAAGCAGGACCTTTGTCCCAAGTACAGTTCTGAAAGTACATCAGGGTTTTGCTAGCCTCACTGTCATTTCTGCAATCAGTAATTTTTTCCACTCAAAACTGACACCCCTATGTTTTGATATTTTTAAATGGCATAACATTTATAATGAGTTCTTAAGAATTTACATCCACGTGACTAAAGATATAATTGTATATACCAAATATATAAAGGAGGGATCCATATATACTATCTGATATTTAACAACATTGACTTATAATGAATAAAAGTGATGTTAACTGTTAGCTTTTTTGAGTATTTAATTTATAATTATTATTAAACAATTATATAACCAAATATAAATTATATATTATATTATTAAATTACTGTACTGTATTATTAAACTAGGGGCCTGGTGCACGAAATTCATGCACTGGGCGTGGGGGGGGGGGAGTGTCCTTCAGCCCAGCCTGCCCCCTCTCACATACTGGGAGCCCTCAGGCGTTGACCCCCATCACCCTCCGATCGCCTGATCGGCCCCTTGCCCAGGCCTGATGCCTCCGTCAGAGGTGTCAGGCTTGGACAGGGGACCCCCATCTCCCCCCCGATCACTGGCTCTGGCCCCTGCCCAGGCCTGAGGCCTCTGGCCCAGGAATTATGCCTGGGCAGGGGACCCCCATCTCCCTCTGATCGCTTGCTCCACCCCCTGCCCAAGCCTGACGCCTCTGACCCAGGCTTCAGGCCTGGGCAAGGGGACCATCATATCCCCCCAATCCCCGGCTCCGCCCCCCACCCAGGCCTGATGCCTCAGCCAGAGGAGTTGACCCTCATCACCCTCCGATCACCAATCACCGGATCGGCCCCTTGACCAGGCCTGAGGCCTCCAGCAGAGGTGTCAGGCCTGGGCAGGGGACCCCCAGCTCCCCGCGGTTGCAGGCTCCGCCCCTGCCCAGGCCTAACGCCTCTGGCCCAGGCGTCCAGCCCAGGCAGCAGGGACCTGCAGCTGCAGCGGGGGGCGCTGCGATCGTGGGCTTCGCTTTAGGCCCAGGCAAGGGACCCTAGCTCCTGGGACTGCCAGCTTCGACCGTGCCCAGCTCCCATCGCTGGCTCCACCACTACTTCCTGCTATCACTGGCCAGGGCGGCAAAGGCGCCTGATTCTCCGATCATGGCTGGGGGGCAGGGCAAAGGTGGCCCTGGGGCCCTGGGGCCGCCTTTGCCCTGCCCCCCAGCTCTTAGCTCCCCCCTGGGTTTCCGATCACTGTCAGTGGCAGGGGGCTTCTTCCTGCTTTCCCTTTCGCCTCCCTGCATTGTGCCTACATATGCAAATTAGCCGCCATCTTGTTGGAAGTCAACTGCCAATCTTAGTTGGCAGTTAATTTGCATATAGCCCTGATTAGCCAATGAAAACGGTATCGCTGTACGCCAATTACCATTTTTCTCTTTTATTAGTGTAGATAGCAAATAATTATATAGTAAATGGGATGAAAGACACAAATACCGTCATTAATAAAGTGTTAATTTTATTAAAATATAAGATTATAATGAAAATTAACAACATTAACTCTTACTAAATGATTTAGTTTGCTCTGTCACCATTCTCAGAACAAACAACTTTAAGTACCAGATGTTTAATACAGAGCATATGAAAGCCTGGCATAATTTAAATAACCAGGCAACCATCATTTCCACCAAGAGTTATCTCTGTCTCTAAACTAGGTCTTGCCTTGTGATTAACCCTGGGTCAATCTGCTAGAGTAAGCAACCTAATGAATAATTTAGAAAGAAGATTATTTGATCCCTACGTACTATAATGGGCCACAATGGGGGACAGGACAGATAGAAAATATGGAAAGAAAATAGTCAAGATCTAAGGCAGTGGTTCTCAACTGGGAGAGAATTCTTTTCCTTAGGATACATTTTTGATGTGATAACTTGCAAGGTGCAACTGGGATCCAGTGGGTGAAGGCCAGGAAAGCTGCTCAACATCCTAGAGTGCCAGGACAACGATGATTTAGAATCAGTTTTAAATTTTACAGCTAAATTTTCATTTTGCTTTTTAAATCCTAATGGCATAGATCCTTGAATAAAGTGAATACACTTGATATTGAAAATCAAGAGACTGCCCATGAGATTAGACTACCATGACTTTGAGCTTCCATTTCTTCTTACACTGTAAACAGCCTCATGAGCAGAAATTGGTCTTTATTGCACCAGCATACTTCTGGTGAACCCCCCAAAAGGTCATAAACAAATAACAAATACACTCCTCCATAATCTCCTAATAACACAATTACTGTCAGGAAAAGCAGTAAAACATACGGTTTGTAAAATGAAATGGATGACTATGTTTAAATACTGGATTGACTACATAATACATTAAGCTGTGTTTATACATATTGTTCTTCAGAGATGGATTGTTTTTTCTACCACTTAAAGAGATTTCCTACAAAAAGATCCCCACTTCTAAAGTGTTTATAAAATAATATCCTCAAATACATCTGAGAAAGACTTGGATAACTTGGCTAATTGCCATGAAAACAATGGATTTTTATATCATTCTTTCAAACGTTTGAGAAAAAGGGTTTTTTAAAGGCCACTGATTCAGTGAGTCAGTTCTCTCTTGTTTTATACTCAAGTTTGTATCATCTGCTTTTGGTAAAGAATAAATACAGGCAAAAGTAGGTTTACCGATGCATTGTGACATTCTTTAAGTTAATAAAAGCTATTGTAATAATCATAACCTGCATGTCTTTTTACATATGAATGATTGTAAACCTACTTTTGCCAAGCCCTGTATTCAGCAATTACACAATGAATGTTACTCTAAGTAGAAAACAAAGCATGTAAGTAGGTAAAGTGAATAAAATTTTATCGATATTAGATCTTATCTTTTCAAAATACTTTAATAGGACTATTTCTACAATAACTCATTTACTGACCCTGGTTGAATGCCTTGTTCCTGGACAGAACAACAGCACCCAAGGGAGACTGAGGATGAATTGAGGAACATGAAGCCAGAAACAAGAAAAAAGAAGATAAATTCTTATCTCCTTCTGTACACAGGCTATTAGCACACCTATAATTTTTTTGTGCAAAATAGAGACTCCAAAAAGCAGCTTGAAGCTACTGGGGTTTCAGGAAAGTACATTTCATGGTGGAGGAAATCAAGGAGAGTTTTAATTTCTTTCCCTGTGTCCCTCTGGGGGCTAAGAGACAAATAAGCAAAACCTATTTTAACTGTCTTAACGAAGTAAAAGAGCTTGGGACATTTAAGATTCATATTTTGCTATAGTTTTTATGGTATAAATATTTATACTCTAGCTCACTGATTGGAAAGGGATTAAAAAAATCATTGTTTAAAGACGATTAAGGAGTCAGAGCTATGCCAGGAATATACTTTTACACATTCATTTTTTTAACTAGTATATGTTGCGAACACAATATATGTTGTGCAAGCGATACAAAATACACCAATTACGATGTTAAGCACACCTTAATTCACGCTTCCAGGGATTAATAAGTGACAATATTAAAGAGGCTCTGAGTCTGAACACATGGGGTTAAATTTTAATAGAAGAGACCCAGGTTAGAGAGAAGGATGCTCTCCTATGTGGAAAGATACCGCGCTGTTATGGAGGTACTTTTTCTGTTTCAAATCCACTGTTCTCAGAGTTGGATTTTAGGGCTGGGACTCAGCATTTGCCACACAAACAGCTGTGTAAGGGGCTCTAGAGGGAACCTGGGAGGCTGGAGGGGTAGGGAGGGAGTATAGCTGGCTGGGTCTTTGCTGTCTTGCTCTTTTCTTCCCATTTCCTGTGTGTCACCTCAGGCACACTTCCTCACCCTGGCAGCAGCAATTTCGAGCTTCTGTCCCCCACCCCCGCCACACACACTTTAAAAAGCCAGCTTCAGGTCTCCCCCCAGAGTCATCAGCACTGGCTGGCAACACTCAGAGATTTGAGCTTTAGATTTTAAAAATTCCTATTTCTTCTTCCCTCAGCTGTACAGGGGTAGCTGGTTCCTATATAGCTTCTACTTTCATATGTTAGTCTTGTCTGTCTTTTCATTTTAAATACTTAGTTCAAACTGGTTTATATTAAATTTTTCTTGTTAAAATAACAAGTGGTTTCTGATTGGACCCCAACTGATAGAGAGATTGAATACTTGACAGAGAGCCTGTTGTACTGATTTACATTAAGGCTTTAATAATAGTCATAATCAGGATTCTGACAACCCAGCCTGCAGTTTGTAATATTCAGGGCAGAGCACCAGAGTTCTCCTGGTTCATGAAATTTTGGTAGCAGTTATTTGTGGTGTATTATTTAAGTACACATACTTGTCTTACCAGTTAATGCATTCATGGAAAACATTCAGAATAGTGCCTGGCACATAAAGGACTGGACTGTGTACACACACACACACACTTAATGAAATAAGATCAAATAAGAGATAAAATATTACTGTTCTGCAAGTAGGCAGGTATGTGATGTAAAAATACATTGCAATCCTATCTTTGCCACACTTTGTCTCCCAGCACTCAGTCAACAACAAATACTCATTGTTACAGGGCTCTGCTTTCATGGTTCTCACGGGGAGACGTCTCTGTAACTAATGAGCATGCTTCATGTCTCACATCTTCACTGCTGCCCACAGTTTACAGTATTAAATAGTGGTATGACTGTCAAGGCCATGCTCATCTAACTTGCAATGACCTAGTGTAAGCAGACTCTGAATATTTTTATTTGTATCTCATTAGGGAGAAAGGGTAGTAATTTACCATTTACCTGATTTGATCCCTACAAAGTAATCATGTTTCACATTTCTGAATTTTTTTGAAATGCAAAACCTGCTCTTAGCCCACCATAACTCACTGGATATTTTATCTAATTAAAATTTTTAAAGTCAACATTGTATTCTGGGATGATATGTGGGATGAGTGGCTTTAAATTTTTTTTTTTAATACCTCAGAGAAGATATTTTCATTCTCTTTCAAAACACAGAGCACCTGAATGCTTGGTATACTTCTGTCTGAGATTGGTATTTTTGTACTTTTCCCCCTGGGATCATAGGAGAACTTTGTCCGAGGAGACAGGTGATCATCTCTGTTACTCTTGTAGGTTTGTCTGGGGGTACTGTGCATGAATGTGCTATTAAACATATTCTGGGCAAAAGTGATTCCCTTAACTGTCCATTCAAAAATATAATGTTACTATAAATAATGCTACTATTTTTCAATGCTTACTTGATATGTATTTGCTTAACTTGTATCCACAGTGCACAACATTTTTCCCCAGAGAAAGTTTCTGAATCCTATAACATTCACCTCTCCCTTCACATCTAGATCAAGTTAGAGTCAGCTGGACTTCCAATATGTTTTGAGTGTTTGAGACAGCCATCATGAAACTCTAAAATCAAGGATTCGTAATCAACCCCATGTTGTATTTATCACATCCCTTGCAACTGTGAATTTTTTCTAGGATTCCATGAAGTATCAGAACATAAACATTACTGGAAAAATAGAGTTTATGCTCCCTGCTGTGTGTTCTCTGTCAGCTACTGACATTTTTCTCAGCTGTTTAGTTACGTGAACATAGCTTCTTCCAATGATCAGACACATGTGTACAGATGCACCAAATCCTTGGGCAATCACCCTGTAGATAAATTGATTCCCATGAACATTACAGCAAGTTATAGGTGTATTTTGATCTATTTTTAAAGTTGATTTAGAATTCACTATAATAAGGTATGCTCTGATTCTCCCAGGAAGCCCAGAAGTTCTACAAACTACTTTAAAATGCCAAGAACTGCACACCAAAGACCTTCATAGATATTTTCTGGATTCTTATTTTAAACACAAAAGAAAAAGAAAAAAAGCCATCTAATTGATATTAAAAATGGAACCTAATATTTCTTCTTCCAAATGAAACAAAGTTAATGGTTTGGTAAAAACTATTCTGAGCAAGACAAGTTTCTTAATTTGTTTGTAGAAAAATAATCATTTTAATTATTATTCTCTGAGTTTAGGGCTGTGACATTTAGCTAAGGACCACTTTTATTTTAATTATGTATCCTGATCTTCAAATAATTTTCATCATTTCTTTTGAATTCTACATTACAACTTATTATATATTTTTTCTTTTCTGTAAACCCAAGCCAACATTTTCTGTGGAATTTTATTTATTTTTTAAAAAATATATTTTCATTGATTTCAGAGAAGAGGGAAAAGGGAGAGAGAGACAGAAACATCAGGGATGAGAGAGAATCATTGATCAGATGCTTCCTGCACACACCCCCCACTGGGGATGGAGCTTGCAACCGGGGCATGTACCCTTGACTGGAATCTAGCCCTGGACACTTCAGTCGCAGGCCGACACTATCCACTGAGCAAAACCAGCTAGGGCTTCTGTGGAATTTTACAGAAGAGGAATTAGAAACTATGGTATGATAACAATGAAATGATGGTAATTTTTATAAACAACAAAGACGACATACCATGAATGAACTGTGCTTGTGTTTTAATGAAACCTTATGTTCTTCCAGGTCACCACTGATGATCATATGTTGTGCTCCCCCAAGTCCCAGTGAAATTCTGCATCGTCTCTGCCACTATTTCTCTAGCTGGTACCCACTTAGATGAGTTCTTTAGATTAGCTAGTGAACCACCTCCTTTAGAGGATGAAATATAGGGTGGATCCTCTTCCATATACTAGTACTTGGGAGCTTGGGGAAGGGAGGCTGCAGTAAGAAAGTCCAGTTGTGTAGCAGAAGGAACTTTTAGGGCATGAAGCACGAGTTGTGACTGGCCTGGGAGACTTAGCCACATCAATCTTCACTGACCTCACAACTTTGCTTGGTGTCAGTAAAACACAGGATACAGAGGACACGTTTTTAACCTACATTTTAAACATCCTATGACTCTTGCCCAACAATTAGAAAAGCAAAGGATATAAAGAATCCACTTTATGCACAGCACTTAGGTGCCCTTGTTCCTTTTGGAGAAAGGAACAAAGAGCAGCCAACTGAAAGCAGAAAAAAAAGTGAAGAAGAACTAAGAGGTTGTTAGTTACAGAATAACAGTATTTTCTTAAGCCAAAAACTGTAGAAAACTTTGGCACAATAATTGGAGTTGGTTTATACAACCACTCTGGTAAAATTTAGGAGAACCAGGTAAATTCACCAAATATTCCACTGTAACGTAATGTCCATTATTAACTATTTTTTGTACTCTACATGTGTCTGTGAGAGAAAACCATGTACTCCAATAAAAATAATTTATGAATTAGTTATAATGGTATCCAAAGCCCAGAGAAATTACTTAAAAGTATAAAACATCTTTCCAATATTAAAAGACAGAATAGTCCATTCTTTAGCTATTTTGTATACGTGAAAGAATAAAATATTCAAATGAAGTCATCAGTTTTGCTCACATTTTGTATGAGAGAAACCACTAGGTGACAGTGTGACTTCAGAACAAAATGAGCTCACCTTTTCTGAGTTCACATTAACACTAAAATTTGAAAAGTTAGCATTTAGGTTTAAGCTGCCATTTATTTTTGGAGATAACAAAAACAGCTACTAATAGAGTTGCTTCCAGGCTTTAAAAAAATCAGATTAAGAGGTTAAAATATTTGCCATTATCCCAGTTTACTCAAATTTATCTCTCCATACTGTGACAGGATTTTCAGTAAGAGATGCTTTTTATTATGCAGCAGAAAATCTGTGTATGGTCTTCATTATATAAGATGCTATTGCTGGTTTCTAGATTGTTCTAGCTGGTTCCTCATTCAATTTTCATAGTGCATGTTTATTCCTTGCCTATCTAAATTCTTAAAAAACAGAGTAGCATTTTCCATTTATTTATTTTACAGAAAACAAAAAAGACATTATTTTTGTTCAATTATCTGTACAGAGTAATCTTAGCAGTTTTCCTCCATCATTGAAAGATGTCTTAATAGTTACTAGCTAATATAAGCCTCCATGAAGAAATTCCAGAGACCCATTCAACTATTCTGCTGAAGTTTTTCCAGAGCATTTGAGCTATGGTTTAAATCAGGGGTCCTCAAACTATGGCCCGCGGGCCACATGCAAATACAAATATTGTATTTGTTCCCGTTTTGTTTTTTTACTTCAAAATAAGATATGTGCAGTGTGCATAGGAATTTGTTCATAGTTTTTTTTTAAACTACAGTCCGGCCCTCCAACGGTCTGAGGGACAGTGAACTGGGCCCCTGTTTAAAAAGTTTGAGGACCCCTGGAAAATCATGGAAATACTGTCTATGTTAAAACAGTCAGAGACATGCCTGTCATAAAGAATTTAACTGGCCTTTGTCCCTGGATCCCAGGAAGAATTTCCCGAGTGATTAGATTGTCTTCATTATTCCTGGTGTCCTCCTAGGACAACACCTGATATTTATGCTAATAAGTTGACTCATGGAGGGCCCCTACCCTGTTGGTACTAATATGGTTATTGTTGCTGATGGATGACTCAGAATGAGGGGCAGGCCATGTCAGAAAGATAAACCAGATCAGATGGTTGGGGCATTGTACCATCTGTGGGGAGGGAAAGAGGGCAGCAGATTGAGTTGAACCACATGGCCAATGACTCAATTAATTGTGCCTACATAATGAACGCAGTGAAAACCAAATGAGGAAGCTCAGGTGAACTCCCCTGGTTGGCTATCCTCTGAGGGTTGTGTCCATCGATGTGCTGGGAGACTGATGCTTTCTGAGGACAGGCACTTAAGACCTCACCCTAGGTGTCTCTCTTTTTGGCTGGTTCTGATTTATATCCTTTGCTATAGTAAAATGAAGCTACAAATATAGAATTTTCCTGAATTCTGTGATCCATTTTAGCCAATTATCAAACATGAGAAGGTGGTGAGAACTCCCAAATTTATATCTAGCTGGTCAGAATTAAGGGTAGCTGACAGGCACCTCTCCTCCAAACTTGTGGCTGGTTTCTGAAGAGAGGGAAACCTTGTGGAGAGCTATCCCTTTAACCTTGAGTTTGACAAGCTCATTGCAACATATCAGACAAAAAGCCCATATTCAAGTTAGTTTAACCTACTTTGATAGATATTTGGATTTTTCTTAAAATCAGCATATACTTCTCCATACTTCCCTTAGGTATTAGTGACACTTGCCTATGAATACCTATTTTAAATTAAGCATTGAGTCAGCTCTTTTTCTCCCAGAACAGTAATTTATGACTTATATGAGTATGTGAAAATAATAGTTTGAAGATTGTGACCTCTTTTGGGTGTAGAAGATTCTTATGGGGAGTAACTGCTCTGTAGCATCTTTCTTTTCAAATCTGAGCTGCTCATTTTCCTGTTCTGCCTCTAGGAGACATTTTTTTTGCCAGAAAGGCAATAAGTTGAGAGAAATTAGGTATCTGAGGCTAGTGTTAGAAGCCAGTTGTTATCCCAGTGTGAATGAGGGAACCCACGATAATCTTCAAGCAAGGGCACAAAAAGGATGCCATTTTAAGGCTATGCCTAACCTGAAGATAGTGAACACTTTACTTTTTTAAACTTTTAATTCAACTTTGACTATTTTTGTCACTCTTCCTATTAGCATCGTGATTTCCCTGCATGAGAGTATTTCTCCACTGGAGGTAGACTTGACGGGGCAGCGCCCCTCCCCACGGTCTCTTTCGTTGCCATGAGAAATCAGAAAGGCAGATATGTGACTTAAATTCTGCCAGTTGAGAGCTTTGATTTCTCAATAGGTGACATAGGAGTAGTTAAAAGTCAGTCAGTTTTATGTAGGCCAAAGTGTTCCTCTCTCTCAGACTCTGAATTGCTCTAATCTTCCCAATACTCTATTTTTTTCCTTAGGTAGGCAGTCAGATTTTGTTACCTATAATTAAGAATCCTGACTTACCAGAGTGACATACTCAGAAAGTGACTTATAATTATGTTTAAAGTAAGAAAATTTCCTAAAACAAAATATAGTCTACCAGTAATGGCTCTAACCATAATTATGTCCATAAGCACCAGGCTATGGATAAAAACAATTAGTGTATGTTATGTTATAAAGCAAGAACTGCTTCAGACATTTAGAAAATATACAGTCTGACCCATGACATGGCATTGTGTGTGTGTGTGTGTGTGTGTGTGTGTGTATTTAGGTTAACAAATTCTAGGCTTCCGTAGCCAGGGGTTCTGTCTGACTGTTGCTAGGAAGATGTGGGAAGTAGCCTTTATTGGGTGGGAGAACTCAGTAATTCACTCATCTTGACAAAAGCTGCAGAAATAACTCACCTCATTCTTTCAAGGTAAACAAGACATAATCAAAGTCTGTTCAAGTTAGTCTAATGGAGAGTAATTCTACAAGACCAATATAGATTGTTGACAATCTCACATAACATGGACACATTACCACAATATAATAAAGGAAGAAAGCATCATAAGAAGCCAATAAAAGATAGTTTAAACTATGTAATTGTAGGTTAAGTGTGGACTTCGAGTCCTTGTAGATTGACAATGAATAATAGCAACAAATAATAATGAATAATTTCACCATAGGAAGTCTCAATTCTCACCAACCAGTGTGGGATTAAAAGAGAACAGAATTCACAGAGGATGAATAGGAAAGGAGAGAAATCTTGGCCAGAATAGAGGCAATTCTCTTAGGCCATTCAACAGCTTCATCAGTTCTTAATAAAGAATAAATCATAAGCATAACCAATGGGCAGAGACACCAGAGAAATAAAGAATAAATCAAAAACAGATCTCTACTATTTTAAATTTATAGTTTATAAATATAACTTTTTCAAGTTAACTATGTAATATAACATATAAATAGCACTCCAATTGGTTATGGTCAGTCCATTGATTCTCGATTAAGTCCTTTGTTGTCTTATATAAGTCTCAAACTTAAGAGCCCCAATATAATGGAAAGCAATATACTGCAGCAAGTTTTGGCACCCATAAAATTTATGGGTATACAGTCTACATTTTGGCACCTGTCTGCACATCTGGGCATTAATATCACATAGACAATAAAAAATATGGGCTCAATAAAATTATAACCATCAGATTATGTAAATACGTATTTTGCTTTATTAGAATTTAACAGACAATTCAGGGAAAGAACAAAATTTTGAATGTTTAATTATCCAGCTTAAGTTATCTTCTAAATTCACTATAAACATTTTCCCCCATTACAAGGGAGACTGTACGAATCTTAATGAATCAATATGTGCAGGTAGCGCTAGGTGTATGCTATCTTAGAAAAAGACCTACCACTGCGGTGAAAGTACTGCTGCCTCTCAAAGTTGGATACACCGTGGTTTGTAAATTTCTATAAAGGTAGGAGAAAACTTGATTCTTCTAACTTGTTATTTGGGAAAGTAGCAGCTATCTGTAAAGAATTGCCAAAGGAGAGGCTCATTTTTCATAACTGCTTTATATTTATGATCATGATCCTTCTCTTGCAAAGACATCACTTTCCAGTCAGAGCAATGAGCCTCCTTCATCCCCTAAGGCCTCCCGGTAATGATCGTCCTCATCTATTTTTAGTGAAGCTATAGGCCGTGGACCAAAGAGGTGAGAAGCTTGGGTTCTTTTTTTCTGATACTGTGGCAGATTCGCCATGAATCCTGACAGCAAATTTTTCCTTCCTGACTATCTGTTTTCTTAAATTCCAAGTAGAGATATTTTCATTATTTTCCTCTTTCCAGCAGAATATGGCTGGAAAAGATCTGTGAGCTTCTTGGGAAAACATGTCCCATAAATATCAGGTAATATTTTATTTTTCACTGGGTTAATTCTCATTCAAGGGGGAAATCCAGATTCATGAGCAAATAAGGCAGCAGTTTCAAGACTTATATGGTAAATGTTTTAGGAGAATACACTACTCAATCTGATCTCTAAGGCTTTAGTAGGAATAAATAGAAAAACTCAGCAGGTGACCCACCACAAAACTATTTGCTGGGTGTGCATATTCCAGTCATATATTTGGGTTCAAGAACCTAGACTGGGAGGAAAGGTGTGAATCTAAGAGATGAAAAAAAGCTTGGAATAAAGTGATTATAGAAAGAATAAAGTGATTATAGAAGAAGTACATTCCCCAGACCTAAGGGCAAATTGAAATATTACACCTTTATTTCAGGGAAGGGTGATTGGTACTATTCATTGTATCCATAGTCAATTTTTTGTCTAAAAGCCTAGAAGAAAGCAGCTGCCTGCCCCCTTTTGCCAAATCTACTGGAATGAGAAATTTTCAAGGTCTGCTTTTCATGGAGTTTTGAGGAGGATTTTATTCTGCTTCCATTGTATGTGTTGCATCCATCATTTCCTTTCTATTTCAACTCCTATAGTTCAGTATTATACCTCCTCATAATTTGTACTACTAATTCCAACATTCTGCCCTCTCAAACCCATTTAATACATTGTGGCCAAAATAATCCCAATATTATGACTTTTTTCACAGAAATCTTTCAATGACTCCCTCATGTTATACTAAAGTGCAAGTTCCCTGCTTGCACATCCAAAACCCACTATAGTTTGTTTGTAACTTACCTCTTTTTCACCTCCCACATTTTCTTTTCTTTTTTTAAAAATATATTTTATTGATTTTTTAGAGAGAGGAAGGGAGAGAGATAGAGAGTCAGAAAGATCGATGAGAGAGAAACATCAATCAGCTGCCTCCTGCACATCTCCTACTGGGGATGTGCCCGCAACCCAGGTACATGCCCTTGTCCGGAATCGAACCTGGGACCCTTCAGTCTGCAGGCCGATGCTCTATGCACTGAGCCAGACCGGTTTCGGCAATCCCACATTTTCTTATCATCAGATCTAAGGTCTGGTAGTGCTGGCTTACTCCCCATGCCCTGACTAGGCTTGTGCCTTACTTAGTCTGGACTTTGCCTATACCTTTTTCTTAGACTAGCATGTTTCTCTGACCCTTTAACTCTGGCACTAATTAGTTTTGCGGCCTTGAAAAAATCAGTTGAGAGTATTTCCTCATCTCTATAATTAAGACTATTGGTGAAGGAAGATTATTTTACTTTGGGTGGCGGGCACGCAATGCAATATACAGATCATGTATCATAGAAATGTATGCTTGACACCTATATAATCTTATTAACCAATGCCACCCCAATATAGTTAATTAAAAATGTATAAAAAATACAAAATCATAAAATCATTAAGTGTCAGAAAAAAAGAGTATTGGGCTAGATCATTCTGGCTCTAAAAATTCTAAAATTCAGCTATCTATGAGACAGCCTACCTCAACTTTACTGCTATGTGTAAAATAAATAGCTTTGACAATTTCTACCATGAAATGTTTAACTTTCACTTGAAGGTCTTACTGGCATTTTGTGAGGCTTGTGGTTTGGATGCAAAGAGGAAATGAAGCTTAAAGAAGATTCCTAGGCACAAAGTGTAATAGAAAACTGCAACAAAACCACTAAATTCTGAAGCAACTCAGGATATCCATGGTCACAGAGTCACAAAGACATTACTTTCTAAAAATTTGTATTTTATTAAATTTATTGGGGTGATACTAGTTAATACAGTTATTAGTTTTCTTTTTTTTGAAATTTATTATTATTGATTTCAAAGAGGAAGGGAGAGGTAGAGAGATAGAAACATCAATGATGAGAGAGAACCACTGATTGGCTGCCTCCTGCATAATCAGGGATTGAGCCAACAACCTGGGCATATGCCCTAACTGGGAACCAAACCTCTGACTCCCTGGTTCATAGGTCGACGCTCAACCACAACCAGGCTATATAGGTTTCAAGTGTACAATTCTATAATACATCACTGTATATCGCACTGTGTGTTTACCAAGAGATTACTTTTAAATATTTAGGGAAACACCACCCAAATGTACATTCTTTGGCTTGGTTTGGTTGTTCCAAACACCTTGCCAAAATATGCAGTTAACTTTTTTAGATGGTTATTTCTTATATCTAAGTTCTACTTTACCCATTAGATCTTGTTTTGTATATGCCTGGGCTCCAGAATTAAACTCTCTGTATTTTCTGATGCATGATGGATCGAATGATAAAACTATTCAAGTATGTAAATCATGGGATTTTATGACTATATCCTATCAGTGAACATATATTGATTATTATTCTGGAATAATAATCAATATATAAAAAAAACAATGTTTTACAATGTGTTGGAATAGCAAAGTGATGGGTTTGGTGATTATGATACATACATAAGGTATTGTTAGTTGCCTTGATACAATCAGAGATTTTTCAGCATGCAGTTAGCCCATTCCTCTAACTTCCTGTCCCTTTAAAAATAATGTTACTCTCTGAATTAATGGATAGAAATTGAGGTAAGAGAGAATGACCTCATTACTCTACTAGAATTAATACATTTAAGGACTAAGAAAACAGAAAAAAATTAAGGCAGTGAGATTATTATTAAATTTACAGAGTTTTCTAAGCATAACCAGATTAAAAGCACTTAACATTCACAAATCTCTCTCTGTTCTTTCCCATTATTCTTAATAAACACCAAGTTTCAGCATCTTTAATGAAACTGAATTTAAAATTTAAATTTTTGGAGGTAGAAGTGACTGCTAGCCCAAAGTTTCCTTCAAGAGATGATGAGACAGCCTCTCCTGGAAGTTCATTTAAGTTGTCAAGGCCATGGAGCCATGGACCGTGGAGCAAGGGGAGTTCCAGGTTTCTAACTCATTGTTCTTTTTGATATTACTGCTACTTCTCTACCTTTAGTGTATTAACAGGGTTAGGGCCTACACTTCTCCTTGAACATGTTCTGGTGTAGTAAGCATAATATTGGTCTCCCAGTTAATCATTAAAAAATGCCTCCCCTCCTTCACACCTTTTGAGAGAGAGAGAGAGAGAGAGAGAGAGAGAGAGAGAGAGAGAGAGAGAATAATTCAGGGGGAAAAAGGATATTTTACTTGCTTCCCTTTGCTTTCTTCTCTTTTGACCTTTCCTCCAACTTTCTTGGTATTGCCTGGGCTGGTTGCACAGTATTTGTATACCTGGGATAAGGTCATTTTTCCTGTCCTGCAGATGCTCGAACAAGAACCAATGCCATGCTTTCCTTATCTTCCTCCTTTCCTTCTTTTCCTTCCTCCTTTGCTTTCTCCTTCTTAATTAGCTTTGAGGCAAGATGGATGTCTTTGTCCCCATTCCATTGTCCTCAAAATAAAATCTATGGCAAGGCCAGAAGTGCTTATTTTTTAAACCACAGTCTTAGTTGCAGACTCTGAGAAATAACCCCCCAAAGTTGTTTATTTCTCATTAACTTTTAAAAGCCTTGCTGACTACGTGTGCTCATTACATTGAGTTGTAAATGATGTTTGAAGAGAATGATTCCAACCCACTCATTGCACAAAGAGAATACAAACAAGCATCTTGCAATTGCTTTTCAAAGGTGATACATGTTATAATATTGGCTGAGTTACTGCTATGAAAGTCTGAAGTCCCAGAAGTCTCAAAGCACTACGAAAATGAACATGAAATAAAAATATAAACTTGTTCCATGTTAACTCTCTAACTGCCCACCAATTTATTAAATATAGGTAAATGCCTTCTCCTCTAAGATAGAGTGCCACATGAGGAACTATGCCTCCTATCCCCTCTTATTAATACTTTTCCTTTCCTCTCTGGCCTGTTTGTCATGAATGTCTTTGTTAACATTGGAAGCATTAGCCACTTATTTTACCAGGCAAATTGAATTCACTTTCTATTGCCATTTCTAATGAATATTATTATAGTTATTCTGAACAATGCAGTGGTGTTTGGGTGATTGGAAGGGTTACAGTCTTGATAGTCATAATTGTAGTTGTCTGTTTCTTATGGTCTGCTGAGCAGGGAATCAGTCATATCAAAGGTATCTAATCACTAGAAATTCCACTGAAGAACTTCCTCAAAGTATGAAATTGTCTTTTGAAAATCTACTCTCATCAGGAGAAATGCTTTTTATTGAGAGGGGAAAAAAAAAAAGTAGATGCAAGCATCATAGCAGCCTTTATGCTTAACTTGGTATCTTGGGATGAGCAGCATAAATACTGCCCTAAATATATTAGCTCTATAGTATTAGGGACAAATCTATGCTGCATGATGAGGAAAAGCAATGTGTCCAGAGAGCACACTTTGGTATTTATTACCTGGAAATAATAGGCCAACACACATAAATCATGCTTTTGTTGAAAATTATTTTCAGAGAAATCAGGCCCACCTAAAATCTTCTAAGCAGATTTCTACAGGCTACCAGCCTAAGGAAGGACAAAGAAGGTGTGGGGTGACAAAAACAGTGATATCTAACAGCCTCTGCTAGTGCACATTCTGGAAACTAAGTCTGGCCAGTAGAGCACTCTCCTTCCTGCCTTAGCTGGCACTGTCACTCTTAAAGTCACTACTAAGTACCTCCATGTTTTCATTGGTCAATGAGAGGTGGATAAGGCTCACTTAGACTTTCCCTCCGTTGCTAAGATTACTGTCATTTCTTCACTGCCATGTTCCCGAACTCACGTCTACCATTTTTGTAGCAACTGCCCTGATCCACGTGCCTTTGCTGTATTGCTCAGATGGAGGGCTTTTGTCATTGTCCCTGTGACCTTGGGACAGTACACCCTTCTATTCTATTGGTGCCTCTTCCAAGAGCCTGCTTTGAGACCCTCATTCCAGCTCTTAATCTCTATTCCCTTAAGGCTGAGCAGCACCGGGGAAGATTTATCCAGCCACTCCCCGCTCCCCTGCAACCCCCCCGCCCCATCCTTCCCCCAACTATCTGGTATTCTCCCATGCCCAGATAGTTGTGATCTTTATTCAGCTTCCTCCTTTTCTTTCAGGGCTGGAGACAGAAGCTGAGGGGAATTATTTTTTATTTTCCCTCAAGAGGAAAGAACTTTATGGTGATTCCTCTTTTTTTTTTTTAATGTTTTTATTGATTTTTAGAGAGGAAGGGAGAAGGAAAGAGAGAGAGAGAAACAATTGGGCTGCAACCTGAGCCTTTGCCCTGACTGGGAATTGAACTGGCAGCCTTTTGGTGCATTGGGGACAATGCTTGACCAACTGAGCCACACTGGGTAGGGCAGCTGCTCTCTCTTATATTGTGCCTTCCCCATTAGAGTTAAGTTGCTAGACATGGTCAGAGTTCCCATGTTAAAAGTTGCAGATTTGACCCTTTGCTTTGAGTGTCTTTGAGATTTAAAAATATATTAGATTGTTGTCCATGATTTTAGATAAATCAATTCCTAAACAAATTATTTTAGTGGGAAGCAGGCAGATGTCAGCACACTGAAGTCAAGAATTCCCTGCCTGCCGAAACCGGTTTGGCTCAGTGGATAGAGCATCGGCCTGCGGACTGAAAGGTCCCAGGTTCGATTCTGGTCAAGGGCATGTACCTGGGTTGTGGGCACATCCCCAGTGGGAGATGTGCAGGAGGCAGCTGATTGATGTTTCTCTCTCATCGATGTTTCTAACTCTCTGTCTCTCTCCCTTCCTCTCTGTGGAAAATCAATAAAATATATATTTAAAAAAAAAAAAAGAATTCCCTGCCTAAAACCTTACTTTGTCATCAGCTACTAGCCCTGTGATTTTGAAAACAAACTCATATGGTGACTGTGAGGATTCTTTAAGATAATGCATGGAAAGCATTGATTAAAATGTCTGTGACTAGCTGGGTTTTCTCAGTGGTTGGAACCTCAGCCCTGGGCCAGAAGGGTCACTAGTTCAATTCCTGGTCAAGGGCACATACCTTGGTTGTGGGCTCAATCCCTGGCCTAGGTCAGGGTGTGTGCGGGAGGCAACCAATCAATGTATCTCTCTCACATGGGTGTTTCTTTCTCTCTCCTCCCTCCCTTCCACTCTCTCCAAAAATCAATGGGAAAATATCATCGGGTGAGGATTTAAAACAATGTTTGAAACAATATCTAGTTAGGGGATGTTGTGGGAGAGAAAACCTCACTTATGATAGTAACAAAGAAGATTGAATACTTGGGAATAAACTCAACAAGAAATGTACAAAGTATATATCAGTAAAACTTAAAAATTCTCCTGAAAAGCACAAAAGTAGAACTGAGCAAATGGAAAGACAGCCCTGTTCTTGGATATGATGACTCAATATCTTAAAGAGGACAGTTCTCCTGGAATTAATTTATAAATTGGGTAAAATCCCAATAAAAATGCCAACAAAGATTTATTATAGGTTTAGATAAATTTATACTAAAATCCACAAAGAAAAACAAGTATGCAAAAATAGCCAGGAAAAACTAAAAATAAATTTAAAAAATTTATGAGGGAGGGACTAGCCTTATCAGACATTAAACATACTACAAAGCCTCTATACTTAAAACAGCATGGTACTTTCACATGAATAGACAGACACACACATCAGTAGAACAGAATAGAAAGCCCAGAAATACACCCAAGTAGCATGCAAGTTTACTATATGATAACAGTGGCATCTCAAATCACAGGGGCAAAATGTACTTTTTAAGCATCAGTATTATGATCATTGGGACACCATTTGGAAAAAAAAAACCACACAATTAGAGCCATGCCTCCACATTTCACAATACTAAATTCCAAATGAATTAGAGATCTAAATAAAATAAAATAAAAAGAAACCATACAGATATAGAAGAAAACATGGGTGGATTCCTCTTTAACCTTGGGGGAAAGGCTTTTAAACTATGACTAAAATTCAGAGGCAATAAAAATGATTGGTAAATTTGACCACATAAAAATAAAAATTTGTTCCATGACCAAAAAAAAAACCAAAACAAAACAAAAAAACACACCCACAAATAAAGTCAAAAGGGATTTTACAACCTGGGAGAAAATGTTTGCAACATGTTCTACAGAGGAAGGTTAGTATCTCAAATACGTTAAAAAATAATTTAAAATTGAGCAACATAGGACTAAAAACTTAACAGGAATATAGAGAAAAGCCCAGCCAATGTGGCTCAGTGAGTGTCGACTTATGAACCAGGAGGTCATGGCTCATTTCTGGGTAAGGGCACATGCCCAGGTTGCGGGCTCATCCCCCAGTAGGGGGTGTGTAGCAGGCAGCCGATCAATGATTCTCTCTCATCATTGATGTATTGATGTTTCTATCTCTCTCTCTCTCTCCCTTCCTTTCTGAAATCAATAAAAATATATTTTAAAAATAGAAAAAATATAAACAATTTACAAATATATATATTATAAATGGCCTCTAAACATATAAAAAGATATTCACACTCCTACATAGAGTAATATAAATTAACACAACCCTGAGGTGCCACTTACCACCTATAAGGTAAGCAAAAATTGAAAAGTTTAACAATTTAGTTTATTAGCAAGGCTTTGGGAAAATTGTCACTCGCATAAATTACTGAAGAGAATACAAGTAAAATACTTATTTGAGATTAACATATTTTTAATTTTGTATAACCTGACTTTTTTTCAACTTGCTGAATAAAGAACATTCTCTTGAAATTAATTAAAGTCAAATGACCATAAGTCCTCATGAACACAGAGTTCCATTTGATGGAGAATAGAAATCTTGGCATGATGGTTTCCCATTAATGGTAAGTTTTTACCTTTCCCCCCCATTTTTTCTTCCCTTCTCCCTCCCTCCCTCCTTTCCTACTTCTCCTTCATTTCTTATATCCTCACGGAGGTTTCTAGATAGGATGGATTAATTTGAGAGGGCAACTATATATATGTAAATGACTTAAGCTTTTAATTCCCCTGACATCTTTGAAAATAAGAAGTATTTTAAATGTTGAATATATACTATTCATTTTGCTGGTTAGAAATGAATTTCATTTCTGCTTACAGGAATTCTCTAATATGTAGGTCTTAGATATCCTCTAAACCAGTGGTTCTCAACCTTCTGGCCCTTTAAATGCAGTTCCTTATGTTGTGACCCAACCATAAAATTATTTTCATTGCTACTTCATAACTGTAATGTTGCTACTGTTATGAATCCTAATGTAAATATCTGATATGCAGGATGGTCTTAGGCGACCCCTGTGAAAGGGTCATTCGACCGCCAAAGGGTTGCGACCCACACGTTGAGAACTGCTGCTAAACCAAAATGAGAATATTTTCTTGTAGCCATTGGCCATTTTAGAAAAAAAAATTTCAACGTCTCCTGGGCTTTAGAGTTGTATCGGCCTAATGTCAAGTCCAACCTTTTTTTTTTTTTTTTTCCTTTAGTAAAAGAAGGAAGGAAGTGGTACCACAAATTTCATCAAAAAACCTTAACATTTTCCTATCAATGGAAACATAAGTGTCTCTTGTTTGAAGAAGTGGAGCTTGGAAAAGGCTGCCAAGTAAAACTATCTAAACAGCCTAATCAGTTCAAGCTTCTGTGTCTGACCAGAATGTGCTTGTAGTGGCAGGCTCTCTTTTTACTTTTCATGTTGTTCCCGTCATCACCTCCTACACAGACTCTGCCCTCCTGGCTTTATCTCTCATAAGAGGTTAAGAAAAATTGGTGGGAGCTGATCAGCCAGCAGGAACTGTCAAAACATCAGTCATCCTGGCTTTCCTCCCACGAAACAAAACAAATTATTCTCCCAGCTAGCCTCCTCGCTGCCCTCTGAGCTCAGGCCTCAAACTGTCTGAACTCCCCCATATGGCTCTCAATGTGTGTTTGTGTCATTCCATCAGGAAGCCACTCAAAAGGCATTTTCTCGGTTTGATTTATATTTTCCTTTTATCTCTAATATGCTTCCAGGAACATAAAGCTTTTCTTCATTCAGCTTTGCCTTCCTTGCTTGCCCAATTTTCTTTTCTTCTTCTTCTGTTTTGTTTTTTGTTTTGTTTTTTATGCTCCACAGTCCAGTCACTTACTAGATTTAGGAGCAGGAAACACACCAAACATATTTGTTTGTTCTAGATTTGATTTTGCCACGTCAAACATTCTATTTTTATTTGCATTCATGTGATATGTATGTGTGTATTCAACAAATTTAAAAAGATTTAAAGACTCCATTAAACCACCAAGTCTTTGGACGTTGAAAAAGAGGAAGTATCTACACTAATAAAAGAGAAAAATGGTAATTGGCATACGGCGCTACCCTTTTCATTGGCTAATCAGGGCTATAAGCAAATTAACTGCCAACTAAGATGGCAGTTAACTGCCAACAAAGATGGCGGCTAATTTGCATATGTAGGCACAATGAAGGGAGGCGAAAGGGAAAGCAGGAAGAAGCCCCCTGCCACTGACAGTGATCTGAAACCCAGGGGGGAGCTAAGAGGTGGGGGGCTGCCCAACAGCCATGATCAGAGAATCAGGCGCCTTTGCCGCCCTGGCCAGTGATAGCAGGAAGTAGGGGTGGAGCCAGCGATGGGAGCTGGGCAGGGTCAAAGCTGGCAGTCCCGGAAGCTAGGGGGACCCTTGCCTGGGCCTAAAGCGGAGCCCACGATCGTGGGGCCGCTGCAGCTGCGGGTCCAGCTGCCCGGGCCGGACGCCTCGGCCAGAGGCGTTTGGCCTGGGCAGGGACGGAGCCTGCAACCGCGGGGAGCTGGGGATCCCCTGCTCAGGCCTGACACCTCTGCCGGAGGCCTCAGGCCTGATCAAGGGGCCGATCCGGTGATTGGTGATCAGAGGGTGATGAGGGTCAACTCCTCTGGCCGAGGCATCAGGCCTGGGTGGGGGGTCGGAGCCGGGGATTGGCAGAATATGATGGTCCCCTTGCCCAGGCCTGAAGCCTGGGTCAGAGGTGTCAGGCTTGGGTGGGGGGTGGAGCAAGCAATCAGAGGGAGATGGGGGTCCCCTGCCCAGGCATGATTCCTGGGCCAGAGGCCTCAGGCCTGGGCGGGTGTCAGAGCCAGTGATCGGGGGGGAGATGGGGGTCCCCTGTCCAAGCCTGACACCTCTGGCGGAGGCGTCAGGCCTGGGCAAGGGGCCAATCAGGCGATCGGAGGGTGATGGGGGTCTACACCTCTGGCCGAGGCATCAGGCCTGGGTAAGGGGCAGAGCCAGCAATCGGAGGGGTCTGGGGGTCCCCTGCCCAGGCCTGACGCCTGGGCCAGAGGCATCAGGCCTGGGCTGGGGGCAGAACCAGTGATGGGGGGAAATGAGGGTCCCCTGCCCAGGCCTGACGCCTCTGTCAGAGGCGTCAGGCCTGGGCAAGGGGCCGATCCTGCGATTGGAGGGTGATGGGGGTCAATGCCTGAGGGCTCCCAGTATGTGAGAGGGGGCAGGCTGGGCTGAGGGACACTCCCCCCACACACACACCCAGTGCACGAATTTCGTGCACCGGGCCCCTAGTTTTCTTATAAGTTGTTTTCAGAAAGAGGCCATTTATGCATATGTAGCACTCTAGTAGTTCAGATACAATGTTCTAAAATGAAGTTGATATGTATTTGGTAACATAAGGAAGCAAAGGCATGTGAAACCAATGGTATGGCTTGTTCTGTCCATTCTAGTAGAGTTGTGAAGGAAAACCCCTATTCTGTAAAACTACTGTTTGGAATTCTCTCCTATTCTTTGGACGGCCTCTTATTCTGAAAAAATAACTTTACTTTCTAGCCTGCATGAATAATGGGGGAGATAAACTTAGCTGCCTGACCTTGTAGGCCAGAGACTATATACACCCAATGCCATGCCAGGTGCATTTTTTAATTGGATAGAACTGTATAGTTTTCAAGGCCACCGCCAGCAAGTGCACAAAGGGCTGGCTCTTCTATAAAAAGGGAAGTTCTGCTGGTAGCTGGGCTTAGAATTTGGATTCATTTCCCTAAGCCCACCGCGGTGAATAAAGTGTAACTCCAAACTCTCAGAGCGCTGTTTGGTTCTTGTCCGGTTTTTCTGTAACAGAGTAATACAACTTAATCATAAACAAATAAAAAGAGCAATACAGAATTCTGTAAAACTGTTGCTGCTATCAAATAATTTACAATCTAGATATGCTAACAAACAGAACTTGAAGACAGACCTTAGACCTAGAATGTGGACCTTAATTTCATCCCTAAAATGAGTAGGGATATATTTCGGCAGCCTTAGGGAATAAGATTTCTGTAATTCACAATAAAGAAAAAAAATGTGAGAGAAGAAAAAAAGGGGGAAGACTTAATCAGAGAAGGAAATAGATTTGTACTCATTTTGTGTTTCTGATTTTCCATTTCTTGCTCATTTTCTTCCCACCAACACACCAACATTTAACTGATTCAGCTTAAGCATGAGAGTAACTCTCACTTGGTATTTAGATTTTCTAAGTCCTTCATGAATTATGAGAGACAATTCTTTTTCAAGGGTAGGAAGGTTCTCTTGCTCCTTGCCAGCTATTGACTAATCCCAACTCAAAATGTTTCTGACTTCTCTCAAACAACCTAACAAAAAAATGTAATGGTAATTAACTCTGTTTAGTTGCCCACAGACTCACAGCTATCATGTGTTCAGCTTCACCTTTATAAAGGATCCATTTATTAACTATATGAAATAAGGGCTAATAACTAGAAGATGGGAGAGAGGAAGAACAGGGAGGGAAAAATAGTATTTGGTGTCAGACCAGATTTTGATTTCAGGTCCGCCACTTTTAGGCTCTGAGCAGTTTACTGACCCTATCTGAATCTCAGCTCTTTACCTTTGAAAAAGCAAAGATAATCAGAACCTTTGTACATTGTTGGTAGGAATGTAAAATTGTGAAGCTGCTATGGGTCTAGCAATGTTACTTCTGGGTATTTATCTAAAACAACTGAAATCAGGATTGAACAGATATTTGAGTTCCTATGTTCATTGCAGCATTATTCATAATATTCAAGATGTGGAAACAACCTAAATGTCATCAAAGGATGAATGGATAAAGAAAATATGGTATGTACACAAAATAGAATATTATTCAACCATTAAAAATAAGGAAATCCTGCCCTAGTTGGTTTAGCTCAGTGGATAGAGTGTCAGCCTGTGGACTGAAGGGTCCTAGGCTCGATTCAGGTCAAGGGCACATGCAGGATTGCTGGCTTGGTCCCCAGTAGGGGGCGTGCAGGAGGCAGCCGATCAATGATTCTCTCCCATCATTGATGTTTTTCTTTCTCTCTCTCCCTCTTCCTTCCTCTCTGAAATCAATAAAAATCTTTTAAAAGAATAAGGAAATCCTACCCTGGCTGGGTGGCTCAATTGGTTAGAGCATCATTTGTACATCAAAAGGTTGCAAGTTCAATTCCCTGTTAGGGCACATACCTGGGTTTCAGACTCAATCCCCATACAGTAGGCAATCAATCAGTGTTTCTCACATTTATGTTTCTCTCTCTCTCTTCCCCTTCCTCTCTCTCTAAAAATCAATAAACACATCCTCAAGAGAGGATTGAGAGAGAGAGAGAGAGAGAGAGAGAGAGAGAGAGAGAGAGAGAGAGGAGGATATCCTACCTTTTGTGACAACATGGATGAATCTGGTGGACATTATGCTAGCTCAGTGGTCAGCAAACTGCAGCCCCTTGAGTGTGGCTCTTCCACAAAATACCATGTGCAGGCGCGCATATACAGTGTGATTGAAACTTCCTGGCCACACTCAAGGGGCCAAAGAGTCGCATGTGGCTCACGAGCCGCAGTTTGCCCACCACTGTGCTAGGTGAAATAGGCCAGTCACAGAAGGGCAAATACTATATTATTCCACTTATGTGAGATAGATTAAATAGCCAAACTCATCAAAGCAGAGAGTAAACTGGTGATTGCCAGGGACTAAGTGGAGCAGGAAATGGAGAGTTTCTATTCAGCTGATATACAGTTTCATTTATGGAAGATGAATACATTCTAGAGATCTGCTGTACAACAGTGTGACTTATAGTTAACAATACTGTATTGTATACTTTGAAATTTGTTAGAAGAGTAGATCTCATATTAAATGCTCTTAGTACAATAAAAACAACAATGATCATAGATTCCATATTATTGGGATGACTAAAAACAGATGATACATGCAAAGCACTTAGAATCTTTACTTAACCCAGTTCAATAAATTCTCAATACACAACAGCCACTTAGTAATATTATAAAGGTGTTTACTATTAAGAGGAAGAAATAGATCAATAAACAACCATGATATTTGTCTTACTACTTTTTTCTTTTCTATCGTTCATTGTTACTTTTACAAAATAAAAGTAACATAAATAAATGTATAAATAAAGTATATCCAGTTGCAATTTTAAATTATATATGAAGTTGGAAGCATACTTTTTATTTTAATTATTTTTAATTATTACTTTGAATTTGCCAGTTCAAAAATCAAAAATTATAAATGGGTATACAGCAAAATATATTTTACCCTTAATCCCTATCTACTCAGTCTTCTAACCCCTTTTACTTCCCTCAAAGCAGGTAACCACTGTTAACATTTCTTTTCTTTATCTTTTCAGGGATGTTTTAAGCAATAAAGTCAATATTTTAAAAATGAATATTGTATTTCTTGTGTTTTACATAAATGATGGTGTGCTGTACACAGAGTTATACATTTTTTCAGTGAATATACACTACATATCTTTATATATTGTATATTGTCTCCTCATTCTTTTTACTACCTAAATAGTATTCCCAAAATATAGGTGTAATATAATTTAACAGCTTGAACAATATGAAATTATTGATAATTGACTATTTTAAACCTATTAAAACAGCAATTTTATATTATTTGTCATATACTTAATTCCTATTGAAGGACATTTTACATTTTACAAATAACATTTTATTAGAACTCAGCCACATCCACTCATTACATGTTGTCTATGATGTGTTTGTGCAGCAGAACTGAGTAAATGCAACACAGACCAGATGGCCGGGGAAGTTGAAAATATTTACTATCTGAATAAAAACTTTAAATCCCTAATTGCTTCTATTTGAAAAACCTGATGACACCTCATAGAATTGACCTCATGCAGCGATAAAGTTCATATTCTGTTAATGAGATAACCGCTAACAGCTCTAAGTTTACTATTTATATATTCATATAAAAATTTGGTATTAAAATTGAAAATTAATTTGGAATAAGAGACATTGATATCAATGAAAAGTTTGCCAATGTTTTGTCTTTGGGATAAGTCTTCTTAAATAACAAAAAACTCTGAAGGCATAGGTTTTCAGATTTGGGTATTTCTGGTTCTCATACGGTCAGCACTATTACAACGGTGACTACAATACATAGTATATGTCAAAAAATACTTTGTGCAAATTAGAGTTTCTTTATCAACTTTCTGTAAAATGAAAATTGAGTACTTAATTTTTTATTTAACATACTTTCTTTTCTATAGTTCATTGTTACTTGAAGAGTTTACTTAAAAATTCGCACATTTAATTTCAATATAAATGGTTTTATAGTCCCACCAGATGGTAAAAACAAAAAACAAAAGCATTCAGATTTTTCTCTCTATTTTTTTATGGCATAACTGTTTAGCTTTCATTTTGCATGCACATTTCACTTACACTACTCTTTAATTTTCTTTTTCTCATATAACCTGCTATTGGGCAGCCTTACAACTCCTGCATCTCACAGGCCTCTGCACAGGACTCAGTACAAATAGTTAGATCTCAAAATGTAGGCAGAGGTAGAGGCGTCCAATACTTCCCCCAAGCCTGAGGCCTGAAGGAGTTGGTTGCTCCTAGTTGTTGTTGTCCTATTGTTTTGTTTTTTATTCGTGGACATGCTATCATTGAAAGGAAAGTGTTATTTTGTCTTTTTAGAAAAGAATGTATTATTATATGAAAGCAAGAATTATGTTCACTGCATAGCTGATGATGTTCAGATTCTCCCCCAACCATACCATAAGAACGGGCCTTACAGAGCTGTCATGAGGATTCTAGGCATTTCTTGGTGACTTTTATTGACTGCTCTAAGTGCTGATGGAGTTCAGTTCTATTTGTTCCAGCTAACATGCAGACTCCAAGAGGCAGCAAGCTAGTCCCAAGTGTGTAATAGCTCAGAGCCCGGCTTCACCACCTGCAGTGTGTGTATCTGTACAGCCCATGGAGAATGAAGCTCAAATGGGAGAATCCTCTTTTCCACTCATCAACTTTATCCTGATAATTGAGGACAGAGGAGTACAGAAAACAGAGGTAGTAATTGAGAGAAGTATGAAGACACCTTTGCTATTCTCCATGATGGGAAAGGTACATGCAATATTAGCAAACTCAAAGAAGTCTTAAAAATACCATTCATATTCACATTTCTTTAAAACATTGAGCTGAACAAATAAAATATCTATACTAGCCAAATTCTACTTAAGAGCTATAAGTCAGCGGCCTCTGAATTCAATCCTGTATTCTGCAAATGAATAAAGAGATGCTAATAAAATTTAAGTAACATGTTCAAGGGATGTGACTAATCAGTGTCCATAGGATCAGAAGTGTATTCTTCCTATAATTGACTGCAAATTTAATGCTAACTCGTTTTAACAGCCATGGGTAGCCCTGGCACTCATAAATGCTTCCAAATATGTTTTAATGCATTTTACTGCCTGATTGTAACCTTTCTTTGAGTAATATATTCAATAAATTAACCCCCCTCTTTGTGAAATACTACATTAATCCCAAATTGGCAAGATGCTATAGTCCCTCCTGAATAACATATCTTGCCAAAGCTTAAAAGAAAGGCCATGTGGGGTTTTCAAAAGCATCTTGATCCCATTTTTGCAAACGTGGCCCTTCTAAATATACATCCACAAGGACAGTCCACTGATTATGCAAATGAATTCACTGTTTTTCTAGGTCACAGCAGGCCTACTTCTACATAGAATTTGCCTACAGGAATATCAGGGGTTCCTGCTGCCAGAATGTAAATTGCAAAACTTGATCAGAGAAGAAAGATGTTATGTAACTCTTATCTTCACAGTCACTTAAGGGCCATGGTCTGAGACAGTGTTCTTCCACTCTGGTTATTTCCAGAGTTGGCTTCCACACTGAAAGATTTAGAAAGTAATTGGCTTAAACTTATTCCTGCTATTCAATCCTGAACTCTGCACAGTCTTATAAACTGTTTGGGTCTTGGATTTTTCACCCGAATAACTGTTTATTTTAAAATGGGGACAGGGAGTGATTATTTAACTACACAGTATTTAATATTTTGTTAACATACCCAGAGAGAGCTTGATCAAAATTGCTAGCTGTTCAGTTTCCTCAGATGCAAAACAAGCACCAGCATTGCTATTATGTAAGATCTTTTGGAGGGTTGATCATATATATGTGTGTATGTGTGTGTGTGTATATATATATATATATATATATATATATATATATATATATATATATATATATGCCTACGTGACCAAAACAACTGGAACAACCAGTTGCTATGACACACACTGACCACCAGGGGGCAGACGCTCAATGCAGGAGCTGCCTCCTGGTGGTCAGTGCACTCCCACAGCCAATCTCCCCTAGCCAGCCAACCTCCCATGGTTCCTCCCCCGGCCAGCAGGGCCTGATTGGCCAATTGGGACCGGGCCCTGGGCTGGAACTGGGAACTGGGGGTGGGTGGCGGCGGACATGGCACCTTTCCCAGGGGGGCTGAGGACCGGCTCCCTCTTCGGGGCCAGCAGCTAACCTCCAGCACCATGTCCCTTCCCCTGGCTGGCAGGCCCCAATCAGCCCAGTCCTGATCAGCCCTGATCACCAGCCAGGCCTAGAGACCCCACCCATGCACGAATTTCGTGCACTGGGCCTCTAGTCCTATTTAATAAAAGAGAAACATGGTAATTGGCGTACAACCGCTACCCTTCCCATTGGCTAATCAGTGAGATATGCAAATTAATTGCCAGCCAAGATGGCGGCCGGCAGCCAGGCAGCTTAAAGCGAACATGAATGAGGCTTGCTTGCTTCAGTGACGGCGGACTCCAATGTTCCCCGCCTGCCTTGCCGGCCTCTGAGCTGGCAGTTTGAAACATTGTAACAAATATAGAAGCTAAACAAAGCCCAGAAACCTGCTTTCAGCGAGCCGGGATCTCAGAGCTGGAGTTGATACAGAGTTTCGATTATAGAACACAAACAAACCAGATACCTTCTTTCAGCAGCAGAGGCCTCAGAGCTGGAGCCAGAGCTAAAGCTGGCCCAGAATAAAAAAAAAAAGAGAGAAAAAGGAGCAGTTGGGAGCTTCAGTCACCCGACAGCCTGAAAACAGCCCTCAGCCCCTCACCCAGACTGGCCAGGCACCCCAGTGGGGACCCCCACCCTGATCCAGGACACCCTTCAGGGCAAACAAGCCGGCCCCCACCCGTGCACCAGGCCTCTATCCTATATAGTAAAAGGGTAATATGCCTCCCAGCACCGGGATCAGCGGAGCCGCGAGGCCTCCCGGCACTGGGATCAGCGTAACAGGGGGCAGTGCCGAAACCCCCTGATCGGCCCTGCTCTGTGTGTGACAGGGTGCGGTGCCCAAACCCCCCCCACCCCCCCCCCACACACACACGGGCCCTGCTCTGTGTGTGACGGGGTAGAGCCATAACCTCCCCATCGGCCCTGCCCTGAGTGTGAGAGTGGTGGTGCCTCAACCCCCTGATCGGCCCTGCTCTGTGGGTGATAGAGGGCAGCGCCCCAACCCCCCCACCCCCGACGGGCCCTGCTCTGTGTGTGACGGGGTAGAGCCATAACTTCCCCATCGGCCCTGCCCTGAGTGTGACAGTGGTGGTGCCCCAACCCCCTGATTGGCCCTGCTCTGTGGGTGTTAGAGGGTGGCGCCCCAACCCCCTGATCTGCCCTGCTCTGTGTGTGACAGGGGGCGGTGCCCCAACTCCCCTATCGGCCCTACTCTGTGAGTGACAGGGGGGAGCTCCTCAACCCCCTGATGGGCCCTGCTCTGTGCGTGACAGGGGGGAGCTCCCAACCCCCTGATGGGCCCTGCTCTGTGCATGACAGGGGGTGGTGCCGCAACCTCCCCATCAACCCCTCCTTGAGTGTGACAGGGGGTTGTGCCCCAACCCCCCAATTGGCCCTACCCTGAGCGTGACTGAGGGTGGCATCACAACCTCCCGATCATCCCTGCTCTGTGCATGACAGGGGGCGGCGCCCCAACTCCCCAATCGGCCCTGCTCTGAGCCCGACCAGGGGCTGAACCTAGGGATTGGGCCTGCCCTCTGCCACCCGGGAGCAGGCCTAAGCCAGCAGGTTGTTATCTCCTGAGGGGTCCCAGACTGCGAGAGGGCACAGGCTGGGCTGAGGAACTCCCCCTCACCCCCCAAGTGCACAAATTTTTGTGCACCGGGCCTCTAGTCTATATAATAAAAACCCAAGTGACCTTTACAGCAGAACAACCAGAACAACCAGTCGCTATGATGCACACTGACCACCAGGGGGCCAGATGCTCAATGTAGGCGCTGCCCCCTGGTGGTTAGTGTGCTCTCACAGGGGGAGCACTGCTCAGCCAGAAGCCAGGCTCATGCCGCGGCAGTGGCAGGAGCCTCTCCTGCCTCCACAGCTGCACTAAGGAGCAGCAAGCAGACCAATAAGGAGCAGTAAGCAGGCGGGTGGTAAGGAGTGAGGGGTCCTGGACTGCGAAAGGGTGCAGGCTGGGCAGAGGGATCCCCCCTCCAGCGCACAAATTTCATGCACCAGGCCTCTAGTATGTTATAAACTGATGGAAAATTCACTAAAAGTCTAATATAAAGCACTCCATTATTCCATATTTCTCTTCCACAGTGGGCCAAAATATATCCTCTATATATATGGCTTTCCAGGTATACTGAATTTCTCACCATGACAGGAGTTGCACAGAGAGTAGTTACCTTTGTCAACTGGAAAGGTTGGGTAACCGTGGTAAGCTGTGGTACCGTGGAATAAACACTGGGTGTAAACTAGAAACAAGAGCTGGTTCTGCTGCTTTCACCTGTGGGACCCTGGATATGCTCCTGACCTCACTGAGCTTCAGTTATCTCCATTAAAAATAAAGTAAGCACAATTCCATAAAAAAGAGACTGTGAATCAAAAGCTTCTGTATAAAAAAGGAGGCAAGGCATTATTGTTAGGATGGCATTACAGTATAGTGGTTTAAGAGCACGGAAGTTAACGTTGACATGTTTTGTTACTCTTTCCGGCCTTTTATCTCTTGTCTTCCTTTAGGAAAATATTGGAAAAGAAAATGGTTCCCATTTTAGAGAAAGTGGCATTTAAAGCACAATCAGAAATATATTATTTCAAGGAAGTAACGGTGCCTCTCATTTTGCATGACACTTAACAATGTACTCTGTACTTTCACAGACATCACATTTGATATTTACTTAATGCTCAGAGAAAATGCTGTTGATGACAGTGCTACTCTTCTGTGCACATATCTGGACACTGTTTCTGAAAGACTTCCTTCCCTGTGTAGGTTACACATGCTGTCTGTCTGTACTGTGCTTCAGTACACCTGTGATGTCTGAGTGAGCACCTACAGAATTTGCTCTAGCTGTTTACAGATTTGCTCTTTGACCTTTCAGGTTCTAAGTTTATGTTTAGTAATATTAACACACTTAGGATACAGACTGATTTCAAAACTTAGTTCTACAAAGCTGTGTGACTCTAGGCAAGATACTTTGCGTCTTGCAACCTCTGTTTCCTAACAGTAAGGGGTGCTCATGTAATCTACTGCCTATTGCTAGTAGGGGGATGAAGTGCGATCCTGGTGTAAATTGAGCTCTGCACTCAATGCCTGGCATAAAGTAGGATCCAATAACTTCACTCACTTTTTTCTTTTATCCTATTTGTCCCTTTCTTGGCTGATGCAATGTTTTCCTGGTCATCCTAGTGCTATTGCTTCCAGAGATGATTGCTCTCTGGGAAATAATTTTATTCTCATTTTGCTTGTATAGAACTTCTACACTTACCTGTGGCAAGATTCAGGATGCAACTCAGATGAGAAAATCCAGTGAAAGAGTGCTGGACTAAGAATCAGGAGAGCTGTGTCCTGCCCCTAGGGAGTTGCATGGTCTTAGGCAAGTAACTTCTGTGTTCCCTCCCTTGTAAAATAAGGATGCTAATACTAATCCTGCTACTTCAGAGGTAGTTTGTTACCTCAAATAACCACATTCTTTGAAAACATTTGGAAAAGTTTGCAATAAAGTTAAAATGGAAAAAAAAAATGATTGTGATCAGAGTTTTGTTACCCTGAAACATGTTCCAGACAATTAAAGGAACTTTCCCCTTCAAAGACCATAACAAAGCAAGAGAGCACTGTATGGCCCGCTTTACAATATAATAACCTGGGGGGTTTCCTCTTTCAGTGTCACAAAGGCCCTCAGAGTCCCTGGTGTGGTAAACTTTGGGTGGAGGTAATAAGGAAATGATCAGGGTGCTTTAGATTCCTATGGAAGGGCATGCAAGATTGGATTCAGGAGTTCATTCTCAGTCAAGGTTTGTTACTGCCATAGTAGATTGGAAAAAAAAATCATGTGTTTTTCATCTTCAAAGTCGTTTGCAAATAAGTGAAACTCTGTCAAGGAAGTTTGATTTCTAACTTCAGAAGCAGTGCATGCTCTCTGAAACAAGCACTACTAGACCCAAAATGAAAACCAAAGAATTCACAACTCAAGTCTGATGTGCAAACCCCAGGACCCCCTCACATATAGTCAATCTCCAGACTCTCCCTAGTTTCATGACAATAACAGAACAGTGTTGACCTCTGCCTGAAATATATGAAATTTGACATCAGCAGCAGATGAAAGAAGGAAAACAATAGACCCTTGTTCAGATAGAATGTAACAATTTTCCATTCAAGGTGAATCACGAAAAATCTCTAAAGGAGAGAAATTCTGCAAAGTATTGTCTGAGGCTGAGCCCATCACCACTCAATAAAGATTGAACTTTGGTTTATTTTTCATTTCAAAGTGTGCTTGTGTATATCTTGTTTTTCCCTTCTATCCACTCATTTCTCCGTCTGTGAACTCCTTTTTACCAGAAGGGTTTTTGGCAGAACAAAGGTGTCAAAAAGAAATTCAGGCAGGCAGACACAATGTTAGCTGAACACATAATGGGAGTGAGCAGCATGACTCAGGAAAAGAGATTTTAGTTATTAAATCCCAGAAACCTTCTTTGATTGAGAAAAATGAGGATGGAATAAATAATTTGTGAAAAGATAAAATAATAACTTCTCTGCAAATATATAATGAACATACATAAATGATTTTTAACTAACTCATAAATGGGGGAAGCAATAAGGTTTCAAAAAAATTTGCGGAAAAAAATATTTACAAAGAGAGAGAGAAAGAGAGAGAGTCAGGAATGCTGAAATGAACTTGTTAAAAGAAGCAAAACTGTCTAATATCCTAGTGGGCAATAATTGGTAATGTTTGTGTTATTGTTTCAACCAGGAGGAATTCAATTTTATCTCTACTGGATAAAATTCATTTGCATAGCTATGAATAGGAATCATTTGCATTGCCATGTAGAATAATCACTGGCAATTTAACTTCTATGATTTAATCTCTAGACCTATGGAATTTACAATAGACAAGTCAATAGAAAATTAATTGAAATTGAACTTTCCTGGAGAATCTTTTGAGGGTCCACTGGACAACAGCCAGCATGGTACTGAATGGTAACTTACTGATATTTCTTTCCCATTTCCAAGCTTAAATCTTTTTAAATCTTAGACTATGGAACAACTTTTTATAGTCCTCTGTTAAGTTTTGACATCAATAGAAATGTGCTTAGGTCATAACAAAGGTCTAGAATCTATGTTTACTTTCAGAAAAGTAATAATAACTTCTACAGACTAAGGAAGAAAATGACTACTATTCTCTAGTCACTAGCAAGTATCTGAAAAAAAGTTTATTTCCTTAACTTTCCCTCTCTCTAGAGAGTAATTATTGGCATATCTTATGGGGCAAAATAAAATACCCTTTTGCACAGTATTGTGATGCAAGTAACAGATTTTCTATATGACTTAAGAGAGCATTACTTGAAGGCATTCTTCATTATCAGAACACTAGTCTATTCAAGATGTTCTTTATATATAAATATTCTTACTACTTGTATTTACAGAGACATTTGGGTCCTACAGATTTATAGGACCCAAGACACTGTTCCTATAATTTTGGGTATGGTACAGCAAGAAGCAAGCCCTGCACCAGCAATCAACCTGGGTGGGTTACCAGGGTGCTGACCAGTAGCTGGGCCAGACCTGGAAAGAAGTGATTCAGTACAGCAGCTACCCACAGGGAGTGAAGTAGGCAGTCTAAACCTTCATGAAAAAATAGGGAGAACTATGATGAAATTTAGAAAATAATCAGTATTAGGAGGCATAGTTCAACAACCAGCAACTGTTGGTAAAGGTTTCATTCATAAATCAGCCAAGAGCAGTCAGAAATCTGAGGATCCAGAGAACAGAACCCAGCATACTCATTTTAGAGAAAGTATTAAGCACAGTAGCCAAGGCTAAAACCATGGAAAAGTCTAGACTTTGGACAGAATAGCTTTTTAGGAGACATGGTTTCTTCTTGGCACAGTCTACCAATGTATAGCTGACTTAAGACAAATTTGGTGAGATGCACAGGGGATTAAGAAGGGATTCCTTAATCTTTCTAGAAAAGTATCCTGGAATTACCAGTGGTACTAAGAGTGAGGCTGAGACTTTGATTAAGAAGATTAAAAATTAGAATAGGAGTGATTCTGGAATGAAAGTAGGAATAGACTCAGAATGAGGACATTCTGAAGTTAATGGCACAGACACAAATCTGGAACAAACCAACAATTGTCTCATTATTTTATTTTCACCTTCAGCAAAAACTGAGTATGTCTTGTTGACTATCCTATCTAATATTCTGGGCTATATTTAACTGGCTATTAGTGTAGAAATACTAGTACATGTGAACTTATATTCATCCTATAATGTCTATAACTATTATTTTTGAGTATCAACTTTTAATAAGTGAACATACCACCTCTTTTATAAAACCCTGCCCCTTACTTATTTGTTAACTAAACTGACATATATTTCACATATTTTCATCACTTGTTCTCCAGGTTTCAACCTTCCAAGTATTGCAGTTTTATATATTTTTTCTACCTATTGTTATGGCTATTTATTTCATGACTTTTGAAGGATATAATCTTATATCTGGACTTTCTATTGATTGAAATTTAATTTTTAATTAAGTTTAAATCAACAGATTTAATCTGGACTTTCCGTTGGTTTAATTAATCTGGACTTCCTATTGATTTAAATTTAATTAAAATTTTAATTTTAATTTTTAATCTGTCTTTAAGTTATTATTTCTACTCTGTGGCCCCTTGCTTCCTGAAACTTTTTTATTATCTTCTCCCCTCAACTATTCTGTGCTAGATGTGGCTCATACCAATTCTACCAGCCCATTGTTTCGGAATTTACCTGGCGACCGGAAAATACACAAGGAGTACTCAGAGATTCAGGAAAAACCTTTTATTTAAAGCAGCGCTACTGGCTTAGGAAATGCAAAGATCCAAAGCCTGAACCCCTTATAAAATGAGATTGCTCCTTATACATATTCCTACGTTTCTTTGTTTCCTATCTGTTTCCTAACTACCGGGCTTTTGTGGTGGGCTTTCACAGCCCCTCCTGAGCCAGTTAGAATGGGGAAGTTAGAGTGTATCTAAATGCCTGGTCTGGGTGGCACCAGCGACCCCCACTCAAGCCAAGCTGCCAAATTCCCGGCCCATGGCCCCTGCAAGCTGGGAGCACCCAGGAAAACAGACCATTGCCTAAGGAAGGGGCAGTGACTTAATTATAGGCTAACAAGAATGTGCACTAGGACACCAGTCACTGGCACAGATTCAGATTGCCAGTCCACCCCCCCACCCCCTCACCCTCGCCTCCCCCCCTAAGATTGTCCCCCCACAGGTTTCCCCCTATACTCCTCCTCACCAGTAGAGCTCATTTTTAAATATTCAGGAATTTTATGAGTGAATTGTTAAATTGGCCATGTTGGTGATATTTATACCAGAAAATTCATACTTGTTGCAGCTAAAATGTCCACTTTCTAGATTAGAAAAATGAGGTGCAGAAAGGTTCATTAGTTTTCCCAAGATCAAAATGCTAAGTTGTGATGTTAGCACTAAAATATGGTTCTTCTCTTTTCTAACCTATACCATGGGTATTTGGTGATTCTTAGTATACAGAGAATGTTGAAATAAAATGAATCTACTCCAATATAATGTTTGCAGCTAAAAATTTAAAAATGGAATGGCACAGTGATTAATATTTTAGTAAAAGAGGGAAGACAGAGCTACAAGAGAATTTAGTTGCATCTGCTCCTGAAATAGAGTTAAAATTGTAAGACTCCCTCCAAAGATTGCTTCCTCCTAGAAATTATAATTGCATTTTATATAGTTGGTATAAGCTCAGTTATGGTTATAAAACTTGATGAGTTATTGTCTCCCAATAAATAAAAATAATAAAGTTAACATTAAAATGATGGTAGACAGAGTGGTTATTCTAAATGCCAAAATATGTACGTCATGAAATAAAGACTTAAAAATATACAGTGCAAACTAGGGTTGTCTCTTTATTGATAATACATTCCTACAACTGGTGAACTGAACCAGTTAATTCCACACCACTAACCAATGTCACACCCTTTTATCCCAAAGTTACAATGAGCCTTACTCTTTCCCCTTACTTTATAGAGTCACATGTTTTCCTCAGGGACTAACTAGCTACTTGTTCTTTTAAGGGTAGGTTCTCACTATCTTTCGTGTAGAGCCAGCTCTTGGCAGCATCTCTTAAAAAAAAAAAAAAATCTCAACCCAAAACCTTGTTATCTATTCTGACTATGACTCAAGCTGACCAGAGTTCCTACAGATAAGAGCTCACATATCTGGTTTCTTTTTCCTGTTGACTTCATACGCCTTTAAAGGTTTTTTCTATTAGAACCATTTATGTAGCCCATTCTGTTCACTATCTTTTGTCTCTTTGAACCACTTACTGTTCCTTAGCATTAAAAGCAAAACTTTATTCATCGATCAGTTTAGAAACAGTCTTTGAATATTGGAAGATCTTCCCACTCCCTCGGTCCCCTCATTGAATTGTTGATCAAAGCTCATTGATTATGATTTGAGCTTTCCTCTCTTCCTACTGCTACAATTTTAGTTCAAGCCTTTATTATTGTGGTTGCATCAACAATAAGTCTCTTTGTTCTCTTTACAACGTTTTTTTGTCTCCTTCATTATGTTTTTACTTGCTTTTAGAGTTATTGTTCCAAAATATAAATCATATCACACTCCGTCTATAAAGAGTAATTTTTGTGTAATTTAGATCAAAATTTATATTGTTAAAATGTTGAATCCAAAGATAATCTATTGTTCAAATATTTGTGTTTTGGATTTTTTGTGTGTTTTTTGGTTGATCCTCACTTGAGGATATTTTTTCCATTGCTTTTCAGAAAGTGGAAGGGAGGGAGAGATGGGGAGAGAGAGGAAGATCCATGTGAGAGAGACACATTGATTGAATGCCTCTTTCATGTGCCCTGACCAGGGGTGGGAGGCGAACCTGCAACTTAGGTATGTGTCCTTCACCAGGAATGAAACTCGAGACCCTTCAGTGCATAGTCCAATGCTCTAACTGCTGAGCACACCTGCCAGGGCTAAATATTTGGGTTACTTTTAATAATGTTCTTCTGGCTATAAATGTAGGAAAGCAGAAATACATGAAACATATTAGAAATAAATTCAAATATTGTATATCTGAGGCAACTATTATTAACATATTTTTACATCTTCTTTTAATGCACACACAATCTTCTTGGCTATGAAGTTTGGTAATGTTATCAAACAGCTGAGTCCAGCATGACAATGGTTGGGATGAGGTGGTTCTCCAAGTAGAAGAGGCAACTGTTATTCGTTTATTTATCATAAAATAGAATTTGGTTTGGTTACCTTTTCTCTCTATTTTGGTAAGAATGGCAACCTCTTTAAAATGTTAACTCTTAAGTTCATTCACATTTAAATGAAATAACTTATAATTTTAATTGCTATCACTTTATTTGTTCAAAGTATTTATTCACACTTTGCATATGTATCACCTAATTCGTTAATAAATAAATCCTCTGGGGTTCTTGCCTTCAGGGAGTGTACAATCCAACAGGGGGAGCTGTAACAGGAACATAATTCTTTTAAAACAAATTAGAATGGCACTAGGGTAATTAGCAACAAGGTGACCAAGTGTTTCTGAAAATGAGATTGCTGTCTTCTAGGGGGTCATAGAAACCTTACAGATGGGTAGCAGTTGAGCTGACTTTTGAAATGCAGGTGTACATGATGTTGTAATGTACCCCGCGAATCACAGAAGGACGCCTCAAGAAGTCGAATTAAAGAGTCACATTTATTGCAAATCCGGGACTACGAGGGGGCATTTTGCTCTCCCAAATCTCACAGTGATAAGATGGCCGCAACACCAGGTTTATATAGGCAAAAATCACAAAGGTATTGATTACCTCCCAGGGTTTGCAATGAGGACCCTGGTTTGCACAAAGCAGTTACAGAAGCAAGATTGAGCCGATTAGTTATCCACAAAGATTAATTATAGTTTTGGGTCTTTGGACTGCTAAGTTGACAGAAACACATTATCTAGAGCCCTCGGGTCTTGGGACCACTGAGTTGACAGGGACACATTATCTGGAACCCTCAGGTCTTGCGATAACTGTGCTGTCCTGGTTCCCGGGTACAGAGGAATTTGCTTTCTAAAACCAGTAAGATCACAATCTATGGGATAGTCACATTACAATCAATAAGGCATTCAATCGAATGGGATGATTATACAATTCAGAAAATCAAAGTAACTTTTCTATTGTTAAACAAATCAAATAAGTACAGAAGCCAAACAGCAGGGTTAAAGTTAAACTATAGTTTCTACCTGAGATGGTTGCTACCATACTTCAATGTGTGTGAACTACTATAACAAGACTAGATAAAGAAATGCTGGGAGTATGTATAGAAAGAGACGGAGCATTGAGTATGTGCGGAGATGCAAGATAAAGCCTGAGGATGGGTCATCATGAACAAAGGAGAACTTAAAATTCAAGGAGTAAGTATTCTCATGTTACTTGGTAGAGTGGAGGCATTCTTGAGTATTTCTGTTCAGGAAAATGACAAAATTACAGTTCTGTTTAGGAAGACACATTAGGCAAGCAGTCTGTAAGATCGATGGGAGAAGGAAGAGCAGTTTCAGAGTGAAGTTTAGAGGAAGCTGGGACCTGACTGTGAAAACTAGAAGAAAAGGGAGGATTTAGGAAACAGTGAGAACTGAATGTGACTGGACTCACTTGCTGAACGTAATAAATGTAATGAGAAAAGGTAGGGAAGGCATTAAAAATAGCACCAACATCGTAAATCTTAATCTAAAAGAACCAAGAGAATGAGATATCCTGAAGAGAAAAAAAAAAAAAAAAGGAAAAAGGAAGGGAAGAGAGAGGAGAATTTAGATGAAAGATGACTTTGGTTTCAGATATAAGAATTTTAGATATTAATCAACTCCTAATATAGAAATATATTTCAGTATCATGTTCAACTGATTTTACTTTCAGAACTTTAAAAAATATATTATTATTACTTAGGTTCAATTATTTCTCTTTGAAAAGGAAATGTAGCCATTTGTCACTGTCATACTAATTTTTCTTTTTCCACTTTATGCTCCTACCTCTAAGATATTCATATCCTGGAATCATGTTCTCCCTCTAGAGTAGATATGGTTGGTTCTCACAATCCTGTCCCCTGGGTCCTGCCCTATAGTCACTGTTTTGTTTGGACTAGCTTCATTGAGCTGGCTACACTTGTAGCGCCCCATACCATGACCTTGCTGGGACTCTGTTGTCTGCGGGCAGGGCAGGATTTTCATCGCAGAGAGGCAGCTTCAAATCAAAGTTTAATAAAATATTTCATATCACACTTGATGGGGGTGGGTAGTGGGTATGCTGTCAAAACTCAAACTTGGACAAGCTGCCATTTTATGTTGTCATTGAGTGATAACTGAAGATTTCGTCAAACAAATTAGCATATTTACTATGGTGTGACAAATGACCCTCTTTACTCATTTAAATAGATTCTCAAAGTTAAAATATTGTTTGGCAATCTAATGAAAGTTCCAAACAATGATAATTGCCTTTGCCCTATATTATAGGTGCAAATTACAATATTATTTTTTACAATAGGGTCATGGTCTCTCCGTTGTAATTCTAGTCCTCATTTCAATATTGTCACTGTATTCTTTCTGGTAACTGCACTAGATGACATAGTGACTGGAGATAGTGCCAACTTGGGTTTTGTATACAGACTGTCTTGACTCCGAATGACTAGACTTAGAACTTTTTGACTATGACAGTGTTAAAGCAATAAGCATTCCGTGGAAACTATATTTGAGTTCTGATCTTTGCCCAGGCTAGCAATATGCTGTACGATCCTCTTTTGTGATACTGGGCATCACAAACCGCAGCTCCCATTCAGCCAAGCAACCATGAGGGTAAACAACTGATACTCTACAGTTTGCAGTGTTGCCAGTGTGATTTTTTTTTGGATATTGTGTTTTTGATTTTGTGTTCTATACCGTCAAAAAAATGCCCATCTGTTTCTCCTGCTTCTGGTGAGAAGAAGAGAGGAAGGCAATTACAGATGCTTCTTGACTTATGGTAAGGGTATGTGCCAATAATGAAAGAGTTCTGAGTGCATCTAAGGTAGGCTGGGCTAAGCTCTGATATTCAATTAGGCTTGTTAAATGCATTTTTGTGTAGTGATTGCATTTTTAACAATGATATTTTCAGTTTACAGTGGGTATATTGGGACATAATCCCATCATAAGTAAAGAATCACCTATAATTACATAAATAATAATACATGATTTACATGGTATTTATATAATACCATGTTTGCTTCCAAAGCTTTCTTCCCTTAATATCAACATTATTAACAATAACTGAAGGATTATTATTATTATTATTATTATTATTTTGCTTCAAGGGATGATTGCAACTGACATATATCTCAATTTGCTCATTCTTTAGAGACTGAGTATCAAAAAACCTGTATGATTGAGCAGTATGGTGACATTCCAACTTTCAGACTTGCTGTATATAAACCTGGACTCTCCAATCTAAAATGCTTCATTTCCCAAACCAGTGATTTCTCAATAATTGCTCTTCATTACATCCTTCCTCTTTACAATAGTAATGCTTAAATGTCTGTCTCTTTCCTGTGCCATGCCCTCTAACCCATGCACTGTTTTTAATGCTTGGCTGCACTGCAGCCCCGCTGAGATGAGGTGTCTGCACCGGGAAAAGGGCAGGACTACCGCTGTACCCAAGTCTGCACCAGAGAAAGGGCAGGGCGGCTGCTTCATGCTTGCGGGAGTTTCTCAGCAAGTAACTCTAAAACATTGGGTTGTGTAACCAAGAGAGATTTTGATGGGTTTTGGTACCAACAAAATTCCTCTTTCTATCGCAGGGAAAGAAAAAGAGAAGCCAGAACAATATTTACATACTTTTTTGTAGTAATTAAAATGGAAAAAGTAAAAAGGGAATTTTAAAGAAACACACAACTGCTTTATGGTGTGCATGTTAAAATAACAATCCTTTTAAATTATTGCCTGACCTGCTTTGACTTCAACTTTTGACTGTTTATTTTCTAGTTGTTTTTGTTAATCGTGACTCAGATCCCAAATGCCAAATTCAGTCTAGGATTTCTTAACAGTCTACTATTCTTTCACTGAGTTGGTAAAACCAAGTCGTAATTTCCTACAGATGAGGTCAAAATAAGCCTATGGACTATAGCTCAACATAAACCCACATACTTCTAAGTGACAAATACCTTTCTAGACTAAAATGTGAAAAACATGTTTTACTTTAAAAAAATCGTTTAACATGAGACACAGATCATATTTATTGGTATTCTTCTAAGTATCATAGTATTCATTTGCTAAGGTTTTTAACTCATAAAACATCTATTTTCAGTGGATAGGATTTATAATATGGAGAACTTACAAACTTAAGATAGTAATTCTTTCAAATTTATAAACTACATTCATTGATTTACAAACTACGTATTTGATATTTTCAATATTTAAGTCCATGTTCACCATGATTGACAATTCCAGTCAGGAGTACAAAACTGGGTATGATGCTCTCTGAAAGGGGAATGTGAAAACATGAATAGCAGAGAAAACTATAGCTTCCACAGCCCACCACACAACACTCTGATGCTGGTACTGTTCCCCTTTCTCATTGTTTGCCAGGAATGCTATAATCAAATATTTGGTAACTGTACAAATATTCACGATATATTTTTTTGTAGGCTAAGCTTATTCATGATGCATTTTTATTTCCTTATTTTTTAAACTAATCTTAAAATGAGTTTGAATTATATTGCTTATAATTGTTTTTAAATCTAGTTTGGAGCTAGATGTGAGATAGATAAAATTAAAATAAATTTACTTACAAAGACAAACTTTTCATAATATAGGCTTCAATAATGTTTAAACAGTACTCCACAAATAATACTTTTATTAAAATACTTTTATTATGTGTGTACACTTAACATTTCTCAATTTTTCTGTAAAGTAACAATAGAAGATTCTAGGTCTTAAAGTTTCAGGATGACATCAGGATTTAATTCCAGGCCTGGCCAAAGACCCAATACAGTTTTCCATCCTATTTCTACTAGGCAGAGGACTTTTACAGCCAAAGGGAAAATCAGTTAAACCAAAGGAGCCAGGGTAAGAGAAATGCTTTATTGAATATTTCAGAACCTGAGGCAATTTATATTTGGTATTGGTGATTTCTAATAACAATTTTTTTTTTTCAGATCTTTAGCGTCTTCCTAGTCAGTTCTGTAACATTTACTGCGCACCCAAAAATTAAACTGAATATATACTTGGGTCTTAATGTGTGCCTGAAAAAGTACATTTCTGTCATAACTTGTTTAAAATGGTTTGGAGCGTGGGGCTCAGGTATTTCAACTCAAAGTAGTAGCTGTCTCCAAAAATTTTAGATAGTTCATTAATGCAAGTGTTATAAAACCTGTTTTTCTCTGCAAAGTTGGTGGAAGACACACCTTCCCACATTATCCTCCTGAACACACTACTTGTGGTAGTGAAGTACCACAGTTCTTCACAGCTCCTCCCATAGAGATGAAGTCTATTTCTTTACTTCCTTGAATTTGGACTGCTTGTGCAACTTGCTTTGGCCAAGAGAACACAATGGAACCAAGTGATACAGGTATAAATGTGACCTTCAGGAAGCTTTCACATGTCTGCTGACTCTCTTGGCCCCCTGCAACAACCATGTGTGCAAGTCCCATTCTGCTAGCAGCGGTTCTCAACCTTCCTAATGCCGCGACCCTTTAATACAGTTCCTCATGTTGTGGTGACCCCCAACCATAAAATTATTTTTGTTGCTACTTCATAACTGTAATTTTGCTACTGTTATGAATCGTAATGTAAATATCTGATGTGCAGGATGTATTTTCATTGTTTGCGACCCACAGGTTGAGAACTGTGTTAGAGGGTAAGAGAGAGCAGAAAGGAGCCACCCCAGTTGGGACTAGTCGACAGGTGGCCTGATTGTCAACCATCTGCAGACTATGAGTGAACCTAGGCAAAAGGAGCCTAGCCAGTCCGAGGTCAGCAGGAATGTTTAGCTGACCCCTAGACCCATAAACAAGAATACGTGATTGTTGTTTCAAGTCATTAAGTTTGGAGGTGGCTTGTACATGGCAATAGGTAATTGATTACATTTCTTTCAGATCCTATGAAAGTGGCCTGTTTTCAGCTCAACGCCTCCCTCCTCTTCGCATTGATCAGGGTGAGTTTAAGCTGTCATAAACTTGCAGGTAGTTTATATGAAAGGGAAGACTCTAGTGTAAGTGAGATGACACTGAGTACAAGCACTGGATCTTACTATTTCATTGTGGCTGAAAACTCAAGGAAGTAGCTTTCCTGCTTTCTCAAAACACATTAGCTAAAACAGCCTTAAGATTAGTAGTCAATATACAAATATGCAGAAAAAGCAATGCCATGCTTTTTTTTTCTTATTTGTTGTATTATTTAATATAATTTACCTCCAAGAAATTTGGTTTTGTGTCTTAGATAAGTTCCTCTTTTTGAATTTTAGACTCGTTTTCTTCCAGGAGTAAAACTCATTGGCTTCAAGTAGCCTAAGTATCCATCACTTGCTCTGTATTTACAATCAGCAGTATTGAGGACATGGTCAGTGAATCCCCTATTGCATATGAAGCTTCTATTTTGTGCTTGCTTCGAATAATAAGAAAGAAAATACTGTGATAAATCTAAAATATTTAATAACTGTAGCCCTAATCTGCCTTCATCACTGAAACATGCTAGATAATATCAGAGACAATACATTTCATGATGATAAAAATGGATGTTTAAATCTATCATTAAAGTAAACATGCTAAGGAGAATGTTCAATTTTTTGACTAAATATTTGTCTAGATTTACCATATATTTGGAAGGCCACTAGGATATATACCTTCCTGAGTCACAGAGTAAGAAAATCATCTGATTTCTAACAAACGAATATAAGCTACTTTGAGATTCATTTTAATATTTCTTTAAATTCTTTTTAGCCTCTTTAATTCACAGTTGGTCTCAGTATCCATGTGCTGTTCTTGGTTCAATGTTTAAATTGTACGCTCCACCTATAGCTACTCTCCAGAAGACCTCTATAGATTACTTTACCCCTTTCATTGCCTCCTGACCTTTCTTGGAATCTACCATCCAATAATCTTGCAAATCCATTCATACCAATTGTAATAATATTAGTTATTGACCATTTCCATTTTTAGATAAGAGCCTTTTAGAGAAAGACCTCCTTTTCTCTCTTGCTATATTCCAACCAGATCTGTCTCGGTCCTAACTGTAAGGTCCTTGACATATTTGTTATAGACATTCTTTCTGTAGCTGCCTGCTTAGTGGGTAAGGAAGAGGAGAGGGAGATGTGTGCGCGCGCACGCATGTGGGCTCCTGTGCCTCCACAGTAAGTTATCCTTTCCTTCCACTTGGCTCCTTAACATAACAAGTCATAGTTATTTGCAGTTTGACACCCTAATATCTCTGAGGGAGAAGTAATTCTGTTTGCAGCTGCTTGAACCACTGAGATTCTACAAAGCACCATTTCATAAAATGATGACATCTGTTCAGTACATGATTGTATAATATAGGTACCTGCGATCTTTTTGGTTGCTATGGCAATTTGGGTAGAGGGAATAATTGGCAAGTGGAAATAGCTTTGACCCAAATAGGAGTCTCTGATTTCCTGGGCACATAACCTTACTAATGACACTATAGCCAACTAAACAAACATAGGGTCAAAGAGTAAAGAACAAATAGAATCTAGGTCAGCAGTGATAAGCCCAAGGCAAGAGCAGAGAATACAGAAATGCTAATCTTGGTCCTGGAGACTTGAAAAATTTAATAAAAATGCCAAAATGCTTAACTCTTGGCAACCTACCCAAAGGTAGGCTATATTCTGGGAAAATGACTCTCAGCATGATATTATATATGCACAATTAATTTAAACATAAACTTTTGAAAGGCTGGTGGTGCCAAGGCCAATTTCAGCTGATGTAATTTTCTCAGAGTAAATATCAATAAATATAGCATTTTAAAGAAAATTATATTGTGATATTAAAGGAAAAGCCCTATGCAAAGGCAGGTCACAGTTCCTTTCGCAATAAAAGGAACAAAAAGGAATACTGATTAGTAGGGATGAGTAAAGTCCCCCCTGTGTTAAAACATAAGATACAGAAGGTTAATTTTTACCCACCAGGTTCTAAAATTGCTCCCATAAATTTGCTCATGTAAACTAGGTTGCATGTTGTGTGAGGAAAAATTAAGATTCAGCAAGGAAGAGCACACATTAAATTTATGGTTGCAATTTTCAAGTTTAGACCGAGGTTGTCTGAACATTTGGCCTTGGACCCGCTCTGCCGTGATTTTAAACATGAAAAAACAGGGGGGGGGGACTGGAGGTAAACTCCAATATCAACATTCATTTGGTGTGTACCTGACATTGGGCCTGAACAACTCAAAGAATTCAAAGCCCAATGTCTCTCATTGGACTTTCTCCAATTGTGTGGTGGAATCACTGTAGCAGGATCACCTGAGCTACTCATCAAAAATGCAGACTCCAGACCTTACCCAACATACTCGGGGTCAAAATCCCTTGTGGATGGAGCTTGAGAAAATGAATTTTCAACAAGCTTTCAGGGTGATTCTGATGCACAGTCAACTCTGAATGCCATTCCCTTGTGGGTCATTAGTGGAGAAATATTCTGCCGTATACAATTTTATAAAATACCAATAGTTTCTTAGGAATAATAAATACAATGGTGATGGGGAAAGTTGAGAAATAGAAATTCTGTGCATTATTTGGATGCGAGCTGCTTCTGCTGTCGGAGCAGTCAGACAGTATGAAGTCTCCATCTCAGTCATTCTCCTTGTTCTGCACAAACTTCCATCTAGGCCAGCCGTGGGCAAACTACGGCCCGCGGGCCGAATCCGGCACGTTTGAAATGAATAAAACTAAAAAAAAAAAGACCATACCCTTTTATGTAACGATGTTTACTTTGAATTTATATTAGCTCACACAAACACTCCATCCATGCTTTTGTTCCGGCCCTCCAGTCCAGTTTAAGAACCCATTGTGGCCCTCGAGTAAAAATGTTTGCCCACCCCTGAATTCTAGGCCTACTTGCCTCCCTGGTTTAACAAACTTCTCTACTAATTGGCACCATCACCAAGACTCAAGGATTGTTACATTCGTTACTGCCATGTTTCTTTCTTATGTGTAGTCCATCATTATAGTACAGTGCACATGTGTTTCATATTTGATATCAATGTCTTACAAGCATTCAATTAGGCATATTTGCTTACGTACCTCTTTGGACAAATAATATAGAGATGGTGACTGAGGCTATCTCCTGGAATTAGATGATTAGAAGATAATTTATATTTATAAAATGTTATACAGGTGCATATTGCCCATTCTATACATAAATCAAGTTTAATTTCAAAGTATATTAACAATTAGCTCTATAACTATCTCCTACATAATTTTAAACTACTTAATAATGTAGTCCTTTGAATTTTCTTTCTTTCTAACCCCAGTAAGTATACAAAGCGGAAGTTCCATAAGTGTTGAATGAATATTTTGAAACAGAGCAGAGTGATGTTAAGTTGCTGGTTTGTACTCTAAAAAATGTGCTATACTAATTTGAGACTTAAAAACTGTGTTTCTTTCAAAGTGCTGCATTGTCTTTATCAAATGATATCATTTGGTTGGACTTCTTTCAGAACCACTAAAATAATTCACTTCAGACACACTTAAAGGAGATGAAAGTCCCTGAAAGAGGTATTGCTAAAGATATTTTAAAATCGAAATCCTGGCTACTAAATCTCTAAGTGGCTGCAATACCTGGGGCATGGATGGAGCTACAAACTGTTCCACCCCAGCTCTGATGTTTCAGAAAGTTCATGATTTGCTCCCACACAAACAACGAATGGTACCTCCAAGGAACGAATCTAAATAAACGCATGCTTGTAAAGCCCATCTTGTGCCAGTTCAAGTTTCTACAGTGTCCTTATCCATCTGGCTAAGCCATTAAACTGACAGAATATTTTTTCTTTAAAGTTAATTTTTACAGTTACATAACAGTTGATTTTTCTACTTGGTCATTGTGAATAATAAATTAATATGAGCATTAAGTAAAAAAAAACAACAACTCAAGTTCTGACAAGCATCAAGCCATCTATTATCAAACCAAAGACGCAGAGAATTAAAGTGTTAAATTTCTGGAGAGATCTGCACAGGCATTATGTCCTGAAATGGGTTTCTGATTATTTCAGTCCCTGCTGACCTTCCCTTCTCTGAAATGTTACAGTAAACCTGTATCTAAAAGATGTAATACAACACCAGATCGTTCCTCATTCCATAAATATCATTTTGTATAAATATATAAATACAAAATTTAAAATGTTAATATATAGATTTAAAGTATAAATATTTAGGTATATTTCTTAATACATACCCACACTATATTTATAATAGACTAGAGCCCCGGAATAAAAATTCCTGCACTGGAAGGGGGTCCCTCAGCCCGGCCTGCCCGCTCTCGCAGTCCAGGAGCCCTCAGGGGCAGGAGGCGACCCGGCGATCAGGGGAAGGCGACACCCCCATCACACCTCTGCTGCTGCTTCTGCCAGCAGCACAAGCCTTGGCTGGCCCTGGTTACCTGAGCCTTGGGCGGCCCTGGGCGGCTGGGGGGCTGAAGGGACTGGAGGGCTCTGGAGGCAGGACTCCTTGCCGCACGCCTGCCTCTCTGGTGGGGCTGAGGGGACTGGGTGCTGCCATCTTTTGAGGGCATGACAGTCAATTAGCATAAACTCTCCTTATTGGCTGTGGGAACCACCATATTTGAGGGCGTAGCAGTCAATTAGCATATTCCCTCCTCATTGGCTGTGGGTGCTGAGGGGACTGGGTGCTGCCATCTTTAGCAATGGCGTGAGGTTCATTCAATTAGCATATTTCCTCTATTAGATAGGCTATTAAATATATGTAATATATATTAAATATATAATATGTAAATATATGATATATGTAATATATAATATATATGTATAATATATATAAATTATATATATACTATGTATATTTTAAAATGTAAAATATTTTTTATATATTTTAACTGTTTTATGTGTTTGTCTCATTTCTACTATTAATCATTAAGGTCACAGAAGGCAGGAATCATTCCTCATACTTCTTTGCTATTCTCCACAGTGTGAGCGCACTGTATAGCAAAAGGGAACAAAAAAACACACACTGCCTAATAGAATGTGCCATATAATGGTCAATTGTCTTCCTAAGTTCACATTACCAGTGTTTATAAGCCAATGGAATATAAACCCAACAATCTCTTTGCTTCCTCACTTCCCTCAATCCACCATTTCCTTCCAAGAACTTGCACCAGTTCTTTAATAGTTGTTCACCTTTGGGTATCTGGTTGCCTTGCTATTGCTTTAAAAAATGTGTATAACATGGAAGACAACAGAGAGTGGAAGAAAATTCGGTATGAACTTTTTTCAAGCATAAATTAGGATTTTATTTCTGCCACCAATGAGATAGGTTTTGAAATAGTTCACTCATGGAGAAAAAAAAAATTACATGGGGGTTTATTTCTGGGCTCTCAGTTCTGTTTCATTTGTCTGTGTGTCTGTTTTTATGCCTCTGCCTTGCTGTGTTGATTGTCACTTAATAGTAGAATTTGAAGTTAGGGAGTGTGATACCTCAGGCTTTTGCTGGTGCCCACCACATGTGTGTTTTAATTTTATAATACTATATTATATACACTATTTTGACATGGAATTTTTTGCAGTAATGTAATTACCACATGAATCGTTCTTCTAATTAATTTCCTTTCAATGTACACAAATCTGTGCACTGGGTCACTAGTTATTTAATAATTCCTTCAAAGTTTCTATATCAGGTTGCATGTTATCACCATGCTATGAATAGGGATAAGAGTCATCTTCAAAGAATGTACTGTTTTGTTCACAAGAAAATGATGTAACTTATTAACTAAAGGGCTACAGTTCTATCATCAGAGCACTTAAAGGGAAGAATGAAATTTCAGAAGTTTAATTTACAAAATTTGCCTAAAAGGCACAGAGTCAGGAAAGACCATATCCTTATTCTCTCAAGGTCAGGGGAGAGTTTAGATTAACAGCTTCTTAGCTAAAGGAAATTCTAAGCATTCCCATTTGACAGGGTGGAAGAAGAACCTTTGGGAGAAATTCTGAGAAGTGTGACTCCTTGATTACTTTGTTTTTTTCTAGGCTTTGTGGCCTAAGGTCTGAGGGTTGTCATGTCAAAATAGCACAGACCTAGTGGTTTTAAACAACAGATATTCATCATCTCATAGTTCTGGAGGCTAGAAGTCTGAAAGAAAGTGTCAGTGGGGCCCTGCTCCTCCTGAAGGTACTATTAAAAGGACTGTTCCAGGCCTCTTTGGAAGCTTCTAGTAGCCTCAGTGGCTTTTTTGGCATTAATGACAATTCACTACTTCATGACAAAATTTTGGTCCCTCATTCTTTCTTCTTTTGCTCAGTCAATGGCTCAGCAACTCCTCTATACTAAAGACTGAATGAATATTGTAGACTAATTTATCTAAAATTTCCCAACCATTAGAATTATCTTTGTAGGAAAAAATATGGATTAGCTTAAATATTTTTATTTAGTAAAATTAGTTTACATCCCAGAAATATGTATTTTTAGTACTCACTGTAGGAGATTCTTATAAACAAAGAAGTTTGGGAAATCTTGCTGCAAAAATATAGAGATAAAGTAGATATGAAGCCTATACTGTGGATTTTACATCCTTTCAAACTTCTTTGATTAGAATTTCCTCTAACATTTAAAGGAGCAACTCAGATAGCTTTATGGCTCAGTTAAGTGGAACAATAAATGTCCCTGATTTTTTTAGGTGACTCTGAAACTGACTCTGCAGAATATTCCAAAAGTGCAGTTCCTAAAATATTTGGAATATGGATTTCCAAGAGGGCTCATTTCAAATGCACATTTAATTTTTAAAAAGTGGTCATCTTATTTTTAAAAAAGTATTTTAGAGTCACATGGTTTATAGTTATCTGATATAATGAAGAGGTAATATGCAAATTGGCCCTTGCACCCTCACAAGATGGCTGCCTATGACCAGGCCATCAGGGAGGTTAGTGAGAGGCGACCAAACGATTGAACAAGCAGGCTGCGTGGGGTGACCAGGCCGGTGGGGGGGCTGTGAGGGGTGACCAGACCAGAGGGGGGTGGCAGTTGGGGGCAACCATGCCGGTGGCGGGGGCAGTTAGAGGCAACCATGGGGGGGGGCAGTTAGGGGTGACCAGGCCAGCAGAGGGGGGCAGTTGGAGGCAACCAGGCTGGCAGGGGGGGCAGTAAGAGGTGACCAGGCTGGCAGGGGGAGGGGTAGTAGAGGGCGATTAGGCTGGCGGGAGGGACAGTGAGGGGCGACTAGGCTGGCAGGGAGGGCAGTTGTAGGGGACCAGGCTGGCGAGGGGGGGGCAGTTAGAGGCAACCAGGCAGGCCGGCGAGCAATTAGGAGCCAGTGGTCCAGGATTGCGAGAGGGATGTCTGACTGCTGCTTTAGGCCAGATCCCAGGGATTGGGCCTAAACCAGCAGTTGGACATCCCCCCAAGGGGTCCTGGATTGGAGAGGGTTCAAGCTGGGCTGAGGGGACCCCCCACACACACACACACATACACACAATGCACAAATTTTGTGCACCGGGCCTAGTAAGAATATAACTTTGAAGCTGATAAAGACCCTGCCGATAATCCCCTTCCTTAAAAATTCATGGGAACACTGGACCCAGAAATGCTGAATGAGTTTCCCAAATTTATAGAACTAGTAAAGAGAGGATAAGTAGAGCCTGCCATCTAATTGTGGGGGAAAACAGCAATAAGATTTTTAATTTGTCATACACATCTCATGCTGAGAGGAAAACACAAGGGGTCTTCCACAGACGTTAAGCTTCACAGGTGTGAGACTGGACATCTTTAGTTTATCGCTCTGTCCTCAGCAGCTAGCGCAATACCTGGAATGCTGCAGGTGAGACGGCTGTCGCTTCTCACCCCATTGAACCAAGGTTACAAGTTCGATGTAACAATGTTATAAGTGGATGTCAGTTTACCATCTCTTCCACCTCCTCCCAGCTTTTCAGGGCAATAAGCCCAGTACCCACCTCAAACTTCCTTTTCCCCATCCCTCCCCCTCCTTAAAGCACAAGTGCACATGGTTTTCTACCAGGTCCTGTGGAATCCTTCTGGGTAAAGACAACATGTTCCCCATATCATCAGTATGGGGATCACTGGGAGCTTATTGGGCATGTAGCGTATCTGGACACCCCAGACCTATTGAATCAGAATCCATATTTAACAAGATCCTAGGGTGATTCATGTGCACATTAAAGCTTGAGAAGCACTGGCCCAGTGTTCATATAAAATACACATGAGACATACATTTTAACTCCTGGAAAGATGTAATAAGCAAAGGAGTAAATTATAATTTAGAAGAAAAACAGAAGATTGCTGACCTCTTTGGGGGAAACTGATACAAAAGATTTTATTTCCAAGCTACAATTACATTATTCTTGGAAAAGTTTTTGTCTTATATCTAATTTGCCCAATATTGACGCTTGCGTTCTAAGAAGATTTGTTTATTACATTATTTCTTTATCTAGCATGGTTTTGGCAGAAATAATTACCGTACAGGGCATTTCTTGACAATTAATGACAAGTTAGGAGGAATGATTGGCTTGAGACAAGGCTGAAAGCAATTAGTTCAACAAGTTATTAATTCTCACCCTATGTCCTATCTTGAAGTTGCTATTGTTTCATCCACTCAGCACAGGGAAAAAAAAAAAAGAAAGAAACAGAGTTCTATAGATCTTTGCTCATGCTCCAGGCAGTTTCATTTTGCTGTTTGTTAATGTTTTCTGGAGGCCCTCCTAGAGAACCACAGCTTTGTTCATTAACCTTTCAGATTGCTTAATGTTTGCAGTACACTGTGCAATGTGACCTACTGCTGTTACCTCAGCATCTCATTTACTTCACTCTGCCACTCCTTCCACACATTGGAAATGTACTGTCAGCTCCAAATATATTATGCAAATACTACACCTAGGTGCTATTATTCTGACTTCCATTAGCTCTACTCTACCATTATCCCGGCCTCCTGAGAGTCAGAAGTGTCGAATTACATATATTGATTTGTGTGTGTGGTGGGCAGTGAGTTTTGATTTGATACTGAGTGGTCTCCCCAGAATCAGCAGAAAATCATTTGTGCTTCAATCAAAGACTGCATTCTGCATTTTCAAATATTGCAGTTCAAATATGTTCTCTCAAGAAAAATCTTATAGCCGAAACCGGTTTGGCTCAGTGGATAGAGCGTCGGCCTGCGGACTGAAAGGTCCCAGGTTCGATTCCGGTCAAGGGCATGTACCTGGGTTGCGGGCACATCCCCAGTGGGAGATGTGCGGGAGGCAGCTGATCGATGTTTCTCTCTCATCGATGTTTCTAACTTTCTATCTCTTTCCCTTCCTCTCTGTGAAAAATCAATAAAATATATTTAAAAAAAAAAAGAAAGAAAAAAAAGAAAAATCTTATAGCAAAGAAGCCTTAAGAATGAGCCCTGGTTGGTATGGCTCAGTTGGTTGAGCATCATCAACACACTGAAAGGTTACCGGTTTGATTCCTGGTCAGGACACATGCCTGGGTTTCGGCCTCAGTCCCTGGTGCAAGGCCTGCAGGAGGCAGCAGGTTGATGTTTGTTTCTCTCTCTCTCCCTTTCCCTTCCTCTTTCTAAAAAATCAATTTAAAAAAAGAATGAGCTTAGGAAATAATTTCATGTTTACACAGCCAGGAGGAACAGCTTCCCTCAAAACACCTGCAGACCTGTATCTATGCAGAAATTTCTACTTGAAGAGGTTGATTAGCTCTAGGCTAACCAATGGATAAGATGCTGTACTATCAAAAAATTTTAAGAACAAAACAAAGCAATAATCAAGGTCTTCTATAGATCAGGCTTTGTGTGTATGTATCAGGCTTTACTTTAAGTAAAGTAGCATACCCTAAATAAAGCTACCCCCCTCCATGTGCAATAAACATGTATTTGAATTTCCTCATCACATTCTTTTTATTTCAAGAAAGTAAATATGCTCTGCCTACAAGTTCATATGTAAATCACTTCTTTATTTAAACACGAGATCTTAAAATACAAGAGATCATTTTTCATAATCTATATATATAAAATCCTAAGAGACTGTTCGATCGGTAGCTATGATGCACACTGACCACCAGGGGGCAGATGTTCAATGCACAGGCATAAAAACATGGAACAGACTGATGAATCTCAGAGAGAAGGGGAAAAGAGGGAGGGCAGGAAGAGATTAACCAAAGATCTTATATGCATACTAGAGGCCCAGTGCACAGATTTGTGCACCAGTGAGGTCCCTCAGCCTGGCCTGCGGGTATCTGGCCAAAATCGGCAGTCCAATATCCCCTGAAGGGTTCCGGATTGTGAGAGGGCACAGGCCAGGCTGAGTTACTGGGCCTATAGTGTAAATATAAATAGAAACTTGCTCAATTAGTTCACTACTCTTCCCAGCTGGGTTGGTTAAGCCATATGGGTAATGCATGGCTGATCTAAGAGTGCTTAAAGTTTTATTCCTCTCCCCAAACCCCACATGTCAAAACCCATTGATTCCATCTCCAGTTGATTCTAAAGACCCTTATTAATGTTGGGTAAAATCTAAACATTTTCCATCAGTGGATACCTATGGTCTGAATGGAATTTAATCTCTGAAAACTCCCTCCTCACCAACATGACTATTTCATCAAGCATTGCCTGTAGACTGAATAAATAGGTTTCATAATATGTGTGTTTCCTTGTTTTTAAATATATGGAGATGTAAATTTTTTAAAAAATATATTTCTTTATTGATTTCAGAGAGGAAGGGAGAAGGAGAGAGAGATAGAAACATCAGTGATGAGAGAGAATCATTGATTGGCTGCCTCCTGCACACCCCCTACTGGGGAACGAGCCCACAACCCAGGCAGGTGCCCTCTGCTGGAATCGAACCTGTGACCCTTCAGTCCGCAGGCTGATGCTCTATTCACTGAACCAAGCCGGCTAGGGCTGGAGATGTAATTTTGATTAATAGATGACAATACACTCAAAAATGTTCTTAACTGAATTTTATCAATATGTGTTTAATCTGAGTTAATGAATATTTAGTTCAATTCTTATGGGTAGAAATGAATCATTTTTAAAAAACAATTTAAAAATCTGATTTTATGATTTAAAATGTGCATTAAAGTACTCTAAGGAACAAGGAAACATGTTCTAGTGTGTGTCTCTCCTTTTTCTGCATAATCCAAATCCCCCAAGCATCACTGAAAACCTAGTCTGTGCTGGGCATCATGCTAGGGGCTGGCAGTGTCGACATGTATGTGACTCATTCTTTGACCTGAAAGAGATCATCAGAATATATTTGTAAATTAGGGCATGAGTTTTAATTTTTAAATTTTGACATGATTCATTCACTTTTAGATAAGGTGAAGTGCAATACATGAAATAGAAATGCATTATGAATTATACTGACTTTATAAAAAGTATATATATATTGGCCATCTAGAAGATTTGTGAGAATTAACCTTACATACATTTAAGAAAGATGGTGAGCAGTGACCAAAAAATGTGGACCAGAGCAGCTTCATATACACAACATATACTACACATTTAAAACTCTGTCCCCAACCACCTTAAAAAGCCTTTGATTTGTGTGTACTTTGTACCAGTTCAATAGATTTCTTCAACATTTATTATAGGCTGATGTCTGGGGATATTGATCCAAACATATTTTATCACTAAGAGGAGCTGATGTGTTTAAGCATCTCAAGATTTTGTTTTTAGTGCATTTTTATCTATGAGTCATCTCCCCAAGACCCATGACTGTTAGTGCTTGTAAGGCAGCACCTTCGTGGCTTTTATTTAAAGCATGGATTTAGAAATATTAGGCTCTTGATTTAGTTGACTCTTTTATTTCACAGTCATAAACTCTTATGGACTCTTACAAATCCTAGTCTTGGAAGTGACCTGAGACAAATATTTTAGATAATGTGTATCTTCAACGAACTAACTCTTGTTTGAATAAATTGCCTAGTCAAATTAAATTGTTTCACTAATGAACTTATAGATTTGTTTCACTAACAGAACCCAAACAAGCAGCAAATTTACACATGTCATCAGTTTAAATCTTGTGACTCTTTTCACATTTAACTTTTTCTTCCAAATGGTCATTTAGAGTCTTAGAGGTTAAAATACAAGCTGGAATTTGGGAGTGATCAGGGTTCTGAGGAAAGAATGCTAAGAGTGGCAAAATGGTGTAACATCCAAGTTTCTAAAATTTCGTGTTAACCAACACTATAATATAGCCTTTTCCATACTATGTATAATTTAACTGCATCATTTGAGGAATCATTAGTGATTATTGGTCATTTAGGCAGACTCTGTTAAATCTAAAATAATAAAAGCATAATATGCTAATTAGACCAGACGACCTTCCAGATGAATCCAGGGCTGTGAGGGCCACGCAGCTGCAAGAGCCACACAGCTTCGAGGGCGAAGCCCCTTGCACAAATTTTATGCATCGGGCCTCTAGTATTAGATAAGAGAATAAAAACAAAGAAACAAAATCAGAAGCTCAACATAATAAAGTAAAAAGAAATAAATTAACCAATTACTTTAGTTATGCCAGTTTTCCAAATACTTATTGGGGATATTTTGATGCACTGGGTGATGTGTTTGTAATGTAACTGTCCACACTGCATTATGGAGGATGAGATGGTGGTAACTTAAAGGAAAACAGGTGAGGCACATGAGAAGGTGACTGATTTGTGAATATGTGTTTGCGTATATCTTCAATAACACATCTAGGTAATACTCTTGACAGATTAGAAAGAAAAATCACATCATAAAATTTTAATTTAGTCATTGTTGATCAAAAAGGAATTCCTTGATGGAGAAAGACTAAACCCAAGATCTCTTGTCTTCCTTTAATTTGTTTAGCTTTGTAATTAAGAAATCAAAATCTGTACACAAAGCTAAAAGGAACATTTGCCTACATTAAGGATAAATGGATTAAAATAACTAGTTACTAATCTTTCTGTATTACCTTCAACAACTGATGACAGTAGTTAAACAATTTTCTTTCATCTATGATACAGCACAAAAGTGCTTTGAAAACATTTGGTTTCAAAACAGTGCTTGAACGTTGAATATAATACATATTTACGCAGTTCTAAATATGCCAGGCACTCCTTTAAGTGCTTTCTCATATACAAGGTGGATCTAATCTGTATCTTTGTTCTCATTTTGCCAATTACTGAGCCTTCAACAACAGAATTCTTACAACAATAAGGACAAAATAGCCAAGTCAAAGTGCATTATTTGGAACATGAATTGTGTAATTTGGAGGCCTTCATTGATTCATCCATTGAATAGTTATTAAGCTCCAACTATTTGCTGGTTACTTTGTGATTGCTTGGCTGCCAGTGCAGAATGAGAGTCTCTGCTACTGTGTAACTTGTTTTCTGGTAAGGTTTAAAGAAACTAGTAGATAAAAGGCATAACATTATAAAAATGGTTAAATTATGCTATGAAGGAAATAAACCAAGTAAGCAAAGCAAAATGAGTATAAAGCCACATCATTTGGCACCAGGAGGATACCACTGGAAGTCTGTGACCTGGTTTACAGAGAAACCACTGCAGTTGTAATGAGTTTGAACTCTCAAGAACATGCAAGCTAAGGAGTCACAAAATTACTTTTGACACATAAGGTAAATCTATAAGCACAAATGTGGGTAGTGAAACTTAATAACTCTGTAGAGAATGTTGGTAAGGTCAAACTCTCCTTTAATGAACCATTAACACTTAAAGATATGTGTTAAAATGATGCTAAGATTAGAATGTAGTAGAAGGAGTAAGAAAATTTAATGATCAGGTTAATACTCTAGTTCTGTACAGTCCCCACTATTTTATAAACCTCTGCTCCGTATGTGATGCATAATATCATAGGTCAAATGATGTCAGACAGAGGGGACTGGGATAAAAATTAAGACATGGTCAAGCTCTGAACAGGTATGTAAAAAGATACTGCATGGTATTTTTCTCTCAAAAAAAAATCCTTATCAGTTTTTTAAATTAATAAAGTAGTAGTTTTTAATCTCTGAGAAATATTTTCTTCGTTTATTAATTTATAAGACAAGGGATACTTTATTCAAAGCATTCATTTATTTATTTTATCACTAATTTATTGAACAAATATTTTTTAGCATATATTATAGTTCTTTCTAAACCTAACTTGGTATACAATAGGCTGTCTTACACATGATGAGTGTAAAGGACTGCAACATGGCGAAACTATCCATGGTAAGTCTACTCTGTTGCAATGGGTTCCCACAGGAGTGTATATAATACAGTAATATAGGGCTTTACATTACTCACTGAGGACTTCTTAGGGTACCATATAGTTGTGCTGAGTAGTTGACTGCTTTATTATATTTTATAAACACTGGCCAAAACCATTTGTACATTTAGGAAAAATACCTACCATACAAATGCTAACTGTGCACTGTCTGATTTGTATATATTCAATGTAAGAATAATTTTATTCTTTTCTTTTTAAAATATATTTTATTGATTTCTTACAGAGAGGAAGGGAGAGAGATAGAGAGTTAGAAACATCAATGAGAGAGAAACATCCATCAGCTGCCTCCTGCACACCCCCTGGGGATGTGCCCGCAACCCAGGTACATGCCCTCAACCGGAATCGAACCCGGGACCTTTCAGTCTGCAGGCCGACGCTCTATCCACTGAGCCAAACCGGTTTCGGCAATAATTTTATTCTTATATATGCAATATTGAGCTGGTTTTTTAAAAATATTTTTTATTGGTTTCAGAGAGGAAAGGAGAGGGAGAGATAGAATCATCAGTGATGAGAGAGAGTCACTGATCAGCTGCCTCCTGTACTCCCCCCACTGGGGATCAAGTCCGCAACACAGTCATGAGCCCTGATTGGGAATAGAACCATCACCTCCTGGTTCATAGGTTGCCATTCAACCACTGAGCTATGCTGGCAAAAGCTGAGCTGTTTTTTAAAAATGCAATATTTGTTTAAATAAGATATAATATACAATGTAAGTAAGTAATGGAGTAAATTTGAAGATCAATTGGCTTTACTAAGCCATTTGTGAATCAGGCAGTATCCTATCTAGCAACTAGTGCTCCAAAGGGTGGTATAAAATGGAAGTTGTGTTTTTGTTTTTGTTTTTGTTTTAATAGAAAGAAGGGTGGAGCAAAGGAACTATTAACAAAAGGAAAAAAAAGGATTATTGGGGGGCCAGGACATCTTCCTTTGGGAGAAGAGAATGGGAAGGGTTTTTTATCATGCAGATTGCCTCTTGTTTGTATGAGGGACACAGAGAGCTGGCACGAAATATTGCCTTCCTTGTTTGTGCCTTGCCCTATAATTCCAGTGTGGTTGATTAAGACTGTGTTTCTTGGAAGGTTGAAATTGCAATTAGGTTAGGTGTTAAATCTAGGTTTGGTATTTTGGACTTTATAGCATAAGTGATGCCATTTGGAGCCTGTGGTTTTCCCTCTAACAAGAGAAACCAGAAGGAAGTCTCCTGTTATGGTTAGCATTGGTTAGACCAGCGGTTCTCAACCTGTGGGTCGCGACCCCTTTGGGGGTCGAACGACCCTTTCTCAGGGGTCGCCAAGACCATCGGAAAACACATATATAATTACATATTGTTTTTGTGATTAATCACTATGCTTTAATTATGTTCAATTTATAACAATGAAAATACATCCTGCATATCAGATATTTACATTACGATTCATAACAGTAGCAAAATTACAGTTATGAAGTAGCCACGAAAATAATTTTATGGTTGGGTCACAACATGAGGAACTGTATTTAAAGGGTCACGCTATTAGGAAGGTTGAGAACCACTGGGTTAGACCCTTATAAAGACCATATCCAGATTTTACCACCATTCAGAGGTTGTGAATGTTCAGCCCGTGGGCTGTACAAGGCCCTCAGGATGTAGAAGGCCAGTGAAATCATTTGGTCTGGCCCTGCCAAGGCATTAGGGGTGAGTTAATTAAATGTTTGACCAATAAATCAGGCTAATTTTTAAGTTGATAAGTTTGTATGGCCCATGAATGATGAGATGAATCTCCCAATGGCCCTTGGCAGAAAAAGGTTCCCCACCCCTGCCAAGGAGAATGTGGATTTGAGGAAGAAATGGGACAGCAGAAACATTAATTTTAAATTTAAAAAATCAGATATAAGATGAAATATTACCAAATCAGTCACTTCTTGTATAGATAAAAAGAGTGATGTTAGTATGTTATTCAATAATGTAAATATATGTAGCTAATAGATAAAGCATGTTGAACAGGCATTTTCTATATCCCCAGAGTAAGAGTAGGATAAAGAAGAGAGAGGAAGAAACAAATGAACAAAAAAAGAATGGAATCTGTTTTGTACTCATGTATTTGGTTAAATGTTTGTAAAATGTTCTTCTCCCAAACCCTCAAGCATTATACAAAGCAAAGTGCTACTCCTACCCTAGGGGTCATTCCAAAGTATTTCTTGAAACACAGAGCTCTAAGTTAATGGCCTTAAAATAACAATTACTTTTTAAATTGAATTTGAACTATGTGCCAGGCATTTCCCTAAAGCCTTATATCCTAACATCACAGCAACACTATTAATTAGGTGTCATTAAGCCTGTTTACAGATGAATTAAGGTCAAGCACTGCCCAAGGCTGAAGAGTCCAAACTCAGAGCCACTAAACACGGTTCCTTTGCAATGATTTCTGTAGAACCAGAGGCTTCTGCAAGTGCCTTTGCCTCTGGGCTACATCTGGAAGTTTGGTAGTGTGCACACACTTTGCATATCACATATATCTGTCATTAGAATGCAGAAATCCAATTGTCTTTGAAATAAGAATCTCTAGAAAATAAAGTTGCATTGATCAGCTAAAGTTTCAGAGTCACTATTCAAATTCTAGCACTAACTTTATAGAAGGTAGAGCCTTTCTTAAGGAAGAGTAGGCAATGACATATGTATGCTTATAAAGTTACTTGCAAATGCTAAAGCACTAAGCTCAGAGAATCTCAACTTCTCTGTCCCAATAGGGGCTAACAACACAGTTGAATCATCAAGAAAGGTTTATGTATTTGCAAGTAATAGAATGCTGTGTTCTCTCTGAGATTGAGGTCTCTAGGGTAATTTCCACCTTAGACATACAAAATAAATGAGTTAAATAAGATAGAAATAAGTAAAGGTGTTGTCTATAGTTTCAAATATTGGAAAACTTGAAATATCTAAGAAGGTACATTTGAAATTAATGGTGCATAAGGACGAACCTTTTAAATGTCAGCCTTAGAAGGAATGTGAGTGGGATGAAATAATGAAAGTTTATTCAACTTTAGAAATGTACTAGCTTAAAATGGTGCTGCTCCTACTAAATAATTTTGTCCGTTATGAAAATATATTAAGTCAATAGTCTATTTATAGAAGACATTTGTGTGTGTGTGTCTGTGTGGATTAGCAAGGTTAGGTCCGTAGGAAAGCATTAAAAACTGGACTAATTTTGGCAAACATTCATTATATTGCTTTATTCTCAGTTTATGCTGGCTATGGAAATGTGCTCAAATTTGAGCCCTTTAAAAATGTTCAAGTGCATATTTGAATAGTGTCACCATGCATTTTCTTTCCATTTCTTCAGTAGTACACTCTCACAATGTCCCTTCCCTTCCCAATATTAAGTCAGTTTCATTTAATTCACTGGGACATAAATCTCTCAGCTCAGAGAAGAAAACACTAGTCCTTCACAGTATAACACCTGAGTCCCAAACAAAAACTGTGAGTTAATGATCGTGGGGTCTTGAAGTAAAAGCTAAAATAAGACTACATTTGCTAGTTAAGGCTGCCATATTTATATGATAGAAGTGATTCTATCTGCTACTAAATCCAGGTTTTCATAAGCATGTGGAATGCCTCAAAATTCTTGAAAAATTTTGTCTTCCTTTAGATTCTGACTTCTTGTCATCTTATGACTTGTATTGTCAGATCCATGTTGTCTAATTGGCATTGATGTGGGAATGTTCTTAGTAGAAGTTCTCAGCCCCCTATGATATCTGTGTTCATATTTACATATGTGAGTTTTGGCATGTGTCACAGAATTCAGGCTCTGATGCACATTTTTAAACTTGGAAAAATTGTTATAATTCAGATTGTTTCTTTTACATGGCAACAACTAAATTGTCTATAGTTATTTATACTTACACTATTCCAGTGTTATTACATACACACATAGACACACTTAAGGTAATAATTATAGAAATCCTCCTATAATCATCTTCCTATAGCTGTCACAGTAACCAGGCATGTAGCAAATAAATACTTAAACTGCCTTTAGTAGACCCATAATCCTCTACTCCAGATGTTTTCCATGCCCTAATCCTCTTCCCAATATTCCCCATATTATACCATTACCTAGTGACTACTATAGTAACACTCATACCTCCTTATTGCAGATATGCCCCTTGCTTGGAGATGACTTATTATATATATCTTCCCTCTAAAACAAAATCTTACTTCCTTACCATAGCTCTCAGGACGCTAAGCCAATGAAATGAGCTAATTCATTTTAAAGGGAATATTGGCATTTTAAAAACAGTTTTGTATAGCATGTTTTAGGAGTGAATCTTTACTATAGAATTTCAGGTGAAGGGATGAATTATATAACAGATATTTGGGAGTAGAGAAATCTCTTATAGTATCTTCCAGTTCTACATATTGAAATAATTCCTCTGTAGACTAGCACCACATATTTTTTTCAGTTGCATGGCCAAGGAAAGACAATACAGTGAGGTGGGGAAATCCACTGTATCTTTGATATTCAAGAGAACTGAGATCTATACTCAAATTTAGCAAAAATTTATTGGATATTTACAGTGTATCACTTACATTGTCTCCATATCAACTTCTCTCTGTGTAAACTGAGTTGTTTGGCATTAAGTATATAACTTTAAAATGTTATGATCTTAGAATGGAATTCATCTGGTATTTGTAATGTGAAACAAGGGTATGGAAGAGCAAAGACATATTAGAAGGAGAGCAATTTCTATAAGAGAAAAGAGAATTAAGCTTCTTTCACAAATGGAAGACAAATGAATCCATGAATTTTAAGTACATGTTTGTAATTTGTCAAATGAGTTCTGTAGGAAAGAAGCTAGAGGAAGCCATTAATGTATTAATAGGAACTTTAAGAATTAAATCTAAATAATCTAACCTTTACTGTTTCTCAATCTAATTTGATATTTCCCACAAGTAAATCTATTTTCTAAACAGATGGGCCTTAAAATAATCTGCCAATTAATCTTGAAGGGCAAATTGCTTTGCAGCTCAGAAAAAGAAGTATCTTATTTATGGATGTTTAGCTGTGATTATATTCAGACCAGAGGCATTATGTTTTACAACAATTTGGCAGCATTCCTATGCTTCATCCCAAGAAAAGATTTTGAATCAAGGAAATATTTAAATGAAAACATGAGAGAATCCAAGTTACTTGACATAAAGACATTGTGAGCATACAAAGCACCTCTCCACTGTCCAACACCTAAACCCATCTTCCAACCTTTAAGACAAGAAAGTGCAGGAATTAGCATTAGCAGTTATGCATTTCAAAACATGACATTTTTTAGATAAAAAATGATTTGGTCCAGACACATTGCAGAGGGAAAAAAGAACAGAGATGATATCAATGTGGAAAATCCGGGGAGAGGTGATTCTGTTTATCTGCTACCTTCAGAGTCTTCCCAGACCCAAACACATTTCAAAGACAAAATCCTTTATAGGAGCATGAGGAACAGACTCTAATCTTCATCAGTGCAAGGGTATGATGGATGCAGTGAGAGACTATAAACTCAAAAAGGATGCGAAAATTAAAATTTTCAGGGCTATCAATATGACAACTTTCTAGCATGGACTCAATTGCAAAGATGGACTCTTGACTTGAATGCACTAAGACCTAGAGATAAGGAGAAGAAATGGACAATAACTCATTTCCTAATCCTAACTCTTTTCAAGGTCCATCCTAGGCAATTATAAATCAATTTCCTCTGACTCGCTCCCTTCAGTGCTTTTTTATGGGGTTATTTATTTTATATGGTCTTGCTCTTTTTGATGTGTTATAGTCTACCCAAGAATCCTGTCTTTCTGATGGAAGATCTTGAAGAGCACCAGCAAGATTAAGAAAGAGATGTTTGGAAAAGAAACCAATCATTGTAAGAGTTACCATTTATGTATGCATAACTCTAGGCCAGTGATGGTGAGCCTTTTGAGCTCGGCATGTCAGCATTTTGAAAAACCCTAACTTAACTCTGGTGCCGTGTCACATATAGAAATTTTTTGATATTTGCAACCATAGTAAAACAAAGACTTATATTTTTGGTATTTATTTTGTATATTTAAATGCCATTTAACAAAGAAAAATCAACCAAAAATATGAGTTCGCGTGTCACCTCTGACACGCGTGTCATAAGTTCACCATCACTGCTCTAGGCACTATATTAGGTGTCTTGCATAATTTTTTATATTCTCATCAAAATCTAAGAGCTTTTATTTCCATTTTAAAGAAAACTCAGATACAGAAATATGGTCTCCCTTTCCCAGTACACGCTCCCTCCTCCTTTTTTTTCTTTTACTCTACTTCAGAACTTGTTACCTCTTCTACTAGGTAAATCCATCTTTCTACAACTCAAGATTGATTGTCTATTCCACCCATCCATGAGAAGATGAAAGCATAAAAGGCAAATAAGTAGAGGTTGATATTCAGTAGCTCAAGGACCTACAGTACCTCCTACCTCTTACAGTGACAATTCTAAATTCTGGAACTACTCCAAGCCTCAAGACCTCCAACTTGGCCCCGCTTTATTCATCCAACCTATTTAGACTCTCCACTCAGGCCAGTTTCTCGATGCCCCTCCACTTCTTGTGGCGTGTTTATTTGTATAGTCAACACTAGTAATACTCTCCCTCTTTAAAACTGTCTTTCTTCTCTTCCCACTTTTTATTTTATTCAAATTCTACTCAACTTTTGGGACTAACTCTAGCTCCAATCCTTTCTGACCCCTGCCAACTCTTCCAGATTATCCTGACCTGCCTTTTCTTCATCCTTCTAAAAAAATCCTTGGAAGCTATGCCTGAGATAGATAGATAGATAGATAGATAGATACATACATACATACATACATACATACATACATAGATACATTGCTCGCTTTCTAAATCATTTCATGTTTTATCTTCCCATGAAACAGCAAGCGAGACGTGAATTAAATGCTGTATCAATTGTTCTCAATATGTGTGTGGTTGAGTTATTTAAGAGTGAGATTCATTGAAGGCACTGTTGAGACAGGACAGGGACTTGGGCCTGGGAATAGAAAATACCAGATGGCCAGGAAGTGGAGTTCAGACTAGGTGGTCAGAAGGAATGCCAGATAAACTGACCTCAAGGATGTCACATCCCCTCCACCCCCTTCCACAAATGCAGAAATAGCTGATCTTATCTTCCTTCTAACTGCCTACTCCCTAGCAGATGTTGAAACCACTGTTTCACACGGCGATTAATCAAGGTTGACTGCTATCTGATCCTCCTAGGGTGGTGGTCATGAGAACACCTTCATCTTGCCCATAGCACAGGCGAGGAGACATTTGCCAACCCCTGCCTTTTCCCCCCAAAGTGCTCCCCTTCATGCAAGCCCACTTTCTCCTCAGCTTATAAAAGCAGCCAAGCAGAGCCAGCCCCCTGGCCAGTTCGAGGACCTGCCTTTCCTCTGTGCTGCCTCCCTTGTGCTGGAGCATAGGCTTAATAACATGTGTCTGGCAATTTCTTTGGGGTTTCTTCTCAATTTCTACCTGGGGGAACCCAAGAATCCCAATGCTGGTAACACTATGGGACAAAAGATGGCCATCCCTTCCCCCCAAAAAAGTACATTCCAGCCAACTCCATCTTATACTTTAAAAGTGTCATAGTCAGGGATATTTTTATCAAAAAGCCTTTTTCAGGCAAGTTATAGGACCTGGCGTTTGCATGGAGTGAGCTTTATAGAAAATTCTGGGGTTTATTTTCCATAGGAGAACGCTCTTCTGAATTCTCATAGCATTACTCCCAGCTACTGTCAGAAGTTATTATAAATGTATTGCTGGCTATATCTAAGAAATGCATTATTCTATCTTGGGTTTAGAAACCTCAAGTCAAGAAAAAGGCAAGAAACCTTTCTTTTTAATGTAATATATACTGCAGAGAGAAGCCCTGCGGATTTCTTTGCTGTGCTCCTGTATATACTTGGTGAATACATCACTTCAGGAGACTCTCCAAAGAGCAGCTTAGTTAATGTCAGCTCAGCCCTGGACTCCGCAGAACCAGGAGAGTCTGCAGCTGAACATCCTTCTTTAGAAGAGAGTTTTCCTGAAGAGCTGTAATGAGTCACTATTTCAGGGCTGGGCAGGATTCCTTCAACGAGCACAAACTCATTAGAACGTGTTGGGCTGTCCCAACTGCTACTGTGTATTTTAAATTTTCTCTTTGTGTCAGAGAAGGTATTTAACCCCCCTGCCCTGTTCCACAAAAAGAAAGAAACCACCGGATTCCCTTAAATTATTATTAGTTTTTTCAAAGGCCTTCAGAAAAGCCTGGGTTCCAATGAATACGGTAATTTTGTAACTTCTTCCCTACTTGCAGTATTCCCTTCATGCTTAAATCACTGGGTACCTGCAACAGGGACACAGTGTCACTTCTAGCTTCGTCTGATTCAGGCTTAGCCCCCAACATCCGACTTGCTTTCAGAATTACAGAGAACATCATAGTGATGCAATGGGAAGAAGAAAATACAAATGTCTGATTGAGTCTTCAAGGGTGCTGAAAAGCTGATATATACGTCAGCTTTGAAATTTACAAGTTTTATTTCAAGATACTTGTTTAATTCACCTGGCTCTTCCAGGTCTTTCTTAATGAATTTCTAATAATCACCTTCTCTAAATTGGGAGGTGGTACTGTCATCTTGAGAAAATACTTACTTGTGTTCTGAAATTAAAAATATTGCTTTACACTGCATGACAATGTTGGGCAGTCCAAAACTGCGTACAGTATCTTGTGGACATGGGATTTTTGTGAGTGTTCTGAAGGAGAGAGTTGTTTAGATCAAGACAATAAATTCCCTCGGAAGATTTTCCTAAGACTAGGTTAAAATGAACCTCAAGCATTCATCTCTGGAGCTTGCAAAAATATGAATTTTACTTTCATCAGTCAGAAGTCATTATTAATAATGTAGGCCATCTATTCACAGAGTGGGTTAAAATTTTCCTATTTCCTGTTGCTATTAAATGTACCTCTCATTCCCTCAGCTTAAAGAGAAGAGTAACATATCTTTCTCTCTTATTTTCAAGACATAGGTCACAGGAAGATTAGAGTAAATTTGAAGCCATAAGTTTTGTCAAACTTTATTTTCAAATACCCACCAAGCAGAACACCTAAAATTAAATTCTAAGTGGCATTTATGAAGAAGTGGTAAATTTTCTCTCTTCCTTGGCATAATTAAGGTACATGAATCGTTTTTTATAGTACTTTCCAAAGCTCTAAATGAACATGTCCACTCTTTGGATCTTCTCCTTAGTTAAATATATGACTGTTATTAAAAACAGATTCTAATCCTTATACCTTTATTACTTATATGTCCACATGAAGCAGTTGATAGATGCATCCATATACTATGCTCATAAAGTCCTTCCTGAGAACATTTTTATTGAATTCCCAAATGTTATAACGCTAGAAAAGATCATTGAAGTAAAAATGTAACAATATAACAGAATTTTAGTATTATAGAACTAAAAAAGGGTTTTATTTTGATCCAATTTATTCCAAATTAAAATAAATGTGTGAAGGTGTTAAATACAAATATTTGCGGAAAGCATCTGAGATTAAATGGATCTTTAACAATCTGGATTTTTATTACAGTCTTTTATTGTTTTTTAGTCTTCATTTTTTTCATTTATATGCTTTTAGTCTTAATTTTTATAATATTCTAACTTTAATGCCTAAATAATTGATCAATACTTTGTATTACAGAGGGTCATTTTTAAATTAGACCACATTTATTTCAATGAGATTTCACTGTATAACTTTGTTGATAATGTGTGTCATTCAATAGAAGGCAATGCTAAATTGGGTTACATCTAAGAGGGAGGCTCAGTTACTAAACTGTATTAAAGACCTCATCTAAACCTACTTACCCTTGAAAGCAATCTCCTATCAGAGACCTTCCTAACAGAGCTACATAGCAAGATGTTCTTTAGATACTTCTTTGTGACCAAGAATATCGGATTTAATACACAAACACTGGACAGAGAGCAAATTTGATTTTCTTTCCAGAGGGGAGTTCAGAGAAAAGCCATCCAGTATGTATAAACATGCCCAGTGAGCGTGGACGGGGCAAAGAAGCCTCAGAAGGCACTGTAATGAGGTCAAGGCATGAGGAAAATATGCATTGGTGACCTCTAATAAAATGATTAATGTTCTATTTTCATAGACGTTTTGAAATCTTTGTATATATGTATTGACCCCCCAAAGTCAGAGTTAATAAGTGCTTATTTCCCCCATGGTTACTCATCAATAACTAAAGTGTCTTTTCTACTTTCAACATCTAAATTGGTGTGACTTTCATTGACACGTAATGTTTTATTATAAAGCCAATGCTGCCGTGCCTGTTCTTCATGCTCACGATCACACATTCCTGTGCCCTGCAGGTAGAAGAGCCACATGCACTACACCAGGATCACTGTGTCCGTGTACACCGCGGTACATGTGAGTCCACTTGGGATTCTATAACAAAATTATCATAGGCTGGGTGGCTTATAAACAACAACTTTATTTCTCAAGTTCTAGTAAGTCCAAGTTTAAGGCCTGGGCAGATTTGGTGTCTGGTGAGGACCCACTTCCTGGTTCTTAGAGGGCTGTGTCCTCAAGTGCCCAAACGGGCAAATGAGTTCACGGGGCTCTCTTTTATAAGGTCACTAATCACATTAATAGGAGCTTTGCTCTCATGTCCTAATCACCTCCCAAGGGCCCCACCTCCAAACACAATAATTTTGAGAATTAGGATTTAACATGAATTGGGTGGGGACACATTTAGTCTATTGCATGGTATAATTTTAAAGGCCCAAAGATTTTTCCTTTACCTTACCAATATCTTCTTGCTCTTTAATACTAAGACAAATCTTTGGCAGGAGATAAAATCTTTATTTCTGTCTTTAGAGATAAGATATGCAAAGCAGATACCTCTGGGAGGGCATACATTGATGTATATTCATACTATGGTGAACATGACTGGAAGCACATCCCTTCAAGAAGGTAGGTTTTGCAAATGAGAAAGCTTGAGGGTAGTGAGTGCTTGAAGTAAAGCAGTGATCTGATAAACAGAAGGGAGAAGATATAGAAAAGGAACATGCAGTATAACACAACGGGCACAAACAGGTCTAAGCACAACATATATGTTACATAATTATGCTCTGCTTAACGACAGTGATAGATTTTGAGAAATATATTGTTAGACAGTTTTGTCATTGTATGGACCTCATAGAGTGCATCTACACAAATCTAGGTGGGGTAGCCTACTACACACCTAAGCTGTATGGCATAGTCTATTGCTCCTAACTTACAAGCCTGTACAACATGTTACTTTACAAAACAACACGAGATTAAATCAAGCATAAGAGAAAACGATGCAATCAAGAGATGAGGTAAACAGGAAATGTATGAGGCTGTTGTTGGCGTAACACAGCATAGTGTGTTATTGCAAACTTTTAAGTAGAAGGGTACATTCTAAAATAATGATAAAAGGCCCTAGCTGGTTTGGTTGAGTGGATAGAGTGTCTACCTGCAGAATGAAGGGTCCTGGATTCAATTCTAGTCAAGGGCATATACCTGAGTTGTGGGCTCAATCCCCAGTAGGGGGTGCACAGGAGGCAACTGATCAATGATTCTCTCATCATTGATGTTTTTAACTCTCTCTCTCTCCCTCTCTGAAATCAATAAAAAATATAGATATATTTTTTAAAATTTAAAAATAAAATAATGATAAAAGTATAGTATAGTAAAAACATAAACCAGTAACATAGTTGTTTACTATCATTATCAAGTGTTACACACTGTACATAACTGTACGTGCTATACTTTTATACGACTGGCAGGTCTGTTTCCATCAGCATCACACAAACACATAATGCATTGTGCCATGATGTTATGACAGCTGCAGTGCCACCAGGTGATAAGAATTTTTCAGTTCAGTTATAATCTAGTGAGACCACCAGGTGTGTGTTCTATCACTGACCGAAATGTCATGATGCGGAGCATGACTGTGCCCGCACCTTTAGATTTTTCAGAGCTGGCATAACTCTATGTTCCAAGAGATGCATATAAAGGGTAATTAATACCTTGAATTAATAAGTGTTTTGTGGAGAACTGTTTTGAATTAGGCCCCACAGAGGTCACAGAAGCAAAAGCAAACTTTCTGTTCTGTACTCTGCACTTGATCTTAGCCGAAAGGCCGAGAAGTGATCTATTCTGTACTCTGATCTTGAGGATTTTAAAATACTGTTAAGGGCAACCTGAATGACTCACATGAGTCAAAATAAATAACAATAGGAGATAATATTAGGTCATTCTGCTCTAGGCATAGAACAGAGTTATTAGCTTTCAGCCTCCATTAACTCTTGTTTAATTGCCTCTGAATCAGTAATCAAACACAATGGTCCATAAAGGCTAACCATATAAAATGTACCTGAGAGGAAATAACAGGTGCGAATATTTTAAAGCATGCTTTCAGATGCCCAATTTTCCAAATGAATCGTTGTAGGTGAAATGTGAATATATTGAAAATAAATTATCAGCTGAAAAAATTCATGACTTCTGATGACTTTGGATATCAGCTTGGCTATATAAAATTTTCCACTATTTCAAAGGGCTGTTGTTATGATAGCTGAACATGTAAACAGTACTAGTTACATGACTTGCTAAAACGTATCGATTATGATCATTAAAGATGTTCAGGTAAATATCAGTACAGGTGGAATATAGAAACTGTATTACTTCACACAACACATTAAAAAAGTTATCCTATTCTTTTCAAAACATATCGCAGGTTAAAAAGAAAACCTTTCTTTTCTAAAACTAACAATACAACTGCATCTTTATTCAAATTAATCCTTATGGGTTAACAATGGTCCAAACACTATATCTGAAAGATTTTTGGTGGGATTATTTCTCAGACTTTTCCTTAACATTTAACATTGCTGTACTATTTAAAAATAACTATCCTCCTGCCTTCCAGATTAGGCAATAATTATAATAGTCATAATCACATTTTTTTGTTATTGTTAATCCTCACCTGAGGATATTTTTCCATTGCTTTTTAGAGAGTGGAGAAGAGAGGGAAAGACAGAAAGAAACACAATGTGAGAAAAACACATCGATTGGTTGCCTCCTGCATGAGCTCCAACCAGGGTCCAGGCCAGGGAGGAGCCTGCAAGTGAAGTATGTGCCCTTGATCTGAATTGAACCCGGGACCCTTTGGTCTGCAAGCCGATGTTCTTGCCACTGAGCCAACTGGCTAGGACATAACCACTCTTAATAAAGCACATTTCATGGGCAAGACAATGTACTAATTGTACATTTTTAACTATGTCTCTTTCATAACAGTATTTGGGATAGATACTGTTACTATGTTAGTTAATAGACCAGGACACTGTAACTCAGTTTAAGAGCTGACTACCATTATTTAACTGGTAAATGGTAACGAAGTTTAATATTATTCTTTCTGATCCAAGAAGTCAAATTATTGATTACTTCTTTCTATAATCTCTTAATAGCACTGTAAACTTTGGATTTCTGACTCTCTTTCCTGCAGCTACTATCTTATGATATTTTCACCACTTTATTAATGTACTTTCTCTACCTGGTGTATCTTAGGCAGCATATTAACTCCAGTTTCATATTTCCAGTTGCCTCCTGAATATCTAATGGGTCCTTTGTCATGTGAAACATGTTGTGATTAAACAGAGAGCTAGATCCTGAATCAGGGATTCTAAATCACTGTTCTGGATCCATCCTTAACTATCTGCTTTGAAAATGCCACCTTAAATCTCTGGGTTTCAACCTCTTTGCTATAAAAGAACAGGGAAGGCATTTAACTCTACAATTTTTAAGGTTATTTTCAATTTTAAAATTTCATGATTTAACACTTTTCTTCTAAAACATACTCTTATTTAGAACTGTTTCATTTCTCCTATGACAATTTCATTCACTTCTATAGCATCATTTTGGACCTTGATCCATGCCCTTATTCTATCACTTATATAGAGTCATAAAGTTTAATATGTCTCTGTTCCTGTTTATATATTTTGCCATTTCTATCTCACAATCTAACAGTGGACTTTATTAAACACAACACATGAGTAACTCTGAGCCAAATTTTGTTATATGAAATTGTACTAGGAAATACCAATTTTTCAGGATTGTGGATATAACAAAAAGATCATAATTTAACAAAACTACTTAATAGGAGTAATAGGCTGTGTCTCTCCATATGACATAGCTAAGGATTAATTTTTGAGGTTTAAAGACAGAGGTACATGAAGTTTTCCTTTTTTTTTCTCCAAGTACATGGACCTTTTCACATGTACGACAAGAAAAATAAAAAACCACCCTAGCTGGTTTGTCTCAGTGGATAGGGCGCTGGCCGGTGAACTGAAGGGTCCCGGGTTTGATTCCGGTCAAGGGAACATGCCTGGATTGCGGGCTCTATCCCCAGTAGGGGACGTGCAGGAGGCAGCCGATCAATGATTCTCTCTTACCATTGATGTTTCTATTTCTCTCTCCCTCTCCCTTCTTCTCTGAAATCAATAAAAATATATTAAAAATTTAAAAATATATTAAAAAAAACAAATGCTGAGAGCCACCGGGAAGAGAAGAGAAGCCTCCTGACCAAGAGGAGAACGAAGTGTAGGAGGTGTAGACACTATGACTCCACACAGGGTTTGAAACTGGGGGTGGGGTGAAATATTTCCAGTCCCCCGTGAGTACCCAGCCCTCCTGTTTATAGGGTCCTGCCAGGTATAATCTTAATTCTGGCAGTGACTTGACTGGCAGTCAGCGGTCAGGCAGCTGAGATACATGGAACTCATTATTCCTCTTAACAGACAACATCAAAGCCTGTCTGACCCTTTTATTTCAAGTGTAGCATTTACGCCAAAATTTAAATCACTGTATCATAATCAAGTGGTATCAACAGGCTACATATATAAGGAATACAGACTGTGAATTCTTCAAGGACCATCTGGAGACCAAATGAAAGAAAGTCTCATTACAGTGACATTTACTTAGGGAGTTTCAGGCACCATAAAGGGAATTTATCAGAAGCTCTTAGGAAGACAGTCTGTGTGACTTTTGCACAGTAGATGTGGAAATGTTTGCCCTGATAATTTTAACCTTATCAACAGATTTGAGTCACTTGCATGACTGGAATCATTGTGCAAAAGTGTTTGAAAAAATTGTGGAAAAAAAACAAAAAAGAAAAGAAAAAAAGCTGTGGCTAAATCCCCCCAACAATCATTTCCTTGATGATACACACAAATACTGCAAACCATTTGAAAAGCCATTAGAACATACAGTTTGGCTTAAAATAAAGAGAGATTGGGTAAAGAAACCAATAAGCAAAAATTTTAAAATCGTATTTCCAAAAGATTAAAATGAAACTAAAAGAAAGCTCCTTTTTCACTTAAGCAATTATTATGTAATCCTCCCCCACCAATATTAGAAAACAGGACAAGTCCATTTATTTGTTCATAAAACTGAAATTACTTAGTTCAAAGTATTACAAACTCCTGAGAACATTCCATTGAAGGAAAATCTGGACCTGAAAGACCAGTAGTGTTACATAGTAATCAAGCAACAAAATTTTTTGCATTATTAAATTACTACTACACAGCATTAATTTCATGCTTATCTACTCAGGTAAGCTGTGAATGGTTATAAAGAGTTAGAAAGCAGAAAATAGAATAGGGTCAGAAAGCTTCTTGAAAAAAAAAAAGAAAGAATTGAAAGTATTAAGGCAATTAAATAAAATTGCCTTAATACTCACAACAGTGTTTGCAAATATCATGATTATATCTGATGTCTTTAGGGAGAGAAGGCTACTACAGTATATTGTAAATGCATAATTTATCTTTAAAATGATTGAAAAAATGACTGGATGGGATGCTGTGATTTAAGTTGAATTGGGAAGGTTTAGGAATGTATTAAAAACGTATTTCTTTCTGATCATGTCAATTCCTCAACCAAAGCTTTGAAATTTATTTTCCACTAACCTGGTTAAAACTGAGGAACATGGAGAAGTGCAACAAAAGACAAACCCATAACAAATTTTGGGTTTCATTTTTTAAATTAATGTTTTTGTTTTCTTTTCTTTTTTTAAAAAATATATTTTATTGATTTTTTACAGAGAGGAAGGGAGAAGGATAGAGAGTTAGAAACATCGATGAGAGAGAAACATCGATCAGCTGCAGGCAGACGCTCTATCCACTGAGCCAAACCGGTTAGGGCAGTTTTTTTTTTCTTTTCTGATTCCACTTATCTATTTATAATGTTCTCCCTAGTATTTCATTTAGATTCACCGGTTTGGTCCATAAAGTGGCACTGATGGTCCAGGAAGGTTTTATGCTCTAATAAACTGCCCAAACTTATCTATAGTCACTTTAACAGCGTGTCTGCATGCCCTGGGGGATATTGCCATTTGTTTTCATGTCCTGTGCATAAACAGAAAAACTAGCAGAATGTCATCTATATGTTTCTGGAAATTTTCAGTTTTTACCCTGCTTTTACCATTGACTCACTTGTGAATCATTTTTAAACATATTCTCTATTCTCCACTAAAGTGACCTTGTCCTCAACTCCTGACAGGACTGCAAGACACACTTCGTGATCTTTATGGGAGCCCTTGAGCCAAATACCTAAAGACAGAACACCAGGGGGTTGTGTGTGTGTGTGCACTCAGCAGCCTTGAGCTCACATGCATGTTTGATTTCCCAGGTCTCTAAATCATTTTTTTTTAAAGGGGTTTGGGTTTATTTTTATAGTTGAATCAAATGATGACTAATTCAGGAATGCTAATGTTGTGTTTGAGACAATGGATACAATTCTGGTTAGTGCATCCTTAAATATGTATATGATACTAGATTTGGAAAAAGTCAACAGAAGATATTTTGTCTGCTTTTCTAGAACAGATAGAGAGGGTTTAGGTCACAGCCGTGGGCAAACTACTGCCCGCGGGCCGGATACGGCCTGTTTCAAATGAATAAAACTATTGAAAAAAAAGACCGTACCCTTTTATGTAATGATGTTTACTTTGAATTTATATTAGTTCACACAAACACTCCATCCATGCTTTTGTTCCGGCTCTCCGGTCCAGTTTAAGAACCCATTGTGGCCCTCGAGTTAAAAAGTTTGCCCACGGCTGGTTTAGGATGAAGTGCAAATTGCAGAGCTCATTTAAGACCCTATGTTTGCCAAATGCCTGATACTGAACCGGGTTGTCTGATGTTTGAACTTTGTCTTTGGGAAAGAAAATAGCATTCTACACTGATACTTTTTTAAAAAATGAAATAAAAAAGAGATAAAGTCCACAGAGTCAAGAAGATGTAATTTTATCAGTATTTTTTTCTACATACTGCTGACAAATTTTCACCAACGGAACAATTTGTTGAAATAATCTGGTAACCCTATCATGGCAAAGAAAGTGATTCAGAAAAAGTTCCATATGCTTCTGTAAACCAAACTGTGCACACAACAGGAGGGCACATGGAGCCTGGGCATGACGGGCAGTGAGGAAGGGAAGTCTGAGAAAAAGACTTCCGCCAGGAGGAGAGGAGGGGGGTGGAATGCAGAGTCTGAGGACCAAGGTCCCACAAAAGGGGGGCCAGGGTTAACACCAAGACCATTACTCACAGGTCTCCTGGGTCCCCCACAGGAAGGTGCCTGGGAGACCTGGTTGAGATGAGAACTGAGCCAATTTGGTGATGGTTCTCAGGTTCTGTTTGGTAGTTGTCCCAAAGAAGTTCAGAATGAGGGTTTATTCCTCTTACTAGCTCCCAAACAAACAAAAAAACCCTGTCGTATGTCCACATATTTATTAATTAAATTTTACTGGTAAATGAGCTTAAATGAACTCTCAGAGCCTGCTTTTTAGGTGTTTCAATCATCACCTTGCATGAAAAGTTGACTGGAGGAAAGACTCCAAGACTTTGGTTGAGGAATTCTCTCAGCCTTAAAGCCAGCCTTCAGTGCTGGAATACAGGACAATATAGTGATTTAGTCTAGGCCTTCATATCTAAGATTTTTAAAAGTACAACTTCATTTATTTATACATGGGTTGGAGATCTCTAAAATATTTTCTTAGCCATATGCCTCAAGTGACTTTAATTTTAACAAAAATATCATTTTAATAGTTGATGCTAGTTAAAAGGAACTTCGTTATCCAGTACAAACCATATCTGACAGTATGCTAATTACCAAAGCCTTGATTGTTAATTAAGATTATGAAAACAAAAGCACTTTTTGTAGATTTCTCTAGAGTGTAAGTTTCCTAATTAGAATTCCAACAAATCATTTCATATTTAGCTTAATCTAAATATCACACATGTAACATCAGGCAGTATATACTGAAGAGAAGTTGAATAATCATCTAAAATCATCTAAAAAAATCACTGCCAACTTTTCTTACATGTGTTACTTTAAGCTCTTAAAAAAAAAAAAAAAACCTGTAGAGAATTGTCATTAGTCTCTTCTATGTGTAGTTGCTGTTTTTTATAGCACAAAACTTTACAATCTAAGAGATTCCAGTTCATATCTATGTACATTTTTCATAATTTTAAAACACGAATAGTTTCTCTTTTATTTAACTAGGAAAAATGAAGTCCTTTAATCATTGCCCACATGGAAACGTCTATACTTAGAGAAATTGGTTCATTACAGATGCCCGCACTCCATCTCAGAGATTCTTAATCAACTGATTTTGAGATAAAATACAGATCTTATTTTCTAAGTTCCTCAACTGAATCCATTGTGCAGCCAAGGTTGAGAAACTTAGTGTTGTTTAGAAACCTGGTGAGAGGGCCCTTATATATTCTGAATTTTCAAATTTTAATGGGTAAAAATAATGGGCTTCTTGCTAAAAATCTAGATTCTCAGGCCACAACCACAAAAAATTCTACGTAAATAGGTCTTTATCATCACCAATTGTAAACTACAAACCCTTTTGTTCCTATACAGGAGGTCTAATGTCCACAGGTTGAAAAACAAGGCTCTATAATATCTAGGAAAGAGTATTGAGTCATAATAACTCAGTACAGATTTATTAAATTGAATATTAGTGGAAAGGCTCTAGTTCTGGTAAATAATCCCTTAGGTAATAATAATCTCAAAAGTTTGGTGAGGACACTGGCCAAGTGGACTTTATTTAAAAGTGAAGAGAAGTTCTATGTGATTAAGAGCAAAGACACGAGCTCTTATCTAACAGGCAGCTAACAGGCCAAAGGATAGGACCACATCAATAAGGGCAGCGGACATCTGGTAATCTATACAACCAGCCTTTATTCCTACTCTGGTATCTCCCCAAGTGTAGTCCTTGGACCATCATCAGCCCGAGGACTCAAGAACTTGTTAAAAATGCAGTATCAGGCCCACTAAGTTGGAAACTCTGGGGATGAGGCCTAGAAATCTGTTTTAACAATCCCTCCAGGATTCTAATGTACATACAAATTTGAGAATCACTGCCCTAATTGTTTGATATAAATAGTCGTTTAATATAAGCTCCCCTAATTTCTTGTAAGAAACCATCCCTCTTGTAAATCACTCTAGGTTTTTTTCCAATGTCATGATCCTTCCTATCCTTAATCTCAGAGATGAATGTGTAAACCAGCATGACCAAGGAGGCTCAATTCAAAATCTCAACACTGGAGGAGGAGAAGTGGGAACTTTTACCAATAAGAGGGCTAAAAACAGACCAATCCAGAGTAAAGCAGAGGCAATTGATAGAGGCCTGGAATCATAGTTTGAGCCCCTGGGCTAAGCTATACCTGAAATGTAGACTCTTATTATAGGAGCTAATAAATTCACTTTTATTAACTAAGTTTGAGTTGTGTTTCTGTTACTTGTACTTAGAAGAAATTTGACTAATATAAACAGAATCAATTAGAAAAGGCAGACTCTAGAGATTGAGACACAAAATACAAGTCACAGAAGGATATAAGTCAAGCCAACGTGTTAAGGCTTCCAGCAAAGCAGACACAGAATCAGAAACTGGGACCAAGTGAGTGGAGGTCTTGGGGCTACAGTTGCAGTTTGAATGTACACGCATTTAAGTGCTTGGTGCATATGTGGGTCAGGCTGGTTTCAATGGTCTAAAGTGGAAAACAATAACCGTTGTGCCTTCCCATAAAACTTGCCTGTGTTTGACTGTCAGAGATGCACGGCCAGGGAAACAGAATTGATGAAGAATATGGTTTCTCATTTTTTTATATAATAAATTATTTTTGTGGTCAGAACATGACTTCCGTGTCTCCCTTGCTTATGGAAACCTTTAAACAGAATATAATCAATACAAATAGTTGATGTTTTCGGTACAATAATTACAACTACAATCCAGTTGCACACAGTGATGGTAATCTCCACATTTGGAAGCCTACAGCTGTAACTGTTTGACACATGATTCAGCCTTGTCAGGTGGCTGCCACATGACTGCTAAAATGGCAGGGGCAAGTCTTTATAGAGTTTTTAAAATGGCAATAGTCAATAAAAGAACAACTTTGTGAAAAACTATTGGTTTCACTGATGCTCACCAAGAAGCAATATTTCAAGTATAAGAACAGCCCACGGTCTTCACTGAGCAGTTTCACATCCCAGCAGCACCATACTCTGTAACCACTCGCTAATTGTTATGCAAGGTTGTTATAGAATATTCTCTCTTGAAATGTGCTTTCCATTTACTGATTGACAAGAAAGTGTTTTATGTAGTTTATTTATTGCTAAGAATTTTATTACGTTAACCACGTGTTATTTTTATGCAGATAAATTATTCCAGGTATGCTGTATTTTGGGGAAAGAATAAGACAGCTTTAGGAATGTATAAGCTTCTCTTTTGACCCCTTCCATGTTATAGCTTATGACTTAAAAAAATCTTTTTTGTTGAAAGTGTTACATATGTCCCCTTGTTTTTCCCATTGACCCCTTCTAGCCTGCCCCCCTCACCCCAGATCTTTACCACACTATTGTCTGTGTCCATGGGTTATGCATATATGCATATAAATTCTTTGGTTGATCTAATCTCACCCATCCTCCCACCTCCGCCTTCCCTCTGAGATTCCATAATCTGTTCTATGCTTCTATGTCTCTGGATCTATTTTGTTCATCAGTTTATTTTGTTTATTAGATTCCACATATGAGTGAGATTATGTGATACTTGTCTTTCTCTGACTGGCTTATTTTGCTTAGCATAATATTCTCCAGGTCCCTCCACGCTATCTCAAAGTGTAAGAGATCCATTACTTTTAAAGCCTCTTACAACTTACAACACTGAGAAGACTGTTGTGCATGCCATGTATTTATAATAATAGCTTATATTTACAGAGCATTTATACATGCCAAACATTTTCATAAGCATTAACTCATTTATGTTCATGGCAATCCTATTGATATGTATTATTTTCATTTTATATGTGTTAATTCTGTACATCTCAAGGAAACTGGGATACAGCAAGGCTAAGTAATGGGTTCACACAAGTAGTGAGCTAGGGTTTGCTTCTACAATACTCAATATGAAATTTGCTTAAAAGTTAATTGGACCATAGATACAATGAAGGCTTATTTTTGTCCTGGTAAACTAACCTCTTGAGTACATTGAAAACTTACTGCATTGTAACTTGGAAGTTATTTACCTTGAACTTCTATTCATTGCAGAAATCTTACCCAAAGCACCCCTTTTCAACATTTATTTTCAATTACAGTTGACATATGATATTATATTAATTTCAGGTGTACAATATAGTAGTAGACAGTTAATAGACTTCATGAAGTAACATAGCGCCCTTCCTGACAGGTAATCATTTGGCCTCTATAGAACATTTCAAGTGACAGGGAGCCTATTACAACAAAAGGCAATTCACTCCATTTTTTTAAGCAACATTGTTTAGAAAGTTCTTTCTTAGAGTTTGTTGAAATCTCTTTCCTTGCAACCTCTTCCCACTGTTCTTCGTTTTGTCCTCTAGAGGTACTCAGAGTGGCTGGCTGGACAGATGTGGACATGACAGTCCTTCAAATAGTTGAAGGCAGTAACCGTGTCCCTCTAGATCTTTTGTGCTCCAGGCTAAAATATCACTAGTTCCCTCAAACATTCCTCATGCTGCATGGTTTTCGCATTCTAGTAGCCAGTTTGTCTTTAAAAACCATCCTCTGACAGAGGTGGATATACTATGAGGCTAAGAGCTTCAAGGCCCAACTTGGATGGGCCCCTTCCCTAGCCCCGGGAGGGCACTGGACAGCGTGTTTACACAGCAATCTGTTTTGTAAAACTTGCTAATGTAAGATATTTAAACCTCAGTGCATTAAGACTGCTCTAACTTTTCAGACTTAGGTGGAAATGCCAGGTAGCTTTGGATTGGCCACAGGCATTTCTGGATTTAGCTAGTTGGGGATATCTTCCAGTGGGTTAGGGAGATGCACTGTGGTCCACAGTCACTTCTATGGACTGTTAATCATCACACTAGCTGTCGCAGAATGGCCTGCAATAATCTTCCTCTATCTGCTGTGCCAACTCCTGGCATCTTAACTTGAGGAAATTGAAGACATTCAATTAGTGAGTATCATTAGTTCAAAGAGTATTTAAAATTAGTACATAAGAAAACTTGCAATGATCTGAAATCTTACAGCTCAGACATGAAAGAAACTGGGGAACAGTTTTCCTAAAGTTAACAATAATCCTAAATATTTATATAATATTAGCAATTAGTAGTGAATATAGAAAAATGTTTCTAAGCAATCAATAATAACACGTTTCAATCAATCATGCTAGAATATGAAATTATTTCTTTTCTCTACAAAAGAAATTACAAAACTGCTGTAATATAAAGAGTTGACCTAAGCCTCTGTAGTTTCCATGTCTTACTTTTGTGAAATTTGTGGCATTTTGTCAGATTTTCATCATTTCATCTCTTCATTCTAACTAATCATCAATTCTTATATTAATTTTGCATTTTTAATTTTGTAACTTTTAAAGAGGTCCCCCAAATTGTATTTGGGCTCTACAAAACCTAGATCCTGGATCCATCCTGGCCTCTGAAATCAGTGAAGTCCAAACAGAATTATCACAATGAGACTTTTCCCTCTTTTGATCTAACACTGTTTTTGTCCTGGTAAACTAACCTCTTGAGTACATTGAAAACTTACTGCATTGCAGGCTTTCTGGCTGTCTTGCCATGCTGATCACTGAACTGCTGAATCAGAATCTTGGGGTTTATTGTAATCTCGAAGGTCATCTAAACCAAACACTCATCCTATGCTCAAATCCCCTGTTGATACCCTTGTCAAGCAGTTGACCCATGGTTGAATGCTTCTTGTGACAGGAAACTCATTAGGCCCTGTGGAACCCATTACATCTTTGAACAACTCTAAATTTCAGAAGGATTGAACAATGCCTCTTGTTGGACTTGTTATAAAATTAAATATATTTCTCTCTATGTATTTTTAGATGAAATGGCTTTATCTAAATCTCGTTTTTAAACTGCTTTTGAGATATAATTTACATACCATACAATTTACTGCTTAAAGTATATAATTCAATACTTTTTAGCAAAGTTACAGGGCTGTGTAACTAATGCTACTATATAATTTTAGAACATCTTTTGTAACCTGAAAAAACCGATACCCATTCCCAGTCAATTTCCATTTCTTCAACCTGTCTCCCCTGTAAGCCCTAAGCATTCACTAATCTACTATCTGTCGCTACTAATTTGCCTATTCTGGACATTTTATACAAATGGAATCACACAATATGTGGTCTTCTGTGACTAGCTCCTTTCACTAGCATCATGTTAATAAGGCCTCTTCTCTCATTTTGTGTTTTAAAATATATTTTTAGGTAAACCTAAATGTAGGACTTTACATTTATCTCCACTTAATTTCATCTTTTTAATTATGGCTAGTATTTGAACCTGTCCAAATTAATCTTAACTTCCCAACATAACCTTCAAATACTCTTTTACTAATGACCTGTCCTGTGGTAGCCTGGTCACTGGTGGTGGTGGCGGGGGGAGGGGGGAGATTAAAGTTATAGTACTTACTATTTATAGACAATTTAATGCCAACCAGGGGTTTATTTATTTGTAAGTATCACTATTTATATATTAATACTATAAAGTAATTATATCTCCATCTTATAAACTAAAGAAAACAAACAAACAACTAATGGATGCTTAAACCAGGTGAGTAACTTGCCTAAGTTCATGCAGCCAGGAAGTTGCAGAACTAGGGTTCAAATCCAGTTTGAAAGTCTGGTTCTGAAGCTCACATTTTAAATCAGCAGACTCCAGGATGTCCACAACAATCTTTAGTTCCCAATCATAATATCCAGAAGCATAATTATGTACCATTATCAATACACATACTATTTCATGTTAGTGCAGTTCTCTGGAAAACATAATAAAGTAAGTATTGTGATCTTTGCTATAGTTAAGGTACCTTAAGTTCAAAAGGGTAGGTAATCTGTCCAAGTTCACTTAGGTAGTGAGTGTTCTAGCTGGTGTTTACATCCAACTGGCCCTAATGTCAAAGGCTTTGCCTTTCCCCTTACTCTACTGCCTAGGTGGTAGAATAGGTCACTTCTCTAGTAATGTTCTGGGGAGGGTCAGTAGTTGAGAAGTCATTTGCAGTCCTCTCTGGTGCTACAGTTGATCTCTTGAGGCTTAAGGTTAAAAACAGCCATCAGCATTAATGTGTGAGTATACACTTGCATGTGCAAACATGTATAATGAATATATACACATGTATTATGCATATGTGTACATATATGCATATACATGTAGATGTTCATATATGCACAGATATAAATATACATGTATATTAAGAAGTATATCAAAATATACATGAACACATACATGTATATCTATATATATATACTCTAACATAGTCAGTTGGCCTAAAACTGAGTAAAATATAAATTATCACTGATGACAGATTTCTATTCCAAAGATGCGTGTTTTATGATGAAAAATTCAGCATATCACTGTTCAACCTGTTTTCCTGCTTAAAAAATACATCTCTTGACAGTCCTTTTAATAGGAAGGTGGGACTTGGAAAATGTCATATTACAGATTTCATGTCGAGGGTCCTTGTTCATTTTAATACAAACACAGTTTAATCTGAACAAAGTCTAATAGGAAATAGGAAATAGAGAAAATGATGTCATATAAAGGCATGAGGTCCAAGGCATATGGGTATGGGGTAGGAGGTGGATAAGCCTGTTGATCAGTACTGTTGAGCCCAGGATATGAGTGTGTTTATATCAGCTTTAATTGCTGTTATATGACTTATCCTCTTTTTTTTAATGGTGGAAACCACAAATCATATAGTTACAGCACAAAAAAAGCTCATAGTCAAATTGCCAGCTATTATTACGATGACCATTAAAAACAGTGACAATCACACTCCAGTATTGTACATTTTAAATGAGATTTTTAAATTACCTTGGGAAAATTATCAATTATCTTTGGAGTATGAATCTTAGGGGGAAATTTTAAGGAGCATTGTTTTAATCTCCACATAATTTTATAAAATAAGTAGAGGCCTGGTGAATGAAATTCGTGCACTGGGAGGGGAGGGGTGTCCCTCAGCCCAGCCTGCACCCTCTCCAATCTGGGACCCCTCAGGGGAAGTCTGACTGCTGGTTTTGAGCCTAAACCAGCAGTTGGACATCCCTCTCACAATCCGGGACTGCTGGCTCCCAACTGCTCTCCTGCCTGATTGCCCCTAACTGCTTCTGCCTGCCAGCCTGATCCCCCCCTAACCACTCCCCTGCCAACCTGATCAATGCCCAGCTGCTCCCCTGCCGGCCCGGTCACCCCCAACTGCCTCCCTGCTGGCCCAGTTGCCCCAACTGCCCTCACCTGCTGGCCGGATTGCCCCTAACTGCCCTCCCTACTGGCCTGATTGCCCCCAACTGCCCTCCCTTGCTGTCCTGGTTGCCCACAACTGGCCTGCCCTGCCGGCCATCTTGTGGCTGTGGGTGCCACCATCTTTGAGGGTGGGGCAGTCAATTAGTATATTCCCTCCTTATTGTCTGTGGGTGCCACCATCTTTGAGGGTGGGGCAGTCAATTAGAATATTTCCTCTTTATTAGATAGGATTATCTGAAACTATTATTTTGTCAAATAATTACTTGGCATCTGGCCTTTTTGAGATATGGTAACTGTCACCAATATGGCCATTGCCTCTATTGTCAGCCATCCTACCTCTGGTGGCCTAACAGGTGGCCAGTTTTAATTGTGTGAACTCCAATCATCTCAGGTGATTTGTTTTGTGTGGTTTTGTTTGGAATTATGGTGATAGACAAACTTTATGTCACCTATAACTCACTACCTTCCAATTCATCTCAACATTCATCCCAACTGGTTGGTTCCTGTACTCGAGTCAGACTCCCATGTCAGAAGTTTTAGATTTAACACTTGTGAGACTTACTTACAAAGAAGTCTGCTGAGATGTCCTAGCTCTTCAACCTCCAGACAGCTAGTCTTTTGCCTCCAAATTCATGGTCTTCTGAGATGGAAAACTCTCTCTTCCTTTGGTGAGTTTGTATAACTTCCTTGTTTCTGTCTCTAAGTCTGCTTCTTAGTCCAATCCATTCCAACCCAGACAATTTCCACATATGTATACTCACGGTAAACATTTCATGATTTTAGCAGCTTTGCTGAAAAAATGGACTATTAAGGAAATGGGCACATCAGGGCTTTAAAGCCCTGTCCTCTCAGTTTCGCTCTCAGCATAAATTCTCTAGAATAAATTCTTCCATTTTCTCTGGCAAAACATTTTTTTTCCTCCTAAATTCAACCCCCAGTGCTTGCCTTTCTTCCTAAACTAAGTTTCTTAAGGACCATGTTCCAAATACAGAAAACTCCCTAAAGGGAAATCTGGCAGTACGTTTCCTCCATGCCATGCATGATCAATGGTCCTATTCATGGCCAATGCTACTTCTGTGCTGCGTCATTTCCTAGGAAAAACTTTGTGATAAAACTGATCCAAATTTACAAAATACCCAGAGTCTACACTTTTTTACCTTTCCACTACAACCACGCTGGTCCCAAGCACCACCATTTCCCACCTGGACTATTCCCATAAGTGGTCTCCCTGCTTTCACACTTGACTCCATACTGACTGCTCCTAACACTGCAGACAGAGTACCTGTAAAAATATATTTTACTTGTCAGCTTAAAATCTTGAAACCGATAATGGTTTTATTTTCATGCAAACTAAAAGCTTAAATCCATGTTTTTATCTTTATTGTTGAGAGTATTGCAAATATCTTCCCCTTTTCCTCCTTTGCCCCAGGCCTTCACCACGCTATTGTCTGTGTCCATGGGCAATGCATATACACATATAAGTTCTTTGGTTAATCTCTTCCTGCTTTCCCTTACTCCCCACCCCCCTGAGATTCTTCAGTCCAATTCCATGTTTCCATGCCTCTAGTTCTTCTATTTTACCCACCAGTTTATTTTGTTCATATGTGGAAGCTTAAATCCTTTCAATGGCCTTGCCCCTCCCTGGCATCTCCCTCTACTCCTCCAAGTCTTCCTTGGCACACTCCCACCCCCCGGTATTTGCACTTACTATGATATTTGTTTTTCTTTCTTTTATTTGCTTGGAATGGATTTTCTCCTGGTAGAGGCCTCCCCTAGTCATTTTATTTAAAATTGCTCACACTCCTGATCTTTCTTTCCTCTTTTGTTTCTATAACAATTTTGAGTTTTTAATTTCCCCTGTAATTTTCTTATTCATCCACCACCTCAAACACACCCCATTCATGCCCAGAATATAAATTCAGTAGAAGAGGTTTGTCTTTAATTGATGTATTCTCAGGATCTAGAATGGTTCTTGGCACTCAACAGCCAGTAAATATTTATTAGATAACAAAAATCAATGAATAAGTTCTGGCAGTATTTCATATTTATACTGGGATCTATGTCTTGCTCAGTTCATTAATCAGTGTTCTTTAAATTTAATTAGGTACATAACCCAGCTACTCCAGAAACACACCAGTGAACAGACACTTAACATATACATGTATAAATAAGTATGTGAACATTTTTAGTAAGATGGTAAGTGCTTTAAAGGGAAGAAACAGGGTACAGTGATGGAAGGTAGCTGGGAGGATCCAAGTTAAGTGACTGGCCTCTCTAAGAAGGTGTCAAACCAACATGTACAGGATGAGGAGATAGTTGTGTAAGGAGTCCAAATATTCTGGACTATGAAAGAGCATTTGAGCAACAGAACAGCCCCTGTAACGACCCCACTAAGCAAAAAGAAGGAATGTGGACAGTGAGGTGGGCTATGATCAGGCCTTATAGACCATCAATAGTAGTTTAATATTTGTTTAGAATGAACACTGTATCTTCTTAGTAGAGAATAATTTTAGGGACAAAGTGTCGTAGATGCTATGAATTCAAGAAATATGAGATGATGTTGTTTTTTATAAAATATAATCATAACAGCCATAGCATGTTTGGCTCAGTGGTTGGAACATCCGCCCATGGACTGAAGGGTCCCAGATTTGATTCTAGTCAAGGGCATGTGCCTTGGTTGCAGGCTCAATCCCTGGCCCTGCAACATAGGGGAGGCAACCAATGATGTGTCTCTTTCACATCAATATTTCTCTCTGTCTCTTCCCCTTCCACTCTGTCTAAAAATCAATGGGAAAAATATACTCATAAGGATTAAATGTATATATATATATTTTAAATAGAATGCCAAATTATATCTTTTTTACAAAAGCTGTTGTTGTTTTATCCTATTTAATAGAAGACAAAAAGGGTAATTAACCGTACCTCCGCTACGCTTCCCATTGGTTAATCAGCGAGATATGCAAATTAACTACCAACAAAGATGGCGGCCGGCAGCCACACAATTGCAACAAGCAGGAGGCTTGCTTGCTCCGGTGATGGAGGAAGCCAAGGTTTCCTGCCTGCCATGGCCTGGCTCTGAGCCCAAAAGCAACAATGTTTCAATTATAGAAGCTAAACAAACCCCAGATACCTGCTTTCAGCCAGCCGCGGCCTCAGAGCTGGGAGCACCAGCGAAGGCAACAGAGTTTCAATTATGGAAGGTAAATAAATCCCAGAATAAAAAAAAAGAAAAAAAGGAGAGGCTGGGAGCTTCAGTCACAGGCCAGCCTGAAAACGGCCCTCAGCCCCTCACCCAGACTGGCCAGGCACCCCAGTGGGGACCCCCACCCTGAAGGGGGTGTGACCAGCTGCAAATAGCCATCAGCCTCTCACCCAGGCTGGCCAGGCACCCAAGCGGGACCCCCACTCTGATCCGGGACACCCTTCAGGGCAAACCAGCTGGCCCCCACCCTATATAGTAAAAGGGTAATATGCAAACTGACCCTAACAGCAGAAAGACTGGGAATGACTGGTCACTTTGACACACACTGACCACCAGCGGGCAGACGCTCAATGCAGGAGCTGCCCTCTGGTGGTCAGTGTACTCCCACATGGGGGAGCTCTGCTCAGCCACAAGCCAGGCTGATGGCTGCCAGTACAGCGGTGGTGGTGGGAGCCTCTCCTGCCTCCTCAGCAGCGCTAAGGATGTCCAACTGCAGCTTAGGTCTGCTCCTCGCTGGCAAGTGGACATCCCCCGAGGGCTGCCAGGCTGCCAGAGGGATGTTTGATTGCCAGCTTAGGCCCAATCCCCAAGGGAGCAGGCCTACGCCAGCAGGTGGTCATCCCCCGAGGGGTCCCAGACTGCGAGAGGGCACAGGCCAGGGTGAGGGGATCCCCCCACAGTGCACAAATTTTTGTGCAACGGGCCTCTGGTTATACATATAATCATGACACAAAAAGGTATGCATAGAGCAAAATGTAGACTATATATTGCAAAAGTGAACCAGATTTTTTTTCTTTTCTTGTTACTGTTTACTATCCTATAGTCTCTAAATATTTAGAGTCAAAATATCTTAGCTTTAATGGGGAAAAAAATCGCATGCATGCACATACACATAAACACAAAGGAAAAAAGAAGAAATTTTCCAAAATAAATTGTGAAGTTTGTTCAAATAAATTTTTAAGTAATTAACTTGTGATTTAGGTTTTTATTTTTTTAATATGTTTTTATTGATTTTAGAGAAAGAGGAAGGGAGAGGGATAGAGACTGGGAATTGAATATGGGACCTCCTGTTTATGGGTCGATGCTCAACCACTGAGCGACACCGGCCAGACGTACTTGAGGTTTTTAAAAAGCAGAATTGCCGTTGATATTAAACTTAAGTCATATTTATTTTGTGGGCCATCCTAAATAAAAGTGCATATACAAATAATATGAATATTAAAAGCCACCAGTGCTACATAACAAAAATTTAGCAATAGTGGATAAACTATTATTAGCCCTATGATCAAAGATAATCGAGTTATCAAAATTAAAAGAAGGCACTAGAGGCCAAAGTAATTAACATGTTCTTTCTATCTGTTGTGAAAAATAAAATATTATCTTCTATCATTTAAATATCCTTTAAGTGTTGACTTTAGTTCTTTGAAAATCTGTTAGAAAATTCTAGAATTCAACATAGAGCAAGGTTTAGGTTTTCTCAGTTGTTGAAATTGAATACTGTGGGAAGAGACCAGCAGAGTAGCTGATAGAATTAATACTTAAGCAATTTAATGTTGCCTAGTGACAAATTGTGTGGGAGAGCCTTTTGCCTTCTGGAAACTATTTTCCAGGTGGGTATAAGTCCATGGAATGTTTTATAAAATCACTAAATAGTTTTCTAGACCCATAATGAGTACTTTAAAATGTCTAAAATTATATTGTATGGTTGTTAAAAATGTTTAATCGTTTTTTAAAATAATTATTTTATTGATTTTTTACAGAGAGGAAGGGAGAGGGATAGAGAGTTAGAAACATTGATGAGAGAGAAACATCGATCAGCTGCCTCCTGCACACCTCCTACTGGTGATGTGCCCACAACCACGGTACATGCCCTTGACTGGAATCGAACCTGGGACCCTCCAGTCTGCAGACCGATGCTCTATCAACTGAGCCAAACCGGTTAGGGCTGATTAATCATTTTTTAAAAAGTAAATGCCAAATTATACCATCTTTACAAAAACAGTGTTGTTTTTCAAATTTTTTTCAGAAGTTCTCTTAAGCCCTGCTACAAGCAAGGAATCTTTTCTGTAATATCCTGGCTTTCTTGATACACAGAATACTTGGGAATAATTAAATGTTACTAAGATCTTAAGCAAATAATAAAGTTTGGCTGAATTTAATGCTCTCAATCTTACCTTTTTCTCTGCCCCTAAAGCAATAGGATTCTCACAATCTTAGCCTCTACTTTAAATGGCCTTAGGAGGAAAATATTTACATTTCTATATATACATATAAATCCATTATTTATATTATTTCAAACAGGCCTATGTGATTTCTTTAAAATGATTTTGGGGGAACTTTATAAAAGTTTCAAAACCATTCATTGTCACTAAAGGCAACCTAATGGTCCATGATCTCCTCTGTGGATATTGGTTTTGGTTCCTGGTTTTCTCAGACATAGCAAAGTCTTTTCTCATGTAGAAATAATGCCTGGGAAAGAACTACACTGTCCATGTGAGCAATGAGGTTATAACAGCCTAGAATGGGTTTGGCTGTGGTATCTGGGAGTCTTTCTGGTGCCAAATTTAACACAGCCCAGGGATTAGTTCTCCATCTATTATCATGCACACCCTCAGGATGAACTGAAGGGGGCAATATTTACCAAGAAAATTCAGCAGGGCAGTCCTTTGGAAAGGAACATGGAAACCTTATAACATTTAAGATACAAATCATTTTTCTTTGCCAGCAGCCACTGCCATTACACAAACATTATACATACGCACACACATAATGCACAATGCAGAATTACTAAGGGGCAAAATTCAAATAGCACACAGTACAGATTATATTCATAGATTATAATAACAGCAAATTTGTTTTTGTCCACAGACTTGTATATTCTACCAGGTCTGTCTCAAGTTCAGCAAACTGTTTTATTTTAAATCTAATGCAGTCTTGGAAATCTCTTACATGATGAACTTTGGTTGTCTTCACACATCGAAACTGATTTCTCCTTTCAATTAGGTTAATGTCAATAGGTAGTATAGATAAATTCAGCTCTGTGGTGCCTCTCTTGCCAAGGGCTCTTTTTCTATTTCAGGTTTCTTCTAGCCCTTAATAGGAAAATTCTTGCAATTAAATCTTAAACTTGTACAAAAAAAATAGTCTCCAGTTTATGTCTAAATGGCATTTGATAAGGTTATTATTTGGGAATAAATATATGTGAAAAAATGTGTGTATGCATTTAACTTCAGGCATGTAACATTGCACCCAATAAAACAGAATAACAAAGTAACATCTGCACTGCTGGGAATTTCAGTCATCCTGACACAACAAGACATATTTAAGTCTATCTGCTCATTTCATAATAACCTTTCCTCTCTTTCTGCAGATAACTCAATCTTTTGCAAAAATCCCTAGAATCCAACTTCTACTACTGAACTATTCATTTCAGTCTCCAATCTGAAAGAAAACCCTTTGGAAGATTTGGGTTCTTAGTGTAGCATAAATGAGGCATTAGTTAAAATAGAGTTTAGGAAGATTAGTATTTGTTGTGTTTTTCAAGGGGGATACTTAATATCTGTATGTCATACACACATAAAAATCTAGATAGACAATTCTATATAATCCAATAATATAAACACAAATATCACTACTACAAAATAAATGAGTATGATCACAGATAACTCTCCATAGCTTCACTTCCCTACCCCTAAAATGGGAAGGCTGGACTAAATTTTCTTGAACAGACCTCACTTTCTAACCTAATATAATCACTTCAGAGACCAGGAACGAAGACTTGATTGTCCAAAGTCAAAGCGCTAACAACAGTCAGAGTCCAGACTAGAAGCCAGGTTTGCAGAGAAGCCTGCTCCACGCTTTCTCCCTAGAAATGCAGTGCATTGCTCCTCGGATAGACGCTGCCCCATGATAAGTGCTGTCTGTCAAGCCTAACTGCTCAAGGGTTATGTCAATTACGAGGCACATACAAAGGCAGATGCGTACTGAGCCAGACTAAAAATGCCAAAATTTCCATATACACATGTAATGAAATGTCCACTATCAATCATGGAGGGACGAAGAAAATGCAAAGAAGGGTATGGATCCAAGATGCATGAGGGGAAGTAGCCTCCATGAAGGACAAGGGAAAATCATAGATGTGGTGAGGGTGGGCCAGGGGGCTGGGGACAGGAAGCTGGATCCCTGTATGTTTGCCAAAATCAAAATAAGAAGAGCTTTCTGTGGGTTGCCAGGAACTCACTTTCCTTCTAGCTCCCTCCATTTAGTACACGTTTTTGAGAAACTTGATTTTCTTTCCCCCTTTCTTTCTCTCTTCATAGGCCTGTTCTTCATTCCCTTTCAGCCAAACATTTGTTCATTTTTATTACTTAGTTTTAATTACTAGATGTTAAAAATACATTTATACTGATTTCACTTTATGTTAAATTAGAAAGTAATTTGAGAATTGGAAAAGTCCTGAGTTGGGTTTGAATTGAAAAATTAAAATGAATTTCAAAAGAATTTACCTTAAAATTAAGGGCCTCCTACAACTACAAATTTAGAGGTTTGCTTGACATTCCTGAGACATTTTTTTCAAGTATTTCTAAACTGACACAAGTATCACAACCATATAACCATCTGCTTATCACCTAAGGGGTCCCAAGTCTAAATCATGTCCTCTCTTTCCAGCATAATTATCCAATAAATAATTGGCCATGATGAACTTGTTCTGCCCTTGGGACACTTTAACTCAACTCAATGCTCTTATGTTTCTCTCCATGACATATTAAGAGGAATCAAGCTGGTTGCATATTAATACAGATCAAGGCTTCCCGATTTCTTGTGATTATTTCTATGCTTTCAATCATCGGGCATGTTAATTTCAAAGACAGTGGGTGAAGTATCAATTCCAGACTCAATGAAAAACTATGGAGATGTGTTGCTTTGGGCTTAGGAACAATCCTTTTCATGATGCAAGTAAAGAAGACTGTCTCTAGGAGAACACACATGTGTATCAAAAAGCTGATGTCCTTTTCCAAACATGATGCCACAATTCGCATTTTTATTGATTGATTGATTGATCAACATATTTACTGATATTTTATTGTTCATATTTTTAAATCTTTCCCCCCCTTTTTAGATCTTTATTATTGAAAGTATTTCATAGGTCTCCCTTTTTCCCCTATTAACCTCCTCCAGCCCAACCCTGTCCCTGCCTCCAGGCCCCCACCACCCCATTGTCTGTGTCCGTGGGTTATGCATATATGCATGCAAGTTCATTGGATGATCTCTTCCCACCCACCCACCCCGGCCTTCCCTCTGAAGTTCAACAGTCTGTTCATGCTTCTATGTCTCTGGGTCTATTTTTGTTCATCAGTTTATTTGATTCATTAGATTCCACGTATGTGAGATCATGTGATAGTTATACCACGTGGCAATAAAAAAGAAAGAACTCTTACCATTTGCAACAGCATGGATGGACCTGGAGAATATTGTTTGCATGTGTATTTAGTCAGAGGCCTTTCCCTGCTGTGCATTAGGAGAGTTAGTTCTTTAGTTTACTGCTTCCATTGAATTTTACTGCTCTAACTCTGAGACTCCTTTACAAAAGTAGCTTTTCTTCTCTACATAGTATCTGTTGTCAAGGCTGCTCTTTCCACCGCTCTGGTTGTCCAGCCTTCACTGATGCTGCCATAATAGAGAAAAAAACTAAAAGCAGATTTTTAGTTGTCCTCCTATTCATCACCATGAGTATTAAATAACTACCCCTTTCCAGAATACATACTGCTTTTGTCAGACACTCAAAAGAGATATTACTGTTGTGAGGCCGTTATTGATTTCTAAAATGATCAGAAGGAATTTTCTTGATTTAGCTTTTTGTGTCTTCTTAAATAAAATTCATGAATTTATGAAGCTTTCCCACAACAGAGCATGTCAGATTACAATGACCATCTGTGAGCCTTTGGACTCAAAATGTCTAAAAATAAATAGCAATCCAACAAAGCAGGCAGAAGGGCACTTTGCTCTGATTACAAAAGAGTGCTGAATAATTGCAGATTATTGTAACTACCTCGCATGTATTCTTGCGGGTGTTTTCAGGCAATTCCTCCCTCACAAATAATCATTCTCAACAAAAATAATAAAGTTCATAAGTTGCAAGAGTATATCTTTTTTTCATTGAATTCTTTGTATTCTTTTGTCATGTGTCTCTTACCTGTGTGAGACATCTTTAAGGTGCACAACAACTATGAAAACCTAGGGAGAGAGGATGATCTAGAAAAAGGGACCATTGAATTCTGAATTAAGCTCATTTTGGTAGGTCTCTGGAAGAAAGAAAAAAATAGAATTTGTGTTTACTGAAATATGACCACAGTGGTGTGGCTGCTTAAAACTAAGTTTTGAATTATTAATGCTAAAAAGATTTTCTAAAAATATATCTAATAAGAGAGGGTGAAATAAAAAAAATATATATATACATACTACAGCAGGTACTTGAATAACTTTATTTTGTCCAATGTCATTTCATTATAACATTGATGAAATTCCATAGAAAATTAATTTTTGTTTACATCAATTAGTCTATGATTAAACTGGCTTTGTTATTAATTGTTTTGCTTAAGGTCACAGAACTATTGACAATGGTAAGGGCCCACTTACTATAGTCTTTAGTCAAAATATATAAATACATTAATTTTATTATTTTTACTTTATCAATTTTTTTTAAATGGGAGTTTACATAAAGAGAAAAAAGCACAAAGTTAAAATAAAAAAATAAATAAATCAATAAGCAGTATAAGTTAAAGTAGCTGTAATTCATTCCTGTGAATTGGTATAAGAATATACAATGGTAATAATGCCATTTTCATGTTATATATACAGGTCTCCCACTTTCCCAAAGTTTATATTATGTCACTTTGCTTTTACAGAAGATCTACATTAGTGTGGTAAAGGCTTTTTAAAAAATTAAGGTGAAAACCCTCTTCAGACTTATTTTAGTTAGTGAAAAAAGATACTAATGAAAGGGGCATAATTTGAGCTTTCAGAAAGTGGGGAATACTTTTGCTTTACAGTGTTTTGGCTTCTGAAAGGTTCCTTAGGAATGTTCTGCCTTTGGATAGTGGAGCAAACCTGTATACTGTTGAAGCAAAGGGTGGCATACACAAAGTGTGTGTGTGCGTGTGTGTGTGTGTGTGTGTGTGTGTGTGTGTGTGTGTTTACACCAGTTACCACTAATATACAGGCCTGACAGCAGTTATCACTGACTTCTGACCTACCCAAAATGAACCAGGTAAAGCCACAAATGATAATATTACAAAGTGGCTCAATACCAGGCCCATCAGACAACTAAAACAATTTTTAACAGAATAACTCCTTCAGAAAGGCCTGGCTGAAATCTTTTTCATTTTTATTGTCTCATTTACTAGTAGATGCATTTTAGGGCTCTTAAAAGTCATGTTTTAAAAAGAAAAAGAATATATATGAGTTTCTCTTATTTAATTTGGCTATAAAAGACATTTGACAAAAAAACATTTGCTAAACCCTGCTCTGGACTAACTCAGAAAGAAAAAACTAACACTCCTGTTAACCAATTAACCTGTTATTTCTCCTTCATCCATATTATCCTATTCTCTATCTCACCCGCGCGCGCACACACACACACACGCACGCACACACACACACACACACACACAAATGTTATCTTTTAAATTTTGACAAATTTGATACAAAAATCTAAAACCAACACAAAACAAACCTATAAACTGCCTAGACTGTCACACTGTCCTGGCTGATTTTTAGATGCTGTTCTCAGCGATCCTCTGAAACATAACAGACCCTGACATCTCCTTTCTATGTGTAGCCCTCAGTGCCACGCTGGGCCTGAAACAACCCATTTCCAAGGAATGTGTAGCTTCAGGTTCTGGTTTTCACTCCAAGTCTTTCCATCTATGATAGTGGTTCACATATGAACAAAAAGGGCAGTAATGAGCTGCCCTTTATGGGACTAGATCAAAGCTTGCCTAAGGATGACGACTGAACTACTTATATGAAAGCTAGCTGTGTGAGGATTATAAAGTCATATCACTAAACAACAATGAACCCTTTTCCATTTAATATAAAGCCAAGCTCTACATTAAGAGAAAACAATTTCTGGCCTCAACCATATCGACAGTAATAAACCATGCTACAACATGGCCCTCTCAATCTGCTAACATGCCATTTCACTTTTCTTGGAGGATATTCAGTCTGAATTTATATTTTATGTGATGCTGTGTCCTTCCCTGTCACTGAAACAACTGCAGCTGCCTTTGTCCAAATTCCACGGTGACTTAAAACTATGCTCATAGACATCTGCTCCTTTAGTGGGAAAGTGACCACATTCACACAGAAGTAAATTTTACAAAGGTAGTTATCTGACCTGACAGCGAGTAGTCTACCCTGAAAGGGAACATATGGATAATTTTACACAGTGAGCAAGAGTAAGACTTAAGTTACATAGCAGGACTCCCAGGAAATTAGTGAGTAGGAAAACATGGCTGAGCAAAAGTTTTATTTTGACAATATCCATCATTTGTCCTTTGAATCTTACAGTCCTTATTATGGTAATAAACATATTTTGGCTTTAAGTTACCCACTAATTAAAAGACAGAACAGAAAAAAATCCCAACAAATCCGTTCTTACTAGGTGGTTTTAAGCTAGTATATTATGCAGCAGGCTGGAAATACAAAAAACATCTTATTAAATCACAGCATAAATGACCCATGTAGAACAGTTTATTTTTCATTAACAAGGTGAGGAGGTGTGGGGCCAAATAAATCAAAACGAACAAGGCAATAATTGTTCCTCCCATGATATCATCTTAAATGTGGAAGTAATGAAGGAAACACAATTTAAAGAAAGAATGTCTTATTGGTGAACTCATTTTTATATTTAGAAAGAAAACCTTCTTTATGCCTCTGGGAAATAGTGAGCCTATTATTTTATGTGAAAAGTAAAATTTAAAAGAATACAAAGTTAGATTCATGAAGCGGGCCCAGGAAATCACTAGTAATTTACTTAAAATAATAAGAATGTGAGAAAAATTTTAACTTTCAAAAATAATTTCTTAATAACTGTGTACAGTGACAGATGGTTACTAGACTTATCATGGTGTTCATATCGTAAGGTATATATCAATGTAGACCACAATATTGTACACCTGAAACTAATATCATATGTCAGCTATAATTTAATGAAAAGTCTGGCTAAAAAACAAAGATTGCTTCTGATATGTACCCCAATGCTTGCAGGATTAACATTCAGAAAGCAATGTTGTCACAATATCTTTTAGATTTATAATGGTATAGATTTCACAGGAATCTAATGACCATTATTATAGTATTCTAGAGGCCTGTGCATGAATTTGTACACAGGTGGGGTCCCTCGGCCTGGCCAGCAATTGGGGCCGATTGGGGCCATCTCGCCCAGTCAGGGGGAGGGACGGTGGGAGGCTGGCTGGCTGGGGGAGGTTGGCTGTGGGAGCACACTGACCACCAGGGGGCAGTTTCTGCATTGAGCATCTGCCCCTGGTAGTCAATGCACATCATAGTGACTGGTTGACCAGTCGACCGGTCATTTGGTCAACTGGTCATAATGGTCACTTAGGCTTTTATATATATATTTTAGAGCCCCGGTGCACTAAATTCATGCACAGGAGGGGGGGGTTCCTCAACCTGGCCTGCACCCTCTCCAATCCAGGACCCCTTGGGGGATGTCTGACTGCCTCTCACAATCTGGGACTGCTGACTCCTAACCGCTCACCTGCCTGCCTGCTTGATTGGCTCTAACCCCTCTGCTTGCCTGCCTGATTACCCCTAACCACCACTGCCTGCCTGATTGCCCCTAACTGCTCCCTTACCAGCCTGATCACTCTAACTGCTCCCCTGCTGGCCTGATAGCCCCTAACTGCCTCTGCCTCACCCTGCACCCGGGACCCAGGTTTCCCTCCTTCTGGCCAGCCGCAGGCACCCAGCACCCATGCTGGCTTTACCTGGGCTGGCTGCAGCCACAGGGGACCATGGGCGGGCAGCTTCACCCGGGCTGTAGCCGCAGGCCCTGGCACCTGGGACCGCAGTGTGGGTGGCTTGTCCCTCTCCCAGGCCACAGGTACAGGCACAGCCACTGGCACCTGGGACCACAGGGCGAGCAGCTTGTCCCTCTCCTGGGCCGCAGCCTGTCTGGTCCCCATTCCTTGAGTGTCTGAGCAGTTAAGGCGTGATGGCGTGAGGACGTGATGATGTGAGGGCATGATAACCATTTGCATATTAGCTTTTTATTATATAGGACAGATTCTTTAGAATACACATTACTAAAAATTGACAACATGTTTACAGGCAGTGAGATTCCCAGGATTCAAATATCTCTTCCTTAAGTTTGAAGAGGTGATACGTTGATTTTTGTAATACTATAAAGCAAGTAGATATGAGTCATCCCATGGCCCTCCAAATTATTTTTTTTAAATCTCATTCTAAATAATGAGGACTTAGAAGAAGCTATTGTTTTCTTATATTAAGCAAAATGATCAGTGTCAAAACTGTATAACAAACAGCAACCAATTTTGCCTCTCTTACAATTTGTATTAAGGCCACTTAATGAATAACATACTCTTATTTAAGATTTGTCTTATTAGGATTTTTTCTCTCCTAGATAAGAGTATATGTATAAGTAGTGAAAAAACTGAGCAGCCATATGGGAATGTGATGTAGCAAATGGGAAGGGGTGTGAACTTTTAAGGAATTTAGATTCAGGGTTGATAAGAACTTAACAGTTAGAATGAAATCCAAGAAAATGTCCTAGTTATAGCAAAACCCTTGGTTGACACTTACAGACTGTATGACACCTTCTAAAGAAATCTTGAAAATGTCTCCAGATACTGTCAAGTCCTAGTTAGAAATAAAAAAGGGTTGTGCTGTTATGTCTTTAATGAAAATGTAGACAAAAGTTAGGTACTGCTATGAGGTGTCAAAGAAGGATTTTACTCTTAGATCATGTCTCAGGCCACCATTTTGATGAGCTATAGGCAGAAGGTAAAATACTCTTCAGAAGTGAGAAGACTGGGCAATTCATGAGGCTTATTGACTATGTATACAAAGCTGATCATTTAACTTTCTTAGTTAAAATTCTTTATCAACATTCCCATTCTTTTAGGATAAAGTTAAAAATTATTCACCTAGGTAACCTTATAGGACTTTCTTTATACCCTAGCTTCTAATTTACAGAATCTTTCAATCTGTCCATCTGTTATATCCAATCTTTCAATCTGTCTATCTGTTATATCCAACCCACTGCAAACAACACACACACATATACACACACACAGGGGATGCAGTCACCTAAACTATACTACTATCATCTCCACAATGTGACATACTTTTGTGTGTGTTTGCTTTGTCACAAAAGATAACTCCTTTTCCTTGCTAACTCCTCGTCCTTCTAGCCTCCTTTCAGTTTACACCTATTTCAGGGAGTCTTTCCCAAACTATTTCCCCAAGTTTAATCTGCGTTCAGTAGGCATGCTTCTATAGGGCTTCAATAGCTTCTTGACTTTAACTTGATTAAGCTCAGCAAACACTACTATAAATGTCCATCTACTAATTTGAATGCACTTTAAAAGTCTAGAGAAGAGATTATGTCCTAATAAATCAAACTTTGTCTTTATAGCCTCTGTGTCTAGCATAGAAAATGGCATGTGCTCAATGAACATATATGCTGTAGAACTGCACATAAATTTCAGGGGAAATGTTAAAAATGCATAGATAAAAATGGAAATTGAGATAGGATTTGATATCATAGAACAATAGTAGAGAAAATACTTAGACATTACAAAGAAGTTAATGAAAAAAATGGGTAAATGTTTAATATACCAACACATAATATGTAGGAATTAAGAGAATTTAAGCTGTTGACATTTTTTGTACAGTAATGGAAACTCTCAATAAAATAAAAAAGCAACCTACCAAGTGGAATAAGGTATTTTCCATTGATACATCTGATAAAGGGTTAATACCCAAAATTTATAAAAAACTCATACAGCTTAACACTAAGAAAACACAAATAATCCAATTAAAAAATGGGCAGAGCATCTGAATAGACACTTCTCTAAAGAAGAAATACAAATGGCCAATAGACAAGAAAAGATACTCAATGTCACTAATCATCAGAGAAATGCAAAACAAAACCACAATGAGATATTGCTTTACAATAGTCAGAATAGCTATCATCAATAAATCAACAAGCGTTGGCCAGAATGTAGAGAAAAAGTAACCCTCATGCACTCTTGGTGGGAATGCACATTGGTGCAGCCACTATGGAAAAGATTATGGGGGTTCCTCAAAAAATTAAAAATTGAACACCTTATGACCCAGTGATTCCACTTCTGGGTATATATCTGAAGCGATCCAAAACACTAATTCAAAAGAATATATGCACCTCTATGATCATTGCAGCATTATTTATAATAGCCAAGATATGGATGCAACCTGTGTCCATCAATAAATGAGAGGATAAAAAAAACTATGGTACATATGTACAATGGAATATTACCCAACGATAGGAAAGAATGAAATCTTACCATTTGCAACATCATGGATGGAACTAGAGGGCATTACGCTTAGTGAAATAAGACAGAGAAAGTCAAACACCATATGACTTTGCTCATATGTGGATTCTAGAGAACAAAATAAATGAACAAACAAACTCATAGATGCAGAGAACAGACTGATGGTTGCCAGAGGGGAGGGGTGTGGAGGGCTGCGTAAAAAAGGTGAAGGGATAGAGAAGTCCAAGTAGGTATTTACAAAATAGTACTGGGGATATAAAGTTCATCATGGGGAATATAGTCAGTAATATTGTAACAAACATATTTATGGTGCCAGGCAGGTACTAGAAATATCAGGAGGGAAGGAAGACTTTTTAAAGTATATTATTGCCTAACCACTATGCCAGTGGTCGGCAAACTCATTAGTCAACAGAGCCAAATATCAACAGTACTTCTTCAAAATAGACTCGCCCAGGCCAAAAACCAACTTCTGCACATGGGCCACGAAGTTTCAATCGCACTGTACGTGCGTGCCCGCACGTGGTATTTTGTGGAAGAGCCACAATCAAGGGGCCAAAGAGCCACATGTAGCTCGCGAGCCACAGTTTGCCAACCACAGCACTATGATGTACATCTGAAACTAATATAAAATAATATATAATACAAAATGTAATTGAAAAATAAAAAATAATATCTAGAAGCAATAAGAGACTAATCAAAGAAATCTTGAATTCTTAATGTTTTAAATTGCAGTGTATTATGTAAATATTAGTGGTCCTCTTTAAATTTCCCTATGCATTTAAAACTAACAGTAAGAGATTTTTAAATGTTTTCAATTGGGGGAAAGGGGGAATATATATAATACTTTCAACAATAAAGATAAGTTAAAAATTTTTTCAAAGTAAAAAAAATGAATATCAATTGGCAAATGTGATTACATAGGTAGTCATATATATGTATATATAGTGCTTGGCCAAAGTATCTTTATGTATCTGGAAGATATATTTTTGAAATTCTAAATTTTATTCTTTAAAAGTATACAAAAATTTTATGTAGAGCAAAAAGAAAAATATCCTAGGATTTCTATATCCCATAGAGGCCTCTTTTCAGCATTTTAATATTTGTCCAACCTCCCCCTCCCCCCCAAAGAAAAAGTTTCCCTGTTGTTGCATATTGTTTTCTTCTGCTTTTTTCAAAAGAAGAGTCTAGAAGTATATGCTATTTTGAATATAAGAATACAGATTACCATAAGTGTAAGCATGTTTTCATGCCAATTCATCTATACGATGTAAAAAGAAAAACTATATAGCTAAGAATCTGAGAATTGAACCATCCGAAAAGAACATTTATTTGATTAAAAAGATAGAGGGCTAGATGGATTATCCCTGTAGAATAATATTATAATCTCAGTCAAAGTAGGCAAATAATAATGTCGTAAAATATTTTAGAAAACAGGCAGCAAAGCAAAGTCCAATAGAAAAATGTTTATTTTCTCAAAGCATGTAACATAGAATATTGTTGTCTTATTTTGCATAGGGTGTGGGTGTGGTCATCGTGTAGAACAGTTTTCAAACCAACCAGCCTGTAGTAGAAAACCCAATCACCGTGCTAACACTGCAGCTTTCCAGCACCTTTCCAAATTTAACCGGATCAGAATCTCTGAGACTGGCTTCATGGGCTAGTGCAGTGGTCGGCAAACTGCGGCTTGGGAGCCACATGCGGCTCTTTGGCCCCTTGAGTGTGGCTCTTCCACAAAATACCACTTGCGGGCGGGCACGAACAGTGCGATTGAAACTTCGTGGCCCATGCGCAAAAGTCGGTATTTTGTGGAAGAGCCACACTAAAGGGGCCAAAGAGCCGCATGTGGCTCGCGAGCCGCAGTTTGCTGACCACTGGAGTGGAAAGAAGCAGCATGAAAGGCTTCCTGCTCCTCTGCTGTTATCAGCTCCATCTTCATTTCTTTCCTCCTCACCTGAGGACATGTTTATTGCTTTTTTTTTAGAGAGAGAGTAAGGTGCAAGGGAGGAGGAGGGAGCAGGGAGAGAGAAACATCCATAGGCCGCTTCCCTTGTACTCCTTGATGGGGGATAGAACCCACAATCTAGGTATGTGCCTGAACCAGAAATCAAACACATAACATTTTTGATGTACAGGTTTGAAGCTCCAACGAACTGAACCACCCAGCTGGGGCAGTTCTACCTGCATTTTAAACACCCACTGCAGGTGATTTTGATTCAGACGTCTGGTCTGCATACCACGGGTAATAGACACAAAAGACAGAATGGTTTACTTTTACGGTAAAAAAAAAAAAAAAGCAAAGAAAAGAAATTTTACTTTGGGTTCGCTTCTTATCTAAGGAGAAAGGACTAACAACATAGAGGCAACAGAGAAACCATAGGAGATAGTGACCATGTCATCTTAGAGTTCACAAAAGCCCAGGAGTGAAACTCAGAGAAAAGCAAAAAATACACACTACTTACATTAGAGAACATTTTCAAAGTTCTGAGAGACATGAGATTGTACATTTGTACCAGAAATTCTATAAAGAGTATAGTCAGAAAAATACCAGAGAATCTATGTTACTATAAACTTAATGTGAGATCCTGACCAAATTCATGAATCAGAAACCAAAGATAAAATCCTCATTGCTACACGTGTCCTGAGCTCAGCAGTTTAAGGTTGAGAAGATGCAAAAGACCAAAGATGGGAACAATCTGAAGGAAATTTACAAAGACCTGGAACATTTGAAAGTTCTCAGGACAAAATAGCAAGAACTTTTAAATAGAATAAGAAAGAGAACCAAACAAAATCAAAATCTAACACTGAGGACCTTGCACACAAATCTGATGAGATTATCAATCAACCAATCAATCACTTCTGAGGAATGAAGGTTTACCTGGCCCAAACATAGCCCACAGTCTTTCCATAACAGAGAGCCTTGAGTTCCAGCAGGAATTTGGAGACACTCAATTTAAAACATTGTCACTGTGCTAGAGAAATAACCACATACAGTCACAGGGCCTAATACAGAGGGGGCGCTTCATAGATCTTATCTACGCTCGTAACTGTGCATGTTAAATACGGAAGTACTACCTTAGGCTGCTTCAAAGTGAAAATACTGCATTAATCTGGAGTATGCGTAGCACCCAAAACATCCCAGGTGCTCCTCCACCCAGTGCTCCCAAAGCCAGGTTAATCTCATCAAGTTACCTCCAGGGTGTATTTGAACACTGGTCTATAAATATTTAGTTTCAGCCTCTCTGACTATTAACTGGTCTTTATTCCCGATAAGTAGCATTTCTTGGCTATGTTGCAGAAAACAATTGCTCAAAGCAATCCACACCCCTCAAGAAAGTTTGCAATTTATGACAAAATATGTAAAGTTAAGCAACAAAGCAGAGAGAGAAGATTTATTCATATTCTGTTTTTGTTTCTTTTTTCTCCATCAAGGAAAATAATTTTCAAGCTGGCAAATCTAGAACAAACATCATTATGAGGAAATTGAAGTGCAAGATAGGTGCAGAGATAATAAGGGAGTACTTTACAGCTTTAAATTAATTCAAGCCTTCAGGCCCAGATAAATTATATCCCAGCATATTTAAATGACTTGCAGATCTGATCAAGGAACTACTGTAGCTAAATTCTAAGAAACTGCAGAGAAAAAAGAAGGACTCCAAAGTCAAGAGATGGGCAAATGTTATTCCCCTTTTTTTTTTGGAGGTGGGTGTGTAGGTCAAAGGGGGAGGAAATAAATTCTAAAAAGTATACACTTTATGTAAACCCTTGGTCAAATTCTTGGACAATGGTTAAGCAGTCCGTGGGTAGCTCCCCTGAATGTAAAACCACATCTGAATTTTTCAACATTGAATTCTCAAGGCCCTTAACAGGCACCTAACAAATTTTTATTGAATATTTAACTGACTATTGTGTTTGAAATCAGCATGGATTCACTGAGAAGTAAACTTACAGGCATTGCTTATTAACTCTCAGGCTCATTATTGGACTAGCAGAACAGACCAGATTATGCTGTGGGGAAAAAAACCAAATTGGGAAGTTTTAAATAAAATGACTTACAGTTTGTTCACATTTCATGTCCCGTAGTGGGCTGTGGATTCTGCTCTGCGCCATCCTCACTTCAGAACTTAAGCTGACGGAGCACACACCATCTGAGGCGGTGCCAACTGCAGAGGCAGAAAGGGCAGAAACCTGTGGGGAATGGTAAACAGACTATACAGCTTCCACCTGGAAGGGATGCACGCCTGCACTCATTTGATTGGGCTAACAGGCACGTGGTCATGCATACCTGAGGAAGGAATGATAAACTCTCCTGTATTGGGAGGAGAAGCAGAAATACCTAGTTTAGCCCGGGGCCAGTGTGGTTCAGTGGTTTAGCGTTGACCCAGGAACCAAGAGGTCACCATTTGATTCCTGGTCAAGGGGTTGAGGCTCAAACTCTAGTAGGGGGTGTGCAGGAGGCAGCCAATTGATGATGTTTCTCTCATCAGTGTTTCTTTCTCTCTATCCCTGTCCCTTCCTCTTTCTCTAAAAATCAATAAAAACAAAATAAAAATGTTTTTAAATTATTAAATAAAATCTAGTTCAAAGTACCAAAGGCTACCATAGTTATCTGGAAAATGGAAATTGTAATAGATATCTATTATAGTATTATTTTATAATTATAACTATCCATTATTATAGCTGTCTTGTATTTTTTTATTGTTGACAGTATTACAGATGTCCCTCATTTCCCCCACTTTGCTCCCCTCCACCCAGACCCCTCTCCACCCGAGGCTTTCACCACATTATTGTCTGTGTCCATGGGCTATGCATATATGCATATATGCTCTTTGGAATGTCTCAGCCCTTTGTTTTTCTAAATCAATTTAAATCTAATGCTGATTCACCAGTGCTCAGGCTGGTGAGTAGTGATTTAATGCTAATCCTGACTTTGATGGGGTTGGAAGAACAGCATTTATCTCCTTAAATTTGCATAAGTTTGCACAAGAATCCAAGAATCCAAAGAACTTTCATCCTACCTTGAAAGTGCAGATAGATTCTCCACCCTTCCTTTTACCATGGTCACAACTAAGAAATAAGTTGTCCAATTCCAAGTGATCCACTAGAAAACTGGCTTTTCTTGCTATTTCAGTGCACAGTTGTTTGGAGGGAGTGTGGGATTGTTGTGAGGCTACAAGTTTTGGCCAATTGTCCAACCTCCTTGGCGGTACCTTACAACTGCCCCTTCTGTCCTTTCCCTAGGTTATGACACAGGAACACAATTCTCAGCCTCATGCACACACATTCTTCTACAGTCGTAAGGCATCTTTTATTTTCATAGCTCTGTCTAATTTCAGTCTACTCTCTCCATACCTCCCTCTACTTTCCAAAGATTGGAATGAACTGGCTTAATCTTTTAAATGGGATTATTTTTTTCAGACAGAGTTGGAAAGAGGAGGCTGCTGTTTAAAGTCTTCTGCTTTAACCTTTGCAATGTCAATCAATACTCTTGTAGCAAGTCAATGAAAGCCTGGGTTAATCCTTGTTAAAAGGAAGAAATATAGTGGGAGCAAAATACAAATTAGGGAGTCAACAGATTATCTATCTATCTATCTATCTATCTATCTATCTATCTATATATAGAAAAGCCTAATATGCAAAGTGTCCCCTCAGGAGTTCAACCAACCGCGAGTTCGATCGCTTGCTATGACATGCGCTGACCACCAGAGGGCGGTGCGGAACAAAGGGAGGCCCCAGTCAGCAGTTGGCAGCCGCTAGAGACCCTACTTGTGCATGAATTTCATGCACTGGGCCTCTAATGTTTAATATTTCAAGGTAATATCTTAATTTTGGTGATTAATGAAAATTCAAGTAGCTTCAAATATAGTAGCTGACAGAATAAACTTTTAATAAATAACAGTTTCTATTATTACTGTCAAATTATACCTAATTAGCCATATTTCTGTATTTAGGACAGTTACCTGGTTATTTGAAGGATGATGTAGCCAAAGTGTGTCTGCTCTATGCATTCGGGAAAATAAACACTGTTTGTAGAACATAGTACATGGAATCTAGCACCTAATTCCACTCCTTCATTTTACAAGTAAGAAATCATAACACATGAAAAGTTTCTTTGAAGAGTCAGAAATTTTACATTGCTCCTTTGATGAGTATTGCCATCCAATTCTATTGTGTTGTTTTTTTGTTTTGTTTTATAGCTTTAATGTTATCAAAAATAAACTGATGGGTATCGATGTGTTAATCACATGGTAAACTCTCACCTGAAATTGTTTTAGTAACCTGTAAGTTACTACTAGGCCGCCTTCAGTTTTATTCAAATAACTGGAAGCCCTTGGCCAGCAGAAGATACCAAAATCTCATATTGCCCTTTGGAAGTTTTTTCCTCCTTTTCTTTTGTTCTCTTTCTTAGGGCAGTGCACCATGGTAGCATTTAGGATGGATGAGATGTATATATCTTTCTTTGCCAAAGTACAAACCTGGTGATTGAGAAATGAGAACTAAAGGAATTGGTGAGTAATAGTACCTAAAAGAAGGCTCATTGTCAGGTAATTCCATTTTAGGAAAGACTATTTTGGGGGTCAGACAATTGATTCATATGCCTGTGAGCCCTTGCCAATGACCGCCTTTGAAAGACAACAGCACTATACCAATGGGATCTTTAGGGGTAAGTCATTTTCATTTGGTTTGAGCAGGCATCCCTAGAGTTCTTATGGATTAATTTAAGAGAACTCTTCAGCAATTGTATATATCGCTGCCAATCACTTAACATTGCTTAACTAAGTTATTGTCTGAAGAATTCCATTCTGTTTTCTAAATTTATTATACTTATTAACTCCACAGAGAAACTTGAAATAAAAATTGACCTCAATTTATTATCAAACCAAAGGGTGACAAGCAATTTCAGTCTTAATAATCTGAGAAATAAGGGTCAAGAATCTATAAACTCCAAATCCTGATCATAGCTTTCAACCTTGCACCTCATATCCACTTTCTGACACTTGCTGAAAATGTCAATGACTCACTAAGTATCAGAACCAATAAATAGTGGAGAATAATTTTATTGAATTCATTTTTAAAAAACTTTATTGTTGAAAGTATTACATATGTCCCCTTTTTTCCCCCCTCACACCTCCCTCCCCACCCCCATACCTCAACCCCAGGTATTCACCACCCTGTTGTCTGGGTTATGCATATGTAATCATACAAGTTCTTTGGTTGATCACTTCCCACCCACCCACACACCCTCCCTCGCCTTCCCTCTGTGATTGCTTTTAAATGTTGTTTTCTTTATTTTTACCTTGTCTAGTTTGAGCATCATCATTGTTATTGATATAAATATAGCGGTTAAATAAAACTGATTGTTTCCCTGTTTATATGATTATCATTGGTGTGTTTTTTTTCCAGGCTAAAGCCTCCTTTTATTTTACTTAATGCTATTAATGCAGAATCTCACTATAAATCAAATTTCAATACAAAATTCTATAACTGCAGCAATTGGAATAGCAAATTATGTACAAGGATACTCACTAGAGCATTATTTGGAAAATAGAAACTTATAATGTATGAATGAGAATTTCTTAAATACATTATAGTCTATCTATACCACAAAAGACTAAGTAACTATCTTAAAAGTGATGTAGGAGTATATATATTAATTTGGAAAGATGCTTAATAAATGTGAAGAACATATTGCAGTGTAACAAGAATTGTATGATCCCATTTATGTTATTAAAATATTTTTGTGCACACATTTATATTATAAATGCATAGATGAACTCTGGAGAGATAAATTAGAAATTGTGAACATTGTTAGTTCCTGAGGGTAGGGTTGGAAAGCCTATTGGGAATGGGCATTTTTATCCCACCTTTGACCTTACTCTATGATTGAATTTCTTGGATTACTATATGTTTATTGTATAATAAAAATTTATATTTGACATTTCTCTATCCTCTCAAGGTTAACATTAGGTATTAATATGCAGTTCATAAATCCTGCAAGCAAGGTAACCCTGTTTTTAAACAATGAGAATTTTTTTTAATATTTATCTTTTAAATAATTATTGCAGTAAGATATCCACAACCTAATAAAATAAATGAGGGGGAGGAGTAGAAAAGAGGGGGGAGAAATGAATTAAAACTAAGGGTTAAGCATTTTGCTCTAGTTGTTAGAGATGGGTTGTTGATTAGCTCTGTGCTTTCCTGTATCCAAAGAAAAATGGGTAAAAGTTACCAGCTTTAAGAATAATCTAATGTTATCCTTGTGATGATGCCTAAAAATAACAGGGACATTTATATCTAACTCACATAGAAGACAAAAATGATGAGAGATGATAGAGAGAGAGATAGATATACTTTTTTGCACCTTGCTTTCTTGCTACAAAATACAATTATTTGGGTAAAGAGAAAAGAAGAGAGAAAATACACACATATTTGTATATGGAGATTATCTCTGAAATTGGCAATAATGGTAGCTTCTAGAAAAAGAACAGCTGGCTAAGGGCTATGATGAGAGAGAAGCCTATTTTCCCTCTCTATATATTTTTGCACATTTTGCATTTGCTGTTATAGAAATGTTCTGCTTTTCAGGAATGTTTTATTCATTAATTAATGTTTAAAAGAAAGAAAATAAATTCCAAGGAGGTGAATTTATGTCTTACTGCCAAATGCCAGATAGGAGTATAAAGACAAGTACAGACAGAGACTTCATGCAAATTAATTGCACATTTGGAAATAATTTCTTCCTTGAAAAATGGTGATTGAATAAGAGTTCAGACAAAAAGAAGGAGAGAGAGGAGAGAGAGAGTTCCGACAGGCACTTGTTATTGAAACAAGGTCTTTTTCCTGTGATTTTCTAGTGTTCCTCTCACAGCTCTTGTTTTCTTTAGCAGCCTTTATAGATGGCAGGTGGGAACTCTCATGCCCTTCAGCTGAAGCTGGCTGTATTTGTGCAACTTAGCCTGCATGGGAGATTTGAGAGCCTGCAGCAGTTTTTAAGGCTGGGAATTCCAAAGATGAAAGTGTCTCTTTGTAATTGAGAAAGCACATGTAAACCCCAAGGATCAACACAGTTGACTGCCTTTAAACCAAGCAACTACCAAGCTAGCTAAGGAATTAGGGATGCATTGCTGTCCCTAATTACATGTGGCACATCGAAGGCTCTGATTTTCCTAGGTATCTCACAAGAGTGTTCCACGGGAGTTTCACTCGAGGAGGGATGAGATTGAGTATGTGCAACTAAGCTTCAGGGCCAGGAGTGACTTCTGTCCTCTCCCCATTTTCTGGAGATTTAATGCCTTTGAGCGTCTCTGAAAGCTGGTGCCTACAGGTTTATTCTGGCAATGTCATAACCCATTTCACTTTATTGGGATGGTCTATCTTGTGGGTGTAAGGTGGAAACTAGATTACAGCAGATTCCAGTTCTCCCCCCAGTACACTGGTGATGTCTAAATTTAATTAAGACCCTAGCCCTAGGAGGATGTACGGCAGGGAGGCATTCATACATACAACGGTGTCTTCAATCTAATAGGGCTACTGTTTTCTGTTCCACATAGTTTGGTATATCCACATAGCAAGCATCTTTTGGACCATACACACATACAAACAAAGAGGTTGCAATAGGCTGTCCAACTATGCCTACCACTCCCTTCATTGTTTGCCTCTAGGAAAAGAAACAATGGGTCTAACATACAGTTTTTCCTATTGGCTTTCAGACCCTTTCATGTGTATTTTTGGACTTCAAGTTATGTAACTTCCCCAGGTCTGACCCATGCATACATTTTCCCCAACTCTCTTTCTCTTCGTTTCTTTATGGTTCTGAGAGGTGGCAGTGTGTGCCACCCCAAAGCATGGCATTTGGCATAAGAATTATTTTGAACCCTTGAAAAGCAGCATGTATAAGAATGTTCTTTATGTCCTAAAAGCAGGAGAGAAAACTTCCACATGAAAGATGGCCTCCCTATACCAGGAGGGAAGAACATTCTTATGTTAAGACTAGAGGCCCGGTGCATGAAATTTGTGCATAGAGGGGAGGGGCGGTCCTTCAGTCCTGCTTGCACCCTCTCACAATCCAGGACTGCTGGCTCCTAACCACTTGCCTGCCGGCCTGCTTGATTGTTCCTAACCACTCTACTTGCCTGCCTCATTGCCCCTAAACACCTCTGCCTACCTGCCTGATCACCCCTAACTGCCTCTGCTTGCCTGCCTGATCGCCCCTCATATTACACTTTTATTATTATAGATAGTTGCCTTGCTCCAAGCTGTAAGGACCTGCTTGTTATAGAGATAGACAAGTTTTAATTTTTACTCTTGATTATGGCAATTAACTAACACAGATGGCCACCAAAAGGGTGACCTAACAAAGGGCGTATAGCAAACGGTGCTGTTAAGTCCTCTTCTGTGAAAACATGCGTGTCGTGCATTGTGTCTGCCTGGGGACATGAAAGAGTAAAGTTTCTGTCTTTGCAATCATATGAGCAAATTGTGTGAGACCCCGGCCCAGTTTGGTTTGGTGCTCACAGAATAATAGAGGTCTTTTTTCTTCTTTTCTTTCTTCTTCTTTTTTTTTTTTTTTGTTCCATTGGTGGAGATTTCCTAGAAGTTGCAGGATATCTTCCTTTTAATTTTTCCTCGACACTCTGACTTTACTTATGTCTCTCACCTTTGCTTTCCCTCCATCCCCCACCCGCAACAGTAACTTGCTCCAGACTCACTTCGCTCGAGTGTCTAGGAGATTGTGCAATGCATCCACCACCAGAACCACGGTTCCCAGCGTTCCTGGTGCTCCCCGTGCTCTTGGCTTCCACTTCTGGTCCAGGGGCTGCAGAAACCAAAAGGACTTGGGACTCCAGTCAACCCCCACTCCCCCACCCCCCACCCCCTCCACCTGGTGGGGCTGAAAGGGCTGGGGACTCAAGTGGGGCTGAGGGGACTGGGTGCCACCATCTTGTGGCTATGGGTGCTGCCATCTTTATGACAGTGTGAGGGTCAATTTGCATATTCCCTTATTATTAGATAGGATGGGGCTTGAGGCTGGGATAATGCTGGACAAACAGACTTTGTTAAACTACTTGTATCTTCCTTTAGCCTCCACTTATATTTTAATTACTTTTTCACCTTCTTTGCCCCTCTTTATTCAACCTAGTACAAAAACATTTAGATCTTGTCACTTTTTTGGTTCTTCATTTTCTTATGGGGACTTCCACATAAAATTTATATTAAATAAAAATCTATATTTTTCTCATGTCAGTCTGTCTTTTTTATTTTTCAATTACAGCTGACATACAATGCTATATAGTTTCAGGTATACAGCATAGTCATTAGACATTTATGTCTTACAAAGTGATCGCCCCTATAAGTCTAATACCCACCTGTTACCATGTATACTTATTACAATGTCATTGACGATATTCCCTGCACTGTACTTTACATCACTATGATAATTTTAATAACTGGCAATTTGTACTTCTAAACCTTCCACATTTTTCACCCATCCCCCCCAACCCCCTTTCCATCTGGCAACCATCACTTTGCTCTCTATCTCTCTGAGTTTGTTTCTGCCAATTTAATTCTCAGGCCCAGCAGGAGACCCGATGAGGATTGATGTTTTGCCTCCTCTCCAGCTTCCTCTCCTCTCCCATCAAAATACAATGGCCTGATCACTCATTTCTTCAGTGTCAGATTTTTGTGAAAAAGCCATGTACCCTAATGCATAGCTAAAATTCTAATATATGTGCTAATGTTATGCCTTCTTATACAGCATATTTGCATTTAAATAGAGTTGTGTGGAGATTTAATGATTTAACCCAAAGGGATTAGAATGTCTCACACTTGTACAGCACTTGGTAGATTATTTCAAAGAGTTTTTCACAATCAAGTTTACTTATAAACCTCCAAGTCACCCTGAGGCAGAGAGAGTAGGCATTTTAACTCACCTGCTCATTGTTGACTACTTGAGGCTCTGAGAAGTTGAGTAGCTACCTTGGAATCACACAGCGAATAGTGAGATATTCACTGAGGCCTAGTGACTCCTATCACTAGTGTTTCGCATTCTTTCTACAACTTCTGACACTTCCAGAAGTAGCTGTAAATTGTGTGTGGGGGGGAGTCACCCACCAATCATGGCATGAATGTGCCAGTGGTTCCATCTGCTTCTAGGGCTGGTGGCATTCAAGGGATGCAGCTACAGATTTACATGCGGAACTTCTAACCTGTAAGGACATGTAGGGTGGAGAGAAAATATTAAACTTTTGGTCAAACAATGGATGAAACCACTTGACTGGTTGACAGAATATCACAATAATTTTATTAAAATTTTAATGACTAAATTGCACCGGAATTACCCAGGGATGCGGTTGGAGGTTCTGTTAAAAATGCAGATCTGTGGGCCATCACTCCTATTTACTAACTCAGAAATAGAAACTCTGATGCACAAGACTTTTTTGAAAAATCTTAAATTATTCCATCTTTCCTGAGTATCGATGTATGTCACCTTCATCCTAAAATTCTCCAATGTTTTCTATGATCACAGAGAGGCTAACTTTTTTGTCATGTCATTCGAAGCTTCCTAGTTCCGAACTATGCCTCTTCACTTTGATCCCTATATACAGTGGAACCTCAGTTCTCAAACTTAATTCGTTCCAGAAGGCTGTTTGAGAAGTGATTTGTTTGAAAAATCAAATAATTTTTCCCCATTAGAAGCAATGTAAATGGAGTTAATTCATTTTAGACCCCCAAATGATTCCCTGTTTTAACCTTTAATATAAACACACATCTAATGTACTGTTTAATATACAAAGATTCCTTTTCCTAAATTTATTGAACCACCCTCTACTAGCTGTAAATGAATCACTTTCAGATTTATTCCAGATGTATTTTTTTTTAATTTCTTTATTGGTTAAGGTATTACAAATGTGTCCTCATCCCCCCATTTTTTAGGAAGTTAGCATGCAGCATCTTATCTTTTCAACAGTTGGTGACCTCATCTGAAATGCTGTCACCTGCTAACTGCTTTTTGTTTATTCAACAACATTTTTTCTTCCTCTTAAATAGCCTGTGATCATTGTTTCTTTCACACCCTCAGCAACATTATCACTCTTAATGGCCCTTATATGTTTTAAAATTGTATCAATCATCCATTTTCCTAGCAACAAAAGCAAAAACAAACAACCAAAAAAAAAAAAAAAACCCCACAAAAATATTCATAGCACAATTTCCTGAGATGTCAGCAAAGTAAATTTTAGTAGTAAACTGACTTTACTAGCCATGCCCTTTGTTTGTGGCCTGAGAGACACTTTTTGTCATGCGGATGCATCAGCATGAAAAGGTTGTCAGGTGGAGAACCTAGGTTAAAATGGAGACATATTTTTCTGTGAATAACTTGGTTGAGAACCGAATTGTTCCAGATGGGAGACTTTGAGAACCGAGATTTGACTGTTTTTTCTTCAGTTTCGCCCCCACAAGGCTTTTCCAACCAGGGGTTGCCATTACTTTCAGCACCCAATGGGATAAAGATATTTTTTGATCAACTGAGATTTCCTCCATCTGAACTCACAACACCATTTTGGTTTTTCTTTTTTAAAAAACACTTTACCCATTTATTTTAAAATTACATAGCTCAGTGGCATTAAGTACATTCACATTGTGCAATCATCACCACCATCTCCGGAAGTCTTTTAATCTTGCAAAACAGAAACTCTGTATTTGAAATAGGAATTTTTAGGGGTGAAATAGGCAGGTTTAGGGAATTTTTAAAATTAAGGGGATCCATGGAAAAAGCACAGGCTGCAGAGTTGCAAAAGGTTGCATTTCCATAAGATAAGGGAACTGGAAGTAGCAAAAGGTACACATTTAGAGAATAAAGGGAAGGAGGGAGAAAGCCCAGAGGGAATAGGAGAACAATGAGGGAGGAGGGCCTCACATGTCCCACGTGAGGTTTTGACCTTTTAGCTCAGGAGTTACTATAGTGACTAAATCAAAGGGGAAGAGCAACCAGAGGGGATATCAAGGCACAAAAAACTGCAGCCTTTATAAGCCATGGAAAAAGGAACTGGGTGGGACTCTTTCCCCCTCCCCACGGGGGAGTCTGTGCTTGTTCTTCAGTAAATTTCCACCTTTGCTATACCAACTTCCATCCATGCTATACCATCTGTCCAACTCCCATGGACAAAGAGCCTGGAGAAGCCATTTTGCCCAGGGGAACACCACGTGTACCAGTCCAAATATCCCGTATCATAATCATTAAGTAGTAACTTCCCATCCCCCCTCTCCTCAGCTTCTGGCAACTACCATTCTACTTTCTGTCTCTATGAGTTTGTTCATTTAGGTACCTCATGTAAGTGGAATCATATATTATATGGCTTATTTCCCTGAGCATAATGTTCTCAAGTTTAACCCATGCTGTTGCATGGGTCAGAATTCCCTTCCTTTTTATATTAAAAAAACCATTTTTCAATTGCAGTTGATGTTCAACATTAAATTAGTTTCAGGTATACAACTACTGATTAGCTATTTATATATCTTTCAAAGTGTTCACCTCAATGTCTAGTACCCACCTGACACCATAAATAGTTATTACAATATTACTGTCTACATTCCCTATACTGTGCTTTATATCACCATGACTATGTTTGTAACTGGCAATTTGTACTTCTTAACCCCTTTCACTTTATTACCCATCCCCCCAACTCCATTCCTCTCTGATGACCATTAACTTGTTCTTTGTAACTACCAGTATGAGTTTGTTTCATTTGTTCACTTATTTTTAGATTCCACATAGAAACAAAATAATGTTTTTTATCTTTCTGTGTCTGACTTATTTCACTTAGCATAATACCCCCTAGGCCCATCCATGTTGTCACAAATGATAAGATTTCATTCTTTTTCATGGATGAGTAATATACAATGGTACATATGTCCCATATCTTCTTTGTTCATTTGTCTCTTGATGGACGTGTAGGTTGCTTCCATATCTTGGATATTATAAATAATGCTGCAATGAACATAGGGGTGCATATATCCTTTCAAATTAGTATTTTAAATTTCTTCAAATAAATAATCACAAGTAAGACTGGTGGGTCATATGTTAGTTCTGTTTTTAATTTTTTGAGGAAACTCCACACTGCTTTCCACAGTGGTTGCATCAATCTGCATTCCCACAAATAGTGTAGGTTTCCCTTTTCTCTACAATGTGGTTCTCAACCTTCCTAATGCCGTGACCCTTTAATACAGTTCCTCATGTTGTGGTGACCCCCAACCATAAAATTATTTTCGTTGCTACTTCATAACTGTAATTTTGCTACTGTTATGAATCATAAATATCTAATATGCAGGATGTATTTTCATTGTTACAAATTGAACATAATTAAAGCATAGTGATTAATCACAAAAACAATATGTAATTATATATGTGTTTTCTGATGGTCTTAGGCAACCCCTGTGAAAGGGTCGTTCGACCCCTAAAGGGGTCGCAACCCACAGGTTGAGAACCGCTGCTCTACATCCATGCCAACACTTGTTTATTTATTGATGCTATCCATCTGACTGGTATAAGGTGATATCTCTTTGTGGGTTTGATTTGTATTGCCCTGACGACTAATAATGTTGAGCATCTTTTCATAAATCTATTGGCCATCTGTATGTCCTCTTTCAAGAAATGTCTGTTTAGGTCGAACTTTTTAGTGTGATGTAGTCCCATTTGCTCATTATTTTCTTTAGTGCCCCTTGCCCGAGTAGATATTTTCAAAATAAAATATTGGTAGGAGCAATGTCAAAGAATTTACTGCCTATGTTTTCTGGTTTGGGGTCTAACATTTAAGTTTTTAATCAATTTTGAGTTTATTTTTACATGTGGTGTAAGAATTTTTTGTGCATGTAGCTGTCATTTCCCCAAGGCCATTATTTAAAGAGACTGTTGGTACCCCATTGTATTTTCTGGCCTCCTTTTTCATAGATTAGTTGACCATATAGGCACGGGTTCATTTCTGGTTCTCTATTCTGTTCCATTATTCTATGTGTCTTTTTTTATGCTAGTACCATGTTGTTTTCATTGCTATAGCCTTATAGTATAGTGTGATCTCAGACATCTTTGATATTGCCTAGCCCAAAGGTTTGCACAGAGAAATAATCAAGATATACTGAATACATGGTTTCAAATCATCTTTTTGTCCATGTAGCTACCATCATAGCTTTGTTTGCTGGAAGACAAACTAAAGTTGTCAGGTCGAATAGGAAGAAAATTATAATGCTTTCTTTTATTCCTAGGAAGATATATGCCTCTACATGAAATAAAGATAAACCTACATATTCAGAGCCTCTAGATTCACAGGGCATCTTTTTGTTGAAGGGAATAAAAGGGGGCTTACTAGAAGAAATTCATGGGGATTATTAAAATATTTTCAAGTGAAAGCGAACCCATTCTGGAAATAGAGAAAATAGCATAAAAATATTAAATGTGTAAAGGTTCTTGATTACTGTATGTATTAAAGACTAATGATATTAGTTGTTATATCATAGTGGTAAACAATTGGGGCTTTTAAGTTCTGAATTCACTTATTTAGAAGATGAGACAAATGGTGCCTCACTGTCACTACCATTTGAACAGAAGGCAGTGGCTTCTAATATTATATGCTAGAAGCTGTTTTAATCATGTATAGCAGGTGAAAGAGCAAGTGGCCTTTGCAGGAATGAGGGGGAGAACTAAATAAATCAAATGAGTTGTCTTTTTTGTCTGACAGGACAAATTTTATGCCGTGTTTAGGTTGTGCCTGTACAAGAATGTACAAATAATGTCAACCATGATTGTTAATTTACAGAAGAATTTCTATTACTCAGTTTCTCAGTATTATAAATCTTATTACCACTCTTGCTCTCTTATACTTTTATCAACATTTGCTGAGACATACATAGAAATATTTTGTTCTGGGAAAGGTCATCTCATTCTGACTAATATACTGGCATTGTAAAAATTATTTAGTGTCTACACAGTACCAAATTGACTGTCAGTTTCAGGCAAGGTAATTAAGTAAGTCTAATGTTTATAGTCAAAGAGTTAAAAGGAGGAGGTAGTTTTTCAGAAACCTTTGGATATAATGTAATATGTGTATGACTTAGGATATTTCATCTCTCCAATTTCTTTTGAATCCAGCTTATCATATTTAATGCAGGGGTTCCTGTTCCAACATCTAGAAGGGTTCAACAATCTGGAGAAGGGCTGTGTGTAACTTAATAAAGAGTCCAGAGACGAATCATAATTTGAAAGGCATATAGGGAGTCAGAGGAGCCTAGCTAAAGAAACTAACATCTCCTTATCTCAGGACCCCTTGCTTTTTATTAACACAAATTGTCCTAAGGCAAGGTGGAGATATACACTTCAAAGGGTAGGTTTAGGTACAGAATCCATTGTCAGATTGGAAGAATTTGCCTATGGCTGTTCAGGTGTTTGGCCAGTAGGAGGCAATAACATATAGATTAAGATGCCCAGAGCTGTCTGGCAGCAAGCAATCATCCTTTTCAGGTTTGGGGAAATGCCTTTAGCCATTCCCAACAGGTGATAACATATGTAACTCAGCTCTTGTTGAGTCCCCAAGTTCCATCAACCTTTCCATGAAACTCTTGCAATTATGACATGCTGGAACTCGCTTCTGGCACATATTCTTTGTTATTTTGAAGTCTTTTTTGTCTCCATTCTCTTCAGCTGCTGTAACTGGAGTCCAAATTTGACTGCCTGCTGCTACAAAAGCCAACTCATGAGACAGATGCTGGTGAAAAAGGAATGAGGTTTATTCAAATGCTGGTCACCTGAGAAGATGAGGGACTCTTGTCACAAAGCCCATTTCAAAATCTCAGTGCAGACAAAGGTTTTTATAAGGAGGGAGAGAGAAAGCAGAACAAAGAGATGAAGGAGAGGGGATTGAAAAGTTCTCTACATGCAGTCCAGCCCAGTCCATTCCTATAAGGATCTTGAAATTGGTCAAGTGATGGTCTGGTGTGTGTCATCCTGGTCTTCATCATCCTGGTTGTACATTATCCTGGTTCTAAAGTTGCAGGTCAGCAAATCTCCTGGAACTGGGATGACTGAAGGTTGGAGTCTGTATCTTTTGAAGTTAGTTCCTAGGATTCTTATACAAACACTAGTGGCCAAGTGCATGAATTTGTGCACATTGAGAGGAAATTAATTACAAGAAATATTTTAATATCGCTATTTAACTTTCTTTATAGTAGAAATGTCAACCAAATTCATGATTGACAACGACAGATCGAAACACATGCATGTGATTGGTACCAGTGAGAGCTTCATATGTATTGTGCATGCACGAATCAACTTAGCCTTTTATATATATGTGAAATAAACTTGCTTAATTAGACCTGCTTTTTGATGTACCTAAACTTTTTCCAGCCCAGTGAAGCACCTCACCTTCTCTTTCAGATAATTGTCAGCAACACAGCAGTAAATATCAATACGAAGCAGATTATTGTAGACCATGCAGGGAGAACAAAGGGTAAAATATTTAACTGCAGCCGTGTTTGATTATATTCTGTGCAGTGAGAAACCCTGAAATCATTTTCAAGGTCCACCATTTCTTACTTCTTTTCATTCGGGTCAAGTTTTTAAGCTTTCTAAATCTCCGTTTTCTGGCTAATGAAAATAGGATTCCACTGAGTCTCCTACTTACCTACTCCAGGACTTCTGTGAGAATCAAATGAGATGAGGCATGGGAAATGCCTCACAGACATTTGGCTAAAGTGTAAAATGTTTCCACCTGGCTATAAAGCAAGTCATGTTCCTGGGCTGAAGAAACTCCAAGGAGGCTAGCCACTAAGGAGAGGAAGCCAGATGTTGCTACATGACATCATTACCCGGCACCCACAGCCACCATTTACAGGCTGGGCTGGGCTGTGGGCCACATTTTGTACCATAGGGTCTTGGCAGCATCAGCTGCAATTTTGGTGGGGTGTTGCTCTGGGGTGGTGGCGGGGCCTGTGTCCCACTTGGGGGAAGCCAAGTGTTGCTTTGTCAGTGCCAGGTCTGCGGTGCCGTTTCTCTGTAAATGGCCACTGCATGTCACAGCAGCTCCTGCATTGAGCGTCTGCCCCCTGGTGGTCAGTGTGCACCATAGTAACCGGTCAGATGGTTGGACACTTAGCATATTAGCCTTTTATATATATAGATTCTGTTTCTCTACAAGCTACATATTATACAGACACAATATTAAAAGAATGGTGTGGTGGGTTATAATCCCTCACTGTCAATTTTTCTTCCATTTTCATAGAAGTTAGGAGGTTGTTGCCATAATATTTCAGAAAACTAGAAAAATTCAGGATCTAGTCTACTAGTTTATAGCTGAAAAATAAAATTTTACAATTAACTGAACTAGAATCTAATATTTACAATTATGTGTTATAGATTCTATAAAAACACAATTTCCCCCCTAAACCACCCTCATTTTAATTAAATAGCCAAATTAAGACGAATGCATTTATGTATTAAGTCCAATTTTATTTGGCCTGGTAATTTGCATAAACACAACGGTCATGGTAATTGATCATATAGGCTTTCTTAAGTCTGCCTTGCTAGAATCTCACAAGAAATTTTCTGATTGAACTTTAACAAGCCCCTCAAGACAAAGAAGCCAAAGGACACAGTTGCCATAAGGCTTTGCCTGCAATACCTATACAATTTGGTATATTCCTTAAGTTCTTGAGCTCCCCAAAATGTCTTGAGGTTCCTTTCTTCCATATTCCAGGAAAGTAACCTTCATCCCTTACCTGGAAAGGCTGCCATGAACCATGTAAATAAACAGGCCATTTCTCCATGGGGCTTTATCAGCTTCAAAGTCAGTTTTTATTCCTTAAGTCTTCTTGCTAATATCCAGAGTCTAGGCATGTGTTTCCCAAACATGACATTCCAGTCAAACTCCTGGTTAATAAAACCACAATTGGGAACTGGCTTGATGTGTCTTATTGTGAAGAAATCAGATTTCTATTGAATTTATGCAAAAAACAACAACATATTGCTATGAAATATATTGCTATTTAAAATCTGGAGGGATCAAGTAAGGAGAAAAATATAGATGCTTTAATATTGTTTATCAAGGCACAATTTGCCAAATTGCTCTAATAAAACAAACAAGTTTTCTTATATCTGGGGGAAAAAGATTTAACAGTCAACAATATTTTGCCCTGACCAGTGTGGCTCAGTTGGTTGAGCATCATCCCATTCACTGAAAGGTCGTCAGGCCACATGCCCAGGTTGCAGGTTTGGTCCCAGTCAGGGTGCATATTGGAGGAGGAATATCTGGCTTGGGAAATATCTGGCATGGGCACTCCAGTGGCTTCCATTTAAAAGTACCATTTTTATCCTTCACATTGAGGAGGAACAGTGGCCCCTGCTGCTCCCACAGTCTGCACAGGATTTTGGGGTTGTATTAATATCACTATTGTTCCCAGGACTTCTCCTTCAGGCCTCCAGGAGGAGGATTTAGAGTGTTTAAATGACCTATTTTCTCACATTTATTTTTATTTTTTTAGTTTTACTGTCTGGAAGAGTAATTTAGATCCTTCTGAATAGAATTCTTATGATGTAACAACATGAAAGCTTATACACACCAGTCAGCTAAATTGCAACCTATGGGAGTCTCTGATGGAAACAAAAGCCTCTCATTTCAAAACAGAAATAAAAACAACATCTAAAGCAAAGACAAAGTTCAAACAAATCAGTACACTCAAACTAAGTCTTAGCAATAATATTCCATGCTGAAAATACAACTATTACGATACTTCACAAAACACAAACAACAAGAAAAGCAAATATCCAAAAATCCAAATACCCAAACCAAAAGAGCACTCTAACCAAATCAACCCACACCAGGGAACTGTGATTTTTAGTCACTGAGCCATGCCCTGCAGGGCCTTGCTGTGTCTATTGATTCCTAAGGAATTCCAAAGGGTTCAAAGAACCCAAATGGCAAGGCAGGGGCTCCTGGTTATGCACACCAGAGATTTACCCAGTTTGGGAGTCTGTCAAGTCCCCAAAGACCCTAGCTGGTCTCTGAGTAAAATCACTCAGCAGCTGCTATGGACTCCCAGTTATTTCACAAGGAACCCCCTTCAAAAGTCCAGGGACTTACAGAGGGGTGGGGGTGAGGCACTTGCTCTATCTGGTAATCAAAACTGTAACTAGAACCAAAGTTCAACTACAGCCAGGAAACCAAACTCATGAGACAGATTCTGGTGAAAAAGAAGCACATAACTATACTGTCAAAATAACAACAACCATCTACCACCTCTCTATATAAAAGGCTAATATGCAAAGTGTCCCCTTGGGAGTTCAACTGGGAGACTGGGAGTTCAATCTCTCACTATGAGGTGCGCTGACCACCAGAGGGCAGCATGGAACGTAGGGAGGCCCCAGCCAGCAGCCAGAAGGTTCTGATCGGCCCTGATTACGGGCCAGGCCTAGATACCCTACCTGTGCACAAATTTTGTGCACTGGGCCTCTAGTTTCTCTATATAAAAGCCTACTATGCAAACTGTCCCCTTGGGAGTTTGATCAGGAGACTGGGAGTTTGATCACTCACTGTGACATGTACTGACCACCAGTGGGTGGCATGAAATGAAGGGAGGCCCCAGCTGGCAGCTGGCAGCTGAGAAAGGGAGGCCCTGGCTGGCAGCTGGAAGGCCCCAATTAGCTCTGTTTGCCAGCCAGGCCTAGGGACCCTACCCATGCACGAATTTTGTGCACCAGGCTTCTAGTAAGTACATAAATGTGTAACACTAGCAAATTGTATGAGGATACAATGATATAATGGAGTATTAAACATTAAAACAAACACTTGTTAAAATTTTAATTAACTTTAGTGTAAATTTCCACTATAATATAATTGGCGCGAAGACAGAGATTTCTGTCTGTCTTGTTCAGCACTGACCTAGAAAAATGTTTGGCACACATAAACTATTGGTAAATATTTATTGAATCAATAAGTGAGTAGTTAACAGTGATTTCATTAATGGAGGAGAGAAAAAAGAAGAAAATCCCCTCTGGTTATTTGTGACAACTGTTCACCAAAAATTCGCATTAGGAATATATGTGTGCCACCATATGTAAAGTTTAATGGCTTAAATTATTTACTTACTTCCCTTACTAATAAAGCACCAACATCTCTGGGTCAAAGAATCAGTGGCAGAATATATTCCTCCTGCTAGTAGCCTCCAGTCCTACTTCTCCCATTTCAAATTAAGTGTCTTCCATGCTTAACAAATACTTGACAAATGGGTGAATAAAAAATTTAATACTTTAATGAGGTTTCTGATAAAATATGTAGCCAAGTTTTCTCAATGAAAAGTGTTTTAAGACTTCTTACCTAGAGTTAGTTTTCTTGTTATTTTAATCAATTATATTTTTACTAGGAGGGGATAAAAATATTCAAAAGTACCTTCTGAAATTAAAGGAAGTCTAAAAACACAATCTGAAATAATCTTATGATGAATATATATATGTATGTATATATATATATATATATATATATACACACACACACATATATATGTGTGTGTGTGTATGTATGTGTGTGTGTATATATATTTTTTTTTCTTTTTTTTTTTCCAAGAAAGAAAAATGCTCTTGATTTATCAATCCTGGGGTCTGGTGATTCTCCTCCAATTCTGATAAATCCTCATCTCTTCTATGCCTCCTCTTCATTTCACCTCTTTCATGTAAGGAATAATATTCATTGTTTCTCCTTTAATGAGCTCATCTACTCTTACAATGTAACAAAGAATTACTTAAGTTTATATCACCCACACACCCACACATATTCACACAAACTATATCATCAGTTCTGATCCTTTTCCTATGTCTGGGTCTGTATTTTTTACTTGCACAATACCACAATACCTCAAATATGTCTAAAACCAAGTTCCAAATAAAATTCCAAAACAGTTCCATTATGAATAGAATTTATTATTTCTTTCAATGATTTAATTTTCTCAGTCTCTCAAGCTTAAAACCACATTATCACCTTTATCTCCTCGATCCGTTTTGCCATTCACCTGCAATTAATCACTAAATCCCACTGGTTTGACTTCCCTAATCTCTTGAATAGGTCTCTTCTGTTCCATTCTCATGATCCCTTCTCTCATTATCTCTCAGTGGAACTATCAAAATTGCCTCTTAATTGGTCTTCAGACTTTCTCTACTCTAATTTTATCTCTTGCTACAGATTAATCTTCCTAATGCACAACTCTAAATACATTACCTTTATAGCCACAAAACCCAGTAGCTCCCCATTACTTAGAGGATTAAATGTAAACTATTTCGTTTATCATTGATGACCTTTGAATCTCCCATAACATGCAGTTTCCAGCCAAAGCAAGTTACTTCCTATTTCCCAAGTAAACTCCAATTTTCTGCTTCTGTTTCTTTGACTATGTATGATTCTCTTCGTCTGAAATGTTTCCTTTCCACAGAACTCTTCTCATCCTTGTCCATAAAAATACCCTCATCCCTCAAGATACTGCACAAATGCCACAGCCTTCTTACTCATGCTTTCATCATATTGCAGCCTCTCTATTTTCTGAATATCAATAACATTTTGTTAGTACTTCTCACAGAACAATTAACATAAGTGAGTTTATATGGTGACTATTTGTATACTTATTGGCTCTCCCCTTTAGAAAAGAAGCCATGTTTAAATCTATTCATGTCCTTTTATTCTGCACTAACTAAACATGGCACAGTATTTTGTATACTGTAAAGCTACATAAGTATATGTTCCATTAACTTTAAGGGTTCTTTGCTGTAATTCTGAAAAATCAGCTATACCCCTTCTATGCTGATATGGTACTGTGCTGACATCAGCTAGGTGTCACCTTGGGGTTACTGGCTCAGAGAAAGACATTAGCGTCATCATGTATGGCAAGTTGATCATGAAAACGTAAAAAATGGAAACCTTGTTTTCTGCTTTCTTTATGCACATCATATAGAAGCTAATAGAATGCTGATCATGTTTTGACTAATACATTCTTCCTAAAGGAATGATTTATGTAAACCACAATATTTGTATCCAAAATCCCTCAACAATAATAAAGGATTCATTATTTTGAAATCAGTCAAAGTCTTCAAATACCCACATTTGTTTTTCAACCCTCTAAGGAGAAACAATGAAAGTCATAAAAAAACAAACTAATTTCAGCAACTAAATTCTTACAAATAACTTGTTGGCAGTAAGTATACAGGAGCCCACATTGCTGACATTTATCTGTCTACTAGTTCTCTGTCTTGGGCTACTCTGCAACATGTGAGGTGTTCTGTCTACTGTGTTTCATAAAGCAAATAAGTAATTTAGACATTTTAGGTTGTCAAAAGCAGAAGTTCATACTAAAAGCATTTTTAAATAAGAGAGTTAAAGTGATATCACACATTACAGATTCCTTGAATTCAAGTCACAATGTCACTAAATAATTTAAACTACAAAAAGCTCTTGTTTCTTCTCAAACAGTACAGATGGCTGAACTACATGATAATTATAGGCCCTTCCTATTTTCTTTTGCTTATGGAGAAATAGACAATGACCTTGTAAATTAGAAACATAATTTCAGATAAGTGCTGTGTAGAAAATAGAGCTAAAAGAGTGACTAAGAGTGAGGAAGTGGCATTTAAGCTGAAACTAGGTGTATGAAAATGAGGGAGAAAGTGTGATAGGCAGAGAGAACAGAAAATGCAAAAACCTCAAGGCATGAGAAAGGCCACTATGAGTGTTGGGATAGTGATAAGGAAATGATAATGGGGAGGTGGGTCTATGGTGAAGTTTGGGCTTGAGTCTACTAGTAAGTCTATTGATAAAGGGAAGCCATTGATGGGTTTGATGCTGAAAGTGAAATGATCTGATTTATATTTTAAGATGATTTCTGGTGGTGCTATCTGGGGAATAGACTGTAGGGAAGCAAAAGTAGAGACAGGAAAGGCAGAAGGGCTGGGATGGTGATATAGACTAGGGCTTCAGCCATGCTGCAATGGTGAGAAATTCTATTTACGAATATATTTAGGAGAAAGACAAAAAACAAGACATGCTAATGGATTAGAGGTGGGTGTGAGGAAAAAAGAGGGCTAAAAATGCTTAGTTATCGATCCAATCAACTACATGGTTTAATCTATGGATTTAGCTTAATATATGGGCTTGGCTGTTGGTAATTTGCAACAATTCAGTTGTACATGTGGCTGGATTTCAGTGGAAATGTCAAGGTTGCAAATGGACATTTGGGAGACCTCAGCTTATAGATGGTACTTAAAACCATGAGACTGGATAAAAATCTTGAATGCTCTCACATTCACCTCTTTATTATCTAGCTGTAGAAAATTGGATCAGGTACATTGAGTAGTTCTTATTAAATTACTTGCCATGGTATTTTGAAGTTCTTTGTGCTGATTTAATGAAGTGATACAGATGGGAAGAGAAGCTATGAAATGGGCCACTGAAAATACATAGTTTTAGTTGTAGCTTAATTTAAGGCTTCACTATTGTACTTTTTAACCATGCAGTGTTTCCCAGGCATATCATCTATTGCTGTTCTTTATCATACTGAAAAGGAAGACACAAGTTTTATCACCTTAATTTACTTTGATTGTGTCCCATTACCACTTAGTTTTTGATCTATCCAAAGCCAATTGATTTCCAATTAAGAACAAAGTTTTCTTTAATTTTAAATCCATTTAATTAATTGTTTTAATTCTGAGCCTAACAATTTCAGAGATAAGTTTGGTTTAAAGTTTATTCTTAACTAGAAAAAAAAAATACGACCACAAAACATCCCAAATGGCAGAAGCCAGAAACATAAACTTTTATTGTTAACAATAAATTCTTTCTCTTTTATAATGGAATCAAGTGTTTCACCCTTATTTCCCCCTTTTATTAGGATTTTAAGATCAACACTAAAGTCTGCTTTACATAAATGGTATGAAAGACAAAAAGTTTACTTCTTTAATAGAAAAAGTCCTTATTCAATAAGTAAATAAATGATAATGCATGTCTCAAACAAGGAGGAACAAAGAATAGAATCAGAAAGTCCACATATTAAAAGATACATAGCTTTAATTTACTTATGCTGTAGTCCAACTTCTTTCAAATGTTTCTTATTTTAGAATAATAAATTCTAATTTTGAGAAATCTGCCACATAATTCTGTACATCACTGGTCCTTCATTTTGCTTTCTTTGGCTACCTAAACTACCTTTCTGAGTTCACTTTGCTCTCTCTGTCTCTCTGTCTCTTTCTCTCTCTCTCTTTTTTGTTAATCCTCACCCAAGGATATTTTTCCATTGATTTTCTTTTTAGAGAGAGTGCAAGGGAGAGAGAGAGAGACAGAGAGAAACATCCATGTGAGAGACACACATAGATTGTTTGCTTCCCACAATGCACCCCAACCAGGGCTGGGAATCATGCCTGCAACCTAGGTATGTGCCCTTCATTGGAACCAAACCCAGGATCCTTCAATCTGCAGGCCGATGCTCTATCCACTAAGCCAAATCGACCAGGGCCTGCTTTGTTCCCTTAACTGAACTCTGGTTTTAATCCTCATTGGAAAAATCCCTTCATGTCTAAGCAGAAGGAAAGTGAGGAAATGGGGGTAAGAAATATTGCTGGTCCTAATTATCAGCCACCAATTCTGAGCTCTCTTCTCCCCTTGACCTTTTTTGATACATTTTCTAAATCTTCTTTACCATAACTCTTATTTTCCCAGGTTCTGATATATTTTTTGAATTTTTTTCCTGTATTTCATCTTAGGGGCCCTTCAGCATCTCTCTACATATTAAAAATGTCTAAGCTTTTCTTGAAATTACCTAAAGGTAATACTCAAGATTAGCTTTGGACATTAGTTCATGTGAAAGCATCCCTTCAAAGAAGCCTTTTTGAGAATTCATACTAAGGGGAGAACTCTAAACATGGTATTTTAGAAATGAACACTTGAAGACTGGGAGTTGAATCTATATAGAGGTTGGTCCTAGTAGGTAACAGGAAATTGTTCTAGAGTAAAAACATCTCTTTCAAGAATCCCTTAAATTGCTCTTAAATATCTGGGAGATAATCGTTGGAAGCTCAGGCACTAAAAACTAAATGATTTTTTTCTCCGAAAGAAAAGCTGAATCAGAGGGAGCCCAGCAGTCAGACTGAAGTTTGAAGAGGAAGCTGAGGCTGTTTCTTGATAGGGGGAAAGAATTTAATGAAGTACTTCTTTCTCCTCTTCACAAAGAACATTTTTTATATTCTTTTTGAGTTAAGTTCTCCTTTGATGCTCCTCTACTCTTTTTAAAAAAATATATATTTTATTAAATTTTTTACAGAGAGGAAGGGAGAGGGATAGAGAGTTAGACACATCAACGAGAGAGACACATCAATCAGCTGCCTCCTGCACACCTCCTACTGGGGATGTGCCCGCAACCAAGGTACATGCCCTTGACCGGAATCGAACCTGGGACCCTTCAGTCCACAGGCCGACGCTCTATCCACTGAGTCAAACCGGTTAAGGCACTCCTCTACTCTTAACAATTATATTATCAGATCTAGCTTTGGCTATTTCCAAATTTTACCTCTATGGTGATTAGTACATGTTGTCATTGGCTTACCAACAGGATTCAACTGTCTAGAATAGACAGAGAGCCAGTGGACAGATACACGGTAATGACAAACGGCTTTACCAACAGCTGCTGCAATATCAGGTCCAAGGATGGTCCTCCTGTGAACAGTAGCAGGAATATGTTGAACCACAGGCTGTTATGCTTCTGCACCAGAGTAGCCAACATCTAACACAGCCCACTTGCTGGCAGTGGTGCAGCTCTGACTGGGGTCATAATCCCAAATATGCAGTAGAGGCAGCTGGACACCACTGACCTTAGGTTACTGCACCTTTGAAACAGAAGCTATCTTCCCATCCACCCAGCATTGACCTAACTGACAACTCCAGACACTGGCAGCTAGTCTTCAAATCCTGAAGATGTTGTCTTCCTAAAGTGAGACAGAGACAGTTTGGCTTTATTTTTTTTTTTCCCATTTTTATTTTTATTTTTTATTTTTTTTAATTAAATCTTTATTGTTCAGATTATTACATTTGTTCCTCTTTTTTCCCCCCATAACTCCCCTCCTCCCAGTTCCCGCCCCACCATCCGCAATCACTCCCCACCCACTGTCCTCATCCATAGGTGCACGATTTTTGTCCAGTCTCTTCCTGCATCTCCGACACCCCTTTCCCCCCCAAGAATAGTCAGTCCATTCCCTTTCTATGTCCCTCATTCTATTATAATCACCAGTTCATTCTGTTCATCGGATTATTTATTCACTTGATTCTTAGATTCACTTGTTGATAGATGCATATTTGTTGTTCATAATTTGTATCTTTACCTTTTTCTTCCTCTTCCTCTTCTTAAAGGATACCTTTCAGCATTTCATATAATCCTGATTTGGTGGTGATGAACTCCTTTAGCTTTTCCTTATCTGTGAAGCTCTTTATCTGACCTTCAATTCTGAATGATAGCTTTGCTGGATAAAGTAATCTTGGTTGTAGGTTCTTGGTATTCATCACTTTGAATATTTCTTGCCACTCCCTTCTGGCCTGCAAAGTTTCTGTTGAGAAATCAGCTGACAGTCGTATGGGTATTCCCTTTTAGGTAACTGAGTTTCTTTCTCTTGCTGTTTTTAAGATTCTCTCTTTATCTTTTGCTCTTGGCATTTTAATTATGATGTGTCTTGGTGTGGTCCTCTTTGGATTCCTTTTGTTTGGGGTTCTCCGCGCTTCTTGGACCTGTAAGTCCATTTCTTTCACCAGGTGAGGGAAGTTTTCTGTCATTATTTCTTCAAATAGGTTTTTAATATCTTGCTCTCTCTCATCTTCTGGCACCCCTATAATTCTGATGTTGGTACGCCTGAAGCTGTCCCAGAGGCTCCTTACACTATCCTCGCATTTTTGGATTCTTTTTTCATTTTGCTTTTCCGGTTGGGTGTTTTTTGCTTCCTCGCATTTCAAATCATTGACTTGATTCTTGCGCTCCTCTGTTCTGCTGTCGGGAGTCTGTATAATATTCTTTATTTCAGTCAGTGTATGCTTAATTTCTAGTTGATTCCCCAATATAACATCGAGGGTCTCATTAGTTTTCTTGTAGATCTCATTAAGTTTATCGGCGGCTTCTAAACAGTTCTTGAGAGACCTTAAAAGTGTGGTTCTGAACTCTAGATCTTCCATTGACAATTTTGTCCTGTTTCTTTGTCTCCGCATTTTGTTATGCTTCCTTGGTGCACCCCCTAGTGGTCTTTGTGCGCAGTCTTATAGTTAAATCTTGTAGCTAATTCCAGGGAGGGTTTGACCTCCAGGCCAAGTGGCTATGAGAATCAGCTGTGTCAGCAGTGAGAGAACTTCTGTCCTCTAGGGAGGTGCTAATCTAGCCTTTGCCTGAGGCTATCCGGCAAATGCCTCTGTGCAGGGCTTGGGCGGGGCGAGTCACACAGGATCAACAGGGTGGGCCGGAGAGAGCAGTGATGGCGGCTCTCAGTCCTGTCCCCAGGGGCTCTGCCTCTCTGAGTCCCAGCAATGGCTGCAAAGCTCGGAGAGAAAGCTGCACTCGCTCTGACCGAAGCCAGGCAGTCCCGCTTCTCCCGTTTGAGTCTGGGTCCCTAAAGACTCGCCCGGATCTGGAGCTCAGAGTCTGCGACTCCCTCCCGATTGAAAACGCCAACCGCGCCCGCAGCCGCCAGCCCGCTCCGCGCGCGCACTCCGCACCTCAGAATTTGACTTCAGCACTGCGCCTCCTCTGAGTGTCCGTATGCGTTTCTCTTTCCTCCTAGTTGTAGGACTTCCATTCAGCCAGCGTTCCAGTGGTTTTGGGTGATGTCCGTTCTGTCTTTTAGTTTCACTTTTGAAGTAGTTGTTCAAAGCAGCAAACTCCGGCGTTAACCTATGCCGCCATCTTGGTTCTCCGACAGTTTGGCTTTAAATGACCTACCCATCCATGTCTCTTCCTCAGAAACTCAGAGCACAGACCCAGTGCTGAATTGGGTTCCCTGCTTGACAACAAGCTTTTTTCCCCCAGTAAGCTCTCAATCTTTTGTGCCTTCATCTTTTTCTTTTTCCTTTCAGGGTCATAAAGAAATTAGTGAAAGAATTAGCAGGCTAATTACTGGTAAAAGGAAAATAGACTGTGAAATATGGTTTTTAAGAGGCATATCTTGATATAACAAACTTAAAAGCAGCAAAAGTCCTTTCTTTTAGTTTGAAAAGAAATTATTTTTAAAGGAACTGTATTAAATTAAATCTCTACCAACCCACTCTCAGATAATAACCCATCAGAAAAACAACTGTAGAAAAAAAAAAAAAGAATGTTTTTGAAGTATGTGGGCTGAGAAATCTTGGGTAAAATACAAAATGTATCCACTTGATGCAAAAGAGAAACAACCATTATTTTGAGTTTTTTTCCAAAGCAAACGTTAATTTTTCCATCAAAGTGCATTCTACTCCAAAGCAAGAAAATAGGACTTTTTTTGAAATACTTCAGAAATTAGAGACAAATATGATTTCAATCAAGGCAAGAAAATTTTTTACTCTGTGTGGCTATCGTGCACTTCTGTACCCAAAACTTTATAGTCTTAAAATGACACTCATTTGAACTTTGCCCCAGGTTCACACCCCTCCCCCCATAATACAGACAACTTACATACTCAAATTGTAAGACACCACTTGAAAATTGAGTCTAAAACTCTGAATTTTCATGAAATCAATAATGGTAAGTAACAGATTGGATCTTTCAATCAATAAAATCTATAGGATCTGATATGGTGCCCCAGCTCTTAAAGCTTTGGCAGTTATTCCTTTTGCCCACCCACACTGTTTCTGTTACATTGCCTTTATCTCACAATTTTTGTGGGTCAGGATTTCAGAAGCTCAGCTGTACAGTTTTGGGTTCCTGTCTCTTGTGAAGCTTCAGTCAGATGGCTGTGGCTTGGTCATCTCCCAGGTTTCTTTCATCACATGTCATGCATCTGATCTGAAACAGCTGGGCTCCTTGGGCATCTTTCTCCATCTCTGTGTATTCTGTCCACAGGTCTCTTCAGCATGGCAGCTTCAGGGTAGCAGGTTTCTTATTATCCATGGAGGACTCCCAAGGAGTGTGTTCTGAGAAAGAGAGAGACACACAGAACCTACATCAGCTCTTATGACCTTGACTTACCCCACCTTTATTGATAGGATCATTTAAATAGTTCTGCTCAGGTTCAAGGAGAAAAGAACATAGATGCCACTACTTGATAGAGGAGGGTTAACATTATACTGTAAGAAGGTGGTATGGATTACATATTGATGAGTATGTAACACCCAGAAAAGTCTGGCTGAGACCCACACTTAGATTTTTCTTATACAATGAAATGTAGAAAAGTGATAAGATTTAAAAAATAGCCTCACATGACAGATTTCCATATTTAATTGTATCCATATCATTTTTCATTGAGTTCTTGTGTTCCTTTATTTTTATTTTTTGGTACATTAGATACTTACTGGATTTCTCACTGTAATAAGCAGTATATAAGGTGTAAGGATGAAGATGTAGACACAAAGACATAATGCTTGTCGTCACTAAACACATTGAATATGTATACATTCAGGATTGTGTTTTTTAATAGTTTGTGTGTGAGGCAAATTTTCAAAATGAGTAGCATGTTTAAATTTTAAAATAGGAACTTACAAAAAGCTAAATATTATATGACTCTAATGAGAAAGAAAACTGTATTACCCAATTTTTAGTTCAAAGAAGGGTAATAGAAAATAGAAAGACCCATTTTCTTTGTGATTTAGAAATTTTGAAATAATCCAAAAAGGAGTTTTAAAGAGAAAAAAACAAAAGAGAGAGAAAATTTTTTAGACCCGGCAGCAGTATTATAAAAGATATTTAGCTCAGTTCTGTGAAGGAACATATTGAAAACAATATATTCATTTTATTATGTGAATGTAAACCTAATCTAAGTACTTTTGTTTATAACTCATAGAGTGTTTTTGTGTGTATAAGTTTGCCTATTATCCTAGAACATTTTTTGAAGGTCAAAACAACATCTAAGATTATGCCAGAAGATGGTATTTCTTGCATAAAAAGAAGTTATAATTGCATGACAACTTAACACCTCAGTTAATCATTATTAGAAATAAATTTTAAAAATTCTGAGTCCAAAGGCATCTTTTAGGTTTGACATTCTGGTGTATAATCAGCACAAAACAAAGCCATAAAGTCTCAGTGTTTATAAGGGACTTAAAAAATTATCCAGTTTCCAAACTTCTGCCATGTTTTTTATTCATTCCACAGAATATCTCACCAAAGTTGTCGTTTCTGCTTCTCCATAGGTCCAACAATGTGGTGTTTATTTCATTTTTAGTGTCTTTGAAAATACAGTCAGTTCTCATTATTCATGGCTTCTGTATTTTAATATTAGCCTGCTCACAATGGTTTGTTTGTAACCCCCAAAGTCAATACTCATAGCATTTTCACAGTCTTTCATGACATGCACAAAGTGGCAAATTTTTTTAACAGGACATGCACATTCCCAGCTGAGAAACAAGGTGACACTCAGCTTTCTTGTTTCAAATCTCATACTGTAAACAAGTGTTCTTTGGGGGGGATCTATTTAGTGGCATGTTTTTTGCATTTCTGTGTGTTTTTTGTTGGTGATTTTGTTTACAACAGCTCTAAGCTTAAAGCTAGTGTTCCTGAGCACAGGAAAGCTGTGTTTTCCAGGAGAAAACACCTGTATTATGTCATCTTTGTTTAAGCATGAGTTACAGCGCTGTTAGCTATGACTTCAGTGTTAATGAATCAATAATTATATAAGGTGTACCAAAAAATGTATACACATTTGTGCCATGCCAAGCCAGCCAAGAGGTCGGTGAGCCTGAGGGGAAGCAACGAAGGATGTAGAAAAGACGAAGAAAATAATCTGGGTCTAGGTCAGGGGTGGGCAAACTTTTTGACTCGAGGGCCACAATGGGTTCTTAAACTAGACCGGAGGGCCGGAACAAAAGCATGGATGGAGTTTTTGTGTGAATGAATATAAATTCAAAGTAAGCATCATTACATTTAGTTTTATTCATTTCAAATGGGCCAGATCCGGCCCGCGGGCCGTAGTTTGCCCACGGCTGGTCTAGGTGGATCTCCTTTGCTTGGTTAAGGCCACAGAGAGAGATCCAAATGGCACGCTGAGCCTTTATTTTATAGCCAGAGGTAAACAAGGTAGTGGTCACCGTAGTTACAATGTTCTTGTGAGTTTCACTTGTTTTGGCAGCCCATTAGCTACGCAGATAAGATCTAGGGAGAGTCATAAGGTCAAGCCTAATTATGCTAAGAGGTCTATGCCCTCTAAGCTGGGACTTGTTTGTGGCTTTGCCAACAGGCCAGTCCGAGGCTTAACCCCATAGCCGCTCCTTACACACACTTTTACAGCTAATTCTATTACCTTTTGAAAATGAAATGTATCTTAATAAACACCGCTTTTATAATTACTCCAAGTGTGCATACATTTTTTGGCAACATCGATGAGAGAGAAACGTCGATCAGCTGCCTCCTGCACACCCCCTACTGGATGTGCCCGCAACCAAGGTACGTGCCCTTGACCAGAATTGAACCTGGGACCCTTCAGTCCGAAGGCCGACGCTCTATCCACTGAGCCAAACCAGTCAGGGCAACACCCTGTATATTAAATAAGATATCTTTTAAAAGAAACACATAATACAAAGGCTATGTATTGATTGGTTGATAAAAAGTTATTAACAGGGGCTTGCAAAAACCTAACCCTATATTTCTCATAGGAGCATAGATTCAATATTCACTAATTCTGTTTTTGTGGCAACATTAAAGAACATAACTACTATGGATAATAAGAACTGACTGAACAAACAAGCATTCTTCAAACACCCAGGATGAGTATTGAGTTTTCCTTTCCTTTTCGTATCTTGTAGTTTCAAATGACAATTTTGACCTTTTGATTCTTTCTCACTCTAGAAAGAATGTATTTTATGGTGTCACTTCTAATGTGGTATGAGAAAAAATTAAGTAATTACAAATCATATTATGTTGTTAGCCTAGCAACCAGACTTCCATTGTGCTACTTCTCTGTCAAGAATTTTTTAAAAAATAACCATAAATTATAGCCCACTAGAACCACTCAGTCAACCCTCACAGAAATGACAGAGAGATGGCAAAACCATGTCCACGCTGGCTAGAGAATGAGCAGTAATATGATAGAGAAATGTGACAGGAACAAAACTTTTCAATTATCCTTGAAATTCATGATCCTGAATGTTTCACTAGCATTAGGATTCAATGGTGGTCCTCCAGAAATACTGTTGGCAACTACCAACTCTTCCAAATGAGCAGGACTTGTCAGGGAATGAAAGATTTGCTACATGTTAAGGTGTTGGTGGTAGAGAGGCTGGAGAGTTGTATCAAGGGGAGAATTGAAGCTCTTGAATTATTCTTCACTTAGATTACTTCTCTATTTTCCTCATTGCCATGAGGCTGTGGAATGATCAGAACAGAAGCCAATATATAGTGGAGATACTTAGCACATGTTAAATTTACACACTCTCCTCAACATTTCCAGCCTCCTTGTAGTTAAGCAGGGCCATGTAACTAGGTCTGGCCAATGACATACTCCTCTGTTAATTGTCCTACGTGAGTGACCAAACATTCATAGGAGAGATGAGAAAAAAATAATTTTTCTCTGCTTATAAAAAGGAAGGCAGCAGCTACCTCCCTCCCCTTTTATAAATAAAATCTCTCCAGGAGCCATGCAACCCCTACAAGCCTCAGCTTTTACAACCCACTTACCTGGAGAGATCTTCAAATTCTAGAGTTTTGTCCCATTCTGACATATAAATCCCGACTTAGGTAGCCCCCTAGTTCCCAGGTACCTTGGGGCTTAACTTAGGGACTGAATGAAGGCTCTATCCAGTTAGTCTTGGAAGATGAGAGAAGTTTCATTATCCTTTCAAATCAGATAAATTAGCTAGGCAAATGACTACGGAACTAATTTTCAAGATATGTGAAGATGTTTTTTACATTCTGAGAGAAGTGAAAATAAACACTCTCTAACTTTGTAGTATCAAGTTTCTGTGACCCATGAGGCTAAAGCATTGAGAAATCCAGGGAAGTTTTATTTCTCCACACTTACTGTGGTCTAGCTAGCCTCACCTGAATAATAAGAGTTAGGAGTTAGAAGTATTTGGCCAAAGAATCATGTACTTAAATAAAAACGAAATAGATGAACTGAAAAGGTAGCCTAAATATATGTTTTTGAGGATTAAGAGGGTATGACCAAGGATTTGACATTGTACTCATTCAAAACGGTTACAATGACTTTGGCGGCCTTGTTATCCAAAGGTATCTATATATAAACCTAAGTTTTCTAACACTCGTTCGATATATTCGAATGTAAGGGAGGCTCAAAGCAGTAGTAAGTCTGTAGTGAAGAAAATAACTTCCCCGGAATAAATTTCAAAAAGCCATAGTCTCTAGGAGAGGCTGGGGACTGACTCTTTGAAGTCTGACACATTCTTGGTATAGTAACTTAAAGTAACTCACCTACATGAACCTGGCCAGAAAGTGCTTTAGGGGGACACACATCTCCCAGGCTTGGCTTCTGCCATCACCTTCAAGATACTTTACTCTAGTGATGACCTGTAGGAGTTGTCCTTCAAACTGAGTGTAAATTGGACTTGATATCTAAAAGGATAGGAGGAACTTCAAGTTTTTCTCTTGAAAGGCTAAAGTAAAGCTTTAAAACTGAGGTTATGTCATTACTTCATTAAGTGAAATTAAATGGAGATCAAATATCAGCTGTAAAATCTTTATAAATGTAAATTGTAATCCAGGTTTTAAGGGGGATCTGAGATTCTCTTGAGGAACCATAGTTTTATGAAGGTAAATCTTTTGTGTATTGTGTGCCAAAGGTTCCTCCTTCTGTAAACAGAAAGCCTAGCCGAACACAAAATAAACAACATGAACTTTACCCATGGTTTTAGTCTAATCTTCTTTTTCTTTTTGAAATATATTTTATTCAGAGAGGAAGGGAGAGGGATAGAGAGATAGAGACATCAATGATGAGAGGGGATCATTGATTGGCTACATCCTGCTTGCCCCTGCGGGGGCGGGATCAAGCCTGTGACCCGGGCATGTGCCCTTGGCTGGAATGGAACCTGGGACCCTTTAGTCCACAGGCAGACACTCTGTCCACTGAGCCAAACCACCTAGGGTAGTCTTTTCTTCTTGAATTTGGTTCATCAACACAGGGTCACAAGTGTCTACCTTTAAAGTCCTAAAATTCCATCTTGAAATTGGATTTGCTGATGACAACGATAAAAATGTTTCTTTCCCATAAAATCCATACCCTCGAAAATTGAGGTAAACAAACAGGAACTGTATTATTTGTATCAATTGTCCATATCATCATGGCATTTCACATATTTGGTTTTCCTCACCTATAATTTAGTTTGACATCTGGGAATGACTATCTGAAGCATGCCATATAAAATTTTCCAGCTCTTAGTAGTGTGTAATTAAAGTATTGTAGGCATTGTGAATTTAATTGATGTGTAACAATATGGTCGTGGATGATAATCACAAACTAATTTCCATATCAAAAATTGAAAAGTAAGAAGGTTGTTGTTGTTTTTTCCTTGTCTTTTGACAGAGCCTCTTTCAATGGCTCAACAATTTTTCTCATAATTATATTACCAGGATAGGCTTGGCTCAAAATAGGAGTATTTATTTTAGCCTTGATAAAAATCCAAATGCTAAGTGTTATGTTGAAAACTGAATAGGAGGCAAACGTAAATAGAAGACAAAAACAGAAATGAATGAGAGCTGGAAGGTGTAGAGGCACAAAAATGAGAACTTATTTACAAGAGAAATATTTATTTTGATGGGGAGGGGGAAGATGAGTGATGCTATAGCATCCCTTTGCCTCCTTCCCCACCCACCTAATATAGTGATTAAGAGCTTCTGGGGCATGAGCTAGACCTGAATTTAAATGTCATATGTTATTTAATAGGTACCTGTCCTTGGACACATTTGGGTACTCTCTAAACCACAGGTTTTTTTTAATATGTAAAAAGCATGTTTTCTATTTCTCTCACTCCTTAACACTTAATTTGACAGGGAATCCTATTGGCTCTGCCTTCAAAATATATCCATGTTTCTCCAGTCCCCCTTGTCTAAATACTGCAAAATGCTTCTCCTTTGCCCCCTGCTTCCAATCCTGCTCCCTTCTGTCTGTGCTCAATGCAGAAGCCACAGTGAACCTTTAAAAAGTTAGCTGTGACATATTGTGGCACAATTCTCCTCTAAACCTTCCAGTGACTCCGCTTCTCATTCCGAGTAATTCTGAGCCAAGCTACTTAGAAAGGCTTACAAGGCTCTCCCTGCTCCTACTCAGTGACCTCTCTCAACTAGGCTCCCTCACTGCTATGTCCCAGCCACTCTGACCTTTTTGCTATTTCTTGAACCCAACATGCAAACTCTCTCCTGAGGAACACAATTCCTCCAGATATCTCAGGTTTTTACTTAAATACCAACTTCTCAATAAGGTCTATTGACAACCCTATTTAAAATTACAACTTACCTATTATCCCTCTTTCCCAGTTATATATTTTTTAATAGCACTCCAACTTCTATGATACCATATAATTTGTTTATTATTCTCCTTTTTAAATTAGCTCTCTATATCCCTGTAGGATGTATACTTAACAAAGGCAGCGATTTTGCTGTTTTATTCACTGATGTATATTAAGTTCCTGGAATAGTGCATTAGACCTAATTGTGCTCAATAAATATTTGTTAACTGAATAAGTGCCTATGCTATAATGTTTTTTTAAGATTATATTCAACTAGAGGCCTGGTGCATGAATTTGTGCATGGGTGGGGTTCCTCAGCCTGGCTGGCAATCGGGGCTGATTGGGGCTGTCTCACCCAGTCCCGACTGGGGCCTGCCAGCCGGGGGAAGGGACAGCGGGAGGTTGGCTGTGGAAGCACACTGACCACCAGGGGGCAGCTCTTGCATTGAGTGTCTTCCCCCTGGTGGTCAGTGCACGTCATAGCTACCGGTCAACTGGCTGCTTGGTCAACCAGTCGTAATGGTCAGTTGGGCTTTTATATATATATAGATAGTTTAACAGTGCTACTATATATTCTTGCTTAGATATTCCTAAGCTTTATGATTTATAAAATGTTATCAGTCCCCCCCCCCCCCATATTCTCAAGAAAGAAACATAACAAGACACTATGTAATACTTGTTTTAAAAAGATTACAATGAGAGATATTTTTAGTTTTATTAATATGCTTTCTTGCTTTGAGACCTAGGGCCCTCAGCCTCCGACACAAAAATAGTTTCATTAGATGCACTTTAAGTAATCTTTTGTAGTACCTACTGTTAACTGAATATCCTGAAGAGATTAAGTCTCTGTAGAAACAAACACACATCAGGAAAAACAGCCTGTTTTAAGATCAAATGAGTGAAGGAGGATCAGCAATAACACTAAGGTGACAAAACATACTGAGATCTAAATAATGTTTCCACCTCAGTTAACACATTAACAGCCTAGTTAACTGCATGATATCTAGGAAAATAAAGAAATATTAATACCTCCTTGCACTGTGGGAAAACATACAATATAAATGATGCTGACAGCCCCAAATTCAGCATTTGTTTCTCAATAAACATTAGTTGATTTTGAATATTAAAACCAGGTATACTGCACTTTAGAGTGTAATATTACAATTCTTCCATGTGTTAAATTTTATCTTCTCTGACTATAACAATAAAATATTAACTTAATCTCTCCAGTAAAATTTCCTCTGAGAAGTATGTGCAGATTATTAATACACCAATATAATACCATTCTTATTTAGAACTCAGTCTTCTGAATGTTGAAACCTGACTGTAGTCTCTGTACACATGCAGGCTTTATCACTGTGCAGATCCCTCCTGAAACATAGCCTGAAATGGCCCACTCAGCTCTCTCTACCATACCCTAAGTGTAATTACAACCCTTCATTAAATTTCAAGTCATAGTCTCCTTTCTCTAGGAAACTCTCAATGGACTTATAAAATCAAAATCCATTCAATCTCTTATTCACTAACTTGAAATGATTGTGATATATGTGTGTGCGCACACTCACACAAATATTAAAAGGTTAAGAATCTGAAGTATCTGCCTAAATTATTCTTGAGGGCAACTTAAAAATCTATAAAATATATTTTCTATGACACCGAATGAAAAAATTAACAAATGTGGCAGAAAATTGGTTCTAAATCCACCAATCTTTACTTCCATTCCTTTTTAACAATCATTTTTTGTTTCTCATAAGTTACATTTTAACAGCTAAATTTTAGTCTTTTTAAGTTCTTATAACATGTTATTTTAGTTTGTTGCTTGGGAAGTTTTCACATTTGCAAATGATGATTGATTTGACTCCAGGGCACTGAGGTCCCAAGTTTTGTCTTAATGAAAATTCCTTCTAACAATGTGATATTTTGGAGTCCATCATCATGACTTACAAACTACACAAAAGAGGTTGTCATAACAACCAGAGCTTAGTGTTCCAGATTTTCTGATTTAGTTTTTATACCTAAGTCATATCATCTCTCCGTATTGTTTTAAACCACCTGTGAAATAAATGAAATGTTTACCTCTAGCATTGAAAAGGAATCTTACAGAATCTCCTGTAAGTAAACATATCTGACAATTCATATATGGAGGTCTCTCAATACAAGTATATGTTTGTGTTACATCCATAATATATATTCAAATATGTGGTCTATTTCTATTCCCCACATATCTATCACCTTAAATTCTGCCTATCCTTCAAGACCCAAACGCAACAAAACTGTCTCAGATATACTAGATTCCCAGTTTTCCAATGCTCTCATAGCTCTTTTTAAGCCTCAGTTTCCGCACTTAATCCCGTTCTAATTTGTACCTGATTTACCTGTAAGCATCAATCTTAATCCTAGGTGTCTGTGCTCCTAATATAGGGGAAATGTCACCTGGCTTTTCTCAGTGTTTCTCTCAAAGACCACTGAAATACCTTAAAACAGAGGGATAAAATATATATTGAGTGAAATGAATATATCTTTGTCAAGCAACCCCTTGGGCAGAGCACATAGAGTTCTGCTTTCATGGAATACTGACACCCTATGTATATATTCGAATGGGACTGCCTTCAACTTTAGAGTTCAACATTCATCTTATTAAATATTAAAATGAGCTCTCTGTAGAGTACTGCCTCTTACTGTCACTTGATTAACTACACTATAAAGTTATTTTATAATGCCAGAGAAAATGCTAAGTATTCAAGACATCAAAAGACTTTACCACAGGTCTTAGAATGTAGAGGCCTTAAGATTTTAAGACCAAAATTAAATTAAATGTAGAGATAGAGAAGCCAAAATACTTTTCATGTTGGCTTGTCTCTTGAAGAAGTTTCATTCTCATTTCTTTTTGAAGTCACAATGTAAGATCCAGTTGCTGTATTTTGTACATGTACACAATATAATAGAATTGCTATGGAAGCTAATAAAAGTGCACAAATAAAACAAGCTCATTACTGAAACAAAAAAATTAAGGACAATTGGAAGCATTCTTTCCTGCATTTCATTTTCAAACATCTTATATTAAACTAGAGACCCGATGCATGAAATTCTGGCAAGAGTAGGCCTTCCTTCCCCGGCTACTGGCACTGGCTTCCCTCTGGCACCTAGAACCCGGGCTTCCCTTGCAGCCCTGGCTTTGTCTGGAAGGTCCTCTGGTCTAATTAGCGTATTACACTTTTATTATTATAGATATTCTATCCTTCCACTTTTAATGTTATAACCTTGATTAAACCCTCATATTCTCATTCTTAAATTACTTCTTTCTGGTTATTCTTCTTTCCCAAGTTCTCTTCTTACGAGGCCATCAGTCAGGTAGTGGCAAATTAATATTGCTCTTGTCACCCACATGCTCACAATTGTAATGGGCTGTAGCCTACCAGCAACCCTAGACCTTAAGTTATCCTATCAACCTCTCTCCCCCAACTACTGACTCACCACAGCATTTCGTTTTGCCACACATAACTATCTCGTCTCATTTTAGGGCACTCAATTAACCCAAAGGCCTCTTCATATTTCACAAACTTTTTTTTCTTTAAATATATTTTATTGAGTTTTTACAGAGAGGAAAGGAGAGAGATAGAGAGTTAGAAACATCGATGAGAGAGAAACATCGATCAGCTGCCTCCTGCACACTCCCCACTGGGGATGTGCCCACAACCAAGGTACATGCCCTTGACCGGAATCGAACCTGGGACCCCTTCAGTCCGCAGGCCGACGCTCTATCCACTGAGCCAAACCGGTTTTGGCTTCACAAACTTTTTTTTTATTTTATCTTCTCTATACTGGAAATTATCTTAATTGAGTACTGTTTACCAGAGACTTTGCTAGGTACTAGGGTTAAAAAAAAAAGTAAATATATAGGAGTAGCCTTTAAGGATACTTCATTCTTTACTCTTTCCTTGTCAATCATTTTTTTGTCTTTCTTTAATGCTACTTAAGATACTCTGAGAAGAAAATTTTGATTCACATAACCTGATGCTGCTTATTATTTTACTCCATATTTGATAGCTCTTCAATGGTATTATTTTATCTGCCTTAGGTCAGATTTTCTCTGGGAAATGCCTTGAAAATGCTAGAACTGATACTAATATTCATATTTTCTAAAATAACACAACTTAATAAGTACATCCAAGACATCTTTATGCTTTAAAACTTGTATACAAAAATTATATACCCTATAAAATTCTAGAAGAACCTAATTTAGGATAAAAAAGAGCAGAGTTGAACCTTATGGAAAATGGAGACAAGGATGAACTGGGAAAGGGCATGAGGGAACTTTCTACAGTTAAGGTAAAGTTCTGTATTTTAATAGGAGTTTGTATTATACAGGTGTATATATTTATCAAAGCACACCAAATAGTCACTAAGATTTTGTCCATTTCACTATATGTAAATTTTACCTTTTTATTTCTGTTTTGTATTTATTTCATAGCAGTTTTATGCCTTTCATTCAGTTCCTTTATTAAATTTCTGGCAAATCTACCCTCCTTAGATATCATGTAATTTCAAAGCTCATTGTGTCCCTTTTCCCCTTTCTGCCTGTCTGATCAGCTATTGCTTCAAGCCAGCCAACTCCTATTTTAAGATTTTGAATTTTTAACTTAAGGTGCCTTTCTTTCTTTAATATTTGTAAATGTTAAAGATACTTAATTCACACTTAATTGTGTTAACATTTCTTCTGCTCCAAGGGATGGTGTTTTGGAGGGGGTGGGGGTGAGGCAGAATTTTTATAAGCTGAAATAAAGTGCTATAAATCTAAACGTGTTTTCTTCTTTTTGTAACTTTGTATGAATACCATCATATGTCACCTTGAAATATTATTTTCCTATACTAATAATACAATTACATGTAGCCAGAGTGAGAGTTTGAAGAGGCTAACTAGGTTTTTTAGTTCAAAAACACTCTTTTCTTATGATATGGTGAAATATTACTGTTTCTTTAATCAGTGTTTTCATGGAGAAGGCTTGCTATGACTTCTAATTTTTTGACTCTCTGTTTTTACAGAAACTTTAATTTCCCCTTTTTGCTTCCTTTTCTTCATTTACTAGCAAGCCTCCAAGGGTGCATCTCCCTGACACTTGCATTTACTCAGGTGTGGTGTCATTAGGTTCTGCTTATTTTCAAGTCATAGTAGCCATTTTTCATTCTATAAGATCTCAAGCTGGTTCTCAGTATTTTCCCATTCTGAATGCAACCAGTTTTTGAGTGATTTTAATATGTACAGCAACATCCTCAGTCCCCCTATTTCCAGCCCTCATTTATATCCCATCTGACCCCACTCCATCTTTGCTCAAGTCTCCCTGGGGTGTAGGCTCTAGACACAATTTTGCTGGTTGGAATGTTTATTTTCCTACTGATAGGTAACTTAAAATCTGTGTGTGGGGAAGTGGGGGGGGGGAAGGGGGTGAGCGGTGGTTCCCTACACCAACAAGTAATTCTGGGATACCAGCAGGTTAAGCTGTCTGAAAATTCAACTCAATTCTGACACTATCTACCCAGACATACCATCAGATTCCATAGATAAAGGGTTCAGTCCCATAAGATTGCCCTCCACTTCAGATGCCAATTGCAAGCCCAGGTTGTGCTTCTGACCCACTGGCTACAAACTGGAGGCTCCAATAACCTCTTTCAATATAGGATTCCAACTGCAAGTGCAGGTTATTGCCTTTACTCCTGACCAACTAACTATAAATCAGAAGTTCCCATGAACCCCTCTTTGGGTATGACTAATTTGCTAGAATGGCACACAGGACTCAGGAAATCTGTTTATTCAACCAATTACTGTTCTGGCTCCCCAACCTGGAAGCTCTCCGAAAACCCTCCCTTTTGAGTTTTTATAGAGGCTTCATTACTTAGATATGATTCATTAACTCATTGTCCATTAGGGGCGGCGGAAAAATTCAACCACTACCTCTTCTTACCTCCCCATAAATCAAGGGGTGGGAAAGTGCCAACCCCCTATTAAAGGTCGGTTCCTCTGGAAACTGGCCCCCATCCTTTGGTGCTTTCCAAAAGTCACGTTTATGAACATAATCCCAGTTGTGGTGGAAATGGGCTTGTTATGAATCACAAAATACCCATTTCACCGTTATGGCTTTAAAGTCTTTTTTGGAACTGTGAGGACAAGAGACCAAATATTATAGTGAAAGATGCTCCCATTACTGTTATTGTTTAACAAATTCCAAAGGTTTTGGAAGATAAGCCAGGAACTCTGGATGAAGACCAAATATATATGAACATAAGTATTTTGGTCATTTGAATACACACACACACACACACACACACACATTTCTTATAAATCACATCAGTCACATTAAAGGCATAGATTATGGGTAAATTTGCTTTCCCTACCAATCAGTAAGATTTTGGGGAGGACATGTGGGAAAATTTAGATTTTGAAGGTGTCTCAGTCCATTCAGGCTGCTATAACAGAATACCACAGACTGGTGACTTACAAATAACAGAAATTTCTCACAGTTTTGGAGGCTGGGAAGTCCAAGATCAAGCTGCTGACAGCTTTAGTGTATGGTGAGGGCGCCCTCAGGGGTCTCTTTATGAGGATATTAATTCCATTCATAGAGGCTCTAACATGATCTAATCACTTCCCATTGGCTCCACCTGCAAATACCATTACATTGGGAATTAGGTTTCAACATATGAATTCTGGGGGACACAAACATTCAGCATATAGCAGAAATTTTTCCTTTTTCTGTGATTACTTAGAAATATTTAGAATTCTCTTTCTAAAATCCAGACACTTTTTTTTTCAGACAGTTCATATTAAATCCGATAATGGCAAATATTGCAAGCCAGAGTTTTGCTAGAAATTCATCCTAATGTGTGCATTAGGAAGTATTTTTGGTATGGATTGAGAACAATGTCTCCAAAAGCTTAGACTGTTGGGGGAAAGGCTGCATTTGAGAATTTCAGATTATCTTTCTTTAATTAAACAATTAAATAATGAAACCTAGATTACAGTTTCTATTCTGCTACACTGATTTTCTCAGTTTCTGACTGTGAGAAAATCCATGGCTTTTCAAGCAGGTACATTTATGGAGGCAAAGAACTCCATGAGTAGTCCAGTAGCTAAAGAGAAAATGATAACCATCGAACCATCAGTAATTATTATCTTCTATGTCCAAAATATTGGTAATTTCATATGGTTCAGCTTAGTATCTACCCTGTGTGGAAAAAACATGATTGATTTTGGTGGGTAGCATGAGAGCTAAAGCATGAATAGAGATTACACACTCTACAGTTCATAGATAAAATAGAACTGCATTGAGCAAAAGCTCTTAGAATGTAATGTGGGAATTTTGTTGATAATATTAATCTGAGCAGATCAGTATTAAGATATAAGCATAATAAATTTATTAATATACTAGAGGCCCGGTGCACAAAAATTTGTGCACTCGGGGGGAAAGAGGGGTCCCTCAGCCCGGCCTGTGCCCTCTCGCAGTCTGGGACCCCTCGGGAGATAACGACCTGCTGGCTTAGGCCTGCTCCCGGGTGGCAGACGGCAGGCCCAATCCCTAGGTGCAGCCCCTGGTCGGGCTCAGAGCAGGACGGATTGGGAGGTTGCGATGCCACCCTCAGTCATGCTCAGGGTAGGGCTGATTGGGGGGTTGGGGCACCGTCTTGTCACACTCAAGGCAGGGCGGATCGGGAGGTTGCGGCGCCACCCCATCACTCACAGAGCAGGGCCCATCAGGGGTGTTGGGGCTCCGTACTCTGTCACGCACAGAGCAGTGTCGATCAGGGGGTTGGGACGCCTTCCCCTGTCAGGAACAGAGCAGGGCCGATCAATCAGGGGGTTGGGGCACCGCACCATGTCACACACAGAGCTGCAGGGCGATGAGGGGGTTGGGGAGCTCCCCCCTATCAGGCACAGAGCAGGGCTGATCAGGGGGTTGGGGCGCCTTCCCCTGTCACGAACAGAGCAGGGCGGATAGGGAGGTTGTGGCCCTGTCCCCTGTCACACACAGTGCCACAGGGCGATCAGGGGGTTTGGGTGCTGCCCCGTCGTGCTGATCCTGGTGCCGGGAGGCCTCGTGGCTCCGCTGATCCCGGTGCTAGGAGGCATATTACCCTTTTACTATATAGGATAGAGGCCTGGTGCACGGGTGGGGGCTGGCTGGTTTGCCCTGAAGAGTGTCCTGGATAAGGGTGGGGGTCCCGCTTGGGTGCCTGGCCAGCCTGGGTGAGGGGATGATGGCTGTTTGCAGCTGATCACACCCCCTTCAGGGTTGGGGTCCCCACTGGGGTGCCTGGCCAGTCTGGATGAGGGGCTGAGGGCTGTTTTCAGGCTGGTGGGTGACTGAAGCTCCCAACCACTCTTTTTTCTTTTTTTTTTTTTATTCTGGGTCAGCTTTAGCTCTGAGGCTTGGCTCCAACTCTTAGGACTCCGCTGCTGAAAGTAGGTATCTGGTTGGTTTGGGTTCTATAATCGAAACACTGTTTCAACTCCAGCTCTGAGATCCCGGCTGGCTGAAAGCAGGTTTCTGGGATTTTGTTTAGCTTCTATATTTGTAACAATGTTTCAAACTGCAAGCTCAGAGGCTGGCAGCAGCAGGCGGGGAACGTTGGAGTCCTCCATCACTGAAGCAAGCAAGCCTCATGTTCGCTTCAAGCTGCCTGGCTGCCAGCCACCATCTTGGCTGGCAGTTAATTTGCATATCGCCCTGATTAGCCAATGGGAAGGGTAGCGGATGTACGGCTAATTACCATGTTTCTCTTTTATTAGATAGGAGGATAGATATTTAACTGATCATCTCCTATTACTAGGCAAAGGAAAGAATTTCATACACTGATTCCGCATATACTTGGAAATGCTATTAAATCCAATCAGTATTCATCTTACCTCCATCTATCTAAATGTATCTATTGAAAGCCTAATATTTACGAAGCATGGTACTAAGTTGTGGAATCCAACAAAGAAAACACACAAAGCTTATTCTAAAGAATAAGGAGCCCTCTCCGAATCCTGAGTAATTATTCAGTATAAATAATTGTAATATCTGCCTTTTGTCAGACTGGGGAAACTTGGAGGAGACAGTAAATTTTAGCAGGGATTATCTGAAAAGCTCAAGTAAGAGATGACTTTGTGTAGGAACACTACTGAGAGTTGTACTGCTTTTCAATAATCAACATACGATGAAGGTGATTGGACAGGGGAACAAGTGTGTTCTGGCATGACGCTTTGTTAACCTAAAAGGGACTGATTTTTCTAATTTTCACAGAAGTGTCCAATGGGCAAGTGAAGTACATCAAAATGAGAGAATAGGTGGAAAGGCCAGGTAGGTAGGAACTCAAAACTGCAGCTCAAAAACCACTTGAAAAGCCAAAAGCTAATTACCTCCATCATTCTGGCCCCTGTTCACACTTGATAATGCTGAAAGGAGATCTTTCCTTACTACTCTGAGTCAGGCTTTTGTGTGGCACCCAGATTTGTAGCTGTAGATACAATGAATTTTAAATTGGAAGAGTACTTACATTGAGTTGACAGAATTCTACAACTGAAGAACAAGAGGTGTAGAGAAGTAATCCTTTTCAAGGTCATATGGAGTACCCAAGTATTTCAATGAGGGTAGGCCAAGTTTTGCTGCATTAACAAACAATCCTCAAGCCCTAGGGTCCTAAAATAATGAAGGTTTCTTGCTCACTTTATACATTTGACAAAGGGCTGTACTCACTAGTATCTCAGGAACCAAGGCTGATAGAGGATATAATCCCAAGAATAGGAAGAAGGAAACTTGGTAAATTGTACAGTCTTTTAAAGCTCCCATGAAGTAAAACACATTATTTCTGCACATATTTTCATTTGTTAAAGCAAAGAGAACAGAATTCAATTCTGCCATGCACATAGAGTAGACACTGGCATGTTTTTGATAAGCCCTAATGATTAGTATACCAGGTTAGAGAAGGACCCAAATGGCTTATATCCACATTCAAATACGAATTCAAGTAGTCTCCATAAAATCAACAAATTATATACTCACTAAAATAATCTTCACGGTACCAATACAAATACATAGAAATTAAGTGGCTATATTCCTTCTGGTTTATAAAATTTCAGTAGCTATGGGAACAAAACTATTTTATAACAAAAATTTTTAAAAAAGTGTAATGTGAACAAAGTATAAGTCATGTCAAAGCTTTCATTGCTTGCTATAAATTATATTCTATTGAAAAAAAACAAAAAAACGTATAACGCTATTTTTCATCTCTTCTATAATCAGCTTACTGTTAAGTTCTACTCTAAAGACCTGTAGTATGGACTATATTTATTGGATATCCTATACAATAAAAGGGTAATATGCAAATCAACTGAATGGCAGAACAACCAGTCGCTATGATGTGCAAAGACTACCAGGGGGCAGACACTCAACACAGGAGCTGCCTCCAGCCCACAGGCCCCCATCAGGTGATTGGGGTCTGGCGGCCAACCTCTTGGTCCCTCCCAGCGGCTGACAGGCTGACAGGCTCCAATCGCCTGATGGCAAACAGGGAACAGGGGTGGGTGGCGGCGGGGGTGGGGCTGGCTGCTGGCACCAGGGAAGATGGCCCTGATTGCAGGCCAGGCCTAGGGACTGTACCTGTGCACAAATTTTGTGAGCCGGGCCTCCAATACTAAAATAAAGGCTTATCACATTTTTACACTTGTGTTTATCTTTTCAGGGTATTATACAAAATAGTTACAGCAAGTACTGTCTTTTGCACACCCAATCACCACTTTTTTCTCCCTTTCTTTTTTTTTAAATTTTACTTTATTGATTTTTTACAGAGAGGAAGGGAGAGGGATAGTTAGAAACATCAATGAGGGAGAAACATCGATCAACCGCCTCCTGCACACTCCCAACTAGGGATGTGCCCGCAAAGAAGGTACATGCCCTTGACCGGAATTGAACCTGGGACCCTTGAGCTTTCTATTAGAATCCTGATTTGTTTCATGTTCCTTCTTCCACATAAGAGTTGGGAGTAAACCCTAATTGCTCAAATCTAAGGACTGTGGTGCCTGCTGTTCCATGGGCTAGCGTTATGTTTAGAAAAGGACAGTAAATGGTGAATGAGTCTTCTGGTGGGTTTCTAGGAAACCTTTCTTCATTCTTAAAAATAACTTGAAACAGTAATTTTTCTTCCTGAATATTGTCAAGTCTGAATGGAATACCTATACTGTAGCAGTTGTCTTATGACAAGGAAAGTTTAGGAACAGCAGGATAAGACAGGCCCATTAATTCACTGAGCTGTCTTTTGTTATAGTAAATACACTCCCTAATTCTTTAAGCCAGTGCCCTTCTTATTTTTGCTGGTCTGAAACCAGCAAGATCAACAGCTACTGTTAGAATACAAATTAACACACACTTTCTTTAATCAAGGAAGGTTGTCTACAAAGTATATGGATGGAGTAAATGGTATGGTCAGTGATATAACCATTACATTTTGGCAGAAACTCGTAATCTGAGTCTGCAATAATTGGAATACTTCAATATATATTTGGAGAACCCAACTCAGCAAGTTACCTGGGAAAAGTTCATTTATATTCAGAAAACATTGAAACATACACCATTTTGGTGTATGGACTAGGAGGCCTGGGTTTGCTTTTAGGTAATTTTATCACTCTTGGCTTCAATTCAACAATCCATTCAATAACCATGCATTGACCACTAAATTATACTTGCAAGATACATGAATAAATAAAACCCTCTCTGGTCTCAGAAAGATCACAAGCTGGTATGGGAGATATGCATGGAAATCAATAATTACAGTACATGCTGAGGTAATCATAAAGCTGTTTCCTGGGTTTCACATTCCATGTGAAATGTTTGGGACAATGGGGAGGAACCAGCAGGGAAAAGCTTTACAGAAAAGAGGGCACTTGAGCTAAGTTATGGTACATAAAACCATTGGAGCTGTGTGGCCAGGGTGACATGCCAAGAAGCTGGAATTTTACTGATGGTCGCAGATTATATGATGACTTGCATTTTAGTACTGACTCCAGGTATCTTTCCACTGCTACTATTAAAGGATCTGCTGGACAGCTGGTTAGAACTGCAGCTAGAGGAATTGAAAATACCAACCTAAAACTGCAGAACAGCTCTGGGAATTGAAAATACCAACCTAAAACTGCAGAACAGCTCTGGGATTAACTTGAGCAATTTATACCATGAGCATTTTAGCTTGAACTATTCTTTTTTAGTACATAGGGGGAATATATATATATTTACAAAATTAATATTCTGTAGTTTTAAAAAATCCAGTCCAACACAAAAAATTTATTCTGGAGTCACAAGCTAATATGAAATTGTGAGTTTTGTGTCAAACTGGCTGGGCCATGGTATTCAGATAATTGGTCAAACATTGCTATGGATATTCCTGTGAAGGTTTTTTTTTCCTTCTTCACAATGTAAAGGTGAGCCTCATCCATTCAGTTGAAGACCTTAATAGAAAAAAACACACAAAAACTTCCCTGGAAGAGAGAATTCTTCCAACAGATGCTTTAGACTAAACTGCAGTTCTTCAGTGACCCCACCAGATTTTGGACCTGTCAAGCCTCCACATTTGCATGAGCTAATTCCTTAAAATAAATCTACACACGTCAGGTTGCTTATTACTTTGGAGAATCCCAATATAAAAACTGAACATTTGTCTGCCCTCCATCACTCCATATTCTTACACAGTAAAACCAGTCTACTGAAGCCGTTTTATGGGAATGGGGCAATCCACTGCTAGTTTTTCTCATTCATGTACAGCAGGTCCCTGAATGTTTCTGTTATGAGAAAATATTCTGGGTCAGCGGTATTGTGTGATTTGCACCTTCTTCCCATTTCTGTCTTTCCTGGGTAGTACTCAGATTTCCTCCCTCATCCCGAAGATGTGCACGGTAACTGGCATGTCTGTTGTGCCAGTGGGACAGTGTGTGTGCTGGGATGGAATTCCTTGCACCCTGAGCTGCCCAAGTCGGCTCCAGCCACCAGCAATCCTGAACTGGAATAAGCAGGTTGGAAAATAATTATCTCACATATTTTTATTAATCTTCCTTACCAGTTAACTGCCACACGTCCAAAATGGTAATCATCCCCCCACACCAGTGTTTCTCAACCTTCCTAATGCCGCGACCATTTAATACAGTTCCTCATTTTGTGGTGACCCCCAACCATAAAATTATTTTCGTTGCTACTTCATAACTGTAATTTTGCTACTGTTATGAATTGTAATGTAAGTATCTGATATGCAGGATGTATTTTGTTACAAATTGAACATAATTAAAGCATAGTGATTAATAACAAAAAAAATATGTATGTTTTCCGATGGTCTTAGGTGATCCCTGTGAAAGGGTCATTTGACCCCCAAAGGGGTTGCGACCCACAGGTTGAGAACCGCTGCCACACACCATGATACTTTGAATTTAATAAAAAAAATCAATTTGCAATGAGTATCATAAAAATAAACATTATAATTCGGGTGTTCTTAAATATTTCAGTTGAAAATTCTCATGAAAAAATTTTAAAGCATCTATATACACTTATGGCATACAAAGGGTTAAATGTTTATACAGCTCACATTTAAATTTTAATATTAGAAGTGTTTTGAGTCTTTGTAAATTTGTTGTTTTTTTTGTGTTTTGATCAAAAATATGCCATTGGAACTGATTTAATGGTTTTGGTTTCGTTTTAAATCACTGCTTAAAGTCACAGATCCAACCTATAGGCAATATTCAGTGAGGATTTACTGTATGATTTCCAATTAACTTAAGAAGACAAATTTAATAAATCAGATGTTTTCTACCTACACCTTGCTGTCCATACTAAGTTAACTTCTGACTCTTGATATATTTTAAAGCAGAAAACACCATTTAGATTAGAACTTGCCAGAGAGCAAAAATGTTTTTATATAGCTCATTGCTCCTCAAAATAATGAGGTAAGCTCTATCCCCAGAGACAGCTAAATTTGCAAATTTAAGGGCAAAGATTTGAACCAAGAATTCAGAATCATTTTATGAACCATGAATTTACTCGTTTCTTCTTTTCCCAAAGGTAGAAAGCCTTGATGTTCTTGATGTTCCATTGAAAAACTCAACACAGGATGACAGCTGTTTCATCAATGATCAAAACAAAAAAACAATGACACACAAGTACAGGGAATGGTGAAATAGTTATTTAGATTAAATTGCATCCATTATTTAAATAGTTGCCTGGTGGTTATTAAAAAGTGTAAGATAGGTATGGAAGTAGCTGTTTTGTTCCATGAAGGGATGGAACAGTTCTCAACCTGTGGGTTGCGACCCCTTTGGGGGTCAAATGACCCTTTCCCAGGGGTCGCCTAAGACCATCGGAAAACACATAATTACATATTGTTTTTGTGATCACTATATGCTTTAATTATGTTCAATTTGTAACAATGAAATTGGGGGTGACCACAACATGAGGAACTGTATTAAAGGGTCGCAGCATTAGGAAGGTTGAGAACCACTGATCTAGAGCAATTTTTCAAGAATCCAGAAGTACACACTTTTATGTGAATATTTTAGTTTTAAGTATTGGTTTAAAAACAGTACTCCCTGCCCTCCCCCCAAACTCTAGAAACCAAACAGATCACCAGTTTACCCCTGCTTTACAGTGTCCTTCTAACACCAAAGGTGTTCCAAAAGTGACCAAATTGAGATTAAAATATTTTGTAATTACTCTTTTCTTTCCCTAATACCCCTAGGAATGAAGGCGCTACACTTACAAGCAGCCTTTCATTACTCAAATTCGATTCATGGGTACAATTACTAGAGCTATCTTTTAACCCATTTCTACTAGTCAAAGCATCAGAATAAATTGATAATTATCATTTCCTATATTCTACTTTACATGCTACTTTATTCCATTTCAAATACTGTATTTCTTTTCAGTCTAAACAAGACTAATATTGGCTAGTGGCACATTTATGAAGACAAAAATTTTAGTTTTAGGGAATAGTCCTAGAGGAAAGTATGAAACTCTTGCACTTAATTATCTGTATACAACCCTGGTTTTCCTCATAAGTAACTAACACTGAGGGAGAAAAACTAATGCACTCCTTCAAAGTAAAGGGGAAGACTGAAAGTAATTTTTTTCTCTCCCTTTAAATAAAAATTAGTATAGAATTAAAAGTCAAATTTGCATGTGTAACATAAATTGCCAATAAGGTCATGACCTAGAACTCAAACTTAAATATCAGATTTTAAGACCAAGACATAAGCTAAATAACATGTATTTTGGTCAAGAATCTAATATAGGGTTAATACCCAAATGAAAAGGTACACATATGCTCAATTTATCACATTTTGTATTTCAGAGAAGAGGCATTAAGGATTCATGCCATACGTTTATTTACAAACAAATCCAGTATGTTGAGTTCAACAGTTTGATCCATTTTTCAAAGAGACTGCACCTCTTAAAATGCTCCTCTTCATATCTGTGAATAAAAACACACAAAAAACTAATGGTAGTGAAAAATCCCATTCATTTAACAGAAATGGTGTAATTTCATCAATGTATTGTCTGTCCATCACAGTTTATGACTGGTACATCAGAAAGCGTTTACAGTATCATGACTTCATTCATACTGATTTGCTTCATCATATGCACCGAACTCTTTCCATATTAATGGCTTGGACAAATAATTTTCCCTCTAAACTATGACAAATAAAGTCTTTATTTTCCTAAGTATACTTTGGAATTTATTCCAATTACTCCACAGAGCTTCCTTAGAGTGTCATTTTTGAGGGAAATGCTGGTAACAATAAACTAAATAAATCTGTTCTTCTCACGCAGGAATCTGCTAACATCCCAGGCCACAAGACTCCCCTGGGCATAGAGTAAAATATATTGCCCTCAAGATGGACTAATAGTCAGTTTACTAGAACTTTCCTGGTTAGACAGTGTTACCTCTGGCTAAAAATCCCGATCCACCATCACTAGCTATGAAATATTGGGCAACTTAACACTTTTAATGTCTCCAATCAGGTATCAATCATCTACTTCACAGGCTTGCTAGGGAGCCACATGGGATTATTAATACAAAGCATACCCAACCAACAACAGTACTGAATAAACCCTGGCTTTCGGGTGAAGACACACTTGTTGCTAGGTTTATCAACTTGTCTCCACCAAGGCCACACACACACTTCACTTCCACCTATTTTTGGAGGAAGAGGTGGAGAACACAGGAAGAAAGACAAGGGAAAGCACTGCTTTGGGAAAATTAGAAATCCATAATTAATTACCTGTATCTTGGATTAAACATCCTTATTTTTTAAGCAGTTGGTGTCTTACTATAAAAAAAGGTGCAGCAAATCCTGATCCAAAGTATAAAGTCATCATGACTAGTAACCGCCACTTGTTTTCCACTGAAAATGGCAAATTCTGTTGGGAAAAGAAAACATGCAAAAAGCGCTTCACATCATCTGATTTTATAGACCACCAGTAAGTACACAGAGGACAGGCTATTTTCCCATTTTACATAATCTAACATCGCACCCTTTTAAAACATTATCTTTCCAATCCTATGACCTCCATCATACATAACACTAGAAAGTAAGTAAGATAAAATCAAATCTGGCTCTGCTGAGCAGTGGTCTTAAGAACTCGGGTGTAAACTAGTGAACTTTCTCTTTTATTTTAGAAAGTCAAAAATACTCTCCAAAGGTAAGTCTGGAAACAGCACTGCTCTAGTTTACTAGTTGTTGAAAAGTAGGCCCTCGTTAGAGGAGGCACGGGCTACCGAACCGCACCACGGGGTCTGGGTTTCCACAGCCGAGCGGCACCCCCTCGAGGCCGGGTCGCACGCAGGCCTGCGCCGGGCGCCCGGGACCCTCGGGGGCTGTTCCTAACCACCCGGGTCCGGCTGCTTACCCTCGAGGCTAAGCCCACCCTCAGCCAACGAGGGCTCAACTTAGCAGCTAGTTAGAGAGGATTCGACCCACAACCACAGGCCCTCGCGCCGTCTTCATTCATCCCGGTGACCTCTAGTCCGACCAGCCGACGAGGTCTCCACGACCCGCCGCCGGTGCTGGAGGTGGAGGGGGCCTCCAGCTCCACCTGCTCGTTCCTTTCCTGGACGAAGGCGCGCACCCAGGGTCCTGGGCTTTCCCCCCGGCCCAGGGGGAACCCGAATGCTAGTCGCTGTCCCAGGCTCAATTCCGGGCTTACCGTCTCCCTTCCCACGGCCCACAGGCGGCCCTGGGTTCAGCGAGGAGCGGGCCGGTGTCCGCTCTCCCTTACCCCCCAGTGACCCCGGCCTTTCCACACTGACCTTCCCTGGGCCCTCCTCATAGTGGCTCCTACGGACCACAGAGGTTGTGAACCTCCGAATGCTTTGGCCCAACATTTTCCTGTTGGAAGGCCGGCGAAGGTGCAGAAACCGAAGCAGGAGAAATGGCGGTATCACGCCAGCCGTTTTTTTCACGACCTTGTTCCCTTCCTTCAAGGACCGAAAGGGGAGATGGGAAATGGGGCGGAGCTCTCCGAAATCGCGTGAAGTGGCGAGCGCCGGGGTTTGTGGGAGTTGTAGTTCTAACCATGGACGCCATGTCGAGCCTGAAGGATTATGGGAAATGTAGTCCTGTGCCAGTCTCAAGGAAGACCAGAACCTACACTGCCTCCTATGAGTAGTGATTGATTGGTTCAGACCTGAGTTCTTGACAAGTTTCTTGGCGTCTTGTTTTCTAGAAAGATTATTATTATTATTATTAATCCTCACCTGAGGATATTTTTTCCATTGATTTTTAGAGAGTGGAAAGGAAGGTGGGGGCGGGGGAGAGAGAGAGAGAGAGAGAGAGAGAGAGAGAGAGAGAGAGAGAGAGAGAGAGAGAACATCTACTTGAGAGGTACACATCGGTTGGTTGCCTCCTGAATGCGCCCCAATCAGAGCCAGAGACTGACCTGCAACCGAGGTATGAGATGAGGATGTACCTGCCCTTGACCAGGAATGGAACTCATGACCCTTCCATAGGTCAGTGGGCCTACACTCTTCAGTCCTGAGCCAAACCGGTCAGGGCTCCAGAGAGATTTTTACTAAATTAAGTGAAGCAGTTTCACCACATGCACTCTAGTTTATGAAACAATAAACTTCTCCCTTCACTTTCATTATGACTATATAGTACTAGGTGCTTGTGATTTGCTGTACTCTACCAGAGCTGAGAGAGATGTGTGCTACGATCTTACCTAAGGAAACAAAGCATGAACGCAAGTAGCCAGTACAAAGGCTGTTCGAGAGAAACTGAGTAGAGTGTTAGGGGAAGGATTCCTGAAGATACGGGGAACTGAACAGTACAGAAGTATCAGTGGAGGGCAGAGATGAGTATGGCATGTTTCGAGTGTGGAAGAGAAAAGCAGCCTCTGATATCCAGAGCTAACCTGGACAAGGAATTAGTGTTCCCCTGCTGAGTGTAAATTTCACAGAACATCAGCATCAGGCAAAATTACTCAGTGCTGGCGATGGATCAAAAAAAGAGTAAAATCACGGCGTTATTATATCTGAACATAGATAAAACATGAACATTAAGTCACAAAAATGACCAAACATCACCGTGATCCAGTCTAATATGATCACTTCTGCATCCTTACCAATGACAACCTTACCTTGGACTAGTCCCTCTTTTTCCTAAGTAAGATTTAGTCAGACAGCCAAAGTCATGGAAAACAAGGGCAAATTCTGTAAGTCCTAACACCTTGCTGAGATGCCCACGGTTCCTGATGGTATTCAGTTTCTTTTACTGCAATGAATAATAAACCCAGTTTGTTCAATTATTGGTGTGTCCTGGTGGCCTTTGGATAGTGGGAAGTAACCAGTGATAAATGAGACTAGAGAAATGGCACGTTATATTGTGGAGGGCCCTGGTAATCTAAGTTTTATTCTCTTCATTTGGGTCCTTATGGGCCCTGTGGCAAATTAAAGATAGTTGCAAATGTTTTTATTAAGAGATGGGGCCTTTGCCTTCTCTCCCTGAATCTGGATAGACTCTCTGTGACTTTTTGACCAAGAGAATTTGGCATTAGTGATGCGGTGCCAGTGTTCTGCACAGGTCTTATGTTACTGGCAGCTTCCTTTTATGTCTTTTGGAACACTTGCCCTTGGAACCCTGAGCCTTCATATGAGAAGACTGACTAGTCTGCTGGAAAGACCTTAAAAATTCACCAAAAAGAGGTGGATGTTGGCTGAGGTGTCAGGCATGTGAGTAAAGCTATCTAGCACCCTCCAACCCAGTCCAGCTGCAGCTGAACAGTACTGAGTGGCCCCAGGCAATGCTGTGCAGAGAAGAGTTGCCCAGGTTAGCCCTGCCCCAAATGCTGATATACAGATTTATGAGATACAATAAAATGATTATTCTCTAAAGCCATTAAGTTTAGGGCAGTAATAAATAACTGAAACAGACACCTAGAAGCAACATTGGTTTATTTAGGAACCTTTTGTCTGCCAAGGGCCATTTGAATATTTATAGCATCATTGCCTTAATATAATCCTATATAATAAAAGCCTAATATGCAAATTGTCTGGGGGTTTGACCAGGAGACCGGTAGTTCGACTGCTCACTATGGTGTGTGCTGACCACCAGGGAGTGGCATGGAACATGGCAGGCATCAGCGATATGGCGCTGGCAGCAGATGGCAGTGGAGGCGCTGCTGGCCCCGATGGGCCCTGACAAGAGCGGGACCGTGGCAGTATGGTAGAGCAAGTGAGCAGGCAGTGCCAGGCCAAGGCGGGAGCGAGTAGAGGCCCGATTGCCTGCTGATCACCCCGTACTCAGCAACCAGCAGTGGCGGTGGGAGTGGGCCTGGCCCTGATCAATCGCCCCTCAGGTGGGATGGTGGAGCAGGTGAGGGGGTGGCGCCAGGCCAAGGTGGGGTGCCAGGTGTGGCTGTGGGGCTGTGAGGCTGGGGGTGTGAGCTGGGGCCCAATATCTGCAGGCCGCCCTAAGGGACCCCACCCATGCACAAATTCATGCACTGGGCCTCTAGTTCACTTAATATGACTTTATGTTGGTATGAAATTTGGAGTCCCAACTGTGGGTGCCTTGGCAGGGCCAGACTAAATATTTCTCAGGCTTTCTGTGGCCTACAGGCCAGAGGTTCCCCACCCCTGATTTAGAAAATCATTTGCCATGAGAACAGTTTCTCACCATTAACCTATATAATTAGTAATTTAACTGTGTCATTTAAAATATATATTGTAAAAAGAATGTTCTTGTCAAAGGGTCAAAGTGAGCACAAAGAAAAATTTTGTATGAGTTTTCATATTGTTTTTTTTAGTTGTTAATTAGTAACCAATTAATAAATTAGCTAACTAACTGACATGCCCTGAGATTAGGGGTTTTATGCTAATATTGATCTCTCAGATTCACGGTGGAGGAAAAAAGAAAAGTAAAGAAATCTGTCAATATTCTATTTTTGAATAGGCATTGTGGTAAGTTAAATATGGTGATAATTTCTTTGTAACTCTTCCAAATGAAAGTTTGGGTCTTACTTCCTCGTCACCTTAGTGACCTGCTTGGCCAACAGAATGCTGCGGAGTGACATCCTGAAACTTCTGAGGCTGGTTTATAAAAAGCATTGCCGTTTCCATTCAGGCAACTGGAAATGTTCTCTTAGGAGAAGTCAGCCACAAGTAGGAAGTCTAACTACCCTGAGACAAGCAGGACTATGACGAAGCCCAGGCTAGCCATGTGGAGAAGCCACATGGGTGGCAGAGGGGAGAGGGAAGTAAAGGTAAGAGGAAGGGAGGAATATGCCATGTGCCTGACCAGCCCCAGCTCTTTCTGCCATCCCTCTCAGACCAGGCATCAAATTTATGAGCAAAGAAGCCTTTAAGTGATTCCAGCCGCAGGCATGGTTCGCCTACAGCCCTTCACCTATATGAGGTGTGGTCAACAAAAACTGCCCAGCTGAACCCATCGGCCTCCAGCACTGTAAGAGAAAATGTTGTTTTGAACTGCTAAATTTTGGGGTAGTTTGTGATATAGGAATAGAATCCTGGAACAGGCATCATACACAATTTCTGGTACACACAGCTTAATAATCTAAATTCAGTCATGATAGCTACCAAGAAAAATATGAATCATTTTAGACAAACTTTTGATTCAGTATGATACTCTTTTGCTATAAAATGAATATTAAGAGAAATGAGACGTTTTATGGATTGGTACAAAATCGAAACATAGTTAGGGACATGAGATTTACTCCAAAGTTATATTTTAGAAATAAAATCCAATTATTTTAAGTAGTGAGCGTGACATATATCATAGAGTGAGCATTGCACTTTTCAGACCCACATGTGTCTTTGGAGACTGAAATTACATTATATAGAACAGTATATCTAAAAATTAAAGTGCAGTATTTGTCATTTCTTTCAACAGCTGCTATATTAGATTTTTAAGAAGTACGTTAGAGTTATTTAAAAACAAATTGTTTAGTGAAGGAATTATATATCTCTATTCTACATTGAAAAACTTAAGTTAACAAGTTTCTTAAGGTTTTAAGTTTTTAGAATATCCTGCGACTGTAGAGTTAAAGTCAGAACTCCATGTTAACTTTTATTTGGAATTTTACATTTGTAGAAGAAAAAAACCCACCTCATTTCAGGAAGGAGAAAATGTGAATTCAGTGAGGCAGGTAGGATTGGAAAATATTCTGCCAGCTTTCAGAATGATTTATTGATGACCAACTAGAAGAAACTTTTTGCAAAAAGAAGTGCTCACCTGATTAAGCTGTATATTTTACTTGTCACCTTGTTTCATTAGTTTCAAATACCTTTTTTTCTATAAAAGCATCTCATATTTCTAATTCCAACTTTATTGCTTAATTTCAATGTAAGTTTAAGGATCATTCACTTTTTTTTAAAGATTAACTCATAGTATAATTATTTGCCATTGGAAATTGCCAAGCATAGGTAAATATATTTTTACAAGATGAATACAGAAACTAAAATTTCTCAATTTGAAAATCAATGATTCATGTTATATTTATGTTCTATCTCAATAATGACATAATTTGCAAAGAAAGTTCTGAATAGATTTATTTAAATTCACTATAACATTTCCTGTTTCTTATGTAACTGGAATACTAACTGGTTAAGTAGTTTAATTTATTTACTTTAGGGAAACATAGTTTAATTGAAAAAGGGGACTTGGAAAATAAATTTGAGCATCATTCTAAAAATAAATCCTCTATTGTTAGAGTAGAAGTAAGAACAACAAGATATATTTGAGAGTATCATATGCATTTCATATGATGGTTATAAAGAATTGTGCAAATATGCCCAGCTGGCATGGCTCATTGGTTGAGCAAGGACTTATGAACTAGGAAATCATGGTTCGAATCTTCCTCAGGGCACAAGCCCAGGTTTCGGGCTTGATCTCCAGTGGGGAATGTGTAGGAGGCAGCCTATCTATGATTCTCTCCCATCATTGATGTTTCTATCTCTCTCCCCCTTCCTCTCTGAAATCAATAAACATGTAAAAAGAATTGTGCAAATAAGAACTCTTTGGAAATCTTGATTTATAACCAGGCCTATTATTGCTGAGCAATGCATATAAAGCTGCTACTATATTTCTACCATTCAGATGAGATAAGAAATCAAATAAAAGGCACTTTGTTCATCCAGACCAGGGGTCTTCAAACTTTAAACAGGGGGCCAGTTCACTGTCCCTCAGACAGTTGGAGGGCCGGACTATAGTTTAAAAAAAAAACTATGAACAAATTCCTATGCGCACTGCACATATCTTATTATGAAGTAAAAAAACAAAACGGGAACAAATACAATATTTAAAATGAAGAACAAGTAAAGTTAAATCAACAAACTTACCAGTATTTCAATGGGAACTATGGGCCTGCTTTTGGCTAATGAGATGGTCAATGTCCGGTTCCATATTTGTCACTGCTAGTCGTAACAAGTGATGCAAGTGTGCATCAGTTAGTGTAGATCTGGTTGGAGATTTCAGATGTTTCATTCTGGAAAAAGGCCTCCTAACTTCAAAAAAATAGACCTCCTAACTTCAAAAAAATAGACCTCCTAACTTCCAAAAAAAAAATCCTAACTTCTTCTTACCTTGGTCCTCAGGCAGCAGCAGGCTCTGCACAGGCAAGCTCAAGACTCCTCCGATCACACCCGAGGCTGAGAGGAGGAGTCGAGAGACAGAGAGAAGGAGGGGAGTCAGAGAGTGCGGAGCACATTCCACACATGTGCACTGCGGGCCTAGGATGAGTTGGCTGCTAAGCAACAGGCAGCGGCCACAGAAACACCTGGCGGGCCGGATAAATGTTTTTGGCGGGCCGTAGTTTGAGGACCCCTGCTCCAGACAATGGTCTGGCAACAACCTGGTTAACAAAGTCCATCAGATGTGTTTGCTTATGCTATAACAGTTTTTGTATTCTACTTTTTAGTTTATACTTATTAAGAAAAATGGGATTTACTTGAGAATAACATTTATGCACGTTGAGTAAATTATTACTGAATTCATCAAATAGTTCTTTTAGACATTTCAACTAATTATAAAATTACACAAGGGGGTTCAGTTTAATTTTCAGCTCTCTTTATATTCTTCAATTAAGCTATACCCTTACTGAACAGTATTCTAAAACTGTATCATTATCCCTGAGTTGTGCTCAGGACCTTCTTACCACTTTGTATGAAAGGATTTTATAAATAACAGACACATGAAACTCATTGCTAGGTTTACTGTGGAGATTTTTTTTCCCCTTTGAGGATGTGTTTCAATATATTTCACTGTATCATTTTTATGAGGACCCACAGGAGAAATTTGCATCTGGTCTTAGAACTAGAATAAACACGTTTCTCTGGGGTAGCTGATTTGCTTTCATCTTATGAATACTGTGAATAACAAACTTCATTGTGATTTTTCTCTTGATACTGGTTCCTAGAAAGTTTAGAGACAAAGGCATGACTCACCTTCAGTGGAGAGAACAAATGTATTTTGTGTACTTTACTCCTGGCTCCATCTTCTTTTCTAAATTTATTTACCTTTGCTTCACTTTTCCCCCCAATTTTAAATTAACTTTATCTTGTTAAATAATATGGGTCTTTCTTCTGTACCTCAAATGTTTTCTGGAACTACATTAGCATGCAAGTAAACTAATAATTCATAAATTTTCCAGACATAGAAGGTTGTTGTACTGTTACACTTGTGTGTGTGTTACATGTTGCTGAGTCAGCTCCAACTTTGGTGACTCTGTGAATGAGTGATGTCCTGTCCTCAACATCCCTGCTCTTGCCTGTGCCTTTCTTTATGGAGTCAGACACCTCGTATTCAGTTTTCCTCTTTTCCTGCTGCTTCTATTTTTCCCAGCATTATTGCCCTTTCTAAAGAAACCCGCCTTCTCGTGATGTGCTGGAAGTAGGACTGAAGCTTCAGTATTGTCATTTTTGCCTCTAGCAATGTTTCAGGCTCAATTTGCCCTGAGACCCGCTTGTTCTTTCATATTAGTCAGAAAGGTATTTTCAAGTTGAAAATACAAGAAAACAGCCCTAACCGGTTTGGCTCAGTGGATAGAGTGCCGGCCAGCAGACTGAAGGGTCCCGGGTTCGATTCCAGTCAAGGGCATGTACCTTGGTTGTGGGCACATCCCCAGTAGGAGGTGTGCAGGAGGCAGCTGATCGATCTTTCTCATCGATGTTTCTAACTCTCTTTCTCCCTTCCTCTCTGTAAAAAATCAATAAAATATATTATTTAAAAAAGAAAATACAAGAAAACATGATCTATTTCAATTTTTAACAAAATGTAATTGTTTTTAGCAATATTAAATCATTATTATCCCTTTTAAAGAAATTATTATCTATATAGATAAAAGCCTAATATGAAAAGTGTCCTCTCAGGAGTTGAGCCAACTGGGAGTTCAATCGATCACTATGATGTGCGCTGACCACTGGGGAGTGGCGGTGAACGAAGGAAGGCCCCAGTCAGCAGCAGGCAGGTGCTAGGGACCCTACCAGTGCATGAATTTTGTGCACTGGGCCTCTAGTACAAATATCATTTTAATGAGAAATTTAAGCACCCATGCACATTTTAAAATTTTAGGATTTTGTGTGTGTGTGTGTGCGCGCGCGCGTGTGCTAGTGATGCTATCTGTGAATGCAGTACAAAATAGATATAATCTAATGGTATGCAATGTTACTAAATGGTATGCAATGTTAGATATAATCTAATGGTATGCAATGTTACTAAAGAGCCAGTTAAGATTATAAATAATGTAAGGAAAATTTGGATATGCCAGAAAAAATATAGAAATTTATAATTAATTTTTAATAAAATGCTATAGCTCATATTTAAGAATATGTAGTATATGAAGTTTTAGTTATAGTATACAAGATGACTTTAAAAAAATAATGGAATGATCATCAAAGATAAAAAAAAAACCCAAAGTGAAGTATAGGATTTAGGTAAAATCTTTTCCTTGTGAAAAATACAAATAACTAAAACAAACAGATTTTGATACAAGTCTTAATGCTAAGACTATTTTGAATTTAAAAGATAAAATTTAAAACAATCAACAAATTTAAAAATTACTTTGAAAGAGCAAGTACTGAAAAACAGAAAATTTTTCATAAATAGCACTTGATACTTTATTAATAACTAGCTAATTTAAAAAAGCCCAGCATTACCTAAAATTTTTAATAGTGCATAAATGTTCTATGAATAACAGTTGGCCTAAAGCTACAGTTTCTAAGTTCATTGATTTTCAGTTGATTTAAAAAAAAAGATGTTGCTTAAAATTGTTTGTGCCTCAGATTTTACTGATAAAATCTAGAATGTTTTGATTACTTGAAAATGAAATGGGCTGACAAGTGGTTCAGTATGAAGCAAAAAAGAAAAATTAAGTAATTTAAATATGAAGGGACAAAAGAAAAATCTTCCCAATTGCATGACTTAAAAAAAGTCAATCCTATTGTATTTGTAAACCTGCACTATTTTAGGCAGCTCAGTGAGAATAGAAAGGTAATTATAGGCTCTTTTGAGCTTATTCTTTTGCAGCCAGCAGCTAGAAAAGAATGTTTTGGAAGATGTTCAACATTTAATTACCTTAATTCTGATTTTTCCTAAAGAATGTCAATATTTTTAACCAATTAAATTCAACTGCTTACTTTATATTGTGTAGTACATGGAACATGTCAGAGCTAATAAAAATGTAAATTAAGGAAAGAAAATGATAATATTTCCCTAGTATTCTCTTTCTCTTTTACTAGCACATTAAAAAAAAAAAAAAAGCCTCATCTGCTATGTCTGTGAATATTCTTGCCTATGTATGCATAAATAGTACCAGAAATCATAAAGAATGATGGATGTTCTTAATGTATTTTAATTATAACTACGTGTAACTTTGAACTATAAAATAATTTAGAGAGATTAAGCAGAAAACTAGCCAAAGTAAGAAAGCAGATTTTTGTAGTAGGAACATGTTCTACCTGCTAGCAATGCACATTTTTGTCTTTCTTACTGATCATTATACTCTGTTTTCTAAGGATAAAAGAAATACAGATGCAGAGGTGAAAGATACAGCCAAAAGAACTCTCTAGTGAGACCACTTGCCCTCCCAACACGTAGTCTGACTCTGATAAGGACCCCCAGGTACTTTGTGGGAGCACATGAATATGGTTCTGAAAACTCATGGATTTCATATGACATTATTCTGGAGTACATCTAACCTTCCATGAGCATAATGAAATGGTTGTTTACACCACTAAATTTGGAGTTGTTTTTTATGCATCAACATATAACTAGAACACAATTTGGTACTTGGAAATGAGGTGCTGCTATTGTTTGGGGGAGCAGGCAGTGGGATGTCTTTCCATGTGTTTCTCTGTTGCCACATGGCATTCTCCCTGTGTGTCTGTGTCCAGATTTTCTTCCTCTTATAGGGACACCAGTCATATTAAGCCTATCTTAATGGTCTCATCTTAACTTGATTACATCTGTAAAGACCTTATTTCCAAATAAGGTTATATTCACAGATACCAGGTGTTACAACCTCACCAGATTTGTTTGGGGAAGTGCAATGTCACACCAGAGACGTAGAGAAGATCTGGCCAGGGCACCACCAGCATTGACTGCAAGACCGTTCTCAGTTCCATTTCCTCATGCATTGGGTGTTTAGATACACTAAATTATTGGCATACTGAATAATTTTCAGGTCCCAATTGTTATGGTGGTTTGTTTGTTTTTCATATTCTTCTTGCCTAAACTACGTCTCTTGTCCTCTCTGCTTGTGAAAATCTCTTCATCTTTACGATGAATGATCATATCTTGAGGGAATCTTCCTTGGCCCTCCCAGTCCCGCTATACCAAGCAAACCACTCTCTTCCAGAGGCACTTACTTATTAACGCATTCAAAAAGTTTAATGCATATTATATGGCACAATGCTAGATATTAGATATGGTGCTTGGTTATTAGGAGTATAGACCTTGGTCCTAAGGTGGGTTAGAGTCTAGTAGAGGACACAAAATATCAATAGTTATAACAAAGTTCAATAAATAATAAAGTAGTCGTAGCATGATATGGTCACTGAGAAGAAGAAACACCAAGCCTAGGCATCGGCAGAGTAAGGGATGACACTAGTCAAGGAAAATTTTGACACAAGAAAGATCAACATTTTAAATGTGAAAAAAAAAAAAAAGAGTTCTAAATCAGTCTTAAAGGGCAACTACTTTTGACTCTATAACTGTTTTCTACTAGTTATTTAATTGTTTGGTAATTCATTCATTGAATCATTCATTCATTCATTAAATTTGACAGTTATTTCTGGAAGGAGGCACTAAGTTCTGTCAGACAGATGTCTGAGCTGTTTTAAAACAAACATTAAGTATAGGTAATGGAACAAAAAATACTTACAGTTTTCAAAGTTAATGTAGCAACTTGTTATTTGGAACTGTTGATCAAGCTGTACTTATCTATAATTGATTAGTTTCCCAGAAAAAATTTTGTTAATATATGATTTGTATTATCTCAAAACAGTCCTCCAATATCTTAAAAATAATTTTTCTAAACAGACATTTTAGAATGCCTGCAATTAGAGTTACAAGTGATGATTGTCTGCAATGGTAATTTTCTTGTCTTACTGGCAATAGGCTGTTCATTATTTTTTTTAAAAAGTGTGTCAACAATTATTCCTGTGTAGAATGCTGCCTTTTTCCAGAAGCTGATAAAATATTCTACTTCCTACTGACAATGTAGTAAAGTGTAAAAGAAGATAACTAACTTCAAGACTGACATAATAAAACCCCAAACTGAGTTCTGATGGATTGGTTTTAATATAATAAATGATAAAACAGCAATTTTGGGGAAAAATTACTTTCCTTTTACACTTGTCCATCAAAATAGATTCTGAGAGACAGTGGAAATGCTATTTGATGACAGATAATAGATTAGAGTGGGGTGTTCACAATGTAAATAAAGATAAAGGAAAAAGAAAATGATATCTACACTAATAAAAGGATAATATGCTAATTAGACTGGGTCGACGGAACATCTGACTTCCTTCCAGACAAAGCCATGGTGGCAGGGGCTGAGGCAGAGGCAGTTAGGGGCAATCAGGCTGTTAGGGGAGCAAGCAGTTAGGGGCAATCAGGCTGGCGGGGGAGAAAGCAGTTAGGGGCAAGATCAGGCCGGCATGGGGGGCAAGCAGTTAGGGGGCAATCAGGCTGGCAAAAGAGGACAGTTAGGGGGCAATCAGGCCAGCAGGGGAGGGCAGGTGGGGGCGATAAGGCCAGCAGGGTAGGGCAGCTGGGGGTGATCAGGCTGGCAGAGGAGGGCAGTTGGGAGTGATCAGTCTGGCAGGGGAGCAGTTAAGGGGCGATCAGACAGGCAGGCAGAGGTGGTTAGGGGTGATCCGGCAGGCTGGCAGGCAGGCGAGCAGTTAGGAGCCAGAGGTCCTAGATTATGAGAAGGATGTCTGACTAAACTGGCAGTCGGACATCCCCCAAAGGGTCCCAGATTGGAGAGGGTGCAGGCCGGGCTGAGGGACACCCCCACCCCCATGCACGAATTTCGTGCACTGGGCCTCTAGTATAGAAGATAAAACTGGAAGCTCTTGGAGACTGATAAACTTTGGTTCAGTTTGGGATATGTTCAAATTGAGACGTTCTTGAGACATCCAAATATGGATATTGCCCAACTGTGGATGTAAAACTCAGAGAGGAATTCTGATATAGAACTAATTAAAAACATTATGCATTTACAATTAATTTGAGGCCATGGACTTGGAAGTGATCACTTTAAGCATGGAAAAACATTGAAAGAGAGGTTTTAGCAAGAAACATACTACAGCTTATAATGTATTATAGTTTTTCATTCACTTAAAAAATGACTATAGAGTAAGTCTGGGTATATAGGAAGTGACAAGATAATAACTGTTGGAGTTGTTCTTTTTATTCTTTATCCCATGCGACACATTTTTCTTTCAGATTCTGATGAGACAATGTGGTTGAAAGCACACAGCAATAGATTTTGTCACTCCTGTCACTCTACTTTTAATAATACATTTCAGCAATAGCAAAGTCTTGCATGATGTATAAAGTCAATATTCAGTACAATAATGCTATATTTGATTATGATGATGGAAGTTTGATATAAATATGTTTTTCTTATTTAAAAAAGTTTTTCTATAGCTATGAAATTCATTTAGTGCTTTGCTGTTGTTTGGAAATACCACATTCTTTTTTTTTTTTTTTTCTTAGCTGCTTTTGCAATACTTTAACTTTAATGGTTAAGGTTGCAGTAAATAATAGTGTTTATTTGTATGCTAAATAAGTAGATTTTTAAAGATTGTTTGAGTAAACATATAAATCCAAAGTGAAAAACTAAATAACAAAATGTCTATCATACTTGTATTGGGAAAAGGAACATGTGCATATGGACAGTATGCTAGCTTTAAGACACTTATAATAGAACACAAAATATTCGTTTTCCATAAAAGTTATATAAATTGTCATCTTCTTGTTAGCCTAATAGTACTGATTCATTTGGGTTATTAATCTAGATAACTTCCTTTGAAATATTATTTTTGTATATGGTGGAAAAGGTGTGCAAAAAAAAAGCAAAAAAGAGCATCTTGGTAGCCTTAAATGTAGGACATTACTTAATTACATGGAAATTATTGTTTTGCTTAAAGGTCATATTTACTAACATTCATTAATCACTCTTATGAAACAAGGAAAATGATTACATTATTCAAGTCTTTGATATTTTAGTAGGAAGAGAGAAAAGATTCAATTGGTCCTTTCAAGTTAGTTTATATTTTCTAAGCATATGTGATAAAAAGATATTCCAACTTAGCTTTTTGAACAAATGATAAATTACAAAGTAACTGATGATAAGAGACCTTTAGTTTGAAATTCATAGTAGTTAAATTCAAAATGTTATATTATGTATGCATTTCATTTATAAAAGGCATAGTCAGGAATGAAAAATTTCCCTGGAAATCTAAAAACATATTGAGAAATCTAATTTTCAAAAATGTTGCCAGATATTCATTTATTGCATACTGTAAATAAATCTATATTAAGGTGAAATCTGTTTGTTTAACATGTGCAAATTTCAAAACATCTGAAACATCCCAGCTTCCCTGTTATCCTGTTATGATTAATAAGACACTTGTATAAACCAACTTTAAATTTTATTAAAACATAAAATACAAACATTATTTTTCCAAATGATGCTACCTTTAATTTTTTTACAATTTCTCCTTCAAATGACTGAATCTTCTAAGATTATTTTTTGAATGCATAATAGTCAAACCAAAATTACCACACTGAGAAATCTGTTATTGGAAGCAAAGAAATTTTCACTTTATGATCCTAGTAGCATTCTGAATTGGGCCCCCACTTATACCCCCTATGCCAGGAAGCTGCTTAGAGCCTGGTCAGTTCAGGGATTATTTGTTGACATAGGTTCCTGAGGATAATTTTGCCACTGAACACAAAATCTTTATTTTCTGGGCATGCTTTCTTTCTGGAAATATATACTGCTACAGAAAATATGTATTCATCTCAGGTGTGCTGTGAAGCTAGACTAAAAATCAAATTGATTAAGTTTGTTCACTGGTATGTTCCTTTCCCTTTGGTTTGATCTGAGATTTATTTTCTCATTAATCTTGAACTCTGAGAAATATCTGGTCATAATAGAAAGTAACTTTGACACCTTAGCAGAAGGTTTACTTCCATTCAGGCCAGAACTAGACACACATGGTAATTTAGTGGAATTGAGGCAGAAATCATGGAGTTGTTGCTCAAAAATGACTACCTGAAATCAATAATAATAATAAAAACCCTGTCAGTTTGAGTTACTAAATTCTGTATATCCTGCTAGATTGCAGTTTTGTTTAGTTCTGTAAACCACACCCCCTTCTCAGCCCACCTAGCATTCCCATGCCGTCCATTTCTCAACATTTAATCTACAGTCCACACATACAACTTGCATTTCAAATTAAATAAGGCATTATTTCATTTTGTGGTATTTCTGACTAGTTAGGAAGCAAGAGGTCCTGATTTGTATATTAGGTGTTTAGAAATAGTGTTATATATTATACTTATTCTAGAGGCCTGGTGCATGAAATTCGTGCACTCTGGGGGGGGGGGTGTCCCTCAGCTCAGCCTGTGCCCTCTTGCAGTCCAAAGCCCTTGGGGGATGTCTGACTGATGGCTTAGTCCTGCTCCCTGTGGGGAGCAGGCCTAAGCTGGCAGTAAGCTGGCAGTTGGACATCCTTAGCACTGCAACAGAGGTGGGAGAGGCTCCTGCCACCTCCACTGTACTCACCAGCCATGAGCCTGGCTCAGGGCTTCAGGGCTTCTGGCTGAGCCTGGCACAGGTCTCCTGCATTGAGCGTCTGGCCCCTGGTGGTCAGTGTGCATCATAGCAACTGGTCGTTCCACCGTTTGGTTGATTTGCATATTAGCCTTTTATTATATAGGATGTAGTATTTCAAAACTTTCTCATTGAAGTAGTTTTTAATAAGTCTGAGTATTTTATAAAATTGAGTGAAATTAACCCATATAGTAATTATATGGACAAATCTATCTGGCCAGTTTTCCATTTATAACTTGAGGAAGATTCATATTTTATCTATGAAATATTCTAAATGTAAAAGAAACAGAGAGCATACCATAATGAATAGTGGTGGATAAATGATGTTTATTAGCATCTTTTTTTTCTCCTCTAGGAATTTTCTTTCATCCATTGCACATTTTTCTAATTGGCTGTTTGCTTTTTCTTATTAATTTTTATATTCATAAATATAATATAACAATTATTTATCACTCATTAATAGCAAATATTTTCTTCTAGCTTGTGGCTTTTTTTTTACAGTTTATTTTGAGGTAAATGTAGTTTCATGGGAAATTGAAAAAATAATATAGAGAAGTCCCATGTACTCTTCACTTAATTTCTCCAAAACATTCTGTAGTACAATATTAAAACCAGGACACTGACATTGGTACAATATGTGTGTGTGTGTGTGTGTGTGTGTGTGTGTGTGTGTGTGTGATTTCATGTCATTTATCAGTTGTGTCAATTTATTAAGCAAGAGCCACAATCAAGAGCAAGAATATTCTTTTTAAAATTTTTTAAAAAATTGATTTTTAAAGAAAGAGGAAGGGAGAAGGAGAAGGAGAGGGAGAGGGAGAGGAAGAGAAAAACATCAATGTGAGAGTGAAACACTGATCAGCTGCTTTTGCACGCTCCTTACTGGGGATCAAGCCCTCAACCAGGGCATGTGCCCTGATCAGGAACAAAACCAGCAACCTTTCAGTGCACAGGACAATGCCCAAACAACTAAGCCACACTGACCAAGGCAAGAGAAAAAAATATTCTATTAACACAAATGTCTCTGTCATGCCGTCCCTTTATAGTCACATCTACCTTCCTCCTTCTCCATGATCCCTAAACTCTGGAAGCTACTAATTTGTTATTTTTTCCTATAATTTTGTTATTTTGAGAAAATTACATAAATTGAATCATACAATATGTGATCTTTTGAGATTAGCTTTTGTCACTCAGCATAATTTACTATATAGATGCCCATGCTTCTGTAAGTAAAGGCAGATATATTTCATCCTTTCCCAGCTGTATGCCTTTCTTGCTTTATTGCACTGGCTTAAGCTTCCAATACTATGTTTAATAGCAATGAGAGTGGATATCATGCCTTTTTCCAATTTTTGCATGTAAGTACTAAATCTTTCGTGACTATGTATGATTTTAGCTGTAGGCTTTTTGCAGACTTTTAAAAAAAATCAAGTTGAAGTTCTCCTCTAATCTTATAAATGGATGTTTTGCTGTTGTCAAATGGTTTTCTACATCCGTTGACAGGATCATGTGATTTTTCTCCTTCAGCTTGTTAATATGGTGGATTGCATTGTTTGATTTTCAAACATCGAGCCAGTCTTGCATCACTGGAATAAACCCCATTTGGTCATGGTACATATTTTTTTTTCACATAATGCTGAATTCTATTTGCTAATATTTTATTAAGGCCCTTTACATCTATATTCACGAGGGATAGTGAGCTGTAGTTTCGTTTCTCTCTCTCTCTCTCTCTCTCTCTCTCTCTCTCTCTCTCTCTCTCTCTGGTATTGTCTTTGGGTTTGGTATCAGGCAATATTAACTTCATAAAAGGTAAGGTGGACATGTAGATAATGGATTTGAACTCTTTTTTCCTAGTGTAAACATTTTTTTTTTTTGCTATATAATTCTCTCCCAGCCTTACTTTAGCTGTGTGCCTCAAATTTTGATTTTAGAATATAGAATTAGTTTTTAAAGATAGTAGTTGATTAAATCTATCAATATATATTTACAATTTTATGTATTCTCCTTAGTTTATCTTATTATATGCCTTTGTCTAGATTTTCTTTTTTCCTTGGGGATGTACATATTTAAATGTTGGTGTCATATTTATCTGAATGCTTTCTAACTTATAGATATAGGTACAGTCATTTGGAAATGCAAGCAAATGGAAAACATAGAAGAAATAACCCATGAATCTGTTTATTTTGATAATGATTAATTTTATTTGCAGAATTAGATAAGTTTTTTTCCTTTTTTTTTTTTTACCTACATATGAGTACTTTTTAAAATATATGTTTTTATTGATTTCAGAGAGCAGAAGGGAGAGGGTGATAGAAACATTAGTAATGAGATAGAATCACTGATCGGCTGCCTCCTGCACACCCCTTCCTGGGGAAAGAGCCTGCAACGCTGTTGTGCCTTGACCAAGAATTGAACTGTGACCTTCTGGTTCATGGGTCGATGATCAACCACACTGGCCTGGCATGGTTACTTTTTAATTATTTTTAATGTTTTCATAGTGCATACTTTGGAAACTATGTCATTTTGCATAATTATAGTTTTGCCATACTATCACTTCAGATAAAGAAATTGGGGGGTGGACTTAAATATAACCATTGTCTCTGGAAAATTGTGCATTACTGGCATTCAAATTGTAAGAAAAATTCATTATATTTAGTTAGCCTGTTCCTACTCAACTATAATGTCAAGCCTATATATAGATGAGCTCAGCTTAAAAATCAGAAAACAATCAGGACTGAGTGAAAAAAAAAGATACCATAAGTATAAAGGGAATGATGTTTAGAGTTAGTTCAACTCCTTCCTGATTCAGATAAGCAATTTTCTTTTATGTTCACAAACAGCAGGGCTTATATTGCTTTTGTCCTTCTGCAAATTAAATAGGTACTACATTTTTATCTTTGCTAGTTTTTATTATTTTGTGTTTATGCCAAAACAAGGTAGGAAGCAAATAGTTTACTTAGTCTAAATTATATTTATGTTTTGTTGTTTTTAAACTCAATTTGTATTTAGATGCTGCATTAGTTTCTTCAATGAAATGCAGCAAATATTTGCCTACTTATTATGTGTAAAAAAAACTCTGAAAGATACCATCTGGGATATAAAGATTCAAAACTCCCCTCAAGCCCTTTTAGCCATTTCTAATAATTCCAGATGTTCAGGTAAAAAGGAAGTAAACCTGATTTTTTGGTTGTCATATCCAATTTAAGCATTGACAAGAAGTTACTTTGATTCTGAAAGGAGAAAATCAAGATTCTATAGTTTTTTCTAAGTGAAGATCACCCTACTTTCTAACAAAATGCGATTTTTCTGCTACTCAGCTACTCAGTGAGAATGTAACAGCAATGCCTTCTCAAATGATTGTTCACAAGAGAATGATTCTTATATTCTTTTGATAGGCAATAACTGTAAACAGATGGTACTCTGTACAGGCAGACAGTTTCTTACAAATGCCAATTGAGCCTTAAGGGTCCTTCCATACTTTCCCGTGTATGAAGCCAAATCTCATATGACATAAAGGAGATGCCTTTCATGCTTCAGAATGCTGACTGATGAGTAAATACATATTTTTTAGAATACCTTGGAATGATTATATATTTAACCTTGGCTCAAGGAATGTAAGAGAGTCTATACAGTTTTGCTATGAGTCTGTAACAACAACAATAAACCATCACCCTTCAAAGTGGGTGTCTTTCATTTTGTTTATTGGATCCTATCTCTATAGGGTAAGACAAAGCTGTAAAACAATGACACTTCCAGAATACATTACTTGTGACAGTAAAGAAAATTGAAACAGACTCAGAGATACAGAGAATAGACTGGTGGTTGCCAGAGAGGAGAGCGGTTGGGGGGTTGGGTGAAAACGGTGAAGGGATTAAGATGTACAAATTGGTAGTTACAAAACAGTCATGGGAATGTAAAGGTACAGCATAGAGAAAATATTAATATTGTAATAACTATGTACGGTGCCAGGTGGGTATTGAAATATCGGGGGGGGGGGGGATGGGTACTTTATAAAATATACTAGAGGCCCGTTGCACAAAGATTCATGCAATAGGCCTTCTTTCCCCTGGCTACCAGCACCAGTTTTCCTCTGGCACCCAGGACCCAGACCTACACTCTGGCCACTGCCTTCCATCTTTGCTCTGGACACAGTCTTCACTGCGGCTGGAGCCTTCAGTCTTTGCTCCTCACTCCGGTGGGAGTCTTCAGTCTCCAGCCAGAGCTGCTCCTGTAGCTCCTTCGGCCCCCCACCCTCCCCCTCATAGATTGATTGCTGCTTCGCCTGCAGACCTCGCCGATGGGCTCCTGGGTTCCAGGGGGCCGCCTTGCCTGCGGCCCAGCTTTCCGATCACGATCACGATCACGATCAGGATCAGGATCACAATCACGATCACGATCACAATCAGGATCGTGGGTGGCAGGCAAGGTGGCTCCTGGGTTCTGGGGGTCGCCTTGCCTGTGGTCTGGCTTTCCGGCGGCTCCTGGGGGCTCCTGGGGTCGCACACGGGGGCCTGGATGGCGGCTCCCGGTGTCCTGCCCTGCCTGCAGTATGCAAATTAGCCGCCATCTTTGTTGGCAGTACATTTGCATATCGTGCTGATCAGCCAATGGTGATGGTAGTGAAGGTACGGTTAATTACCATGTTTGTCTATTATTAGGATGGTTATTTAAGCACTTTGCTGTACACCTGAAACCAATACAAAATAATGTTGAATGTAAACTGTAATAGAAAAATATTTAAATATAATAAAAAAAGAAAATCAAAGAAGGTTTAACAAATGAGGACCAGCATTCAATGTGTTGCCTAATGTTTTGTCTAATGCACCACAGCACTGAGTATGGAATATAATGTGAAGTTTGGCTTTTTATCTGAAACCGAATATCTTTTCTTTAAGAGAAGCTCATCTACAGATCACTTAAAAACCAGCATTCCAGCCTCTAACTGGTTTGACTCAGTGGATAAAGAGTTGGTTACGGACCAAAGGGTCCCAGGTTTGATTCTGGTCAAGGGCAAGTACCTCCATTGCAGGCTCCTTCCTGGCCAAGCCCTGGCTGGGGCTCATGCAGGAGGCAACCAGTCGATGTGTTTTTCTCACATCAATATTTCTCTCTGTTCTCCCCTTTCTCTTCCACTCTCTCTAAAAAGCAATGGAAAAATATCCTTGGGTGAGGATAAAAAACAAAACAAAACAACAAAATGACAACAAAAAGCAGAATCTTTGTAAACCCTAGTTTACAGATGAGAAGAGAGTTTTTATTTTTGTTTGGCATAATACCTTAATCTTTACCTGGCAGACCATATTTCATCGCCATGAAATCTCTTAAAATGCACATACTTGTGTGTACTCACACACACATTCACAAAAACAGAGTACCCCTGACAATTTAGTCATCTTAATGGATATATATGTGGGATTTCTAGTGGCAAATATTTGAGAAAAGAAATTCTAAATGAAGAAAAGAGATGGATATATTCTCAGAATATTCAGATTATTTGAATAGTTTCATTCAGTTAATCTTGACTCTAATTTTATGCCTGAGGTCTCTGAAAAGTAGAAGATTATACTAGAAATTTATTTTGGAATGATGTCTTAGGGAATTATTCTAAAATATTCAGGTTCTAGTCTTAGTCAATGATGAGATGTTGGAAATTAGAATAGACTGACCTACTTAATTAGATTAGGTTAAATATGCTTAACCAATTACCCCCAAATTTCAGTGGCTTCATAAAGAAACATTTCCTCCTGCTCATAGCATAGTTCAAGTGGGTCACTAGGAAGTTCTGCTTCATATATTCATTCAGGTATCCAGGCTTCTTCCACCAGCTCCTAGGGCTCAGTGTGCTTATTGAACCTTCTGCATCTGACTTAATGTAAAGTAAGTTTTAGGGGTCCAGGACTGAAAGAGCATTTCTTTTCCACCCACATTGTCTCAGAACTGATCCACATCCCCCCTCTCCTCCCATCATCTCAGAGAATGTAGGGTAAGTAGTCTGGAAAAAATTGGAAATGGGGGACAGAGAGGTGTTGAAGAGGCCAATTAAAAGAGTAATTCAAAGATCTAGATCAGTGGTCAGCAAACCGTGGCTCGCGAGCCACATGCGACTCTTTGGCCCCTTGAGTGTGGGGCTCTTCCACAAAATACCACGTGCGGGCACCCATGTACAGTGCGATTGAAACTTCGTGGCCCACGTGCAGAAATTGGTTTTTGGCCTGGGTGAGTCTATTTTGAAGAAATGGCGTTAGAAGAAGTGGGGGGTGTCGGTGGGTCTGGCGACAGGAGATGCGGTGCAGGCGGGCCGAGGGATATGCAGCGGGGGAGGTGCGCACGATTCATGCACGAATTGAGTGAGCCAGTCAGTCAGCAGTCTCACTGTGCAGTGGTTAGTGCTAGTCGCGTCTGCAAATAGCGCGGGTGACAAAAGTACCTACTCGAAGCATAAAGTTACCTGTATTTTTCCAACCAGCTCCAAATCCTACATGTATTTTTGTCATCGATTTAAGAATTGTAATTATTTTGTGTTGGTGGCTTTATTATTATAAAATGAAACATTTTTTAGGTGCCCTGTTTGACATGGCTACAAAGAAGAAGCAAGCAAAGAAAAATGGAAGACGAAAACTGTGAATTTAAAGTTGAATGGACCGGGACTTTCGCGTTTATTCAAAACTTAAATGGCCTTCCGACCTGTCTTATTTGTCAGGAAAAATTGGTGCATAACAAGAAATCAAATTTGGAGAGACACTTTACAACTAAACACGTGTCATTTAGTACTAAATATCCTGTTGGTGATGCAAGGAAGAAAGCAGTTGAGGAACTTCAGAAGAGTCAAGAAAAATCAAGTTCTGTATTTAATTACTGGATGCAATCTTCCAACAATGTGAATATTGCAAGTTTTGTGGTTAGTCAAGAGATTGCTAAGAGAGGAAAACCATATACAGACAGCGAATACATAAAAAGTTGTTTTATAAATGCATCCAACGAGCTATTTCAGGATTTTAAGAACAAAGCAGATATTCTAAAAATATTAAAGAGTTACCATTGTCTGCTAAAACAGTGAAAGATAGAACAGTCAAAATGTCTTCGAATATAACCAACCAGCAAGTCGAAGATCTAAAATTGGTTTCAGCTTTATCAATAGCAGTTGACGAGTCTTGTGACATAAATGACACATCGCAAGTTTCACTTTTTGTACGATTTATTTCATCTACAGGTCCTAAAGAAGAACTTTTAGGATTATTGCCACTCAAAGGTCAAACACGTGGAGAGGATATAGCAAATGTTGTAATTGAGGGCATTGAAAAACATCATATTCCACTTGATAAAATTGTCTCAATTTCAACAGACGGATCAAAAAGTATGACTGGCATAAGAAACGGGTTTGTTGCTATTTTGAAAGAAAAAATTAATCACAAGATACTTACCATTGCATCATTCATCAAGAAGTGCTTTGTGCACAGACATTTCCAGAAGAAATTTGCAAAGTTATGGAATTGGTGGTTAAGATGATCAACTCCATTATAGCTAAAGCTCTTAATCATCGCCAATTTAAAGAATTTTTAGTTGAAATGGAGAGTACGCAGATCTTCTGCTGCATAACAAGGTACGTTGGTTATCAAGAGGAAACGTTTTGAAACGTTTTGCTTCCTTATTAACAGAAATTAAAGCATTTCTCCTTGAGAAGGGTGTTCACTATCCAGAACTAACGAACGATCAATGGATCCAAAAATTTATTTCCTGGTAGACGTTACGTCTCATCTAAATCAGCTTAATTGTAAACAATAGGGGAAAGGAAACACAGTTTTTTCGATGTTAGAAGAAGTTATTTCATTTGAAAACAAATTATCTCTTTTTGCTCAAGATTTTGAAAGAGAAACTGATTCACTTTCTAAGCCTGTTGAAACATCGCCAAGAAAATAATTCTGATATTGACATTTGCTATTCCAAAACAACACTTTTAAATATGAGGGAAGCTTTTCTCAACAGGTTTCAGGAATTCAGAAACAGCAAAGCGACGTCAGCCTTTGTTAAAAAACCTCTCAGTGCTACTGTAACAGAATTAAATTTTTCTCCCTTTAATATTGACATTGGCAACTTTGAAATGCAATTGCTGTATTTAAAAAACAAAGAACTGTGGAGCTCGAAATTTGAACATCTTTGTGCTGATACAGAAATATTGGAGAAAAACAAATGTGAACTTACGTGTCCACAGCACAAGTGGTCGGCTTTGAAAGACCTGGAGAAGGAAGATGTGTTGATTGTTAACACCTGGAATAGTGTTCCTGACTCATATAATCAACTGAAAAAACTAGTGTTTGCTGTTCTTTCCTTATTCGGGTCTACATATTTATGCAAACAATCATTTTCAAGCATGAGCCTTATCAAGAGTAAATTGAGAAGTTGTCTTATTGATGAGAACCTGGAATTGTGCTTAAAAGTAAAAACAACAAAATACAAACCTGACTTACCCAAACTTTGCAAGGAGATGCAAGACCATTGTTCACATTAGTACTTGTTAATCATTGTCATGATTTAATTTTATGGATATTATAAGGTAAATTGTAAGGAATTTAATTTTATCAATAAATAATATCATTATTAAGTATGATATCAAGTTTTATTCAACGTACCTATAGTTTGACTAAGACTTAAAACTTTAAGTAAAGTTTATTAAGTTAATTTTAGGGAACGTTGTGGAGTGAGAGAAGATATAGTGTCGAGGATTGAGAAAGGTATGTTGAGATGGTTTGGACATATAGAGAGGATGAACGAAAGGAGATAGACGAAACAAGTATACAAGATGAGTGTGGATGGGAGAGTTGGAAGGGGTCGACCTCAGCGAACGTACCTCAATCAGATTGAGGATGTTTTTAGCAAAGGCCAGCTTAGGAGTACCCTAATGAAGTTAATAACAATGTACCTACCTATATAGTTTAAATTTAAAAAATTTGTCTCTCAAAAGAAGTTTCAATCGTTGTACTGTTGATATTTGGCTCTGTTGACTAATGAGTTTGCCGACCACTGCTCTAGATCCCTCATATCACTGAAAATTGGTTCCCTAAATTTTGAAAAAGTTTTATTTGGTTCATAATCCCACATATTATTTTTCTGGACTTTATACACCCACTTCCCTGTTCTCTCCCCTACCATCTGCCCTCCAAAAGACCAATGACTTGTCCGTCAATCCACGGAGGGACAGAAATTCAAAAAGAGAACACTAGTGACTTTTTTGTCCTTATTTCTGAGGATGTGGAGTAATACCGGAACAGGAGTGGGACGTTCTGCCTATCACCCTGACCTCCATATTGCCTCTAACTCAAATTTCTTTGTTCTTTCCCCCATTTAATAGTCTGGCTTAATTCCTACCCAGGCCCAACTCCCTCCATGCATGCTAATCCACTTCTTTTGGCATGATTTCTAGCTCTGCCTGCCAAATCTAGCTTTGCTGTCCCTTGCTGAAGGCTTCCTCTGCTTCCCTGGTGCCCGCAGGCAGCTCCTTCACCCTCGCCACAATCCTGCCTTCTCTCTTCCTCCGACCCTCCCTCCCTTCCTTTACCAATGCCAGGACTTCAATCCACAGCAGTTTACTTCAGAGATTCAGAAGGTGTTTCTACTCTCTCATTTCATATTTTTTCTGCCTTTTAAAAAGTTACATTATTTATGGAACATATTATTACAATATTAAAACAACTGGAAAAGATACAAAATAAAACTGTAAAAATAACCCAAAATTCTACCATTCAGGATAAAGCAAGGTTTAGCGTATTCTTCAGACATCTCCTCTCTCTCTTCCCCTGTATAAATGCTCACATGATTTATAATAACAATTTCACTGGATAGAGCAGGCAGGACAGGATAACTGGTAATCTACATGCTTTACTGTTTGCAAGGCAGTAGATCAAGATCTCCAGCCACCTGATAAATGGCTGTACAGACTTCTAGTGTATGTGTGTGTAATTATTGAAGGGTCTTGGGACTGTTTGGGACTCTTCATTATAGCCACTCAGGAAACTGTGAAGGGTAGAAGTAAATGCTTGCTGAATCATTTTGGGTTCCCTTTTCTTTAGTAAACCCTTTGTATTCAAAAGATGCACACTTGCTCATCTGGTTTTCCACCAGAATGGAGCCTGTGGAAGGCAGAATCATCTCCCTATGAAGATGTCCGTGTCCTAATCCCCAGACCTGTGAATATGTTACCTTATGTGGTAAAGGGACTGTGCAGATGTGATTATGGTAAGGATCTTGAGATAGAGAGTATAAAAGGTACATTTTAATGTTTAATTATATTATATGATGTCTTCATCTCATGTGCTATATTATCTGTGTAGACCCCATATAATAATGAAAAAAATATGCTAATAAAGTAAAGCAAAGGGAGGCAGGGAAGTTAAAGTCAGAGAAGAAAATGTGAGGGTGTGATGACAGAAGCAGAGGTCAGAGAGAGAGAGGTTTGGAGATGCTGGTTTGGAAGGTGGAGGAAGGGACCATGAACTGAATATTATAAACAGCCTCTAGAAGCTGGAAAAGTGAGGAAACAGATTCTCCTCTAGAACCTCCATTACAAAACATTCTGTCAACACTTTGATCTCCAGAATCATAAGATAATAAATTTGTGTTGTTTTAAGACAATTTCTGGTAAACTGTTACAGTAGCAACAGGAAACTAATACAGAGCCAGTCTCCATTTCCCCCTTAAGACTCCCCTAAGAAAATCAGGGAAAACCATTGTCACCCATTATGGGGACTCTTGTCCACATGTAAGGAATTTGATCATGAACCTGAAATTCTCCCTCCCAAACAGTCTCCTGGAGTTCTACCCATCGTTAACATAAGAACAATCTTCACTTTGGGAAAATGTAATCTTGGAGAGGTCAGTGAGGAAGGGAGAGAGTACCAGCCTCTCCATTATGTCAGGTGAAGTTAACAGGTCAGCCTGTGACAGATGTCACATCCCAGCTACACTTACATACGGGCAGTGTCCGTGGGGCCTTAGCTTTGCCTTCCCCACAGACAGTAGGAAAAATAATCCCAAACAGTGATTATGTCTGAACATTATAGTTCTCTTCAAAACCTTGGTACAAATTAAAAACTTTTCAGTGTTGGACAGCACGGATGTCTTTTTTGATAGGGTAACAAGAGTCAAAGTTTCAAACATTCAAAAGAGCAAAAGGAATTAGCAATCCTGGGCAAGCACTGGAGCATATCACTACAGCTGTATGGTGTATAATCTGCTTTCTAAAAAGATGAGGCAAAACAATCACTCACCCTGTGAGAATTGCAATCCACTGCATAGATGAGGATCACAATGAATCATTGCATCACATCACTTTTTAGGTTCTTTGGTTGCAAGCAACTGATACAGATGCTGGCTAATTTAAGAAAACAGAGGTTTTATTGCAAGAGTATGAAGTAGCTCTTAGAATCCACAGGTCGCTGAAGATCAAGGCTTGGAAAGGTCAGGAACCAGAGCAGTTCTGGGGACTGAAGTAGCAGAAAATCATTAGGGCACTGCCTTTGGGATTAAACACTATAAAATGTAAAGTCTGTGGGAAGAGTCATGTGTCCAGCCCTTAGAAATGCTGGAGGGGAAAATAACTAACAATCCCCAAAACATGGCTCCCAAAGAAGAGAAATTATTTAATAATAATAATAACAATAGCAAATAATTCTATAGTGTATTACTATGGTCAGGAACCATCTTTGGCCTTTTTCCAGATGTTGGGTTACTTAATGCTCAGAGACCCTGTGAGGCTGGTTGACTCTGTTATTGCTACCATTTTGCTTAGGGGGAAACTGAGTTACTAGGAAGCAAAGTACCTCGATCAAGGTCACAGTGCTAATGGATAGCCACACCAGGATTTCAGCAGTCAGTCTGATTGTAGAGATGAATACTTAACCACTATACCATGAGGCCTCTCTGTGTATCTCCCGAGACAAATACAGGGTACTGATATCAAAGAATGTAGAATGACTGTGGGTGCCAAAAACCACAGTGGGAACCAAAATACCATTAGCATTTATTGGTAAATTACTATGTGTCATAAAGTAAAACATAAGAAGTTAAATATAAAGAGAAGGAGCCCCTACCCTTGCACAGACAACCATCCTATATAATAAAAGAGAAACATGTAAATTGACCATCCCTCCACTATGCTCACCAGCTAATCAGGAGTGAGTATGCAAATTAACCTGGCAAAGATGGTGGGTTAATTTGCATACACAGGCACTGGGTGGAGAGCAGAGCGGGAGAGTCGGTGGAGAGTGGAGCGGTTTGGGGAAATTGGCTCCCCAAGCTGCCAGACAGAGAGCAGAGAGGGAGAGCTGGCAGCTTGGAGGACATGGCAGAGTGGGAGGCCATGGGACAGAGACAAGGCAGGAAGGGAAAACCAAGATTGCGGGGAGCACCAGGAATTCTGGGAATAGTAGTTTTGGTGGCAGCTCCAGGATCGGAAGTGGGGATCATCAGGAATGCTAGGAATCATAGTTCTGGCGGCAGACGGATCTCCTAGACCAGTGGTTGGCATACTGTGGCTCGATGGGCCATGGATCGTGAGCCACATGGGCTCTTTGGCCCCTTGGCTGTGGTTTTCCACAAAATACCAACTTCTCTACATGGGCCATGAAGTTTCAATCGCACTGTGCATGAGCGCCTGCATGTGGTGTTTTGTGGAGGAGCCATGCTCGGCGGGGTCGGGGAGCCGCATGTGGCTCGTGAGCCACAGTTTGCCGACCACGGTCCTAGACATGAGAGCAAAGTGAGCCTGGAGCAAGTTACTGTTGCGGTGGGGTAAGCAGGGAAAGCAAAGGTGAGAGACATAAGTAAAATCAGAGTGTCTAGGAAAAATTAAAGGGAAGATATCCCAAAACTTCCAGGAAATCTCCAACAATGAAGCAAAGAAAAAAAATGCTTCTATTATTCTGTGAGCAAAAAACCAAATTGAGTTGGGATCTCAGACAATTTGCTCATATGATTACAAAGACTGACAGAAACTCTCGGATTGGAGAGGGTGCAGGTAGGGTTGAGGGACCCGCACTCCCCCACCCCCCAGTGCATGAATGTCATGCACCGGGCCTCTAGTCCTATATAATAAAAGAGAAACATGGTAATTAGCCGTAACTTTGCTACCCTTCCCATTGGCTAATCAGGGCGATATGCAACTTAACTGCCAGCCAAGATGACGGCTGGCAGCCAGGCAGCTGAAGCGAACAGGGAGGCTTACTTGCTCCAGTGATGGAGGAAGCCAAGGTTCCCCGCCTGCCACTGCTGGGCTCTGAGCTGCTCTCTAAGAAACATTGTTACAAATATAGAAGCTAAACAAAACCCCAGAAACCTGCTTTCAGTCAGCCGGGATCGCAGAGCTGCAGTCGCAACAAAATTTCAAATACAGAAGGTAAACAAAGCCAGAAATCTGCTTTCAGCAGCCGAGGTCTGAGCTAAAGCCAGCTCTCAGCTCCAGTGACAGCCATAGAAGGTAAATAAATCCAAGAATAAAAAAAAAAGGGAAAAGGAGAGGTTGGGAGGAGCTTCAGTCACCCGCCAGCCTGAAAACAGCCCTCAGCCCCTCACCCAGACTGGCCAGGCACCCCAGTGGGGACCCCCACCCTGAAGGGTGTGTGACCAGCTGCAAACAGCCATCATCCCCTCACCAAGGCTGGCTAGGCACCCCAGTGGGGACCCCCACCCTGATCCAGGACACCCTTCAGGGCAAACCAGCCGGCCCCCACCTGTGCACCAGGCCTCTATCCTATATAGTAAAAGGGTAATATGCCTCCCAGCACTGGGATCAGCAGAGCCGCGTGGCCTCCTGGCCCCTGAAGCAGCGTGACAGGGGGCAGTGCCCAAATCCCCTGATCCCCCTGCAACTCTGTGTGTGACAGGGGGCAGGGCCACAACCTCCCTATCCACCCTGCTCTGTTCATGACAGGGGAAGGCGCCCCAATCCCCTGATCGGCCCTGCTCTGTGCCTGATGGGGGGAGCTCCCCAACCCCCTGATTGGCCCTGCTCTGTGTGTGACAGGGTGCGGCTCCCCAACCCCCCCATGGGCCCTGCTCTGTGTGTGACGGGGTTTAGCCACAACCTCCCCATCGGCCCTGCCCTGAGGGTGACAGGGGGGAGTGCCCCAACCCCCTGATTGGCCCTGCTCTGTGGGTGACAGGGGGCAGTTCCCCAACCTCCCCATCGACCCTGCCTTGAGTGTGAAAGGGCACAGTGCCCCAAACCCCCAATCGGCCCTAACCTGAGCGTGACTGAGGGTGGCATCACAACCTCCTGATTGGCCCTGCTCTGTGCATGACAGGGAGGAGCTCCCCAACCACCTGTTTGGCCCTGCTCTGTGCGTGATGGGGGGAGCTCCTCAACCCCCTGATTGGCTCTGCTCTTTGTGTGACAGGGGACAGCGCCCCAACCTCCTGATCAGCTGGCTCTGTATGTGACAGGGGTGGCACCACAACCCCCTGATCTGCCCTGCTCTGTGTGTGACAGGGGGCAGCGCCCCAACCCCCTGATCAGCCCTGCTCTGTGCGTGACAGGGGCTGGCGCCGCAACCTCCCCATCGACTCTGCCTTGAGTGTGACAGGGGGCGGCGCCCCAACCCCCCAATCGGCCCTACCCTGAGCATGACTGAGGGTGGCATCGAAACCTCCTGATCCGCCCTGCTCTGTGCATGACAGGGGGCGGCGCCCCAACTCCCCAATCAGCCCTGCTCTGAGCCTGACCAGGGGCTGCACCTAGGGATTAGACCTGCCCTCTGCCACCCAGGAGCAGGCCTAAGCCAGCAGGTCGTTATCTCCCGAGGGGTCCCAGACTGTGAGAGGGCACAGGCCGGGCTGAGGGACCTCCCCCCTCACCCCTGAGTGCACAAATTTTTGTGCACCGGGCCTCTAGTATTATAATAAAAAGCTATATAGTCAAATATGTGCTCCATGAGGACAGACGTCTTCAACACTAACTATATCCTCAGTACCTACAACAATGACCTAGTGTCTGGCACATAGTTAGGTACTCAGTAAATATTTGTTGGATAAATGAATACAACAAATGCATCTAAAATATATTTAAATAATTAAAAAAAAACAAATTCAAATATGAAAACTAGCTGTGGGTGAGATGCTAAGTCAAGATATGAGGAAACAGAAGAAATCATGGTAAACTTTCTGAAGTAGGAAGCTTTGGCCATTGGATATTAGAGTTTATAACAACTACTAGTAGACAGGTAGTAGGGAGGAAAAATATAGCAACCTTCACTACTAGATCACTTGGAGGACTTTTCTGATTCTAATGAAAGGGATTATTACTTTCACAATCCTTTAAAGAGAGTTGGGGAGGATCTGTAAATAAATGTTCAGTAGTGTTTTGAATGTGATTATGGAACCGAAAGAGATCTCTGAATATGGGCATTTTGATGATAAAAGAGAAGGAGATAGAGAGTATAAAAGGTACGTTTTAATAATTATATTTTGGCAGTGAAATGGGCTAAGGTGTGGGAGAGAGGAGTACTATTTTCCTTTATATAATTGGAGATAAAACTGAGCATTTATGATTTTTATTGAAATAAAAACCATGATGCCCTGGCCAATGTGGATCAGTTGGCTAGAGCATTGTTCCATGCACTAAGGGTCATGGGTTCGATCTCCAGCATGTGGGAGGCAACTGGTGGACGTTTCTCTTTTACATCAATGTTTCTCTCTCTCTCTCCATCTCCCTTCCTTTCTTTCTAAAATCAATAATAAATAAAATAAAAAAACTCTACAAAAAACTCCTAGAGAAATCATGTCCTTTTATTTCTTTTTGCGGGGGAGAGGTGGGGCTAACATTTAGCCACTGTGCATGTCAGAGACATTTATGCCATCCCAGCCATTCAAGGCCTGTGTCTATCCCAAATTATAGGTGCTCATTTAGCACCACTTGTCATATATTTTTGAATAAACTCCCTGGGGATATTCAACATAGGAAAGGCAATGTGGCTGAGATAATAGTAGAGGTGCTTTTCAGGAAGAGGATACTGATTTATGGACAGGAAGCAAAGAATTGAAATAAACATATGCTTCTTTAGGTAACAGTTTTCTTCAAGGACAAGTACTAAAACTCATTTCATTTAATTTTCATAGATCACTGGAAAGAAAAATTCCCCAGCATAATCTTTATAATTATGAATACCTACATTTGATAAGTAGATAGTAGACAAACTAATTAGTTAAAACAAAAGGAGTCTTAGGAACCTTTATAAGCAAAGAGTCAAGCAAGATATGCTCTCTATCAGTAACAACCCAGAAAAAGGATCTGAAATTGCTGTGGAAATATTCTGAGAACATGTGGGAAACATGCAGACATGTACTCCACATAATTAAAAATAGGAGAGATGGGGCAATAATTCTAGGAAGAATGAAATGGTTTGGATGACTAAATCTGTTAACACTCTGCACATGCAACAAGCATTCCGGCCACTCTGTACAGCTTGAAGTTGCTGACTCTCCCAGCCTCCCCTCACCTCTGCTCCAGTGCTGTTGCCCCTGCCAGAGGCCCTGCCCTATTCCCCTCTGCTTGGCCAGCTCCTACGACTCCTTCCACACTCTGGGCACATATCACTGCCCCGTGCAGTGGTATGTGTTTGCATCCTTGAACTCCTGAGGTCCTTTTCCTTTACATCAGGGCTTTGCGAACCCTGCTATGCAGATAAAATACCACTCTGCCTACCTGGCTCTGTGTTGTCCATGGCTGCTTTCATGCTGCAGTGGCAGAGGTCAGTAATTTCAAAAGGGGCTTGACAAGCTTTTTCTGAAAAGATCCAGATAATCAATATCTTAGACTTTGTGAGCCAGATGGTCTCTGGCATGAATGTAAGGAAAGTCCAGTCTTTATCCATAAACACTATTGTGGCCACTAACCCTGGTTTGAGGGATCACTTTGCTTAGCAGTTATTTTAGAAGTCTGAGTAGTTTTGAATAAACGCAAAAGTCTCAGTCCATTCAACTTTAAATTCACGGTTTTCGTCTTCCGTTTTTCTTTGCTTCTTCTTTGTAGCCATGTCAAACAGGGCACCTAAAAAAATGTTTCATTTTATAATAATAAAGCCACCAACACAAAATAATTACAATTCTTAAATCGATGACAAAAATACCTGTAGGATTTGCAGCTGGTTGGAAAAATACAGGTAACTTTATGCTTCGAGTAGGTACTTTTGTCACCCGCGCGCGATTTGCGGATGCGACTAGCACTAACCACTGCACAATGAGACTGCTGACTGACTGGCTCACTCAACTCCATGAATCATGCGCGCCTCCCCTGCTGCATATCCCTCGGCCAGCCTGCGCGCGTCTCCTGTCGCCCGACCGACTGACAACCCCCACTTCGGAACCACTTCTTCAAAATAGACTCGCCCAGGCCGAGAACCGACTTTTGTGCAGGGGCCACGAAGTTTCAATTGCATTGTATGTGTGCACTCGCACATAATATTTTGTGGAAGAGCCACACTCAAGGGGCCAAAGAGCCGCATATGGCTCGCGAGCCGCGGTTTGCCAACCACTGGTATAGAGTATATTTAGGTCCTTGCTATAAAAAGAACTATGGCAAACATTCTCAACTCACCTTTCTATCCACAACATTTTAAAGTAATCCTTATCTGAGTAGGGCAGTCTAAAAGTTAGGATAATTAATTCATTTAATTTTTATCACAATTACATATATTTGAATGAATGAATGAAAACACTGAACAAGGAGGAAGTTTACATACTGATTTCACCTCTCAGTGGGGTGAGGACAAAATAGTGTGAAATAATTTGCCTATAAAGTCAGGAAGTTTTTGGGATCATTCCTACCACTCATATCAAGTTCCATTCTTAGAAAAGGCTAAGACATCCATAAAGCAGAGATGGGGTTCTTTACAACACACACTACTAATTTTGTCATTGGTTAATGTTTCAGACAAAGAGTATGTGAATTCTTCCACTTTTGTTTATCTGTGCTTAAGATCTGGAGGTGGACATAGACATAGTATTGTCTCAGATTATTCCCTTAATTATTCACTCACAGTGTGATTAGACACGAAGGGTTACTACAGGAAATTGAGGCTTATACCCAACTATCAAAGGGACTGAGGGTACAAATGTCAGGAAAGCTTCCATCGAAGACCTCAGCCTAAAACATCAAAGTGGGTAGTTCTTAATTTGAATGGAAGCTGCTTTAATATTCTAGAATCTCTCGAAAACTCCCACCAATTCTCTTGGTCTGCATTACTGACATGGGTGGTTTGCAAAAACCTGTCAGAGAGCTGCTGTGAAACTCAGATCTCTTCATAGAACTAGCTATACCTGCCTAAAGGAATACAGATTTTTCTGCTATTGAAATCTTGTGCTAATGCCTTCATTGGAAAAACTCTAACCTAGAATCAAAGAGGGTGAGGGATTCCTGGGTACCTACTGCACAGGTTCCTAATAACACATTGAACTGAGCTATTCTCTTTTCCTTCCCCTAAAACAAATAATAATAATAATAATAATAATAATAATAATAATAATAATAGTTTTCAACCCACAGTTATCTTAAGAATATTTTATTTTTTAACAGCTTCTTAATAAAGTATTTCCCATCTGTCTTTATTAACTTCATTTAAAGTGTACAGTGCTTTGCATTTTTATAAGTCTAGTGGGCCCTGTTTGTTAATTTATTGGAATAAATGTTTTATTTCCTTTTTACACAATTTTAAAGTTGTGACTTATTAGCTCCCCCTTCCTCCCTCCCAACATTGAGGACATTTGCATTTTATGTGGTCATATTAATGGTCCACATTGCTATCTGTGGAGTCAGTTAATGTAGCATCAGTTGTATGTATTTCTATTGACTCTCTTCCCCTGGCAGCTTTGCCAGAGTGACTCCAAAGAAACAAAAATCAGAATAAAAATGAGACTGGTAGAGTGGAAAATAATTAACATTTACTTTAAAGAGCATGAGAATAGCCCATTCTTTTGCAACTTTATATAAACTAAAATAATTTATATGTAATTACACACATGAAAGTGTACATTTATAATTGGTAAAAATGCTTAAGTAGTGTTTTGCCAATGTAGTGTTTTTGTTCACTAAAATTGTTTTTACTAAGAGGAAATAAATATTCAACAACTCCTTGTTTATGCGCATTTACAGCAATTATAATTTGGCAATTTAATTGTTGAATATCGCAAATATCAGTATTCGATAGCATCAGTATATACATTGACATGTATGTGTAATATTTGTAGACATGTAAGTATGCACTACTTATAATGTAATTGTTACATAGAAGAGCCAAATGGCCATTGTGTAGTGGCTCCTAGGTTGTTTATTTCTTTACTGCAGACTGAGACATATTGGCTCAAAAGCCCACTGGTGCCAAACTCAAATTTTTACACATCAAATTAGCTTTAAAGTAACCCTAACAAATTTTTTGCATTTAAAGCCTGCCTGCTTTGCACTCCCTGAGTAACCACACCTCCTTCTGCTGGCCATTCATAAGATAGAGACTTCTGGTTGTAAGACCCAAGTCACTCTGGGCCGTTGGAGTCCTGTGACCCAGAGACTCCCAGAATATGCTGTTGAGCAGGGACTCCTACATATGCTAGCCTCCTCTGTTATCCCCATTTCCCCCAAGGGTTACCTTGTCCTCCTTGCCATATGCTTCTGGATAACCTTATACTGTGAGGGCCTAATCCAATAGAATTGGGATCTTTATAAGGAGAGGAGGAGACACCAAGAGAAAAGGCCAGGCAAGGACACATGAGAAGGTGACCATCAGAAAGTAAAGAAGAGGCCTCACCAGAAACCAAACTCTGCTGGTACTTTGATCTTGGACTTCCTGCCTCCTGAACTGTGAGCAAATTCATTTCTGTTATTTAAGCCACTAAGTCTGTGGTATTTTGTTATGGCTGCCCGAGCAAACTAATACAAATACTCAGAATCAGTAAGATTGACATGAGAATTAATAAGTATGTCAGTGCTCACCGCCACTCCTTTCCAGGCATGGCGTTCTCCTCCCTGGGTTTTTATTCTTGTCCTACAGAGTGTCTTTGATTCATAGGGTCAGGGAATATATCTGGGAAGTGTTTTCCATATTCTTGCATGCCCAGTGTCTTTCTGCTGACTTTATATGTGAATTGACCAAATCCTGGACAAAGAATTCATGGCTAACTTTTTCAAAGTTTAATAAAGATTGCCTCACTGTCTCCTGGCATTTAATGTGGCAGAGCAATCTGGGCCAACTGAATCTCATTCCTTTGTACATTATTATTTTTTTCCCTAGCTGGCTGTAGGATTCTTTTATAACTTCTTAACTGTGACAATTCCACTAGATATATGTTTTGATATTGTTATTTTTTATTGATTTTCTGAAATATAAATAACACTCTCAGATTTGATAATGAGTTTTTATTACATGAATAAAGTTTCCATTATTTATTTAATTATTCATTATGCTCCATTAATTTTTATTAAAGTTTGACTAAACTTTGGTAATCTGTGTTTTACAGGGCTTATTTTATATTTTAATTCTTTTATTCTTGCTTTTGTCATCTTAATTCTTTTATTCCTTCTGATTATGTTTTAGAAGAATTTCTCATATTTTCTTCTATATCATTAATTTGATTTTCTGTAACATCTAATATGATTTTCTCTATATAACATACTATATAATAAAGAGGTAGTATGCAAATTAACCCTAACATCCTCACAAGATGGCTGCCTATGACCAGGCCGGCAGGGGGGTTAGTGAGGGACAACCAAAGGACTGAACAAGCAGGTTGCGTGGGGCAACCAGGCCGGCAGGTGGGTTAGTGAGGGACAACCAAAGGACTGAACAAGCAGGTTGCGTGGGGCAACCAGGCCAGCAGAGGGGTTAGTGAGGAGCGACCAAACAACTGAACAGCAGGCTGTGTGGGATGGCCAGGTTGGTAGGGGCACCATGAGGGGCAACCAAGCTGGCATGGGGGGGCAGTTGGGGCAACCAGGCCAGCAGGTGGGGCACTTGGGGAAGATCAGGCTGGCATGCAGAGGCAGTGAGGGGAGATCAGGTTGGCAGGTGGGGGCAGTTAGGGGCAACCAGGCAGGCAGGCAGGTGAGCAATTAGGAGCCAGTGGTCCAGGATTGTGAGAGGGATGTTCGACTGCTGGGATCGGGCCTAAACTGGCAGTCGGACATCCCCCGAGGCATTGTTGAAAATTCAGAATTTCTCCATGGCTTGTGAAACCTCTGTTTTTGCTCTTTCTTAGAGGGGACAATCTATCCCAACTCTGCCATTCACTAGATGAGTGATCGCTGAGAAATCATTTCAACTCTGTATTGAAAGGCCCTTCTCTATAAAATGGGGCTGATAATAATAAAGCTCATCTCATAGAATTATTTTAAAGATGAAGTTATCAGTACATTTTTCTTCATTTCTTACCTAAGAGGAGTGCCTGGCATATAGTGGAAATTAAATAATCCTTGCATTGAAATGAAAAAAATAAAAATAAAAGGATAGTTTCCAGGAAAAAAAAAATGTTCTTTCTACCCATTGCTTATTTTAACTTGCTCCGTAGGGGTCGTTGTTTTCCACTAGTGCAAGTCTCATGACTTTTCTGGTCACTCAACGATAGTTAAAATAATTCTCTGGCAATTTAAATCATAGAATCTTATTTTAAGAACTGAAATTTACAAATACATAAAGTTTCTTCTTTTGCCCAGTTTGGTCTTGCTTCAGGCTCGAGGTCCATGGTGGAGAAGGTGGTATTGTGAGCCTCTTTCATATTTCCTGAGCCTGTGGTTTTCCTCCTTCTTCCCAGCTCACTGGCCTGGTTTTTGATCCATCCAGGGTTGGAACTTGAAACTGGAGGGTGAGTGAGGAAGATCCCAATGACAGGCAGCAGCTGTTGGGGACTCCCATAACTGTCCATATCACCAAGAAGGAAGAGTCATTCTTTTCCTCTTCCCAAGGGCCATTGTGCAGATTTGGCACCACATGCTCTCCAGCACTTCAGAGGCAGTACCTTGCAGGAAAGTGTTTTGTCTGGAAAAGATGGCAAAGATTCCGGTACTAGATCCTGAAGGCAGCAGCCCTTAGCAGACAGGAAATAAGCAGCACCTTTGCCTGGCAAAATGGAGTGTGCAGGGCTGAAGCTGAAGTACCCAGTTGTAATCACAAAAGAAGCAATAATGTGAAAAATTCAGGGGTGCCAGATACTATTGAGGGTGCCATGGGGAAGAGGCTACAATGTCCAACAAAGGCTGTGCATTAAGGAGACACTACATTAGTTCTGAGACTACCTTAGTTTCCTTCAGGGACTTCTATGTTTTTGGGAGACTCTGAAATAGCTATATGTTCAGATTTGTACAACTGAGAGAAAGACCCAGCCCCCAAGTGGAGTCATTAATATTATTATTATTTATTTTGTTCCAGGTAGCTGATAAGGTTCTTCACAAACATAGGTTATATGTGGATTTCAACAACCCCTGATTAAAACACAAAAGTACATAACGGTATGCTAAAAAGTCAAATACAACTACCTTTCAAGTTGAGTCAGAGATTCTAGCTAATTTCAAGTTAAATGTTTTAGGAAGTTGTATTAATTTTCAGACTATCAAACTACTGCTTAGTAATTTAGTGTTACTGAAGAAGATAAAGTTACTATAACTTCAGAATTTTCGGTTTTCAAAATAAAATAGCCTAAGCACTTGGTTAGGGATTGCTAGAATTTTAAATTCTAAACACAGAAACAAAACATTTCTCTTTATTTTTTATTAAGAAGCATAACATTATTTTAAAAACCCTACAATTCGAAGACATTTGCACTCTTCTAGACTGTTTCATAAACTTACAATTTTGTACTATACTGTTACAATAAGACATTTACTAAAAATTAAGATGGTTATGGTTCTTCATTCAACTCTTCTGGCATTTGAATTAGTCATTTGCTCATGGATTGTCCTCTTTTGACATACATTTATCAAAATCATACCAACCATTAAAACCAGACTCAGATTCTGTTTCCTGAGAAATTTCTCTTGACCATAATAATCACAATACATTCTTCTTCATAACTCCAATAATAAATGTGATGCATTTTATTTCATAGTATTTATTATGGAATGTTTGGTAGTCTAGATGTCCCTATACCTGTCTTAGTTCTATTACCAAATTTCAGAATGCATGTCTCCTGTGGTAGCTCTCTAGCACTGAGCATTGTAGACAGCAGATGCTCAGCAATACTCTTGAATACATAATTTTTGAAGTGCTTACAGATGACTAAACATTAAAAATATGCAAGTAAAATTTTAGAATTTTTATTTGTTAGAAGAAAGACAACACAGTAGGAAAACAGGCAAAGGATGGAAATAAGAATTTAATAAAAGCAAATCCAAATGGATATTAAATGTATATGAAAGCATACCAAACCCCTCTGAGAGTTTTGGGAAGTGAGAACAGTCACAATGCGAGGTTACTGCCCACTCACCAGAGTGACAAAGCTGAGAGTGACAGCATGACTTCTGGCAATGATGTGGGCACAGTGGTGCTTCTTGACTTTGCTGTGGGAGAGGGGCTTGGATGTCTTCCTGGAAAACTATATGACAACAGACTAAGAATAAAAGAATAGCTTTTGACCCAGCAATTCTGCTTCTGGGAATGTATCCTTAGAAATAGGGAGATTGATTATCACAGTATTTTGCAGTGGGAAAAACTGGAAATAAGTAAATGTTCACTAATGGGAAATGGCTAATATATCACTTGAAATTATCCTGCTATTTAAAGTTAACTCTAGCCCAGCTGGCATGGCTTAGTGGTTGAGCATCAACCTATGAACCAGAAAGACACGGTTTGATTCCTGGTCAGGGCACATGCCTTGATTGCGGGCTCGATCCCCAGTGCGGGGCATGCAGAAGGCAGCTGATCAATGATTCTCTCTCATCATTGATGTTTCTATCTCTCTCTCTCCCTTCCTCTCTGAGATCAATAAAAATGTATTTTAAAAAAGTTAACTCTATAACATTTGCCTTGTAAAATAATGTTCAAAAATGCATGAAGAAAGTCTCCCAAGGGTCAGAGATTAAACTATAAGGTAAAGTATATCCCTGACCATCTAACATCACTGAGTCCTCCCCTCCTCTAAACTCTTCTAGTATTTGTATTCTCTAGGGTTTGATGACCTGCTGCCTTACATATCTAGCTAGCTATTTTAATGTAAATATCTCTTCTCCTATTCCCTTGACATTCTATGTTTTCCCTTTACATTGTTAAGGCTTACTCTTTGTGCAAGGTAGGCAGACAGGAAGTATTTTTTGATTGATCAGTTGTTTTCCTGAGTGAAACTTGTTAATAGATGACAGGCACCTAGGCCTTGGTATTTGTCAGTAAAACTGTTTCCTATTCTTGTCCATTGTGCACTCAGGGATGTAGCTACTCTATTCAATTATTCAATCATTTTGCTGAAAACTTGGAGAGTCTATTTGTTATACAACATAATAGAAATGTAAAGCCATTGCCATTAATAAATAACAGAACATATGTGTCTATTTTCCAGCAGCAAGCAGAGTTTGAGTGAGTGTTCATGTTTTTCAAGATTAGGTAAATCACCACAGACAAGGAAAATTACGCCATAGCTTATGGGATCAGATCAAAACAACAGTCATTTTCTCCACCAATGATTCCTATTAAATGAATTGTATGCTAACAGTTTCCAATAATGAGTTGGTTTAATAAATTATGTTCTCTTCATAACTTTTTAATGCACATCCTTCCAAGACTGGCCTGTCCCCAGAAGGGAATTTATCAAACGGCCTCTGCACTTCAGAAATAAAAGCAAAATGATTGAAATTGGAGTGGCTGAAGCATAACTAGTGGTAATGGGATTGGTCTTGCTTCACTTTCTCAGCCTGCCACCCACCAGAGAACTCTCCCACAGGTGGCTCAGTGTTATCTTTTCCCTGAATTTTTGTTTTTCCCATAAGTATTAGATATCAGCTTCAGACAAGATAGTATATGTGATTGATATGTGTATGCTCTGTTGCACTGAAAACGTTATTTCTAAAATACAATCTGTAAAATGAGGCCTCTGAAACTACCTACACACATACACACACAACCCTAAAGATATATGGGAGAGACAATAGAAAAACTTATTTTAATCTTGATAGTATAGCAAGGAAACATTAAAGAAGAAACAAATCAAAAGTGATATTAGTTGCCAAAACCGGTTTGGCTCGGTGGATAGAGCGCCGGCCTGCGGACTGAAAGGTCCCAGGTTCAATTCCGGTCAAGGGCATGTACCTTGGCTGCGGGCACATCCCCAGCAGGAGGCAGCTGGTCAGTTTCTCTCTCATCGATGTTTCTAACTCTCTATCCCTTTCCCTTCCTCTCCGTAAAAAATCAATAAAAATATATTTTAAAAAAGTGATATTAGCGATACTTTTTAAGTTTTGACACACCATCCAGAGTAGATTCCATAGGTTAGGATTTGCTTAAATCAGGAGAATGTCTGGCCCATGGGCCATAAAAGGCCCACAAAATCATTTGGTGTGACCCTGCCCAGGTTTTAGGGGTGAGTTAATTAAATGTTTGATCAATTATAGCTGGCTAAGTTTTAAGTTGATAATTTTGTATGGCCCTCAAATAATGTCATAAATATGCAAATGGCCCTTGGCAGAAAAATGGTTTCCCACTCCTGGCTTACGTAGACATGCCATTCACTTGTTTATTTGTTAATCCTCACCTGAGCATATTTTTCCATTGATTTTTAGGGAGAGTAGAAGAAAGAGGGAAAGATAGAGAGAAACATTGATGTGAGAGAAACACATCAACGGTTCCTGCTGCATAAGCCCCTCCTCCCCCCCCCCGCCCCCTAACAGGGCGGGCTGGGAAGAAGCCTGCAACCAAGGCACATGACCCTTGATCGGAATTTAACCTGGGACCCTTTGGTCTGGAGGCCGACGCTCTATCCACTGAGCCAAACCAGCTATAGCCACTTCTACATTCTAAAGCAATTATCTAAAGTCACTGTATTTTAGTACCTACTTTATTGAGGATTCAATCTGATTGAACAGACTTCTTTCTATTCAAAAATCAACTTGATCTTTGGGAAGATACCATATAATTAATCCCATCCATTTTGCATCACTTTCCAGTAGATAGAGAGTCTATCCCTAATTTTACTGGAGTAGGAAGAAAGACTCTGGGCTATGCATAGTTGGCAAATTTATCTTATAAAGCATAACTCTGAAGGGAGAGCATTTTTCAGTGGAGTAGGTGGTATATCAGGTGATTTTTGTACTTACTACCCCATGTGATTAAGCCAACTCTGACATTGAAAAAAGTTGTTAGCATATCAGATTGTTAAAGCAAAATTAGAGATAATACTCTGTTTGCCAAACCAATTTCCTCTTTCTCCTGGGCACATAACTTGACTGCATTTCCTAACTGACCAGGTGGGGTTATACGACAAAGGTCCAGGCATTGGAATGAAGCTCTGTCATTCCTCATTACCTTTTGTTCTCCATGCCCTTTCTTTCCCCATTACCAGGCTGCACGCAAGGAGGTGCTGCCACACTGGAAGAAGCCTGGGTTGTGGCTGGCTGCATGGAGCAGAGAACTCTGCTGACCCAAATATGACTGCAACATGATTAAGGAATGATTTTCTATTGGGTTAAGCCACTGAGATCTTGGATGTTTGTTATTGCAGCTAGTTTTTCGGACTAATCCACTAATATATTAGGTACTAGGCAGGATACTTTCAGATGTAACACAAAGGCCAACTTATAACGTCTTAAGCAGTAAGGGCATTTACAATCTCACATAACAAGAAGTCTAGAGCTGGCTAAATTTCAGTGTTGATAAACTTAGTGACTCAGTTAAATCATGAAAGGTCCACATTTTTTTATCTTTCCACTTTACAGCTTCTTAAGTAGGTTTATCTCTTGATCACAAAACACCTCTTGCAGCTCCATACATCACACAGAGATGAAAATGGCCAAAGGCAGTAAAATGACATTTCTCCTGTCTTTTTTTTTTTAAAGAGTAAAGAAACCTTTCCCAGAAGCCACCCTATAGACCTTCTCCTATGTCTCATTTCCCAGAATTGGGTTATATACCTTTTTCTAAAACAATCACTTGAAAGATAGTGGTGTAGACTAATCACTACGCAGCCCTTGCAAACATAAGTCTTCTCTGAAACACATGACCAGTAAAACCTGAATAGAATAATATTTTTTTTTTAGCAAAGAAGAAAAGGCAGATGACTTTCGGGCAACCAACAGCTTACACTCAGATTATTTAAGATTTGTAAAGTAAAAATTGAGGGTATGCTCAATCTATTCTGGTCAGATAGATAATATTACAAAGTACTAGTTAAGGGAAGTGACTGAATAATGAAAAAGTAGAATTGCAATTCATATATCCAAAGTGAGGTGGCATTCAGCTTCTATGGTATTAAAGATACACTTTAATTGTATAAAAGGGTGATGCTGGAGAGGGTATTATTGCTAGCAACTTTGACATTTGTATAAAGACATGATAACTAAGCATTTAAATATTGTAGCTAGGTGTGGAAAACATAAAAATTTATTTGTTCAAATTTTCTTATCTATAAAGCTAGATGGATGAGTATATTTATTCAGTTTATGTTATGACTGCATAAACAACATAGTATATTTTGATCATAGGAATTAAATGAACCCAGAGGCCAAGAAGGCAATTTAGAACTGTTGAGCCCGATTCTATATAATGCAGACAAGGAAACTGCATTCTGTAGTGATGACGTGGCTTGTATCAGGCCTTATAAAAATCTGTCCCTGGAAAGGCAGGAACCACAATAAACTTTTACATGCCTTTAGTCTAGAGCTCTTTCTAACACTTATCAGTGCATAAGTATCAGTTAGGTAAGTGGCACTTAAAGTAAAAGAGGAATACATTACCCATGTGCAAAGCAGCATACCTTGCAATTCTTAAAATAATGGTGTTAAAATGTATTGAGCTTTCCCTAGGCACTGGACTAAACTTTCTACAGTGTAGTAGTTCATTTATTTGTCACAATCTTATGATGTAGGTTTTATTAATGCCCCCATTTTATAGGTGATAAATCTAACTTTTAGGTAATTTTATTACCCAGTATCTATCTCTCATTTTTCAGAGTTGTGGACCTTTGAGGTGACAAGTACAGGGGTATATTGAAACAAGACAAAGACTAATCAGGCAAATAATCATCTGACTATTTTTATCTTTGTGCAGAATAAGAGCCAAAGAGAGACGAGCAGTCTAGCACCTCAAGTCCATCTTAATATTGGATATTTTTGAGAGTCTCACAAGAAACACTTTTTCCCAACACACAATTACACAGTCTTTTAATATACTTTTTTTTCAACCCTGTATTCACCTGCACAAGCCAATTGGAGGAAATATTTTTAGAGAAAACAGGACTAATCAACTTGATCTTGCAATCTTTATATTTGATGAGAGGCCCCCTTTCATTGTTTCCTGTGTACTCCTGTAGTTTTTAATCATCAGTATCTATTCAACACAAAATTTTAAGGTTAACTTTGATCTATCATGTTCTATATTGATATTAATCTCCAGGAAAATACATGTCCAGCAAGGCCAAGGTAATTAGCAATCCAAGACAATGCAATAGAGAAGGAGTGCAGCTACTAGTACTAGGTGGCTCATTGTGAGAAACAAGACCAATGTCTAGTAGTCAATGGGGCTATACTATCAATTGCCACCTGAAATCACATCTACTTGCATTGTGCACTGATCAAAGGGTTTACTTAAGATTCTTAATGAATGAGCATTGCTTTAGTCTCCTTACTCGGCTTTTGTGACAGATGGTAAAGAACATATCAATTTTTTTTGACCTGCTTGTTGTATCTTTCTCCTACCTATGAGAAGGATTAGATTAATGGCCTAATGGAATTTTAGAACTGTTTAATTTTCCCAGGTGGTCCAGAATATGCCTCAGAAGTAAAATAAATAATCTTGAAATTCTCTCATACTGGTGGAATATAGCTTAAGGAATGTTTTTTATTTCCATTTATATGGAAAAATCTTTTTTATGGAATGGTCTTGAATCTGATTCATTCCAAAAAGATCTGTTTTGCTTTAGGAGTAACAATTATTCTTTTTCTACAAGAATAACTCATATCCAAGCATTTTTAGGGGATGTCTCTTGGAAAGATGCCTGATGCCCTAGCAAGAGGTTGAATGATGGTAACATTATGGCTTTGGTCATTAAATATCAGCAAATAAAATGGCTTTTATTTGTCTATCAAATGCAGGTATGTGTAATTATATTTGTAAAAGTATAGATGTATGAAAAACAGCTACTCTATTGGCATATTTCATTTAACATTTGATTATGCCTGGCTACAGAAAATTATCATTAAGGAATGATAAGGGAGAAAAAAAAACTTTAGAGAAAGCGAGAATCACTATTATATATACTAATTCTTAACGAATGGCACATATGGATTCTCTGAAAATCTTAGTGAGAGGGCAATGATGTTTCTAGAAGAAGGATGCAAAATAGAACATGTCTTTGGCATATATAACAGTGGTGTAGGTGTTTCTACTGTTTGCCTACTCGGTCACTAGTATCCTATCTAATAAAAGAGAAACATGGTACTTGGCGTACGATCGCTACCCTTCCCATTGGCTAATCAGCGAGATATGCAAATTAACTGCCAGCCAAGATGGCAGCTGGCAGCCAGGCAGCTTGAAACTAACATGAGGCTTGCTTACTTCAGTGACGGAGGACTCCAACGTTCCCCGCCTGCCTTGCCGGCCTCTGAGCCTGCAGTCTGAAACATTGTAACAAATATAGGAGATAAACAAAACCCCAGAAACCAGCTTTCAGTGAGCCGGGATTTCAGAGCTGGAGTTGATACAGTGTCTCGATTATAGAACCCAGCAGAGGCCTCAGAGCTGGAGCCAGAGCTAAAGCTGGCCCAGAATAAAAAAAAAAAAAAAGGAGCAGTTGGGAGCTTCAGTCACCCGCGAGCCTGAAAACAGCCCTCAGCCCCTCACCCAGACTGGCCAGGCACCCCAGTGGGGACCTCCACCCTGGTCCAGGACACCCTTCAGGGCAAACCAGCCAGCCCCACCCATGCACCAGGCCTCTATCCTATATAGTAAAAGGGTAATATGCCTCCCAGCACCAGGATCAGCGGAGCTGCGAGGCCTCCCAGCACCGGGATCAGCGTGACCGGGGGCAGCGCCCAAACCCCCTGATGGCTCTGTGGCTCTTTGTGTGACAGGGGGCGGGGCCACAACCTCCCTATCCGACCAGCTTTGTTTGTGACAGGGGAAGGCGCCCCAACCCCCTGATCGGCCCTGCTCTGTGCCTGATGGGGGGAGCTCCCCAACCCCCTGATCGCCCTGCAGCTCTGTGTGTGACAGGGTGCGGCGCCCCAACCCTTTGATCGGCCCTGCTCTGTGTGTGACAGGGCACAGCGCCCCAATCCCCTGATCAGCCCTGCTCTGTGTGTGACAGGGGGCGGCGCCCCAACCCCCTGATCGCCCTGCAGCTCTGTGTGTGACAGGGGGCGGTGCCCCAACCCCCCCTCCCCCACGAGCCCTGTTCTGCCTGTGATGGGGTAGAACCATAACCTCCCCATCGGCCCTGCCCTGAGTGTGACAGTGGCGGTGCCCCAACCCCCTGATCTGCCCTGCTCTGTGTGTGACAGGGGGCGGTGCCCCAACTCCCCCATCGGCCCTACTCTGTGAGTGACAGGGGGGAGCTCCTCAACCCCCTGATGGGCCCTGCTCTGTGCGTGACAGGGGGCAGCGCCCCAACCCCCTGATCAGCCCTGCTCTGTATGTGACAGGGGTGGCACCACAACCTCCCCATCAACCCTGCCTTGAGTGTGACAGGGGGCGGTGCCCCAACCCCCCAATCGGCCCTACACTCAGCGTGACTGAGGGTGGCATCGCAACCTCCCAATCCGCCCTGCTCTGTGCATGACAGGGGGCAGCACCCCAACTCCCCAATCAGCCCTGCTCTGAGCCTGACCAGGGGCTGCACCTAGGGATTGGGCCTGCCCTCTGCCACCTGGGAGCAGGTCTAAGCCAGCAGGTCGTTATCTCCCGAGGGGTCCCAGACTGTGAGAGGGCACATGTCGGGCTGAGGGACCACCCCTCCCCTTCGAGTGCACAAATTTTTGTGCACCGGGCCTCTACTATAAATATAATCAACAACAACACAAAGTCCTTTGTAGTATGTTCCAATGACAATGATAGTGCCTTAATTCCATTTGTCATCAAATTTTTATTTGAAAATGAGAGAAATCAGAATTAGCATATTGACTTTTTTCATGTATTAGCTCATATTTTTATCATGTTTCTTTTTAGTCAGCATAGACAATCAAAATGGAATTGGATTTTTTTTCATTTATGTGTGTCAAATTTTGACTTGTGGCTATTTAGACTTGTGTGCCTATGTGTATGTGCATGCAAATAATTATCTTCACAAACATATAAGTATATAGACCCTCCTGCTGTGAAAAGCTTAAATTATAAAAACTAGAATCAGAGTTTAGAAATTATTACTGAAGTGTTTAGTCTTGGTTAATAAGAGGCTTTAAAAAGCTACACTGTCCGAAACCGGTTTGGCTCAGTGGATAGAGCATCGGCCTACAGACTGAAAGGTCCCAGGTTCGATTCCGGTCAAGGGCATGTACCTGGGTTGCGGGCATATCCCCAGTAGGAGATGTGCAGGAGGTAGCTGATGGATGTTTCTCTCTCATCGATGTTTCTAACTCTCTATCTCTCTCCCTTCCTCTCTGTAAAAAATCAATAAAATATATGTATATATATTTTTTTAAAAAAGCTACACTATTGATTCTGTTGTCTCCTCATCCCAGATAGATAAGTCATAATTTTAAGATTTTAAGTAAAGAGTGGATTCCATACATTTATTAGATAACCTTTTTCTGTACTAATTAACTCTGGAAATGAAAAATATTATACTTTATTTAATTTCTACTAGTTATTGTTAAAATGTTTGCTCACTTTTCTGATTTCATGAAGAAAGCTGGTCCCAAAATGCTTTTTAACATAGGGCCACATTTGTCTTGCTTATCAATGTTTCATCTAGTATAGTAATTGGCATGTAGTAGGTGCTTGATTGTTGAAAATATAAATTAAAAACTGAAGCCCACATTTTAATTAGTTTCCATTACTTGTTCCTCACAGCCAAATAATTCCAATTCTTGTATAAGTCTGCAAGACCATGTCTGCAATTCAGAAGTTCCAGAATTTCTTACAACATATTTGGGAAAAATCTTAACCTCATATGAGGTCATTTTTTTTTTTTTTTAGTGATTAACTTTGATCTGAATTGGCATAAGCATATTTATACCCTTTATTAATTGCACTGGGTATGCATCATCATATATTTTGTTGTAAAAATATTAATGTCATGCTGTCCCTTAGCCTAGTTGGGTGTTACATAACATAAGGTGTATGTACTATTTTCCCTCTGCACATACCTCTGAAATTCCATGCATATCCACATCTAGCCTCAAAGGATTTAAGGAAGACATTGGAATCAAATTACTATTATCTCATCTTTTTAATTATTTTAGACATCTGTTTGCAAATTTTCTATACAATGCTCTAGCAAGATATCAAACAATACATCAATGTATCTTGTTTTCTTGTAATAAAATTATATGCCAAGCTTTTTCTAAGATTTCCACGTCTTGGCTCTTTCACCCAGAAAAAACATCGATAAGAAAGAGGGCAATTCAGCTTCTATGACCTGCAGTTTTGACCTCTCTTTTGAAAGTGCTAACAAGAATGCCAATTAGTACCAGTTGTGATAACAAAGTGTTATGATTTTGACAGGGCATTATTTTTAAAGAAATGGATTGTCTCACCTACTCATTTCACATGGAATTATAATGAAGAAGCTGTAGGGTAGTTATTTTGTATTCACCTATAATCTAGACAAACCAAACTAATAATCTTAAATATAAGTTCTGTATTTGATGCCTTGAATTATTATTATTTATCACCAAATACTTTTAAAATATTGATATACCTCTCTAATCTGTATTTATTATCATAATACCTGCAAAAACACATAGTGGATTCATGCAATTAATTTAATTCTAAACAGGATGGTAAGACCAGAGGAAATACAGAAAATGTACTACAAAACTAGAGTTGAACAAAAATGATGGGACTGTAAATTTAGTGCAAGTTTCTTTATACTAAATTGTGTTAGCCTTACATGTAGATAGAATAGTGTTTTTAATCGCAACTTATTTAAAAAATACACTTATGTCATAAACACACATATGCACAGGAATCATAAAAAAACATAAATTTCTCCACTTACTATAAACTATGATGAGGCACCTGGAATCTTTAGCCTTTTTTATGTGCAAAGTGGGGATGATAATATTACCTACCACTTAGAGTTGTAGCAATATTCAACATTTAGTGGGTACATAATAAGTATTAAATGGTAGGAAATACAATAATAGTTACCTGGATTTTCATTGTATTTATAATTATTATGAAATAAAAAAAAACTTCTATGAGGGTAATTTTGGACTATCAAGTGATTTACTGTTCAGTCTACATGTCTGATTCCTTGGATATAGATTTTGAAAAGGACAGTTTCCATTAAAACTGTGTGTCTGAGGAGAAAATGAGAAGGATAGACTACTTTAGGTGGGAAAAAGAAGCAGCCATGGAGCAGGGGGGTACACTAAAGAAAACCTTACCTATTAAATGTTATCTACGTTGGCTATGCTATTATTGCCACATAATAAGAATGTTATTAATAATAAAATTGCAACTATTTTTAAATTTTTATTACTAATATTTTAAATGAATGATATACACTAACATTTAAATATTCACAGTCTTAAAGTATAATTGGAATCCTTTACAAAAAATTTTCCACCCATAAAACTTGTTTGGTTTACATACAGGGTGGGGCAAAAGTAAGTTTATAGTTGTGAGTACATGAAGCAGTTTATTCTTATACTATTATTTATTATTTCTTATTTTCCATATGAACAACTGTAAACCTACTTTTGTCCAATCCTGTATTAATTATGTATTAGAATAAAAGAATGCAAACATTTACCTAAAGAGCCCTAGCCAGTTTGGCTTTAGCCAGTTTGGCTCAGTGCGGACTGAAAGGTCCCGGGTTCGATTTCGGTCAAAGGCACATGCCCGGGTTGTGGGCTTGATCCCCAGGAGGGCATGTGTAGGAGGCAGCCAATTAATGATTCTCTCATCATTGATGTTTCTATCTCTCTCTCCCTCTCCCTTCCTCTCTGAAATCAATTGAAAATATATTAAAAAACAAAACAAAACATTTACCTAAAGAGTTATTTCCTCATAAACAGAAATTTTCATATTTATCTTACACAATCAGAAAAAATGGTAATATTAACATTTTAAGCCACTTATTTTATTTTTTACACAGCTTCTTTTAAAAAACCTTGATCTATACAACACATATCATATGTGACACTAAATATATTTTAAAATATAATGAATAATACATTTTAGCAAAGCTTTGAACATTTAAATTAAGGGTTGAAATTAATATTAAAAAGGGGGTGAACTTTTCATTAGATTCTATGACTTCTATAACTTATTGGGAACACTAATTTAGGTTGAGATGCCTAAACACAATTCTAAACACACACACACACAGACACACATACACACACACACACACACATCTTTATATGCTTTGCTTTTCTGACCGTGGAGCAATAGCACATTTTTTGGGGCGAAGCTATCAACCATTTGAGAGATGGCTTTTGGACAAATGAGTCAGCTAAACTTGTATACATAGAGATAGAACGGGCTTTATTATAAAATAGACTTGATTATGAGCTTTGGCTAACTTTCTTACTAAGGCACATTGATTGTATTAAGATATTAAAATGGGGACAATAATCTTGTATCAGAGTGTTGTTATGAAAATTAAATCAATCAAGGTCTTAACACAAAGAAATGCATATATGTTTTAGCTTAAGCACTGAATAAGCAGACAGCTAATAGTCATAGAATAAAAATCATAAACAGCCTGACCGGTTTGGCTCAGTGGATAGAGCGTCGGCCTGCGGACTGAAGGGTCCCAGGTTCGATTCCGGTCAAGGGCATGTGCCTTGGTTGCGGGTACATCCCCAGCAGGGAGTGTGCAGGCGGCAGCTGATCGATGTTTCTTTCTCATCGATGTTTCTAGCTCTCTATCCCTCTCCCTTCCTCTCTGTGAAAAATCAATAAAATATATTTTTTAAAAAAATCATAAACAGATACACTAAGAAATGCTCAGAACCCAGGTAGAGATGTGAGCACTGCAGGGTGGCTGAATTACTGCCCCCTAGTGGGTAATAATGGTATGTCTGTCCATGTTAAGCACACAAACCCAGGAAGCTGGTCATAGTCCCCAGTCACTTAGCCCCAGGTCTACACACTATCTTTCTGTCTTTTCAGACCCATATCATCAGCCCAAGTGACTCCAGTCTCCACAGTGAAGACATTAAAATGAAGGTTTCTACATCTCCATCCTCATCTCCCTTCCTTCAGTCCTCTGCTCAACGAATGAGTCCATTCATCCCATTATTTTCCTCATTTGCTCCTCCTCTATATAGATTCTAAAATGCTCTTCTCTCACTGCAGAAGAAAACTTTTACAAAAGCTTGATATTTGCGTTGATTTCTGAGAACAAGTAAGAATTAAATATTTAGGAATTTCCAGGCTAAAGAAAAGGAGTCTTTTCCTTTTGTGAGTCCTAGAATGCTTTGCTAAACATTTTCAGCAAATATATCCACATGGTTGCCATTCCTTAGGAGAGGAAACAAAGAGGCTAGGCTATGGCCTTAATTCTAAAAGCCTAGGAAAGCCACTTACAGTAATGGTGATCATCTGACCCAGGGCTTCAGTTCCAGCCCCAGCGAGACACAGTGGACAGCTGTTGTGATCTTTGTCCTTGAACACAGATTATAGCTCCAGGAAGAGTGCTTCCCTGGATGTCACATTAACAAAAAACGACATTAAGCCAAGTCATTAACATGGTATTTTACTTTGGGAAGGGAATTTACTGGATGTTTTAATTAGTGTAAAGTACAGCATTATGGTTAACCCTCTATTCTTCAATATTTAGGAGAATCATTTGGCACATTTTGTATTTTCCATACCAATGACCAATTTCTCCTTTGTTTTTTTGTTTGTCTCTGGTAAATATACTTTAATGTGTTCACACTGTTAAGCTGATGAGCACTCTCTTGTTATCATGGATCAATAGTTAGTTATGCCCTTTGGAATTATTTTTATAAACTGTAACTTTGCTCTAGTGATTAGGAAAAGATGTCAGTGATTTAGGGAGGAAAGATGTCAGTGATTTAGGGAGGTGTGTGTTAATTTTAAAATTTACACATATGACTCTTTCTTTCTGAGCAGAGCTGACAGCCAATGGTAAAATTTTTCTTCAATCAGAGTCTCATTACTAAAGACTGAAGACAGTCCTCATTTGACAAGAATGGGTAGATGCCAAAAGTAACAATGACCAACTTGGTGCTTTAAAGGCATATAATATGCAGTTAACTGAAGACTATTTCTGCCAAAATGAACATCTGCTTAAGTGTGAGTCAGAAAAACAACTTAATGAAACCTTTAAAATTAGAATGCCAATAGGATTATTCTTTATGCCAACGTAAATTGAATTAATAATATGTAAGAAATGTAGAAAATATCTATCTCTTTAGTTCAAAATCAGTGGTCACTGTAAACTTATCACAATATTATTAACTAAAGACCCATGCATGAAATTAGTGCATGGGTAGTGTCCCTAGGCCTGGCCAGCAATCGGGGCCAACCTGTGGGTGATGGGCAGGGTGATGGGGGGCCCCCACTGGCACCTGCCTTGGCTGGCCTGGTGCTGCACATTCGCTGGCCTCCCTCCTGCCACCACAGCCCACTCGCCAGCCAGCCCGCCCCCCTGCCACCACCGCTGGTTGCCTCCCTCTGCGGGGTGGCAGGTGGGGCTCTTGGGGGTCCCCACTGGCACCCCGTGGGGCCTGCGGGCTGGAGGCAGCTCCTGCATTAAGCATCTGCCCTCTGGTGGTCAGTGTGCATCATAGCAACCAGTCATTCCACCAGTCGTTCCGCAGTTCAGTCGATTTGCATATTAGACTTTTATTATATAAGATTATATTCCCTTCCTCCTTTTCACCTATTCCCTACCCCTTCCCTTCTGGTAACTACAAAATTTAAATAAATAAAATATAAACTGATGAAATCTGCATGAAGAAAGACAGTAATTGCAATGAAATATAAATTAAATCCTTTGGAAAGACTTGATATATGTAAATGGCTAAAAATTGTCTCTAAGTTCTGTTTTTACTTTAAAGACAGTGAAACTGGAAATTGGAGATGATGCATCAGAGATGGGCTATGCGATAAAGACTGGTCAATATTCCAATTCACTAACTGGTGAATTGAGGCTCATGTTTTAAGTCAAATTATAATTTAAAGTGCTTTTCATCTATTTATGTATCCACATCCTATATTTTTAAGATTTGATACTGGAATTAACTCTTTTGATAAACCAACACACTGTGACTCCAATTCTTGTCAGTAAGAAGAATTATAATTTATCTGCTTATCTATTTGTAGGCTTTTTCTATTTGGAATTGAAGATACATGATCAAAGTCAGCATTCTCTATAATTATACTACATATTATTATAACATTTAGTTCATTATATGATTATTTTAAGTATAATTATTCAAATAGCCAGCTATTAATAATATTCACTGAAGTTTAGTTTTAGAAATTCTATTCTTCACCAGGAGAGAAGTGGATGAATAAAATGTTTATCCTTTCTCCTTGTAATCAGGTTCTAGGAATTTATTTACTTGCTGCTTTAGGTCATGGGCTGATTGGATACAATTTTTATATCGACGTTATTATAACTGCAAAAGATGATATACTTCCCTTTCTGCTATTACTTATAATTATATTTTAAACTTGAATCTAAATCAACAGCATTTTAATGGCATGTTTCTTCTTCCCAAATTGCCAGAAATATCTGTTTATTACTATGTGGCCTTTCTGCCTTTGTCTTGCAGCTACCACTTTTCTGCATCTCTTGGTTGTGATCTATCTGATTTGCATTTCTGGATCTGGGCTAAAGCCTGCTGTAGCTCTGTCTTGAGTTGACTCCTTCTAACTTGTGTGTACATTGTTTGATCAGTTGGTCTGTTGTCCTAAATTAATCAGGAGTTTTCATTTCGCTGTCATTTTATGGGTAAAGAATGACTTCCAATTAGAATTAGGAATAAAAGGAGTCATAGAAAGGTAAGAGCTGCAGTACAGAATTAGATATGCCCTCTGTCTGTAGGGTGTGAGTTTTACTGTTTAATCTTTTCATGCTCCCGGTTGTGCAGACTATAGAACACTCCCACATTTTCATTTTCACTGGCTGGTAGGTTAGACAGTTAGAAATTTAAATTGTTTTATCTATCTGCCTGTCTATTTTTTATATTTACAATTATTATTTTATAAATATATATTTACATATGTGTACATATACATATGTGTGTGTGTATTTCCTATATGTAGTATGGAAAGAATATGACTAATTGGCCATTTCCCACAGAAAGCAAAATCAGTGGTTTAGTAAATAAAGGATAACAATATGTATTTCTCCTCTAAACATGATCTGAATTTTTGTTCATTTTATAGAGACATCAAAATGAGCTATAACTTCTGAATGTACTGTGACATCCTCATTATGGCCCTAGGGAAAAAGTTCTATGTTTGTGCAAAGGGTAGTTTATCATAATAGGGCAATATCTATGTCGTCCATCCATCTGTGACGGCATTTTCAGTTTGTCTTCCTTTGTTACTAGTTTTCTATGATTTTTCTGGAGACAGAAACAGATACATAAGTCCTCAGCATGAAAAAAAGTACCTCTTTTCTATCGAGCTCAAACAAAATCACACAATTTTGAGTCTCAAAACATTACCAGATTAAACCCAGGGACTTACTTTAAAGAGAATTACTTTAAAAAGAATTCTAAGAGAAACGTATCTGAGAAAGCTATTTTCTATTGCTTAAAATTTTTTTCTACGCCTTTTTAATTTTTAGAAAAAGTTTCGTAACTTCTTTATATCTGATAACATTTTACATTACGGTTTTAATACTGATATGATTCTTGGTGTGTAGTTGGCCCTCCTGAAACCTGAAGGGTAATAGAAGCTGAGAATCTTCTGATGTTTATCTTGAGAGGATTTGTTCGTGGAAGAATAATACAAAGATTTGTTAAGAAAGATAAAATCTATTGCCATTATTATTACATTATTTTTATTAGGAGAAACTTATAATTAGCTATCTCTGAAAGAGAAATGGTACAGGTTTTAAATTGTCTTTTTAAAAAAATTATTTATTAAATAGATTAGGGTGACATGGATAAACAAGAACATATAGTTTTGTTTTGTTTTTTCTTTTCTTTTAAAAAATGTGTATCTTTATTGTTGAAAGTATTATACTAGATGCCCCCTTAATTTTTTATTGTTGTTGTTTTTTTCTCATTGACCCCCCCTTTATCCAGCACCCACCCCTTCCAGGCCTTTATCACACTATTGTCTGTGTCCATGAGCTATGCATATATGCATATGAATTACATGGTTAATCTCCAGGCCACTGTATCTTCCCTCTGAAATTTGTCAGTCTATTCCATACTTCTAAATCTCTGAATCTATTTTGTTCATCAGTTTATTTTGTTCATTAGATTCTACATTTGAGTGAGATCATGTGATACTTATCTTTCTCTGACTGGCTTAATTCGCTTAGCATAACTGTTTCATGTTTCTGGAACTATGAAAGCTTCTGCATGAAGGTTTCAGAATCTAAACAAAATAAATACTACACTTTATTTTAGCCTCAGCTTCAGTTCAAAATTTCTACCAAAATCCAATCCCTTGCTCATATATCTTAAAGGCTGTCAAACTAAGATTCTCCGCCCCCATACCCTCCAGTCCCATTCTGGCCCTCTTGGCATCCCAAGGCAGAGTGAACAGTGTGGGCCATGCTGATGGAAAACTCAGATACGGCTGTCAGTCAGCTCTGTGATGGGGGAGGTCCCAGCACAGGAACAATGATCCCTGCAAGCACCTCAGTCTTCGAGAAAGCTACCCCCTCTCCCCCGAGTTCTTGTCTTGATGCCAGACAATCCAGTTCCTCCCCATATGTCCCAGGCTCCTTTCCAGCTGCCATCCCAGCACTGGAGCTCAGAGAGATGGAGTCCAAGTAAGTCCGTGTGCTGGCCCTTTAAGAGGAACTGCCTGGGTCTCTATTAGTCTCCATGTTACTCAGCCACAATCCCTGCTGGTTTTTACAGCCCCAAGTTACAGGGACTTCTCTTCACATCTCTGGAACCCTGGGCTGAGAGTCTGGTATGGGGCTGGGACCTATTGTTCCTTACTGGAGGCCTCCACAGTGGAAATATCCCTCCCAATTAAAAAAACACCACCACACACCTGGGTATTGGACCAACCCATTTCCATGCCTCTGTCCCTCCTACCAGTCTCGATGTACTTTCTTCTTTACTTTTCTAGTTGTAGGACTTCCATTCAGCCATATCTCAGGCAGTTCTGAATCATGGTTTTTCTGTATTTTACTAGTAGATGTAATTTTGATGTGGTTGTGGTATCAGTGTTTACCTATACTGCTATCTTGGTTCTCCCTAACATTTAATCTCTACCATTAAAGAAGAAGGAATTTGGAGAAACAGAAACTTTAGAGGAGAACCTGATACCACTGGGCATGAATATTAGAGGAGCTGAGGAGAGCAAAAGCCTAGAACAGCGGCTCTCAACCTGTGGGTCGCGACCCCTCTGGGGGTCAAACGACCCTTTCACAGGGCTCGCCTAAATACATCTGCATATCAGATATTTACATTATGATTCATAACAGTAGCAAAATTACAGTTATGAAGTAGCAACGAAAATAATTTTATGGTTGGGGGTCACAACAACATGAGGAACTATATTAAAGGGTTGCAGCATTAGGAAGGTTGAGAACCACTGGCCTAGAATAAGGAATAAAATGAACAGTAACAACAGAATACACATTTTTTTCTTCAAATCAAAGTTTAAAGAAAATTCACATCTAACATGAGTATGACATGAGGCCTTTTTTTTTTTTTTTAAATTATCAATAAGATAATAAAAATCTGCAGTTCCAATCTAACCAAAAGCTCCATGATAGAGTAATTGAATTCTGGCATCTTTACCACAGCATGTAGGCAAATGTTCTGGGGTCATTTAAAGGTGGTATTATTTCTTACTTGTTGCATGTCCTAAAATGCTTTATTTTTCTACTTTACTAAAATAGTGACTTTTTTCTTGTTTATTAAAGTAATGACCTTGCTAGAGCCTGACCTCTATCGATATGAAAGAAAATTAGAGCCTGATAGTTATACCAAAAGGGTATTCAAATTGCCCATCACAAGATTACAAGCACAGGCACATTGCCAAAGTTTCCATCCTTTTCATCAATGCCAACAAAACAGAAGATTACAAACTACAGCAGCTGTACATCTACCGTTATAAAATGGCAGCATGCTGAGATTATAAGAGTAATAACATCTCAAAACCATCATCAAGTGCAGTTTTGAAAAATTTTCTTGATATTAGAATAATTAATATAATCGGAGCAAAAGATAAGATTGAAATCTAATCTAATTTTTTAAAAATTCAGTTTTTATTTTCTTATCTAAAAATAATCAAAGTTTACGTTCCATGGAGTTGAAATTGGAAAGATACATGTTTATGGATAGAAATCAGAAAATACTTAAAAGTAACAAATCATAGAAAAAAGTGATTGATAGTAATTTACCCTTCCATAAGGAATCATATATTTAGTGATTTTAATTGAAAATGTATTACTTATGTAGGTTGTTTATAATTGAAAAAGTTCGTTCATATTGTTATTATATGAAAAATCAGCTAAACAGGAATTGTGAATGAACAATCATTAACAGGCATTAGAAATATAAACACATTCAGGAGACTGACTTTGCAGGTAATAAAATCTAAAGATAGAAATGGAAAATCCATTTCATGACTTGAACAGTGTGGAGGCAATAAATTATGATATCATAAATGCAAAAAAAGAAAAAGTAAACAGCATTAACATTGGAGTAAATACACTAATTTTGAGACAGAGGAAGAGGGTAACAAAATTGCACCACAATGTGAAACATCTGGTCATTGACTAAAAAATGGACTTTAATTGGAAACAGACAGATGGCATAAACACTATTAGCACAGAGAAAGCTGTAGTGTAGACATAGATGTCTAGGATATTGACTTTGGCAGTACTGTCTTTACTTTGCATTGCCAATGTTACTCAAATTGAATGGAATATCAGGGAAGGTTGACCTCCCTGCTTAACATTCCTTCAGGCCCATTCTTGCTCTTTTAAATAGACAATTACATGGTCTCATGTAATTTAACAAATAGGTGGCACATCTCTATTTTGGATATTATGCATACATGCACATGTGTACACTGAAAGAAAAATATTGTTATGTTGGCATTTTGCTTTCTTTTGGCAACGTTAGTTCAAAATGAAAGTTATTCAAAGCATTTTTATCACAAGGAGGTAAAAATATTTTATCATTTTTAGAGTTGGAAATAAGGATTCAGGAATAATTACAGAAATTTTTTACAATGCATCTTAAAACAAGATAAGAAAATAAAACATAGTGAGATAATTAGTTTATAGGACTTTTTTCACCTGTATTTGGTTTATCAGATATGATTTAAAGAATTGTTAGATATTTAATCATTATATTCACAAGGCCATTTTTCAAGCCTAATCTACAAATCCATTTAAAAATAGGCTTTGCAACAAAACATTTAGTAAAAAACACCTGAAGATAAATGTTTTGGTAGAACCCATTTTAGAAGTATCTTATTTTATCCACAGACTTTATCTTATAGCTTTTGTTTTTGTACATTGAAGAGAATGTTATTTAAATCAACGGCTCAGACACCAGTATTGATTTGATTGAGAATATGATGAAAATGAATGCATTCTTCTCTGAAAAAATACAAATGCACAAAAAGTTTTTCAATATAATTTCAAGAATTTTATCATTTGAAGCCCCATACTTGGGGGGTCCATGCATCTCAGGTAGAAAACCTCTAATTTCAAGCAAATTTATAGGTAATGTTAATAATCCTTCCTTTAACATGAATAAATATAGTAAAAGCTGGATATGATGGTAGAGCTCATTTTTTCAATTGCCTATTTAAATCACTGTGCATGTGTTTAAATATCCCTAGTAGTTATCTCTATTTTCTGTTTTAGTTGTCTGAAAATTCTGTTTTATAAAATAACTAGAGGCCCGGTACATGAAATCATGCATGGAGAGGGTTCCTAGTCCTGGCTGGCGATCAGGGCTGATCTGCGGTGCGACCAGCGGGGCGATTGGGGAGTCCCCTCTGGCACCCGTCTTGGCTGGCCTGGCGCTGCCCCCACCACTGCTGCTGGTTGCCTCCCTCTGTGGGGCGATTGGGGTGGGGGACCCTGCTGGCACCCGCCTTGGCTGGCCTGTGGCCTGAGGGCTGGGGGAAGCTTCTGCATTGAGTGTCTGCCCCCTGGTGGTCAGTGTGCATCATAGTGACCAGTTGTTCTGCCATTTGGTCGATTTGCATATTAAGCTTTTATTATATAGGACTAGAAGCCCAGTGCATGAAATTTGTGCATGGGGGGGGCCCGCAGCCTGGCCTGCACCCTGTCCAATCCGGGACCCCATGGGGATGTCCGACTGCCGGTTTAGGCCCCATCCCGTAGGGCAATCGGATATCCCTTTCGCAATCTGGGACCTCTGGCTCCTAAACCACTTGCCTGCCTACCGGCTTGATCGCCACCTAACCACTCCCCTGCTAGCCTGATGGCCCCCAACTGCTGCCCTCCCCTGCCAGCCTCATGGCCCCCAACTTCCCTCTCCTGCTGGCCTGATCTTTCCTAACTGCCTCTGCCTCGGCCCCCACCACCATCGCTTTGTCTGGAAGGAAGTTGGACAGTAGGAAGATGTCCGGTCTCCTGGTCTAATTAGCATAGTACCCTTTTATTAGTATAGATAACGATTGCCTCCCTCTAACTTCCATTGATAACTCCTGATTCTGTTTTCTGGAATAATCTAAAACAACTCTTTTTCTTATTTTAGATCACAGACCTTTAGTTTTTTTCTTAGACATATAGAACAATAGAGAAGAAGAAGGGAACCTTATAAATAATTTTAGATTTATATTTCTGTTTATAAATTATAAAATTGAGGACAAAAATAACTAAGTAAAGACATGTATTATTTCTCTCACCAGTATTTTACCAGGATGCCCTATGTGCCTTTAACCTTACTTTAAAGCCTGTTCTCAAGGTGGTTCCTTATCCATCCCTCCTCCCAATGGCTTTTCTAGAGGCTCCCTCTTGTGTGGCAGCAGTAATGTGTCATATGGCTCCCTTTGTGACTTGACCATCAGGAAGTATAATTTGTGCTAGCTATGAAATGGCCAGTTTTACTCAACAAATACTTTAATCTTTTAAATATCTGTAATTTGAGGATTTTTATATGCATTACCCATCAATTGATCAGTTTTGTAAATTTAACTTCTTTAATGGGACTTGTAGTGTCAGACAGCCCTAAAAAGATTCAGTAAGAAAAATTAGAAAAATAGAACCACTCAAAAATAGTTGGTCACATTTATTGAACTCTTATAGTATGTCAGGAACAGAATTAAGTGCCCTAAATGAACTCCTATCTCATGCAATCTTCCAGAGACTATATGCAATAAATACTATTTTGTACTATTAGTAATGTTTATTTTAAAGATAAGGAAACTGAGGTCCTGGCATAAGAAGGCCACATAATTTGAAGTGGGAGAACTAAAATTTTATTTTAGAAAACTCTCCAGGGCTCAGCAGTTTAGCCACTACATTGTAATGCCTCATTTAATATTTTATTATGAAATTGAAATAAAAGTTTTAAAATAAGAAGTCATATATATATATATATATATATATATATATATATCCTCCATCTTCCAGATAGTGTTAACCAAAATTAACTTAGTTATATTTTTCAATGCTATTTTCCTAGATAACATAAATTTTAAATTTGGGGTGGTATCAGAAAATGGTAATAGTGTAAAAAGCTGAAGCTCAAAGATAATTGCCGTATATCACTTCAGCTATTTAGAAAGATGTTTTCCTTCTGTGAAATATTTTAACAGAGTAGGTGACACTACCAGACTAACAGCTGCATTTCCATTGTTTATATACGGTTATAACACTGATTAGCCAACATGATTTTATAAAGCTTCATAATCAACACATCTAATATTTTTTAACTTTGAGTAGACCATTATGTTACATGAGCCACAAACTATAAAGGCTGAAAATACTGCAAACTGCGTTTTACTGCTTTGATCAAATAAAATGTACATGAGTTAATTTAGCATCTATTTAATGATATGCAAAATTGCTGTTGTGCTACATGGTAATTAAGCCTGAATATACAACACATGATTATAATTTTACATAGCCAAGCTAAAATTCTATTGCTCTTCTCATTTCTTTGTTATTTCTTTAGTATTTTCATGACTGGTAGTGCTGACAATTTTATCTGATACATGTAAAAATTAATCTTCATTTGTCACACATATACATTCTAACCCTATAGCTCCTCCCCCCTCACTATGGTCTGAATCTGACTTCTCCACTTCATTAATACAAGTCTCTCCTATTTCCTGTCTCTGCACCAGGATTAAGAACCCGTTTTCCTTGCTGTAAAATCTTCCCTCTCCTAAGATATAAGTAAAATGTAATATTGAAAAGAATGGCTGTGGAGTTAGGCAGATCTGGCTTTGAGTTTAATCTCTGCTTATTTCCTAGTTGAGTAAAATTGAACAATATATCTAAGGTCTGGAACCTAAGTTTCTTTATCTGTAAAATATGGGATAAGGCTGATACTTACTTGAAATTGGTGTTGTGTGACTTATATAGTCAACAGATGTGAAGACTTTGGCCTCGTCACTGACATATAGATATCGCTCAGTAATTTGCAACTGCTGGTACTACCCTGGCCTCAGGCTACTTCCCTCACCTTTAGCTCTCCCAGGTTTGGAGAGCTAGAGGCTGTTTGGATCTGATGTTTAGATAGCTGGCTGCCTGGCTGGGCAGACACAGGACTGTGGCGATCCAGAGACGCTCAGAATGTGGTCTGGGTATTTGGACCTGAGGCTGAGGGAAGTTATGAGAGAGCCAAGGTAACTATTTACATAAGGGGAAAGAAGGCTGGTGAAGGAAGGTTGGTAGTTCTAAAGAGTGACATCACAATTAATTGAGAGGTTGGCTAGAGTAGATTGTTATAGGAGTCTAGAAATTGTAGGCGGGCACATGGGTCACTACATCTACATTTTCCAGCTCCCACCAACTTCTAGAAATAATATTCTGGTAACTACAGCCAGATCATGTCCAGAACCATTATTTTTAGTATCAAAATGTTCCTCTAAAATAAATTAGGTTTAGATTTCAAATTAGTGATAGAAATGGTCATAATATTTCAAGGACAACATTAAAAAGTGCTACCTACTTGGTCCTGTGAAGAAAAGTATTCATACTGAAATACTTTCATGACTAGGTATATCATACAAATGACCAGGATTGATGATACAATGAAACTCATTCACACTTAAGTATATTTAATAAATTGGAAGACATAAGTGGACTCAAGCCATTTCTTACTTTCACTGGAGGTAAAGGATTAGATAGGAGGCAGAGCAGGCCTTTAGATGTTCTGACTTGGGTGTGGGGAGAGGGTGATAGATAGTATCAGAGAGAGAAGTAGGTGCAAAAACAGAATACATGCATTCTGAAAACGGCCTTTTGAAGGTGATCACATTTCTCCCAATCTGTGCTTCTTATCTTAAAGGCAAACAAAATTAAGAGTTATGTTTTGCTGCCCATAATATAGGTTAGGAAAATATTGTCCATAATTATGCTGCAGTGGAGAAATAATATATGGAGTTGGAGGTGATAATGTTAGTGATAATATTTACCTGGATTTTATAATGCTCTAGGTACAGGGTAACTGACTCATGATTAGCAGAAAAGAGTAAGAAGACAATGCAAGAAACTTTTATAACTTTACTTGTTTTCCCACGTCAGTAAGAAACAATAAACCAAAGTACATTTTAATTATCAAGGCATGATAGACTGTAACTAACTCCTTTATTAAAAAGTTGCTGATAATAAATCAATATAATAGAAACCATACATGTGCTAATTCCTTATTTATGACCAAATAAATTTGGTGTCAGAGTAGCACAAGCAGAATAATTACATGCCCTCATGTTAGCTCTTAGGAAATCGAGAGCCCATGTCAAGAAAGAGAGCTCTAATTCAGGGACTATGTAAGTTCTAGGATCAGTTTTCTAAGAGCACAACTGGGAACATATTCTAGATGAATATAGATTTTCTTATTTGTTCTCATTTGAAAGTAACAATCTGTATTTCATCAACTGGAGGTAGATCACTTCATTGAAAACATATAGCCTTCATTATGCTAGTAAACTGTTCTGGCTTGGATGATCTTTTATTTGATAGGATAATATTTATTGAATATAATCAAGTTATTTAGGAATGATCGGCTTCAAATATGTTTACTTATTAAATTTAGAATAATAGAAAGATATGGTATCTACTCTCAGTGTACAAAATGCCATTTATAAATAACATCCCTCAGCTACATCCTTTTGTCTTGAAGAATGTGCTTTCCTAGAAAAACATTGAACCAAGAAACTTATTAAAATTATTACTAAAATCATGAATAGTTCTACAACCCATTAATTCATTGCTTTTTTCAAAAGCAATTACTGACTGAATTCCAGGCTTATTTTAGGTAGCAGTGATACAAAGTTACATAAAATGTGGACTCTATTTATAAGGAGCTCGTAGTCTAGGAGGTGAAATATAGTATTATATCAAATACTCGCTATAATATATGATAAATGCATCATTCTGCATATATGTAAGTTAAAAAAAAACAGATAAGAAGAGTTATCATTAATTTCTTCAGAAGGGAATTTAGGCAGGTGAGGGAAGTTTCAGCAGAAAGAGTTTTAGGAACATTTGAGGCATAAACAATACCTAATAGAAAACACAACGCATATGCATTTAGTGCATCCTAGTAAAATACAACAGCAACAACAGGTAATAACAATGGTATGAGAGAGAAGAGTGAAAGGGGAAATGCTGAGGGAGATGCATCTAGAGAAATGAGCAGTGCATATACCAGAGTATGCCAGAACATGCAAGCTAATGTATTTAAATGTGGGAAGCCTTTGAAATAATTTAAGCAAGCAAATAACATAATTATATTTAAGAAATGTATTAATTTCAAAATTATTTTTAAAAAACTACTACGAAAGTAGATGTTGACATTCTCCTTTCCTCAGGAATTGCACAGACTGGCAATGACTCCTTAGTGGTCAAGAGCTAGGAGTTGGATCCCTAATGGCCTATAGCTGATGTTATCTAAGGTGGCACAGAATAGCTAAAGCTGGTGAGCTTTTGATAATTCATGTTTCACAAAGAAAGTAATTAAGGAAGCACCATTTTGTTATTAAACTTACAAATGTACTAATCCTTTCAGAATCACCTCTCAATAGAACTCCCTGTCTCTTGTCTATCTACCACCTAACTGCCATTATCTTAAAGCACAATTATTATCATTGCAACTCCTTTACCTAAAACCTCGTACTGACTTCCTAATGCCTTGTAAATGAATGACAATTTAGAGGATAAAGTGTCCATTATAATCTGCACTAAAACTATGTTTCTAGTATTACATTTTGCCATTTCCTCTGATTAAATGTATAGGCAGCAGCCAGATTGACCCTATGATTTTTCTGACATTTTTCTGCCTACATGCCCTTGTAAATACTTTTATTTCTATCTGGAGGCTCTTTCCCCTCATTTTTCCACAATTAAATTCTACTCATGTTTCCAGGACTTTTCAAGAGCAACTTTTTCCATGAAGCATTTTGTGACTTTCCTCAGAACTCCTATAGCAGTACCAATTATTGGCACTATTCAACTAAGTAGAAAAGTTATAAATTATATTAATTTTTAAAATTTATGGCCTCTGCTGCCATTTAAATCTCTTGAGAATAAGTACTGTGTTTTATTAATATTTGTATTCTTCACTGAACCTTGCATATAGTTGGTTATGAATAAATATTTGTTAAGTAATTACTTAAAAGCTGTCACTCTTTAGATGCCTGAACTCTTACTTAATAAGCCTTTTTCCCCCAGCCCAATAGATAATGAGAAATTAATACTGTTGATTGGGTGGTTTTATTACCAAGAATTATGATTAAAGTAAATTAAGAGTACTACTTCCAGTTAATCACTTTCTTCATTATCTAATTTACCCCTCTGACCCTGCTTGAAAATAATGTCTTTATCCTGGAGTCTTAATGAAGTTATTCACACTGAATACTCAATTAGATTGCGCTTTATATAATAAGTTTTCTGTTCTCTGTTCAGCTTAAAGAAGCAGATTCCTGAGATGCTAAAATAATTAAACTTTTACCTGAGAATGTTCTTTACTGCTGGACATAGCTTCATATATCTAGATTTTTATTGTGTTAATACCAAAACTCTATATTACTGTAACTTCTTGTATGTGTAGATAAATCTTAGGAAGAGCAACACATTAAAATCAATAACTTTAAAAGACTATAAAAGATAATGCTGATTTAAAAATTCAATTGTTTTCCATACTAGTGGAAAGTACTTTAGAATATATAAATAAAGTTAACAGATAATCTGAAATATAATTTGGCTTCAAAGTTTCAATTGCTTATAGAGTTATAATCCCTTTTTACTAATAATGCTTTCCATATTGGAGAAAGTATTACTATTTAGGATAACAAATATGGTTATAAAAAATAAAAAGAAAAAATATAGCTATTATAGAATTCTGAAATTCAACAATAAACTATGAAATATGAAAGATTTGATTCTGTGGATTATGATAGGTAGGATTTAAAAATAACTTTTAACTAGAATGGATAAATGTAACTCAGAAATCAGAATATATAGAATGCTGACATTAAATTCTGGTGCATATACATGGCAGATATTACTAATCAATCATACTATTTTTTTTCACTCTATGTGGGACTTAAGTTCAGTTTTATCCTTAAAACAGCATTACTATTACTTATCAAAGTAAATTGGAACAAGAGATGCATCTTAGTCTGTGTAAATAGATCTATCATTTCAAAGAGTACAAGCAAACCTTAAAAATCAAGAATGTTCTCAAAATTCTCTCTTTCAAAGAATCTAGGCATAATTCAATCTCAATAAAATTTTTCATACTCATATCCTGTTCCATCTTCCTTTTCCTTTTGCTTGACTAACTCTATGCTGTGCACCTTTCCCAGGTGTGGTGATAGGAGCTGAGCTGGTAAACATAGTTCATAAAAATAATTGATGGTGTTCAGTGTACTTGCATAAATCCTGCTGTCCTGTGCCACTAAGACAGATTTGAATCCTGGTGCCAGTGCTTATGATCTGTGTGAATTTGTACCTTGAGGCAGTCTCACTACTGTGAACTGGGGATGACAGCATTTCTCTTGCTTTGTTTTTAGAATTAAATGAGGTTGATGTCAAATATCTACCACAGTGTTGACCAGAGGAAGCTGTATAAATGGTATCTGTCAATTCCCCCCCATTTACATTATTACCCAGTTGAATTACTGCTGTGTGTATATCTTATTTTTTAACTGATTTATTATGTTGAGGATAATGATTCTATCTTTTGTTCTCTGCTCTATGATTTTTTTTTAATCCTCACCTGAGGACACTCATGTGAGAGAAAAACATCAATTGGTTGCCTCCACTATATGCCCTGACTGAATTAAACCTAGGAATCAAATTGGCAACCTTTTCCACGTACAGGGTGATACTCCAACCAACTAAACAACCCAGCTGGGGCAAGTCTATTAATTTTTTTATAGTGGAAACAATATTAAAATTGTTACCAGATAGTCTAGTATTATCATTTATGGACCAATGTAAGCAGCTTATCTTTTCAGCCTATTTATCTGTAAAATAAAAAGTTTAACATTTCCTGGGCTATTCAAAAAATTAAGATATATGATATTTACAAACAGACTTAAATATTATATATTTGTATAAAATTTATATTTTGTATAAAAATTAAAAGGTTTGGTGGTAGTTAATAATTAATATTTTAATTGGTAATAATAGAAAATACATATTTCAAAATATTAAATAAAGGAAGTAACCCAATGTTCAAGATCATATTGCTACTTTAGTAGTCAAAGAAATAACACACAAGGAAAATACCAGTACCTTATTTTTTAGCCTGGTAAGACAAACATAATAGGGTAGCTACATGCAAAGAATTCATAATTGTGGTAATCCCAAAGAAAGCTAGCAATGAATTTGAAGTCACAAGAAAGTGTGCACAGATATCAAGTCTTTATACAGAGTGGAGCTATTCTATACAAAACTTCTTCCTTTAATTCTAGTGTAATGGGAGGTACGTCCTCTTAGGGTGATTCTCTACTGTTCTAAGTCCATGTTATGAGATTTTTCAGAAATAATAACTGTATTTCATATTGAGCTTTTCTGGTTCATCTTGAACCCAGTGGTGGCTATTATACTAGCACTAGAGGACCGGTGCACAAAAATTTGTGCACTTGGAGGGGAGGGGGGGTCCCTCAGCCCGGCCTGTGCCCTCTCGCAGTCTGGGACCCCTCAGGAGATAACGACCTGCTGGCTTAGGCCTGCTCCCGGGTGGCAGAGGGCAGGCCTAATCCCTAGGTGCAGCCCCTGGTTGGGCTCAGAGCAGGGCTGATTGGGGAATTGGGGCGCCGCCCCCTGTCATGCACAGAGCATGGCGGATCGGGAGGTTATGATGCCACCCTCAGTCACGCTCAGGGTAGGGCCAATTGGGGGGTTGGGGCACCGCCCCCTGTCACACTCAAGGCAGGGTTGATGCAGATGTTGCGGTGCCACCGCCTGTCACGCACAGAGCAGGGCCAATCAGGGGGTTGGGGCGCTGCCCCCTGTCACGCACAGAGCAGGGCCGATCAGAGGGTTGGGGAGCTCCGCCCTGTCACCCACAGAGCAGGGCCGATCAGGGGGTTGGGGCGCTGCCACTGTCACACTCAGGGCAGGGCCGATGGGGAGGCTATGGCTCTACCCCATCACACACAGAGCAGGGCCCATGTGGTGGGAGGGTTGGGGGCACCGCCCTCTATCACCCACAGAGCAGGGCCGATCAGGGGGTTGGGGCACCGCCACTGTCACACTCAGGGCAGGGCCGATGGGGAGGTTATGGCTCTACCCCATCACACACAGAGCAGGGCCCGTGGGATGGGGGGGTTGGAGTGCTGCACCCTATCACACACAGAGCCGCAGGGCGATCAGGAGGTTGTGGAGCTTCCCCTATCAGGCACAGAGCAGGGCTGATCAGGGGGTTGGGGCGCCTTCCCCTGTCAGGAACAGAGCAGGGTGGATAGGGAGGTTGTGGCCCCACCCCCTGTCACACACAGAGCCACAGGGCGATCAGGGGGTTTGGGTGCTGCCCCCTGTCACGCTGATCCCGGTGCCGGGAGGCCTCGTGGCTCCGCTGATCCCGGTGCTGGGAGGCATATTACCCTTTTACTATATAGAATAGAGGCCTGGTGCATGGGTGGGGGCTGGCTGGTTTGCCCTGAAGCGTGTCCCAGATCAGGGTTGGGGTCCCCACTGGGGTGCCTAGCCAGCCTGGGTGAGGGGATGATGGCTGTTTGCAGCTGGTCACACACCCTTCAGGGTGGGGGTCCCCACTGGGCTGCCTGGCCAGTCTGGGTGAGGGGCTGAGGGCTGTTTTCAGGCTGGGACTGAAGCTCCCAACTGCTCCTTTTTTTCTTTCTTTCTTTTTTTTTTTAATTCTCGGCCAGCTTTAGCTCTGAGGCTCCAGCTCTTAGGCCTCCGCTCCTGAAAGCAGGTATCTAGTTTGTTTAGGTTCTACAATCGAAACTCTGTATCAACTCCAGGTCTGAGATCCCGGCTAGCTGAAAGCTGGTTTCTGGGGTTTTGTTTAGCTTCTATTTTTGTAACTATGTTTCAAACTGCCAGCTCAGAGGCCTGCAGCAGCAGGTGGGGAACGTTGGAGTCCTCCATCACTGAAGCAAGCAAGCCTCATGTTAGTTTCAAGCTGCCTGGCTGCCGGCCGCCATCTTGGCTGCTAGTTAATTTGCATATCACCCTGATTAGCCAATGGGAAGGGTAGCGGTCATACGCCAATTACCATGTTTCTCTTTTATTAGATAGGATATATAGAACCATTTTGAAGGATATAAAATATGGCCACGGTCAATGGTTTGATTTACACTGTGATGCTGAAAGTGGATCAAGCCAACATTTTAGTGTTTTTGAATAGAACAATGCCCCTTAAGACAATCAAAGGGGAGATGGGATGAACATTTTGTCTTTCACAAATATTTTTGAGCTCCTCCTGATGTCTCTAGGTGCTAGAAATTCAGTGCTGAGCACCAGTGTTCTGAGCCTCATGGCACCATATTTTCTAGTTAGAGAACTACAAAACATACAATTGAATAAATAAATATATAATACAATTTCAAATGTTCTGAAAAAATAATGCAAGGGGAGGAGTCCAAAAATGGTGAGAGCAAGAGTTTGCTCCTTTAGCTTGGGCTCTCAAGGAAGGCCTCTCAGAGGTGACATTTGAAAACTTTTCACATTGAAGTGAGGGAGCCGGCCATGCAAGACCCAGGAAAAGAGCACTGAAAGCAAAAGGTTAGAAATTTCAAAATTTAATTACTTAATGAACTTAATTACTACTCATTAAAATCTTTCTCCTTGAAAAGCATAGTGAATCTATTTCTTATGCTGAACCTGACTGCTTCACTGAGAGTGTGGTGATAAAAATATCTTATTCTGGTTATATTTTGAATTTTAGGCCAGAAAAGTCAGATGAGTTGTATCTGGGATGTGAAGAAAAGAGAGGAGCTAAGGATTGCTCGTGGGTTTCAGTCCTAGCAGCAGGGTGAATTGTCATTTACTAGATGTTGAAACTAAGTAAGGAGATTCCTGGTAAGTTTAATATGCTTCTTGAATCCAAATGAAAATGTGAAGTATGCAGCGAAGCATGAGTCTGGGGCTCATGAATGATTTTGGAGCCTCTTAAATCTCTAATCTTCTAAGGATAAAGAAACTTAATAGAGAAAGTTTCATTGTAGCAATCTGATTTTCAATGAGGTTTTCTGGATGACGCCTCTGCCAATTTAGCAACAAGACAAAAAAGTCAGAGAAATGAATTATTGAAGACAATAGTTTTAAAGAATTGTGCCAAAAGAAGCATGGGTGGAAACATATTCAAAGCTCCTAGCAAACTTTTTAAAAATAATTTACTCTACTGATATGGATCCCATCCTGCATTCATGCTGAACTTGCCTCTATAAGTAAATTGCTGAATGTTCCTTTATCTTTTACACTGCCTCACATTCTCTAATTTCTTGAATTGTTGTAACTCAATAACTAGTTTTCTAGGGGAAAAAGAATGGCCTGTGTATCAGGCAAAGTTCAACTGAAGATAATACAAATCACTTTATTTAGTTTAAGCAAAAATAACTTTAATCCCGGGACTTGGATGCTTATACAATTTGTGAAAGGGCTGAAGAAACAGCCTCTAGGCTGAACTTACAGGAATTCCTAGAAGAGCATCACAATAAAATATAGATTTAAAGTAAGTATTATGGTATAGGGATCATTCTACATGTTTTGCATACATAAATACTCTAATCCCCATGAGGAATTTTTATCTAATGACTTATTCAACATCACATAACTAGTAAATGACAGATCTGGCATTTGAATCCAGGCAATGTGGCTCCTAAGTCTGTGCTCCTAACTCTTGTGCTCTATTGCCTCTCTAGGTACTGACCTAGCATAAGTAAGTGATTATCTCTGCTAACATCAAGAACGTAAAATATTAGGAACTAGCTATGCAAATTGCTGGGTCTAGGAACACACTATTTCAACCCAATCCATGTCAGCCAAACAAATGCCCGGTGACTCATAAAACCAGAATTCAGACATCAGTACTTCTGATACTGCAGCCAATAGAAACACAGAAACAGCAGAGTTGATACCTGACTGTACCTCATTTCAATTATTATAGGGGTGAGTCTTCTTGGGGAAATTTTGATGACTTGTAGAACGCAAACTAAAGTGTGATGTAGCCTTCAGTTTTCAACCTCTTGATCTCCATAAGGCTAAATGAGACACGAGGGAATTTATCTTCAGTGCTTGCCACAGTATGGTGAGCCTAAAACTGAGGCCAATAGATAGCAGGGATCAGAATCAAATAGTAAACTTTATGTTTACAAATGTGCTGTAATTGCAAATGGGTCTACATTTTTGTTGATGCTTAACCATTATGCTACTTGGGCATATTACATCTTAAAAGTTATTGGGGCACGATATGCACAAACTTGTCAGCCCCTGAATATTCCAATAACCAGTGCTCTATGAGCCTACTTCTACTTCTTGCCTCCTTCCTTCATCATCAGGGCAAAGAGAATTTACAGTGTTATATAACAGAAGCCCCTGATTAAAGGATAAAACAGTAGTAACATATGTAGGTTTTTTATTCTCCTTTGCCTGGTTGTTTATATATAAAATAAACCACTACCCTCATATGTTACCCTTTCCTTTTCCTGGAATAATTCTGGCCTCTGGTTTCCAATAAAGGAACACAGGTATGTATATAGAAGAGTCCCTGAAAGTCAGGATGTACTATAACTTCTATATTAGAAATTGCATAAAAAAAATCAAAAAATCAAGAAACTACATTTAAGGGAGATTCAGTAAAGTTGATACAAATGTTTAAAGGTTGTGGTTATAGTCCTGATAATTTAATTTTAGAAGACACAAACTCTGGACTTGAAAGTGTAGGTCTGGCTCTTGCACTTGACTGTTGTGCAATTTTAAACATTTCTTTTTCTTTTCTTAGTGTAAGTTTCCTCAATTATGAGAGGAGATTAATACCAGTCACCTCACAAGATTATAGGAAATAATAATAGGTGCTGAATAACTTTTTAAAAAGAAAATAGGGAATAGTGAGTCAGAATGGGACAGTTTGGATTCAATGCTTGCTCCAATACCTATGACCTTCAGCAAGTTATTAAAATTCTCTAAACCTATGTTTTTCTCATTTTCCAAAAGGGGAACTTAAAAGCAGAGATTTCTCTGGGTTCTTGTTAGTTTAAATGAAACGATGCAAGAGATGTGTTGGATCTCAGACCTCTGTTTATACAGTACTCAATAAATGTTAATTATGAATAGACTCCAGCAAAGATACACAGAGTTTTGTCGCTTCACTGGAGTTCCAAGTTTATAATCCAGCATGAATTTTAATAAAATACTTGGGATCCTCATGACCCACAACCTTATTGAGCACTGAGCTCCTGACCTACAGCTCTCTGTAATTTATTTTCCGTGGTAGGCTTAAATTGGACCTGATTCCGATTTACTTGTTTGCCTCTTTTAAGGTACATTTGATGATAACCTTTAAGTGAAACAAAATTGAGATATTAGCATTTGTAGAATCATTTATACTGAAGAGACTTAACTGTGAAGACAGGATGAAAATGAAATTCTTTAGGTAGGAGAGAGAGAAGAAATACAAGAGCGAAGAACTGTCACTTCGCAGAAAACCTTTTCTTGATTTCTAACAGCAAAAGCCATAGCGGGAGATAATTTTTGAAATTGCATTGCTAATTAGGCCAGGAGAATCTCAGAAGCTTGACAGCCTGGCAGATACAGTATTTGGAACGCTGAACAGAATTGTCTTGGTTTATCCATCTCGTTAGAAAACATGTACCTTCAAGAGCATTCATTTATCCTCCAGTCTTAATAATCCCTAATTCAAAACTAGGACTAAATAATTTTTCTATTTTTACTGCTGAGAAGAATGTAAATCCGTACAAGTATTGATAAGTTTGGTAGGCCTCACATATCTCTTAAATTTTTAGCATTACGAGTAGACTCTGGAACTGTTAACCTATACCACACACAAACACATACATTTGATAAGTGAACTTGTATTCATAGAGCCAGTTAACCTAAACCACACACACACACACACACACACACACATACACACTTGATAAGTGAACTTGTATTCATAGAGCCGCATTTGGATTCATTGCTGCAGAACGGTATTACATGCATGTTGGCCTTCTGCTATCTATATTCTCATTTAAAAAGAAAAATAAATAAAGCTTAGCAGATGTGTTAAAGATTGAAGTAGATAATGGTTTGTATCCACCTAAAGGGAATATTATCAATATACAGTGGGGCCTTGACTTACGAGTGTCCTGAGATAACGAGTTATTTGAGATACCATCTGTCTCTCAGCCGATTTTTTGCATTGAGTTGATAGAGTAATTTGAGTTAACGAGCTCCTTAACGAGCTTGGTCTCAGAACGAATTAAACTCGTAAGTCAAGGCCCCACTGCAGTATTAATCTCATTTAGCAATTTGAACCAATAGATTGTGTCATCAGTTGGAAGGTTCTTAATCAGTCTATTAATATTGCCTTCATGATTTTGTTTCTACTAGTATATAGGTGTTTGAAATCTGAAAGCCTGGACTAAGAAATCCAAATAATTTCAAAGTACTGGGGCAGCTAATTCATCTTCAGAAACACTTGTTCTTTAATGCTATAGCCAGTAACAACAATGTTTGTGTCACTTTTTGTGGAAAACAAATTTCTCCCTCTGTGGAACTGTGGCATGGATAATACTGCTACACTGTATTAAAGGACAAAAAAGAGATTCTAGATAAGTGAAGGTGAACAAAATTCTCTGTCTTTCTCTCTCTTTATTTTAGGGACAATGGATGATGATAGGCTCAAAATGAATGGATTGACACATTCTACTTCCTAGAAAAAAATCAGTACCTTTATTTTCATTCCCTTATTCTAGGTCAGAAATAAACGTGCCATTTATCCTGGGAAATGGATGATGACGGACTTCTTGGTTGGAAAACCTTAGTTATTTATGGGATTTCTGACCATTTTCCAGTTTAAGGCGTGAGAGGGATTTATAGCGCATGTTAAGGCAAACTTCCGACTTCACAGGGAAAATAAAAGAACTGTTTACCATTTATGGATGCTTCACTATCAGATTAGATATGTAGAGTGAAGCTTATTAGCACTAGGTGGGCCTTTCCATTTTAAAGGAGATAATAAATCATTGTAAACTCTTGTTTGAAATGTAACCTGCGACATTATGACCTTAATTCCATTTTTAAGTCTACAACTAGTCACATAACTATCTTCTTCTGCTGAGAACAATGGCAATGCCGGGATAGGTGCTTATCAACTTAAGGTTATGAATTGATTTACTATAAATAAACATACCCTCTACCTTTCCTAAAACTCCTTCAACCCCATAACACAAAGAATTAAACTAGAATGAGATTTTTAAACTGTACACAAGTTATCTGAAAATGGTCTGACCTCTGCTTTCTTCTCTTGTCCCTCTGGAAATTTTTTGCCATACAGCAGCACAAATGATCTTGTAATAAGATAGCCACTATCAAAGTATTTTTTTCACTTAAAACCCTTAAAAAGTGTCTCATTGCATTTTGAATAAAATTCAATTTCCTTACCAGTTATTAAAGGTGAGACCTTTATGATCTATCTCAGCTGAGCTTTTCAGTTTTTCAGCACTGGCCCATTTGTGCAATAGCCTTTCATATCATTGTCTTCCTTCTGACCTTTGAACATGGGACCCTCTTTCTCTGCCTCAGGACCTTAGTAAATGCAATTCCACCAACTTTTCCCACTCCTCCCGTGTCGTAAGTGTTTCCCTCCACGTCCTGCGTGGTTCAGGGTTCGGGTCTGGAAGAGGAGCCGCACAACAAATGAAATAGAAAAGACACGAGAATAATTTGGGAATATTGGGGGACCAGGCGAGAGAGTCCAACTCAAGAGGAAGGACTTCCACTGTGCTCAGGCCTCACCAAGCTTTTTATAGTGAGCAGTAAACAAGGCAGTGGTTACCAAAGTTACACTTTTCTTGTGAGTTTCACTTGTTTACACCATGGTTATACTTCCTGCACTTCCTCAGCCCATTAGATTCCCAGATAAGATCTAGGGAATATTATAAGGTCAAGCCTAATTAAGCTAAGAGGATTGTGCCCTCTAAGCTAGGACTTGTTTGTGACTTTGCCAGTAGGTCAGTTCGAGGCTTAACCCTTATTAGTTTCCCACACTCCCGTGCTGAGGTCCTTCTTACCCTTCACGTCTCAAATGAAATATTATGTCTTTTGATGATATCCACCATTCTTTGGCTTTTTTGATTGTTTACCTTATGGCATTATCACAACTTATAAGTATTTTATTTAGTTATTTGATGATTTCTTTATTGTTTGAGTCTATTCTTCCATAAAGTAGAGCACTAAGAATTCAGGAAAACAGTCATCAATCTTGTTCATTGAGAAAAGTACCCACTACACAATAGTCACTAATTAAAATCAGGTTTGTCCTTTTCAGTCTTATACCTCTTATAATCTTTTCATAATTATAAGTAATTCTTTCTGTACAGATGTAGTTTGGAGACTTTGGTAGTGTTATTCTTGGTTAGCCATACTAAATTAATTGACAAAATATCTTAATGGTTCCAAGCATGGGCTTATAATAAGTTTCACAGGGATCAGTTAATAGAACTGCAGAGGGCAGTGCTGTCTAATGGGCTGCACAGAAATATCCTGACTCACAACTGTTTATTCCATGTCTTTTGAGGATGCTCTAAAATCCTTCATTCCTGTCTTAGCAATGTGTTAAGCAATTACACTTTAGAAATGACACTTCTTATAAGAAACAGAGTTTTAGCCAAGGACGCATCAGAGTGTTTCTTAAATTAACTGAATGGCTCTTTGGAAATGATTTTTTGAAAAACTGTAGATACTTTCATTTGGTTCTAAATTCCAACCTCACTTCCTTTAATCTCTCCTTTAAAAAAATGCTTCTGGGATTTAATCAGATTTATCAGTAACTAATGCAACTGCCAAGCAGCCTCATTAATTTTTAGAAGACTAAAATAGACTTTGAATCTAAAAGTGCCTTCTCTCTTGCACCAGCCTGAAAATTTTCTGGCCTCTTGTCTTCCTCATCCCTCCACATCATACACTTTGCCAGACTAATCTCCAAAACAAATCTCTGATCCTGAACAAGCTTTAAATATGCGTGATTGCTTAGACAGCATTGCTTAGTCTTCAAGATCCTCTCTCAGTGTTGCCTGCCATCACCTGACTGACCTTATTCCAAATGCATCCTTAGCTATTTGCAAAGGCTCTGACCTACTCAGCATTGTCTTTTCCCATGTCTGTGTATCAGCAGTCAAACCTCATGGTTGGGATTCTCTCAAAATCTGGCAGAGAACTGAAAGGCCTGGATTTTGCCATTTCTTTGGCCCCATCTGATTTTCTATGTAAGTAGGTGTAATTTATAAGATAACTATAACATAAGATGGTGATATTTAACATATTAACATATATGTATGGAACAGAATATATATATATATATATATATATATATATATATATATATATATATCATGTATAGTTATAACATTTCTATATTGTACTTGAAGTAGTAAAATACAGATTCTGAGTAGACTGTGAGATAAAGGAGTCAGAAAAGGGGTGATAAGTTTCATAAAACAGTGGGAGCAAAATAAAACTATATATAATAAACTTGAATGTAAAATTATCAGCAATTACATTAAAATGGAACCAATTAAAACAGAGATAATTTTAAAAATGATTTGACTATATGGTGCCTACAAGGAACTACCTTCAAATATAAGGATGTAGGTTAAAAGTAAAAGAATAGAAAAAGTCACACTATGTGAACATTAACCAAAAGAAAATTGGTGTGGCCATATTAATATCAGTAAAATAAACTACAGAGCAAAGGAAATTAAGGAATAATAAAGTATATTACATAATGAAAAGATTATTCAATAAGGAAACACCCCCACACTGTAACTAACAACAGATGTTCAAAATACATAAAGTAAAACTGCCATAACCGAAAGGAGATATAGACAAATGTACAATTATTGTTGGAATATATGGGACTAGTATTCAGACTATCAGAAAGGATATAGAATGAATAACACCATCAATCACCAGACCTTAACATTACAGAACACTCCACCCCCAAACAGTAGAATACATATTTTTTTCAGGTGTACCTAGGACATTCATCAAGATAGACCAATGCCTAAATAAAAAGGGAGACACTGTCTGCATGTATGCAAAGACTCAATATGGTAAATAGTGCAATTCTGACCATGTTGACAAACAAACAAAATGACAAAGGGACAGAGGAAACTTTAGATCATGTTACAAATGTCTATTCATGTCTATTCCCTTGATCAGGGTGATGGTATCATATGTATTTGCATGTGTTCAAACTCATAAAATTGTTCATGTTAAATACATCTAGTTATTTTTATATCAATTAGATCTCAATGAAGCTGCTTTTTAAAAAGTACACCTCAGTAAGCTAACATTTTAAACAGAAAAAAGAGAAAACTATAGTGATAGAGAATAGATCAGTGGCTTCCAGGGGTAAAGAGGGAGGGAAGGAGTGACAACAGACAGCATGAGAGATGTGAAGGTTGGCTCTTGATTGTGGATACAATCTTGTTGGATACACAAATCAATGCATGTTAAACTTCATAGAACTGTATATGAAAAAAATCAATTTTATTGTATGTTAAAATAAAGACTGAATTTAATTTTAGGATAAGAATGTACTTCGTTTTTTCTTTAGAGAAAATTTCAGGATCAAGAATAATCCCAGAAGTAACTTTAAAATTAAAGGTATTAAAATTAAAAGCTGATACATTTTCAGAAAGTAGAGTGTGAAATTTCTCCCTTGGTTTGCATAAACCTGTCCAAGTAAGTATAATTGCATCTTACATATTCCTGAAATTAGATTTGATTTGACTCTTTGAAGTGTACATTTTTATATGATTTCTTAGTTTGGGAGGTAGCAGAGGAAGGATGGAAGCTACTTATAAAAGTGAACTGTGAAGTTAATGTGTATATAGGATAATACATATAAAAGAACTCCATGGCTCTCATGAGACTTTTAAATTTACAAAGTGAATGCTATATTAATTCTCAAGGGTTCATCGAAGGAGACCCCAAATGGAAGAAATAAGTATATGTACCATTGAGATAAATGTCTCTCTTTGGATTATGAGTTTAAGGAAAATATTTATCTTCAGTCTTGGCATGACTAGGGAGTGAATGGAAACATTTTTTTTTCCTTTCATTCACACAATCTCTTTATGTTATATATTTTGCTTTTTCAATAGTCAGGCATTGCCTCTCCAGGGATGACTATAAAATTTTGCTCTGCTGCCATCCAAATATCTTTTCTGAGACACCTGCTTGGAAGTAAGTACATCCTATTCCCTCCAGGTTATATATGCAGACTCACTGTAAAGGCTGAAATGAAAATTTTTATATAGATGTGATTTGTGTAAACATTGTTTGACCTCCTTTAGGGTTTTTGTCTGTTGCTGTTTTTAGGTGGAAACAAACATTTTTTTAAAGCACTAATTATTTTTCAAGGGTGAGGCATTTCAAACAGATGATTGTTCACTTGAGGTTCATTCAAACCAGTTCTGCAGACAGATTTTTCTTGATGATCCAGAATGCACACTTTAGACACAGGACAGACTTTAATAGTTTTCCAGATCTTACCTGGAGGGGTATTATATGACTTGTGGATAATTATGCAGTATCAGATTAATTTTGACTGCCTTTTCATATAATGAATTGTAAGTATAGGGTATCCCCCAAAATGTCTACAGACACTTTGAATAGTTATAAAGACAGTTTATTAAAATGCATTTCATTTTCAAAATTGAGCTAAAGTGTGTATACATTTTTTTGGGGGAGACCTGTATTTTTCTCTTTCATAGATTTCCCCCTTCCCTTCATGCTCCCTTTTAGGCAATCATTTTTTTCTCTGTTTTTAATCCCATGTTTTTCTTCTCAGAAGATATTATAAGCAATATTACACTTTAGTTTCTGGATCCTAAAACCCGCTCCCACTACTACTTAAAAATTAAGAAAGTTTTTAATATAGTAGCTAAATTTACAATAATATATTTCTTTTGAAAATGGAGGTTATATTGAATATGAACACTTTTTAAAAATTGTTGACACATGTCTCCCATTTTCTACCCCTTTGTCCCCCTCCAACCAGCCCCCACCCTCCCCTCCCTCTGGATTCACTGCTATCCGTATCTCTGGATTCTGCATATATGTTCTTTGACTAATCACTTCATTTCTTTCATCCATTCCCCCAGACCCTCCTCCCTTCTGACATGTGTCAGTCTGTTTCATGTATCCATATCTCTGGTTTTATTTGTCAGTTTATTTTGTTCATTAGATTCCATATATAAATGAGATCATATGACATTTGTCTTTCTCTGATTGGCTTATTTTGTTTAGCATAATAATCTCCATGTCCATCCATGCTGTGGCAAAGGGTAAGAGGTGTTTTTTTTTGTTTTGTTTTTTCACAGTGCAGTATTCCATTGTGTAAATGTACCACAACTTTTTCATCCACTCATAATTGGGCTGTTTCCAGATCTTGGCTATTGTAAATAATGCTGCTATGAACACAGGGGTTCATATATTCTTTCTGAATTGTGTTTCAGGATTCTTATAAAAACTTTCTTGAGAAAAGTTTTGGCCTTTAAACCCTTAAGCAAGAGTGAAATCTTTATTTGAAACTTTAGTAAGGATTTGACTGGCTTGTCCTCTACTAACAAGGATAGAACTAAGCTCTTCAGCAGGCATTTCTAAAAGACTATAAACTTGTGGAGATTTATCAGACTCCGTAGAGCGTACTGCATTTGAGGAAACGGTCTTTGCTATTTGAATGTTCTCGGTGAATCCAGTCTCAATTGCATTGCTTCAGAGGCTTTTCAGATGGAGGCTCTGAATAAAGTTGGTAAGACTTTAATTTAGTTTTGATTTTTTTTCTCTAAAGTTAAATATTTGCTGTCCATTGATCAATGGATGACTGCAATTTCTTGGTAATACTCTTACAAATCTTAAGGCAGACTGTAACTTTCTGTGAAATATAGTTGTCTTGAGGTGAATTACACATAATAAGCTCATCATGAAAACAAGAATAGAGGAGTTGCTACAGGGCATTTTTCCTTATATTTTCTCCTTCCCCATGCTCCTCTCATTCCTAACAAGAATGATTGCTCTGCCTTTTAAGGGACTTTTTGAGTACCTGTTTTACATTACTTTAATTTTATGGGTATTGATCAAAATTGTGCTGTCGGTAACAAAGAGCAGCAGTGCATTATGCTTGAACCATTTTCAATATTACTGCCACCATAGGGGTGAAGAAATGAAGAAATATGAACCCAGTGGATAAACAGGAGTCTAGAACTTCACATAGAAAGAAGAGGGACATGTGTGATTAAAAAACAGGCAAGAGAGAGAAGGAGTCAATATTTTATTAAACAAAAATCTCAGGTATTTGGCAATTAAGATCAATAAACACACAAAGAAAAAAAGATTAGGAAATGTGTGCCTAAGATGCTGCCTAAGAGAACTTAATCACCATGTCCTCCCTTCAAGATCAGGGCCTGGACAACATTTACTTACATTTAGAATGGGAAACACATTCGATAACAGTTTATCCATTTATCTACTAAAATCAATTTACCACCATCGATCAATCCAATAGCAAAATTCTAATAACAGAAACAAATACTAGAGTAGTCCTTCATGAAGTCCTATTATTATTTAAACTAGAGGCCCGGTGCACAAAAATTTGTGCACTTGGGGGGAGGGGGGAGTCCCTCAGCCCGGCCTGTGCCCTCTCACAGTCTGGGACCCCGCGGGAGATAACGACCTGCTGGCTTAGGCCTGCTCCCAGGTGGCAGAGGGCAGGCCCAATCCCTAGGTGCAACCCCTGGTCGGGCTCAGAGCAGGGCTGATTGGGGAGTTGGGGAGCTGCCCCCTGTCACGCACAGAGCAGGGCCCATAAGGGGGGTTGGGGCTCCATACACTGTCACGCACAGAGCAGGGCCCATCAGGGGGTTGGGGAGCTCCCCCCTGTCACACACAGAGCAGGGCGGATCAGGGGGTTGGGGCGCCGCCACTCTCACACTCAGGGCAGGGCCAATGGAGAGGTTATGGCTCTACCCCATCACACACAGAGCAGGGCCGATCAGGGGATTGGGGAGCTCCCCCCATCAGGCACAGAGCAGGACTGATCAGGGTGGATAGGGAGGTTGTGGCCCCGCCCCCTGTCACACACAGAGCTGCAGGGCGATCAGGGGGTTTGGGCGCTGCCCCCTGTCACACTGATCCCCGTGCTGGGAGGCCTATCGGCTCCGCTGATCCCAGTGCTGGGAGGTATATTACCTTTTACTATATAGGATAGAGGCCTGGTGCATGGGTGGGAGCCCGCTGGTTTGCCCTGAAGGGTGTCCTGGATCAGGGTGGGGGTCCCCACTGGGGTGCCTGGCCAGCCTGGATGAGGGGATGATGGCTGTTTGCAGCTGGTCACACACCATTCAGGGTGGGGGTCCCCACTGGGGTGCCTGGCCAGTCTGGGTGCGGGGCTGAGGGCTGTTTTCAGGCTGGCGGGTGACTGAAGCTCCCAACTACTCCTTTTTTTCTTTTTCTTTTTTATTCTGGGCCAGCTTTAGCTCTGAGGCTTGGCTCCAGCTCTGAGGCCTCTGCTGCTGAAAGCAGGTATCTGGTTTGTTTGGGTTCTATAATCGAAACACTGTATCAACTCCAGCTCTGAGATCCCGGTGGCCTGAAAGCAGGTTTTTGGGGTTTTGTATTTGTAACAATGTTTCAAACTGCAAGCTCAGAGGCCGGCAGCAGGAGGCGGGGAACATTGGTTTCCTCCATCACTGAAGCAAGCAAGCCTCATGTTTGCTTCAAGCTGCCTGGCTGCCGGCTGCCATTTTGGCTGGCAGTTAATTTGCATATCTCACTGATTAGCCAATGAGAAGGGTAGCAGACGTATGCTAATTACCATGTTTCTCTTTTATTAGAGAGGATATTCTAGAATGAACTGTAGCAATAAATATATAAAGACTAGAGGCCCGGTGCACAAAAATTTGTGCACTCAGGGGTCGGGGGGTTCCTCAGCCCGGCCTGTGCCCTCTCACAGTCTGGGACACCTTGGGAGATAACGACCTGCTGGCTTAGGCCTGCTCCCGGGTGGCAGAGGGCAGGCCCAATTCCTAGGTGCAGCCCCTGGTCGGGCTCAGAGCAGGGCTGATTGGGGAGTTGGGGCGCCGCCCCCTGTCATGCACAGAGCAGGGCGGATTGGGAGGTTGCGATGCCACCCTCAGTCACGCTCAGGGTAGGGCCGATTGGGGGGTTGGGGCACTGCCCCCTGTCACACTCAAGGCAGGGTCGATGGGGAGGTTGCAGCGCCACCCCCTATAACGCACAGAGTAGGGACAATCAGGGGGTTGCGGTGCTGCCCCCTGTTACACACATAGAAGGACCCATCAAGGGGGTTGGGGCTCTGTACCCTGTCACGCACAGAGCAGGCCCCATCAGGGGGTTGGGGAGCTCCCCACGGTCAGGCACAGAGCAGGCCCCATCAGGGGGTTGGGGAGCTCCCCACTGTCATGCACAGAGCAGGGCCCATCAGGGGGGTTGGGGCTCCGTACACTGTCACGCACAGAGCAGGGCCCATCAGGGGGTTGGGGAGCTCCCCCCTGTCACGCACAGAGTAGGGCTGATAGGGGAGTTGGGGCACCACCCCCTGTCACACACAGAGCAGGGAGGATCAGGGGGCTGGGGCGCCGCCCTCTATCACCCACAGAACAGGGCCGATCAGGGGGTTGGGGCGCCGCCACTCTCACACTCAGGGCAGGGCTGATGGGTAGGTTATGGCTCTACCCCATCACACACAGAGCAGGGCCGATCATGGGGTTGGGGAGCTGCTCCCTGTCACACACAGAGCAGGGCCGATCAGGGGATTAGGGCACCACACCCTGTCACACACAGAGCCGCAGGGAAATCATACAATTGGGGAGCTCCCCCTATCAGGCACAGAGCAGGGCTGATCAGGGGTTTGGGGCTCCTTCCTCTGTCACAAACACGGCAGGGCGGATAGGGAAGTTGAGGCACCGCACCTGTCACACACAGAGCCGCAGGGTGATCAGGGGGTTTGGGCGCTGCCCCCTGTCATACTGATCCCAGTGCTGGGAGGCCTCTTGACTCCGCTGATCCCGGTGCTGGGAGGCATATTACCCTTTTACTATATAGGATAGAGGCCTGGTGCACAGGTTGGCACCGGCTGCTTTGCCCTGAAGGGTGTCCTGGATCAGGGTGTGAGTCCCCACTGGGGTGCCTGGCCAGCCTGGGTGAGGGATGATGGCTGTTTGCAGCTGGTCACACACCCTTAAGGGTGGGGGTCCCCACTGGGGTGCCTGGCCAGTCTGGGTGAGGGGCTGAGGGCTGTTTTCAGGCTGGCAGGTGACTGAAGCTCCCAACCGCTCCTTTTTTTCTTTTTTTTTATTCTGGGCCTGCTTTAGCTTTGAGGCTTGACTCCAGCTCTTAGGCCTCTGCTGCTGAAAGCAGGTTTCTAGCCTTTGTTTAACTTCTGTATTTGAAACAATGTTGCGATCCTGCTGGCTGAAGCCCGATGGACTAAAGCAGATTTCTGGGGTTTTGTTTAGTATCTATATTTGTAACATAGTTGCTTAGAGTTGCAGCTCAGAGGCCTGCAGCGGCAGGCGGGGAACGTTGGAGTCCTCTGTCACTGAAGCAAGCAAGCCTCATGTTCGCTTTAAGCTGCCTGGCTGCCGGCCGCCATCTTGGCTGGCAGTTAATTTGCATATTGCCCTGATTAGCCAATGGGAAGGGTAGTGGTTGTACGCTAATTACCATGTTTCTCTTTTATTAGATAGGATACTTTACTTACAAGAATACATAGATTGTTGCGATTATTGTGAGTCAAGTTTATTAACAGGTTAGAGAGATCCTTTGAGTGGCTAAAATGACCAGCTATTTAATTAATTTGCTCTTCCCTTGACAGATTAAATTTAAGTGAAAAGAGATTGCTGGCAAGTAAAAAAAAATTGAAATGATCATGCTTTTTTCTTTTTTCTTTTCCTGATGCTGTTTTATTTTACCATTAGGAAGTCAAAACATGAGCCAAGATCAGCTGTGGGCAAACTATGGCCCGCGGGCCGGATCCGGCCCATTTGAAATGAATAAAACTAAAAAAAAATAAGACCGTACCCTTTTATGTAATGATGTTTACTTTGAATTTATATTAGTTTACACAAACACTCCATCCATGCTTTGTTCCTGCCCTCCGGTCCAGTTTAAGAACCCATTGTGGCCCTTGAGTCAAAAAGTTTGCCCACCCCTGGCCAAGATGCTGTTTTCCATCACAAAGAGGAAAGAATACTGGTTAGGAATGACATATTTCCTCATAGGAAAGGTATGTGGATTTGATATGTAATGAATTAATTATGTGGGGCTTTTTTATTTGTAATGAGTGAAAAGACATTTGTATCTATTGTTATTCCTTTCATAACAATGCCCTTCTAATAAGTAACATAAATGTCATAAGTTCCTAGAAATATTAGGTTAAACGTTTTGTCACTACCTTTGTAGATATTTTGGGTTTCTGATTCAAGGACTTCTTAGTATTTATGATAGAAAATAAACCTTTCCTATATTTTGATATTGAGAAGTACCTGAAGAATAACTTATCTAAGATGATTGGTAAAATTTGAGGAGAATAGATTTCTAGCTTGTAGTGTAATTTTTAATTGAAAAATTCCTGTTTTTGATATGTAAAAACGATTTATCTTTATCATTTTCTTAAAGAAAACCAATCCTTTAATTAATTCAAAAAAATGCATTTACCTTCAAAATACTACTTTGACGATGATTCCATATTACAAAATCCCTCGGATTCAGGTTTAGAAAGAGCCAACCTAAGTTAGGTAAAGGTTTTTCTCTTTCACTGTTTTCGCTTTCACATGCAGCATTCCCATCGACAGTTGGGTGAGGAAAGATGCATTACAGCAACATTAATATGCTAAGTTTCCTCATAGGCTGTGCCTGCCAAGTAGATAAATGTGTAGTGTGAATTAACAAGCTTGCTGCACTTGGGTTTTCTCGGTGGTATTAAAATAATCTTTCCCTTACTACTAGTGGCTTAAGACCTAATATTTGTAAAATTTGTATATTCTTGTATAAACTAAATAAGGACTATTCAGACACCTGGGAGTTTAATGCTATCCATCCTAACTTCTTAACTATCATGTGAGACTTTGCCTTTGATTTTAAGATAAATTATAGGAAGAAAAAGATAAAAAAGAAGTACTATATAGTCAACAAATCCATTATATAAAATCTAGATAATATAAAAATGATTTTAAAAAACTTTTGTTGAGTGCTTACTATATGTCAGGAACTTTAAGTGTTGAGAGATCTTTATTTAATTGGTCTCCCTTATCAGTTCTATAACCTGCTTCTTTTTTATTTCTTTTCCCCCTTTGTTCTGATACTCCCTACTCCTTACTTACTCTTTTTTAAAAAAAAATTACATAGAGCTATTACCTTCTATCACACTGGGTGCTTCAGTGAAACTACTTTAAACAAGTCAAATACTGAATACTATTAAATAGGGCAAAATCTTCAACCATAAAATAAACATAATTTATGTTTAGTGAAATAAGACAATGATATTAAAATAAGAATTATAAAAATTGGAAGCACCAGGGCATATTGGAATATAAACTTGTTGAATTATTTCTACATATAAATTTTTTCTCAACAGGTAAGTTCTTCAATTTGTGAACTACCAAGGCATTAGTGTAAACAGCAATTAGTAGATTATGAATTTTATAGGGATATAAATGACAAATAAACAAAAAATCAATAATCAGGGTAAATTTAGTCATTGTTTTTGTACATATTTTTAGGCTAGTTGTGCAATGTTGCTTCTAATTTGTATTTTGCATCTCTTACTTTGAAAATAATAAACTATTATTTATAATTTATTTTTTAACCTTTTTTCTTTCTCTCACTTTCATTTTCTCCCTTCCTGCCTGTATGTTCACATACATTATACCTAGTGTGTCCCAAATAATGTAAATTAATTACATTATTATTTCAAGTGCAGACTCCACCACTATGAGCTGTGTAGTATCAAGATAGGTTTACTTAATATTTTCCCTCTTTTTATAACTGGAATACTAAACATACTTACATTACATTATTGAGATGTAAATGTGTTATTAAAGCTCTTATTTCATTGCCTAACCTATAATTTGTCCTCAACAAATATTTATAATGAATGAATGAATGGTAACCAAGGCAGTGAGGATTTTAAAGGTTATTTGTAAGATCCAATTTTAAGGAGATATGGAATGGAAAAAGTATGTTATGAAATAAAGACATTTACAGGCTGATCTCTCTCATTAATAGGCATGCAGATAATTTTAACAAAATCAAATCAAATCATTAACAAAAACAAATCTAATTCTGTGAAATATAAAATGGGTAATACATCATAAATATGAAGGTTTAATTTCAAGAATCATGTTCTTTTTCCAGTTTTATTGGTATTAACTGACATCTAATATTGTGTAAGTTTATGTAGTATAATGAGATAATTTGATGGGAAATAATTACCACAATAAGATTAGTTACCACATTCATCACCTCACATAGTTACCATTTTGTGTGTATGATGAGCACTATTAATATTTACTCTTAGCAACTTCCAAGTACACAATACAGTATTGAAAATATAGGTTACTAGAACTCACTCACTTTATAACTGGAAGTTCATACCCTTTGACAACTTTCACCCATTTTCCCTGTCTCTGGCAACCACCAATGTACTCATTATTTCTAAGTGTTCAAATTTTTCTAGATTCTACAAAAAAGTGAGACTATATGGTATTTTCCTTTTTCTGTCTGACTTCTTTCCCTTAGCATGGCTTATGCATAGGGCCAATGAACATTCTTTAGTCTTTGTTTAATATAACGTATACAAAAATTAGAAAACATTGACAGATTCCTTAATACTGATCTATGGTTATGGAATTATGCAAATAATTTCTAAATTTCTATTATTCATCTTCTATTAAATATGGAAAAAAATCCATGAAGTGATTTTAACATATTTTTATATATTTTGATTTCCTTTGGAAAAAATGACTGAATTAAGAAAATTTTAGACGGAGCTTTTCCTATATTGACTCTTCCTGAAAGTAGCTTGAAATGATAATAAAAAATGTATCCCCAGTATTTGGCTTCCTATTATTTTAAAATTATTTTTAACCGTAAATAAGGCTTTCATAGTCGCTTTTTATTTCAATTTAGCAAAAAATATGATTTGTTACTCTCACATTGATGCTTTTTAATAATGCATTCTGTGGCTGTTCCTTCAAAGGAAAATATTCTCTTGTGTACTCTGTTAGCAAAACAGGTGATGTGGCCTCTCCAATGTCAAAGTCACAGTCTCCCAACCATAATCATTTCCCAAATAGTATACATTGGGAGAATAACATCTGTAGATTAATTCAAACCATCTTATAAAATGAAACAGGTGCTCATATTAGCATTTCCAAAGCTAATTTCTAAAGAAATTAATCTGCAGGAACTTGATTTACAGTAATTTTAACCTGATTTACTTTTCATTATAAGTAAGTGCACTACCCAAGAGATATGTGAATCATGGTACTTAATGAAATAAGCATATTTAGAAGATTATAATCTTGCAGAACATCTGTTTTGACTCTCCTTGAACATAGCTCTTTTGAAATCATTTGTTTCTTGTTTTATTGAATTGTAATGCTATATGTTTTTTTAAAAGTATTATTTTTCTTTCAATAGATTAAAAAGAGGATACAGTTTTGTAACTAAATACAGTTTTTTCAATCCTCACCTGCGGATATATTAGGAGGAGAGAGGAGGGGAGGGGAAGTGAGGGGAGGGGACGAGAAAGGAGTGGAGGGGAGGAGAAAAAGAGAGAAACATAGATTAGCTGCTTTCCATATGTTCCTGGGGATCGAATTCTGCCATCTAGGTTTGTGCCCTGATCAGGAATCAAACCCACAACTTTTTGGTCTATGGGACGACACTACAACCAACTTAGCTATCCAGCCATGACATGTAAATAAATACATTTTTGTAGATGACATTCAATTTGGCTTTCTATTAGAAGATATTTTAATGAGGCAAGATTTATATGTACATATGCATGTTGTAATGAATAAACATGTATAATTACATATAATATGTATGAAATACATACTTGTAGAGATTATATAAGGTAATGTAACTTTATAAATGTACCTTTACCTATTATATATAGCATTATACATAAAAATGTGCTTATTGAATATATATTAAAACAATATTAGAAATAATGTAGACCATCAGTAAAAAATTAAACAATTACTGTTCTTTGATAGAATGAAATGTTATGCAGTTGTTAAAAGGGACATTCAACCATTATGTGCAATAATTTTGGATTGCTACTACAATATATTATTAATATTTTAAAATAACAAATAGCAGAGCAGTATGGTTAATTTAAAATAATGCATACATGGACTTGGAAAATTGTCCTGAAGTGCAGAAATCTCAATGTCAATCAGTGCTAATTTCTTACAGGTGGAAGCTTTTTAATTCTTCACTTTATATACTTCTATATATTTTCCTGTTGATTTAGTACTACTTAAAAATTTTTAAAATATATATTTTTAAATTAAGAAGTAAACTTATTATTAATGATTAATGAACTCTTCCTTGATAGAATGTATTCTTTTTTGATAGTAATCATGAATTACATAGGAAAATGATTCCTCTTGTGCTAGAGGAATTTTGTTATTAAATAAGAAAAGTTATTTAGTCTTAAATTTTATAACTCACATATAGAACCAATATTTCTACATGGAATATTTGGTTTTGATCATGTACACAAACTTCTAGGCTCATTCAAAGTATCTAAAACTTAAGTATATTTTAAATGTATGTATTCCTTGGAAAATATATATTTTTTGTTCCTGGAGTGGATGTAATCAAATATTGCAAATAATGAAAAAACATTGAGAACTCGATTGTGAATTATTTGGCATGAAGGATTCATAACACAGAGTCTAGCATGTCCAACTGGCCAATGATTGCCCAGGCATTTATAGAACAGAGTTGGCAAGTTAGAATAATAGTAGTAGCATTAAAAGATTCTGGCTTCTGATGTACTATCTGTTTAGGCGGAACTGTATCTGCTTCAGTTCATTCATTAGAAAATTCAGAATCTGGAGAGTATCAGGGCAATAATTTGACTTTGCTCTCTCCTTGATAGTTTGTGTTTGTTTTTTCTCCTTTGTCTCAAGCTACGTTTTGTAGGCCTGTAACAAATACAGAATAATATCCATACAATACATAAATGTCATCAGAGATTTACTTAGAAATGTAAGGAGATTCAGAGTCTGATAAAAATCATATTGTTTACCATACCCTGCTGTTTGCACTCCATCCTATACCACCTCCAACATCTACTGGCATCTGAAAATGTTAGTAAGATCAAGTCACATAAATACAATTAATGTTGAACTAAAAAAGAAAATAAGAAGTTTCAAATGTGGGATAAAATGATATGGAGGAATTGGGAATGATGATTTAATTTCATATAGGGGGCATTTCAGTTAAATATATGTATCTTAGAGTTCCTTTCTTGGTATACAAATTATCTTTATGAGCCCCTGCTTATAAACTGCTAGATGCCTGATTTCTGACACCGGTAGACCAAACTTCCGTGATTCATTTTTCATGGAGATCATGGTAAAACTTCAACCAATTAAATTTTTAGCCACATCATTTGCAACCGTGGACTAAGTCCACATGCCTCCCTTTCCCTTTGCAGACCCTACATATGTAGCCAGATGGTTTTTCATTTTTCAGTTAACTCCCTGCACCACTTTTCTGGAATCTGATTTTCCTACCTTTCCTTCCCTCATTCTCATGTAAAGTTGATTATACAGTATGTTATAATCTTTTCCTATATCACCAATTTCTAGCTGCTGATTTTCATCATTTACTTTTTTAAACTAATATTCACCACAGAGAAACAGACAGAATAAAAAAAAAGAAGTGCAATAATATAATAAACTAGAGGCCCGGTGCACAAAAATTCAGTGTGGCTTGTGCCCTCTCACAGTCTGGGAGCCCTGGGGGGATGTCCAACTGATGGCTTAGTGGGCTAGGAGGGTGGGTTTAGCCGCAACCCCGGCAAGGTTCAGTGCACTTCTGCTGCGGAGACCACGCCACTGCTGTCGGGGAGGGAGTGTTGGGGGGGATGAGTCTGACCCAGAGGGGCTGCTTAGGCCTGCCTTCACTCAGGTCTGAAGCTGTAGGGAGGAGAGGCGTGCCTGCCACCAGCGGAGGGGGCCCAGCAGCAGCAGGCCACAGGCCTCGGGTGCCTCGAGGGCGCTGACGGGTTGTCGCAGGTGTGCTATTATTGTGGGTGTCCCTGGCGGGGGTGGCAGGGGAAGAGATTGGGAGTCAGAGATACAGGCTGCAGCTACCCCCAAGGCTGGGTCTTATCCCTGTCCCCCCGGGGGTATGGGGGCTGCAGTAGGGTGTCTGTGCAGGGGGATTGGAAGAGCTCTCTGTGGCCGCTTCCTCTTCCTTCTTTGCAGTCCGGGCTCCTGTCAAGCACTCTCCTCAGACCTCCGTGAACTTGGCTCCGCCCGGCCGCTCTGCCTCTCCATGGCTCCCTTCAGCCCCTGCCCCACTCGGCTCTCCCGGCTGCCCTCCTGTCAGGAGGTTGCCAGGATGCCCTGCTGTAGGGCCACCAGGGAGTATGCGCTAAGCCTTAGCTAAGCCCCCGGCCCTGTGTGTTCGGGCTGGCGGGCCCCCTTCTTTGCTCTTCGCTCGCCACGCCAGCCTTCGCTCGCTGCTCCTGCCCGGGGCCAGCTGGCTTCGTTCCATAGCTTGGTGCCTACATGTGCAAATTAACCACCATCTTTCTTGACAATTAATTTGCATATCACCCTGATTAGCCAATGGGAAGCGTAGCAGAGGTACGGTTAATTACCCTTTTTGTCTTTTATTAGATAGGATATGAGGAAATGTACAAAGTTGCTAGAAAACAACCCAAATTTTCATATCTCCTTAAGTCAGCTTCTTCAAAAACAGACTCTGAAACAATGAATTAATGTAAATGATTTATTAAGAAAATGCTTCCTGTTGTAACCGGTTTAACTCAGTGGATAGAGTGTCGGCCTGGGGACTGAAAGGTCCCAGGTTCGATTCTGGTCAAGGGCATGTACCTTGGTTGTGGGCACATCCCCAGTAGGGGGTGTGCAGGAGGCAGCTGATCGATGTTTCTCTCTCATCAATGTTTTTAACTCTCTATCCCTCTTCCTTCCTCTCTGTAAAAAATAAATAAAATATATTATTTAAAAAGTGGGTGTTTTTCCCTCTGTTTTGGTAAATGGAAGCTTATTAAAAAAAAATGCTTCCTAGGAGAAATCCTTAAGGGGTGGAGGAAACAAGAAATGGAAGTGGAGGAATTGTAAAAAAGGGTGCTGTTTCACAAAAAAATTCCAGCTTCAGTCTGATGTCACTGGGGAACTTTGAAGTGAAATTTATGCCTCAGAGTTTGTCTTGATTTGAGGCAAGGTCCTTAGGCTTTCAATCTTCTATACCAATTCACTATGCAGTAAGACCACCCTCATGGTGGACAATGTAATCTCACTCCCAGGAACCTCAAGCTCTCTGTGCAGAAGGGCAAAATGATCCAGTAGCTAAAGGGAAGGGTTGTAAAGAGCATCTATGGTATAAGTTGTAAAATCAAGGCAAAGGAAAGCTGCAAATGGGCTTACAGAAAGAATAAAGAGATTCCTGAAGGCTCTGGCCACATCATAGAATTTGCTATAGTCTTTATTAAAATATCATTGGATTTGATTTGCCATTGTATAACTTCTTATCTTGATTGCCTTCTTATTTCTTCAGGATGATTTGTTTTGCTCCCTTTACATTTATTTAAACTGTTCTTCTGAAGTTAAAAATCTTTTAGAATATGTTCATCAAATTTCCCCTTTTTCTAGCAATGAGAAAAATTAGTCTCAGAAAGGCCAAATAGAGGAGAAACCAAGATGGCGGCATAGGTAAACACCGGAGTTTGCTGCCTCGAACAACCACTTCAAAAATACAACTAAAAGACGGAATGGACATCATCCAGAACCACAGGAAGGCTGTGGTGAAAACCCCTAGATCACCGTTTTGGATTCTTATTACCCAAGTTACTATGAATATTACCAGTGGCATACGGGGAGCTTAACCAATGAGCAGTCAGAAAAGGTGCTTCCTCTGTAGTTCACACCAATCTGCGGCTTGGAACCCCACCCACCCCCGTCCCAGGCTTGATGCCTCTGGCCCAGGCTTCAGGCCTGGGCAGGGGAACCCCATCTCCCCCGATCACGGGCTCCACCCTTGCCCAGGCCTGAACCCTTGGCCAGAGGCGTTGACCCCATCACCCTCTGATTGCCAAATTTGCCCCCTGCCCAGGCCTGATGCCTCCTACAGAGGTGTAAGGCCTGGGCAGGGGACCCCCATCTCCCTCCCATAGCTGGCTCTGCCCCCCTCCCAGGCTTGATGCCTCTGGCCCAGGTATCAGGCCTGAGCAGGGGACCTGCACACCCCTCCGATTGATGGCTTCACCCCCTGCCCAGGCCTGACACCTGGGCCAAAGGCTTGACTCCCATCACCCTCCAATTGCAGGATCGGCCTCTTGCCCAGGCCTGACGCCTCTACCAGAACCGTCAGGCCTGGGCAGGGGACCCTCATTTCCCCCCATCACTGGCTCTGCCCCCCACCCAGGCCTGATGCCTCTGGCCCAGGCGTCAGGCCTGGGCAGGGGACCCCCAGCTCCCCGTGGTTGCAGGCTCCGCCCCTGCCGAGGCCTAATGCCTCTGGCCAAGGCATTAGGTCTGTGCAGAGGACCCCAGCTCCCCGGATTGCAGGCTCCACCCCTGCCCAGGCCTAACGTCTTTGGCCAAGGCTTTAGGCCTGGGCAAGGGACGCCTAGCTCCCCGGACTGCCGGCTCTGCCCCGCCCCGGCCAAGCTCCCATCGCGGGCTCCACCCCTGCTTCCCCCGATCACTGGTCGGGGGTGGCAAAGGTGCCAGATTCTCTGATCAGGGCTGGGGGCAGGGCAAAGGTGGCTCCCAGGGCTGCCTTTGCCCTGCCCCCGGCTCTTAGCTCCCCCCTGGGTTTCGGATCACCGTCAGTGGCAGGGGGCTTCTTCCGTCCTTTCCCTTTTGCCTCCCAGCATTGTGCCTACATATGCAAATTAACCACCATCTTTGTTGGCAGTTAACCGCCATCTTAGTTGGCAGTTAATTTGCATATCTCCCTGATTAGCCAATGGGAAGGGTAGTGGTCGTACGCCAATTACCATGTTTCTTTTTTATTAGATAGGATATATATATATATATATATATATATATATATATATATATGATTTAAAGCAAGCTGGGCCTACTGGAAGCAATTCTGATATGTAGGTCTACTTTTCAAAGTGCCCAAACTATAGTAAGTTCCACATCATTCTCAGATCTATAGTTGTGCTTAATGGGTAATGATTAAAGATGTTTTGCTATAATGTAATAAAATTTCCAGTATGTATAGCTATGAATATTTATTTTCTCTTTCATCTGAAGTCTTATAACCCTTTATGAGAATCTTCTTAATGGGGCATTAAAACTATTTTAAACTTGTCTGAGCCTTCAGATAGGCTAAAATCTCCTTAAAGTAATAAAAAAAAATGTATGTATTAAGATCACCATTTGCAACAACATGGATGGACATGGAGAGCATTATACTAAGTGAAATAAGCCAGTCGTAGAAAGATAAATATCACATGATCTCACTCATTTGTGGAATATAATGAACAACATAAACTGATAAACAAAAATAGATCCAGAGAGAGAGAAGCATCGAACAGACTGTCAAACCTCAGAGGAAAGGCAGGGGAGGGGGGGGGGCGTTAAAAGATCAACCAAAGTACTTGTATGGATGCATATAAGCATAACCAATGGACATGGACACTGGGGTATTGGGGGCATGTCTCGGGGGTGGGAGTGACTGGGGAGGGGTCTATGGGGGAAAAAGGAGACATTTGTAAAAAGATTGCACTTTTTGAAAGAGGACATACAGAAGGCCCAGAGACATATGAAAACAAGCTCAAAGTCACTAATCATCCAAGAGATGCAAATCAAAACAATGAGATACCATCTCACACGTGTCAGAATGGCCATCATCAACAAATCAACAAACGACAAGTGCTGGTGAGGATGTGGAGAAAAAGGAATCCTCCTGTACTGCTGGTGGGAATGCAGACTGGTGTAGCTACTGTGGAGAACAGTATGGAGTTTCCTGTAAAAGTTAAGAATGGAATTCTCATTTGACTCAGTGATCCCACTTTTAGGACTATATCCCAGGAAAACAGAAACACCAATCAGAAAGGATATATGCACCCCTATGTTCATAGCAGCACAATTTACAATAGCTAAGATCTGGAAACAGCCTAAGTGCCCATCAGCAGATGAGTGGATTAGAAAACTGTGGTACATCTATACAATGGGATACTATGTTGCTATTAAAAAGAAGGAACTTTTATCACTTACAACAGCATAGATGGAACTGGAGAGCATTATGCTAACCGAAATAAGCCAGTCAGAGAAATATAAATATCACATGATCTCACTCATATGTGGGGTATAATGATCAAAATAATTTGATGAACAAGAATAGATCAAGAATAGAGAACCTGACTAGAACCTGGTGACAGAACCTGGCTGGAGAACCTAGTGAGGGAACATGGCTACAGAACCTGGCTGGAGAACCTGGAGAACCTGGCTGGAGAACCTAGCAAGAGAATATGGACACAGAACCTGGCTGGAGATCCTAACCAGAACTTCGCTGGAGATCCTGACCAGAACTTGGCTAGAGATCCTGGCTAGGCTGCTGATCAACTGAACGCTGTCTCCGTGTCATTCCTTCTTCGCCGACTCCGTCCACACCTTTGGGGACCCCTGAACCTGCTGGGGTTGGACCCCAGCAACTACTTATAACAAAATAAATAATTCTCAAAAATTAGTGTTTAGTAAAATTAAAATGTCAAACATAAAATAAAATGTAACATATTATTCAATTAATATGAAGTTGAGGAGAAACCAAGATGGCGGAATAGGTAACACTGGAGATTGCCGCCTCGCACAACCACTTCAAAAATACAACTAAAAGATGGAATGGACATTACCCAGAACCACAGGAAGGCTGGCTGAGGGGAAATTCTACAACTAGAAGGAAAGAGAAAAGCATACCGAGACTCAGAGGAGGCGCAGTGCTGAAGTAAAATACAAAGGTGCAAAGGTACATGCGAGAGGGCTGGCGGCTGAGGGCACAGGTGTCTGTTTCAGTCGGGCGGGAGTCTCAGGCTCTGAGCTCCAGTTCCGGGCGAGTCTCTGGGGACCCAGACTCAAACGGCAGAAGCGGGACTGTCTGGCATCGGTCGGAACTCGAGGGCAGCTTTCTCTCCGAGGGGCTTGCAGCGATTGCCGGGACACTGAGAGGCAGAGCCTCTGGGGACGGGACTGAGAGCAGCCATAACTGCTCGCTTCACCTGCCCTGTTGATCCCCTGGGACCCGCCCCGCCCAAGCCTTGCATGGAGGCATTGGCTGGTTAGCCTCAGGCAGAGGCTAGATTAGCGCCGCCCTAGAGATCCAGGACAGAAGTTCTCCCACTGCAGACACAGCTGATTCTCACAGCCAATTGGCCTGGAGGTCAAATCTCTCCCAGTGTTACCTACAACAATCAAGGCTTAGCTACAACAAGACTGTGCACAAAGACCACAAGGGGGTGCACCAAGAGTGTCTACCTCAGGTAATTGGGACACTTAGCACAGAAAGTCACTCTATTGACACAGCGAAGCATAAAAAATGCTGAGACAAAGAAACAGGACACAAATGACAGAACGGGAGGAAAGCAGGCTGCTGGATATAGAATTCAAAACCACACTTTTGAGGTCTTTCAAGAGTCTTCTAGAGACTGCCGATAAACTTAATGAGATGTACAAGAAATCTAATGAGACCCTCGATGTTGTGATAAAGAACCAACTAGAAATTAAGCATACACTGACTGAAATAAAGAATATTATGCAGACTCCCAACAGCAGACCAGAGGATCGCAAGATTCAAGTCAAAGATTTGAAATACAAAGAAGCAAAAACCACCCAACCAGAAAACCAAAATGAAAAAAGAACCCGAAAATACGAAGATAGTGTAAGGAGCCTCTGGGACAGCTTCAAGCGTACCAACATCTGAATTATAGGGGTGCCAGAAGAAGAGAGAGAGCAAGATATTGAAAACCTATTTGAAGAAATAATGACAGAAAACTTTCCCTACCTGGTGAAAGAAATAGACTTACAAGTCCAGGAAGCATAGAGAACCCCAAACAAAAGGAATCCAAAGAGGACCACACCAAGACACATCATAATTAAAATGCCAAGTGCAAAAGACAAAGAGAGAATTTTAAAAGCAGCAAGAGAAAGAAACTCAGTTACCTACAAGGGCATACCCATACGACTGTCAGCTGATTTCTCAACAGAAACTTTGCAGGTCAGAAGGGAGTGGCAAGAAATATTCAAAGTGATGAATACCAAGAACCTACAACCAAGGTTACTTTACCCAGCAAAGCTATCATTCAGAATTGAAGGTCAGATAAAGAGCTTCACAGATAAGGAAAAGCTAAAGGAGTTCATCACCACCAAACCAGTATTATATGAAATGCTAAAAGGTATCCTTTAAGAAGAGGAAGAAGAAGAAAAAGGTAAAGATACAAATTATGAACAAATACGCATCTATCAACAAGTGAATCTAAGAATCAAGTGAATAAATAATCTGATGAACAGAATGAACTGGTGATTATAATAGAATCAGGGACATAGAAAGGGAATGGACTGACTATTCTTGGCGGGGAAAGATGTGTGGGGGATGGGGGAAGAGACTGGCAAAAATCGTGCACCTATGGATGAGGACAGTGGATGGGGAGTGAGGGCGGAGGGTGGGGTGGGAACTGGGATGAGGGGAGTTATGGGGGGAAAAAAGAGGAACAAATGTAATAATCTGAACAATAAAGATTTATTTTTTTAAAAAATAATATAAAGTTCAAAAAATAGCAACCCCCCCCCCCCAAAAAAAAGAATAGATCAAGAATAGATCGATCTAGAGACAAATGGTAGGGGAGGGGGGTTAGAGAGAAACCAAAGGACTTATATGCATACATATTAGCATAAACAATTGGACACAGACACTGGGATGGTGGGGGTTTGCCCGGGCTGGGAAGGTATGGGGGAGAAGGTCAATTGGGGAAAAAAGAGACATATGTAAAACTTTAGACAAGAAAACAAAGAAAAAAAAAGATTGTTCAATATTTTAGGTTCTATGCTTAGCACTCACTCTATTAACATAATTTTAATAATTAATGTGCAGGCCAAGATTTAGTAAATGGAAGAAATGAAATTTAAGCCCAAGTCAAATGACTCCATGTCCTTTTCATTAGAGTACCATGTGTACACCTTTTTTGTCTGCTACCTACCACACTTCAGGTAAGTACTGGGTCACTTCTCAGTAAATTACATTTGAAAAAATAAATTTAATTAATAACAAGGGATAGTATTTAAAGACAGAAACACTGGAAAAAAAATGTGTTTCTGGTCTTTCAATTATGATGCCTAAATATTGCACTGAAAATTGTTTTGAAATTTTCACTGTTCTGCTGTATTTTAAATAGCATGTATTAGTGACCTATTGTCCTGAAGTCACGCTGAGAAATTTTAAAAATAATTATATTAATGATGACCTTTGCACATTTTAACATCATCCTGTGAATATATACTCTGTATATTCATATATCTATTTAGTGGATTTTAAACATTTTTATTTCTTTAAATATGTGTGTATATGTGTATGTGTTTATGTGTCTGTATATGTGTGTATCCACCTTTTAGACTAGGTAATGTTAGGTCAAATTACTTTAATTGTGTGGACTTTACTCTTTATAAACATTCTAAATTTAAATGTGACCATAATTCATTACGTCTATTAAAACTTGTCAATATTTTTATTTTATAGTCAATAGTTGGTATTGAGATACTCCACAAAGTTTCATTTGATGAACCAAGAGAAAAGACAGGCATTTCACGCTGAAATCTATTTGGGCTCCTTCTGACTCTTAGGCAAGGACTTGAGGTCAGGCAGTTTGCTCCGGAGGTAATCACAGGAAGCACTAGAGAAAGGGTAGAGCTAGTGTAACAGAGAAGGAAGAAAAGTCCTGTGTCTTCAGTCAATGACTTACGACCCAATTGGTCTGGATATAAAGCAGAGCTTGAGGAGAACACACAGCATCTCAGTGGCCATCATCCTGGAATCACACACCCAGTGAGTTCTTTGCAGGGTCTCTAAGCAGTTGAAGTTTACTCTCCTTTAACATCTGATAGAGGCCACGTCTGCTGCTCCAGAGTATTTAGGTCTTCTGGGGTCTAATGTTCCTAAGTATTTCCATCCAAGCAACCCCTATGCAGGGTTGGGGGTTTGCACATTTTCCTATCAGGCCTCTGACTTTAGCAAAGGAGACCTGCCAGTTCTGTTTTAGATTTAAAGTCTGATAGGAGATTTCTGACCACACTTAAATAAATTAGTTTTTCACAGGCTGCTACTCAAATGTATGTAACAAATATAATAAATGTTCAGAAATATTCTTAACAGTATAATTTGTATTCCAAAGATAGTACAAAGATCTAGACCAAGGTCATTTTACCTAATGTTCTTCTAATCGATGTTATTTAATGTTAACTCTAAGATATTTGTAGCTTAATTGTCAATGAGGAATTTAATCTTAATTGTTTGACCATTTAATATTAGTGGCCTGTTGATTGTCACTCCTTTCCCAATTTGCTTTCTTAATTTGATCTAGATTATGTCTTTGTTGCTTACATCTTTACTTGGTTGATTATTTTGCTTTGTCTTTCACTATTTTATATTTAGGTCCCTTAGACAAGAAACACATTAATTTTTTATGTTTTATGTTATATTTCTAAGTATTTTTAGGAAGACATTTAAAAGAAAAAAGATAATTGTACTGGTTATGTAATGTAGATCTATTTTACAACAGGGGTGAACCTTGCATTAATCTTGTTTGTAGCTCTTCTGCTGTATTTCAGCAGAAAGTCTGGATCCAGCTTCACAGTGGAGCTGTGCTTTATTTCTTGAAAACATTAAGTTAGGATATATTGAACTTCTTGCTTTTGTGATTTTTTTATGATTATCTATTTAGGAAATTTAACTGGATTATCTTGCACAGTGCTTTTCTTTTTTAAAGGAGCTGTAATTTCTTTAATTATTTCATAAGCCTCTCTCTTTGAACATATCATTAACAGTTTAAATTACTCTTCATATACTATTTTTTTCCAATGTTTGTAAATAGTTTTTGAAAAAATTCCATGCAACATTTTCTTATGGCATTGCCAAATAGAGATCAGAGGCCTTCAGCATGGAGTTGAGAAAATAAGATGATAGGACAAAGTACATAAAACCTGAGGGTCAGAACTTAAATGTATTGGTTCCCAGAGCACTGAAGGATTTAAGCCGTGTAGATAAGATTTATGTGGTTTCTGGAGGTAGTTATTTACTCCTTGACTAAGCACACCTTTCAGAAGAGCCATTTCCCATGAAAATAACAGAGGAGAAAAATACAATTCTACAAAAGATAACTGTTAATATTTAATAGTTATCTTCATCCTAAGCCTGTTTTTTCCAATAGATTCACACATAGAGCAAAATGCTTAACATTGACTCACTATTTTAAAGAGAATTAAGTAAAATCACAAGTAATATTAATAGCACTTATATAGTCAACCAGACCATAATTGGAACAAATATGACAAGGTTTTAATGTTCAAACATTACTGTCCATTGTCACTAGAAAGATTAAATGTTGATTCTTAAGAATATTTGCATAAAAATATGTCAGCATATCAAACAACATAAATTGAGTGTCTATAAATTGAATGGAACCCAAGATCTCATAATTAAGTGGTAGAGATATCTGTATTTAAGCCTTCTGATCAACAGACTACAGGGTAGAAATCAACATAGAGCACAAGAGATGAAAGAGATACTTCTAGGTTCATATTGACCATCCCAACTACAAATATTTTGTGCTTAATGAGGTGAGAGAAATTAACAGGGATAAGGCAAGAAAGACATTGCTGTTATTCCCTAGGACAGGGACTGGAAAACTGTGAGCCTTGAGCCAAAACTGGCCTGGCACTCATTTTTGTAATAAAGGGCTTTGTTCTTTTTGAACACTGTCTCATTAATGCTTATGTATTGTCTATTGCCATTTTCATGCTGGACCCATATGTCCTGCAAAGCTTATAAGTTTACATGTAGCCCATCATTAGAAAAAATCTGTTAATCCATTCTTAGGTAATAATGCTTTTTAATACATTAATATAAAATATATCATCATTATCTACTTTTAAGAAAAATATGTATCATCATTGTTATTTTGAAAAACACGAGACTGCAATTGTTCTTTTTAAAAATATATATATTTTATTGATTTCAGAAAGAAAGGGAGAAGGAGATAGAAACATTAATGATGAGAATCATTGGTCAGCTGCCTTTTGCATGCCCCCTACTGGGGATTGAGCCCTCAACCCAGGCATGTGCCCTGACCAGGAATCAAACCATTACCTCCTTGCTCAACCACTGAGCCACGCTGGTTGGGCTGTTCTTTAATCCTCAGCTTTATAAAGTCAGAGAGTGTGATTTATATTTTGGAAAAAGGATTTTCTAAACCAACCTTTCTCAAAGTGTCTTATATAAACACATCATTTAGGAATTCAACTTAATTGCTTATATAAATACACTTTTATTTTTTCCTCATGTTTTAGTTGAGTCTTGAAATAATTGTTAGAAGTTTATGCCACAACTCTGAGATGTCTGGGCTTCGTTTTGGTGATTTCCTTGGCCTTTTTCTTGCTTTTACTTCATGGCTTTTAGGCAGCCATTGCTGGTCCCAACATCAGTCCTGCCTCTGCGCAGGGAGAGCTTAGGCAAAACTGGATAGAATTGGTACCAGCCTATTTCAAACTAAGGATCAATAACTATGAATGTGTAACACAGCTTCTCTTATCTATAAGGGATTTGGAGATTGGTGAATTTAGTGTTTGTTGTTGTTATTGTGTTAAAATATGCACAACATATAATTTACCATTTTGAGCATTTCTAAATATACAGTTTGGTAGCATTCATATTGTTGTGTAACCATCGCCATGATCCATCTTTAGAACTTTTTTATCCTAATTGAAACTCTGTACTCATTAAAGAGGCAAAAGTGAGAGGAGTGTTAATTGTTGGTGGGTTGAGAGGTGTTCTGAGACAGTGGGGAGGTGGAGAGAGAGGCAGACAAACTTGGGGCATTCATAATGAGCTATAGCATATTAACAATTCTGAAAAATCCTTTGGTTAAGAATTTCAAAATGTTTTGACCAAAAATGTCTTTACGCTATTGCCATTTATTTATTTTGGAAGTTCTGTTCCATAGAAAATACTTGGGTTAACATTGTTTGTAATTTACCTATAACAAATTTGTTTATAATAATGTACTATTTATTATTGTTATGTGGGGTCACAAAGGTTTATCTTTTATAAAAACTATTTTGTCCCCTTATTGTTTTTTTATTTTTATTTTTATACTTATCTTCTATTCCACTTAATCCAATATGATCTGTGTTGTCACACAAAGAAAAAATATCTTATTATTGTTTCCTTAACAATCAAAATTACTTTTCATCTACTAATATTTTTTTTCAGTGTTTATAAATGTCTTTGAAAACGTTCTGGGCAACCTCTCATTACGGCAGTGCCAAACAGAGGTCAGAGGTCTTCAGCATGGAGGTGAAAAAATGAGGTGAGAAGGGAAAATCCCAGAGAAAGTACATAAAGACCTGAGGGTCATAACTTAAATAAAGGGGTGGGAAAAAGTAGACTTACAGTTGTGAGTATGCAAAGCAGAGTTTATTCTTATATTATTATAATTGTAACCTGCATGTCTTATTCCATATGAACAACTGTAAATCTACTTTTGCCCAATCCTGGATATTGGTTCCCAATATATTTAAACAACAACTATCTCGTTATAATTCATACAGTATTCATCATTCCCTACTCACGTAAATATCTTTTCTTATCATATGCCAAGTGTCACACAGTGTGTGTGTGTGACATGAAATCAAATCACCATGCCAGGTGCTGGCACCTGTTGGGTTAGGTTTCCTTCTGATGTTGGTATATCTCTGCATCTTCAGCTCAACTTTGATAAGCATCCGACTATGACATCAATGAATAAAAGCATCAGTTAATAATAACCTGAAAAGTTCATCCCTTCTGACCACCCACGGATGGTGATACACTATTATGATATGTTGGAACTCTCTGTGGTCTAGGACTCTAGGCCTGGTGTCTCCAGGCAACTGTCCCTGCACCGAGAATTCCATTGTAGGGGATGTTAGTTTCAAACATCTGAGTGCATAAACCTGGCAGTGATTATTGCTTTGAAGGTAAAGATTCCCAGTGACAAAAGGGATAGTAAGTGAAGTTTATTTTTAAATTATTGTTATACTGATGGTTTTACTCTCTAGTCCCTCTTCTACACCCTTGCTTTTTAGGTCCAACATCTGTTCACAGGACAATACCTAAGAACAATCAGGTGCTGTTGAGTAGGTAAAATAGGGCTTGCTGAATGAATTGCCTAAATGCTAAGCTCAGCATGGTAACGTGGCAGGAGGAGTTAAGGGACTTGTGTTCCCTTTTCTTTCTTTCTTTTTAAAAATATATTTCTATTGATTCTGGGAATCGAACCTTAACCTCCTGGTTCATAGGTTGACGCTCAACCATTGAACCACCCTAGCTAGGTTGTCTTAATTTTTCTTTCTATCCTTGGTCAAGTTACTTAACCTCTTTAGCTAAAATAGGTTTTCCTCATTTGCAAAAGAAGGTCATCAGTGTGTATTCTCTCTGGTAAAGATAAATTAAAATGATACATATTGCAATATTTTGAAAAGTAAGATGCATTATATGGATGGCAGGAACTATTAGTTGTTCACACACAAAAGCATAATTTCTGAATGGGGAAGTGAAGCGATAAAAATTACATTTTTAGAAGATGAATTTGTTACTTGTGCAAGAAGAACTGAAGTAGGGATGTAACTGAAGTGAATTAGGGTGGCGCATTAAGTGGTGACTCAAAAAGGAGAATATTTCAAATAATGAATCAATGAAACATGATAACTGGATGTGAGTTGAAGGAGAACAGTCCAAGCTAATCTCAGAATTTCTCATTTTGTGAATCAGAAGAATGATCATATGACTCACAGATACAATGAATTTTAATGATAAAAACCAGAAGAGGAAAAAATAAAACAAAAATAGAGGCAAAGAGAAAGAAAAGAAACTAATAAAATATATGTAGACACTTTTGCAACATTGTTTACATATATAATTAAAAAGAAATCCTCCAATGCACTAGATCAGTAATTTTCAACTTTTTTTATTGCATGGCACACATAAACTAATTACTAAAATTCTGCAGCACATCAAATATGTATATTATATTTTTTTGTCATTTTGACAAAATATAGGTATGCTTTTGATTCATTTACACCAGACAACCATTGTTGTGTTGGCTGTTGTCATTTTTTATTTTATTTGACAATCTAAAGGAAAAGAGGTCAGTGCCCCTAACTAAAAAGTCAGGTATAGCATACTTTAACAATTCTTGCGGCACACCGGTTGGAAATCACTGAACTAGATCTATGCATATATTCCCTAAGTCATTTTCTCTTTTCTTGGTAAAGGACTGCTCAGAGACTATATGATTTATTAAAAAGTGAGTGCTCTTATACTGCAGGAAATAAGAAAGATCAGAACTCTGCTTCCAAAGGCCACAGTTAAAGATTTCTGTAAAGGAATTTCATTTCAACTTAAAAGTGCTTTTTTATCTGTTTAGATAAAAAACATAAATAAATTGTTTAATAGCAGATTAGATAGGCGTGGATTAGACATGCTTATCTTTTGCTTTCCTTTCCATTTTGAAAAGGCTGAATTAAAAATAAAACATTTACAGATGTGAGTTGTTGTCTTTTAAGAAATAACTACATAGGAAAGATTAAAGAAAAATTAAAATGTAAGATCTTCGAAATAATGTATAAAATATTGGTTAGGCTTATTTATTTTACTTACAATTACCTTATCTGAATTGTTTGTTAGTTTCATTCATTGTTACAGATAGAGATGTGGTAAGAAGGCATTGTAACAGGACCTAGGTCAAATGTAATGGTAAAGAAAATCACTTGTTATTATAAAGTAGTCTTACTCCTTGAAACATGTAGTATCCATTACACAATGAAATACATTGTAAATAGTAACTCATTTTGCTTCAAATAGAATGTTTCATTTTTTGACTTAAAAGTACTAATAAAGTATAATGACCTTATAATGTAAAAATATGGATGTTGAAGAAAGCTGGGAAGCTAATTTTCTCATTAAATGCATTAACCTGGTATTTTTCTGTGTTCTTAAAATGATCCAACCTCATTATGTCTAGAATGGTGCTGCCAAAGTTAACAGTAGCTGAGCCTTAGGTCTCCACATTAAGAATTAGGGTGGGTGCCGAAACCGGTTTGGCTCAGTGGATAGAGCGTCGGCCTGCGGACTGAAAGGTCCCAGGTTCTATTCCAGTCAAGGGCATGTACCTGGATTGCGGACACATCCCCAGTGGGGAATGTGCAGGAGGCGGCTGATCGATGTTTCTCTCTCATCGATGTTTCTGACTATCTCTCCCCCTTCCTCTCTGTGAAAAATCAATAAAAAAAAATATATATATATACATATATATATATAAAGAATTAGGGTGGGAAATGAAGGCCATAGAAAATGTTCCAATATTCTTGTTATGATATTGTGTAACAAAATAACTTATTAGAGTAGCCAATAAATCATAAACCAATAAGCAATAAGGTTCATATTTACCATCATCAGCATACATATTACACACACACACACACATACTAGTGACCCAGTGCACGAATCCGTGCACATTGAAAGGAAATTAATTAGAAGAAATATTTTAATATTGCTATTCACCCTTTCTCTATAATAGAAGTGTCAACCAAATTCACAATTGACAATAACAGATCAAAACACACCCGTGCAATTGGTGCCAGTGAGAACTTTATATGTATCATGCATGCTCAAGTCAACTTAGTCTTTTATAGAACAAACTTGCTTAATTAGACCTGCTTTTTGATGTAGCTAAACTTTTTCCAGCCCAGTGAAGCAGCCCAACTTCTCTTTCAGGTAGTTGTCAGCAACACAGCAGTAAATATCAACACAAAGCATTATTATAGATCATGCAGGGAGAACAAAGGGTAAAATATTTGACTGCAGCAGTGTTTGAGTATATTCTGTGCAGTAAGAAAACCTGAAATCATTTTCAAGGTCCATCATTTCTTACTTCTTTTCATTCGGGTCAAGTTTCTAAGCTTTCTAAATCTCTGTTTTCAGGCTAATGGAAAGAAAATAGGATTCCACCGCGTCTCCTATCTATCTAGGACTTCTGTGAGGATCAAATGGGAGGAGGCACGGGAAATGCTTCACAGACATTTGGTTACAGTGTAAAGTGTTTCCACCTGGGTATTAAGCAAGTGTTCCTGAGCTGAAGAAACTGCAAGGCTAGTAGTCACTAGGGAGAGGAAGCCATGCGTTGCCACATGACATCATTACCTGGACAGAGGGAAGGACACTTAGCATATATATATATATATATATATATATATTCTGCACACACATTAATATAGTCTGTTGGAACTATATCTGAACCATGGAATTTGACCTAGTTGTCTTCTGCCTTGTAGAAAAACCCTGCTTCATAACCCTGTTGGTAGCACTTGGAGTGTACTGTTAACTTCCTTTTTAACTCTCCTAGTACATCAGCCATCTCCTTCAGGGGACTGTCATCTCCTTTCACCCTTCTTGGAGAATACTGTGCTTTCCCCAGGATAAATTCTTTCCTCTATGTACATTCTCCCCATCTCCGACCTCATCCATTTCCTTATTTTTAACTATCATTCCTATTTAGATGAAAGGCAACTCTATATCTGAAACACTTACTTCTGTCCTAAGGCTATGTCCTGTATGTCCAACATATCAAACAACCTGACAAGTTCCCCTGAAACTAGGATTTATTTATGAATAGTCTCTCTATTAAAAATACTAATATATAATTTTCATCAGCCTTCTCTTTTAGTCCCGTCTGTCTCCCACATAGAATCAGTCCTCAATCACAATCAATTTTTCCATGTTGCTAATTTTTTTCCATTTCTATCTTTCCTTATTGTCTTAAACTCTATCCTTCTTTAGGCTCTCATTATTGTCCCTACGTATTTATTAATCATTTATGAAATTCTATTATGGCTCTGTAAGAAACAGAAAGATGAAGATATTGTAAACTTTACCAACACAGTTTGTAATCTAGAAGGATGGATAACATATACCCCAAAAATGATCATAAAAGACAGTACTATTTATGTCCTAAGTGAAGGAAGACCTATACAGCAGAGTGGTTGATTGAAGAAGATTTCATTAAAAAAATAGCATTTGAGGTGGAAAGGTGGGTAAATTGAAATCATAGCAATTCTAGGTAAAAGCAATTGAATTACCCAAGGTGGAAATATAGGAAGCCTCAAACTGGATGAAGCATAACAGATGTGTAGGACAGCAATGGGAAAACATATGGAAGCGTAGTTATGGGGAGCTTCCTGCTGGCCACGTACACTGGGATTTTATTTTGTGGGAGTCAAGAAAAATGGTACCCCTCCTTTTTTTTTCTTTCTTGAAATATGATCTGACTTAGTGAGCATTCCCCCCACCATTACCACTATGTTCTATATATGCTTGGCCAATGAATGAGTTCGAGGACTGAGAAAGAAGACTATAAGCAATTCTACAGCCAGCCAAAATATTTCAAGTATTATTTAAGGAAAAGTATGTTACATTCTATACATGAATATGGTAGCTATTTAAAAAATATGCAATGTAGTCACATGATTATTTAAACATAAGATTATATTAATGAAAACCTTGTTTTCCTCCTTTCCACATAAATGTTCTTTCTCTCTGCCTCAATAGTTAACCATTTCTAAAAATCTTTCTGAGTATTATTTCACATTATTCATAAAACAGCCAATGATTATGAATATATATGTACATATGCACACACACATATATACATATATATGTATACTTATCCTCTTTTTTATTTATAAAGAATAAATCACTATATACTGTTCTGCTCTCTATTTTTTTCATTTCATGATATAGCATGGAGATACTTCCTTATCATACACACATAGAATTCTCATGGTGATAGTTCCATTGCATTCTACTTTTGACAATTTTCCATTGTCTATTTAAACAATCACATGGAGGGACATTTGGGTTGTTTCTAGCCTTTTTTTTTTTTTTTTTTTTTTAGTACAGACAATGTTGCACTGAATAACCTGCTCACTCATTTCACAAATATGCTGGCTTGTTCATAGGTAACCTCCTAGAGTGGGCTCTCAAAATCAATATTAAATTCTGTTGTAATGTTGCTATATGTTACTAAGTGGCCTGTTAGGGAGTTGTATCATTTCTCATTCCCTCCTGCAGTGTGGGGGAGTGGCTGCTTTAGTCACTGCAATGGAGTGTACTGTTAACTATGAAATTTTGCCCACTGATAGAAAAGAAATAACTATAGTTTTAATTTTCATTTTGCTTTCTTTTCTTATTAGGATCAACATTTTTATATTCATTTGAAGACCAGTTATAGTTCTTTTTTTAAAATTTTTTTTAATATATTTTATTGATTTTTTACAGAGAGGAAGGGAGAGAGATAGGGAGTCAGAAACATCGATGAGAGAGAAACATCGACCAGCTGCCTCCTGCACATTCCCCACCGGGGATGTGCCCGCAACCCAGGTACATGCCCTTGACCGGAATCGAACCTGGGACCTTTCAGTCCGCAGGCCGATGCTCTATCCACTGAGCCAAACCGGTTTCGGCAGTTATAGTTCTTTACTGTAAAATTTCTATTCATTCCATATAATGTTATTCTATTTAGTTGCTATATTTTTTATTTATCAGAATTTTATATATTAGAAAGATTGAATAACCCTATTTTTCTACAGTAGGCATTTGGAAACTTTTTCTTTGTCATTTGTCTTTTGATTTTACTCATTTTCCTTTTTTTGCCCTGAAGTTTTTTAAATGTAGTTAAAATTATCCACCCTTTCTTTTATGGAATCTGGATTTTCTAGTCCTAACTACGAAGTTATAAAGTAGTTTTTACCTTTTTTTCTTTTAATACTTCATGGTCATATATTTTACATTTAATATTTATTTTATTTTTAGTTTATAGTGTTATTAGTGTGATTTGTAGATGGGATTTTTCTCCAAATGACTCTTAAGTTTCCAAACACCATGTACTTAGAAAAAAAGAAGAAAAAAAAGAAAAGAAGAAAATCTTAACTGCATTTTTTATAATATTGCCTTTATTATATAAAATTCTCACTTTATGTCCTATGTTGGACTTTTCAAATTGTTCCAATGGTCTGTATATCTTTTACATATTAGTTGCATACTGTTCTAAGTAGGCCAATTTTTTTAAAAATAATGATTTAGATATTATATTTTATGTACAGTTGCAATACTGTAAACAACTGTTCTGTATATTGTTAATTAGAAGGAGGGATTATTTTCATTATGTCTATGGGAAATTTGTCCCTTTCCTTTGCAGCAGTTATAAACTCTGCCCTCCCTGTCACTCTGATCCTCACTGTCCCTAGTGTCCCAATACACACTTTCTATTTTGATGAATTTCAGTAGCTTGCTCAGATTCAGACACTTTTAATGGTCAAGCTCTGGGCAAGGAGAATGACAAGCTCTGATGTAATACTAGATGTGCTTTGCTGAGGCTGTCACCTGGATTTGGGAGAAGCAGAGTACTACTTACAAGACAGGCATAATTTTGCAGGCTACCATCTATCCATCAGCGAAAGAAGTCAATAGAAATATCTTAAGAAATGTCAACTGGAATTTCTTTGCAATAGTTTAAAAATAAAAGAAATGCTATATTGCTATAAAAACAAATGTGATAACAATTGGCTCATTTTTTTCCATTTTATGTCTTATCTCACTTTGAAAATTAGAAGACTGTTTTTCACATCAATTACATCCTTACTACTATTGATCCAATAGCAAATATGAAACCATTTGCAATAATACTGTGATTTAAGTTCAAGTTAAAAACTCCAGGGTTTTTTAATATAAAAAAAGCAAGGGAATAATCCCCTCATTTCAGTTTTTGTTTCTTTCATCAAATAGCACACATTGGTGAAGTTACAATGTTCAAGGTGATATTATAGATAAATTAAAGAATAAAACTTATTCAAGTGTGTCTCTGACTTCAAGGAACTTACATTTTGTCTAATTACAATGGAAATAGGCGTATGTGAAATTAGCTATAAGTAAAAGACTTTTCCGAATAAGAGACAAATGCATAGAGAAAATAGGTGCAGTATGAATTCAAGTGAGAGAGATTACTTCCCATGGGAGAGGGCTAGCAATCAGCCAATGCTTTTTGAGAAGACAGACTTTGAGACTGACTTTTTAGAGCAGATAATATTAAATAAATAAGAGAGCATGAGAAGTTGAAAAGGCTAAAGTGTTTGGGTCAGTGAGCGTAAAAATACCATAGTTAATCTTTCTGACTCAGAAAAGAGTACTCCCCATTTTGTGATAAAAATAAATTGTTCTCGTAATTAACAGTGTAGCCTGATGAGGCATTTAAGCATTTCAGCCAAATGTTGAACCCTAACTATTTTTTATCTTTTTCTGAGGAATCCTGCATCACAGGGAGTATGATTTAGCACTTCCATTTCAGTGACACTGGGTTTGTCTTTATTATGCTCAATTTGGCATCATTGCCATCACTCTCCTGTAATGAATGTGGATCCATCTATCTTAGGTCCTCTTTCAATGAAGCCTATTTTCCACAATTGCGGTTTATAATGTCCTGTCTTCCTGTATGATTAGGAATGTCCTAATCATGTCACCTATATGTTTATTCATATAATGACACATGAATAATGTTATTTTCAAAAGGCAGTCTTATCAGGAACCTGTCACTATTAATGTATTTTTTCACATAATGTATTTTTGAAAATTTAAAGAAATATCAACCATGTATATTTCTCTTTAAATGTTTATTTAATGTTATGTTTCATTGCCTTATAGCGTGTAGTATAGCAAATGCAAACCACAGCAGCAACACAACAAAACATACATAATTTTCCTATTTGTCAGGTACTTTTAAAGTGCCTACATGTATATACTTATGTAATCATTATAACCACCTTATTTTCTCTACTTCATAAGAGAAAACGGAGGTAAAGAGAGTTTGACTTTACAAGGGCAGAGAGTTTAACTTGAAAATGGCTAAACTGGGATTTGAACTCAGGCTCACTCTCTCTAGAACCTGTTCATAACCACATGGAAATTTCAATGAGAGTTAGCTCTACAGCACATGTTAAAAGTACTTTTTTAATTGTTGGCAGCATTACAGATGTCCCCCAATTTTCTCTCCTTTACCCCCCACTCCCAGCCCCTACTCTACCACAGCACATTTTTACTTATCATGCAATCCTATGTTTATGAAATGACACTGTAACTTCCGTTCATTTGCATTATAAGTTTCTTTTGGTGAGCAGATACTTTAAATTTTACCTTTTCTCCCTTGGATTTTATATAAGTATTAGTTTGTTGACTTCTAACATCTTGTGCTTGTTTGTTTTCATTTGATTTTAGAATTTTTTTCCTTTTATTAAATTCAGAAAAAAATAAAATTTTATTGCATGCTTTAACTATATTCTTCAATTTATAGCTTTATAATTGTAAAATAATGAAATTATGTTCTTCAGTTTATAGCTTTGTACTTGTAAAGGAATCAAATTATAATAAATCTTTTGTAAATAGGACATGAGGGAATAGATCTGAAAGTGTTTATTTTAGCTAATTACTTAATCAATAGTTATTAGGTAAGCAAAGAAGCTTGGAGAAACAATATTTTTAGATGTAATAATTACTGAAAACAGAGATAATATGTACGCAGAAAATATGTATGCAATAATTTTCCCAAAGACCCAGTTAACAGAAAATTTTGAGAAACTCATTAAATAATTACATATAGACAGTCATTTTTCTTCATTGTTGCAAAAAAAATCACCATTATTTCTTCTCCATTAAGTTTTTATTATCAGTACTGGTTTTTGCTACTGTATGAGTGCTTTTCAACTTACTGCTTTAAAAGAAAAAAAACTGTCAACATTTCCAGGAAAAACAACAAAGAGAAAACATCTCCAATTCTGACTAGTTCCAAAGGAACAGTGATTAAAGGTCCCATAAAATGTCTTTCATATTCTGGCAAGCTTAAGAGGAAGAAAAATATAATTTAAATTTGACTTTACATAATAATGTGGCTCATAATCACAAATCACCAGAGAAATGAAAATTAAAACCACAATGAGATATTACCTTACAACTGTCAGAATGGCTACAATCAATAAATCAACAAACAACAAGTGTCCAGCATGGAAAAAAGGGAACCCTTGTGCACCGTTGGTGGGAATGCAGATTGGTGTAGCCACTGTGGAAAGTAGTATGGAGTTACCTCAAAAAATTAAAAATTGAACTGTCTTATGACCCAGCAATTCCATTTCTGGGAATTTATCCAAAGAAAACCAAAACACTAATTTGAAAGAATATATGTACCTTTATATTCATTGCAGCATTATTTACAACTAGAGGCCCAGTGCACAAAATTCATACATGGGAGTTGGGGTGGGGGAGTCCCTCAGCCCGGCCTGTACCCTCTCGCAATCCGGGACCCCTTAGGGAATGTCTAACTGCTGGTTTAGGCCTGATCCTGCAAGGATCCCTGCGGGATTGGGCATAAACCGGCAGTTGGACATCCCTCTTGCAATCCAGGATCACTGGCTCCTAACCACTGGCCTGCTGGCCTGCCTGACTGCCCCTAACCACTCTGCCTGCCTGCCTCATTGCCCCTAACCACTTGCCTGTCTTCCTGATCACCCCTAACCCCTCTGCCTGCTTGTCCGATCACACCTAACCACTCGCCTGCCTGCCTGATCACTCCTAACCACCTCTGCCTCTGCCACCATGTCTTCATCCAAAGGACGTCCGGAATGACGTCCAGAAGGTTGTTCAGCTGTCCGGTCTAATTAGCATATGCTTTTATTATCATAGATAGCTAAGATCTGGAAGCAGCCTAAGTGCCCATTAGTAGATGAGTGGATAAAAAAGCTATGGTACATTTTCATAATGGGATACTACTTGGCCATAAAAAAAAGGAAATTTTACCCTTTGCAACAGCATGGATGACTTGGAAAGCATTATGCTAAATGAAATAAGCTAGTCAGAGAAAGACAAGTACCATATGATTTTGCTTATATGTGAAATCTAATCTAATTAATAAAGAGAACTAATAAGCAAACTAGAGACAGACTCACAGAGACCAAGTTCTCAGCTGTTAGGAGGGTGTTGGAGGGCTGGATGGGGGGGTGTTTGAGGGGATTGAGTAAAAAAGAGAAAGAAAAAAATCATGGACATGGACAACAGTGTGATGATTGCCAGGGGGAAGGGGTTGGGGAGAGGTAGAGAAGGGCATATAAATGGTAATGAAAGGAGATTTGACTTGGGGTGGCGAATACACAATACACAATACAGATGATGTGTTATGGAATTGCGCACCTTAAACCTGTATAATTTCATTAACCAGTGTCACCCCAATACATTTATAAAAAGAAAAAACGGCTTTTCAGAGTAGAGGATTGTTTGAAAATAGCTTTCTCATCATAAATTACACTATTCTGTCCTAATAATTTATGTCTTTTCTTATAGCATGTGGAAATTATGAACCTAAGAGGAATATCAACTCTTCCTAAACTGGAGAAAAAGACTTTGACAGGAGAGCCTCACTAAAGGAACCATATTACTCAGCATCTGATCCTTTCCAAATATTTATCTTGGTCTTATAATGAAACTTTTTGGTGGGCTAATTATAATATAAACTAGAGGCGAGGTGCATGAAATTTGTGCGCGGGGGGGTGGGGGGGGGTGTCCCTCAACCCGTCCTTCACCCTCTCCAATCTGGGACCCCTCGGGGGATGTCTGACTGCTGGTTTAGGTCCGATCTCTGCAGGATCAGGCTTAAATTGACAGTCAGACATTCCTCTCACAATCCGGAACTGCTGGCTCCTAACTGCTCACCTGCCTGCCTGCCTGATTACCCCTAACTGTTTCTGCCTGCCAGCCTGGTCACCCCCAACTGCCCTCCCCTGTCGGCCTGATTGCCCACAACTGCCCTCCCCTGCTGGCCCGATCACCCCCAACTACCCTCCCCTGCTGGTCTGGTCACCCACAGCTGCCTTCCCCTGCCCGCCTGATTGCCCACAACTGCCCTCCCCTGTCGGCCATCCTGTGGTGGCCATCTTGTGATGATGTCACGTAAGAGTGTGACACCACCTAGGCTTTTATTATATAGGATCACTCAAATGAGGAAATGAACTAAAGAAGGAAGGGGAAGGATCCAGGTAGAAAAACAATTTTCTGATGGAGATATTACTAAACAGTTGAATAGCAAATTAAAAGAGACAGTTTTAAAAAATTGTTGCTTTTCAGAGTGCTGCAGAGCCTATAAAAGAAATCTAAGTGGTAGTGGGAATTTTCAATGGAGAAGAAAGAAATTTAAAGGGAACATATGTGAGAGGCTTGATTTCCTTAGTGACTGTCTTTGTATGAGAAAAGTTTTATTTTAAGAGCAGCTTTAATTTTCCCCTTTTATACTTTAATTAAAAAGACCTCTTCAGTAAACCGATTTCTACATAACTGTACAGTCATGTGCCACATTAATGACATTTTGGTCAACAACAGAATGAACACATGATGTAGGTCTCATAAATTTTAATAAAGCTGAAAAATGCCTATTGCTTAGCTGTTGTAACATTGTAGTACAATGTAAATACATATTTATTGTAATGCTGGTATAAGCAAACCTACCAAGCTCTAGTTGTATTAAGTATTTAACACATATAATTATATACTGTACTAGAGGCCCAGTGCACAAAATTTGTGCACTCGGGGAGGGAGGGGGGCGTCCCTCAGCCCAGCTGCACCCTATCGCAGTCCAGGAGCCCTCGGGGGATGTCTGATGGCTTAGTCCCGCTCCCCGCTGGCAGTTGGACATCCTTAGCACTGCCCCAGAGGTGGGAGAGGCTCCTGCCATCGCCGCTGTGCTCACCAACCATGAGCCCCGCTCAGGGCTTCTGACTGAGTGGTGCTCCCTCTGTGGGAGCGCACTGACCACCAGGGGCTAGCAGCTAGCGCCTGCACTGAGTGTGTCATTGATGGGTTGTTCTGCCATTCAGCTGATTTGCATATTTGCCTTTTGTTATATAGGATATAATACTTAATAATGATAATAAGTGACTATGTTACTGGTTTGTATATTTACTATACTATACTTTTTGTTGTTATTTTGAGTGTTCTCTTTTTACTTATATAATAAAAGTTTGTTGTAAAATAGCATGCCATGTTAGGCCAGCAGTAGCCTCATACATCTCATGTTTATTGCATCTCTTGATTGCATCATTTTCACTTGTATTTGCTTTTGTTCACCATGAGTCCTTAGTTTACAAAATCCACTGCTAATGTTGCCAGTAAGAGGCCATATTAAGTTATTGGCCTGGAAGCAAAATTAAAAGTGGTTAAGGACTACAAAGGTAGAAAATCAGTGATGGCTGTTGTTAGCCTGTCAGGCATGTTTCATTCCACCATAGCTACAATCTTGAAGAACAAGAACAAAGTGAAAGAAGGTGTTATAGGATCTGCTCCATTGAATGCAGCAAGACTAACAAAAATTGGAAAAGGACCTATATCAGTAATGGAGAAATGACCTGGTTCGAAGACCCGACATAATAGTGTATCCCTTTCAGCACCATGGCAATCATGGCCAAAGCAAAAGTTTGTTTGCAATGTTGAAGGAAAAAGCTGAATCCAACTAAGATGTTGAATTTACTGCTAGCTTTGGGTAACTTAAATGATTCCAGAATATGTATTCATTACATGTGTGAAAATAAGTAGTGTGTCTGTGAGTGATGTAGGACCAGATGTGGACATGGAAGACAGTGATATTCATAATCCTGAACCTGTTAGACCTAGGCTACTGTGTGTGTTGTGTCATAGTTCTTAAAGAGTATAACGGTAAAAAAATTAAATCTTTTAAAAACGAAAACACTTATAGAATAAGGATATAAAATATTTTTGTACAACCGTACAATGTGTTTGTGTTTTAAGCTAAGGGTTATTACAATAGATAAGTTAAAAAAATTCTAAAGTAAAAAGGTGTCAGTAAGTTAAGGTTAATTTATTATTGAATAAATGAAAGTGTACAATGTTTACAAAGCCTACAGTAATGTCCTGCACCTTCACATTCACTCACCGTTCATGCACTGACTCATCCTGCGTACTTCCAGGACTTCAAGTTCCACTCGTGGTAAGTGCCCTATACAGGTATACTATTTATTTTATCTTTTATACTTTACTTTTACTGTGGCTTTTCTGTGTTTAGATATGTTTAGATATACAGTTACTTACCATCATGTTACAATTGCCTTCAGTATTCAGTATAGTCACATACTGTACAAGTTTGTAGCCTTGGAGCAACAGGCTACAGCATACAGCCTAGGTGAGAAGCAGGCTACACCATGTAGGTCTTTGTAAGTGCACTCCATAATGTTCACACAACCACAAAATCCCCTAAGAACACATTTCTCAGAACGTATCTCATCCCCATAGTTAAATGCACATGACTCTTCTCAAGACCATTGCCTTATGGAGAGTAAAGAAAGATGTTTTAAATAAAAATGACAGTCTATCCCATTCCTCTCTTTCTATCCCTAACTGAGGTCAGAAAACTTGATTTAACTGAATAGGATATTTCCCGTAGGTTAGGCATGAGGTAATGATTCACGCACAGATGATAGGAAATAGAGTCTATAACATAGTTAACTTTTGGTGAAGAGCCATTATCATGTAAAGTTGAGGGCCATTTTCTGGGTGTGATGTAACTTCCCTGCAGAGGGAGCCTCAAAATCTAAATGCCTGATAATGGAAGTGGATTACTTTACCAACAACGAAGGTAGCCATCCAAATCTAGGGAGTGTGTGTATGTATGTGTGTGCTACCCCAAAACACTGATGTCCTTTTTAATTGGAACCCAAAGAGTCTAAAATATTGAGACAGGGATCATTATATGACTTTATCTTATGAAAATTTTGTTTTGAAAATCATGGCACAAAATAATAGAGATTCATTGAATCCATATTGGATACTTTGGGATCTCATGAATGGATTGTGTCTACACAATTGCCCCTGGAGTACTACCTCTTTTTCTTGAGTGCTATGCCTGACACTTGAGACATTTGATAGGAGAGAAAAATCATGACATTGACATGTACCTGTGTTTTTCTTGATCAACATAATGGAGACTGTTAAATCTAAATGCTGTATCCAATATATACACCAAACATTCATCCCTGGGCAGCATTTATTTGGATACAACCCAAAATGGAAAACTATTATAAGGCATATGGAGAGATTGTCATTACCTGGCTGTGATGTTGGTTATATTCTTGGAGGTGGTAAACTTCTTTGTTTTCACTCATCAACAGAGACCAATAGTTACCAGTCCTCTATAGTCATTCATTGTTTGGGCAAAATGCTTTTCAAAATTTGTATTTCCAGTCAAAAGTCTACTTTCACCATGAAATGTATTTTGATAGTGTGTTATGTGACATGTCCTATGATTGTTACTCTGATTGAATTCTTCAGTCAGAGAATTTTATCAATACATAAAGATGACAGGAGAGTCATGGTATCTCAACTAAAGGGGCAATACATCCGACATGTGGAATTTCTAGTTTACCTGGCAAAGAATGACTCCACTGGATTCACTCTCCAGTTTTGGATGTTTGATCTCTGCTTTGGGGTTGGAGATGAGAGTAGAAAAAGATTACATTTCCCCAAAGCAGATAAGCTAACAGATAAATTTTCAGAGGCTTATCACCTGATTATAGTGTTAGTTTATTATAATAATAAGTTTAGACAAAAAGTATCTTTAACTTAAGCATCATGTTAGGAGCTTCAAGCTCCTGTTATAGAACTTAGGCATTCCTGATAAATGTGCAAACAAATGCTATTTGGGTTTCTGGAACTGAGGAGAAAAAATCTTTGTAGAATTCCATAGACATCCTCAAATTAGGAAGTGGGGGGCTGGAGGTGAGGACAAGCCATAGCCAAAGTGACGGAGCTTGAAATTGAGAGTTCTTCTCTTAATTATTGAGATATATTCATACATGTCATTAATAGGTGGGTGCCGGGGTCCAACCCCAGCAGGTCCAGGGGTTCCCAAAGGCGTAGACGGAGTCGGCGAAGAAGGAATGACACGGAGACAGCGTTCAGTTGATCAGCAGCCTAGCCAGGATCTCCAGCCAAGTTCTGGTCTGAATCTCCAGAGAGGTTCTGCTGTTTATTGTTTTGTTACATCCATATTTATACCAGTTGATTTTAATCCTGTCAATTTCTATTACAAAGGTTAGGGCATTTCTTATCTCCATTCCAGGGAGTAAAGATTATGTAGCTTAAGCATGATTGTTTGTAGTTAAAGTGATTAACTACCCGCCTGGCACTTAGTTAAGGAGTTTCATCCCCTCCCTGACTTCAGGGAAAAATTCCTACCTGGGGAAACAGCCTTTCTAGGAGAGGCATCCCCTCCCTGACTTCAGGGAAAAATTCCTACCTGGGGAAACAACCTTTCTCGGAGAGGTGACCTTGGTTAAAGCACACAGCGCTAAGGGGAGCAAACATATTAAGAACAGTATGCTATATACGCCAGGTCCCTTGAAACATATGCTGTGCAGATGTTTCTTTCCTGCAGCGACTGTGTCAAGCAGCAAGGATGGACCGGCTTCCGGCAAATTCCCCCTTTTTTATTTTTTAAATGATCACGCATGCAAATCAGTGGCCACCTCTCAGATTGGGCCATTTAAGTCTCGGAAGAAGATTGGCAAGCAATGATAGTGAGCATAGCTATAAACATAGTGGATGGAGCGCAGAAGGAGCCCCATTCCTGTAGAAGGTTGCCAGCCTCTTCAGTCAAGGGATTTCAGCTGTCCTCAAGTTGTTGGTTTGATTGTCTTTGTTGGTCTGGCTAGTGGGCGGCGTCACTGGCGACAGGCTTCCCGAAGCGTCAGCAAGTTGAAGGGCTGCATCAAAGGGTCCATCAGGGCCGTGGTTGATGGTGGTGTCGATGTCCGAGGAGGAGTAAGCTGTGCCCTCTGTATCCAGCTGATATGGAAAATGGAGGGTAGTAGAAAAAGAAGAGAAAGCAAAAGAACTACAAGGCATGGAAGTGTTTAGAAAAAAGAGGGAGAAGGGAAGAAGGCAGCATCCTGACACAGCCCTTTCCTTCAGCTTCCCCTTTCCCTGTGGTCCCAGGTAGAAATGGGAAACAAGTCCTGTTGCAGTGAGAGGGCAGCTGCTGTCAGCCAGTCTCTGTCTTTACCTGGGTCCCGATCTGAGCTGGGCATGGGAAGCAGGAAGCAGCCATGGGGACAGGAGACCTTCCTCAGAAGGGGCGAGTGTTCAAGCCCCTGCACCATTGGGGAGGGGGGTCTGTGCCCCACCTTTGTTGCACCCCAAGTTTTCTCCTACTGGCCCCCGACTGTGCCTGTCTTAGGTTGCCCCACCCTGTGGAGTCTTACCCGTCGTTGACTACCAGTCATCTCTGGGCCAAGTAGGGTGATGTGAGGTTCAGTTTTGTCTCCTTGATAGCCTATGTCCCTCTGGCCTCCATGCCCAGCAACTGCCTTTGGATTCCCTCGCCTGCTGGCGGGGCTCTGGCATTGATCATAGGGAACTCAGGTTTCTTCTCTAGAGAGGGCCCAGCTTATGCCATTGGGCCAGAGACAGATCCATGGTACCAGCCACCATGAGGCTTCAACCTCAGCATGAACAGAGAGCTCAGGCAACAGCTATGGGCAATTGGATTGTAAGAAGAGGGTCCCTCTTGGCACAAGGGTAAGAGGTGCCAATACAGGACAAAGGAGAGTCCTGGAACAGGGCTTTCTCAGCCCAGGATGTCAGGCTCTTGGCACAAGACAACTCCATGTATTGGGCATATACCAAGCATCCCTAGTCATGGCATAAAAGGGAGATGCCCTTCCTGGAACAGTAGGGTAGGGAGATTCTAGAAAACGCCGTGTTCAGGAAAGAAGGAGAAAGGCCAAAGAACCAGCAAGCAAGTAGTTAGATTTTAAAAAAAGGAAAAAGGAAAGGAGATGTGGGGCAAAGCTGGGACATGTGGAAAGACAAAACGGAGGCACATGTAATCCTCCCAATGGACAGATTGTTCCAGCTCAGGGCTGCACATCTGCTGCAGACGGGCACTGGTCAGGTGTGCTATGATGAGGCAGAGATGGTGGGCGGTGAGACATAAGGTCGGACTAGACGGTCTGGAATCCACACAGGTGAGTCTGCGTCCTGTGGAAATATACAAGCATATCCTCTCCCCTGGGTTAAAAGTACATCAGGTCCCTTCCAGGCTCCTGTAAGCAAGTCTCTCCATTTGACGAGGGCTTTAGGTTTAGTTAGATCAGGGTTCCAATGCCTGTACATCGGGGAATTTCCCTCAGAATCTACATTTAGTATATTAATTACAAATTGAGCATGTTGTAGAACATGATGTGGAGAGGAATATTTAAACTCATTTTCTTGTAATTTTTTAATTTGTGTTTTTAAAGTTTGGTGAGCCCTTTCTACTATTGCTTGGCCTTGAGGATTGTAGGGTATTCCTGTAGTATGTGCGATGCCGAATGTAGAGCATAAGTTTTTAAAAGCTCTAGAGGTATAGGCAGGCCCATTGTCAGTTTTAAGTGCCCTTGGTATTCCTAGGTAGGAAAAGCATTGGAATAGATGTTGACTTACATCTTTAAAGGCTTCTCCTGTACGTGCAGAAGCAAGGATAACATGAGAAAAGGTATCAATACAAACATGCACATAGCAAAGTTTGCCAAAAGATGGGACATGAGTAATATCCATCTGCCATAAGTCACAGGGTCTAAGTCCTCTTGGATTAACTCCAGTAGCAGGGCTAGGAAAATGAGTAGGACAATGGCCGCAGTCACGCACAATACTTCGAGCAGCTTCTCTAGATATGCGATAATATAGATGGAGAGCAGAAGCATTTTGATGGTGAATGGCATGAGACCGCCGGGCTTCTTCTAGAGCTGTACAAACTACTGGGCGAGTTAGTAAATCCGCCTGATAATTTCCTTCGCTTAAGGGTCCTGGTAGGCAGGAATGAGCTCTAATATGTCCAATATAGAAAGCCTTTTCTCGTTTGTGAATGCAAGTTTGTAGCTGAGTTAACAAAGAGAAAATGGCTGTTCTTCCTTGTGGGAGAGAGGCGGTCTCAATATGAGGAAATAATTTAACTATATATTGAGAGTCAGTGTACAAGTTAAAGGGAACCTGTTGCAATTGTTCAAAAGCATAAATGACTGCCAAAAGCTCTGTTCTCTGAGCTGACGTCTCTAGAGTTTGTTGAACATGGGTTATTGAGTCAATGATTGTTACTGCCCTACCATTAGAGGAACCATCTGTGAATACTAAGGAGGCAGGAGGTGATAATGGTTCTTTTGAACATTTAATAGGAAATATAAACGGATGTAGGGAGAGAAATTGCAATATAGGTGATCTTGGCAAATGATGTAAAATTTGTCCTGGGAAGTTACCTATAGCTATTTGCCACTCTTCTTCAAATTGTAATAGTGTGTCTAATTGTTCTCTTTTATAAGGTATTATTATCTCAGTAACTTCTCTTCCAAAGAGTTCGATACTGCGTCGTCTACCTTTGATAATGAGAGTGGCCACTAGGGAGGGATAGGGTGGTACAATCTTCCTAGGAGTGACAGGTAAATGTATCCATTCTAATGGTCCTTCCTGCCACAAGCATCCTGTAGGAGTATATTTAGTGGCTAGAATAATTAAGGCCCAAGATTTGGAATAATCTAGATACTGTAGTTGCTGTTTATTGATGGCCTGTTCTATTTTTGCTATAGCCTTTTCTCCTTCTACAGTTAATTGTCGGGGAGACTTAGGGTTAGAATCTCCCTTTAAAATGTCAAATAGAGGTTTTAAGTCAAGAGTGGTTATTTTTAGATATGGCCTGACCCAGTTGATATCACCTAATAGTTTCTGATAATCATTCAATGTGTTTAAATGATCTTTTCTTAATTGTAGAGGCTGATGGGTGATAGTAGAGGTATGTAATATTCTGCCTAAGTATGAAAAAGAAGGTTCAGTCTGAATCTTTTCTGGGGCTATTTTTAGACCATGTTCTTCTAAAGCAAGGATGGTCTGAGTAAGAATTTCCTGTAAAGTGGCCCGATCTTTATGAGCTAGTAAAATATCATCCATATAATGAATAAGATATAGATCTGAAAATTTCTTTCTAATAACTTGCAATGCCTGATCTACAAACTTTTGACATAATGTAGGACTATTTTTCATCCCTTGTGGGAGAACCTTCCATTGGTATCTCTGATAAGGCTGTTTAAAGTTCTCTGATGGTATGCTGAATGCGAATCTTTGACAATCAGCTGGGTGAAGAGGTATAGTGAAAAAACAATCCTGTAAGTCAATAACAACAACACAATACTCCTGTGGAATTGCCACAGGGGAGGACAATCCAGGTTGTAAGGAGCCCATATCTTCCATGGTGGCATTTATGGCTCTTAGATCTTGCAAAAGTCTCCACTTGCCTGATTTCTTTCTTATTACAAATATGGGTGTGTTCCAGGGACTATTTGATGGCTCTATATGTCCCTCTGCTAATTGCTGATCAATTAATTGTCGGGCTGCTGATATTTTCTCAGATGTTAAGGGCCATTGCTCAACCCATACTGGTTGTGACGATTTCCAGACTATGGGATCAGCAGTCCTAAGGGCAATGGCCCCAATTACAGATCCTGTCGAGGAGTGTGAGGTATTACTTTCCTTTCCTAATCCCTTTCCTGGATTAAATCTCGTGTCTAGCATCTGTGATGTTACTCTATCACTGGGGCTATATAATACAACTCCCATTTGAGACAAGATATCTCTTCCCCATAATGTAAAGGGGAGAGTCGTAATTACATAGGGACAGAACGTTCCTGAATGTTGATCTTCATCAGTCCAAGTTAGAATCTGAGAACTCTTTTTTACATTAGATGCCTTGCCTAGTCCTACTAGGGAAGTGGAGGTGGTGTGCGTGGGCCATGAAGAGGGCCAATCCTTCTCTGCTATGCAGGAAACATCTGCTCCTGTATCCAATAGACCTTCAATTGGTTTTCCCTGAATTTGTAAAATTTTTGTAGGTCTAGTAGCATGGATTTCTTGTATCCAAAATGCTGCATCACTAGATCCAAAGCCTCCGGCCCCTCTAGCTTCCTGGGTAACAGCTGTCCCTATTTTATGTATTGGTAACAGGATTAATTGGGCAATTCTCTGGTTGGGCTGAATCTGTATAGTTGTGGTGGGTGGGGAAAGTAAAATCTGTATTTCTCCTGTGTAGTCTGCATCAACAACTCCTGGGATGACTAAGATCCCCTGTAACGAGGTGGAGCTCCGTCCTAATATTAAACCTACAGTTCCCTCAGGCAGTGGCCCAGACACTCCTGTAGGAATGGCTGCTACTGGCGAGTCTGGGGTTAGTACTGCATGGGTGGTTGAGTGGAGGTCCAATCCTGCACTGCCTGGGGTTGCCCTGAAGAGGTCACTGACTGATCGAAATTTGCAAAGGGGTTGAAGGTTGATGCCCCTATTATTGCAGGGGCCTGGGGCTGGCCCCTTCTCAAGTTTCCCAATTGAGGTGATGGGATATAACCTCCTTGGGAGCTATTTGTAGAGTTTAAAGGCCGACCATTTTTATGGTATCTTGATCTACATTCCTTTGCCCAATGGAATCCTTTCTGACATCGGGGACAAACGGTTTTTGGAGGATTAATATTATTCCCTAATGTATTTCCAGGCTGTCGAGGAGCTTGCCATCTGGCCTGAGTATTATTTTTATTTGGGCATTCTCTGCTAAAGTGCCCAGATAAGCCACAAGAGTAGCAGTTCATATTTCTTTTACTACCTGTATTATTGCTGGCTTGTCCTATAGCCTGTACATATTGAGGGTATGTCTCCCCTTTGAGAGCTGCAGCTATAGCTACACCCTGTATAAATGCTGGACTTACATCAGCACACTGTTTTATAAAATCATTTATAGTTCCTGTTCTGCGAATCGGCCTTAATAAAGCCTGACAGGTATTATTAGCATTTTCAAAAGCCAGTTGTTTGATTAGGATATCGGCTGCCTCTTTGTTATTGATTACTCTCTTGACTGCCTGCATGAGGCGAGAAAGGAAATCCTGATATGGTTCCTCGACCTTCTGTTTAACCTCTGTAAGGGTGGTTGTTTTTCCTGCTGTATAAGGTAGGGATTTCCAGGCACTTACTGCACAACTGGTTACTTTGGTAAGTGCCTCTGTGGGCATATTCATTTGCTCCTCAGCCGTGTTAAAATCACCTTCTCCTAATATCATGTCTAGGGTTATTCTTTTTCTGGTTTTTTCGCTAGTGGCTACAGCTTTCTTAGCAAGATCTTCATATTCAGTTTTCCATAATAAGTAATCGCCTCCTGAGAGACAGGATTTACAAACCTGTGACCAATCATAAGGAGTCATCCATTTACTGGCTAGGGTTTCTACCAAGGTTTGTGTGTAAGGAGCTAGAGGTCCATATTCAGAGCAGGCCAATTTTAATTCTTTAAGTACTTTGTAAGGTATAGGCTCCAAGGTGGGGTTTCTATTCCCACCAGACTCATTCTCATATGTAACTGGGAAGCAGAGTGAGAATTCAAGATCTCCATTAGCTTCAGCTTCTCTTATTGCCCTTTGAAATTTAGACATGGAGCTCATAGGAGCCACAGGACCTGGTTTAGGCTTCCTTTCTAATTTGGGGAGCCTGTTTTGAATGGGAGGGCCACTCTCCTCTCTACTGACTGGAAAGGACCAATGGTCATGTTTATGATATTTATTCTCCTCCCGATCAGTAGGCATAGCTAAATTGCTTTTAGATTGAGCTGAAGACAATGATGATGTGTCCTTTCTGGGTGGAGCCGAGGGACGATTTAAATTTTGAGAAAGTTCAACGGTTTTTGCCTCTGGTGCCAAGGTGTCACAGATTGAATCCCAGAGGGAAAAGAAACATGGCAGGACCTTCTCAGATTCATGGTGTTTCTTTAATTGCTTTCCTACTTCAACCCAAGTTTTTAAATTAACAGTTCCATCCTCTGGAAGCCATTGACATACTTCTTCTATAAAACTTTCTGTCTCACTGGGAAAAACCTCAACTCCAATTCTGCTAGTAAGCATATGCGTTAAAAGATTAATACAGAGTCTTTTTTCTTTAGACTCAGTATGACCCATCTTGTCAATCTAAGTTCTGTACTAACTACCCGCTTACCCTACTTATCCTCTATGGGGGGGGGGGGGGGTCTGAAGCACCCTATGGTGCAGTCCTATCCGTCCCAAGTACGGGGGGACTTACCTAAGGGAACCCTGTTCGGGCGCCAGATGCCGGGGTCCAACCCCAGCAGGTCCAGGGGTTCCCAAAGGCGTAGACGGAGTCGGCGAAGAAGGAATGACACGGAGACAGCGTTCAGTTGATCAGCAGCCTAGCCAGGATCTCCAGCCAAGTTCTGGTCTGAATCTCCAGAGAGGTTCTGCTGTTTATTGTTTTGTTACATCCATATTTATACCAGTTGATTTTAATCCTGTCAATTTCTATTACAAAGGTTAGGGCATTTCTTATCTCCATTCCAGGGAGTAAAGATTATGTAGCTTAAGCATGATTGTTTGTAGTTAAAGTGATTAACTACCCGCCTGGCACTTAGTTAAGGAGTTTCATCCCCTCCCTGACTTCAGGGAAAAATTCCTACCTGGGGAAACAGCCTTTCTAGGAGAGGCATCCCCTCCCTGACTTCAGGGAAAAATTCCTACCTGGGGAAACAACCTTTCTCGGAGAGGTGACCTTGGTTAAAGCACACAGCGCTAAGGGGAGCAAACATATTAAGAACAGTATGCTATATACGCCAGGTCCCTTGAAACATATGCTGTGCAGATGTTTCTTTCCTGCAGCGACTGTGTCAAGCAGCAAGGATGGACCGGCTTCCGGCACATGTCATTAATAGGTGGGCAATCACAGCTGTAACAAATAGCTGGTGAACATATCCTCCCTAATGATGATTCTTTACAGTCTACTAGGGTTCTCTTTCTATCATTTGGTCATTAACATCAGTAATAATATTTGCATTATTACAAATTCTTTGCAAATATTAGTTTCTTGGTGACTCTTATCATGCCAAAGACCTAATCACCTTTAAAAGATACAGAGCTTGCCTGGCTGGCATGGCTCAGTGGTTAAGCATTGACCTGTGAACCATGAGGTCACGGTTCGACTCTCAGTCATGACATATGGCTGGGTTGCAGGTTCGATCCCTGGTGTGGGGCATGCAGGAGGCAGCCAATCAATGATTCTCTCTCGTCATTGATGTTTCTCTCTCCCTCTCCCTTCCTCTCTGTTAAAAAAAAAATAAAAGTAAGTAAAAGATACAGAGCTAATTTATACAGGCGATTATTGCCTCTGTGTGGTGAACATTTCCAATCCATTTTAACCAATTAGAATGTGAACTCCTTCTTAGGATTTGAGAAATCTCTCACATTACAAGTCTTGATAGAAGGCTAGATATAAAATTGCCAAATACTTACTTTCCCAGCTTCCCTTCAGGTAGGTTGCAGGTATCTGTCCTTGGATGCTCCTGAGTTTGTCAGAAGCCAGTAACTATCAAGAGGAGCCTACAAAATTCCTCCTTATGATGGAGTCAGCAAAAACATGATTGAGTTTGGGGGCAAGAGTAGCAGCAGCACCAATTGTAACTGCAAACTGAAATAACGTATTGCTTTCCAAAGCCCAACACCTTCACAGACCATATAAGTAAGTAATAATTTCAGACAGGGGTCCTCAAACTTTTTAAACGGGGCCAGTTCACTGTCCCTCAGACTGTTGGAGGGCCAGACTATAGTTAAAAAAACAAACTATGAACAAATTCCTATGCACACTGCACATATCTTATTTTGAAGTAAAAAAACAGAACGGGAACAAATACAATATTTGTATTTGCATGTGGCCGGTGGGCCGTAGTTTGAGGACCCCTGTTTCAGAGTGTTCAAAAATTTAAAGCAATGTTTTGAAAGTGTGTTTTGCCAAATGCTAGTTCTTCAAGAGAGAAGGCCTGAAAAAGGAAGGGTCTACAATTTAATACTTTTGAAAAACAGAGGAAATCATACCCTCTTCTTAGTACATTGTAATATTATGGGTTCTAAGAAGTTCTACCTAAAATAAACTATTTTAAATTTTAAGTAGAGTTTTTCAAACATATTGGATGATACAATAATTTTCATGCAATATTTACAAGGATTCCTCAAACTAATGTTCCGAGGAACGTTCTTGGAAGAGACAGAAATAGTTACTTAGTTATTGAGTGCCCACTGAGGATAAAATGCTATGTTATGCTTGGTTAATAGGAAAATTTCAAAACAACTAGTTTTGATTTTTCCTTTTAAAAGTTTCAAAGAAAATGAAACTCTGGGCTTCAGTCTCTTCAGCTCTGAAATGGAAAGAAATAGCACCTATATCATAGGCTTGTTTTAATATTAAAAGAGATAAATATGGGTAAAGCCCATACAGAAGTGCACACTTAAGGATTGGCTTATATAATTATGTGACAATTCAAATGTGTACAAATGCGACACCATTAATTTCAGAGAAGACAGTGGTAATTCATTTTATGATAAACATAATGAAGTTGCTCTAATCTCTCACTTATCTCATATACAAGTCCCTTTGTGACCAATTAATATGCATTGTTTTAAGATGGTTATAGAATATTGTTTCTACAGTTTAGCATAGAGTGAAACTAAGTAAATATAATGAAGATCAAATTGCCAAAAATATGAAGGCATTTCATGAGAGGTGTCACTATAATGCACAATCACAGGACCTAAAAATTATTTTCTTCTCAATATACACCTATTTATATAGCACTGGTAATATTTTCAGGTCCTATGTTTCCATTAGTAAAGCCATAATCTTTTTTGTCTGACATGAAAGAAAGTTAATGAAAGTACATTATAGCCTGAATGGAAGGTGTGGAAAAGCTGATTTAAAAAAAAAAAAAGGAAAATAAATTGATGTAAAAAAATGTTTTTTAAATTTCCTCAAATAATTATGATGCTAATGAGAATTTCAGTTTTCATAAAGATTAGACAGGAATTTATGAAGGGTAAAAAGTCCATTTTAAATCAGCTACTTTGATATACTACTCCACAGAAACCTTCGTATATTCCAAATTTTAGATGTGCCAATTTTTTTTATTGAAAAGTTGCAGAAGCAGAATCCCCTGGTAACATGTCAACTGTGCACCTGAAGACTTTTCAAATAATGTACAGAACTTGCATAAAACTGTTAAGCAAATAATGGATTTTGTGCAACCCATGTTCCCAGGGGTATTTTGCAAATATAGCTTTGTCTTATACTGTTATATCAGGTGAACCCAAGAAAAGAGGGCAAAATTGCTATCAAGAGTAAATGATTGGAATCCAATTTTTCTGTTAACTGAACTGAACCCATATACACATTCTATTATTCCTCAGGTTTGATAGACATATTCTATTAGCAATGTTTTCCTCACCACATACTGTAATTTGGTATTTAATTATTTGCATAACATAAATCATCACTTGAAACTTATTATATTAAAAGTTACAAATATAAGCCCTTTTTAACACACACCAATGCTTTGAAAAACTGGCTTGTCAAATTCAAAATGGTAAAATTAATAAAACGAGTAGCTAAGCATCTTATTTGCAACTGTACTCTTGAATGTTTTTTTAAACTATAATCGAGAAAAAAATATATTTATTGACTTTCCAATAAGGAAATGTTTACTTTCTTTTATCTAGTAATTATGGAAACAAATTGCCTGGTAACATTTGAAACAAAGAAATCAAATTTGAGTCATTTTGTTATAGATATGTAATAAATTATATGATTGCATAGTGTTTTTTTTAAATTAAAGTGATTGGAAAATATGTAGGCACTTAATAAAAATGTTGAATTACTCAGAAAACTCTTACTATAAAATATTGAAGGTTCAGGGGTGATTTGACAGTTGTCTATGAAAAGCTTATCTCCACTGGAATATAAACAAGGTGGGGGTTGGTGAGCTTGTGAGACTTGTTCATAGAGATTTTCTTCACTGTATACTTTCAAGTTATGGATTTTGAAAGATTAGGAGAACTATTCTATTGTAGACCTAGAAATATTTTTCTCTAGGCCTGCTTAAAAAGTAAGGAAACTCCTGTTCTCAAAGGTTACAACATAGTTTTAATAGAAATTGGGAGGAGACATTTGATATTTTAAGTCCCAGGCATGGATACGATTTTAAGATATGAGTTTTGTCTTAGGTGATACAACACATTTCTTTGTTCAAAAGATTTTCCCCAGTAAAATGAACTGGGAGGTAACAGTCCAAATACTCCATGGTGGTAAATGAATTATTTTGCATATCATCATTGCTGATTTCAAAAATCATATCTCATATCTGACCCCTTTCTTCATTTATGGAGAGAGGGCCAATCCATGAAAAGGCAAAAGAAGTATGGTCTGATACCCAGTTCTTCACATTTATGCTCATGTTGAGCCCCTGTGAATGTCTGGCCTTGGCTTTGTAGCTCTCATTTTTTCTCTATGTTTTAGGCTCCACATAACTAAGTTGTTTTCATTGGGCAAGGTGACAATGGTGGGTTGGTCTGAGATGGTTGATACTGAATTATTTTCCATAGGGTTAATCTATTCCATTCCCATCCATTCATCTCCTTCTTCCTGAGAGACTGAGTTTCCTATGTAACACAGAGGGTCATCTTCTTTCACACTGCTAAAATCTGGATTTGCTATTCTGTGCTTTCAGTTAGCTTTACCTGTCCACAACCACAGAGTCCTTTTCGTATTCTCCTAGATGTCTGTGAAGTCTTACCATATAACAAAACCACATACACTTTTATTAAATGAATAATTATATTATCTTTAAAATAAAGAATCAAGGCATTTATTAGTTTGAGTTCAATTTCAGTAAATGAATGTCAAGGTATTTTGTGCAGAGTTAAAAATTATTCCAGGAAATAGCATCTTATGCTATAGAAAAGGCCATTACAGCCTAAATCACTTTATCTTTAGTCGAACATTTTTGTTTAGATGTGTGGTGAGTACTGAACAAAGGAAACAAAAGATATCTATTTAAATGACTCTTTTAAAGCCATAGATTTCATTAGAAAAAGAGGTACTCTAAGTTTATAGAATTTCTATAAATCTGCACCTGTACCAATAATAATGTAAACCACTACTTAATATTTGCACAATTTTTGAAAACATTGCATTGTAAAGTTTCTAGCATATGGTTATATATGTCTATTTTTTCTTAGAGAGTAGATTAGTAGGCTAGTTAAAGAATAATTACTGATTTATGGTTCCAGATTGATTCAAAATTGAACTGGACATAATTTTTTTATACTACCTAATAAAGACAGAATATGCAAATTGACTGTCACTTTGCAACAAAGATGACGGTGCCCGCAGCCAATAAGGAGGGAATATGCATATTGATGCAATAAAGATGGTGGGGTCGGACCAGGACACTTGCGTTGTCGCCACGGCCCGGCTGCTCTGGGCCTCTGGGCAGTGCGTGAAGGCAGAAGGTGGCTCCGGGCCAGAGTAAAGGCGGAAAGGCGGCTCCGGGCCAGAGTACAGGCGGAAAGGCGGCTCCGGGCCAGAGTATAGGCAGAAAGGTGGCTCTGGGCTGGAGCGAAGGCGGAAAGGCAGCTTAAGGCCAGAGTGAAGGCGGTGCTGGCAGCCAGGGGAAGGAAGGCCTGTTCTTGCATGAATCTTCCTGCATCGGACCTCTAGTCTTTTATAATCTTGATTATTGTTTTGTATTTTATTGCATTGTAATTTGAAAATATGGTTTGTCTATCTCTCTTTCCTTATCATCTAAGTACTAAAATGAACTTGGTAATTACTATATTAAAATGCATTAATTATAAATTACTTTCCTTTTGTTTTAGAAATACCTTGGCTATGCTGCAGTTATGTCTTAAGGTACCTAAAACGTTTTCTTTTAGTAAAGTTGTTGGACCTTAAGGATAGGGTCTGCCTGCCTCTTGTCATTGGATTAAAGGACATATCTTTAGAGTGCTGTCCAACAGAATTTACTGCAATGATGAACACATTCTATATCTACACTGACTAGTACAGTAACCATTTTCTGTATTGGGGCCATTAATCACTTGAAATGTGGCTAGTAACATGAGGAACTATTTTTAATTTTATATCATTTTAGTTAATTTAAAATTAGATAGCCATACAGTATATATCATATTGAAAAAAATAGTCTTGAACTTCATGTCACCTAATACCTCGAGTTTGTTTTCTCATTTGTAAAATAATCACCCCTGTGTTTCTCAGAAAATTGTTATAAAGATCAAAGGAAAAAAGAAAAATATTTAAAAATAGTGATAAGAGGCCTTGGGTGGTCTCTGAATCTGTACTTCTTAGGTTGGGTTCTAATCCCACTAATTGTGCATTGAATAAGGTACTACAAGTCTCTCCATTTCAGTTTCATCCTGTTTAAAATGGGAATAATAACATTACCTAACTCATTGATTTTTTAGACAATTAAATGAGACAATGCGTGCAGCTTTTAGAATAGTGCCTGACAACCAGTTGATAATTGTAAATAGTAGTTATTGTTCTTCTTATTAAATATACAAACATGTGGAAAAACACTCTAATGTTTAGAGAAAAATCAAGTCTTTCTCCATTCATTTCCCCCAAAAAGGGAAGAACCTGCTATGATTTAAAAAAAAAATTAGTTCGTAAGGATACATGGTGATTTAAACTTGAGTTAAAGATCTAAAGATTCCCTTTAAAATTTCTTTAATTTATTTGGTTATTTATTTTGCTCTATTATGTGATGGTGTATATTGAGTCTGTGGTGAAATCTCCTAAGGTAAAACCTCCAAGAAAGGAAACTTGTTATGGCTTAAAAAGGGTGATGAAAAGAGATACTGAATTGTCTGTATTATATATTATTATTCATAAGGGAAGAAACCAGAAAAAAAAATTTGAGTCTGATGCTCTAATTAGCAACCCAGAGTTTGCAGTTTGTATTAGCCTTAGGTTAGGTGTCAGGGCAGGGCTTGGGATATGAGATTCAGAATCCTGACATTATATATATATAATCAATCTTGGCATTCAATACAGAAAAAAAGATAACTGGTTGCCAGAGTTTAGCTGGTAGAGAGTATGGGATGGGGTGAATAGACAGAGCACATAGGATTTTTAGGGCTGAGAAACTACTCAGTATGATACTAATGATAGATAAAAGTCATTATACATTTGTCCAAACACATAAGATATATGATCCCAAGTGAACCATATTGTAAACTATGGACTTTGGGTGACTATGATGTGTCCATCTAGGTTCGTAAATGTACTACTCTAGTGGGGATACTAATAATGGGGGAGGCTAAGCTATGCATGTGTGGGGGCAGGGAGTAAATGGGTGGAAAGAGGAATAAATAGGTGGAACACAGAAAATTATTCGAGCAGTGGAACTGTTTTGTACATAGGGCCGGGAATGAAATATATGATCCTCAGATCTGTGGTGAGTGAAATTAGAACTTACCTAGAGAAAAATTAAGGGGTACCTAGGTAAAACTGAAAACCTCCCTATATTCAGGGTTTATGAATATCTAGTGAAAACGATTAGCATACTTTCATGATTTTCTATAGCAACACCTGCATGGACACAGTAGGGAATAAAATGTAATTCAGTTTGTCAGAGGGTTGGAATTGGCAGGACAAATGTGTTGGAAATGATCATGGGGACAGATAATTCCAGGATACAGATAAGAGTGTTAGTTAAAAGTAATTAATGGATCCTTCCAAGCTAGGTAGAAAGCCAAATGATCTGGCAACAATAAATAAGAAAATAGGAGTGTGTGACATAATGGAGGTCTTGATGATCTCTAAGTAGGCTGTGGAGAAAAAGGAAATAACATAAATTGAAAGTTGTTTTGTGGACTGTACTTAAGTAGAGTCTGGTGGTGGCATGAAGGTGTGTCAAGAAATAAAACATTCTTACTATCTATATATAGATCATAAACTAGTTAGGTAAAATATATGCATATTTACAAGTAGGTTATAAATGTTCTTGTTATTCACAAACAAGGGTAGTCTTATCAAAGGAGTAGAGGGTAGAGCTTGGTCTGGAACTGAGGGATGAGTCCATTTTAGGTAAATAGAAAGTAAAAGGGATTGATTTATTCTATGTGTTTTAGGAACATAATATAAACAAAGGCACAGGCATCAGGAGACCAAAATCAATAATAAGGATTACATCAACAATGACAGTAATAACAAGTTGTTATGTACTGACTTTACACATATTATTTTATTTAATTTACTGCAGCCCTGTAAAATAGCTGTTACCCCGTTTGTAGATGAAGAAATAGAAGCCTATTTTTGACTCACTTTTTATATGTAATATATATATAAAATAAATTTTACATAATATAGGTTTGGCCTATTGAGGCTACACATTTATACAGGGACATTTCCTAGGCTTCTAGGCAGATGCTCAAAGATTGTGCTTTAATATCAAAGTGACATTGCTCAGTGGGGAGGCTGCTCAAATCTACTTTGTTACTGGGTATAAGTGATCCAGAGAAGTTTTCAGTGTCCCAAGTGTTTTCTCTATATCATGTCTAGATTCCAGAAATTTGGGTAGTTAAATTGCCCCTATTCGTCTGAATGCTTTGTCGTCATTTACACACTGCCTCAGAAATATGTCTTTAAGGATTTGATTTACAGAGCTCTCCATAATGGAAAAGACCAAAGAGCACCATTTATCTTAAGCATTTAGAAATGTAAATGTATTCCTGTTTAATTGTTTGGTCTTTGAACCTCATAAAGAACAGCTGAAGCTAGACTTTTGCAATTTTTAAGGCCAATAATCTGATATTGCAGGATGGCTCTATGCTTACAGAGGCATGTTATATTCTATGAAATTCGATAAGGCATTTGCATCTGTACATGGGCAGGATTAATCCTGAATGTAAATGTTAATACAACAAGGTATTTAGATTTATAACTTGTCAAAGCACTGTGTTTTTAGTCATGGTACTTAATTTTATCATAAAAATCTATCTAAACATATCAGTGTTCTTAAGATTCTAAAGGCTTATTCTAATTTTAGGAAAAAAAGGACTTGAAATACTTTTTATCAGTGTCTACATAAATTGTGCTTACAACTTTTTAAACTTTTTACATAATTGCTATAATTCTGGTAAAAAATTCAGAATGCTTCAGAATGCACCAAAGCTTCTTTTTTTTTTTTTTTTTTACCTTAATGAAACTTCATAAATGCAACTTCATTTCACGCCTGAAAACAAGTATTATGTGAATTCCTGAAACTCATTTTTCTATGACTCACCATGTGACTCTAATCTGGAAACTGAAAATACTATTACCCAATTAATTCTGAGTTACTAAATGCAGCAACAAGATGTAAATGACAAAATAGTGAAATGAGAACTACTTAATTTCTTAAGTGATAGAGAGAAGCATAAGTAAAATAAATGTGTATATGTTTCAGTCATTTAACATTGTTTTATTCATTGAACAAATATTTACTAAGTGCATACTGTAACACCATTCTAAGCCCTGAGAGAATTATACATGTCTGATTAAAAGCCAGGCTCTCAGTGTAAGGAGCTCACAGATGAATAGAAGAGACATACACCTGCCTACAAATGTAGGGGAATGTTCCTTGAAGGAATTCTAACTAATACTTAATTTAACTGTACTACATAAACTGATGCTCCCCATTTCTACTACAACACATAATTGATGGATGTCCATGATACACTGGAAGGAAGGGTAATTTGGGGATGCTTTTCTGCTTTCCCTCCCAAGAGTTTTGCATGCTTATCAAGAGAACTGGGTATTTTTTGCCCCGCTGGTGTGGCTAAGCAGTTGAGCGTCAACTTAGGAACCAAGAGGTCATCGGTTCAATTCCAGGTCAGGGCACATGCCTGGGTTGCAGGCTCGATCCTCAATAGGGGGTATGTAGGAGGCAGCCAATAGATGCTGTTCATTTCTCATCGATATTTATATCTCTCTATCTGTCTCCCTCTCTCTCTCTAAAAATCAAAGAAGACATATTTAAAAAAAGAGAGAATGAACTGGATATTTTTTCAACCATGTTTATGCTAATCAAACTTATTATTAATTTAAAATTTTTAAATGCACATAAAATAGTGTATACAATAGAGTGATACAACTTAAACAATAATAATAACAAAACATATCCACATACCCACAACCAGCTTAATAGAGCAATACTAATATTTTACATCTCTGTTCCTGTGAATTGTGTGTGTTATAATTTCCTAACTTAATTCATGTTATATAAATGAACTAATGGACATAACAGTTTTCATTTATATGAGTACTATGAAAATGTTTTAGAAATAATGGATAAAGATAAGTCATTAAAGTTATTATGGATTTAGAGTATGAGTATAATGTGACAACCTATCTAGATTGGATTACCCAGTCCTCTCCAAAAATTAAAAAATAATTGCAGTAACTGTTTGAGTCAAAGCAATGTTCTGTAGCATTTCCTTGGTTAGTAACCAATTTATAAGTAAAACAAAAAAAACAAAACAGAGTTGAACTTCTTTCTATCTCATTTTTATGCAAATAAATTTGTTAATATATTTTACCATGCTCAATATTAACATACTAGAGGCCCGGTGCACAAAATTTATGCACTCATGGGGGTCCCTCAGCCTGGCCTGCACCCTCCCACAGTCCAGGAGCCCTCAGGGGTTGTCCGACTAACAGCTTATCTTGAGGGAGAGGCTCCCACAACAGCCACTGTGCTCGCTAGCCATAAGCCTGTCTCAGGGCTTCTGGCTGAGGGGTGCTCCCCCTTGTGGGAGTGCAATGACCACTAGGGGGAAGCTCCTGTGTTGAGTGTCTTCCCCCTGGTGGTCAGTGCGCATCATAGCAACCGGTTGTTCTGTTCGGTCAATTTGCATATTAGCCTTTTATTATATAGGATATGTACTGTATATATTTGATATATCCAAAGCAATCAGATTGTTCCCTTTATTACTTGTGAAATTACTATTTTTTGTTCTCAGTCCTTTATAAAATAAATTATGTTTGCACTTCAGAACAAAATATAGTTTCAGTGTATATTAATCTAGGTAAGAGGCACTATGGTATCCTATAAATATTAACAGTTTATTCTGAATTTGTAAGTTTGAGTTTATTATGATTTTAAAACTGCTTGTGACTTTTAAATTATACATCTATCCAATCTCATCCTGGGTAATATTTTTAAAGTTTCAAAAATGAAATATGCTTCCTTGGGGTCATCTGTTTTGAGAAAATGAATACAACAGAGTTATTATTCTTTGAATTTTTAAAACATATTGGTTTATCATTATGATTATTCATCATGACTCCAAAGGAGAAAAATGAAACTTAAATCACTTTCTGTTTCTGTAGGATAAGAGCAAAAAGTAAGCAGGCAACAGCTAGGAAAAGGGTGGGGGGAGGTGGCTAGGTCACACTGTAGAGAACTAATTCTTTCACCTTCTCAAAATGAGAAGAAGATGCTTTATGCAACCTGCTTAAACTCATTAGGGGAGAGAATAGGTAACTAGAACTTTTATGTATCAGAATAAGTGGAAACAAAAGTAAACCAGCACAAAACTATTTTTAGGATTGAAGCATTAAATCTGTCTTTGTACTGACTTGATTAAAGTCATAAGATCGTGGATATGTGTATTATCTGAATATACACTTTTGTGTTTTCAAGTCAAACATTATTGCTGTATTTCATGATTCAGTGTATTTTAGGATAAACTTAAACAAGTTCTAAATAATATAATAATTTGAATTTAGATTAAAAAAAATCTACCAGATTATTAAGCAACCAAAAAATCTAGCTCCAGAACATAAACTCGCTTTGGCTAATCTAGTGTAATTATAGTGTTGGCACAACTTGACACCTAAATGGAGGTTTCATTTTTAAGACATGAGTGTTTGTCTGATAAAAAGCCAGAAGTATTTGATGTGTTCTATAAATACCTATGTGGATTGCAACCTCAGAGAAATCGGAGAAATTGTATTTTGGATATACTGACATTAGAAATAACAAAGTGGCTAATCAGCTATTTAACTGTGTTTTAAAGAATATAAACTACCAGAAAAACCCAGAGAAGGCTGACTGAAGCATGATATAGGCTGAGAGAGGGGGAAAAAAGAAAAATTCTGGGAGAAAATGTAATTGATAAAATAAATTTTTCATATGAAAACTTAAAATCATAAAACTAATGAATTAGACGACTGGTGATTAATTTCAATGAAAAGTAGTTCTCAACTTTTGAAAGCATTATCCCAAATGGGCTTTTAATAATGTCTTAAGTGTCTTACAAATTATTATCTACTTAACAGAGCATTGGGACAAAGAAATCTATAACTGAAGAATTAGAAGCCAGAACTAATGGAAGGTTAATTTTAAAAAAATTAACTCTGAAACTAAAAGGAAGATAGTGAGTAAAGATCTTCAATCTTAAATTTAAGTGCAACCTTAGGATTTTCCCAGTAACTTGCAGGATCATTGACCAAGTCGTCTTTGAGTTTTAAGTAGTTATGTAGCATTCTGCCTACTAATCTCAGTGGCAAAGATTGCCTAGAAATTAATATAAGGTCAGGACATTAAAAATTCAGAACTTTGTAGGAGAAAATAGAAATCTATTAAGGAGACTCAGGACATTTAAAATGTTTTGGAAGTGGAGCAATACACACGACATCATCGAGAGCAGAGTAAGAAATTTTACAAAGAATTAGCTTGAAGCAGTATATCCGCCCCCCCCCCCCCAACAAAATGTACTGGAATGGTTATGAAACTTATGGAAGGTATATGATCATTAATACATTTGGATAGTTAAGGCCAGTTCTGAGACAGAACTTTATCTGAAATTATATTTATGAGGAAGGCTCAATCTCAAAGTTGTTAAATTGCTTTAAAACTCTAAATTTTTCCTTTTTATCTTCACTCCTCATGGAGATACAATACTTTCTTTCTCTTTTTCTTTTCTTTTCTTCTTTCTTTCTTTCTTTCTTTCTTTCTTTCTTTCTTTCTTTCTTTCTTTCTTTCTTTCTTCTTTCCTTTCTTCCTTCCTTCCTTCCTTCCTTCCTTCCTTCCTTCCTTCCTTCCTTCCTTCCTTCCTTCCTTCCTTCCTTCCTTCTTTCCTTCTCTCTCTCTCTTCTCTCTCTCTCTCTCTCTCTCTCTCTCTCTCTCTCTCTCTCTCTTTCTTCTTTCTGTCTCCTCCCCTCCCTCCCTCCCTCTCTCCCTCCCTCCCTTCCTTCTTTTCCCTACATAAAATTCACATGAGTGGCACATGTTTTAATCTGTCTTTATATGTGGGGCAAAAAAGGGTAGTGGTATTTCTAATTTTATCACATTCACTAAAGCAGATTTGTTATCGGTGGAAATAGATTTCTTGGAGTGCCACAGGGAAAAGAGTTTCCTGAGGCCCCAGTGGGAGGATGGGGTATCATGCACAGTTCTATTGATGATGTAAAATGAAGGAGGTTTCCCTCCAATGTCCCATTTCCATCTGTCTTGCCATGGAAGAAGTCCAATCTTTTCTCTAGCAGGGCTAGAATTAAAGCCACTGTCCAGAATTTCTGCTCCGTATTAAAGTCCAATCCAGTCCAGCATCTGGCTAGCTTAGCTTGTGTTCCCAGCTGCAGTCCATTGTGTATAGGGTCCTCATGGTGCTGGGCCATGCGGCTGCTTACATGGCAGACAATCACATGGTCAGTGTGGAACACAGAGTGAGATGGAACAAGGCGTGCAAGTGCAGGCAAGAGGGGGAATTCTCTTTTTTCTGGGGATTTTAACCTTCCAAGATTTCATGGGCAGGTCTCCTAACCAATGATCTTTTTCCCAAGCTGGAGCTAGAGTGACAAGCAAGCACCTCCTCTACATCACCCCGACTTTATGATCCATGTTCCCCTTTGTTCAATCCCTTCTCCCAGTGATCTGCAGGGAATGGACTGGTGGCTCCCTGGGGAGTGTGAAGCTATAGCTTCCGAGTGATGCTGCCCAGATGCTTATAATGTCCAGCTTTCCCTTTGCTTTCTCCCTATTGTTAATATTAATAAACTATCTAATTATGACGTTAACAGTTTCATGCCAGTGTTTTCTATTTTAACACATATTATGCATCATTTATAACCTTCTGGTAACTCAATTTCATAAATCTTGTATCAGAGATATTAGGTATGAAGTTATGGGTTTTAAAAAATACACATTAAAATTTAAATAGGAGCATTTCATTACTGAGATAAGTTTGAAACAGATATAGATGACCAAATATATGTGAAGGAAATGTAGAACAGAATAAAGTATACTTATTGGTACATCATACTTAATGGAAATGAAACTATATTGATCTTTTATCATATCTTCAATTCAATATTCATCACTTTTTATGTAAAGTAATAAATTATATTTAAAATGTTCATGACTAGCAAGTAAATCACTTTCTGGTAATTATGATTCTACTTAGAAATATAAATAAAATAATTTGCAGAAGCATAACTTCTCTGCATTGATTTGCATATGTAAGTGTAGCATTGTTTATGCAAAACATATGAAGGTGAGAACAAAGAGAGCTAAGTAAATATGCATTTCATTTTGCTGTAAAATTTAATTGTGCATGTTTGTAGATGTCTAAACACAATTAAGCAACTAATCATTCCATAAACAGGATAAAAAGTTACAAAAACACAGCATAGGGTATGATTGCTATTTTAGTCTTTTGTTTATATATGTTTCTTTTTTTCAATATAGCATATTTGAATGATTTAGGTACTTACAATTGTGTCATTGAACCAATGAATGGCCAGGAATAACCTGCATTACAAATAAAGCAGGGTCCTTGGATGGTAACTCAGTTGGTTAGAGCATCTTCATGATACACCAAGGTTGCAGGTTCAATCTCCCATCAGGGTACATATAAGAAGCAGGGAAAATGGGAGACATAGCATTTTTTGAGGGGGATGATAAAAAAAGTTCTGGGATAGTGGTAGTGGTTGCACAGCTGTATATGGTAAATATAATAAAATCTGATGAACAGTATACTTTAAAATGATGAATTTTATGATATGTGAATTATCTATCTCAAATTTAAAAAGTGATGAAACAAAAATAATTTTTGGTGGTAACATAAAATTTGATATTAGCATGTTCTGGATTATCTAGGTTACTGTTAAATAACCTAATATCTGCATTTGTAGTGTTAAAGTGTAGTACTTTATAATCATAAGTAAATGAAACAAAAAAGAATCCACTGTATCAAGACTATATTAGACAAATAAAAGCCAAATAAGTTGCACAATTTTTCAAATAGAGGAATCTGATGGGAGAATTGAATCTTTACAGTACTTACTAGTACACAAAATAGACACACCAAACTCAGAGTGTGCAATATATCGTCAGTATCATATTTATGTTGTGCTTAGCAATTTGGTTTCCACAAAGAAAAATCATCCTTAAAATTCAGTTGGTGTTGTACATGCCATGCATACCAAGCTCATCTTCTTTTATTCCTGTGAGACACTTCCTTTATGGAAATTTCCCTTTCTTTGTTGTGTGATAGACTGTCCCACTTTTGGACCCATCCCTTCCTCTTTAAAAAAAACACACAAAACTTTTTCTCCTGTATCTCATTTATATTTGTAGTTATTTTAAAGTACTTCAGAATGAAAGCACAGTCAAAATTATGAGGAGGCATTAAAAATAATCTCAGGTGGCCTGGACTGCAGTTCTGTCTGAGAGAAAGCTGCCCCTCCAGCTCTTGTCCTAAAACCAGGTAACTCAGTTCCTCCCCATATGTCCCTGGTGCCCCAGTAATGGAACTCAGAGCAAGTGAATCCTAGTAAGTCCATGCATGGGCCCTTTAAAAGGAATGCATGGGACTTCAGTAGTCCTGTCTAACTCAGCCACAATCCAAGCTGGTTTTAACAGCCAGAAGTTATGGGGACTTCTCTTCCTGGCGCTGGATCCCGGGGCTGGGGCCTGGTGTGGAGCTGGGACTCCCTTGCTCCTCAGGAAGGACCTCTGCATCTGAGACAGCCCTCCCAACTTTTATCCATCACACGTGGGTGTGGATCCAGTGCGTTTGTGTCTCCATTCCTCTTAACAGTTTCAATGTGGCTGTTTTTTTATACCCTTAGTTGCAGGACTTCTGTTTAGCTAGGGTTCAGGTGGTTTTGAATTATGGTTGTTTTGTAGTTTAGTTGTAAATTTGATGTGGTTGTGGGAGGATTTGAGGACCACATTTACCTACACCACTATCTTGACCAGAACCCTCAGCATGAGCAGCTAAAGAATTGTATTACATGAATTCAAAGTGAAGTTTCAAGTGAAGCAGAATGTGTAAAACGACTGATTCTAGGGTTTTTCAGACACCTCCCAAACCTATAAATATGTTTCTTTTTCTGATTTACTTTTGGGTTGAGTATATTAATTGAAAAAGTGCTTTTTGGTGTTAATAATGTTTTAATTTTTTTAAAAAATACACTTCACACATAGTGTGGAAAGACAAGAATTGAATTAAAAGCAAATATGGTTGTTAAGTAGTATTAACAACAAAATAAAAAGTTAGCCTAGAAATGCATTCAAGACCTTATATAAAGGAAGAGTTATTTTATATCAGCATCATGTCAAATGCTAGTCATATTAAAAAGTAAAAGTCCCAAGGATGGGGGATTCCTTATATTGTTGCAATAAGAATGTTTCTTCGTAACTTGCTGGTTGATAACTAAAGTCAGCTTATTTATGTGCTTACTGTGTACCTGGACTTCTGCTAAATGCATTATAAGTGTTATATAGATTCTATTTACAATTCCATTTTACCATAGAGAAAAATTGAGGCTTAGATAATTTAAATAACTTGACTATAGTAAAACAAATAAACAAAACTATAACAACCAAAGCTAATAAATTTCAGGACCTAAAGAATGGTTTCTGGAAACAGATAAACATTTTTGATTGAATAATGAAACTGTAATTGAACTCAAGTCATCTGCCTGCAGAGCTTGCTTTGGTAGACAACATATAGTATACCCCCCAATGCCACTGGTTTTTCTATTCTTACTAGAGGCCCAATGCACAAAATTTGTGCATGGGTAAGGTCCCTAGGCCTGGCCAGCAATCAGGGCCAATCTGTGGGGTGACCAGCGGGGCAATCAGGGGTGCCCCCTGCTGGCACCCGCCTTGGCTAGCCTGGCACTACCCGCTCGCCAGCCCTGTCCACCCACCACTGCAGCTCACCTCCCTCTGCGGGGCGACTGTCCACCCATCTTGGCTGGCCTGGGGGCAGCTCCTGCATTGAACATCGGCCCCCTGGTGGTCAGTGCACGTCATAGCGACTGGTTGTTCTTCCATTTGGTTGATTTGCATATTAGGCTTTTATTATATAGGACTAGGGGCACAGTGCACGAAATTCATGCACTGGGGGAGAGGGGTTTCCCTCAGCCCAGCCTGCCCCCTCTCACAGAATGGGAGCCCTCAGGGGATGTCCTACTGATGGCTTAGGCCCGCTCCTGCCTCTACAGGAGGCGACCGGGCTGATCAGGAGAAGGCACCAGCCCCATTACCCCGCTGCTGCAGCCACTACCAGTCACTGCAGCTGCCAAGGTGTTTTCATCAACACAGACTCCAGTCCCTTCACCATGAAAAAATGACAACTTTCTTTAAGCATTTTCAAGGTGTGTCTTTCATAGGATATGACATTTCTTTCTTTCTTTTTTCTTTTTGTCCTCACCTGAGGATATGTTTCCATTGATTTTTAGAGAGTGTGGAAGAGAGAGGGAGAGACAGAGAGAAACATCAATGTGAGAGGGACACTTTGATTGGTTGCCTCCTGCATGAGCCCTGACCTGGGCCCCGGCCAGGGGGGAGCCTGCAACCTAGGTACATGCCCTTGATCATAATCGAACCCGGACCCTGCAGTCGGCAGGACGAGGCTTTATGCACTGAGCCAAACCGACTAGGGCAGGATATGACATTTCTTACCCCCTCCAGCAGCGGACCTTCATTTTATCCTCCAGGAGTGTGGGGGAAAAACCCTAGATCACCTTCTTGGATTCTTATAACCCAAGTTACCAAGAACACTGCAAGTGGCGGCATACAGAGAGCTTAGCCAATGAGCGGTCAGAAAAGGTGTTTACGCTCAAACTGGTTTGGCTCAGTGGATAGAGCATCAGCCTACAGACTGAAGGGTCCCAGGTTTGATTCCTATTAAGGGCATGCACCTTGGTTTGGGGCACATCCCCAGTGGGGAGTGTGCAGGAGGCAGCTGATCGATGATTCTCTCTCATCGATGTTTCCAGCTGTCTATCTCTCTCCCCTCTTCTCTGTAAAAAAAAAAATCAATAAAATATATTTAAAAAAGAAAAGAAAAAAAAAGGTGTTTCCTCTGTAGCTCAAATGTAGAGGACCCTCTGCATTGTGTCCACTGGGATAGGGATGTGTCCCCGCTGCCATGGTGGCATGCCCCCGAGGCCGGGAGCCAGCCCCACATGTTGTGGGAACTGGGTTTGGGGGCATGTGGAGACGCCGGGCTGCGTGCGCTGCAGCATCCAGGTCTCTGCATGCCCCCAAAGCTGGCAGCCAGCCCTGTGTTGTGGGCGCCGGGCTGGAGGGTGTGCAGAGAGCCCGGGCCATGCACGAGGCGGCTGCTGGGTCTCTGCATACCCCGAGGCCGGCAGCCAGCCCTGCATTGTGGGTGCCGGGCCAGGGGGTGGGTGGACCCAGGCCACATGGTGGCTGCTGCTGCCGGGGGCACACCTCCCAGACTAGCAGCCCCCCATTGTGGTTGCCAGGCTGGGGGGCATTTACCTGGGCCACTGCTTGGCGCCAGCGCAAGCCGCCATGGGGTGGGAACATCTGCTTGGCACCTGTGACCGTAGGCCTGGAGTGGCTGGGTGCATTCTGGGACCCCAGCCGCTCTGGGCCTATGTGCGGGCCTACAGGGTAGAAGTGGCCTAGATCCTGAGTATGTTCCTGGGACCCAGGCCGCTCAGCGCCTGTGTATGCAAATTAACCCACCACCTTTGTCAGGTTAATTTGCATACTCATTCCTTATTGGCTGGTGAGCGTAGTGGAGGGATGGTCAATTTACATGTTTCTCTTTTATTATATAGGATTCTTGTTTTTGTGCTTATTCTCAAGGGTCTGTAGGTTCTCTTTTGATATTTTTGAATTTTGTGATCAAATTTTTATGATTATTTATTTTATGATTCCATTTATAAGGAATGTCCAGAATAAGCAAATTCATAAAGACAGAAAGTAGATTAGTAGTAGTTGTCAGAGGCTGGGGGGACAGCACAATTTATTGTGTTAATTTTATATAAGCAACAGTCACATTTAGCATTTATTTTTTGCATATAGTGAAATCTCATGAAGAACTCTAACATCTCCTACTCCAAAAACTTGAATAATGAGAATTTAAACTACTCAAGCCCATGATGAAGAGTATATATGATAAATATGTGACAATAGTAATGATACCCACAAATGACAAAACATAGACAATTGGAATGTGGGCAGGACTTACATTTGTTAATTATAAAATTAGTGAAATGAGGTGAGATAATAGCATGGCTGTAAAAGTTATTCCAGTAGCCTTATTTATGACAGTGTCAGTTAAGCATTTTTATTATTCCTATGGCATTTGACATTAGAGATATCTAGTTTAGAATTATTGTAAATCTGTTGTCCCTTTGTTTTGATTCTCATAAAGTAGCCTACAAACTCTACAGCACTATTGAAAATATTTGAAAATATTTTTATATTTCAAAAGGATGATTACTTCCTTTGCAATATTGGATAATTGAAGATATCTATAGTTATCAGCTAACAGAAGGTTAATTTGGGAAAAACTTTTGGATGAGAATTTCTACTTATCACTGAGGTTTTCAATATGCTACTAAGCTGTACACAATTGCCTCACTTATTCTTTTTTGGAGGGCTATTGTTTCTAAGTTTTATTTAATTAAGAGTCACTTTAACTCAAGAAAGAAATAGAATCTTAATTTAGCTTAATTTTGTTTCAAAATCAGATAATTTTACTTTAAATATTTTACTTTTTAATTGGTTGGTAATCATCCTGTTATTTTATTTTTTAAAAAATTATTGTAGGGTATATACTTCTGTTTCTACACTTTCCTTCTTTCTTTATTGTTTTATTTCCTTTTTTAGCAGTGAAATGATAAATTAATGTTTACTACAACACATTATCTCTGTTAACTTATCAGCATTAGCCATGGATCCATTTTCCTTTTCATCATAAGAAACGCATTGCTTGATAAGAAAACATATCCTAGACAACAGTTTGAGGTATGTTTTCTTGTTGCTATTCTCTGTAAGCATTGCTTCCAAGGGAAGAAAAATTTATCTTCTGATGGCAAATTGCTATTCTGCTCATTACCTTGCTTTCATTATAATGCCTTCATCTTAGTGATTTCGGTGTGCAATATGTTGTGGTGTATTTGTGCTGGATTTAGTCCTGAGATGTTGCCTTTGACATGACAAGGGTTGGCATCCTGAAAGGTCTAAAAGAAATCTCCCAGGAGCTGAGTGATGGATTAACAGAAATAACTATCTGTGTTTAGATATGTAAGATCATTGATCTACATACGGAGTCAACATTTATTATGTGCTCCTTGGGCACAGATTGGTATAAAATGATTTGGGGAATGTGTAAAGCAAATAAAAAACTGACTTTAAGCAGCTTTTAATCTATAGTCTAGTCATATCCTCCATATGCAGAGCTTCTGATTCTATGAAAATGTGGCTATGCAGTTGTAGAGCTAGAGGAAATTTTTTTTCCAAAAATTACTTTAAGTATTTCTGTCACTTCAGCCATGAACAAATTTAGATTATCTCCCAAATAAAAATAACCTTTCAGGGAAAACCCCACAATTTGTTTCTAACTATATTATTTCTGCCTTTGGAAGATTTTTGTTTTCTGTACTAGACACTGAGATATGCCCTTTATGTGCTGAATATTAATTATATCAACATTATTTCTCTCAATAAATCTACCAACTTCAGATTAATAGCAGGAAATAAAGACTTTATGGTATTAAGGAACCCAGGCTTGTCTGGTCCCAGAGGCAAAGCTCTTACTAATTATATTCAATTCAAAAAATGCTTTACATATTACATAAATACATTTTCATCCATCAATAAAATAAATTCCATAAATCATAATAAATATCTTTTCCCAACTTTTCTCAGCTTTTGCTTTTCCCTTACTTATGTAGTATGATTTACTTTTAAATCTCTGAGGAAAACATATCAGTCATTTAATTATAAAAAATCCTTTCCATAACATCTACCTGGAATATTTCTTATTTCAATTACCCTTCTTCCTTCATGAATATACCTCGCTGATGGATGCAATGCTTCCTATGCCACTTTTCAAATGCACTATATTATATTCAGAGGTTTGTTGTTTTTGTTGTTATATTCTTAAAGTAGATCCAGGCATTTAATCCTCTCAAGACAGAGTTCATTATACTTTATATTTTTTTGTTGCCTATTCTTTTTATGAGTGCTCTGTGTATGATTCCAACTAACTTACTGTCTTATAAATAGGACTAGAGGCCCAGTACATGAAATTTGTGCACTGGGGGAGGGGGCGTGGCCCTTGCCCAGCCTGCACCCTCTCCAATATGGGACTCCTTGGGGGAAGTTAGACATCCCTCTCACAATACAGGACTGCTGGCTCCTAACCGCTCGCCTGCCTGCCAGCCTGATCACCCCCTAATTGCTCCCCTACTGGCCTGATTAACACCTAACTGCTCCCCTGCCAGCCCAATTGCCCCCAACTGCCCTCCTCTGCTGGCCAATTTGGTTCAGATTGGTCGGTTTCTACGCCAGTCAGCATCAAAAGCTCTGCCTCCTAGGCAGCCATTGGCTCCTCACAGTTCACCCGGATTTGGTTTTGAATGGCTGGTTCCTATGCCAGTCAGCATCTCTGGGACTATCAACGGGGCCTGATCAGAAAGGCAGGGCTGATCAGCAGCCCTGGTAGAGGCCTGGAGAGAAATGGAGGCACGGCTGCTGGAAAGAGAGAGTCAAGTGCTGATTAACAGCTGCCACAAAGGCTATGGATCAGACCCTGCTTCTCTCTTCAGGCCTCTCTCCCAGCCTGATTCGTAGCCCCCTCAGTAGTCAGTGCTGGGTCACTATGCCTGCAGCTGTAGCAGTCAGTGCTTGGTGGCCACGACAACCCAGTGCTGACTGCAGGATTGACTTCCAGTTGATCAAGCCTCCAGTCATGACAGACTCAGGGTTTTTATATATTAGGATAATTTTATAATGACTTGATATTAGGTCATTAATGAATAAACATGCACTTGTACATTTCCAGGTTTCAAGGGAAAGAATTCAAATAAACTGTTCTATTGAGCAATTGGTCAAATTTCACATAAAACTTGAATGTCTTTAATATTTATATAAGGTCTATATGAAACTTTAACCACAGTGTGACTCAAAACATTGTCCTTCTCTATTAATATGTTTAGAAATGGCAGAATGCCATCTTAATTCATTGAGAGTAAATTAGCAGTTTTTAAAGTTGGGGTAGTTTTGGGAGACTGCAATAATAGGTTGAAAAAAGATTTGGAACCACAAATCAACACATCTGTGAATTGAAACTGCTGTTCTGATATTCAGGGCATAATAATTTTGACTGCATTTGGAACATTTTGTCCTATGCCCATACACAAGAAGATGTTCCTCTTTCAGAAGGTTTTAATGGACTGCAAAAATTAACAGTGCCAAGAGAATTATTAGACTATTTAGAAGAACAGGGCTATAAGAGTATATTAATTATTGTTACTAAGTATATTATTCATAGTAGACTCCAAAATCTATTCTTGTTACTTAATATAAATGTGTTAAAATGCGATAGGAATGTAAAAAGTACCATAAGTAAAAACAATATGGATTTCTAGTATTCAAGAATTTTTTGGCAAAGTTAAAAAAAAAATTCTTCCTATGGGCCTCAGTAAAAGACCAAGAGAAATCAAAATATCGACTTATTCAGGATCTATTTCTTCCAACTGAATACCTGACATCGATGTTTTGTAAGTTAATGTAGGATTATGAAAAATATGTAACTGACATAGATTTCAACTGGGTAAGTGAAAGTAATCTCCAAATATTTTCTCATTACTGAGAACTGGCAAAATTCCATGAGGGTGTACTTTGAAATAATATCGGCATTTCACAGTTTACTTTGTACACATCTGATTTGTTTTGAATCAAAGAGAGATCATTAGTAAAAATGGACTTTTGCAATGAGGTTTTTTTTGGCCTGAATAAAAAAGATTCTGGCACTTTCAGTATTTCACATGGAATGTACCTTTGTACGCCTCTTACAGGACTCTTTTGAGTAGCGATGCAGTCTTTGTCAGTCATTGAGGAAGAATCAGTAACATAAAATAAGAAAATGTCTTCACCTTATTCTACAATATATCTGAATTCAGAAGATCCCTACCTCATTTCTAGTGCTGCACTTCACCCTTAACAAAAATATGTCAGCTAGAAAAGCATAAACATCCACCATAGGATTATGGTGTCTTATCTAAGGAGGCTGTACAAAGACTAGTATTTCAAATAGTCATTTTGTTTGGTCTCCTGGCAGGTTTTACTCGTTTAAGTAACACCACCCTCAAATATACCTTATTTTCACCATGCTAGGATTCCCGATGAGTGAGATGTAGGCCTCTTCTTTGTAAAGTAGAAGCAGGGCTACTGTGAATATGGGCATGAGAAAGAATAAAGGCCTGGCACCATACTTTCAGAAAGAGGATGTGGGGAATTTGAGAATCCAAAACTGATTTTGTTAAAGATCTGTTGCTTACCTGAACCACTGTTTGAAGTCCACTGATTTCATCACTGTTTAAGGTAATTCTCAGTCTCTTTTTTGGGATTAAAAAAGAGTTTAATCCATAACTGTTTTCTTCTTTGAAGCCAGTTTTATTAGAATAGCATTTCACCATTTTATCAGAATCGGCATTCTAATAAAGGAGACTAGTATAAGGTTTTATGACTGGGTGGCTTTCTGAGAACCAGTTAGCATTTTAAACCAGTAATTTTGTTGTATAGGGGGCTGCCCTACGTGTTATAGGATATTTATAGAATATCTGGCCTCTACTTAGTAGATGCCAGTGGAATTCCCTAGTTATGACAACTAAACATGTCTTCAGTGATTGCCAAGGGAATAACAAAAATCACCTCAGTTGAGAATTGACTTAAATCCAATGTTTTTAAGTCCTCTTTGTTTTTTATTAAGTCAGATATTATCCTAGAATTATTCTTACCATTTAGTATGAAATTATTATTACTATCATTATTATTTTGGTCGCTAACAATGTGATTTCTAAGTGGAGAGAAGTGATATCCTTAAAAACATTCTGCCTTTTCTTAGGCAACTGAGCCTGGCAAGAATATATCACCAAATTATATATAGAATTATATAGATCACCGTCACCCCCCCTCCCCCCTCCGAGATATAGATTCATTAGATGATTTAAAATAGAATCATAGGAAAAGCACAGGCCCAAGGTGTATTGCTACCCCTGCTTATCCTGGGTCATGACTCTTGTATATGTTTTTACAACACAACAGAAGAGAGCTTGAAATCCCTTTGTGAATCTATAGGCTTTAATACATTTCTCTGGCTGGCCAGAGGTGAGGAGGAGGAGGTGAGGAACATAAGAGAATAAATGGTAGGAAACAACCATCCTCTTTCAATTTGAACTGGTTGTTAGTGCCTGCTACTCCTGTGTAATAGAAGCAGCAAATCATGAGAAAATGAAAAAAAAAGTTTCAGTGAATTCTCTGAGATGTGTCCCTTAAAACTAGGGGCCGGCAGGCCAGGATACAATACTAAGAATAGCAATAAAACCACATATTTACCACTTCAGGGATGTTTCCCATTATAAGGGGAAAACCTTTCTTTGCTTACCTTCTGCACTCTTGAAGTTTCTTCTTTAAATCGTCAAAAGTTCCATTGAGCATCACAGAAATTGAGATTCCCATTATCTGAGCAAAAGGGAAAATGTTGAATGAATGGTAAACAATGATACTTTAAAGAAAATTAAGTTCAGCAATCACACTATAAAATGCAGCATACTCAGATAACAGAATCATTCTAAAGCCCATCTCATATTTCTAGTTTTGTATTTTATGTATGCCAGAACACATGGAAAATATTTTAAGCCAGTTCTCTTCTTTTATACATTTTAAAACATGGCTAATCAAAATACACAATATTCCTATTGCCAAAGAATGCTAATTTGAAATTCTAGAATCTTCCTCTTTAGCATCTATTAATCATAGATCTGCTGAGGTGCTATGCAAAAAAAAATAAAATAAAAAATGACAACAAACAAGCAAGCAAAAAATTGCACAAATACTTCCTGGTTTTTTAAAAAAGCTTCTAATTTAAGACACTGAAAAGTAAAAAAAATGTATGTATCTTGTATAAGTGGCATAAGAATCAGTAAAGATATAATTTTTTAAATACCTCAAAGTTTAAATTAATAAGATTATTTATAAGATAAATACTATGTAATTAAAGAAGGAGGCCTTTCTGCAGCCATTTGGAGGACAAACACTTGTTGCACTTATAATAATGATGAAATTCTAAGCATAGGGTCCATCTTTTTACAAAGTCTAGAGTAAAACCTAGTATGATAGTGGAGTTAAGCAATAGATATGCTTTTTATTTTGCTTTTTATCAAAGTATGTATGCACATATTTTAGTAAGTTATATGGTGCTGTAAGATTTATGAGGTCAAGAAAAGTCCTTCCACATCTCTCCCTATTTTCCTTCCATAATACTATTCCATTCTCCAGAAAAAAAATCATTTGCAATTCATATTTTTCCCTTGAATTTAACTCCATATTTCCATATGCTGTATAAATATTCTATTTCTTAATTTATAGTTTTTGGTTATAATCTAATGACTTCCTTGGATAGATGTGTGCTAGGCTTCATGTGACCCCCAATCAGACATCTAATTAGTTCATTTAGATCAGCGGTTCTCAACCATTTGGGTCGCGACCCCTTTGGCGGTCGAATGACCCTTTCACAGGGGTCGCCTAAGACCATCCTGCATATCAGATATTTACATTATGATTCATAACAGTATCAAAATTCCAGTTATGAAGTAGCAACGAAAATAATTTTATGGATGAGTCACAACATGAGGAACTGTATTTAAAGGGCCAGAAGGTTGAGAACCACTGATTTAGATGAAGGTGGAAATTTCTGGGTGGGTTTCTAGTGAAATTTCCTTAAAAAGGTGATGAGTCAGCTGGAAAGCACTGCTTATATTTCCATTTCCACAAGTGACATACTCAAGGGGCAAACTCAGTGGGCACCAGAGCACCATTGAAGTAAGTCCTGCTCTGTGGGCTGGGCACCGACACATCTGATCCTCCACAGTGGTTTGTGATCAATCCATGCAGACAATCAGCCAATAGGTAAATCCCTCTCACTGATGTGCCAACAGCAATCAAGACTCAACTGCAACAGGAGAGTGTACAGAGCCCAGGCAATAGATGTGCACCTGGAGTACCCAGCTTGGTTGACTGGGGAGGCTGTGCCACTGGGCCACACAGAACACCTACGTAAGGCTACTCTATCAAGCTCAGGAGATGTAGCTGCTCTACCTAATACATAGAAACAAACACGGGGAAGCTGCCAAAAAAATGAGACAAAAATATTTCTCAAATGAAAGAACAGAACAAAACTCCAGAAAAAGAACTGAATAAAATGGAGATAAGCAATCTATTAGATTCAAGGTTCAAAGTAGTGGTTATAAGGATGTTCAATGAACTTAGTGAGAAGTTCAACAGCATAAAAAGGACATGGAAAACATAAAAGAAGAACCAACCAGAAATGAAGGATACGCTAACTGAAATGAAGAATAATTTACAGGGAATCAATAGCAGAGTAGATGCAGCCAAAAATCAAATCAGTGATTTAGAATATAAGGAAGCAAAAACACCCAATCAGAACATAAATAAAAAAGAATAAAATAAAATGAGGATAGTGTAAGGAGCCTTTGGGATAACTTCAAGTGCAAACAACATTTACATCATGGGGGTACTGAAAGGAAAATAAAGAGAGAAAGAAATTAAAAACCTACTTGAAAGAATAAAACCAGAAAACTTGCCTAACATTGTGAAGAAAATAGACATATAAGTCTAGGAAGCACAGAGTCCAAAACAAGATGATCCCAAGGAGGCCCACACCAAGACACATCATAATTAAAATTCAAAAGGTAAAGACTCACCGAGTGGTTCTCAACCTGTGGGTCACGACCATCGGAAAACACATATAGTATATCAGATATTTACATTACGATTCATAACAGTATCAAAATTACAGTTATGGCCTGGCTGGTTTGGCTCACTGGATAGAACGTCGGCCTGGGGACTGAAGAGTCCCAGGTTCGTATCTGGTCAAGGGCATGTACCTTGGTTGCAGACACACCCCCAGTAGGGGATGTGCAGGAGGCAGCTGATCAATGCTTCTCTCTCATCGATGTTTCTAACACTCTATCCCTCTCCCTTCCTCTCTGTAAAAAATCAATAAAATATATTTAAAAAAAATTACAGTTATGAAGTAGCAACAAAAATTTTATGGTTGGGGGTCACCACAACATGAGGAACTGTATTAAAGGGTCGCGGTATTAGGAAGGTTGAGAACCACTGATAGAGAGAAACTTAAAATTAGTTAAGTACAAGGGAGCTCAAATAAGATTGTCAGCTGATTTCTCAACAGAAACTTTGCAGACCAGGAGGGGGTGGCAAGAAATACTCAAAGAGATGAAAAGCAAGGACCAACAACCAAGATTACTCTACCTAGCACAGCTATCATTTAGAATGGAAGGACAAGAAAAAGCTAAAGTAGTTGATCACCACCAAACCAGTATTACATGATATGTTGAAGAGTCTTCTTTAAGAAAAAGAAGAAATAAAAAGATAAAAATATGAACAATAAAATGGCAATAAATACATTTCTATCAACAACTGAATCTAAAACACAAATAAATGAACAAACAGAGCAGAAACAGACTCAGAGATACTGAGAACATTTTGACAGTTGCCTGGTAGAAGGAGGTTTAAAGGGATGGGTGAAAAAGGTGAAGGGATTAAGAAGTACCACAAATTGGCCCTAACCGGTTTGGCTCAGTGGATAGAGAGTCGGCCTGCGGACTCAAGGGTCCCGGGTTCGATTCCGGGCAAGGGCATGTACCTTGGTTGAGGGCACATCCCCAGTGGGGGGTGTGCAGGAGGCAGCTGATTGATGTTTCTAACTCTCTATCCCTCTCCCTTCCTCTCTGTTAAAAAATCAATGAAATATATTTTAAAAAAAAGAAGTACCACAAATTGGTTGTTATAGATTAGTCATGGGAATATAAAATATAGCTTAGGGAATATAGTCAATAATATTCTAGTAACTATGTATGGTGGCAGATGGGTACAATATTTATTGGGATGATCACTTAGGAAGTTATATAATGTCTAATCACTGGGGTGTACACCTGAAACTAATATAATATTGTATATCAACTGTAACTGAAAAATAAAAAGTAATTAAAAAAGTAAATGTAACTATTGAAAGTCCACCAAATTTTAAATACATTTTCATATAAAAGCATTAAAAACAGTGTATCTCAAACAGTTTGTGTTGTTGAAACTGTTTTAAATATAAAAATATTTGTGTGAATATCTTCAACATTTATAACTTTTGCTGTATATATCACATGTGGTAATTTCAAAAAGAACTATAGGTGCCTCCTATTGAAGAAGATTAGCATGTTATAAAGATCAATACATTGAAAGTTGGCAACAGTGCCATTACATAGCCATGCAATAGGTTATAGCAATTGGGCATTTAAATTTAATTCAGTTTCCTGGTGATTAGGACTAAAAAATATAGTTAAACATTTCCATTCTCTGGAAACTTAACTGATGCATTTATCATATTCTATCTAATAAAAGAGAAACATGGTAATTAGCATACAACCACTACCCTTCCCATTGGCTAATCAGGGCGATATGAAAATTAACTGCCAGCCAAGATGGCGGCCGGCAGCGAGGCAGCTGGAAGCGAACATGAGGCTTGCTTGCTTCAGTGACGGAGGACTCCAACGTTCCCCGCCTGCCGCTGCCGGCCTCTGAGCTGCAACTCTAAGCAACTATGTTACAAATATAGAAGCTAAACAATACCCCAGAAACCTGCTTTAGTCGCCGGGCTTCAGCCAGCAGGATCGCAACATTGTTTCAAATACAGAAGGTAAACAAAGGTCAGAAACCTGCTTTCAGCAGCGGAGGCCTAAGAGCTGGAGCCTTGGAGCTAAAGCTGGCCCAGAATAGAAAAAAGAAAAAAGAAAAAAAGGAGCGATTGGGAGCTTCATTCCCAGGCTGAAAACAGCCCTCAGCCCCTCACCCAGACTGGCCAGGCACCCCAGTGGGGACCCCGACCCTGAAGGGTGTGTGACCAACTGCAAACAGCCATCATCCCCTCATACAGGCTGGCCAGGCACCCCAGTGGGGACCCCCACCCTGATCCAGGACACCCTTCAGGGCAAACCAGCCAGCCCCCACCCGTGCAACAGGCTTCTATCCTACATAGTAAAAGGGTAATATGCCTCCCGGCATCGGGATCAGCGTGACAGGGGGCAGCGCCCAAACCCCCTGATCACCCTGCAGCTCTTTGTGTGACAGGGGGCGGGGCCACAACCTCCCTTTCTGCCCTGCTCTGTTCATGACAGGGGAAGGCGCCCCAACCCCCTGATCAGCCCTGCTCTGTGCCTGATAGGGGGGAACTCCCCAATCCCCTGATCGCCCTGCGGCTCTGTGTGTGACAGGGTGTGGCGCCCCAAACCCACCCTCCCCCCCATGGGCCCTGCTCTGTGTGTGACGGGGTAGAGCCATAACCTCCCCATCGGCCCTGCCCTGAGTGTGACAGGGTGCGGCACCCCAACCCCCTGATCCACCCTGCTCTGTGTGTGACAGGGGGCGGTGCCCCAACTCTCCTATAGGCCCTACTCTGTGAGTGACACGGGGGAGCTCCCCAACACCCTGATCGACCCTGTTCTGTGCGTTACAGGGTACGGAGCCCCAACCCCCCTGATGGGCCCTGCTCTGTGAGTGACAGGGGGCAGCGCCCCAACCCCCTGATTGGCCCTGCTCTGTGCGTGACTGACGGGGTGGCGCCGCAACCTCCTCATCAACCCTGCCTTGAGTGTGACAGGGGGCAGTGCCCCACCCCCCCCAATCGACCCTACCCTGAGCATGACTGAGGGTGGCATTGCAACCTCCAGATCCGCCCTGCTCTGTGCATGACAGGGGGCGGTGCCCCAATTCCCCAATCGGCCCTGCTCTGAGCCCGACCAGGGGCTGCACCTAGGGATTGGGCCTGCCCTCTGCCACCCGGGAGCAGGCCTAAGCCAGCAGGTCGTTATCTCCCGAGGGGTCCCAGACTGTGAGAGGCCACAGGCGGGGCTGAGGGACCCCCACTTCCCCCTGAGTGCACAAATTTTTGTGCACCGGACCTCTAGTAAGTCTTATAAAAAGGATAACAAAATAAGCACTGTTTTCACAGATTTTGTTTTTTTGATAAAAATATAACTTTTCTTATAACAGTAACTTGATTTTAGTGAAGGTTTTAAGTTACAAATTAGATAGCCTATCTACAGGGAGCTAAGATAATATTCTCTAGTTATATTATTTTATGATTATCTATTTTCACATGAAAATAAAACACAAGGGATCCAAATAAATTGACAGTTAACATGTCCCTTAAATTATTTTCCTTAAATATTGAATATCTCAACTGGGTATTTAGTTAATGCTAAACCAAAACCATTTTATGGTTGAATTCCCTGACAAGTGTTTGAGTTGCTAACATTTTATAGTTTTGATTTTTACTTATTAAAAGAGTTCTATGGAGATTATTTGTTTAAAAGGATCCTGTTATCACAACTGCTGGTAAGTTATTCTTTCTCTAGCCATTAAGATTTAGAGAGAAGAAATATTGCATAATGGAAAGGATTGACCATGGCATTAGAATAATTTACATCCTTGGCTTTGCCATTAAACAGCTAAAGGATTCTCAGTTTTGTTTGGTTTTCATCTATCAAAGTAGTATAAAGATATGCTTACAAGTTTGCTGTAAGGATTAGATAAAATGATGAAAGTGATAGGGAAGAAAAAGTAGCACCATTTATGGAAAGTTTTGTTATTATTATCATGACTACTTCATGATGCTAAAAGCATATTAATCATTTTATGGAGATTTACATTCGTTAAAGAAATGTGATCACCTTAACAGGGCAATTATTTGCTTACCCAATATTCATTTTCTCCTTATTAATAGAAAACTTTGATTGTGTTTAAAATGCCAATGACAAGTCAAAACCAGATTTTCTAGCTTGTATTGCAGTGAGGTATTATCTTGTGACTCCTAGTTCTAGCTAATTACATGAATGTGTAAGATGTTAGTTTAGACTTCTGGAAAACATTTTATGTAGGTTTCTGTCATATATGGGTGAAAACAATCTCTAATTGATACAACATTTGGTTAATCAGAGTGTAGTTTTATAAATAATCAAGAACATTCTGTAGAATGTAGTTGGGATGGGTTTGAGAGACAGGATCTACCAACTACAGAGTAGAAGTGGATTGACTCTTGACATACAGCAATGAAATACCTATAGTTGTTCACATTTTTCTGCTTGCAATGAAGACCATGTGATAACTGAGGTTTTAAAGATAGGGGAAATGGAAGAAACATTCATTTATACTTCTTGCTGTTTTCTGTATCTTGAAAGAAAAAGTAGAGTTAGAAATGGAACAAAATCGCTCTGTCCTAAGAGTTGCTCTCTACTTGTGACTTGCAATTCCAATTGACTGAGAGTTCCATTATTTGTAATTTCCAGAGTTAAAAAGAGAACAAATGGAAATGGTTATTAAGGTGGTTTTGAAGCTGTAATCTTAACAGGAACTAATAATTGAATGACATGCTTTTCCCAACTACTTGTTATCCACTACATAAGAGCAAGAGACCACAACAAAAAGGCCAATTATTCCAAATTAAGGCACCAGGAGGCAAAGCCAAATTGCTTTAAGACCCTTACTCTAAGGGCCAGGGGATAAACAGCATACAAAATCCAGTACAAAAGAACTGAGTCTTAGGCCTTAAAGGTTGTTTCTAAGACAAAATTTCTGACTATGGTTACAGGTAATTTACCAGAATCATATAGTTCTTTCCTACAGAAGATTATAAGTCCTCACTCTGGGGATAGATGTCATTATAGGGTACAGCCAGTATGTGGTTAATAATCTCTCCTTGCTTTCTACTCCAAGAACGTCAATGCTCTAAAGAGAACCAAGTCCTGGAATAAAGTCAGTGTGGAGCAGAGCTGTGGCTGTCTACCAGAAAACTTGTGGTTGAAAATACAAAATCCTTTGTTATTGTCAAATCCAAACTTTGGGGATCCTTTACTTGCACAGCATATCCTAATATGATTATGCATAAGGCCTTATTTTCTTGGTAAGAAAGGAGACTATTCAAAAGACAATTATTGACTTGTGGCCTGAATTATTATACATGGGTCTTCATTATGGAAACAAATTTGTAACATCCAAAAAGAGAGATACCATAAATGGAGATAAAAAAAAAAGTCTAGGAGCGGGGAAGAATTGATAAAAGGCTCATCAAGGGGTTATTCCAATAGCTTTTGAAGAATGGAATAGATACTGACAAAATAAGCTAGATCCCACTAAGGAATTGATAGCACTTTGAAGGTCAATTTTATGTGTCAACTTGGCTAGACTACAGTGCCAAACACCCATCTAGATGTTGCTATCAAGTTATTTTTGAGATGCAATTAATATTTAAATCAGTAAACTTTTAGTAAAAGTAGATTACCCTTCATAATGTGACTGGGCCTCATCTAATCATTTGAAAGTCTTAAGAGAAAAGGCATCCAACTAAGAGGATAAAATTCTGTTTCCAGACTGCCTTGGGACTCAAGACTGCAGCCACAAATCTTGCCAGAATTTCCAGCTTACCATCCTGCCAACTCATCTTCTTTGGAGAACCCTGAGAAATGTGAGCACCTTAAAAGAGCACTTGCCCCACAAGTACTAGGTCTTATAGGGTCAAGACATATTTATTTGATGTATCTTAGTTTAGTGTAATTCAAATGATTAGAGGAGTGTGATTTAGAATGGAAGGTATAAATAGGAGGGTAAATATATACACTTACTGTAATATGGCATCTGGAGTATAGTTCCATCCACGAACTGGTTGAGCTCCAGATTTAAAAAACTAATGGTTTTTGGTTACTAATACTGCCACTGGAAATATATGATAAATGAGAAAAGATAATTTCTAATGGATAAAAATGGAGTATCATACTATACTTTTTAAAAGAAATAGACTTTATTTTTAAAGCAGTTTTAGATTCACAGAAAAATTGAGCAGAAGGAACAGAATTTCCATTATACCTCTGCCTCCACACATGTGTAGCCTCCCCCATTATCAACATCTCCAACCAGAGTGCTACATTTGTTATAATAGGCACATCATTATCACCAGAGTTCATAGTTTACATTAGAATTGACTTTTGGTATTGTGCATTTTATGGGTTTGAACAATGTATATTGACATACACCCACCATTATAGTATCATACAGATTAGTTTCACTGCCCAAAATATTCTCTGTCTTCTGCCTATTTACTTACATTCACTCGCGTCCCTCACAACCACTGATTTTCTCATGCCTCCATAGTTTCATCTTTTCCAGGTTGGGAAAGCTGTCATATTACTATGAAGTCTGATCATGAATGAGGGAAAGATGAAGAGAATATTGGACAGAAGTTTTAAAGATGTCCTTGCATTATGTGGAAGATTTGGTAAGACCAATGTGGAATCCTCAAATTAAAGTCAGCCAATAAGGAGGCTCATGTTCCCTAGGCTGGCTGGAATACCATCTTAGGTCAAAGAGAGATGAATTTCAAGTGCAGCAACTAAATTTCTTGGTCAGTTATGCTACCTGTAGTAGGCGATCTGGGAATAGAACTCAAGGTAGCTATAAATCATAGAATATTCTATTTAATGGATTAAAATCAGATGAGACTTTATTTTATTCTTCATTGTGTGAATCATTTTACTTGTTGTCTATTTTGTTTCCTTTTACTAATTCATGTACTAGTCAATAATGGCCTATCCCTCAAAACTACACTTTTATGCTTTCCCATTTCAAATTATTTTCTTTCCTTTTCTCATTGTGCTCTTTCTTAAGGACACTATTCCTAAGAATGGAATGGCAGACAGAAGTCTTGGATGGTGGTTACTTAGTCCTGGTCAGAAGGCCCTTGAGCTCTTGGAAGAGACACATTTTTCCTAGTCCCTGTGATAAACAGACAATAACAATGACGTGTTCAAATAATTTTTTTTAACATATTTTTTATTGATTTTTTACAGAGAGGAAGGGAGAGAGATAGAGAGTTAGAAACATCGATGAGAGAGAAACATCGATCAGCTGCCTCCTGCACATCTCCTACTGGGGATATGCCCGCAACCCAGGTACATGCCCTTGACCGGAACCGAACCTGGGACCTTTCAGTCCGCAGGCCGATGCTCTATCCACTGAGCCAAACCGGTTTCGGCATGTTCAAATGATTTTACCTCTGCACAATTCAGTTGTTACTTGACTATGTTACCACACCTACGAATTGTCCTTAACCCCATATTTACATAAAAGTAAATCTTGGGCAGAATATTTTAATCTTAAGAAAAAGTATATAACTTTTTGTATAAATTATATTTTTATTTTATATTGAAAAGCTATAATCTTAAATGCTTTTATAGTTTTAATGTGAGCTGAATTGAAGGTGTATATATTAAAATGTATGTAAAAATATTATTGATATGTTCCTTTTTTTCTCTCTCTTTTATTTGTAGACTTTTCCATTAAATTGAATTTTATAGGATAGCATTTTCATAACCTATAAGCTATAAAGGTTAAGTTTGGTTATAATTCAGCCAAAGAGAGTTACTTTTAATATCTTAAAACAATACAATATAAAATTCTGTAGTTTAATATACAAGTCCTTTACTGCTGATAGAAATATTAGCAGTAGAAACCTTAACATGTATTATGTGCAGATTGGTCTAATAAAAAGCATAACTTGAATTTCATTAAGTCAGTTGTTTTTAAATTAACTAGTTCTATGAATTGAATGCTGGTTTCTCCCCATTATTCATATGCTAAAAACTTAATTGTGAATATGCTAACATTTGGAGTCAGAGCCTTTGGGAGGTAATTAGGGTTAGATAAACTCTTGAGGGTAGGGCCCTCATGATGATATAAATGCACTTAATAGAAGAGACAAGCCACCTCTCTGATGAGGAATTTGAAATACAGAGTGCTTAAGAAAAAAAAAATAAGCAAAGACATCTTAAGTCTAACTATTTGGTGACAAATGTATATTTCCCCCTTCCTTGTAATTATAGAATACGTATGTCATTGTGTCCACCTCAACTGAAGGTTTGAAATATATGCTATATTTAACATAGGTTTTTTAAAGCATCACAAAATCTATATGGTTTCTAATTCCAACTTAACAAATTCTCACCTGACCACTACCTCAGGTACAAATCTTTTTTAAGATTTAGATGCTAATTAGGCTTTCATATTCACTCATTTATTCATGTACTCTACAATGATTTATTAAGCACCTTCTATGTGTCAGATCCAGATAGATTTTGAAAATATTGCTGCAATGAAGGTAGACAAGGTCCCAGTTTAAAAGAGTTGAACTTGACCAAAAGGCAGGTGGTGATTAAGGACTCATAAAAGGCAGAGGCCCTTTGTCAAAATCTCTCTCCAGTTTGGTTTCTGGGGAACTAGGGCAAGAGTTCATCTTCAGTATAGCATAGTCAGGAAATATTATTACAGAGTTTATCAGTATATATTTTTAAAAATCAAATTACAAAGGGTTTTAACATGTGAAATAATTGTCTGCTGAGCATTTGCTCCATATTTTTCTAATAGAAACAGTTGTATAAAACCATTGTTATATAGCTAAAATTCATACAGCATTTTGTAAGTGCCAATTAATTTACATGGATTGTCATATTTAGTCTTAACAACTTGCCTATGAGGAAGGAAGTTACAATTATATTTTCCCATTTATTATATAAGAAAGCTAAGACTGAGAGGTTAAGCAGCTCAAAGAAGGAAATCTAAACGGAAGACTATTTAGCCCAACCAGGAACCCAGGCATCTCTAGCTTTTATTTACTTCACCAAGTTTCCTCTAAATTTATTTTCACTAGGATTTTAGGTCATCCCACAAAATCTTGTTTAACCTATAATAGACAAAAAGGAACTTTGCTTAACTTCAACCATTTTGTTTTTTCAAAGTATTGTACTAACTTTTGAAGGGATAGCAACTGTATCTTAAGTTCTAAAGGCTTTGGGCAGTGTCTCATTTGGGAGGAGCAGCTGGAAAAGTTCCCAGCTCATTATTTAATTTGCATAAGGAAAAGACTAGTCAGGTCACTGAATCACTTTCCAGTAAATAGTTCAGGACTGGGTAACAAAGGCAATTAATGATTGCCTCTATATACCTGACACTGGAGCAGGATTTGACACCATAATTAAAATCACTTGAAAAAAGTCTTCATTCAAAGTACTTTTTGACATTCAGAGAGGTGATGGTTCTTTTTGCTTGTTGTGTGTGTGTGTGTGTGTGTGTGTGTGTGTGTGTGTGTGTGTGTGTTTTGCTTGTTTGTGTTCATAATAATAATCAACATATACTGGTGACAAATATTTATAAAAATAAAATAAAAAGTTGTTTTAATTATAATTCCCAGGCAATATGAAGATGAATAGTCATTATTTAAAGTATTTTTGATTTATGAGCAGTGACATGGAACCAGTTTATTTTATATTTAAGAAGAAAAGGGAGGAAAAGAAATGGATTCCTGGCCACTGAGTTTCTATTTGCCTCATAAATTTGGGTTGCTATAGTTGAGTAAACATCCACCTGGTGTATTTTGGAAGGAAATGGCATGTAAGGTTTATTAAATTTGCAGTTTCGCTGTATTCAGATGTTATTCTTCTAAATGATTTTCCCCTTCAGCAGAGTACACATGTACTTTCCTTTCTACATAGCAGGAAAAAGGCAGTGATCTTTTTTGGTGTTTTGAATGGTCTTTTATTAATAGTATTACTATATATTTTTATATTAATTAGGAGACAGAAGGAAGCTAGGTAGTAAGGCACCTGGACCATGGGGGGAGGAAATAGAACACTGGAACCCAACTTATTGATGGAATTGCTAAAGCAACCCAGCTAGGCCGGGGTTCAGGAGAGGCTAGCTTTAAATTGTATAGATGTTACTGAGACAGGCAGCTTGCAGATAACCAATCACAAGTTAGTGAGGCGCATAAGCAATCCCAAGTAGTTGCTAAGGAAGGATTCTTTGAAAGGACCAATTAGGAACTAGCAAGGCATGTATCTATCCCTAGGCAAAAATACAGGCTCTTCCTTTCTCTCTATCTCTTTCTCTCTCTCTCTAGTTCCCTGGGTTCCTGTGGTGGGGGATGTGCTCCCCTGCACCCATGTGGCTTATGGCCATGTGGGACTCCACACATGGACGAATAGATTTTAATTAGCTTGGATACTGAACTACAGGGGCTGCAACATGGAAAAAAAGCTCTGGACACTGGCCTGCTTTTACTCTCTTGGAATCCCAGCTGCACCTTTGTTAGGACTGGCTTCTCTCAATAAACTTTGCTTCCATTAACCGTTTTGTCCATGAATCCACTCCTCGGTTTTGTGAGACAACAAACTTGGACCTGAACCCCACATTTTGGTTTCAGTATAATCTAAATAAATATTCTGTTAGTCTACAAAGAGATATTAAATTTAGCCCGTTATCAAGTAGATACAGACCAAAATACAGCATTATTTTGTATTTATTTGTATAATTTATTTGATGTTATAAGCAGATAACCTGAATTTATATGAAATTAAATATCGTTAACTGAAAAATTATATATTTGTGTAAAATAGTTGTAAATATATATACTTACACAATGATTATATATCTATATACATGATATTTTCTATGGCAAAATATTCCCTGGTTTTTTATAAACCAAATTGCAAATTCATTTCTCTTTCTAAAAATCAATTTAGGGATAACAGTCTTTCTTATGCCTTTATCATGGAACAATTTCAAAACTATGGAAAATAAACTAATACTAGAATTAAAGCATACTGTTCTGTATCAAGAAAAATACAATTATTAGTTAACATGTAAATTAAAATTTAAGACTATAACTTATCCATTCCCTCCCCCTTTTTGTTAATTAAATATCATATTCTAATGTTTTTTGGGGATACTTTGTCAATGTAATGTAAAGTGGGAGGTATATCTCTGACCCTTCTGAATGTCTCTTACATTACTTAAAATATATTAATTTAAGCCCAGCCAGTATTGCTCAGTGGTTGAGCATCTACCTATGCACCAGGAAGTCATGGTTCAATTCCTGGTCAGGGAACATACTTGGGTTGCAGGTTCCATCCCCAGTAGGGGGCACCCAGGAGGCAGCCGATCAATGATTCTCTCTCATCATTGATGTTTCTATCTCTCACTTCCTATTCCTTCCTCTCTGAAATCAATAAAAAATATATATTAATTTCATTCAATTTAGTAAAAAGCACAAAAGTATCTTATTAATATAATTATATATGTTGGTTATTATGGGTTAAATTTTTACCCCCCACTCTCACCAAAAATAAGATATTTTTTTAAAAATATATTTTATTGATTTTTTTACAGAGAGGAAGGGAGAGGGATAGAGAGTTAGAAACATCGATGAGAGAGAAACATCGATCAGCTGCCTCCTGCACACCCCCTACTGGGGATGTGCCCGCAACCAAAGTACATGCCCTTGACCGGAATTGAACCTGGGACCCTTGAGTCCACAAGCTGACACTCTATCCACTGAGCCAAACCGGTTAGGGCAAAATAAGATATTTTGAAGTCCTAACCCCATATTTTTGAGACTGGCACCTTATTTGAAAATAGAGTTGTTGCCTATGTAATTATTTAAGATGAGGTGATACTGGAGTGGGTGGGTCCCAACCAACTCCAGTAGCACTGAAGTTTTTATAAGAAGGCTATCTGAAGACAGAGGGTGAACACCATGCTACAAGGAAGGCAGAGATTAGATCAAGCAGCTGCAAGCAAAGGAACAGCTAAGATTGTAGGCAAACCAACAGAAGTTAGGAAGAGGCAAGGAAGGCTTCCTCTTCAGGTGTCACAGGGGACTTGGATCTGCTGCTATCTTGACTCTGAAATTCTAGCCTCCAGAATTGTGAGAATTAATTTCTAAGTCATCCTGGTTTTTTTTTGGTACTAATTATGGCTAGAGTCAAATATCATTTCTCTAGATAAAGCACTTTCCCAGCCCTTATAAATAACAGTTTATAATTTGTAGAGAATAATTAATTACTAAATAATTATGACATTGTCTATAATTTCTTGGATAAAAAGGAATATGGCTTAAAGCATAGAGTGCTCATGTAAGAATCAGGAAGGTAAGTCTATGGAATTAACTTTCTTTGTTCTCTCTGGGCTGCAATTTCTCTTCCAAATAAGGACAGTATCTTTCTGTGTACTTTAAATAAATTGATTTGAAAAATAAATAAATAAATTGATTTGAATATTTAATAAGGCCATATTTGTCAAATTGAAAATGTGCCAGCAAAAGGCAGTATCTTTATGCATGCTCCTATTCTGCACAAGTGTTTCAGGTTTCAGATACTGTGCTATTTTATTATTCTTGCTTCAGGGTAAGAATTCATTATACATTAGTCAAAACAGATTTGGTACCATTTATTACCATTTGCACTCCTTTAATCGTGAGTCCTGATAATTATTTCTATCTCTTTAACTCTATATAAAATAAAAAAGTCTCAAATCTTGCCCTATCCAATGCAGAACTCCTTAACTGTGAACCTCTAAACATATACCTCATAGATTTCTTAACAAACATGTCCAAATTAGAATTTATAAATTTTTGTTTCAAATATGCTCAACCCCTCCCATCTCAGAGAGTACCTAAACTATATACAGATTCTTGGAAACCTGACTTTCAACCCTGAACTCTCACTTTTCTTTTTAACAACTATTTGTTTCTCCCAGCTTTCCCTGTATATTTCCTTAATATTGCCCCAATCGATCTGCTTGCCTTATTTTTAATGTTATAGTATCAACTTTGAGTTCAACACATCATGGTAATTTTGTTCTACAATATCCGATAACATTACTGACTTATCCTCCACATTGCTACCGGAGCAGTTTGGTTATATTGACACTTCTCATTCCTTTGGCTTTATTTCTGTTTTAAAGCATAGCTATGATGGGAAGTTGCATGCAGGCTCTCTCCTCTGGTGCTAGAAATGCCTCTACACTTGTATTCTCTACAAGTAACTATTTTCTGCTCTGAAAACTTTCCAATGATCCTTTTAGGGATGCCTGCTAGGCACCTCTACGTTCACAACCAAGAAATTAGGAAAATATTAATACAAGTTTGGGCATCCTCAGTTTATAGGGGACAAGTAGATAAACGACAGTTGACAAACATTGAATACATTCACCTTTAAACATAAACACACACTCACACATGCACACAGAAAATAATCCCTCATCCCAGCCAACAGGAGAACACTCAGTTTTCAAATGGTGACTCATCCTGCTTAAGGCTGGTTGGTGCTGGATTAATGTTCTTCATGGTGCACCTTTGATGGAATATTTTCCATTGTTATACTATCTATACACACTATTCAGTGCATGCTTTGCCTTTGGGGGTGATCCAAACTCTCCATTTTTCTCCACCTTCAAAAGCCTGAGGTATGGCTGTCAGTAAGGGTGATATATATATATATATATATATGCCTAAGCAACCATCTGACCATCCGACCAATACTTATGACGTGCAATGACCACCAGGGAGCAGACACTCCGACCTGTAGCTATGATGTGCACTGACCACCAGGGGGCAGAAGCTCAATGTAGGAGCTGCCAAGTTGCAGTGACTTGACAGCTGTGGTTCTTGGGTGACACACTGGGAACCAGAGAGTAGGGAGCTCGATTCTGGGGTGCATCACCCAAGAACTGCCCTCTCACAATCTGGGACCCCTTGGGGGATGTTGGAGACCTATTTTGGCCCAATCCCTGCAGGTCAGGCTGAGGGACAACACAGGTGCATGAATCCGTGCACCAGGACTCTAGTATATATATATAATTTCAGAGAGGGAGAGAGATAGAAACATCAATTATGAGAATCATTGATTGGCTGCCTCCTGCATGCCCCCACTGCTGATTGAGCCCACAACCCGGGCATGTGCCCTGACCAGGAATCGAACTGTAACCTCCTGCTTCATAGGTGGACACTCAACCACTCAGCCATGCCTGCTGGGCAAGAGTAAATTTTTTTTTTAATTTTGGAGGAAATACTTTCCATCAATCATTATTCTCCTATTTTCCTATCCTTATTGGGTTTTCTCTTATCTTAAAAATCTGTTCTCAATTGGTCTTAGTAAATTTGTTTAGAAACAATGACCTAGAAGACCCACCAAAAATCTTTCATAAGGCAAGCAGAGCAGAACCTGCAAGAAAAGAAACAGCAAAAAAATACAGGGAGGTCTCATAAATGAATATCTCAAAAATTATCATGCCACAAAAATATTCCCTTAGAAAGGACACTTCTCTATTGAATTATTTGTTATTTGAAAAATTCAACTTAAAAATGCAGAGTATGGTATGGAAGGCAAATATCATTAGGAAGATGAATGAGTATAATCTTTTCTCTCTCCACCTTAAATCATTGGAAAGCAAAAAGCAATGCATCAGTTTAGAAGTATAAGCCAAAAGTGACCTCTGAAATTTACTTCTTTGCATAGGAGTATTGCCTACAAAGTCAAGGTACTAGTAAGTTTAGAATTATAAGATTAAACTTAAAATAACAGAGGTTAGCATTTGCTTTTGGAATTTAACTTAGTTCTTTAATTCAAATCCAACAACCCACTAACACATTAAGTTAATTGCTTTTCCCCCATGTACCTATATAATTCATCTATAGTTTCTTATTAAATTTTAAAATAGAAACCTTATTTGAGGTTAAGTGAATTCAATTCTGATTTTAACACTATTATATGTCTGTTTTATGGTATACAATGTCTAAAAATAGCATATTTTCTAAATACCAGTAAATACTTTTCTCTCTATGTAACATAATGTTTGTAAAAGAAGAAATGATTGTTCCAATCATAACTGACATAAAAACTTTCTCCATGTCAATATTATTTGGCCTAATAGACATAAATTTTTAATTCTCTTTTCTTTTCAACTCATTAAGTTTTATTATTTTTAGATAATAAATTTTAATAGTTTTAATTTTTGTTATTCATTTGCTTAGTTATACATTGTCACATATTGTTATACTATCAAAATATATAGTAATACATATGAACATATTTATTTATTTACTTTTTAAATCATTACTGTTGAAAATATTACATATGTCCCCTTTTTTCCCCTATTTTCTCCCTTATGTTTTAAAGATAACTCACAATTCATGTAGTAAAGGCATCAGGGTTACTGACTTTTCTAGGTTTAATATTTCAGACCCATTCGATTTTCCTCAAAAGATCAATGCTCATATTTTATGCTTTGCTGTCTCATGTAAATCACTGAAAAATCTTATACACTTCTTCTTTAAGTTTTAGGTATACACAAATTATATTAGAAGTTTACCCCCATCATGTTCTTACTTAACACTTATTGAATATCTGGCTGCATGAAAAGTACTTTAGGTAGATTATGTTGGAGAAACAATGATAAGTCAGACACTGGACCATGACAATAGTACAGCGGTTCTCAACCTGTGGGTCACGACCCCTTTGGTGGTCAAACAACCCTTTCACAGGGGTCGCCTAAGACCATCCTGCATATCAGATATTTACATTACGATTCATAACAGTAGCAACATTACAGTTATGAAGGAGCAACGAAAATAATTTTATGGTTGGGTCACAACATGAGGAACTGTATTTAAAGGGCCAGAAAGTTGAGAACCACTGCAATAGTGCATATAAAAATGATACAAATGTATAAAGGGCTGACATAAGTGTCCAAAGAAGTCTAATATTAGATTTGATCATTTGGAAGAAAAAGAAGAATCTTTTACATGTACAGAATTTATTGATCCAAGGCCAAGAAAGTGGAAAGAAGTCTATATGAAAGAGCAAGTTTTGATTAAGTGGAGGCTTTGTAAGAAAGTGGCAATAGAACATGACATTTTAAAAGACAATGTTAGGTTTTGATCATAGAACTACCTAAGGCCAATTTGAGGATTTAGGGCTCTTATATAGCAGAAGGTGGGGATTTGTTGAAAGATTTGATCAACGTAGTAACACATCCAGAAATAACAGGATTAATCTGTCAGATAACCATAAGATTAATTGAGATAAGGAGACTTTGTGAAGCAAATAAACTAGTCCTTCATCCAAAATTCACTTAATACCAACTATCTACAAAGTACTTCTAAGCACTACAGAATTAAGATAAATATCTTGTTTTAAAACTTGCAAAGCAATGGGGAGACAAGTTGGCCATTAAAATAAAGCCATAGGGGATAAGAGATCAACCAAATAACTTGTATGCATGCATATGAGCATAACCAATGGACAAAGACGAGGGGTAGAGGGAGGTGAGGACATGTGCAGGGGGTGAGCAGGGACAAGTCAAGGGGGAGAAAAGGAGACATATGTAATACTTTAAACAAAGAATATAAATTAAAAAAAATAAAGGACAGTTCAAGCAGCATTAAAAGCAAACATATGGGAGTAAATAAGAATTAGAAATATTAAACCTTTGCTTCAATGCTCCAGAAATTAATAAAGTCAGAAGTGTAGTTTTGTGATGAAGAGCATGGATCCTGGTTTCAGATAGCTGGGATGTGGAGTTGGTTCCACCGTCTTCTAGTTTTGTGACTTTAGGCCACTTAATGTCTTTGTGACTAGGTATTTCATCTATTAAATGGAGAAAATAGTAGTTAAAATCTATTTCATGTGTTATATGCGAGAATTAATGTGATAAATGTGGAAAACATTTAGAAAAATGTCTAGCATATATTACACTAAAAAATGTTGGCAGAAATGAAATCAGAGTTGACCTAGGAGCTAAGAATGCTGAAAAGAGCATTTAACTCAAATTATTTGAAAGTAGAATTTAGCTACAAGGTAGACATTATGAAGACATTTGATCTGTGATGAACATGGATGAAGAAATATAGACCTAGAAGAGAATGAGAGTAGAGGCAAGGCTATATCAGAGTTCTACTGAATTTTGCAAAACATATGACACTATTGCATTTGTTAAAAATATGAAATGCCATGATTTCATTTATAATTGAAAAGAGATCCTCTGTAATGGGTAATTTAAATAAATGATAGATGAGAAGCCATTAAAGTCAATGGGGCTGAAACTGCAGTAATTCATGTGAAAATGATGTAAATATAAAATAGGGAATTTTCAGTGGGGTGAAAAATGGGGCAGGGATACAAAGGATCTTCTAGAGAGTCCTTTCAGAACATGAAAAAATTGAGACAAAGACAGAGGAACAGAGAATAACTTCAAAGTTTCCAGCCAGTAGGTATGGATGAATTGAAAAATAACAGATGACAGCAGTACATGTGGAAGAGAGTATCAAGAAAGAATGATGAGTATTTCAGGGTTTAACACACACAGAATAAAATTATGCTAGATATATGAAGGTGGACTTGCCTGATGGAGATGGAAACTAAATATAAATACAATTTGTTAGTCATCCACAAGTCAATACCTTAGGCCAGTGGTCGGCAAACTCATTGGTCAACAGAGCCAAATATCAACAGTACTTCTTCAAAATAGACTTGCCCAAGCCAAAAACCGATGTCTGTGCATGGGCCACGAAGTTTCAATTGCACTGTACACACACTCACACGTGGTATTTTGTGGAAGAGCCACACTCACAGGGCCAAAGAGCTGCATGTGGCTAGCGAGCCGCAGTTTGCTGACTATGGCCTTAGGCCATAATATTGTGCTTATATTTCTACTAGAGACCTGGTGCACAAAAATTTGTGCACTCGGGGGGAAGGGGGGGCCCCTCAGCCTGGCCTGTGCCCTCTCGCAGTCTGGGACCCCGCGGGAGATAACGCCCTGCTGGCTTAGGCCTGCTCCCCGTTGGCAGAGGGCAGGCCCAATCCCTAGGTGCAGCCCCTGGTCGGGCTCAGAGCAGGGCTGATTGGGGAGTTGGGGCGCGGCCCCCTGTCATGCACAGAGCAGGGCGGGCGGATCGGGAGGTTGGGATGCCACCCTCAGTCATGCTCAGGGTAGGGCCGATTGGGGGGTTGGGGCACCGCCCCCTGTCACACTCAAGGCAGGGTCTATGGGGAGGTTGCGGCGCCACCCCCTGTCACGCACAGAGCAGGGCCAATCCGGGGGTTGGGACGCTGCCCCCTGTCATGCACAGAGCAGGGCCCATCAGGGGATTGAGGAGCTCCCCCTGTCACTCAGAGAGTAGGGCTGATAGGGGAGTTGGGGCACCAACCCCTGTCACACACAGAGCAGGGTGGGTCAGGGGGTTGGGGCGCCGCCCTCTATCACCCACAGAGCAGGGCCGATCAGGGGGTTGGGATGCCACCACTCTCACACTCAGGGCAGGGCTGATGGGGAGGTTATGGCTCTAACCTGTCACACACAGAGCAGGGCCTGTGGGGGGGAGGGGGAGGCGCCGCACCCTGTCACACACAGCAGGGCCAATCAGGGGGTTGGGGCGCCGCACCCTGTCACACACAGAGCCGCAGGGCAATCAGAGGTTGGGGAGCTCCCCCGTATCAGGCACAGAGCAGGGCTGATCAGGAGGTTGGGGCGCCTTTCCCTGTCACGAATAGAGCAGGACGGATAGGGAGGTTGTGGCCCCACCCCCTGTCACACACAGAGCCGCAGGGCGATCAGGGGGTTTGGGCACTGCCCCCTGTCATGCTGATCCCGGTGCCGGGAGGCCTCGCGGCTCCGCTGATCCCGGTGCTGGGAGGCATATTACCCTTTTACTATATAGGATAGAGGCCTGGTGCATGGGTGGGGCTGGCTGGTTTGCCCTGAACGGTGTCCTGGATCAGGGTGGGGGTCCCCACTGGGGTGCCTGGCCAGCCTGCGTGAGGGGCTGACGGCTGTTTGCACCTGGTCACACAACCTTCAGGGTCGGGGTCCCCACTGGGGTGCCTGGCCAGTCTGGGTGAGGGGCTGAGGGCTGTTTGCAGCTGGTCACACACCCTTCAGGGTGGGGGTCCCCACTGGGGTGCCTAGCCAGTCTGGGTGAGGGTCTGAGGGCTGTTTTCAGGCTGGTGGGTGACGGAAGCTCCCAACCGCTCCTTTTTTTCTTTTTTTTTTCTTTTTAATTCTGTGCCAGTTTTAGCTCTGAGGCTCCAGCTCTTAGGCCTCCGCTGCTGAAAGTAGGTAATCAAAACAATGTATAACTCCATCTCTGACTCCATCTCTGAGATCCCAGCTCGCTGAAAGCTGGTTTCTGGGTTTTTTTTTTTTTTTAGCTTCTATATTTGTTAAAATGTTTCAAACTGTAGGCTCAGAGGTCGGCAAGGCAGGCGGGGAACGTTGGAATCCTCCGTCACTGAAGCAAGCAAGCCTCATGTTAGTTTCAAGCTGCCTGGCTGCCGGCTGCAATCTTGGCTGACAGTTAATTTGCATATCTCCCTGATTAGCCAATGGGAAGGGTAGCAGTTGTACGCCAATTACCATGTTTCTCTTTTATTAGATTAGATGGTAACACAGATGAAAGGAACACCTCCCAAAATGACTGGTTTATATCTATTAAAAATATGTGCTAAACTTTTTTTAAAAAATATATTTTATTGATTTTTCACTGAGAGGAAGAGAGAGGGATAGAGAGTTAGAAACATCGATGAGAGAGAAACATCAACCAGCTGCCTCCTGCACACCTCCCACTGGGGATGGGCCTGCAACCAAGGTACATGCCCTTGACTAGAATCGAACCTGGGAACTTTCAATCCGCAGGCCGGTGCTCTATCCACTAAGCCAAACCAGTCAGGGCTGTGCTAAACTTTTTCCATTTTTTAATATAAGTTGCAACTTTTTAAATTCATTGGAATTGCTTTTCCCTTCACTTTTTTGAAGCATTTAAAAGTAATCCATAGAAGCAATACACAGGCAAAAATTATCTACAAGATAATCTCTCTATATCTTACCTAATAATAGACAAACATGTAAATTGACCGTCCCTCTGCTACTCTCATAAGCCAATCAGGAGAGTATGCAAATTAACTCAACAAAGATGGCGGTTAATTTGCATACATAGGCGCAAAGTGGCGGAGCGAAAACTGAAGGCTTTGGCTGGAGCAGCGAAGACTGAAGGCTTTGGCTGGAGCAGCAAAGGCCTGTGTCCCAGGTGCTGGAGGAAAACTGGTGCCGGCAGCCAGGGTAAGGGAAGGCCTATTGCACGAATCTCTCTGTGCAATGGGCTTCTAGTCTACACTAATAAAAGACAAAGATACTAATTAACTGTACCTTCACTACACCCATCAGCCAATCAGAAGAGTATGCAAATTAACCCAACAAAGATGGCCGTTAAATTTGCATACTGTAGGCAGGGTGGGACAGTGCGAGCCGCCACCCAGGCCTCCCGTGTGCAACCCGGGGTGGTGGGGCTGGACAGCGCCAGCCGTCGGCCGCCCCACCACCATCGGGGCCTCCTGTGGATAAGCCAGCAGGTGGTTACCCTCCGAGGGGTCCCAGACTGAGAGAGGGCACAGGCTGGGCTGAGGGGACACCCCCCCCCCCCGAGTGCACAAATTTTTGTGCACCGGGCCTCTAGTATATATATAAAAGCCTAAGCAACCAAACGACTGAATGACCAGTTGACCTGTTGCTATGGCGTGCACTGACCACCAGGGGGCAGACATACAATGAAGGAGCTGCTCCCTAGTGGTAGTGTGCTCCAACACGCAACCTCCCACAGCCCTTCCCCCTATATGGTCAACCTCCCATGGCCCTGATCGGCCCCAATTGCCGGCCAGGCCAAGGGACCCCACTCATGCACAAATTCATGCACTGGGCCTCTAGTAATACCTAAAATTCCAACCTATACAAATGGTTGAATATTTTGGTTTATATCCTCTCATACTTTTTTCTTTGCATTCCTTTACATTTTCATACCCGTGGTATTTTCAATAATCTTCAAATCATCCTGGTAGAGATTCTTTGCCTCAAGTATCTACTGAAATGAAGATTCCCACCCTTTATTTATTTTGAATTTGCCTGACTTAGAAATAAAATTATGAAACATAATTAATACATGCTAATTAAGCATGCTTCCCCATTGGTTCTGGAAGTCATCCTGTGATCTTGAGAGGAAGTAGTTCCTGAACAAAGACAACTTGCGAAAAAGTAAAAAAAATAAAAGGAATCAGGAAAATCATAGGGGAAAGGAACCACACTGAGAAGATACCCTGTCTAGAATTTAGACTCCCTGTTAATTTGATATAATAAATTTCCTTATTGTTTATATTACTTTGATTAGAGTTTCTATTACTTGCAGCAAAATACATCCTACATTATACAAGAAAATAGAAGTCAGTGGGTTTAACATGGCTTATCAGATATTTTTATGTTTGTCTATTCATGAAAAAAATCACACGACTTTTTATTAACTTATTCTGAACTATGTAATATGTTCTCTATAATTTCCATATTAGTATACGGTAGGGTTTCTCAACCTCAGCACAATTAATATTTGGGGATAAGTAATTATATGTGTGAGGGTACTGTCCAGTGTACTATATTTAGCTGCATATGCCAGTTACCTCTCCCACACCCATGAGCTCCCAGAGCTAACAATAATGAAAAATAATTCTACACACTGTCAAATAGCTCTTGGGTGAAGGGAGGGCAAAATCACCCTAGTTGAAACCGACTGGTCTACATTAGTTGTGATATTGGTAAAATTATTAATTCAATGTCATTTATAGAGCTCCTACAACATGCCCACCATAAGTCTAGATCAGTGATGGCGAACTTTTTGAGCTCGGCATGTCAGCATTTTGAAAAACCCTAACTTAACTCTGGTTCCATGTCACATACAGAAATTTTTTGATATTTGAAACCATAGTAAAACAAAGAATTATATTTTTGATATTTATTTTATATATTTAAATGCCATTTGACAAAGAAAAATCCACCAAAAAAATGAGTTTGCGTGTCACCTCTGACACACATGTCATAGGTTTGCTATCACTGGTCTTGATGCTAGTGTTACAAAGATATCTACACTAATAAAAGACAAAGATGCTAATTGACCATACATTCGCTACGCCCAAGCCACGCCCACCAGCCAATCAGAGCGAGTATATGCAAATTAACCCAACCAAGATGGCGGCTGGCAGCCACGGAGCTGGAGCAAGCAGGAGGCTTGGTTGCCCTGGCGATGGAGGAAGCCAAGCTTCCCGTCTGCCTTAGCCGGCTGTGGCCTCCGCAAAAGGCAACAAAGTTTCAATTATAGAAGCTAAATAAATCCCAGATACCTGCTTCCAGCCAGCCTCCACTGGGAGCTTGGGTGTCTGGGGGCTGTGGCCAGCCTGCAAAAACCATCAGCGACTCACCCAGACTGGCCAGGGACCCCAGCAGGACCCTCCACCCTGAAGGGGGTATGGCCAGCCTGAAAACGGCCCTCAGCCCTTCACCCAGGCTGGCCAGGCACCCCAGAGGGGACCCCCACCCTGATCCGTGACACACTTTAGGGCAAACCAGCCGGTCCCCACCCATGCACCAGGCCTCTAGCCTATATAATAAAAGAGTAATATGCAAACTGACCCTAACAGCAGAACGACTGGGAATCACTGGTCACTATGACACACACTGACCATCAGGGGGCAGATGCTCAATGCAGGAGCTGCCCTCTGGTGGTCAGTGTGCTCCCACAGGGGGAGCTCTGCTAAGCCACAACCCAGGCTGATGGCTGCCAGCACAGCGGTGGTGGTGGGAGCCTTTCCCGCCTCCTCAGCAGCACTAAGGATGTCTGACTGCAGCTTAGGCCTGCTCCCTGCTGGCAAGTAGACATCCCCCAAGGGCTCCCGGGCTGACAGAGGGATGTCTGACTGCCAACTTAGGCCCAATTCCCCAGGGAGCAAGCCTAAGCCAACAGGTGGTCATCCCTTTAAGAGGTCCCAGACTGCGAGAGGGCACAGGCCGGGCTGAGGGAACCTCCCGAGTGCACAAATTTTTGTACACTGGGCCGCTAGTCCTATATAATAAAAGGCTAATATGCTAAATGTCCAGTCTTCCATTCAACCAATCAAAGTGTAATATGCTAATGATATGCTAAGGCTGCTCAACCGCTCACTATGATGTGCACTGACCACCAGAGGGCAGACACTCCAACTGGTAGGTTAGGTTGCTGCTGGGGTTTGGCCGATTGGGACTGAGCAAGACAGGCCAGACATGCCCTGGAGCCCTTCCATGGTCTCTCTCTGGATGTCCAACTTCCTGCATCCCTCTCTGGCCCCAATCATGCACTGGTGGGGTCCCTCCGCCTGGCCTGTGCCCTCTCACAATCTGGGACCCCTCAGGGATGTCAGAGAGCCAGTTTCAGCCTGGTCCCACAGACCAGCCTGAGGGATCTCACTGGTGCACAAATTCATGCATCAGGCCTCTAGTTAGTAAATAAAACATGGTACTTTCCTCAAGAGTCTATCTATCCAAGCATACAATTATTCATTGCATCTTCAGAATAACTGGAGTCAGTCTTCTGTCAAATACATAGAAAGCTGAAAAGAGTGTTTCTCCCACCCTATAGCAAGACTGATAATGTACAAAATTATATTTTTCTTGAATTCAACAGAGAACTGAGGTCAGAGAAAACCATAAGGAAAGATGGCACAGTAGCACTATTACCTGTGGCAGGGGTTTTGGGTAAGGCCGACATACAAGCAGGTACAAAGAACACCACCGCAATTTTAATATATTGCTAATGTTGGAGTTGAAGCTAGAATGCAAACATAGAACCCTGAGAGTAGCATATTCCTGCAAGCTCAACCTTTCAACCTCCCTGGGTATGCATGGGAAATACTGGTGGTAGGTTGGGAGAACAGAGAAATCCTTTCTTTGTAGTTCATGCTTGGAGACAAGAAGCTGTCACAGCTGCAAGGGAAGTACAAAGATCCACCCAGTCCATTCTTCCATAAAGAACAAAAGCCTTATTTTAAAAAAAAGCCTTGTTACATATACAGTCAGCTATAAAAAAGAATAAAATTTTCCCAGTTGCGACAGCATGGATAAACCTACAGAGTATTATGCTAAGTTAAATAAGTCAGTCAGAGAAAGACAAATACCATATTATTTCACTTATATTTGGAATCTAAAGAACAATACAAACAAACAAAACAAAAACAGACTGATACAGGGAACAGATGATGGTTGCCAGAGGGGAGGAGATTTGAAGATTAGGTGAAAAAGGTGAAGGAACTGAAAAGTATTTGGCAGTTACATAATAGTCATGGGGATATAGAATACAAGCATAGGAAGTATAGTCAATAATCCTTTATAATAAAAGCCTGATTTGCAAATTGTCCCCTCAAGTGGTCATTGGACCGGGAGTTCAACTGCTCACTATGATGTGCGCTGACCACCATGGGATGGTGCAGAACATGGCAGATGTCGGTGGTGCACTTCGACCTCTCACTGGTTACCTGGGGGTGGGGATGAGGTGCGGTGAGAATGCGGGGTGTCCGAAGAGCTCGCTCTCACTCCCCCTGCTACCCTCCCCTGGGATGCCAGGGTTGCGTGCCAGGGAAACCCCAATGCTCAGGTGCAGGGCGCCCGCAAGGCGCCCAACCTGAACCTTTGCGGCCTCTTTCGGTCGGGCTCCCAGTGGGTTCACACAGGAGCCAGTCTGCGAGGCCAGCTGGCTGAACTCACTTCATCTCAGCATGGGGACTCAGGTGCTGTGACTCAGGCAGAGGGGGGCATGTGGGGACCTGGGGCAGGGGTTTTGGGCAAGGCCAACATACAAGCAGGTACAAAGAATACCACTGCAATTTTAATATATTGCTAATGTTGGAGTTGAAGCTAGAATGCAAACATAGCACCCTGAGAGTAGCATATTCCTGCAAGCTCAACCTTTCAACCTCCCTGGTGTGTATGGGAAATACTGGCGGTAGGAAAAGTATTTGGCAGTTACATAATAGTCATGGGGATATAGGCTGGGACCTGCCCTTCCACGCCAGATGTTCACACTTTAATCACCGGCCAGGCCTAGAGACTGCACTCGTGCACAAATTTTGTGCACGGGGACTCTAGTATTGTAAGAATTATGTATGGTGCCAGGTAGGTACTGGAAACATCAGGGGGACTATATAAAGTATTTGATTGTATAAACGCTATGCTGTACACCTGAAACTGATACAAAATAATAGTGAATATAAATTGTAATTAAAAAACAAACAAGCAAACAAAAGCCATACACTTCTAGGGGAAGGATCTAGAAAATTAGAAATTTCTTATCACTGGAAAAAAGGCAGAATAATTTAGAAAGCACCTGAGCACCAGAGATATAGAACCCCAAATGAGGCTGAATCAGAAAAAAAAAAATAACCCTCTATTGCCTACTACTGTGCCAGTGAAGCAAAGTAACAAGAAATAAGTATCTACTATGTTTTTACATTAACTCTTGTATTTGATCCGTTCCTATTGTTTCCTGCTCTGTGAAATCCTCTCTCTTTATGGAGCATGTTGTCCACCTTTTCTTGTAACATAACAGAATGGTTTTAAAAAATTCCTTAACTTATAAGTACACAGTCTGAGTCATCTCTGAGTCTTCTGTTGAATGCTTTGTTTCTTATGTTTTTTAAAAAATGTTATTATATTTTTGTGTCAGACTTTTTAATTTCATGTCAGACACATGTGTATGTACAATGACAGAGACTGCGGAAAGAGTATTTGTGAATGGAAATGGGTGTGTTTGTTCTTTTTTTTTTTTCCTACTAGGCCTTTAGTGGGGGAGATGAATGAATATTGTTAGGAATTGTGCACAATTTGGATACTCTTTTTGCTGTAGATTCTTTCAGTTCACTATCAGCCTCAAATACCTCTGGTATTTTTGTGTGCAAAACAAAAAAGGAATTTGGACTTCTACCTTACACCATGTACAAAAATTAACCCCAAATGGATCAATAACATATATATATATATATATATATATATATATATATATATATATATATATTAAAGCCATCAGGCTCTTAGAAGAAAACATAGAAGTAAATCTTCATAATTTTGGATTTGGCAATGGGTTCTTAGATATGATTCCAAAAGCACAAGCAACAGAAGGAAAAAATAAATAAATTATATTTCATCAAAATCAAGAACTTTTGTGCACCAAAAATACATTATTAAAAAGGTAGACTGACCACCTATAGAATGGGATAAAATATTTGCAAAACATATATAAAGAGTCTAGATCCAGAATAAAAATTATAATAACTAAACAAAAAAACCCCCAAATCACCCAATTAACAAAGTGCAAAAGACATAGACATTTTTTCTAAAGAAGTTATACAAGTGGCCATCAAACACTTGAAAAGATGGTCGACATCACTAGTCATTAGAGAAATGCAAATCAAAACCTCAATGTGATACCACTCAACACCAAGTAGAATGGCTATAATCACAACACACACATACGTATACAAATATGTTAGTAAAAGTGTGGCAAAATTGGAACCCTTGTATGTTGTTGATGGGAATGTAAGTGGTTAAACCACTACGGAAACTAGTTTGGGCATTCCTCAGAAAGTTAATCAGAAATACTTTATAGTCCTGAAATTCCACACTAAGGTATATACCCAAAGATTCAAAAACAGGTATTTAAATACATACATGTTCACATAATTCATAGCAGCACTATTTGCAATAGCCATTATGTAGCTATAAAAAGAAATAAAGTATTGATATATGAAACAACATGGATGAACCTCCAAAACACTTGTGACATGTGAAAGAAGCCACAAATATTAAAGGTCATATATGGTATGATCCCATTTATATACAAAATATCTAGAATAGATAAATCCATAGAGACAGAACGCAGATTGGTGGTTTCAAGGGGCTGGGAGAGAGGAACTAGGGAGAAACTGTTTAATAGGTAAGGGGTTTATCTTGGAGTGATATAAATATTTTAAAACTAGAAGTGTTGGTGAACATACTAAATGCTATTAAATTGTTCACTTTAAAATAGCTTATTTTATGTGAACTTCACCTTAATAAATTATTTCAAAATAGCTGCTAACTGCAGATGCTCATCTTCCCAAGATGCATACCATTGGGCAAAACCAACTTGCATACACGGAGATTTAAAAATGATTCAGTGCTCATGTTTTTTTGGGAACAGTCCACAAGATTGGTTTCCATTCTTCTTTCTTTGGGTATGGGGGTGGTGAGAGCAGGGAGAGGCTGTTAATGAGCTGAAACAATGTCCGCTAGGGAAAAATATTTTGACTGAGGTTTTGGCTCTGGTATTCACAAAAAGAATAATTATATAATCAATAAAGTTGATTACAATTTCAAAATGTTTTTCATTTACACAGTTCTCATAACTGCAGTTTCCTTTTCTAAATTGCTTTATTTTTCTCTTGAATAACAACTCATATTACTTTGGACTTGTTTATGTTTAGCCTGCTACTTCTTTCCCCTAATTTCTTCCCTGTAGTGTTTGATCTTTAATCCATTTTTCCTCATGTTAAGATTCTAATAAAGAAAACTAACTATTCCTAGTTTATTTCTCTATTGATATAAACATTATAAATGTCACAGCATACTGAGAGTACTTTAAATATCATGGCATAGTAATGATTGGCTTTCTGGTCAACAAATATATGAGTAATGTTACATCTAAAGAACATCAGATTCTGACACAAAGTCACTCTCATAAACTGATTGAACAAAACATTATCTACTTTCTCCACCATGTTTAGAAATGTAATTACAGTTCCTACCATATCACCATGTTATTAATTCTTCCCTATTAACTCTAATATTTTTAAATTTTTTTCCCTTTATTGATTAAGATATTACAAATGTGTCCTTATCTCCCCAATGTCCTCTCATCCCCCCAATCCTGCCCTTACCCTCACCCCCTGTTGTCCACATCCATCGCTTATGCTTATATTCATGCATACAAGTCCTTTGGTTGATCTCTCTCCCTCACCCCCATCCCTCCCCTACCCTCCCTCTGAGTTTTGAACATCTGATCAATGCTTCTCTGTCTCTACATGTTTTTGTTCATCGGTTTATGTTGTTCATTATAATCCACAAATGAGTGAGAGCATGTGATATTTACCTTTCTCTGACTGACTTATTTCACTTAACACAATGCTCTTGAGGTCCATCCATTCTTTTGCAAATGGTAGGAGTTCCTTCCTTTTTAACGCAGCATAGTATTCCATTGTGTAGATGTGCCACAGTTTTCTAATCCATTCGTCTACTGATGGGCACTTAGGCTGATTCCAAATCTTAGCTATTGTAAATTGTGCTGCTATGAACATAGGGATGCATATATCTTTTCGGATTGGTGTTTCTGGTTTCTTGGGATATATTCCTAGAAGTGGGATCACTGGGTCAAATGGGAGTTCCATTTTTATTTCTTTGAGAAAACTCCATACTGTTCTCCACAGAGGCTGCAGCAGTCTGCATTCCCACCATCAGTGCAGGAGATTTCCTTTTTCTCCACATCCTCGCCAGCATTTGTCATTTGTAGATTTGTTGATGATAGCCATTCTGACAGGTATGAAATGGTACCTCATTGTCGTTTTGATTTGCATCTCTCGGATGATTAGTGACTTTGAGCATGTTTTCATATGTCTCTCAGCCTTCTGTATGTCCTCTTTCAAAAAGTGTCTATTTAAGTCCATTGCCTATTTTTTGATTGGGTTGTTTATCTTCCTTTTGTTAAGTTGTATGAGTTCCCTGTAAATGTTGGAGATTAAACCTTTATCAGAGATATCATTGGCAAATATGTTCTCCCATGCAGTGGGGTTTTTTGTTGTTTTGTTGATAGTTTCTTTTGCTGTGCAGAAGCTTTTTATTTTGATATAGTCCCCTTTGTTTATTTTCCCTTTAGTTTCCATTGCCCTAGGAACTGTGTCAGTGAAGAAATTTCTTTGGCATATATCTGAGGTTTTGCTACTCTAATACTTTTTATTAGATTCCATTTGATTGCTCATCAAGGATGTCTGTGTATTTTAATAGGGTAACACATGTCTCTCTCTTCCATGCTTATCTTTTTAAACAATCTATGTTAGTTTAAGCCATGTCAAAAGGGCTAGTTCACTAAATCTGGTTATGATTTAGTTATAATTGCAGTCTAAAGTTAATTTTTAGTATCTCCTTTAACATGCCAACTGAAAATCAACCATGAATTCTTCTGCGGGGAGATGTGGATAGGAAAGACATATATGCCAAGAAGAAGAGGAAACATTAAGTTTTGAGAATACATCCTGGTATTTGAATTTCTAGGGAAATGATGTCTGTTCTAACTAGTAAGAAAGTGTAAAGTGCATGAGATAAGTAAAAGTCACCTTCAAAAATAGTTAAAAAGAAGACTGTTTTACTGGTGAGAAGCAAATTTACCATGTTGTGTGTCCTTTAATTTCATAAGATGTCTTTTAATTTTATAAGTGAGTCAGTGTCCAGAGTCAGAAAGATCTGTGTTTAGATTCTTGCTCCTACCTCCTGTAAACTTTCCTTCGTCACTTAGCTCTCATAAGACTTAGAATTTTTATTGAGAATTAAAAATAGGATATTGCTTATGAAATGCTTAATGCTTTGGCATGGTGTGCACATAATAAATATTATTATTATGCAATGATATAATGTGTTAATACCTAGACTATGAAGAGTGGTAAAAAGCCTAATTGTTAATTAACTGCATAAAATTTGAAACTACTACTTTTAAAAATTGTTTTTATTTTAATTTTTTATTGTTGATATTATAAATGTGCCCCATTTTGTGGTTAAAATACACATACTCTCAAATTTACTATCTTAACAATTTTGAAGTGCACAGTTCCGTGGCATTAAGTACATTCATATTCTCATGCAACCATCTCCACCATCTATCCTTAGAATTCTTTTCATCTCCAAAACTGAAATTCTGTGCCCATTAAACAGTAATGTCCCATGACTCCCTCTCTCCAAGCCTGGCCACCACCATTCTATCATCTTTCTTTCTTTTTAGAAATAAATTTCCCCTTTACTCTCCACTGTCCATCCCCAGTTACTATGTGTTTGGCTTTATAAAAATCCAAACATAAGTGATATCCTGCAATATTTGTCTTTCTATGTCTGATTTTATTTCACTTAACATAATGTCCGCCATGTCCATCTGTGCTGTCAAAAATGGCTGGATTTACTTCCTTTTTAAAGTGGGATAATATTCCATTGTGTACATATAGCATATTTCTTTTTCCCATTCATTCATTGATGATGAACACTTCATTTCTTTTTTATACCTAGCTTGTATGATTCATGCTGCAATAAACATGGAGGAACAGATAGCTCCTTGACACAGTGATTTTGTTTTCTCTGTATCTATACCCAGCAGTGTTATTTCTGGATTGTATGTTAGTTCTATTTTTAATTTTTAAAGAAACTCTCATACAGTCTTCCATAATGGCTGCACCAATTTATATCCCCACCAACAGTGTACAGGAATTCCCTTTTTGCCATGTCCTCCCCAGTACTTGTAATCTTTTGACTTTTTTATAATAGCTATGCTAACAGATGTGAGGTGATATTTCACTATGATTTTGATTTGCGTTTCCATGATGCAATTAATAATGTTGAGCATCTTTGCATAAACCTGTTGGTCATTGTATGTCTTCTATGGAAATGTCTGTTCAGATTTTTATACATTTTTAAAATGAGGTTATTTGTTGAGTTGTGTGAGTTCTTTATATATTTTTAATATTAATCCCTAGTCAGATATATAATTTGCACATATTTCTTCTCATTTCATTTTGTTGATTGCTTCCTTTGCTAGGCAGAAACTTTTTAGTTTAATGTACTCCCACTTGTTTATTTTTGCTATTGTTGCTTGTGCTTTTGGTGTCATATCCAAAAAAAACATGGCCAACACTAGTCCCCAGGAGCTTTCCCGCTATGTTTCTTCTAGGAGTTTTATAGTTTCAGGTCTTATATTCAAGTATTTAATTTGATTAAATTTGATTTTTATGTATGGTTTAAGACAAGGGCCCAATTTCACTTTTTTTGCATACAGATATTCAGTTTTCCCAGCACTATTTATTAAAGAAACTCTCCTTTCCCCCATATTCTTGGTGCTTTTGTCCAAAATTAGTTGACTATCTATACTTTGGTGTATTTCTGGACTTTCTATGTCTCCAAGTTTGTTCTTGCTCAAGACTGCTTTAGAGTTTTTTTTTTACTTTATTTTTATTGTGGACATTATTACAGATGTCCCCTTATGTCCACCTCCACCCACATTCCCTTTTTTCCTATGGCCATCACCACCACACTCTTGTTTTGGTCAATGGATTATGCATATATGTTCTTTGGCTAATCCCGTCCCCTTAACTTTCATGGATATTTTTTAGTTCCATATAAATTTTAGGACTGACTTTTCTATTTCTGTGAAAAAATGTCACTGGAGTTTTTAATGGAATTGCATTGAATCTGTAGACTGTTTTAGGTAATATGAACATTTTAATAATATCATTACAATCCATAAACAAGATATATCCATCCACTTATTTGTTTCTTCTTCAATTTCTTTCATCACATTTTCAGTGTAGACATCTTTCACTCTTTGTTTAAATTTATTCCTATATATGCTATTCTTTTTGATACTATTAAAATGATTTTTTTTAATTTTTCTAAATTTCCATTGATTTTTAGAGAGCATGGAAGAAAGAGCGAAATACAGAGAGAAATATTGATGTGAGAGAAACACATTGACTGGTTGCCTCCTGCACATGCCTGACCAGGGTTGGAAAGGAGCCTGCCACTAAGGTATGTGCCCTTGACCAGAATCAAACCCGGGACCCGTCAGTCTGCAGGCAGACACTCTATCCACTGAGCTGAACTGGCCAGGGTGAAATTGTTTTTTAAATTTCTTTTTGGATAGTTCATTGTTAAATGTATACAAACACAACTGATACAGCCTTATTGAATTTGTTTTCTAGTTTTAATATTCTTTTTGGTGAAGTCTCTCAGGCTCTCTATATATGAGATCATGCAAATAGAGAAAGCTTTACTTCTTCCTTTCTCATTTGGATGCTATCCTAATTATTATTTTTGGCACTATTACAGATCACCCTTTCTTGTTCCTGCTCTTAGAGAAAAAGCTCTAAGCTCTTCACTACTGAGTATAATCTTAGGTATACATTTGTCATATATGGAATTTTTTATGTTGAGGCACACTACAAAACATGGAAATTATAAGCCAATATTCTCAATGAACATAGATACAAAACCCTCAACAAAATACAGTACATTAAAAGGATCAAGCACCACAATCAAGCAGGATTTATCCTGGAATGCATGGTTGTTTCAACATACATAAATCAATAAATGTGATATACCATATTAAACAGAATGAAAAATAAAAAATCATGTAATCCAAGGAGATGCAGAAAGAGCATTTGTCAAAATTCAATATCCTTTAATAAGAAATTTTCACTTGATCTTAGCCAAAAGGCCGAGAAGCGATTTTAATAAGAAATTTTCAACAAATTGAGTATAGAAGGACTGTACCTCAACATAATAATGGAACTTTTAAAAAACCTCTGAAAACATTACAGAAAAGAAAATAGGGAGTTTCTTACAAATAAATATATAGGATATGTGCAATCAAGTCCACTACTTTACTTTTTTAAAAAATATTATTATTGATTTCAGAGAGGAAGGGAGAAGGAGAGAGACAGATAGAGATAGAAACATTAGTGATGAGAGAGAATCATTGATCGGCTACCTCCTGTATGCCCTGCTCTGGGGATGGAGCCTGCAACCCTGGCATATGCTCTGACCAGGAATCGAATTCTGACCTTCTGGTTTATAGGTTGATGCTAAACCACTGAGCCACATTGGCTGGGCAGGTCCACTAGTTTTAAAAAGAGCAGACACTTTATCTCTCAGCATTTAGCTTACTATATTGTCAAGAATAGATACTTATTAAACATTTGTTAAATGTATTCATCTGAGGTGGCACAGGATACTCATATAATATAAATTATTTCATAAAGTTTTGTGAATAAATGAGCTTTTGTGATCACCTCTAATTGTGTCCTATACTCAATTTAGGATGCAGTAAAGAAAGGAAGCAGATGCAATTTAAGCAGAATAAGTTTAACCAGAAAAAGGAGGAGGAATGAGGAAAATTCTCTGGAAGGCAAAACAAATACAGGCAAAGTTGCTACAGAATTACTGAGAGGTTCCCTAACAATAGAAACAGATTAGTGAGAGTTGAGCCAAAATGCTTTGCGATTCAAAAGAATTAAGTTTATAGAGAAACAATTAGAAATGTCTATATACATAAAGGGAAAAAAAAAACTTGAACAGACTCAATGTTGGCATGATTAAAAATCTATAAATTTAAGTGCGGCATTATCATATACATGTTTAAACCAGTTCATATACTTTTAAATCTGGACATCCAAAGTAAGTATAAAATAAATTCAACTGATCATAATGCTTATCCTCCATGTACCAGAATTTATGCTAGCATCTGAGGATAGATAGATACATAGATAGGTAGAGATATCTCTAAACAGTATAGCTACCTATCTTTAGATATCTCTGTCTACAACTATCTATCATCTATCTACCTATCATTTATCTATCACCTATCATCTCTATATCTCGCTTTATACATATAAAAAAGGTCCCTTCTATCAAGGAGTTAAAAAATCTAGCAGAGAAGTGAAATACATGATTAAAATAAAGTGAAAATGCTATTTTTATAGTTGCTGTATTACTGAATTTGAGTATCTGTGAAAAGAGGATTTTGAAGGTCAATTTGGTTTCAAATAATTGGAAAGTTAATTGGGACAGATCTAGAATCCTCTGAATTAGATGCTTCTATTTTGTTTGCAGAAAGAAAGATGATTAAAAACCAATATCACCTGATGAAAGTTATATACTACTAGAGGCCTGATTGATTCATAAGAAACAATGAAATTCGTGCAAGGGGCTTGGCCCTCACAGCCCTGAAAGCCTCGCGGCCCTGCACACTGGTTGTTCTGGAAGGTCATCCAGAAGGTCAGTCTGCCCTCTGGTTTAATTAGCATATTAGCTCTTTATTATATAGGACTAGAGGCCTGATGCACAAAAATCATGCAAGGCGCTTGGCCCTTGCAGCCCCAGCTTTGTCTGGAAGGATGTCCAGAAGGATGTCCGGAAGGTCATTCAACTGTCTGGTCTAATTAGCATATTACGCTTTTATTATTATAGATGGTGAGTTCATGTTTCAGCTTTCCTCTGTATAATGCTCAGTCTCCTTTGCAAAGTGTTCATAACAACATTCTATTTTTTACTGGGTAGATATGTGAAGAGTGCAGAAGAGGAGATACATCCAAGATACAAAGAATCATTTTGAAAAGGGCTGGTACCCTTCTAATGAAGAATGAAATGAGCCTTGTTTCTTTTTAAAAAAATGGAGATGTAATAATTGTCCTAAAACCCTTCTGAGAGTAATCTCATTACAGTCGATATCTCTTCAGATTGAATGACATGGGAACAAAGTTGGGAAGACAATTCTATTCACAAAAAATTATTCAGAATTCTTAAATTTAAGGGAGGGGAATAAGCTTCCTCATTTTTATCCTGGATTCAAGCCATCATAAAAAAGTTCTCAGTAAGTTGCAGCACAAGAAGGCAAAAGGCTACATTTTCTGGGATCTTACCATTTAATTTTTTCCAATAAATATGATTAATTTAAGGCACTATTAAATGCAACTTAATTTTTAGAACTATAAAATAGTTTTCATATAATTATAGTCACTAGTCTGGGAAAAATTATTAAACCCTGCTTTTGGGATTAGTAAATAAGAAGTGATTTCATTTCATAGGCGTTTAGCCTTTATTTATTTTATGTTTTCCTGCCTAACTAAATAAAATGAAGTCATATTTCCTCCTTCCATAGGGAAATGAATTGACTTAATAAATAATTGATAAAAAGGATTTTGCAAATAAGATGAGAAAACAACTGATACGACTAAAGTGGAAAAAAAATAAAAAGAATCCAAAAAAATTGAGTTCTTTTTACCAATGATATGAGCTGCTCTTTTATGAGAAGGATCAGATACACTCCCATTTGAAGAAATGTAGGAAATATACAAGGTTCATAGTTGCTTACATTCTTCTACTTCCCTTTTTGCCAAATGTTATAATTTTTCCTTTTATAATTTAGATATTTCCAAACACAAAGATCTTTGAGACTGCGTAGTAAGAATTTGGAGTAATGATTTTTCTTTAGCCTCTGTATATTTTGGATCAATGTACACATTGACCACAGAGAGATTAACTTAAATTTATCCATACCATTTGTGGGGCTTCAAAGTTAAAATTAATCTGGGATATTTTATAACAGTTATTTCCCTTAAAGAAACCATACCTTAAAAACACAATGGTAAATATGTTATTTTTTTTAGAATAATACCAATCATATTTTTTATTAAACATACAACACATTTTTGTGATTGACATGTTGAAAATGTAGAGGAGGAAGAAACGTTCCTCTACCTTTCCAGGCTCGCCTGGCTGGTCTAATAATTAAATTAATAGTCAAATTAACATGATAAGGTAGCCAAATTTAATTACATACATCCATATGGAAACCACACATACATCAGAGTCTCAGAAACACCACATACATGAAAGGGTTCAGCTATAAGAAATTATTTGGGGTATATAAGGCATTCTCACCTAAAGATGAAGTAAGGTGCCTTATTTCAGAGGGGAAGAAGGTCATTTGTAGGATGATAAGAGCAGAAGTTCAGTAATTAAAAGTTTGCTCTAACATATGGTAATAATTCTTAGAAGCCCACAGAGTCTCCATTACCTTTAACTAAAAGTAATTCACATGCCAAAATATCACACCTTGGGGAGGACTGTTTTGAACCCCTCTAAAAAGCAACACTTTATTCCTCCCACCTAGTTGTTCACAGTACAGGTTAAGTGAACAGTGATCCTTTAAATATGCTATGTGAAGTGGAGAACATTTAAAACGAATAAAGATATATGTGCATATACTATGACAAAGCCTGTCTGTTTTTCAAGTACTCTGAATCCTCATACATTTATTTCTTGCACATAATGTTAATGTGTTTATTAATAATGTATTTATTTGCCTTTGTTATATTTTCTCCTTGTCTTTATGTTATGATTTTAAAAAAATTGTTCAGTTCTACTTTCTAGTTACTGAATTCTATCTTTAGTTATGTCTATTCTGCTCTACGAATGTTATTTGAAATGTACAGTATACATTATTATTTTATTTTTAAATTGTTTTAGTTGTATTATTTAGCTCTTTTCCAAATAAGATTTACCATTTTTATAGTCTGTATTTTTAAAACTTGTTTTTGTTCCATTTTTAAAATATATACATTTATATTGATTTCAGAAAGGAAGGGAGAGGGAGATAGAAACATCAGTGATGAGAGAGAATCATTGATTGGGTGCCTCCTGCACGCCCCACATGGGATAGAGCCCGCAACCCAGGCATGTGCCCCAATTGGGAATTGAACCATGACCTCCTGGTTCTTAGGCCGATGCTCAGCCACTGAGCCATGCTGGCCGGGCTTTGTTCCATTTTTGAGAAATAGTTTTAAACATACTGGGAGAAGAAGGTATTAAATTCATGCATTTACATTATCATTTTGCTACTGAATATTCCTACCATTATTTAATTTTTTGGCATAGTTGGATAATTTCAAACCTTCTTACTTCATTTCAAGTCCACTGAATTGTTATTATTATTTTAATCTTCACCTGAGATATTTCAAAGGCAGAGAGAAATACTGATGTGAGAGAAACACATAGATTTGTTGGCTCCTGTACACGCCCTGACCAGGGCCCTGGCTGGGGAGGATCCTACAACTGAAGTACATGCCCTTGACCAGAATTGAATCTGGGACCCTTCCTTCTGCAGGCCAATGCTCTATCCATTGAGGCAAACCAGTTAGGGCTCCATTGTATTATTTATTGATTATTCTGGTTACAAGTGATAAAATCTTAAATCAGACTAGTTTAGGCAAGTATTTTGAAAATATAAAACCTAATTTAAAAAAACAACAACAAAAAACAGCAGTGGGTGCAGAGGTGGAACTAAGTCTTAGGGATGACAGAATTCTGGGACATTCATACAGTAGTCACTAAAGCCAAAAGCTTGAGGTACTATAACAAGCTAATCTTGGATCATATATTCTTGTCCTATAAATAGAACACATGATCAGGAAAAGAAAGCTAGGATGGAAAAGATTCAACTACTGGATAATATTTGTCATCACCTCTTAGCACTGCATCTCTGTTATTTTTTAAGTCTTACTTTCTAAAATAGCTGTTCCAGAAACCAGAGCCAACCTTACATCATACATATTCTCTCTGTTCAATTTCTAATCACTCACCAAATTTTTTCAGTTACTTGTGGAAACTGCCTTTTGGCACATTATCTCTAGAAATATTTACTTCCAATCTATCTTCTCTGTTCTATTAGAAAAAAAATTCTCTAACAAGTTTCCCTGCCTTCAATCTATTTTTTACAGTGCAAACATAATGAACTTTTTAAATAATAAATTTGATTTTATTGTTCTTAGATAGATCACTTGTTTGGCTTTCCAAACTTCAGTGTATCCCAGGTGATCTCTAATGATGGCTTCCAATATCTCAAATCTCATGTCTAATTATCTTCCACATCACCATCACAATATGATCTCCATTGTGCAACTTTATTTCTTTTGTATATACCATGTTCTCTTTAATATTTTGGTATTCCCTTGTTTTTAAACAGTTGCCTTCGGCCTACTTTCAACACTTTCTCGCCTCATTGCTAACATTATTGACCCATTTTTCGCATGACTCAATGTCCTAGTAGTGGAGGATGAAGAGATGAAAACATTCAGTTATAAAATACATATCTTGATAGAAGCATACATTTACTTTTTCGTGATTACTGTTTTGTTTTTCTTTCTGCTTTTTTGTGTTGTTTTTTTTTTAGTTGGCCTATTTTGCCCCATCTTCATATTTACTTTTGTTATGATTTCAACCACATTCCATGCACATGCATGCTAATTCATACTGGATTTCTTATTTTTTAAGAGAAATCTGATATGGGAAGTGCAAAAAGAATTCTCATTCTCTGTTAAAGTTGAGGCTTAGAGGTATGAAGTTTTGAAGAATTATATTTCAGAGGAATTTTCCTGCGTAAATTTATGAAAATTAATGTAAATGCTAGATATATGGCTTATAAACAGCTATGTTAAATCCTGCCACTACTACAAGAGCAGACCTGTTCTCTCTGCTCTCACAATGCAGGGACCTGAAGATATCTCCTTGGCATTTGGCAGAGAGAAAGTAATTTCCTATTGAGAGTAATCTAAGTCTCTTTTCATTATTTTGAAGTCACTCATTTCCCAATTTATAAAAAATTATTCAGAAGGAACAGCTGCTGCTTTAAAAACTGAATCTTGCTGTATTATGTGGTTTTCTAATTTAGTTACGTTTTTTCCTTTACATGTAAATTGTGCATTAAGAATTTCATGTCTTGGTCTTCTAGCATATGCTTCTATAGCAACTTAAATTTATAATACCATGACAATTGAAATTAGTTAAATTTGTAAGATGTCTAACTTTCCTGTTAGATTTTTAAGGTTCCTAAGAACCAAGGGCTGTGGTTACTGTTTTCACTCCTTCATTCCCCTAAACTAGGACAATACTTGGCATATCACTCATGCTCTCTCTATTTCTCTAACAAATGAATTGATGAATGAAAAAGTGGGCATGAAGAAGAAAAAATAAAGTGCCAATATAAAAAACAATATTCCCAGTAGGTTGAAACACTACTTTTGTTGTGTGTCTCTGTGCGTTAATATTAATTATTTTTAGCATCAATGCTGGTAATATATTTAGTGTAATTTTGTAATAAACCATTATCTTTCTTCAAAATTATTTTGGCCTGAGGATAGACACATGGAACTAAAAGCACCAACCAGTGGTTAGGGAGAATCCACCAAGGTTTTATGTTGGTAAGAGATTTACTATGCTTCTCACCTTACTCTTTTAAGTATTTTCAACAATCACAAGTTACATTTCAGTCCTACTAATTTGTGTTAGTTATTATGGACAGAATGTTTGTGTTCCCCCCAAATTCATATATTGAATCCCCAATGTAATTATATGTGGACACAGAGATTTTATGGAAGTAATACCAGGGTAGAGTCCTGACTTGATAGAATTATTACCCATATAAGTAGACACAACAGAGAGCCCTCTGGTTCTCTTTCTCTTTGCTCGCGCGCGCGCGCGCGCGCGCGCGCGCGCGCACACACACACACACACACACACACACACACACACACACAGAAGGAGGCCCTGTGAGGTTAAAAAATAAAATTATAATAATGATTTGCTTTGTTCCAAATAGAAAATATAAACCCAGTATTATTAAGAGTTTAGCATATAGCTAAATACAAGAAATATAAAAGCATTAATAGCATTTTATACAACAATTACTAACTTGTAGAGATTATTATTTATACCAACAAAAAATTTTCATTATGTTTTGAGTGATCTCTGGAGTATTTCTGTACTAAAATTTAAAATATTTTGTGGGATTTAACATCATAATGCCCCTATATCTTTTATGGGCAACCCATCACTATTCTGGCTTACCTAAATTTTTACTCTGGGTTAAAATGTGGAAGTGTAATCAAATATAACTATTTTATATTTTAAAATACATTATTTATTGTCACTATAAAGAATCAAATTTTGTTTGAAAAAAATACTTTTTAGAAAGATTAATAATCTGTCAAATGATAAAATAGAAAATCCATTTTCTGTTAAACATAAGCATTTCTGATAAGAAACTATATCAGATAATAAAAGGCATCACTTATATAACATGTATATTTCAAGATGAAAATTACTGCTCCTACACTTTGGTGCAGCAGTTCCATATTTCATTTGTCTTATGAAGGATAGATTTTAAGATAATAAGTTTAGTATTTACACTGGGAAAATGTTGAATTCAATTTTGGAATTACAAATTCTTTAATATAACTTCTGCATAAGTAAATTTATTAAAAACTTAATAAATTTAATGTATATAATTTAATGTCAGTAGATAATGGTATCACATCACAATGTTAGGCAATATGTAGTATATATTAACCTTAACATTGAAAAATAAAAGTAGGCTGAAATGGAGCTCTGGATCTGAAAAGAAGGAATATCTATTGTGCATGTGGATTCAGCTATTTGCACCAAGTTGCCCAGCTTTGAAAACATATATTCCTCCCAGGAGGAAGCTGACAGTGGTTACTGTTCATAGAACCCTCAGATGAGGTTGTAAAATTTACAAGAAGAAAATCAAAGAGTGGGTCAAATAGTAAGTATCTCTGTGATAATACAATCTATACAGCATCAATTTTCTATTATCTTTGAACAAACACTTGGGAGATTTTCTTTTAAATTGATCAAAACGGGATTTATGAGAGTATACTCTATACTTACTGCATGCATATACACTCACATTAAATTTCTTAAAACTAATTTTATGATTTGATATAAAGTTTCCTTCATTCGTTTTCTATTCAGCAGGCTCCATGTGAGGTCCTGAGTTCATGGAGGTCAAGTGCTCATGAGGGCATCTACAAAAAGTTTGAGGCTATCGAGCTTACAAGTTGTGCAAGGAATTTAGATATTAAAGAAATAGTTATCTAATTATGTTATTCCTTTGAGGAAATAAAAAGTTCCATCTCAAACAAGTATTTATTTCATGTAAAATATATGACAAATGCTATGAAGGAAAGGGATAGTGAGCTAAGAAAATAAAAACTATGTGTACAATTACTTTATCAAAGCTGGATCTCTTACATATAAATTGAGAAATGGAATCCACTATTTTTATGCCTTTCATTGGCATTATAAATTTTTAATACTTTTCTAAAAAAGATACATAGCATAGGATAAAAAATAAATATAACAATAATGTAAACATAGTGTATATTAAATAAATTAGATTGTGAGTGCCTTAAGTTTAAGAATGATTGCAGATGGGCATGCTATAATTAGACTTTGCATGAAAAGAAATTTTTTAAGAAATACAGTATAGAGAACTTTATATATTGGACAGATACATGCAAAAAAAATGAAACTAGACCACCAACTTTACACCATACACAAAAATAAACTCAAAATGGATAAAGGACTTAAATGTATGATGGGAAACCATAAAAATACTAGAAGAATCCAAAGGCAATAAAATCTCAGACATATGCTGAAGCAATTTCTTCACCGATATAGTTCCTAGGGCATTGGAAACTAAAGAGAAAATAAACAAATGGGACTGCATCAAAATAAAAAGCTTCTGCACAGCAAAAGAAACCATCAACAAAACAACAAGAAAGCCCACTGCATGGGAGAACATATTTGCCAATGTTATCACCGATAAGGGTTTAATCTCCAACATTTATAGGGAACTCATACAACTTAACAAAAGGAAGATAAACAATCCAATAAAAAAAAATGGGCAAAGGAACTAAATAGACACTTTTCAAAAGAGGACATTCAGAAAGCCAAGAGACATATGAAAACATGCTCAAAGTAACTAACCATCCAAGAAATGCAAATCAAAACAACAATGAGGTACCATCTCACACCTGTCAGAATGGCTATCATCAACAAATCAACAAACGACAAGTGATGGAGAGGATGTGGAGAAAAAGGAACACTCATGCACTGCTGGTGGGAATGCAGAATGGTGTAGCCACTATGGAAGATAGGATGGAGTTTCCTCAAAAAACTAAAAAATGGAACTCCCATTTGACCCCGTGATCCCACTTCTAGGAATTTATCCCAAGAAACCAGAAACACCAATCAGAAAGGATATATGCACCCCTATGGTCATAACAGCACAATTCACCATAGCTAAGATGTGGGAACAGCCTAAGTGACCATCAGTAAATGAATGGATTAGAAAACTGTGGTACATCTATAAGATGGAATACTATGCTGCTGTAAAAAAGAAGGAATTCTTACCATTTGCAACAGCATGGATGGAACTGGAGAGCATTATGCTAAGTGAAATAAGCCAGTCAGTGAAGGAAAAATAGCACATGATCTCACTTATTTATGGATAATATAGACCATTATAAACTTTATATATATATATATATAATATCTTTCAAAAATAGATGACAACTCTTGCTAAGTGTTGGAAAAAATAAAGCCAGGTTCCACATTTAATTTAACTGTAAAACTTGGACATTTGTTCAGATCTAAATGTGATCAGGGCTATTGTATCCAAGATGTATGATAATCACCAAATGACTTTAGACAAACTGAGTTTTGATTTGTACACCAAAAGAATACTCTTGTCCCTCCAAATAGTAAATGGATTCAATATAGAGTTTTCAAACTGAAGCTCTGCTGATTAGTTTTGATTCAAACTTAAGTTTCCATTAAGAACAATCTAATCTTCTCTACTTTTAATGTACTGAGGGCTAGTAAAGTACCTGACCTGCTCAAACAGAAGGAAATGAATTTTTTATTCTCTGATCCATTAAATAGTCAAAGTTCAAAAGCAGAAGAATAATGGGCTTGGAAATATCAAGATGTTGGTGAGAGAACATACCTGAATTGTTCTTAAGCAGAAGTATACTCCCATAGAAATACAGCTAAGACAGGCCAAGAGTTTTGTAACTTCCCATGCCTTCTGAGATATAAATCCTAAGGACTCCATGGAAATAATCAAAAGATTACTAAAAAATAAGCCCACAATTTTTTATGCATAAAAAGGTAAATGAGTCATAGAATATACATGCATTAGTTAAATTTATATTTTAATGAATTAACTATTTGATTCATGTATGTAACTAAATAATGTAGTGCACAAATTTCCATTACTAATGTTAGGTGCTATGCTGGTATTTTTGGAATTCTGAAGGACCAGATTTATTTATTTAATGAGATGATCACATGGTTTTTATCTTTCACTTTGTTAATGTGGTGTTTCACCAGAAATATTGGCCTGTAATTTTCTTTTCTTGTGTTCTTGTCTGGTTTTGAATCAGGGTAATGCTGTTCTCACAAAATAAGAATGGGAGTGTTTTCTCTCTTCTTCTTTTTGAAATAATATGAGAAACATTGGTATTAATTCTTCTTTGAAGCTGTCTCGTTCTAGACTTTTGTTTGTTGGAAGATATTTTATTACTGATTCAAACTCCTTACTAGTAATCAGTCTATTCAGATTTTCTATTCCTTCCTGATTCAGTCATGGTAGTTTGTATGTTTCTAGGAATTTATCCATTTATTTTAAAAATACGTTTTTACTGATTTTTAAGAGAGAAGAAAGGAGAGGGATAGAGAGATAGAAACATTGATGAGAAACATCATCCATCTTTTGCCTCCTGCATGCCCCCTACTGGGTATCAAGCCCACAACCTGGGTATGTGCTCTTACTGGGCATCAAACTGTGATCTCTTGACTACTGGAATGATGCTCAACCACTGAGCAACACTTGCCAGGCAATTTTTTTAAAATATATTTTATTGATTTTTTACAGAGAGGAAGGGAGAGAGATAGAGAGTTAGAAACATCGATGAGAGAGAAACATCGATCAGCTGCTTCCCGCACATCTCCCACTGGGGATATGCTCGCAACCCAGGTACATGCCCGACTGGAACCGAACCCGGGACCTTTCAGTCCGCAGGCCGACGCTCTATCCAATGAGCCAAACCGGTTTTGGCAAGGCAATTTTTTGTTATCCATTTCATTGCATGTAATTGTTTATAGTAGTCTCTTATGAACCTTTATATCTTTATACTTGTGTGGTATCAGTTGTAATGCCTTCTCTTACATTTCTGATTTTGAGTCTTTCTTTTTTCCTTAATCTAACTAAAGGTTTGTCTATTTAATTTATCTTTTTTTAAAAGCAGCTCTTAGTTTTATCTTTTCTAATGTATTTTTTAGTCTATGTTTATCATTTCTGCTCTGATCTTTATTTTTTCATTTCTTTGTTAACTTTGGACTTAGTTTGTTCTTCTTTATTGAAGTCCCCTGATATGTAAAATTAGCTTATTTATTAAGATCTTCCTTTTGTTTTCTTTAATGTAGGCATTTATTTCCATAAGGAATGCAGACTGGTGCAGCCACTGTGGAGAACAGTATGGAGTTTCCTCAAAAAACTAAAAATGGAACTCCCATTTGACCCAGTAATCCCACTTCTAGAAATATATCCCAAGAAACTAGAAACACCAATCAGAAAGGATATATGCATCCCTATGTTCATAGCAGCACAATTTACAATAACTAAGATTTGGAAACAGCCTAAGTGCCCATCAGCAGATGAGTGGACTAGCAAACTGTGGTACATCTACACAATGGAATACAATGCTGCTGTAAAAAGGAAGGAACTCCTACCATTTGCAACAGCATGGATGAACCTTGAGAGCATTATGCTAAGTGAAATAAGCCAGTCAGAGAAAGATAAATACCACATGATCTCACTCATTTGTGAAATATAATGAACAGACTGTGGAATCTCAAAGGGAAGCAGGGGAAGGTCGGTGGATGGGAAGAGGTCAACCAAAGCCATTTTTTTTTTTTGCATATATCTGCCCAATTTTCCCAACAACATTTATTGAACAGACTGTCTTCAAGCCATTGTATGCTCTTTTTTTTTTTATTGATTAAGATATTACATATGTGTACCCTCTACCCCCACCCCCCCCCCCCGCTCATCCCCTCACCCCCCGTTGTCCGTGTCCATTGGTTAGGCCTATATGCTTGCATATAAGTCCTTTGGTTGATCTTTCCCCCTTGCCCCCACCCTCCCCTACCTTCCCTTCAAGGCCCGACAGTCCAATCAAAGCCTCTCCGTCTCTGGATCAGTCCTTGTTCATCAGTTTATGTTGTTCATTATATTCCACAAATAAGTGAGATCTTGTGGTATTTATCCGCTCTCCAGTTCCATCCATGCTGTGGCAAATGGTAAGAGTTCCTTTTTCTTCTTCCTCTTCTTAAAGAATACCTTTCAGCATTTCATATAATGCTGGTTTGGTGGTGATGAACTCCTTTAGCCTTCTCTTATCCGTGAAGCTCTTTATCTGACCTTCCATTCTGAATGATAGCTTTGCTGGATAAAGTAATCTTGGTTGCAGGTTCTTGCTATTCATCTCTTTGAATATTTCTTGCCACTCTCTTCTGGCCTTCATGGTTTCTGTTGAGAAATCAGCTGACAGTCGAATGGGTACTCCCTTGTAGGTAACTGACTGTCTTTCTCTTGCTGCTTTTAAGATTCTCTCTTTATCTTTTGCTCTTGGCATTTTAATTATGATGTGTCTTGGTGTGGTCCTCTTTGGATTCCTTTTGTTTGGGGTTCTCTGCGCTTCCTGGACTTGTAGGTCCATTTCTTTCACCAGGTGGGGGAAGTTTTATGTCATTATTTCTTCAAAAAGGTCTTCAATATCTTGCCCTCTCTCTCCTTCTGGTACCCCTATAATTCTGATGTTGGTACGCTTGAAGTTGTCCCAGAGGTTCCTTACACTATCTTCATATTTTTTGAATCTCTTTTCTTTTTTCTTTTTCGGTTGGGTATTTTTTGTTTCTTTGTATTTCAAATCTTTGACTTGATTCTTGGGATCCTCTTGTCTGCTGTTGGATCTCTGTAAATTATTCTTTATTTCAGTCAGTGTATGCTTAATTTCTAGTTGGTCCTTTTTCATGTCCTCCATGGTCTCACTATACTCCTTGAGGGATTCATTAAATTTATCGGCGGTTTCCATAAAATTCTTGACAAACCTTATAAACGTGGCCTTGAACTCTATATCCAGTCATTTGCTTTCCTCCGCTTCTGCCATTTGTGACCTGTTTCTTTGTCTCCGCATTTTGGCTGCTTCCCTGTGTTGATAGAGTGGCCCTGCGCGCCAGGTGTCCTGTAGGGCCCAGTGGCTCAGCCTCCCCAGTTACCTGGGGTGGACACTCTTGGTGCACTCTTGGTGCCTTGGTTGATGTAGGATCACTGGGAGGAATTGACCTCCAGGCCAATTGGCTGTGGGAAGCAGCTGTGTCTGAAGTGGGAGAATGGTCTCTCTCTGACCACTGGGTACAGTGGCTCCTGGATCTAAGGAGGTGCTAATTCAGCCCCTGCCTGAGGCCACACAGCAGGAGCCACGAAGAGGCTCAGCTGTGAAGCAATGCAAGCCGCTGCGGGGCCTTGGGCCTTCTCTTGGAAGTTCCGGGTCTGCCTGGCTGGGCTGTAGTTAGGTACATTCACATGCAAAAGCCTCTGCTGCAGCCTGGGTGGGGCGGGGTCTCAGGGAGTCAAAGGGCGGAGAAAGCAGCTATGGTGATTCTCCGCGCCCGCGCCCGGAGTAGCGTGTCTCAGTGTCCCGGTAACGGCTGCAAGCACCTCTGAGGGAAAGCCGCCCTCAAGTTCGCCCGCTGCCGCCCCGTATGAGTCCTGGGTCCCCAGAGACTTTCCGGAACTGGAGTTCAGAGCAGTCGGGAGCTTGTGATTCAAAAAGACGGCCGCGTCCTCAGGTGCCACCCCCTTTCCGCGCACGCGAGCCGCCGCCATACCTCTGCACTTCACCTCCGCAGCTCCTCTGGCTCTCAGCGTGCTTTTCTTTTCTTCTAGTTGTAGAAATTACACTCAGCCAGCCTTCCTGTTGTTCTGGACGATGTTTGCTCCGTCCTTTGGGATATTTTGCAATTGTTGTGTGAGGCGACTATTTCCCGGTGTTTATCTATGCCGCCATCTTAGTTTCCTCCCCATTGTATGCTCTCGAACTGGTGTTTTGTTTAGGAAAAATAAAGACTGAGACAATGGCATGGAGCTTTATCTGCATTTTCTTTTTGTCTAGAAAAAGAAGGAATTAAACTTACACTAGTGTCAATCTTGTACATAGAAAGAAAATTAAATATTTTATAAATATCTTAAATAAAAGCTTTAGGTGATACACAGTTCAACTTTTGATAATGGAATTTCAGCTTTAAATCCATAGTGTGTGGAATGAAACAGTAAAAAGCATGTACCTTATAGAGCAAATAAGAAAAATGTTATGAAGTTCAGACTCATAGATGGTAACTCTAGTTCTGTTGGTTACAAATGTGACAGAGCAGAGAATATACTGCCATCCAGCTCACCGTTTTTTAACTCCATAGTTCTCCATCTTGCAAATTGAGCAATATATTTTGCCATTTTTTTTTAACCATAGTTGATTGACTAAGGAATAGCTCCTTTTTCTAACAGTGGAAGTAATGATTTGCTTAAAGTAGTTTTCCTCTGGTTGACTGAATGGATTTGAGGAATGAATGGTAATTTGTATAATGCATTCTTTAAAAAATATAGTTCCTGATACTAAAAAGAAACAGAAAAAATAACATTTGCAAGTGTTTCAGAAATACATAAAACAGCCAAGCAATGATGTATAATATTTTCTTCTTGATTAATATATAGGACCTATATATTTCTCATAGCACATTCAAACTCAGCTGTAATTTTTCAATAGCAGAAATTACTTAGAAACTATTACTTTGTTGAGGAATTACCATGTTTAAATAATAGAAGACAAATGTGGTGATTACAAGAGTATCCAAAAATTTCAGTGTTTACAAACCCAAATAGCCACCTGAAAAATAAAAAAGTTATCTACCAAATGATTGCTTGGTACATAATAACAAACATGAGATGTTTATATTTATCTATTAAGTTTCATCATGACACAAAAGAATCAGGATAAATTCTTGATATAACATATAAAATGTTTGATATAATATAGGCAAGGTAGCTATACTGACAGTTTTAATTTATTTTTAAGTAGGTACATCATATTTGTAAAAGAACAAAATATACACATGAGGAAAACATAAGCATCCAGGGATAACCAGTTTTACCAATTCAGTTATTTATATGTTTATATTTGTGTGCATATGTGTCACAATGTAATATAATTTTAATGTTGTTTGGCAAAATACTTTTGTCACTACCGTATAATATGCAACTTTCCATATTATTAAAATTTTGCTTGCAATTTTAAATTTCCAATATTAGAGCAACTATTTAATCAATCTATTTTAAAATTATTGCACAATCGTTATCATAAGCAATACTTCAATTACTATATTTACGCATTATCTTCACTTTCTTATGAGAATAGACTTTTCATTTTATATATCTATATCCCAATAGTTTATTAGCATTTATATATTTTAAAAATTTGTATCATTGTTTATATAATTACATTTATCTAATATTAATAATATGAAGCAACTTTTCATATGCATATTAGGAATTTGTGTATCATCATTGTTATTTCAAACATTTTTTCCATTTCAAAAATTAGGTTAATTTTTTTCCTTACTGTTGAATCTTGGATACAATATCTTTATCATATATATGTTTCCCAATCTATGGCTTAACTTCATTTTTATATTGGTATCATTAAAGAGCAAAAGTTTTTAATTGTAGTGATTCAGAGGGATTTTGTAGGTAGGAGAGTAAATACATGGGCTAAAAATTAATATAAAAATGAAAATCTATAATCTTAGAATCTATTGGGATATATTAAGTAAAAAGATACTTTGATATGGTATAACTACAATGGTAAGAGATTGGAGAGAAAAAAATCCTGGAATCAGCTCCTTGTTAGTATTTATAAGAGCCTGGCCACTGAAATTTCTTTCCATTGATAATTGCTTAACAATCCTTCAACTGCTAAGGAGGTATACAAAGCACAAACAGACTTTGAATATTTCTGAAAATTAAGAATACTTTAACAAGTTTGATTCTCTGAAAACTATCATGCTAAATGACTGAATTAGAAAAATTATCAGAAAGTATCTCAATCTTAAATATTGAAAGGATAGCCCCCTAGCTATGAAGCATGAGTATTAACTCATTATCTTCCTTGAATGAATATCACAAGTTTGAAAAGATGCACATGTGGAGGAGTGGACGGTGACCATGTAAAAAGCACACAAATCTGAACTACTAAATACATCCACTGACCACTTAAATAAGACAGGCATAAAAATAATATCAGTTATATAACTGAATCTTTTGTTTTCATAGTTCTAAAATTACTATTCAGTGGAATTTTCTTTTTACATGCCTATTCTATTTGTAGTTTTGTATATGACTAGTTATGGAGTTACTCTATTGCAACTGCTTTTCAAGAGTTAGAGCTATCAGAGGATAGAAAAAACAATCAGGCAGTGGCCCTTTAAGAAGGGGGAAAAGGGATTAGTTGATACAATTATCCTCAGCAAGTAAAATTTTGTCTATAAAATAATATTATGAAAATCATATTATATGTTCTAAGTGGGCAAAGAGCCATGACTTCAAAGACATATACATAAAAGTTTTTTATAATACTGATTTTCCATGAGCCAATGCGGTGAAACATGAAGGTCATTAATAATAAAATGTTTAGTTAGTTGAATAAGAATATAGTATCGATACTGAGAATTTGTATAGTTACATCAACATTGATTATTTTTTTTATATATATTTTACTGATTTTTTACAGAGAGGAAGGGAGAGGGATAGAGAGTTAGAAACATTGATGAGAGAGAAACATCGATCAGCTGCTTCCTGCACACTCCCCACTGGGGATGTGCCCACAACCAAGGTACATGCCCTTGACCGGAATCGAACCTGGGACCTTTCAGTCTGCAGGCCGACGCTCTATCCACTGAGCCAAACCAGTTAGGGCAACATTGATTCTTTAAATGTGATTTCTTACAGAACTAGGTGACTAAGTAAAATTGAAGGTTATCATCAATTCATAATGTTCTGAACACTAATAACATTTAATATAAACTGGATTTATGTATTAAACTACACATTGCATAAATCTTACTGATTTCTTCTCCAAAGAGCTAAGCCTAAGATAAGGAGAAAGTAGCTTTTAACCACATTCACTTCCCTTATGATAAAATTTTACACTAGGTCATCTTTCTTTTCTTTTTCATGGGAAGTTTATGGTGAAATTTATTAAACTTTTTCTAATATCTATTTAATATTATTCTTCAAATAAAAATAGTCTATTATGCTTATGCTGTGTGAAACTCATCATAAGTATTGTAGGCAACTAAACTATTGTGGAATGTTTATCTCTGTAACTTATTAGTACCATTTATCTAGGCTTTTAGACTATTTTATATTTTATGGCTCTGAGAGAGAAAGACAGAGAGAGAGAGCGAGAGAGAGAGAGAGAGAGCGAGAGAGAGAGAAACAGACATCTATTTGTTATTCTACTTATTTATTCTTTCATTGGTTGATTCTTGTATGTGCCCTGACCAGGAATAGAACCCACAACCTTGGTGTGTGGGGTGAACACTTTAACCAACTGGGCTACTCTGCCAGGACAGACAAAGCACAATCTATAGTCTCTTCATAGTTTCTTCAAGTGAAAAATGATGCATGAAAAATGATGTACTCTTTGCTACTTAATATATTCTAGAAAAACATATATTTTTTCTTCTTCCTGAGTCACTGGTACAATTTAAATATATCTCCATTATATACAAATAAAAACTAATCTTTTTGTATCTGGGTTGGTTTCAAGAACAATATTAAATCTCTAGGCTTTAATAGTTTAAAGACATTTAATTTTGACTGTGCCTGTTAATAATACATTTCCTATCACTTTCTTTGTTCCTGTTTCAAAAAATAAATTTCAAATTCCAGAAATAATGAAATATGCATATAAAAAAGTGTTTAATGCCTTGCCTTATCCTTGTGAGATATTACAAGGCTAATGCATTTGATTTTTTCCTCTTGAGCACAGTAGTATGGCAATAATTAAATATAATGCCTGTCATCTGTTTTCTCCTCTGAATATAAAATCAGAAGGAGAGTCTTGGCAAATAGTCCAAATTAACCTTTATAATACAGGCAATCTCCCAAGTGTGTTCTATTGATATTGTACATAAAATAGAATGAGGTGCTAACATTTTAATCATCCCCTGATCATATCTAGTGATGAAGCATATATTGGACATTCATTTTATGATTTAGAAAATTTTAATTCTCTCTGGCATTGGGCTTTTTACTCACTTACACTTAGCTTAAAACTTTTAATACATTTGCTTTCATTTCATCAGATTTAATGTACCACATTTTTATGTATTCTTTGGGGAATGAGAGAGGGATTGAGGTGAGGTTGGCAATGAATAAGCCTGAAGAAGCACTTCCCTTGGCTTTAGAGAATATTCTGTTGGATGCTGGTTTTTGTAGCTTCAACATTACTATACATAATAGTACCATTGGATACTGATATATTTTTTTATGGAAATGGTGGTTTGTAATGAAGCATATTTGAGAAATTTAAAAAATAAAATGGGACACCCTGAGCTTAAATAGGTTAACACTGTAAATCACAAGTAGAGACATTTCCTTTCATGAATTTTGAAGAAATTTGTTTAATTTTTTAAAAACTTTTCTTGAGACAGATTTTCCATTGAAATCACTTGGAAAAAATCCAGTTTTATAGAATTGCTATGCATGATGCTATCTTGAAATCTGTCATCAAAAGCAGCAGAAAGAAAAAAAAGAAAAGAAAAGGAACTAAGTTGAAATTTCAAGTTTCTGTCTTTAATAAAGTAAAATGAGTTTTTTTGTCCATAAAAAAGCCTTAATGTAGTTTTTTTTTATTGCTTAACGTATTACAAAGGGTATTACCTATGTGTCCTTTATTTCCCCCCGCCCTTGACAGTCCCCTAGCCTCCCCTATCCCCCAGTGTCTTATGTCCATTGGTTATGCTTATATGCATGCATACGAGTCCTTTGGTTGATCTCTTACCCCCTCCCCCTTGCCCCCCAAGCCTCCCCGGCCTTCCCGCTGCAGTTTGACAATCTGTTTGAGGCAGCTCTGCCTCTGTATCTATTATTGTTCAAAAGTTTATAATGGTCTCTATTATCCATGAATGAGTGAGATCATGTGGTATTTTTCCTTCATTGACTGGCTTATTTCACTTAGCATAATGCTCTCCAGTTCTATCCATGCCGTTGCAAATGGTAAGAGTACCTTCCTTTTTACAGCAGTTTTTTTTTTAAAAAAATATGATGCTGTAAGCTATTGAGACTAATAATTATTTTATTATTTTTAGGGAGTGTGCCAACACAATGTTGGAATTAACACTGAGAGATGCTTAATTGTGGATCTGTTTTCAATGGCCTGCTTTTTTGAAGGAAAACCACTGTAGAGGCCGGAGTGTTAGATAGTAAGAAAGCTATTGTGCTTGCTTTGATCTTGCTATCCTCACACTCTTTAATGACTACCTCTTAAAGATTGATCATTTTCAGAAGTCTCAGCTTGTAAAATCTTTAAACCTATATGCAACTGATGGCACTGAAAGACTGCCATTTCAAGTGGACCGGCACTCTTCATTCAATTTCAATTGACCTTCTGCCCTGGCTGTCACTTTACTGTGGAGATTTTTTATGAGCTATATTGCTACCATTTGTTAAGCCACGTAAACAGTGTCTTGAAAAGTATGTCTGCAAATTTAGTCAAATAACGTGTCCTTTTCTTAGACAACTGATTATGTTGGACTGATGTGTGAACTAAAAAAAATATAAATCTGTCCTCCAAATTTATATTTCATACTCTTAAGCTTTTTTATTAGTTATTTATAACCCTGATGACTTTCCTACTGGCAGTACATCAGTAAAGTCCTGACACAGAGTGGGCAGACTAATAATGTTTTGAAATCAACTGTAAAAAATTATTTTAATAAACTAACTTATAAAAATAGATGGTGAATTTAAACCTTAAAGTGTATTTCAAGTATTACTTTCCCAAAAAAGGAAAAAATCTATATTCATACATTCCACTCAATAAATAAAATTATTTCCATGTCTTGGCCACTGTGAGTGCTGCTGCAATGAATATAGGGGTGCATATATCTTTGCAAATACATGATTTTGAATTTTTCAGGTATATACCCAGAAGAGAGATTGCTGAGTCATATAGTAGCTCCAGTCTTAATTTTTTTGATGAACTGCCAGACTGCTTTCCATAGTGACTGTACCAGTCTACATTTCTACCAGCAGTGAATGAGGGTTTCCTTTTCCTCACAACCTCTCCAACACTTGTTATTGCTTGTCTTGTTGATAATGGCCACACTCACAGATATAAGGTGCTATGTCAATGTAGTTTTGATTTGCATTTCCCTAATTGCCAGTGAGGTTGAACTTCTTTTCATATACCTATCAGCTGTTTGTATGTCTTCTTCGGAGAGATGTAGTTTCAGGTGCTCTGCTAACTTTTTGAGTGGGTTGTTTGTTTGGTGCCAAAGTGTCCAGCAATAGAAGGCTGGATAAAGATGTGGTACATATACACAACAGAATACTACTCAGCCATAAGAAAGGATGAAATAGTGCCATTTGCAACCACATGGTTGGACTTTGAGAACATTATGCTAAGTGAAATAAGACAGTCAGAAAAAGCTCAGAACTATATATTTTCACTCATATGTGGGATATTTCACTCATATGTGAAATTCGTGAAGAGAAACAGCACTGTGGTGATTGCCAGAGGGAAGGGTGTGGGAGAGAAGAGGGTACTAATATAAAGGGACAGGAGAAGATCTGACTTTGGATGGTGGGCACACAGTGCAATATACAGAGTTTGTAACATAGAAACCCACACCTGAAACCTATATGTTCATGTTGACCAATGTTACCCCAATCCAGTGGTCGGCAAACTGTGGCTCGGCAAACCGCGGCTCGCGAACCACATGTGCCTCTTTGGCCCCTTGAGTGTGGCTCTTCCACAAAATACCATGTGCGGGCGCTCACATACAATGCGATTGAAACTTCGTGGCCTATGTGCAGAAGTCAGTATTTTGTGGAAGAGCCGGTATTTTGTGGAAGAGCCACACTCAAGGGGCCAAAGAGCCACATGTGGCTCACGAGCCGCGGTTTGCTGACCATGGCCCCAATCAATTTAATAAATATCAATCAATCAATAAAATTTTTAATTATACATTTTTGGAGTCAGAAGGTCTGTAATTTATGATGGACTTATTCTTTTTCACAAAGATTTATCAATGGTGTGTTTAGTGAGGTAGAGGAGGATGGATATTCCTGGACATCTTTCTGTGCATCTACCATACTATGGCCTAGCCCATTCCAACACAGTGGCAGTGTACAGCAGAGAGAGGGAAATACCATCTTATACTGCCCATAGGTGCCATTTGCCCTCCCGAGGCCATTGTCTCTTTGTTTTATTTTGTTTCCTCTTTGAATTATGAAATTCAAAAATTATTGCATATGAAGTCCTTCCTGAAAGAAGCCAAGTTGCCAAACAACAAGGAGCAAGAGTGATAGTAAATACCAAAAATTTTAAATGACTTTAATTGTAGCTTTATCCATCATTTGGCTTCAGTTTCAGATGTCATAGTTGTGGTTTAATAGGAATGTTATGTGGAATATCAGGTTTCCTCGGAAAAACCTATTACTCCATGGCTCATTAATGGAATTTGTTATCCGGTTAATTTGTCATGGTTCAAGAATGCCTCTCCGCATTCAAGTCTCAAAATCAGTATATTGAAACAAAGTCTATGTCTCCTACAGATACTCTTATTATCCAAGTTTATAAACTTCTTTGTATAAAATTAATAATGAAATATACATTTTTCATAGACTTAGGAATAGTCCTATCACCATGTTAGTTCATTTACTTTCCATGAAAAATAAGAAATCAAGGAGTTATCAAATAATTTACTTAAAAGAAGAATTGACTATCAAATAACAGGCATACTCTGGGTCTACATAACAGGTGACAAATCTAGTTTTTCCTGTAGGAAAGCCATGGAGAGCTATGTAGTAATCAGGAGATTTTGAGCATGGTATCAGACAATAGAAAGTTATAAAATCATGTTAAAAAACTAAAAACTGCTAAAAGGCCTGATTCATCCAGCTTACTCCATGAATAGTCTTGTTAATGGAACTGAAAATATTCCATGTTTACAGTCCCCTTGGTTGCTTCACAAGAAATCTGATCATAGCAATTAAGCCAAAATATTTGAGTTCCGTTAGATAAACCAACTCTCCATAGAAAGCTGAGAGAATGGGTACTTTTGATATTGCGTTCTGTGGCTGTTTTGGGTTTTCTACGATGCATCAAAACCTTCTCCTTTTCTAGTATATAATTAAAGCTCTTTGATTTTCATTTCCATGATGATTAGTGAATTAGAGCATCTTTTCTCCTACCTGTTGACCATTTGAATGTTTTTCTTGAGTTCCTTATATATTTTAGCTATTAACCCTTTATCAAAATACTAGGCTCCCAGCACACCATTTAAATGGCATAAGGAGGTGTCTTGCCTCCAGCCGTTTGAGGAGGCAGTGCTATGGGGTTCAAGCCGGCCCAATGCTGCGGGCAGCAGGAAGGGGCCTGACTTGTGCAGAGCCTGCCGCCACAGGAGTCAGAACTAACTGGCGCTTCAGGCGGCCAGGACCTGCGCCTGACTTCCACCCCAGGCCCCCCCTGTCCCCCGCCTGTGTCCAGCCCCAGTCCCCCCCAGGCCCCCTTGCCTATGTCCGCTCCGAGCCACCAGAGCTGCCGCGCCGGCTTGGGTAGGCCCCCCTGTCTCTGTCTTTGCTCTGGGCCTCACCTGAGTGCACAACCCCTTTTGTCCAGCTGTAACCTGTTATGGCATCTTAGCCTAATTTGCATATTCTCTCTCTCTCTCTCTCTCTCTCTCTCTCTCTCTCTCTCTCTATATATATATATATATATATATATATATATATATATGGCTTGAGACTTTTTCTCCCATTTCATAGGTTTTCATTTCCTTTTTTTTCCCTTCTTTTTTTAAAGATTTTCATTGATTTCAAAGAGGAGGGAGAGGGAGAGAGAGATAGAAACATCAATGATGAGAGTCTTTGATCAGCTGCCTCCTGCACGCCCCAAACTGGGGATCAAACCCACAACCCAGGCATGTGCCCTGACTGGAATTGAACTGTGATCTCCTGATTCATAGGGTGATACTCAGCCATTGGACCACACTAGCTGGGCTGTCATTTTCTTTTGTTGATTGTTTACTTTGCTGTACAGAAAGAAGTTTGATATAGTCCCACTTGTTTATTTTTGTTATTACTTCACAAATAAGATGACTATTATCTAAAAGTCAGAAGAAAACATGTATTGGTGAGAATGTAGAGAAAAAGAAATCCTGGTATGTTGTTGGTGGGAATGTAAATTGGTATGGCCATTATGAAAACCAGTATGGATGTTTCTAAAGAAATTAAAAACAGAACTAGTAAATATATCAATGAAAACTGATATAACAATCCAGCTCTGGGTAAATGTCCAAAGGATATATCTGGTACAGATAGCTGCATCCCCATGTTTATTGTCACATTAGTCATAGTAGCCAAGATATGGAAACAACTTAAATGTCCATACACATTTAAATGGATAAATAAAATATGGTGTATTTAACAAGATACAGAAAGAAATACTATTCAGCCCTCAAAAAGAAGAAAATTCCACCATTTAGAAGAAACTGGAAGACATTATAATTACACAGTGAAATAAGCCAAACACAAAAGGACAAATATTGCATTATCTCACTTATATATGGATTCTATAGTAATAAATGTAAAACTCCTAGTAAGAAAGAGTAGAATGGTGGTGAGGTGGGGTAGGGGAAATGGAGTGATGTTGGTCAAAAGATATACATTTTCAATTATAAGATGATTAAGTTCTGGAGACTTAATGTATAGCATGGTGTCTACAATTAAGAATGTGTTGTATACTTGCAATTTACTAACAAAGTAGATCTTGTGTTCTTGCCACACACAAAAGAGGGTCATTATATGAGAAGGTGGATATGTTTTTAGCTTGATTGGGGTAATAATTTCACAATATATATGAATATCAAAACATCATATGGTACAACTTACATATATACATTTTTATTTGTCAATCATCTACAATAATAAAGAGCTAACATGCTAATTAGACCGGATAGTGGAATGACCTTCTGGAACGACCAATGGGCAGGGCCACAGAGCCATGGGATCATGGGACCGTGAGGCAGCCGGGGCTGCGAGGGCCAAGTCAGCTGGGGCTGTGAGGGCCAAGCTGCTTGCATGAATTTTGTGCATCAGGCCTCTAGTACCTCAATAAAACCAGAAAAAAAAAAAAAGAACCTGGAAATCGCTAAGGCAGCCCCTCCACTGGTAAATAGTTCTCTTTCCCAAGATGTTTTCTTCCATTTAGTTAGGTTATAGTTAAGCTTTAGAATTATGGACTTAAAAATGTCCATAATGGACACACACACACACACACACATTTGCTTTAAAAATACATTTTCAGTCTGTTCTCTATGAGTCTATTTCTGTTTGTTAGTTTATTTTGTTCATTAGATTCCACATCTGAGTGAGACCATATGGTACTTGTCTTTCTCTGAATGGCTTATTTTACTAAGCATAATGCTCTCCGGGTCCATCCATGCTGCCACAAATGGTGAGATTGGGGGTTTTCAGGGCTGGGTGAAAAAAGGTGAAGGGATTAAGAAAACAAAAACCTCATACACAGACAACAGATGGGAACTATCTGTAGTTTCTCATCAAATTTTCTGTAAACCTAAAATTGTTAAAAAAATATAATCTATTAAAAAAGTGAAGAAAACACACTTTCAAATGGTTTTTGGATAACCCGAAGACCAAGTATTTCTGTAGCCTTTGTGTCATTTGATACAGTACTGAATACATAGATGGTAAAAATATTTGTTTGTTAAATCACTTCACAGGTATTTATTAATTATCTACTATGTTCCAGGCATTCTACCAAAAGCTAGGAATATAAAGGAAAAACAGACATGGATCATGATCTCATAAAGCTTTGTTTCTAGCAAGATTTTTATATTTCACTATGAATATCATCTAGCACATTTTATGCGATATTTTTCATTCATTACTAAAAAATGAATCAAATACTCTTTCCAAGTTATTAGGGAAAACACTAGAATTGTGTGTTTCAACTGAAACCATATTATAATTATTGCATTAATCTATATATTGCATATTTTGCTTTAATTTCACAGAGCTACATGTAGTGATTACATTTTGTATTCTTCTAAAAAGATAGCAGCTGTCTTTAAAGTCCATTTGGCACTTTCAGATATGAAGGTTCTTTCTGAACACCCTGAAAAATTTCCTAATATTTTACTTTCAAATATCTATTTATTTTAGGTATGGTTCAAATATGGGTGTATGCATTTTAATCAGGACTACTGATGCAACCATAAACTAAAGATTGTAGCAATCTTAGGTGCTGAATATTTGAGTTGTACCATAAAAATTCATTTAGCATTTATACTTGAGGATTTGTTTAAATTTAAATACAAGTATTACTTGAAAGAGCCTGTTATAAAGAGCAAATCAAGTTAAGAATACATTTGAGGTGGTAGTCCTTATAAGAAATAGTATTTAACAAAAATGAAAATGCTTGGGTGATGATAATCCTATATAATAAAAGGCTAATATGCAAATTTACCGAACGGCAGAACGACTGTTCACCATGATGTGCACTGACCACCAGGGAGAAGACTCTCAACACAGGAGCTGGCCCCTGGTGGTCAGTGCACTACCACAGGGGGAGCGCTGCTCGGCCAAAAGCCAGGCTCACAGCTGGTGAGCACAGCGGCAGTGGCAGGAGCCTTTCCCATCTCCACGGCAGTTGGACATCCCTTGAGGGCTCCCAGACTGTGAGAGGGCACAGGCCGGACTGAAGAACACCTCCCCCAACCCCCCGAGTGCACAAAATTCGTGCACTGGGCCTCTAGTAAACCTAGAATATTCCCAATGTATATTAAAACATGTAAATGATTTCATGAATTCTTTTGTGTTAATTTTTTTCTGAGGAAAAATAACTTTTTCCTTGATAAAATAACATAATTTTTAAAATTTTGACATTTTACCTTACTAGCTTTGAATCACTTTAAAAATAGACTGTGTGTGTGTGTGTGTGTGTGTGTGTGTGTTAATAATTGGTTTAAATAGACCAATTTCTCATAGAGAATGATTGCATAATTGTTATTGCTTTTTATTAAAGCAAGAAAAAAGACACATTTTGAATTATTTTTCATTATAGTCAACTCATTGCCTTTTTATTTGACAATATAATTGAATGAAGAGCTCAGTGAATTAACAACTTAAAAATCAAAACAAAATAAACTAAAATAGTTAACTGATAATCTGATGAGCCTTTAAGTACCTGACAGAATTTTCCTGTGTTCCAATTCACAATTTTGTCTTTATCTTGGATTAACTGAAAAAAAGTGAATGGTGGCAGCTGACAAGGATGATGAAATCAATAATAATAATACAGTATTTGAATGGATAATATAAAATATTTTATTTAATTATACAATTAAAGTTATGCATAAAATATATATGAAAATACATATTTTTGTTTTATTTATTTAAAAAATATATTTTATTGATTTTTTTACAGAGAGAAAGGGAGAGGGATAGAGAATTAGAAACATCGATGAAAGAGAAACATCGATCAGCTGCCTCCTGTACATACCCTACTGGGGATGTGCCCGCAACCAAGGTACATGACTGCAACCAAGGTACATGCCCTTGACCGGAATTGAACCTGGGACCCTTGAGTCCGCAGGCTGACCCTCTATCCACTGAGCCAAACTGGTTAGGGCTGTTACTCTGTTTTGTTTTGTTTTTATCTTTAAATTCTTTATTAGTTAAGGCATTACAAATGTGTCCTCATCCCCCATATTTTTGTTTTTAAATCTTATCATTTAAAGAGGGAATATTTCATTACTGGTCATCTTCTGAACTGGCATTTTATTTTTCAGATCTTTTAAATTCTGTATCTTAGCTACTAAATAACTATAGGTCTTCACTTATCAACCTGTATTCTTTGGTTATTCTATTTCAACTTTATTTACTAATGTTTATGTCATTGGCCACTATCCATGGGTTATGCATATATGCATATAAGTTCATCGTTAGGTCTCTTTCCATCTACCCTCCTCTGCCTTCCCTCTGAGGTTAAACAGTCTGTTTATGCTTCTATGACTTTGGGTTTATTTTTGATCATCAGTTTATTCGGTTTATTAGATTCCACATATGAGTGAGATCATGTGATACTTATCCTTCTCTGACTGGCTTATTTTACTCAGCATAATATTCTCCGGGTCCAGCCTGTTGCAAATGGTAAGAGATCTTTCTTTTTTACAGCAGTGTAGTATTCCATTGTGCAGATGTACCACTGTGTTTTTATCCACTCATTTGCTGGTGGGCGCTTAGGCTGTTTCCAATTCTTAGCTTCTGTAAACTGTGCTGCACTGAACATAGGGGTGGATATATTATTTCTGATGAATGTTTCAGGTTTCTTGGTATATATTTCTGGAAGTGGGATGACTGGGTCAAATGGGAGTACCATTTTTAATTTTTTGATGAAACTCCATACTGTTTTCATAGTTGCTGTACCAGTCTTCATTTCCATTAGCAATGTACTAGGGTTCCCTTCTCTCCACAACCTTGCCAACACTTGTCATTGGTTGATTTGTTGATGATAGCCATTCTGACAGGTGTGAGGTGATATCTCGTTGTCATTTTGATTTGCATCTCTCAGATAATTAGTGACTTTGCTTTTTGATATGTCTCTTGGCTTTCTGTATGTCCACTTTGGAGAAGTGTCTATTTAGGTCCTTTGCCCATTTTTTAATTGCATTGTTTGTCTTCCTTTTGTTAAATTGTATAAGTTCCCCATATATTTTGGAGATTAACCTCTTATCAGAGGTATCGTTCTCCCATTTAGTGGTGTCTCTTATTATTTCTTTTGCCGTGCAGAAGCTTCTTATATGGGTTCTTATTTTTATGTAGTCCCATTTGTTTATTTTTTCTTTAATTTCCATTGTCCTAGGAGATGTACTGGTAAATGTATTGCTACAAGAGATGGCTGAGATTTTGGTGCCTATTGCTTCCTCTAGGACTTTTATGCTTTCATGACTTATAATGAATATAGACTCTAAAATCCTCAACAAAATTTTAGCAAACCAGATTCAGCAATACATTAAAAAGATCATACATCATGAATGAGTGGGATTTATTCTGGGGGTGCAAGGCTGGTACAATATATTCAAATCAACAAATGTGATATAGCACATAAACAGACTGTAAGAGAAAAATCACATGATCATATCAATTGATGCAGAAAAAGCATTCAGCAAAATCCAACACCTTTTTTTCATAAAAACTCTTAGTTTTTATGAAAAAGTAGGAATAAAGGAAACATAACTCAACATAATAAAGGCCATACATGACAAACCTAGGGCCAACATCATACTATATGGGCAAAAACTAAAACCATTTCCCCTAAGAACAGGAACAAGACAGGGATGCCTGTCTGGAAGTCCTGGCAACAGTGATTAGACAAGAAGAAGAAATAAAAGGAATCCAAATTGGAAAAGAGGAAGTAAAACTCTCATTATTTGCAAATGACATGATACTGTATATAGAAAACACTAAAGTCTCCATTAAAAAAAATGACTAGATTTAATAAATGAATTTGGAAACATAGCAGTTTACAAAATTAATACCCCAAAATCCATAGCATTTTATACACCAACTAGGGGCCCGGTGCACGAAATTCATGCACTGGGTGTGTGTGTGGGGGAGTGTCCCTGAGCCCAGCCTGCCCCCTCTCACATACTGGGAGCCCTCAGGCGTTGACCCCCATCACCCTCCAATAGCCTGATCGGCCCCTTGTCCAGGCCTGACGCCTCCGCCAGAGGTGTCAGGCTTGGACAGGGGACCCCCATCTCCCCCCGATCACTGGCTCTGGCCCCCGCCCAGGCCTGAGGCCTCTGGCCCAGGAATCATGCCTGGGCAGGGGACCCCCATCTCCCTCTGATCGCTTGCTCCACCCCCCGCCCAAGCCTGACGCCTCTGACCCAGGCTTCAGGCCTGGGCAAGGGGACCATCATATCCCCCCAATCCTCGGCTCCACCCCCCGCCCAGGCCTGATGCCTCGGCCAGAGGAGTTGACCCTCATCACCCTCCGATCACCAATCACCGGATCGGCCCCTTGACCAGGCCTGAGGCCTCTGGCAGAGGTGTCAGGCCTGGGCAGGGGACCCCCAGCTCCCCGCGGTTGCAGGCTCCGCCCCTGCTCAGGCCTGACACCTCTGGCCTAGGCGTCCGGCCCAGGCAGCGGGGACCTGCAGTGGCAGCGGGGGCACCGCGATCGTGGGCTTCGCTTTAGGCCCAGGCAAGGGACCCCCAGCTCCTGGGACTGCCAGCTTTGACCGTGCCCAGCTCCCATCGCTGGCTCCACCCCTACTTCCTGCTATCACTGGCCAGGGCGGCAAAGACGCCTGATTCTCCGATCATGGCTGGGGGGCATGCCCCCCAGCTCTTAGCTCCCCCCTGGGTTTCTGATCACTGTCAGTGGCAGGGGGCTTCTTCCTGCTTTCCCTTTGGCCTCCCTGCATTGTGCCTACATATGCAAATTAGCCGCCATCTTGTTGGCAGTTAATTTGCATATAGCCCTGATTAGCCAATGAAAAAGGTATCGCCATACGCCAATTACCATTTTTCTCTTTTATTAGTGTAGATAGTGAACTCTCAGAAAGAGAAACTTTTAAAAAATCCCACTTACCATTGCAACAACAAGAACAACAAAATTAAGATACTTAGGAATTAACTTAATCAAGGAGGTAAAAGACCTGTACCCTGAAAACTACAGGACGTTGAAAAAAGAGATAGAGGAAGATATAAACAGGTAGAAGAATATACCATGTTCATGGATTGGTAGAATCAACATCATTAAAATGTTCATACTAACCAAAGCAATCTGTAGATTCAGTGCAATCCCTATAAAAATACCAACGGCATATGTCACAGACCTAGAACAAATACTTCAACAATTTACATGGAACCAATAAAGACCCCAAACAGCTGCAGCAATCTTGAGAAAGAGGAACAGAGTTAGAGGAATCACAATATCAGATATCAAGTTATACTACAAAGCCACTGTACTCAAAATGGCCTGATACTGGCACAAGAACAGACATATAGATCAATGGAACAGAATAGAGAACCCAGAAATTGACCCAAGCCATTATGCTCAATTAATATTTGATAAAGGAGGCAAGAGCATACATTGGAGCAGAGACAGTCTCTTCAATAAATGGTTTGGGAAAACTGGACAAATACATGCAAAAAATGAAACTAGACCTCCAACTTACACCATACACCAGAATAAATTCAAAATGGATAAAAGACTTAAATGTAAGTCCTGTTTAGAATTTTGATAGCTAAAATGCACTGGAAAAACAATAGTAAAGAAGCCTGTGCAGTGGATTCAGAAACAGGGAAATACACAATGGAAAATCATTTAATCATCTTGTGGTATATTTTTAAAGATTGAAATCAGTAAGTTTTACCACCAATCTGTTTAATTTTTTAATATAGGAGCATAATTGAGCATAGACACCATACCAAATATAGTTATATTTTGCTAGTTTACTACTTGATTAGTGACCACTATTAAACAATTAAATTGGAATTTGACAATTGCAAAAGCTGCAAGCTTTTTGCCTTTGAGCTTGAAACATTTTCATAACATTCTCCATAATTTTTACAGTTTAATTATTCATTGAAAATATAAGTCCATTTCTCATAATGTGGGAAAATTCTGTTTTTATATCTTTGAACATAAATTTATATTTATAAGAAAAAATGATATTTTGGGCCCCCAATATGGCCACTGTGTGGAGAGCTTTCAAAACATTCAGGAGAATATATGTCTAAAAAAGCCTTCAACATGGTTTATTTCTTCTAGTAAGGGTCACTAGAGAAAGCTTCAAATAAAGAATGATGACTACCCAGCATCTAATTATACAAAAAATGCAAATTAGCATAAGTCTACTAGCTTGGATAATTGCTATATTCCTTACCTGATTAAAATTTGACATTAAACAGATTGATTTATTTCTTAATCTATTCCATTGTTCAAGCAACTCTTCCAATCACAGTATAATTTTCCTTCTTTTTATAGTGCTTGTTATCTACTTTATGATAAGGAAAAAACAAAAATGCTGTTAACTCCTTCAAAACACAAATTGGTAATTAGAAAATATATTATTTTAAATTTAACGCAATATAAGAATTATATAAATTTAGAATAATTTTGCTTCTTGGTCAGACTAGAGTTAATTGAACAAGGTTTTCTTGGAATGTTTAGTTTTGGTTCTCTAAATCATGATGCTACGTAACTTGGTAGTGTAACCATGTTTAAATAAGTTAATTGTTTCTTAATTAAAACAAAATTTACAGTTGTAATTGGTACCCCATTAAATAATGGTACAGGAAAATATCCAGGTGCTCAGCAAAGGAAGACTAAAACAAATTTAATTTGATAATAAGTTTGTCATTATTTGGTGTTAAGCTGGTTCTGCCATTTTAATTTCATATTGTGCAATAAAAATTGTTTATCCTCTTTGCAAAAACATTGTATGTCTTTTTTAAATATGAAAAACTTTTGTACCTTTAATTAAACAAATATGTCATTTAAAAATCCTTATCCAGGGAAGATATTGTGCTTGTTCATGATTAGACTTAATTAAAAAATAATTTCTCCATTTAATAACAGTATTGATTTAAAGATACTTCACTTTCTTTTTTTTATCTTTTCCACAACTTATCACATCAAACAAAAATTCTATAAACAATAAATAATCATTTTTCATTTTTGTTCGGTGAAGAAATTTTATCTTCCTGATTAAATTTTAATTGCTTCTTAATCTGCTAAATATTTTTAGATAACAATATTAAAAACGTTTCTGAAACATCTATATTACTATATATGGTGTATATAGTTAATTATTAGAATTCTCTTGATAAATCAAGGCCTGAATAGTTCTCATGAAGTGATTCCTTTATCTTACTCTCCAATTTATTAATCTTCTCCCTTCCTTCAACTTCCTTCCTCTGCCTCCTACTTTCTCTTTTATCCTTTACCTTCACCTTTTTCCTTCAATCTCCTTAGATATAGAGCATATCATGGTACTAGGTCTGAAACTCATAAAATATTTGATGTAGCTTTTAAAAATGTTTTATATAAGACACTAGAGGCTCAATGCACAAAATTCGTGCAGAGAGGGGGTGGAGAGGAAGGGGGTCCCTCAGCCCAGCCTGTGCCCTCTCGCAATCCGGGACCCCTCGCTCCTAACCAACTGCCCACCTGCTCTGCTTGCTCCTAATTGCCTGCCTGCCTTCTCCTTACCGCTTGGCTTGCGGTTCCTTAGCCCTGCCACAGAAGCAGGAGAGGCTCTTGCCATCGCTGCTACACTCACCAGCCATGAGCCCAGCATATGGCTGAGCAGCACTCCCGCTGTGGGAGCACACTGACCACCAGGGGGCAGCTTCTGCATTGAGCGTCTGCCCCCTGCACGTCATAGCTACTGGATGTTCTGCCATAACAATCACTGGGCTTTTAAATATATAGATAGGCATTTCCTGCCAAAATGTCTTCCATATACATACGCAAGCATCGAACTACATAGGAAACAATGCAAACTTAGTTTATGGATATAGTATAATATACACTGTTTTATATACTATATATGAAATAATAAAGATTATATTTTCTATTTTAGTGTCTTCACTTCTTCCCACAATTTTTGTTTCTATCTTTAAAATTAAATTCATTAAAATATTTTATACTTTTTGAAGCAAAATCAGAAACTCAAATCACAAGTATTTCATTTATTTTAGAATCCTTTACACACTATGTGTAAAGAAATTTCCTAATCAAAACTCATAAATCTTTAAATAATGGCTGAATTAATAAAAATTGACAGTGTTTTGCTCTAAGGTGCATCTTCAAAGAATATTACATGATAATAAGAGGAATCATTCTAGAACCCACAAAGGTGATACAGAGAATTAATGCTCACTTCACAGGGAGCTCTTGTGCATGAAGAAAAAAAACACCTCCTTTCCAGGTGGCTGATCAGCAACAGATTCTGCTTAAGATAATGGCATAAAGGATCATTCTGTGGAATATGTGGGAGACTACAGCAGTCAAATGATGTTGGGAAAATACTGGAGTATTTATCTATTTTCTCTTAGCTTTATAATACTCTAGAATATTGGCTCTCAATTTTCTCTATACTCTTTTAGTATTCCTAGGAAAACTAAAGTGATAACCTAAGTGATTCTGTGTGAATTTCATCAATTGAATTATATTTTAGAGGTTCTTATGTCTAACATTTTCCCTAATATTTTGATTTTAAATTGCTGTAGGTATTAACTAATCAGTTGCTGAGAATTTATATCAAATAAAGGTAAATGGATTTAGAGAGGTCTTTTGTACATGGGTTTGGTGACAGTTTTATTCTAGATGTCTTTGTTTCCATTCTAGATATTAATTTTATACTCAAAAAATATACATATGGCCTCCAGATAAATGACTGTTCTGAATGGCTATGGTTGAAAATACACTTAAAGTATTCTTATTATCAGTACCCCAAGGTGATAGTTATGTCACATTTAGCATCACTTTATCAAGCTAGTCTGTCAAGTCTCACAGTTTTGTTTAAATATCATTGCATTGGCTCATGACATATAAATTAATGTTCTAAAAAGGTTCAACTTTTCCTTAATACAATGGATTCTTTCCACTGATAAATCATTTTTATGTGGACTATTTTTACTGAAAGACACATTAGTGGGCAATTGGAATGGTCATAAAAGACAATTTAGATAATAAGCACAAGCAAATACAGAAAAAGAAGAGATGCCTCTCATTTGACCTAATGCAGCTTTCAGTATCTGTTTTTAATATTAGAAATATCACTTTATACAAGTTTTAGTTCTATACTAAAACTTGTCGATTTGATTATATTTAAATTTCATAATTTGAACGTTTGTCCACTTGTACTAATTTCAAAATATATAGGGTAAACCAGAATTATAGATACATAGGTAGTAACAAGTGCACACATAATGAGGAAACTAGGCAGGTACCAAATTTTATTACAAACATATTCTTGCAGGAATTCTATTAGCTGTTCCTAATTATAAAGAGCTTTGCAAGGGAACAAGCAGCCAGGTAAGTCCACGTTATATTTTCTGGATAGTTTACTCATGCAGACACTTATAATTCAATGACACTGCTTGGTGTGATCTTTGGCTCATGTTCTATTTTCCTTAGCTGGATGTTTTCAGCAATAGTCCAATAACTTAACACATAATTTGGCACTGATTAACATAAACCAGAATACTCTATGCTATCAACTTACTTTATAATGTTGTGCAGTTTGCAATTTTTCCTGTAGCACTGATGCAATTATGCAAACTTTAGTTCAATGAAACAAAATTTAGGAACTGGGAAATTTTTTTTTTGGAACTTACTAAAAAAGTAAAATTATTTTTTATAAGTACTTCTCTCATTTATACAAAGGTATAATGATGCATTTTCTGGGTAGAAAGGAAAACTTGAGCTGTGCATGTGTGTGTGAGAGAGACCACCCATGGCTATATATGTGTTAGTTTAATTGTAATGTCTGCATAGCATGTAAACTCCCTGATGGTTGGGGCTTTCTTTTGATCATCCTTATTGTACCCATATCACTTAAAGATGTGTGTGTCATATAGGTAATGCTCAACACATATTGGATAAGTGAATGAGTTTGAATAAATTGCTCCATTGGATTTTAATTTCATGTGAAATAAGAATCATGATAACAATGTGATGCCATTTTTGTTATTGGCACTTTTGATTTTTCCATCTTTTAATAATGTGAGATTTTCTCTTTATCTAGGAATGTATACATTTCATTAGAATGTGTCTAAGTGTGTGTCATTTTTAATTTTGTTATGTCACTCAGTGGACCCTTTTCAAGTTGCTCATGCACTGGGATTTTTTCAATTAATATTTACTTTTTTAAAAAAGTTCTGTTTTCTCTCTACTACTTTTGGGCTTTATATTGGATTAATATTAAACTTCTGAATTTATCATTCCCACATTGTAACATTTTGTTCTTGTAATATTCATTGGCATCACTTTAGAAAGGTATACAGAATCAGAGCTTGAAGATATGTAGAAGTTTGTAGATTTCTATTAGGATAGAAGTATTACTTAAGGTAACAAGGTACTTAATAAATTACTTAAACCCTAAAGATATGAGCTTAATAACTGTCACATTTTAAGTTTTAGATTTCTGGCTGTGATGACTAAAAATACTGTTCAGTGTTTCTCATCAGAATTTTAGGTTAGAGTCCTGACGAGTTTTATCATTATAAATTCACAATCAGCTGAAAAGGAAACTCCCACAATTTGCTCAGAAAGTAAGAGAAATTCATTATAAAATAATGAATTAAATATAAAATTAAATTCTGGAATATTTAGTAATAATTATAAAATTTAGTTATAACTTCTTGTGACTACAGTTAATAATACTATATTGCATATTTGAAAGTTACTAAGAATAAAGATTCTTAGGGAAGAAATCTTTTTCGGCAGTGAGTGGGCAGTGAAATGAGTAAAAGTGCTGTTTGTGAGGTCAATTTTACTTGTACAGAAACTTAGTCAAATGGTTCTTATCTATTCTGCTATCAGATGTCTTCAGAAGTATTCTTCTTTCTTTGTGCCCCTAATTTCCACAATAAGGGACATCTGTTAGCTACCTATTATATTTAGAAAATGCATCATTATAGGCATAATAATGGACTGAAACCAATATGATAATTTTGAGATTAAATTTATAAATTTGTTTGTATTTCAAAGGCTAGCCATACAAGTGGGAGACTTGACACACACATGAAGTTCAAGTGAAAAAGCTCCAGGCTGTACTCATATCAATATCTCCTGCCAAACTAACAAAATGACAAAAGAAGGCCAAAATGTATACAACATTTCAGGTGTAGACCTACAATTAAGCTATTATATTCCTATATAATAAATTTTGACCCAATATATTTTCTAGGTAATTCTGAAAAGCTAAATCACAAAAAAAATAACCAGACCACTGAGTGTTCTTTTATATAAATACTAGAGGCCTGGTGCACAAAAATTTGTGCACTCGGGGGGGGGGGGGGGGTGTCCCTCAGCCCGGCCTATGCCCTCTTGCAGTCTGGGACCCCAAGAGGATGTCCACCTACTGGCATAGGCCTGCTCCCTGGGGGATCGGGCCCAAGCTGGCAGTCAGACATCCCTCTGGCAGCCCAGCAGCCCTTGGGGGATGTCCACTTGCCAGCGGGGAGCAGACCTAAGCTGCAGTCGGACATCCTTAGTGCTGCTGAGGAGGCAGGAGAGGCTCCCACCACCACCGCTGTACTGGCAGCCATCAGCCTGGGCTGTGGCTGAGCAGAGCTCCCCCCGTGGGAGCGCACTGACCACCAGGGGACAGCTCCTGCATTGAGCGTCTGCCCCCTGGTGGTCAGTGTGTGTCATAGTGACCAGTCATTCTGCTGTTAGGGTCAATTTGCATATTACCCTTTTATTATATAGGATAGAGGCCTGGTGCACGGGTGGGGGCCGGCTGGTTTGCCCTGAAGGGTGTCCCGGATCAGGGTGGAGGTCCTGCTGGGGTGCCGGCCAGCCTGAATGAGGGGCTGATGGGTGTTTGCAGGCTGGTCAAGCCCCCCCCAGTGGGGACCCTCACCCCATGGAGGTTTGGCCAGCTTGGTTGAGGGGCTAATGGCTGTTTTCAGGTTGGCCACACCCCCTTTAGGGTGGGGGGTCCCCACTGGGTGCCTGGCCAGTCTGGGTGAGGGGCTGATGGCTGTTTTCAGGCTGGCCAAGACCCTGGCGATAGAAACTCCCAGCCTCTCCTTTTTTTCTTTCTTTTTTTTTTTTTTATTCTGGGATTTATTTACCTTCTATAATTGAAACTTTGTAGCCCTGAGTGGAGCTCAGAGCTGGCCAGGGCAGGCGGGAAGCTTGGCTTCCTCTATCACCAGGGGCAACCCAAGCCTCCTGCTTGCACCAGCTCCGTGGCTGCTGGCCGCCATCTTGGTTGGGTTAATTTGCATACAGTCACTCTGTTTGGCTGGTGGGCGTGGCTTAAGGCATATGGAAGGAATGGTCAATTTGCATGTTTGTTGTTTACTAGTGTAAATATTATATATGTATACTACAGGCCTGGTAAATGAAATCTGCGCATGGGTGGGGGTCCCCTCAGTCTAGCCTGCACCCTCTCCAATCTGGGACCCCTCAGGGGACTGCAGTCGGACATTCTTCTCATAATCTGGGACTGCTGGCTCCTAACCACTCACCTGCCTGCCTGCCTGAACGCCCCTAATTGTCCCCCCTGCCAGCCTGATCACCCCTAACTGCCTCTGCCTGACAGCCTGATTTACCCTAACTGCCTCCCCCACTGGCTTGGTCACCCCCAACTTGCCCTCCCATCTGCCTGGTTGGCCCCAACAGCCCCCCCCAATGCTGGCCTGGTTGCCCCTCACTGCCCCCTCTTCAGGCCTGGTCGCTTTTAACTGTCTCCCCTGCCAGCCTGGTTGCCCTAACTGACCCCCTGCTAGCCTGATCACCCCTAACTGCCCCCCCTGCTGGCCTGGACACCCCTTCCTGCCCCTCCCTGCCAGCCTGATCGCCCCTCACAGCTCCCCTGCAGGCCTGGTCACCCCCAACTGCCCCCCTCTGCCGGCCTTGTCACCCCTCCCTACCCCCTGCCACTGGCCTGGTCGCCCCCAACTTCCCCCCATGTTGGCCTGGTTGCCACACACAGCCTGCTGTTTGATCGTGTGGTCATCTTTCACTGTCCCACCTGCTGGCCTGGTCGCCCAACGCAGCCTGCTGTTCAGTCATTGCGTGAGGGTTTCCTGACCAATTTGCATATTACACTTTTATTAGTATAGATTATAAGTGGAATCAGATGAGTGGGGTTATCAGATGTTTATTTTGTAAATTATCTTATTCATTATGAGTTAAGATGCTAATCATTTGGATATTTGAATACTTGTTATGCATAAGCTATAGACATTCTGTATTAGCTTAGAGGGCAAGAATATGATCAATAAACTAAAATAGAGTTGCTAGATTTTTCACTCAGCATAATGAATAATTGTAATAGGAATTAACTCTCTAACCATGGACCCTGAGTGTCTGTCAACAATTGTCTTCCTTGGACAATTACTAAAATTTAAATACCTCTGTATATCTAAATTTATATAATCATTATCATTATTAATAATTATCATTCATAAGTTTAAAAACATATCCAGGATTAAAATTCTTGAATTAAAAATCCTTCTGTTACAGTCTCTACTATCTCAGTCAGGTTTTGAATGTGTCACATAGCTGAAGAAAAACATGGTATGTCCCTGTTTGTCAAAATTGTTCAAGTATGCATGTGCCTTATTTACATTTCTACTTGTGTAGTAGTTTAACATCTGAGTTTTACCTCTCCCCATTCTGTATTCTGTCCTTCCTTCTCAGTACCTATTTTAGTTCCCAGCTTCTTTGTTTAGTTCTGTTTTCTTTCACATTCATGAAAAATGAGCCAAACTAAACTTAATTTCACTTTACTCCCACCTAATTGTCCAGCTATTCCATTGTATCCATCTTTCATCTGTGCACATCTCAACCTTTGACTATCTATCACTCACTTTCCACTTACTATGTTATCACTCTTCTTTGCCCACATTAATCAAATAATTCAATCAATTTGTTTACAAAACCAACCCTGTGGCAAGACACAACTTTCACATCTACCTGAAATAAGCATGATTCATTAGCTCTGATGTTACTGGGGATCAATGCATTGCTCAATTCTCCTTAAAACATCCCATTCATGAATTTACAAGTATTTATTGAGAACACTCTATCATCTAGTCAGAGTTCTATATATTGGAGATGTAGCAGTGTATGAGACATAGATGTTAGATTCTGGAAAGATTATTCAGATCCCATTCTTGGGGAAATTAACTGTGAAGACTTGATCAAGAAGACTACCTCCAGGGATCAGGATCTTGAACCTGGTGCTCCAAAAATGGGAGCCAAAAGCCTTTGCATCCCCTTCAAACCGCTCTGTAAGCTGCAGCCTGGAGCCAGATGCATTTGGGGCAAGAACCCTGCCAAGTACTACACCTTGTTTGGTCGTAGTAACTGAGGACAAAGCCACAACCCTATCTCTAACCCTCTGCACTTTAAAAAAAAATTGATACTAATATCTTCCCAGGTATAGACAGTTTTATGATTTTTTAAAATAAAACTTCAAGCTGAATGGGTTTGGCTCAGTGGATAGAGCGTCGGCCTGTGGACTGAAGGGTCCCAGGTTCAATTCTGGTCAAGGGCATGTTCCTTGGTTGCGTGCACATCCCCAGTGGGGGGCGTGCAGGAGGCAGCTGATCCATCTCTCTCATTGATGTTTCTAGCTCTCTGTCCCTCTCCCTTCTTCTCTGTGAAAAATCAATAAAATATTTTAAAAAAAATTAAAAATAAAGTAAAACTTTAAAAAGGAGGTCACATGAAATAAACACGTGTTCTTACGTCTCAAGTAACAGTGGTAAAAGGGTTTTTCTATAAACCATCCAAGTAATAAATATCATTAAAAATAAAATTTCATTTTTAATTGGGAGATGGTACAGAAAATCACTCTCTAGATTATATCATTTGATGAACAAAAGTTTATTTCTTTTAGTTTGATGTTTTCCCATTTGTCTTTTGTTGCCTGTTCTTTGGTGTCATAGCCAATAAATCATAGCCAAATCAATGTCACAGAGCTTCTCTCTTATCTTGCCTTCTGAGAACTTTATAGTTTGTGTCTAAGGGATAGTTTTTAAGAGCAGAAAAAGGAAGGTCTGTGTGTAAAGAAGAGTAAATGAGAAAAGAGTTGTGTGAGATAAAATTAGAGGTCAGACAATTTCAAACTCTGGAGGCCATGTTAATAAGTTGTACAGAGAAGCATCGATCAGACCGTCAAACCTCAGAGGGAAAGTAGAGGAGGTGGAGGTAATGGGGAGAGATCAACCAAAGGACTTGTATTCATGCATATAAGCATAATCAATGGACACAGACATGAGGGGGGGTGAGGGCATGAGTGGGGGGGGGGCAATGGGGGGATAGGGACACATATGTAATACCTTAATAAATAAAGAAAATAAAGATGAACAAGTACTTTTCTCTAATTTCATTGGGTTATCATTGGAGAGTATGAAGACAATGAGTGATATTATTGGATTTACATTTTAAAAGATCAGCTGTGTGCTGTATGGGAAATACAATTTGAGAGATCAAAATTGAATGAAGGGTAGTCATTTAGGAAGCTGGTTAAGTTTTTCAGGTGAAATAATTTGTACAATGTAAATGGAAAGAATTAGACACAGTCAGAATTTATTTTGGAGCTAATATGGACATGCTTTGCTGAAGTATTAGATGTGGGCACTGAGTGAAGAGAAATAAAGGGTGATTTCTATTGATTTGTGTGAGATTATGTATATATGAACCATTTTCTAAAATGAGAAACTATATCTGGGAATCAAGAATACTGATTTGGCACTCCAATGTTCACTGCAGCATTATTCTCAGTAGCCAAGATATAAAAACAAGCCAAGTGTATCAACAGATGAATGTGTAAAGAAAATGTGGTATCCCATATAATAAAGAGGTAATATGAAAATTGACCATCATGCCCTCACACAAATAGTAGCCCCCATGTGGTCACAATATAGCCACGCCCATGTCATCACAAGATGGCTGGCAGGGGATAGCAGTTGGGGGGACCAGGCCTGCAGGGGAGGGTAGTTGAGGGTAATCGGGCTGGCAGAGGAGCAGTTAGGCATTGATAAGACTGGCAAGGGAGTGGTTAGGGGTGGCAGAGGAGCAGTTAGGCATTGATAAGACTGGCAAGGGAGTGGTTAGGGGTGATCAGGCAGGCAGGCAGGTGAGCGGTTGGGAGCCAGCAGTCCCAGATTCTGAGATGGATGTCCAACTGCTGGTGTGGGATCGGGCCTAAACTGGCAGTCGGACATCCCCCGAGGGGTCCCAGATTGGGTTCAGGCTGGGCTGGGGGACACCCCCTGCCCCAGTCCACAAATATACACCAGGCCTCTAGTGTGTGTGAGTGTGTGTGTGTGTGTGTGTATGTGTGTCTGTGTGTACACACACACACACACACACACACGAATACCATTCTGCCATAAAAAAGAAAATCCTGCAATTTGAGACAACATGGATAAATATGAAGGACTTTATGCTAAGTTAAATAAGCTAGACACAGATAGACAAATACTGTATAATCTTAAAAAAAAGTAAAACTCTTAGAAGCAGAGAGTAGATTGGTGGTTTCCAGGGACTGAGGGATGGGGAAAATGGAAGGTCAAAGGGTACAAAGTTTCAGTTATGTAGGATGAATAAATTTTGGAGATCTAATGTACTGCATAATGACCATAGTTAATAATACTGTATTTTATACTTGAAAATTTCAAAATGAGTAGATCTTAAGTGATCTATCACTTGAAACACTAAAGTCTCTAGTTGAAAGGTGCCATTGGTCACAATGAGGACTTTGTAAGAAGCAAGTGGTTGAGGAAAAGAAAACACTGTCATAGTGGCTGCAAAAATAAACTCACAGATCTTATATATTACTGGTATCAATTTATATGTCAATGACTATATTAATATAACACTTTTTGCTTCATTGCTCTGTTATTTAACAAAGTATCTCTTTCTTACTTAGAAACACATGCACTGACAGCTTGTAATGGAAAAAAATAAAATAAAATGGTAGCCAGAAGACATGACGATATTAGAAACAATGGGATTGTTGAAGAATGCTAAATCATATTTGAAACAGGAGGATAGACTCCGGTACCAAGTTTCAAGTTACCAAAGATTTGTGCAGCAGGGCATTTGAAAGGTACATTCGCATCTATGTCAAATAGGTTAAATTTGCTTAACAATTTTTATCAAAAGAATTCAAGTTATTTATTTAAATATAATTTAATGGGGTAAAATTGGTTAATGACATTATATAAGTTTTAACTGAACAATTTTATAATACAGCATCTGTATATTTCATTGTGTGCTCACCATCCAAAGTCAAATTTCATCTGGGGGGTCACCAGATATTTGACCCCCTTGGCCCTCTTTACTCTCCTCCCCAGCCCTTTCCCCTGGTAACCACTTTATCATTTCCTGTGTCTATGAGTTTGTTTGCTTTGTTTATTCATTGTTTTTATTCAATATCCTACATAAAAGTGAAAACATATGATTCTTGTCCTTTTCCATTTGACTTATTTCACTTAGCATGATATTCTGAAGATCAATCCTTGTTGTCACAAATGGCAATATTTTCATATTTTTATAGCTGAGTAGTATTTCAAAAGAAACTATCAACAAAACAAACTGAAAGGGAGAAGATATTTGCAAATGATACCTCTGATAATAGGCTAATACTCAAAATACATCAAGAACTCAGACATCTCAAAAACAACAAAACACACACACAAGTCCAATTAAAAAATAGGCAGAGGACCTAAACAAATACTTTTTCCAAAGAAGATATACAGAAAGCCGATATATATATACACATACACATATGAAGATGCTCAAGTTCACTTATTATAAGGGAAACCTGTTAGAATTACTGTTATCAATAAGATGAGAAATAACATGTGTTGGAGAAATTGTGGAGGAAAGGTAACCCTTGTACACTGCTGATAGGAATGCGGCCTCTTTGGAGACCATATGGAGGTTCCTCAAAAAATTAAAAAATAGAGCTAACATACAATCCAGTCATCACTTTTTTTGGGTGTCTACCTGAAAAATTTGAAAACACTTAGTTGTAAAGATATATGTACCCCTATATTTATTGTAGCATTATTCAAAATAGCCAAGACATGGAAACAATTTAAATGTCCTTCAACAGATGATTGTATTTGTAAATGTGTTACATTAAGTTTAGATTGAAAATTTCAAAGTAGTAAGACAGTAAAAAGTAAAGTTTCCTCGTTCTACAGCCTACTTATATCTTCTAAATCTCTTTCTTAAATTGAATCAGAACTAAGCTTTCTTATGGATCTTTCTGAAATTTTATATAATTACCTAAGTAAATCTATTGTTTACCCAAATGGTGTATTTTGGTAAAACTTGCTTTTTTCACATAATAATTTATGTCAAATACTTTCCATACCACAATTTACCTTGAAATTAAGAACAAAATACTATATGCTATGTTGTATGGATACCTATAATTTATTTAAACAGGTCCTTATTGCACTTTAGGTGCTTTTCATCTTTTGCTGTCATAATGGAAAACAAGGAAACATTCTCATACACACGTTTTCACATATGGTCATTTTAGTATTTGGATAAATTCCCAGGTGTGGAATTGGTGATTTAAATAATATATGCAATTTTAATTTTGATAGACGTTATAAATCAACCCCTAAGAAACTGGTTTCTAATCCCATGTAGAGTATACAAAAATGCCTGTTTTCCCATACAATGGCCAAATTATTTTCATTTTCTGGAACTATGGAGATACTTGAGGTTATGTTTCAAGGATTTTTAGCCAAAAGTTGATACAGCATTGCATAGAAGAACCATCTCACAAAAGCTACTATTAGAATGAGTACCTATTGGAATGAGGCCAAACAAAATTATAGAGCACAAGAAAATCTTCTGATCAGAAATAATATAGCATTTTTTGTATAGTAACTATCACTAAAGATTTAAGACATGCATAATATCACTGATTTTTTAAAGCAATCATTATATGACCATAATCATTTTATGGTTCTATTTTAGAAAATACAAACTATTTTAATGAACTACAATTATACATATAAACTTTATCATCCAACCCTCTTTCCTTCCACAATCTTTAAATCCTTTATGTGTGAGTTCTTGTATTTTTTATTTTTATTTTGAGGGGTGCAGATAAAATGAGGGAATATTTTATTGTGAAAAACTCTGAAAATTTTTCAGTTAGTAAAATTTGTTTTGTGCATCCTCAATACAAGTGAAAGTGTGCATTTCGGCTTAAAGTCATTCCCTTGGCAACACATGTAAAGTCCGGAGGGTTGAGTATGTGTGTTCCTGTGAGAGACAGAAAGGGAAAAGGAAAGGGAAAGGGAAAGAGAAAGGGAAAGGGAAAGGGAGAGAGGGAAAGAGGGAGAGAGGGGGAGAAAATATGGCTGAGAAATCTTATGAATTGAAATTCCACATATTTATTGGTATAAAATATGAATAATCACATTGCTACATTATAAGAACTATTATAATACCTCAATATTATATATAAAAATTAAAAGTAATGGTTTATTAAAATACAATTTATCATATTACAAAGTTTACCTTAATTTTTGATAAATTAATTATCACATTTGTATTATTTTTAAAAGTGAAACATCTCTCTAAAATGTTATTGAATATATAATAATTAGATTTCATTGCTTGTACATATTCCTAAAACTTGTAATGACAGCTACCCTTTAAAACAGTAAGTTTTATAGAATGTTCTGAGAAAAAAAGATAGTAAAAGATTATTCTGAATCACTGAAACCTAAATAACGCTATTTTTATAAATCAGTCTCTAAATCCTTTCTATCCTGAGAAAGGCTTGCCAGTTTATTAATGGCCTAATACCTGAGAATGATGTACAAAATTATTTTGGAAATTTCCCTTTCCTAGTTGCCTGATGAGCTGTTAAGACCATTTTTCTGCAATTGATGTTATATTCAGTACTTGAAGAAGTCATTGAAATGTTAGTCTAGTTATATATTACTATGGTAATGCTTTCATTTTTATCTGCACTTTTATTGGAATACTAAATGTCTGTGGTCGTTCTAGTTCAGTTACTGAAAAATGATCAAGTTTCCCATAATATCTTTTATGGTTTTTAAAATCCTACAAATGATCATTCTTGCTTGTTCTTTCATATAGCTGAAACAGTTAAATGGAATAACTATAACCAGAAGAAATATTTATAATGAATTCCTTTCAAAAGCCTCATTTTTCTTTTACTGATGTCAGGTAATAGAAATAAAATGTAAAATTAAAGGCTCAAAGTTTTACATTTTAAGAACTTGGATCATCATACTGAAAAGACCATTAATAATCCCCGTAATTACATACTAGAAATATGCAGTAAGATAAAGCATGTAACTTTAAGCATGGCCCCATAAAAGTTGATTAAGTATATGGCTAAGGCCACTACACTGAGGAAGGGAGCTATCAAAATGGAGCACATGTTCTCTTTAAAATATCAGAAGTAATCATTTGGTGAATATGCCTCAAAATGTCACTGTTTAGTTAAATGTTCAAGTGGCTCTAATTAAAATTCAGGCCTACTTACAGGTAATTAGCCTTTAGCATCAAATAATTTTATAAAATTCTACATGATCATTAAAGCCATTTCTCATTGCTTATCAATAGATGCTATTCTAATTTTTTAAAAATAATTTAAACTTTTATAGCTTCATGTAATTTGCCATTCATTACTGAAAGGTTCTTGGTTCAATAATTTGAAAGCATATTATTACAGTGAAACCAACTTCATAATTAAACCAAAATAACCCAAAGTAAGTAAAATCAACAATATTTTATTTGGCTGGGCCAACCAAAGTTGGCTTTTCAAGTTAATGAATCCACTAAAGAAGTAGTACAGTTTCTACTGAAAAAAAAAAAAAAGTTCCTGGTATTCACATGTGCACAAGTCAGGATTCTTTTACAACATGATGGATAAAATAATTTATATAATATAAATGTAAGGTGATTTTCTTTTTCCTTCCCTCCCTCCTTTTCCATCCCTCCCTCCCTCCCTTCCTTTTTTTGTTAATCCTCACCAGAGGCTAATTTTCCACTGATTTTTAGGGAGAGTGAAAGAGAAAGGGAAAGACAGAGAAATATCAATGTGAGAGAAATACATTGATTGGTTGCCTCCTGCATGAGCCCTGATAAGGCCTGGGACCTGGGAGAAGCCTGCAACCAAGATACATACCCTTGACTGGAATTGAACCCAGGACCCTTTGGTCTGCAGGCAGACACTCTATCCACTGAGTAAAACTGCCAGTGCTGTGAGGTAATTTTCAATGCATGAACTAAGGATCTTTTTAACATTAGGCTTTATGTTTAAATAAGTTGTTGACTAGGAAGGCACGTTTATGGGATTTTATATTTGTCTTGGGTTAATTACTGATATAAAATTACTCATATAATATTGACTGTAAAAATAAAATGATAACTTCATGATGTAGGGTATCTTCCAGTTATGACATGTTTTCCAACAACAATTCTCAAAAATATCATTTACAGTGAATACTGGCTGCTGGCAGAACTTACGCATTCCTCCCTTCATGGCAGTGCAATTTTTATTAAATCCATTTTCCTAAGGTGGAAATCATTGAACCAAGAACCTTCAATGCTTTGAAATTATTGCACCAAGAACCTTTCACCAATGAAAGGAAAAACATTAATCAGAATGTCCTGGTGAGATGTATCAATTACTAGGCTCCACATAGTAATCATGTTCTCAAGGGGTGGGCTAGGAATCTCCATTTTATTTTACTTTATTGTTGACTGTATTACAGATGTCTCCCATTTTCACCCTCTTTGCCACCCTTCACTCAGCCCACCTCAGGCCTTCCCCATATTATTGCTATGGGGCATGCATATATGTACATTATGTGCTTTGGTTAATATCTTGTCCCCTTCACCCCTTTCCCCTCTAAAATCTGTCATTCTGCTCCATGCATCCATGCCTCTGAACCTATTTTGTTCATTAGTTTATTTTGTTCTTTAGATTCCACATATAAGTGAGATCATGTGATATTTGTCTTCCTCTAACTGGCTTTTTCGCTTAGCATAATAATCTTCAGGTCCATCCATGCTGTCGCAAAGGGTAAGAACCGTTTTTTACAGCCATGTAGTATTCCATCGTGGAAATGTACCACAGCTTTTTTATCCACTCATTGACTGATGGGCACTTGGGCTTTTTTCAGAGATTCTGGTCAAATTTAGTAAATACTTCATTTAAAAGATTTAACTCTTCTAAGGATTTTTTTCTAGATATCTACAGTTTAAGGTGTAATTTTATTAACTTTTTAAATTAATGCTGGATTCCATAAACTTATGCGGGACATTAAGTTTTTTATAAGTATATAAAACATATAAGTATATATGAAAGCAAATATATTATTCTTATATCTGTTAGGGGATGCTATTGTACTTTCCTCCAAATCTGGTTTCTCCCCCCTGTAATGTGGAAGCAATCCATTATACTTATGTATCATTTTAACTAGAACACACAGGGTGGCGCAAAAGTAAGTTTACAGTTGTGAGTACATGAAACAGTTTATTCTTGTATTATTGTTTACTAAGTACTGTATTATTTTTCATACAAAGAACTGTAGACCTACTTTTGACCCACCCTGTATACCAGTATAATTTAATTTCAACATTTCCCCATAATCTTAGTTGCCACTCTCTTCTTTCCCCCAGCCCCGTGCTCTCTTTCTCTGCATTCCATCTCTTATTCCTTTCCTCTTCTATGACTCTGCATGTGTCATTGGCTATTATTTTAGTCTCCCTCTATCTATCTCTTTCTTTCTTTTTTTTTCTTCTTCTGGTTAATTCATTCCCATTCTTCAGCTTCAGTGTGTCTTGTATTTTTTTTCTAGTCTTTATTAACCTACATTCACCATATATACTGCACACTTTCTATGTGTCAGGCACCTTCTAAGTTTGGACACAAAGATAACTGACTCCATATTTTCTGCCAGTAAAGGAGTTTCCATTTTAGGTCATGTTAATGACTTTATTTCTCTGAGCATTTTTGTCTTTATCTGTTACAAATTATCCAGAACAGAATTTCATAATATTTTCATTTCAAAGTGCAAGATATTAAATTAATGAGGATGCTCTGACATTAGAAATGGGAGCTGGAATTGTTATATGCACCCCAAGATCACGGCAGTCAATAGTATCAGCATTCTTGTAACATATTCACACCACATCAGTGTGCTTGACCCTCCTGTTGAAATACACTAATTAACAGCTATCCTGTTATATTCTGAACATTTTTTACATGTTTTCCATTTTTGTTGATTTTCCAATTTCATTATCTTGATAGTTATTTTAAAAAAGATTTCCAAATATAGTCTAAATACTTTTTAATGAAAAATGATTTTATTATACTTTTTATTATAGCTTTTTTTGTGTCAAGTTTTTTCTTCCTATTGTCCTTTTTAGCACCTTCCTTGTTTTCTCTGTTTATTATTTACTAGAGGCCCAGTGCATGAATTCGTGCACCAGTGGGAACCCTCGGCCTGGCCTGAGGGATCCGCCCAAAACCGGCTAACATCCTGAGGGGTCCTGGATTGGGAGAGGGCACAGGCCAGGCTGAGGGACCCCAACGCTGCACGACTGGAGTTGGGGAGGGATGCAGGAGGTTGGCCAGCCTGGGAGGGACTGTGGGAGGGCTCCAGGGAGTGTCTGGCCCATCTTGCTCAGTCCTGATTGGCCAGACCCCAGCAGCAAGCTAACCTACTGGTTGGAGCGTCTGCCCCCAAGTGGTCAGTGCCCATCATAGTGACTGGTCAACCAGTTGACTGTCTGCCTCCTGGTGGTCAGTGCATGTCATAGTGAGCAGTTGAGTGGCCTTAGCATATCATTAGCATATTACACTTTGGTTGAGCAGGCAACTGGACACTTAGCATATTAGGCTTTTATTATATAGGATTGTGTCTTATTTGCTATAGGGGGATAATCCAGATAATAAAAAATATTATTTGTTTATGTAAGAGTCAATAAAGTCTTAAAAGAAACATGTAGTATTTAGCTTTGATGCCAAGAAATTTTATTATTTGCTCTAGAATTGCCAAGATTGTTTTAAAGCAATTGAACTTTCAGAATTGTGTGCTGGAATGGTTGACGCTTCATGAGAAGCCATCTTAAGCCATCATATCTCACTCAATTTCTCAGTTGTTAACAAAAATTGCTCTAAAGCACATTTATGAACATATACTATAAATTCAGGACCCAAAAGGAGAAGATTCTTGGAGATTATGATGTCTTCAGAGAAAGAAAGAGGGAAATGCCAATGTGCAAATCATTTTAGCAATTGTTCTATGTCATTAAACCACTTTATCTAGTCTTCATGATGACAGTAGTTGTGGAATTTAGTGAAGGTTCCTTTTTACATGGTTCAGTAAAGCAGAGAAGTCTCAACTGTATAGTTAATCAGAATGAGTGGAAATAGCCAGTGTTAAAGAAATTATCCATTAGAGACAAATAAAGAAATTATCCATTGGTGATATCAGGTAAATTAGCTCTTCCCCAACTTCAAACACTACTCTGAAAGGGGTATTTATTTCTCATTTATGTATTTATTTAATTGTATATTCATTTATATCTCATTTATTTTGTTGTTTTAATTTGAGACCTCTAATTTTGTTCTTTTTTAAGATTTATAGATTTATTTTCAAAATAGTTTTGGCTACTTGGCATCCTTTGAGATTCTGCATGTATTTTATGATAGGTTTTCCTTTTTTTCCCTCCTGAGCATATAATAATTTTAGCTGCTAAAGATATATTAGTTTTCACTCCCCTAAAATATTATGTTCCAATATTAGGTCAGTTTTACTTTGTGGATCACAAACAGCTTAGATGATAATTCAGCCTTAATATTAGGTCAAGCAGCTATGAGAGGGTTTATGAGAATTATTTCAACTTTATAATTAAAGTCTGACACATTACTTTAAAAAATATTATCTTATTAATGTAATCTCTGATTGTTTTATAGGAGTTTGTTAATTTTTTTCACAAAGGTCCTGGTAGTAAATATTTTCAACTTTGCAGGCCATCTGGTCTCTGTTGCAACAACTCATTTCTGCCCTGGAAATGCAAAAAAGCCATAGGCAAAATGAAATAAACAGGCTTGGCTGTATTCCAATAAAACTTTAATCATAGTCCCTGAAATTTGAATTTCATATAATTTTCACTTCTCATAAAATATTATTGTTCCTTCAACTGTTTATAATTATAATATTCTTAGCCTTTAGGACACACAAAAAACAGATGGCAGGTTGCACTTAACACACAGGACTTCATTGGCTGACCTCTGTTATTTTCATTGACATACAATATTTAAAAAAAAAAAAGCACTTCTGTTAATATGCATATAATATGTAACATGGAGAATTATAATCTCATCTCTATTACTATTCCTATTATTTTAATTTGTTTAATTGTTTTAATTTACAATATTCTATTAACGATTATTAGATACTGCCTTATAATATTCTGAATAGAACTTTGAAAATGATAATTTATCTCATAAAGTGTCCTTACTTTAGAATGTTAAAGTCTATTTTAAATCTAATTGAATAACTTAATTGTTCTTAGATTGTCTGGTTTTACTCTGCTGAGCTTTAATGTTTCCCTTCCTAACTACTGAGTTTTATATTTTGAAAATTATCTGTCTTGTTCCATTATCCAAAATATTTGTGGTATGGACTGTTTTGGAGCAGAGAACTTTAAACAAAGTTTTATAACATTTTGCCTAGTATGCAGTGGTCTTTCTTAGCTAATGACTTTTGAGTCCTCAGTCCACTTTTTCCCCCCAAGAATTTGCTACACTTCTATTCATAAGTTAGCATGGTGAAGAGGTTTTCTAGTCATATTTTCATTGTTTGATAGTAATTTTATTTATTTTTTTCTAATGTGAAATATTTATATATATGAAAAAATATATAACAAAAATGTAACTGACAAAGTTTCATTAAAATTTTTGCATTGTTATGCTGTCTATTTGCATGTATTTGTTCTATTTGTTGTTCATTATATAGAGCTGTGGTTGTATTTTGCATGGAAATTGATGTCTCTCAAAAAAATATTTTAAATTTAGCCATAATTTCCACTCCATAATTTTCCTTATGTAGAACTTTTGCTTTTCCATAGTAACTAAAGGTATATTTTGGCATTAACTTCATTTTGTATTCATATTGCAGATTTAACATTTACATTGGCATGTGCAATGAGTCATCATTAGCAAGCTTAAACCTCAAATGAAACCTTATTAAAAACTGAGAGATACATAACAGGTATGAAGACTTCATTACTTTTTATTTTTAACACTTAATTTATTAGTATTGCGTATACCAAGCAAAGTATTCTGTTAATTTTATAGAAGGTAGAGAAAGGTGAAATATAAACCATAATTATATTAACTTCACTTTTATATCAATCAAGCTTCCCTATTTTTGACTTTCTGAGCATTTCAATAATTTCTGAAGAGAAAAACTAAAATAAGTTGTAATAAGTGAGTGTAGGTTATACCCACAGTAATATAACTTTTCCAATTTTTCAATAAAATTAGAAACATTGTTGGCAAAGTGTGGTCCATGGAGTTGTAGGGGTTCTCGAATACTTTTCAAGAGATCTGGGAAGTCAAAACTATTTTCTTAATAATGGTAAGATATTTCCCTTTTTTTGTTGTTGTTGGCATTTGCACAGATACTGGAAAAGCAATGACAGGAAAAGTACAGCCCAGATCAATACAGTAACAGCAAACGTTGCTGGCCCATAGTGTTGTTCACTCTCATACACACACAAAAAAAAAAACTTTTAAAAAGTCCAGTTTTAAGAATGACCTTGGGAAAGCAATTAAAATATCAGTTTTATTACTTCTTGATTCTTAGTTCTTATCTTTTTAATTCTTTGTGTCAAACAAGAAGTATACATAAAGCCATGCAAAACACTGTGGTACGTAAGACTGCACTTACTTAGGGTAGTCGCCTCGGTGTGCTGAAGGCAACTTACACTAGCTCCCAAGAGCAGACTGTCAAAGCATATTGCTTACCCTATGTTCAAACATAGAGTATCATGAAATAACATAATAGGAGAGTTTATGCCATTGAAAATAACAATGTTCCTCTTTTTCCCCCCCATAGCTTCCCTAACCCGGTTCCCACCCCACCCCATGTGTTACCCCCGCCACTGTCCTCGTCCATAGGTGTAAGATTTTTGTCCAATCTCTTCCCGCACCCCCCACACTCCCTTTCCCCTAGAATTGTCAGTCCACTCCCTTTCTATGCCCCTGATTCTATTATATTCACCAGTTTATTCTGTTTATAAGATTTTTTATTCACTTGATTTTTAGATTTACTTTTTGATAGATATGTATTTTTTGTCACTTTGTTGTTCTTAATTTTTATCTTTACCTTTTTCTTCTTCTTCCTCTTCTTAAAGAATACCCTTCAGAATTTTATATAATACTGGTTTGGTGGTGATGAACTCCTTTAGCTTTTTCTTGTCTGTGAAGCTCTTTATCTGACCTTCAATTCTAAATGATAGCTTTGCAGGGTAATCTTGGCTATAGGTTCTGGCTATTCATCACTTTGAATATTTCTTGCCACTTCTTTCTGGCGTGGTTAGTTTCTATTGAGAAATCATCTGACAGTTGTATGGATACTCCCTTGTAGGCAACTAACTTTTTTTCTTGCTGCTTTTAAGATTCTCTCTTTGTCTTTTGCCTTTGGCATTTTAATTATGATGTGCCTTGGTGTGGTCCTCTTTGGATTCCTCTTGTTTAGGGTTCTTTGAGCTTCCTGGACTTGTAATTCTATTTCTTTCACTGGGTAGGGGAAGTTTTTGGTTATTATTTCTTCAAGTAGGTTTTCAATATCTTGCTCTCTCTCTTCTTCTGGCACCCCCACAATTCGGATGTTGGTACGTTTGAAATTGCCCCAGAGGTTCCTTACACTATTTTCATATTTTGGATTCTTTTTTATTTTTGCTCTTCTGGTTGGGTGTTTTTAACATCGTCATATTTCAAATCTTTGAATTGATTCTTGGGATCTTCTAGTCTACTAATGAATTTCTGTATATTATTCTTTATTTCAGTCAGCGTATGCTTAATTTCTGACTGATCCTTTTCCATTTTTTTTTAGCATTCTCACTATGATCCTTGAAGGTCTCACTAAGTTCCTCAGAGGTTTCTAGAAGATTCTTGTAACCTTATAACAGTGGTTTTGAACTCTATATCCAGTAGTTTGTTTTCCTCCATTTCTTTTCTTTGTGACATGTTTCCTTGTCTCCGCATTTTGGCTGCTTCCCTGTGTTGATAGAGTGACCTCGTGTGCTAGGTGTCCTATAGGGCCCAGTGGCTCAGCCTCCCCAATCACCTGAGGTGGACACTCTTGGTGCACCCCTTTGTGGGCTGTGTGCACAGTCTTGTTGTAGTTAAGCTTTGTCTGCTGTTGGTATCACTAGGAGGAATTGACTTCCAGGCCAATTGGCTGTGAGGACCAGCTGTGTCTACAATGGAAGAACTGCTGTGCTGGAGACACCCTTATGGGGGCAGGACTTGCTTCAGTGGGGCTTTGGTGCTCACTGAGTCTGTCCCTTGAGTGTGTCACTTATAGATGTGAAGAGTTTTAATCTGATATGTTCTCATACTGACCACTGGGTACACTGTCTCTTGGATCTCCAAGGTAGTGAAAAGTCAGCCACTGCTTGAGGCTACCCAGCAGGAGCTACAGTGAGATCTTCAGATTCCTCCTCTTTGTTTGGGGTTTGGAAGTGCCCAGATGAGGCCTGGCTGTGAAGCAAGGCAGGGTGCTTTTGAAAGCTTTGGAGCTCTTTGACTCAGCTGCAGTTTGTTAGGTTAGGCTATGAAAGGACAGGCCATTCATATGCAAAAGCTGCTGCACACAGCTTGGGTAGAGTTGCAAATTGGGTGGGGCGGGGTCTCAGGGTATCCCCAGGGCTGAGCAAACAGCAATGGCTGCCAGTCAGCTGTCTCCGCATCTCCGTGTCCGATGCCCCCATGCAGGAACAATGATCACTGCAAGCACCTCTGTGAGAAAGCTGCCCTCACATTCAGGCCCAATGCCAGATAGTCCAGTTTCTTCCCGTGTGATTCTGGGTCCCCAGAGTCTCGCCTATAACTGGAGTTCAGAGCAATCAAGAGCTTGTATCTCCCTTCCGATTAAAAAAAAACAATAGCGCACACAGTTGCCAGCCCATTTTGCGTGCACCTTCGCAGCTCCTACCAGTCTAATGCGCTTTTTTCTTTCCTTCTAGTTGTAGAACTTCCACTCGGCCACCTTTCCCGTGGTTCTGGATGAGAGCTGTTTTGTCTTTTAGTTGTAGTTTTGATGTGGTTGTGAGAGGCAGCAAGTACAGGTGTTTATCTATGCCACCATCTTGGTTCTCTTTCTATAGCTTTAATTTAAAAAGATACCACCAGCTGTTAGCAAGGACGGAGGAACCAAAAGACTATACTTTCCTGGAGGAATATAAAATAGTTCAACTATTTGGAAAACAGTTTAGCAGGTTCTCATACAGGTTTATAAAGGACCCAGCAACTCTATTTCTAGGTTTTTACCTAAGAGGAATAAAAACAAACTTTCATAAAAATATTTAAGAATGTTTATACGCCGAAACCGGTTTGGCTCAGTGGATAGAGCGTCGGCCTGCGGACTGAAAGGTCCCAGGTTCGATTCCGGTCAAGGGCATGTACCTGGGTTGTGGGCACATCCCCAGTGGGAGATGTGCAGGAGGCAGCTGATCGATGTTTCTCGCTCATTGATGTTTCTAACTCTCTATCTCTCTTCCTTCCTCTCTGTAAAAAATCAATAAAATATATTAAAAAAAAAGAATGTTTATACATTTATCCATCATTAAAATTATACTTTGGTATATTCATATACTCATTACTACTATCAAGGTATAAAATAATATCCACTACTGATAGACAACAAAGTAGATGAATTTTAAGAAGTATTATGGTGATCATATAATGTATGACTTTCTATGAATTTCAAAAATAGGCAAAACTAATCTAAAGCAATAAAAACAGGGGAATGAATTTTGAATGCCTGTAGGTGGAGGACAACTAACTTTAATTAGAGTTCCCACTATTACTTATTTCATTTGTGAATATTTACATGAGCTTTCACTTAAAGGAAGCTTTCACAACCAATGTAATTATGAAAACCATGATAATGACATGCAATCAAAATATGAACAGAGTCCTACCGGTGTAGCTCAGTGGTTGAGCATTGACCTATGAACCAGAAGGTCACAGGCTGGATTCCTGGTCAGGGCACATGCCCAGGTTGTGGGCTTGATTCCCAGCAGGGGGTGTGCAGAAGGCAGCTGATCAATGATTCTCTCTCATCAGTGATGTTTCTATCCCTCACTTTCTCTCCCTTCCTTTCTGAAATCAATAAAAAAAATATATTTTTAAAATATGAACAGAGATGTGATGCAAATAGAGCTCAGAGTCAAGGGCAGAATAGTAAACATTCTACCACTGGAAGCATACATTACATTGTATCTCTCAGTCTACAACATTGCATTTCCAAAACATGCTGGATAATTAAGCTAATATACATGAAAATAAAAAGTAAAACTTCCCCTTCATAAAGAAAAGACAGAAGCAAAAGATAACAGATTTACTCATTTGGCATATAAAAGAATATAATTAATACTGTATAAGGGCTGATAACAGAAAATGGATTTAAAAAATACACAAAGCCAATTATACCTTCTTTTACTTTACATCATTCCAGTGACCATTTTACGGAGCAACAAACTTGATTAGAATGGAAAAAGCACAATTCCAAAGTCAATGCTTATTATCAAAAGCAAAACTAAAGAAAGTACTTTGAAAATATTGTAGTATGATTGAATGCTCTCTTTTATGTGATAAAATTCAATACATAATTTATTTTACAACTACGTTGTATACCTAGCTAAACTTGACAATGATTGTTGCAAATATTTATTTATTTTTTTGTAAGGTTATTTTGTCATATTTAGACTTTTTTTCTGCAATTCCTTTTACTTCACGCTGTAATGAAAGCCATGCATTATTGCATTAAGTGAAGTAAAGCACCGAATAAAATAGAACATTGCTATTAACCTCTAACATTAGTGTGTAGGAAGGCAAAGACAAGTTTAATAACTCAGGGATAGAAAATTCACAGTGAAATTACCCAAACATATTTTACCCAGGCACATTAACATAGGGTAATAAACTTGAGTCTCTTTTTAAAGAGGAATGAAATTATCATCAATAATCAATAGTATTATTTTTATAGCTTTAAAGTGATTGGTCCTTTAAAATGGGATCATCATCTGATATTTGACTTTTATAAAATGATGCAGTGTCTCATTTTATTGCTATCTAAAGCATATTTAGATGTCTGCCCAACAATGCATGGAGTTTGAAATATGTAAGCTTAAATTAAACATTTAGTTTTTGAAAATGTTTGCTTTGTGGTTAAGTCTATCTCATGTCAAACATTACTTCTAGTTTCATTATACTTTTATATGATGTTTACATGTTATTTGAAGGTCAGTAATAAAACTCTTATTTCCTAGATTGCATATAGAAAGTGATATGCCAGAGTCTGATTTTCATTGTCTAATGCATCCCTGCTTTTTATAAGCATAAAAAGTATTTTATGACATAATCAGTTCTGTTATAAGAAATTTATTTTCTTGTTTTCCCCCCTAAATTTGTTTCAGTGTTTATATCTCCCTGCTTGTATAGTTTTATGTGGTTATCTGTAGCACTACCACTAAGATTTAATTTTAATAATGACAGCTAAATGTGACTTTCTATGGGACTTTTGAAAGTCTTCAAGAAAACTATTTGAGAAATCCAAAACACTTTTTCTATTTCAAAATGCATTTTAACACGATCTCACTCATTTATGGAATATAATGAACAACATAAACTGATAAACAAAAATAGATACAGAGACAGAGAAGCATCGATCAGACCATCAAACCTCAGAGGGAAGGTAGGGGAGGGTGGAGGTAAGGGGGAGAGATCAACCAATGGACTTACATGCAAGTGTATAGGCCTAAACAATGGGCACAGACAACAGGGGGGTGAGGGCATGAGTAGGGGGGATGGGGAGTAATGTGGGGATAAGGACCCATATGTAATAATAATCAATAAAGAAATTTTAAAAAATGTTATTTTCAAAAATAATTTAGGAAAGCAGAGGCCCTAACCTAAAATTAAGTTAAACAGTGGGTCTAAAAATCTTATGACTTAAGTTTGAATTCATAAGCCAATCTTTACTAGGTCCTTCCTAAAGAAGCATGTCCCTGAAGCTAGAGAACTAAAAATATGTATTTTTGAGTAATGAATATGAAGGTGTTGCCAATTAACTACTGTATTCTTTATAAAGTTTAAAAAAAGGCTCCATCAAGACATTCTTATTTGCATTTATAAACCCATGTGTGATTGTTTTAGTATTTTATTATTATTACTAGTGGCCCGGTGCACAGATTCATGCACATTGAAAGGAAATTAATTAGAAGAAAGATTTGTGTGGTAATTACATTACTGCAAAACTTACATGTCAAAATAGTACATATAATGTAGTATTATTAAATTATAACATACATGCGGTTGGTGCCAGTGAGAGCTTTATATGTATCGTGCATGCATGAGTCAAAGTTTATTTTTAAATTGCCAGTGTGTCATATGTATGGCTGGCTGGTCAGTCGGATGGTCAGATAGATGTATGGTTGGTCACTTAGCCTTTTACCAGGTGTACTGGTTAATAATGTGGATTTTTTTCAATAGAGTTACACATATGTTGATACATATGCAATTTGATATGTATGCTATTTTGTTGTATTGACAACAAGCTGCAAAACTTGATATGACAAATTTTCTGAAGGTGTTAACATCACAGATATTTTTACACTTAAAAATGTTGAATTCTGTGCCAAAAAAAGAGCATTTGCAGGAAGTTTTAATTCATTATTTTGAAGAAAAGTGCTGCTGATAGTTATCATATACTTCACTTCGGGAAGCTTATGGTGAACATGCTCTGCCGGGGGTCTTAATCCAGCATCTAGAAGGATTCAGGAATCTGGAGAAGGGCTGTGGGATAAATTAATTGAGCCCAGAGGCAAAACATAATTTTGGAAGGCATTTTGGGGAGCCAGAGAAAACTTAGCTAAAGAAACCAAGTTCGCCTGTCTCTCTGAACCCCTTGCTTTTTATTAACACAACTTATCCTAAAGCAAGGTAGATACACATATCAAAGGCCAAGGTTTAGTACACAGAGGTATTGTTGGATTGGAGGAACTGCCTTCGGCTGTTCAGGTGTTTGGCCAGCAGGAGGCAATAACATGCAGATTGAAATGCCTTCAGCTGTCTGGCAGCAGCAAGCATTTATGCATCCTTTTCAGGTTTGGGGAAATGCCCTTAGCCATTTTCAACCAGCAATAACATATGTGATTCAGCCCTTGCTGAGTCCCCAAGTTCCATCAACCTTTTTTTAAAAAAATATATTTTATTGATTTTTTTACAGAGAGTAAGGGAGAGGGATAGAGAGCTAGAAATACCGATGAGAAACATAGATCAGCTGCCTCCTGCACACCCCCCACTGGGGATGTGTGTTATAGTAATCATTATGGTACTTAATGTTAGGACCTTAGAATGTAAGACTTAAAGCATGCAACCCTGTGTGGACTGTTATAGTAATTATTATAGTACGTAATGTTAGATATAGGAATACTGTGTGAGACCCAAGAATGCACCCTTGTTACCCCAATAGTACTGGTAAACAACCTATCTGATGGGAATGCCCAAAGCCTGTACACACCCATAGATTAGCAGACCTTGGATGGATCCACATATGGCAGCCGCTGATAACACACACACCAAGGAAGACCACGTCTATAGATGGGTATATAATCAGACAATCAGATCAACCCAGCAGCTCATAGCTCTCCTGTCGCCAGAGCGTGAGGACCTGTGTGTGCTCAAGTCTCGGTTCCCAGCACAAAACTCTGCCCAGTTAACTGTTGATCAAGGAAAGAGCCAGCAGCCAACAGCGCCATATACCCCTTTGTGTGTGTCAGGGAGCATCGCCGGGTGGATCCTTCCCAGCGTCTGAGACCCATCAGGAACTGGTAAATAAAACCCCTGTGTGTTTGTATCTAACCTGATTGTCTGTGTGTAATTTCTCCTGTTCGGCTCAGATCTCGGTGCTGTCTCTGTGAAAGTGTCTGACCAGAGGTATTGGCGCAAGCCTCAAGCGGATGGTCCAGACCACCTGTGCATGTCCCACTTAGGAGCAGCACCTATGTGGGAACCCCCTGCACCTCGGCATAGGTGACAGGCCTTAAATATACAAGAAATAGAAGCTATGTGGGACAATGTGCCCGCAACCAAGGTACATGCCCTTGACCAGAATCGAACCTGGGACCCTTCCATCCACAGACCGACGCTCTATCCACTGAGCCAAACCAGTCAGGGCAATCAACCTTTTGATGAAACTCTTGCATTTATGACATGCTAGAATTAGCTTCCAGCAATGCTCCGTCTCAAGATACTTATGAATACTGGTTTACATGCTTTAAAAGGGATGATTTCGATGTGAAAGACAAAGAACATCCAGGTCAACCAAAAAAGGTTTGAAGACCAACAATTACAAGCATTATTGGATGAAGATGCGTGTCAAACTCAAAAACAACTTGCAGAAAGATTAAACGTTGTCAGCAAACAATTTCCGATCATTTACAAGCAATGGGAAAGATTTTAAAGGAAGGAAAATGGGTGCCACATCAAATGTTTCAATTGCATGATAGAAAGTCTTTTTTGCATCGAATTGTGACTGGTGATGAAAAGTGGGTTTATTTTGAGAATCCCAAATGCACAAAATCATGGTTTGATCCAGGTCAACCATCAACATCGATTGCAAGGCCAAATTGCTTCAGAAAGAAGACAATGCTCTGCGTTTGGTGGGATCAAGAAGGTGTATATTATGAGCTTCTAAAACCAGGTGAAACCATTAATACTGATCACCACCGACAACAAATAATCAATTTGAATCATGCTTTGATCGTGAAACAACCAGAATGTGCTAGAAGACCCAGCAAAGTAATTTTGCTTCATGATGATGCACCATTACACACTTCAAAACCAGTTAAAGACACGTTAAAAGACCTTGCCTGGGAAGTATTAACCCAACCGTTGTATTCATCAGAACTTGCTCCTTCAGATTACCACTTGTTCCGATCTATGGCACATGCAGTTTCTGAGCAGCACTTCAAAACATATGAAGAAGTGGAAAATTGGGTCTCTGAATGGTTTGCCTCAAAGCAAGAAAACTTCTATTGGGACAGTATCCACAAATTACCTGAAAGATAGGGGAAATGTGTAGCTAGCAATGGACATTACTTTGAATAAAGCACTTTTGATATTTCTCTTGAAATTATGGTGTTCTCTTTGATTACAAAATCTGCATTAACCAGTACATCTATATATAGATTTATTATTTAATGGAATGTCATTTTTTAAAAAGAAGAAAAATATTCCCCCAATGAGTTACACATCTATGTAGCCATTCCAACACTTCTTAGGTTTTGAACAACTTCTTATGTTCTGCCCATTCAAAGGACATGTCAAACAGGTTTCAGGAATAATTTGACACAGGTATAAGTTATAAGTCAGTATAAAAAACATGTTTTCTTAGTGGAAATAATAATAGACTTTAATAAAATATAAAATGTAGAAAACATATTTTATGTATTTTCTTTTAGGAAGAATTAATATAAAGACAGGGAGGGTCTCTGTAGGTGGAAATTAATTTATAAGCCCATTACAGAAATCTTATAAAGAGCAAGCATTACTGAGGCAAAAGGAATTATCTATATATATAAAATGAGCCAGGGTCTGTCATGTCCAAAACAACCAGAGGGATGACCAAACACCAGGAATCCCATTCACCTGCATTGTGGACCCTGACAGGATGGAGAAGGAGCCCCATTCCCCATGGAATTGGCCATTGGACACCTTGCTGTCAGCAGCCAGCCAGCCAGGAATCCCATTCACCTGCACCCCAGACCCTGACACCAGAGAGGAGGGAATATGTCTAAAGACCAACTATTGGAACAAAGTACTTCTGAAGCCAAAAGAAGCCATTGTTGGCGACAGAATGTATCTGAAGGCCAACTATTGCCATACAGTATCTCTGCAGCCAAACGAAAGCATTGTTGTCAACAGAATATGTCTGAAGAGCAAGTATTGACACAATGTACTTCATCACAAGGGAAATTAGTCAAGCACTCTGAAAGTGTTTTCACTCTTAATGTGAGATATTAGATTAAGTTTAATCAACTTATCAGTCTTTGTATCAGTGTTGTTTTTACATCATGTTTTTGTTGTTGTTATATCATGTTGTGATTATTTATTAATAAATTTATGTATTATTTTCATATACATTTTACTAATTTCCTTTCATCTCTGATACTTCTATTATAAAGAAAGGGCAAATAGCAATATTAAAATATTTCCTTTAATTAATTCCCTTTTAATGTGCACAAATTCCATGCACCAGGCCACTAGTAATAACATAAAATCTATCACAGAAACATCGCTGACCTCCATGCCCATTAGCTTTGCTCACCCATGAGGGTAACTGACTATTACAAAGGCTGTTAGATTTAAGTGTAAGGTGGATTGAAAAATAAGTTTTAGCTGTTTCATATTATTATAGCTCAAAGGTGAAGGCATGTTTCAAAAATGTGCTTGTTGTTTTGAAGTATGGATGCCACAGGAAAGAGGGTATACAAAAAAAGAAAGTAAATTTCATTAGGTCAGGAATTCCACTGATAAATCAAAAAAAAAAGAGGCAAAAGCTACATTGTAAAACTGTGGAAGAGTCATGAAAAGCAAACCCCTTCCAATTTCATGCTAGAAAGGCTAAAGTACATTGGCAGTGATTTGAAAAAAATTCCCAAATGGCAAAGGTGTTAGGTGATTTCAAAGATGTTAAACTCTTCTTGGGAAATGCTAACAAAAATGAGAACTAATAAGGCAGGTGACCTTTTCTTGTTCTTATTTTTAAAAATATTTTTATAATCCTGTTAAGTAGAGACCTATGTGGGTGGTCTTGCAATTAATTAGAAGATTAGGTAAGATTGTGTGGGCTAAACCTTTGTAAATCAAGTGACCTCAAAATTAATTAAAAGCTGGATATAATAATGGCCTATCAAAAACTGCAGTAAATTTTAATCAGATGATGATACAACCACTACTGGTAGTGTCTGCTCAATTAATTTAAAAGAAAATGTGACCAAATGTAGTGTCTGAATACAATCATTCTCAGAGGCATTATTTATTAAATATATGGCTTCATAGATAGCTTTCTATAAATTTACTGGACTTTGGAAATAAAAAAAATCATAAATAAATCCAAACTTTATTACTACTTTTTATCATCAGAGTTGTTAATTTTAATGAGTGTATATTCTTGGCATTATCATATAATCAAGCATGCAAGGATTTACCCCAAAAGATTATGTAGTCTATTCTTGAAGGTATGCAGTAGCTGTGGATTTTTTTTTCTTTTTAATTATCATTGTTATTGCCTTCAATTTCATAATAAGCTCTTCCATCATTATGGTTAAGTTTTTACATTTTATTCTCTTATTAGAGGCCCAGTGCATGAAATTCATGCACTCGGGAGGTCCCTCAGCCAAGCCTGCACCCATTGGCAGTCCAGGAGCCCTGGGGGATGCCATCAGTAGGACATCCTTAGCGCTGCCATGGAGGTGGGAGAGGCTCCTGCTACCGCTGCAGCGCTTGTCAGCTGTGAGCCCGGCTTTTGGCTGAGCGGCGCTTCCCCTATGGGAGTGCACTGACCACCAGGGGGAAGCTCCTGCATTGAGCGTCTGCCCCCTGGTGGTCAGTGCGCATCATAATGACTGGTCATCTGCTGTTTGGTCAATTTGCATATTAGCCTTTTATTATATAGAATATGTAAATCTAAACAGCAACTTAGATCATCCTTCTTTAAGTACTTGGGATAGTGGTCATATAAGGATGTCATACTTTTTTTGCTTGAATTGTTTTATATTCATGATAAGATATTAAAACTATAAAGTGAGCATGCATGCCTAAAATTACTGTACTTAACAAAATATCATTTTGACACACTATCTCTTTGACATTTTTACCCTACAATAGTTTGCTTGGAAATATCAATTTAAAAGTAATAGGTATCTTTTTAAAACATTTTATTCCTTCTGTATTGAGTTACAATTAGTTTATTTTCTACATAGTGACATATTTCATTGTAGTAAGTCTGCATGTAAAAATTTTTATGATAATTTTGAAAGAGCTAAATTATATTCTATTCACATTTCAGAGTGATGAAATAGATAAGTTACTCCTATTACATAATATTATACAAATATCTTTAACATTTAGAAATTGTAAAGTTCTTTTCCCTATTATTCAGTGTAATATTAATCCAATTAAAATTTGAATTGAGCATTATAGTGTTTCCATACATAAGTGTGGCCCTGAAAGAGTCTCAAAAAAAATTAAGGTAGCACCAATATAGGTAATCTTTGAGATAATTTTTACTGGTGCTAACTTTATCTTTTTCTTGGGGAAAGTTTGGGCTCTAGATATGTACTCAGTGGACTGGTGACTTCTCCACTCTACAAACTTCTGATTTCCTTTACAGAACTCCCATAAAGTATAGACAATGCTAACATGTCTAAATATGACATCTTGACAGGTACACTATCCACCAGCTCCTCCTGCAATTTCTGTCTCAATTAATGACAATGCCATTCTATCAGTTGCTGGGATGAAAAACTTTTAGGTAATGCTAGTTATGAGTCCACCAGCAAATTATATTAGCTCTACCTTCAAAAGATACCTAAAATTTGACTGTTTTTCTCCACACCACTTCTAACACCCTGATCCATCTTTTCAAACTGGAGTTATTACAATAATCTTATTACTGTCTTTTCAGGACTACGCTGCCATCCTCTGTTCTCCCTCCACAAAACAGTCATAGTAATTCTCCACACAGAAATCTTAGTAATTCTGACAAAACACCCAGGTAACTCATCTTCTTAATGGCTTTGCATCTCATTCAAGGTAAAAGCCAAATTCCCTAATTACTGTAGGAAGACAAGCCAATATCCTAATTGCCTATCTGTATTCTTCTTTTACCACTATGCACACAGATGTTCTGCGTGCACCATGGCCAGGAGGGAGGGCACTACCACAGCCAGCAGACTGGACGTAATACCCAAAGCACACCATGGCAGAACAAAGCCCTCCTCATCCCTCACCCCCATACTATAAACCCTCCAAGGTCATCCAGATTTGTATCTTATTAAATGTAAGCATCTCTATCAATTCTAGATTTATTCCAGATCAGAGTGGATTCAATAGTAGTCTGGAAGTACTACAGTTGTGAAAGGATATTTAGGGCAGTTTGTTAAATTTTTAATAGAAAAAGAGAATGTTTCACATCCTCTACTCCTTGTCCATCTATCAGTGTTGGGCATGTTCACACTCAGCCAATTGAAATTTGTTATACCATTTTTTCCCTAACCAGTTTGGCTCAGTGGATAGAGTGTCGGCCTGTGGACTGAAGGGTCCCAGGTTCGATTCCGGTCAAGGGCATGTACCTTGGTTGTGGGCACATCCCCAGTTAGGGGGTGTGCAGGAGGCAGCTGATCGATGTTTCTCTCTCATCGATGTTTCTAACTCTCTATTCCCCTCCCTTCCTCTCTGTAAAAAATCAATAAAATATATTTTTAAAAAAAGAAATTTGTTATACCATTTTGAAGGTGAGAAAGGTTGTTTATCAATTTTCCAAAATGATGACTTCCAAAAGGGATCCAGAACTTGCCATGTTATCATTATATGTGACCTTGGGATAGTGGGGAGATGATGGTGGCCAGAGGACACTCTGAGGCAAAGTAGGTATCCATGTTCATGTCTACCTACATATGCTTGATATGATCATCTGCTTAAGTCAAAGCAGGCACTATCTAAACTATCCATCTATCCTCATACAGAACATGGACAGAAAAGGAAGTGTACACTATTATGAAAATGAGCACAGAAATATTTGCTTCTCATCACCTAATGTAAGAGGTAAGTACAAGGAGAAGATTGCCTTTGAGGAATGCAGTGCAGTATTCATGAAAAAACTGGCTTTCCTGAATTCTTTTTTTCCAATGGCTCATTTGAGGAAGAACAAAAATGAATTTGTTTACCTCCTCAAAATGAAAAGTGGGAGCTATCAAAAGAATAACTATTTAAAAGTCTAACAATATCGCCCTACTGGGTTTGGCTCAGTGGATAGAGCATTGGCCTGTGGACTGAAAGGGTCCTGAGTTTGATTCCAGTCAAGGGCACATGCCCAGAGTTTTGGATTCAATACCCAGTAGGGGGCATGCAGGAGGCAGCCAATCAATGATTCTCTCTCATCATTGATGTTTCTCTCTCTCTCTCTCTCTCCCTCTCCCTCTTCCTTCCCCTCTGAAATCAATAAAAATGTATTTTAAACGAACAAACAAACAATAAAAAAGTCTAGCAATACTAAATTGTACCCCAACCTTCCACTATGTCAGAGAATAGTTATCAAAGAGAGTTGAGATGGCTGTCCAGTGGACAACCTTCTTTCCCTATCTTATTATTTGGGGTGCACAGGTAAGTGATTTTCCCATAGAAGCAGTGTGCATCTAGAAAAATAGTGGAGCTTGACCTGTTATTGATGTCATTTCATATCTGTACCCAAATAAGTGGAGGCTTCATCTCAAACCAGTTGTGGAGTTTAGGTTTTGTAAAGAATTGATGCAACATCTGAAGTCTCAAGAGCCCTCTGTAGTATCAATAGAGCTTTATATTTATGTTCCAAAAAGTTTGACTGGGAAAGTGTCCAAATATATTATACTTAGAGGCATATAATCACCAAGGTTTTATTTGATGGCTAAACAGAATATTACCCTGCTATCTGCACCAAAAAGTATACATGTCAAATAGCAAATCCATTAGGTTCTTACTGGTAATTCAATTGTCAGAATAACTCTAATAATATTCAGTGTGAACTAAAATATCTCTTTTTAGAGTTTGTCAGTGAGTAATATGTTTTTGAATTGCTAATTTATGCTAAAATTCCATATTCAAAAGTGAAATCTATTTCCAATAATATTTCACTTTGAAAACAAAAGAGTGACTTTCACAAAAGTAAAAGCAGCAAAGTGATCCTATCTAATAATAGATAAACATGGTAATTAAACGTACGTCCCACACACTTCCCATTGGCTAATCAGGGCGAAATGCAAATTAACTGCCAACTAAGATAGCGGCTGGCAGCCAGGCAGCTGAAGCGAACAGGAGGCTTGCTTGCTCCAGTGAAGGAGGAAGCCAAGGTTCCTGCCTGCCGCTGCTGGCTTCTGAGCTGCACTCTAAGAAACAATGTTGCGATTATAGAAGCTAAACAAACCCCAGAAACCTGTTTTCAGCCAGCTGGGCCTCAGAGCTGGAACTGCAACAGTGTTTCAATTATAGAAGCCAAACAAACCCAGATACCTGCTTTCAGCAGCTGAGGTCTCAGAGCTGGAGCTGAGCCTCAGAGCTAAAGCCAGCTCTCAGTTCCAGTGACAGCCATAGAAGGTAAATAAATCCCAGAATAAAAAAAAGAAAAAAAGGAGAGGTTGGGAGCCTTAGTCGCCCGCCAGCCTGAAAATGGCCCTCAGCCCCTCACCCAGACTGGCCAGGCACCCCAGTGGGGACCCCCACCCTGAAGGGGGTGTGACCACCTGCAAACAGCCATCATCCCCTCATCCAGGCTGGCCAGGCACCCCAGTGGGGACCCCCACCCTGATCCGGGACACCCTTCAGGGCAAACCAGCTGGCCCCCACTCGTGCACCAGGCTTCTATCCTATATAGTACAAGGGTAATATGCAAACTGACCCTAACAGCAGAAAGACTGGGAATGACTGATCACTATGACACACACTGACCACCAGGGGGCAGATGCTCAATGCAGGAGCTGTCCTCTGGTGGTCAGGGTGCTCTCACATGGGAGGAGGTCTGCTCAGCCACAAGCCAGGCTGACGGCTGCCAGTACAGCAGTGATGGTGGGAGCCTCTCCTGCCTCCTCAGCAGCGCTAAGGATGTCCAATTGCAGTTTAGGTCTGCTCCAAGCTGGCAAGTGGACATCCCCCAAGGGCTGCCGGGCTGCCAGAGGGATGTCTGATTGCCATCTTAGGCCCAATCCCCAGGGAGCGGGCCTAAGGCAGCAGGTGGTCATCCCCTGAGGGGTCCCAGACTGCAAGAGGGCACAGGCCAGGCTGAGGGATCCTCCCTCCCCACCGAGTGCACAAATTTTTGTGCACCGGGCCTCTCGTAATTTATAAATGTGTATTAGACTCAATTTGGCCTGTATCTGACAGATCTATTACATTTACTTAGCATTTTTATGCTGTGAATTTTCAGAAAAATAAGAGAGGCATGTACATTTATGAGCAGATAGGCCAAAATCTAATTCTGTGGTTAAAAACAGTGTAATCTGTAAAACAGATGACCACAACTGGAACAATTGTCCTCTTTCTTGAACTGGTGGACTATGTGATGTTAAGTAAAAGCCTCAATGGTAGACCACATTTATCATGCTCACTTTGTGTTATCATTATTCTTTTTTACTTTTTAAAATTCTTTATTTTTTAAAGTATTTTTTAAAGTATTTCCCCCCATTAACCTCTGCCTGGCCACCCCCACCCTCCAGCACATTCCCTCACCCCCCTAGTATTTGTGTCCATTGGTTATGCTTGTTGCATGCATACAAGTCCTTTGGTTGATCTCTTACCACCCCCCTCCCCACACGCACCATGCTCTGCTGCCTTCCCTCTGAAGTTTGATGGTCTGTTTGATGCTTCTCTGTTTCTGGATATATTTTTGTTCATCAGTTTATGTTGTTCATTATATTCCACAAATGAGTGATATCATGTGATATTTATCTTCCTCCTTCTGGCTTATTTCACTTAGCATAATGCTCTCTCCATGTCCAGCCATGCTGCTGCAAATGGTGAGAGTTTTCTCTTTTTTACAGCAGTATAGTATTCCATTGTATAGATATACCACAGGTTTTTAATCCACTTATCTGCTGATGGGCACTTCATCTGTTTCCAAATGGTAGCTACTGTACATTGTGCTGCTGTGAACATAGGGGTGCATATGTACTTTCTGACTGGTGTTTCTGATTTCTTGGGGTATATTCCTAGAAGTGGGATTACTGGATCAAATCAGAGTTTCATTTTTAAATAGAAGCCCAGTGCACGAAAATCTGTGCACTCAGCGGGGTGGGGTCCCTCAGCCTGGCCTGCACCTTCTCGCAGTCTGGAAGCCCTCAGGGGATATCCACCAGTGGCCTCCCTCTGCAGGAGGTGACTAGCAGGTCAATCTGGGGACAGCACCAGTTGGCAAGCCGCCAGCCCCATACCCTCAATTGCCCCTCCACCACCGCTGGTCGCTGCCCCCCTGATCACCATCCCCTCCCTCTGCCCGGTGGCACGTGCCTTTGCTGGCCTGGCACTGCCTGCTCACCGGCCCCACCCCCCGCCCCTCGCCAACCTGTCATTCCGCTGTTCGGTCGATTTGCTTGGTCGATTTGCATATTACAGTTTTATTATATAGGATTTTTTGAGGAAACTCTATACTATTTTCCATAGTGCTTGCACCAGTCTGTATTCTCACCAGCAGTGCAAGAGTGTTCCTTTTTTTTCACATCATCAACAGCACTTGTTGTTGGTTGATTTGTTGATAATAGCCATTCTGACAGGTGTGAGATGGTACCTCATTGTAGTTTTGATTTGCATCTCTTGGAGGATCAGTGATTTGGAGCATGTTTTCATCTGTCCCTTGGTCTTCTGTATGTCCACTTTCAAAAAGTGTTTATTTAGGTCCTTTACCCATTTTTTGATTGGATTGTTTATCTTCCTTTTGTTAAGATGTTTGAGTTCCCTATACATTTTGGAGATTGGACCCTTATCAGATATAACATTGGCAAATATATTCTCCCATGCAGTGGGCTTTCTTGTTGTTTTGTTGATGGTTTCTTTTGCTGTGCAGAAGCTTTTTATGTTGATATAGTCCCATTTGTTTATTTTCTTCTTAGTTTCCATTGCTGTAGGAGCTGTATTGGTAAAGATATTGCTACAACAAATGTCTGCTATTTTGCTGCCTATAGCTTCTTATAATATTTTTATGGTTTTCCGTCTTATGTTTAAGTCCTTTATCCATTTTGAGATTATTTTTTTGTATGGTGTAAGTTGGTGGTCTAGTTTCATTTTTTTTGCATGTATCTGTCCAATTTTCCCAAAACCATTTATTGAAAAGGCTGTCTTGACTCCATTGTATGCTCTTGCTCCTTTATCAAATATTAATTGAGCATAGTGGTTTGGGTTGATTTCTGGGTTCTCTGTTCTGTTCCATTCATCTATATGTTTGTTCTTGTGCCAGTACCAGGCAGTTTTGAGAACAGTGAGTTTGTAATGTAGCTTGGTACTGTTATTGTGATCCCTTCAATTTTGTTCTTATTTATCAGGATCGCTGCGGCTATTTGGGGTCATTTTTAGTCCATATATTTATCATTATTTTTAAAATATTTTAACTTTCTTTAATACCTTTATTTCAGTTTTTATAGAATACATATTAAAAATCTATGAGAGAAAATAACAAAAATATGTTTCATTTTCCACTGGCAGCCCATGAGAATTACCCATTATTTTAAAATTAAGTTTTCTTTTATAGTCATACTATCGTATCTTGCATATGTTATACTTTGAGATATTAATTTAACCCAGAATCCTTAGTATTCTATTCTGGTCATTCTGTACATTTGTATTAGCAGTTTCATATCTGAATGAATTATTTCTCTATGTCAATAAAAGTTAGTTGAATGAATCAATTATTATGTCAATAATTAAGAATTATTAAAGCGAATAAAACATGCATTGCTAGGAACAACTTTTCACCTTTTGAATTAGTTTTAGTTTATCAAGACTATATTGTCTTTATGTTCTTAATCATTTAAAAAATACCAGCAAAACAGTTTGCGAGTTTTCTATCTATAAGGTCACAAATAGGGCCTATACGAAACTTTTTTTTTTTTTACAAAGGATTTTCTAATGCTCAATAAAGAATTTTCAAGTGTTTTAAAACTTCAAGGAAGTGGCACTTGATAGAGAATCTCTTAAGCACGAGATATAATGTCTGAAGCAGGTACTGGAAGGCTCAAACTCATTAATTGTAACTATGCTGTCTGGCTGCACATGATAGCTGGTTGTTGTGTAGACAGCTACTACAAATGATGAGGGGGAAAGAGTCAAGCTTCTAACAGTTCTGTAAGTAATTCAGAACATATTGCTCTGCTGTACAGATGTTTAATAGTGATGTCAACTTTGCATCTGAGAAAGTAAAAGATGTGTAGAAAGGCTTGTTGGGGAAAATAGTTATAAGTTTTCATTATTTGCCAGGGGGGAATGCTGTAGTCAAATAATTCTTTGATTTTATTGCAATGGTATACACAGACTCATGTGTTAAGGTGTTCTCTATTTTATCCAACTAATTTGGACCCTAAGACATTGAGCTGGTCCCAGATTATTATGTTCAGTCACCAGAACCCAAGTGACATTGAAGAGTGGAATACTATGACATCCTAAAAATACCATTTTGTCGTAAGGATTATTTTGGCTAAAGACAATTAAAAAAAAAAAAGCAGATGTAAGTAGGACATTCTAAATCTCCTCTTCCTCACAACAGGATATAAAGATACCCATATGAATGATTCTCTCCCAGGAGAAAAGAAACTGAGAGTCAAAGCTGAGATAATTAGAATTCTGTGCAGACATTGAAACAATTATCTTCCTTTAGCTTCCCTTTGTATGTTATCTTTCCACAACTGTCTCTCTTTGTTCAACCTAGTATAAAATACTTTGGTTTTGCCACTTCTTCAGGTCTTCACTTCCTTATGAGGGCTGCTATGTCATGTAAAACATAAATTTGTATACTTTTCTCCTGTTAATCTGTTTTATGTTAATTTAATTCTCAGACCCAGCTGAAAAACTCTAAGAGGATAAAGGCAAAATTCTGCTTCCCCTACATCATTTGTAAAAACTATATTTAGTATACTTTGTACTAAGTGTACATAAAATTGAAAGGAAAATAGCATATCAAATCAGGTTTACCATTTTGATAAAGACAAAAGTGAGATTTATATATACAGGGTGTCCTAAACATGTATACATATTTTGAATAATTATTAATTACAATGGGTTAAATCTGAAAAGAAACATCAGTTGATCTATCAGCTGTTAAAGTGTGTATATTCAAGGAAGACTAAGGATGCAAAACATGCATGTATTTTCTAGAGAATTTCAGAAACGAAACTATAAGAAAGAACTAAGAGGAGATAAATGTGAGGGAAGTAAAATAGCTGAGGTGTTCTTTACACTTACTGGAATAAACCCACTGAATTTCTAAAAGGACAGAATATCTTCAAAGAAATTTGCTTTGAAGTTCAAGATTTTGTTGGTGATTTATATTAGGTCCATTGTGTTGACTGCAGACAACATAGTCAATTTTTTTTAGCACATCATTATTTTCTTCTTTCATCCTCTCAGAAACTACAATAACATCTTTAAACATTTATTTAAATAACACATGAGCCTCAACCTTTTATCTTGTTCTGTTGAGCTTTATCTTGTCTCTTGCTATAGTCAATTGTGATACATTGAAAATCTGATTTCATAAGCTTCTAGAACTAACAATCCCTTTACCTATCACTTGAGACTAAAAAGAAATAACACAACAGAACATAGCACCAGCTCTCTAATTGAATTCCATTGTCTGTATATTTTTTATTATTTTGCAGGACAAACTCAAATAGCAATGTGATTCATTATTCTCTTACTGCTTCCTGATCTGAGAATGACTGGTTTTTGCATTGCTTGATGTCTGAAAAATAAATTAGGTGATTTAGAAATGATGTACTGTGTTAGCCAGCCTCCAAGATGACCTCCTTAGATTCATTCCTTTGTGTGTCCCACCCTACATTGTGTTAGCATTAGTCTGTAGGACCAATCAAATATGGTGAAAAGAATGGCATGTTGCTTCTGACATTATGTCCCCTCTCTCTCTACCACTCTCTCTCTTTCTCTCTCTCTCTCTCTCTCTCTCTCTCTCTCTCTCTCTCTCTCTCTCTCTCTCTCTCTCTCTCCCCCCATCTCTCTTTACTCCCTTACCCCCATCTCCTTTTTATCTCTTTGACCATTTGCTCTAGGAAGCTTCACAATGACACTATCTGCTATATTCTGGGGAGAGATCCATGCAGTAAAGAACTGAGCCTCCAGCCAGCAACCAAGGAAGAACTGTAAGATGACTGCAGCCCTGGCTAACACCTGGACTTCAATATCATAGGAGACCTTGAGCTGCAGCCATTCAGCCAAGCCACTTCCAAACCAAAAGGCACAGAAATTATGATAGTAAATATTTGTTGTTTTAAGCCAATAAATTATGGGGTAATTTCATACACAATGGGTTAAGTCTGGAAAGAAACATCAAAAAGGCAGGCTGCTGATTAGACAAAAAGGCAGGCTGCTGATTATCTAATTCTGATATTCTAATGGAAAATACATATACAGTTTATGCAGACTATATCAGATTATGTTTGAAAACAAAGTAATTGTGGTTTTGGACAGGAAGCAATTGCAATGAGTTTAAGAACTAATTATATAAATATTATTAAGGATTTAGAGAGAATATGACCCAACTTCAACTAAATTTACCTAATTAATTTGCCAGCCAAAACTAAATTAAATAAATTGGCTTCTATTATGTTAAAGACTTCAAATGTGATTATGTGTGGAAGATTACCAAGGATGCTTTCATTGAGGCTTAGGAATTATACATTTATAATTATGGAAAATTTATAATATACCAATATTTGAATCAATACATATAATTTTTTAAAATTCCTAACCTGAGGATATTTTTCCACTGATTTTTAAAGCGTGAAAGGGAGAGGGAAAGAGGGACAGAGAGAATTATCAATGTGAGAGAAACACATTGATCGGTTGCCTCTTGCATGAGCCCCAACCAGGGCCTGTAACTGAGATGCATGGCCTTGTCCAGAATCGAACCCGGGACCCTTCGGTCCGCAGGCGGACGCTCTATCCACTGAGCCAAACTGGCTAGGGATATACAATTTTTAAAATGATATACCTTTTAAAGAATAGAGAGAAAATATTTCTTATTCTTAAAATATTTCAGTGAATATATATTTTTCAATTATTCTAAAACATTAAATATGGGAACTAATTTTCTCTACTTATAGTTGTCCAATAGCAACTTGTAACTATTTTAAAAAATATAAGTATGATATGTGGGTAAAACTAAAGCTAACAAAATTTAAAACTACTAATAATCTCTACTTTGATTACATTTTATTAGCTATTTTTTAAATTTAGTTTGGTGTAACTAAAATTATGATGTATAAATTAATAATTGTTTCTTTGTAAAAGAAATATGTTTTGTAAGATGCTGTTTTTGTTGCTATCTTATAAAATAAAATAATATGGTTTGAATAAAATTTAATATTTGGGGAAATGCTAGTAAATTACTATGGATCTTATATATTTACTTATTTTAGTAAATGTGAAAAACATAAAAGATCCTTGCAGTATTTTGTATTGCATGATGTGTCTCTCCCTACTCCTTATTCCATCCCAAAGTTGCGTTGTTTAATCAGTACTAGGAAGTTTGTCAACACATCGAAAAATAAATATAGGGTGTGGCAAAAATAGGTTTACAGTTTTTGAAATAGAAAATATTACAATTATAGCCTGGCTGGCATGGTTCAGTGGTTGAGCATCAACTATGGATCAGGAGGTCATGGTTCGATTCCCGGTGGGGACACATGCCCGGGTTGCAGGCTCACTCCCCAGTGTGGGGCATGCAGGAGGCAGCCAATCAATGATGTTTCTATCTCTCTCCCCCTCTCTTCCTCTCTGAAATCAATAAAAATATATTATTTTTAAAAAGAAAATATTACAATAAATAATAATACAAAAGTAAACTTTGTGTTTCACAGACTTACACATGTAAACCTATGTTTGTCCCACCCTATACAATCAGATAGTTTAAAAGAAGCTGTATGAATGTAAACTAGAATTCATGAAAAATGTCCAGTCTCCAATATTTTATGTATATATACCAATTTCAAATCACTGCAGGAAACTTTTCCAGTCCAAAGCCTGGTGGAAAAGAAATACATACTCAAAGTGGGTTAGTGAGAAGAGCTCAGGGAAGTGCCATATCCACAGGTGTGCGAGAGGATATGAAGAATCAGAGGGAGAGTAAGGCACCTGGGCTAGGGACTGCTGGGAATTAGTACCATCTCTAGGTGTAAAGTGGCCAGCCCATCAGTAGTAAATAATCTGAAATGGATGGCTGCAAGAGTGGGAGAGCCCTCCCACAGGAGGCACACACACACACAGGAAGATGAGAGCCTGGAAAAAATACCCCGTTTCTTCTTTTGCGCTTTTCCCCCTCCTGCAAGTGTATTGTATGCCTCTGGCCAAAAATGCAAGGTCAAGAGGCACTTAGATGCAATTCATGAAGATCATGTCTTCCAGAGCGCAGAGAAGAATGGAGATTGGTTCTGGAGGGAATAATTAGAAATAATCAACACATCTGCAATCACTGGTGAAAGTTTGGAATAGTCAATAGGCTTTCTAGGGCAGGAAATGATTCTATCCTTTCGAGAATGTTAACAATCAATTGCAATGTTTCAAGTAAGAGGGGTTTCATAGTTTTCTTTAGTTAATGACAAAAACCAACTAGAGAAATCCTGCTTGCTTTATCAACCATAACCTTTGCCATAATCTTTTTTTAGAGTTTTCTACTACATATACTATGTGCAATTAAACACAGCCCTTTGCTGAATATGTTATTATTCCGTTCTTTGTTAGTAATTGCAGTGGATACCCTGTCATTAGACAAAAAGGCAGGCTGCTGATTATCTAATTTTGACATTCTAATTCTAATTATTCAGTACTCTGGTCATGTCACTGATTAATACTGTCGCCCTGCTACCTATGCAATTTATAAAATTATACTGAATAAATATATCAGATGTTATGAGTTGCAATGCTGAATATCCATGTGTTATTATCGAAGTATTTGAAGCACTCACACATTGTGAAAAAAAAAATTTAAACTCTTACTTAACTCCATTTAGTTTTCAACATTTCAAATATTTTAATTTCATTTTCTATTTGTGCTAAGTCCAAAAATAATATTGCTGTTGTTTGATAATTTTGTTTATATTGCCACACTATTGATTACCTTATTTTCCTCTCTTCTCTTAAGATGTCAGTTACCTAAAGGCAAGACCTGCTTGTTTGTTTGTTTGTATCTGCATAACCTAAAACAGTGCCTATCACATAATAATGAATAAATTACATTTTATGGTATTTCTCCTCCTTGCTTAAGAGTTGAAGTGTCCTGGGTAAATTGGGCTATTATGTGGTGACAAAGACACAATCTTTTTTATAAAATTTAATTTATTTTTCCCCATCAACATTTATCTCTCTATGCCCTCTTCCACCTCCACCTCCACCTCACCTCCACAGTCACCACACTTTTGTCCATGTCCATGAATTCTCTCTCTTTTTCTTTTTTGCTCAATCCCTTTGCCCTCTCTACCCCAACCAGAGCTGTCAGTCTACTTTCTACCATGCAAAATAGAGACAAAGATACAATCTTTGATGAGCTACAATGAAATTAACTGATCAGTTTAAATTTTCCAAATAGTCTGATGGAAATAAAACCTGGAAAGGAAGAACCTAAGAAGTAGTATCTGCAGGGAAGAGCCCACAATGCAGAAGCCAATAAACATGGTTATTTTAAAATTCTCTCTAGATTACCTACTTTTCTTTCTCCACCCAACTAAATATGGGTCATTCTCAGGTTTTGTTTCTTCATATTTCTTCTTTTCTCTATTTACTGCCTTGGAACCTCTTGTCTATGTGACTAACTCTAGACCTAACCTTTCTCTGATGGATAATTTCTCATTGGCTACATGATTAGGACATTTAGATTATAATCTGCCTCTGTCTCTTTATCTCTCAGACTCAATACCCCTGTCTATAAAATGAACAAATTGATTATCTTTAATTTCTGTCCAAATGAACCCTGGTCAAGGTGTTTAGTTCACCAAGAGCTAGGAAGGTGACCTCTCAAGTGGAACCTGTTAGTTGGGTAACACAAAGAGAGATTTATTTTAAAGAATGGCTTATGCAATTGTGAGGGGCTGGCAAGTCTAAAACCCGTAGGGCCAGCTGATAGAATAGAAACTCAGGATTTTTATGTTAGTCTTCAAGGAGAATTCTTTAATGCCTAGGAAACCTCAGCTTTTGCTCTTAAGGTCTTCAATTGATTAGATGAGGCCAACCTTAATTATTGAGACTAATCTCTTTATTATAAATATTAAGCAAATTTACAAAATATCTTCACAGCAGCATCTAGGTTTGACTAAACGATGAGTACCATATCCTATGAAATAAAACGTAACTGTTTCAACTATGTTATATCAATTGCTATAAATCACATCCAAAGAAAATAGATAATTTATTGAGCTACAGATATTTTGTAATGACTGTGCTTTCATGTAAATTAATGTAGCTCAGAATACATTTTAAAACATTCATTTTGCATATATTATTCCTTTAGAGATTGTAGGTGACTTCAAATAGAAAAGACACTTATCATGGCATTATTAAATAACATATTTTCTAAATTTAGATCTCAGAATTGAAAAATCTAGAAAAGAATAAACTGTTGATGTTTATATCTACAGGCATTCAGCGTTCAGGGTGGGGATATATATTCAAAGTAAGTGTTTCTTTAGCATTAATGAGCTAATATTTTAAACTGCTTACCAATAAAGGACATGTATAGAGAGATAAATGGAATATTTTTTCCTTTGAGTGTTTTAGTGTTTTATCTGCAGTCATTTCTACAAGGACAATGAGTGATAGTTAAGTATGAAAATATGGTAAATAGGATGTGATAAAATGTGTCCTGAAAAAGTTTTGTGAACCTAAACCCATTATTAATTTCAACTTATCTAAATTAGAAAAGAAAAATTGGAAATAAGCTGTTGTATAATAGAAAGGAATTTGCCTAAAAGACATGTAGTCTTAAAAAGGAATATCATGTATTTTACAGGGAGTATAAGTATTTTATTTTTCAATTCCTCTGTGTGGTGAAAGACAAATTGCACATTCCTCCCCAAACCAAGTAAGGCACCAGCAAGGACCCTTAGTCATAGGAGGTGCTTCTCAGAAAGGGTGCATCTTACTCCTAGATGGATTCAGGGAAACTACAGGAAATTATTGACTACTGTCAGAGCAGAACATGGGTAGGTTTTTTAGAGCTGAAGTATATATGAAAAGCCGCCCTGGACAATAGAAGGAAGACAGAGGCTGCAGTGAGTGAGCTGTATTTCACCAACAATCTGAGTGAGGTTTTCCATGGTCAAAGGTACACATGTAGGATAGCTGGGCTAGTCTGATCTTGAGAAGATCTTCCACAAAGTGAGCGCTTGTCAGGTCAAGAGACAGCTAAAATATGATGGTGTCTGTAGGGAAGAAGCTTAAGGGTGTGTCATGGAAATGTGACCACAGAGTGTAGTGCCCAAGTGCAGTTGAGTTTCAAAGGGTAGAAGGGAATGGGTGAGGGGCAGGCAAATGTCCAAACATTCTATAGAAATGCTGTTAAGAGAGCAAAATAACAATGCTTGGACTCCTGCCATGGTAAGTAGCCTTCAGTGGTCAAGGGAGGACTACAAACAATTTCTGCTGAGTATAGTGGCTTGCTTTTGACCCTTTATCTCTAAACATTACTTCTTTCTGACCCTAGAGGAAACAGAAGCACCATGGTAAATGGGAAAGGAAAGGTAGAAGGGCAAGAAGGAGCAAAGGTCATATGCCTTATCCAACAGTGGAAACATGGATCGGGCCTCTTTACTAGAACAGGAGGCCTAAATGTTATTTCTAGTTTGATCAAAACTCTGTGTCTGTGGTCAACAGACCTGAGGCTTTGTTCCTAAGATTATTTGATGCTGATCAGAACCTCATTATCCTGAGGACTTAATCATTAAGGGAGTGGTCATGCAAGAGAGAAGGAGGCAGGTGAGTCAGGGCGCTGGGTGAAGCCAGCTTGAATCAAAAGAGAAGAAAGGAGAAAAGGTCATATTAAAGAAATGAAGTTTCTACGTGGGTACATGTGTATCTATGCTTATTCGCTATCTATATATCTATATTTTATTAGTTTTGTTTATCTGAGAACCCTGCCTAATATAATAGTTATATCCATAATTATTATATCACTAGAAGCCTGGTGCACAAAATTCATGCACTCAGGTGGGGGGCTCTCAGCCTGGCCTGCACCTTCTTGTAATCCAGTAGCCCTCGAGGGATGTCCAACTGACAGCTTAGATCCGCTCCCCGTGGGAAGTGGCATCCTTAGTGCTGCCGTGGAGGTGGGAGAGGCTCCTGCCAACACCGCTGCACGCGCTAGCCATGAGCCTGGCTTCTGGCAGAGCAGAGCTCCCTCTGTGGGAGTGCACTGACCACCAGGGGGCAGCTCCTGTGTTGAGTGTCTGCCCCCTCCTGGTGATCAGTGCGCATCATAGGGACCGGTCATTCTGCCATTAGGTCGATTTGCATATTAACCTTTTATTATATAGGATTTATTTTTAATTCTGCAAAAATATAGGGCAGATGTAGATAAGACAGACTTTACTAATACCATGATCATTCTTTTATATATATATATATATATATATATATATATATATATATATATATATATTTTTTTTTTTTTTTTTTTTACAGAGAGGGAGAGAGATAGAGTTAGAAACATCGATGAGAGAGAAACACTGATCAGCTGCCTCCTGCACATCCCCCACTGGGGATGTGCCCGCAACCCAGGCACATGCCCCTGACCAGAATCGAACCTGGGACCCCTTAGTCTGCAGGCCTACGCTCTATCCACTGAGCCAAACCGGTTTTGGCATCCATGATCATTCTTGTTTTTGTTACTGTGGCACAGTATGACAATTTTTTTCTTTTGTCTTTTTTTCTTTTCTTTTTGTTTTTATGAGAATTTTATGATTTGTGTTAAAATCATAAATTTTTTGCATGAAATTTATAAAGGTAGTATGTACCTACCAGTTGAAATCCAGTTAGACAATGGTAGGAAAGAACACTTCATGGACATTTTGAAAAGTGAGTTCTATGAAATTAATGTAATTATTGAGATTCAAATATTGAATACATGATATAAACAAAGATGACATTTTATATGTAGTTCACAATGAAATCATAAGATGGCTCATTAGCCTGAACAACATTTGAAATTAGTAAAAGTAAAGGAAAGTCCTAGTCATTGTGACTACTGCACTGTGACTTATCCAGTTAAAAGAACTACTTCGAATAGAAGGGCTGTATTACAGCTGGAAGAGAACATTTGACAGTGGGGTTTGCTCAACTAAATACACAAACAGCAGCCATGTGTGAACTGCTGGTGAAAGAATGAAAACTTGGAAATATATACTACAAGCCTTAAAAATGTTCAGACGTTTGCAAATATGAATTCCACTTCTAGAATTGTAGCCTATGAATATTTCTACTTCTAAAAAATATTTGTGCTCAGAAATGTTTAGTAAATGTAAGACTAAAAATGTGAAAACTACATTAACTCCCACTCTGAAGGAGAATTATGATATTTAGAAGCCATCTTACTGGATTACAACAATTGCATTAAGGTTACCATTTGTCAGCTTTAGATAGATTTTCTTTTTAGCATTAGATAGATTTAATAATTCCCTTGAACACAAGTTTTTAGAAGTTGTATCATCTTCAGAGAATTCATGGAAGAGTGTTTCAGATTATTATAATGCTTAAAACAAATTTATGAATACTTATGGATATTGGTACATTTAGCTGATTTCCAAGTGACTGAATGTTAAATTTAATATTTGGATAAAACTGCAGCTAAGTTGAGTATCAACATCATAGAATTAATTTATTGAAGTAAAAGAGTTAACTGAATATTATAAGCAAAATATAAAATTTATAAGTTAAAATACTCACATTTTATCGTAAGATGAAAACAATAATTGCTCTTTTTCAAATATGAAAGTGTTAAATTGCTACTGTGACGTATTATAGGGGACATTTTCTTTACTAAAATGGACACTTACTTCAAGCTGATATGGTTAAGTTGGTGAGATCAAGGCTTGTTTTTGGTTTTAAATATATGCCAGTAAATGAAATTGGCAATGGTGATATTGTCCCCAAATCATTAAGCTTTAATTTTTATTCTCTTCAAAAGCAATTAAATAAGGTAAAAACATTTGCTAGACTAGAAGTTTTGTTTGAAGATGATTATGCAAATTTATTGAAGCAATCCTTTACAGTTTCTGCACACCACTTGAAAAGATGCTTTAGCACTCAATTCAGAAGTAGATTGTTGCCTTCAAGTGTATATTTGTGTGTGTGTGTGTGTGTGTGTGTGTATGCATATAAAAGTATAGCTAGTTGCCTCAATTGTTAACTTTAGTTATCTAATATAGACTTATATGATTTTAAAGAAACAGACACAGCCTAAAGGAAACCAAATTAAATGACAAAAAATGTTTCACTTACTAGTAGAACTGGTTCCAGCAGAAATAATTCTAAATTTATGAATTATTTATAATGAGAAGTCACATAATAATAGAGGAAAAATGATTTGTTGCTTTACCTTCAGTTATTTGTATCTCCCTTTTATAAGCTACCTTTTCAGCAGTGATTTATGCCACCTGCCTTAATTTAATTCTATACTGAAAAACTCACAGAGGATCAAGTGGTTCTCCGATGAATATTTCTGTACAAAAGTAGCTACTGATCTGTAGGAAAGAAAACATGAAGTACTAGGGAGCCCCAGAGCCAGGAGAATGGGGGAAAAGGCTATTGAAAATGAAAGATATCACTTTTCTTCTAGGTTTTTCTTGTGACAAAATATTCATGTGAGACTACATTTACTCATTGAATTTTTCAGAAAAGGAAATATTAGAGCACACAAATAAAAGTAAGTCACATCTTGCCAAGGAATATTTACAAGGCCAATGGGGAGGTCTCAGTAGATGAGAGAAACATAAGAAAGTAAAATAGAATGAATAACATAAAGAACAGAAAGTGGTTTGAAGAAAAGTAAATAAGGTGTGAAAAACAAGAAGATATGAAACACAGAAATAGGAAAAAATGGTCAGAGAAAAAAGTAAATTCTTATTTAAAAATTAGCTATTAGTGAGTTTTCATCTATTTGTAAATCATAAAATTTCTTTTATTATTCATATTATATTGCAATTTTACAGCTAGTGAAAATTTTAAACTCACTTTTTGGAATCCAAGACTATCAATAATTTTCTAATAAAAAAGGTGCAAAATACAATACAAATGTAGTTATTTTCTATATTTGCACACACTCTATTAGTTAATCATTGAAAAGAGTCTTTATCATTTGGACTCATTGAAACCTTGCTTGGGAATAAAATCTGTCATTGAAGTGAAGGCCCACTTAATGTCCACACCATGTCAACCTCAGACAAGACTCAAACCTAATCTATTGGTGAGTACAGGCTAATAGGTGTTTCTGTGAGGTGGCCTTGTTTCAGCCTAACCTTGGGAGAAATCACCATGGAAAGAAAAAAAACACAAATGGTAGGGAGTATGATTCAGTGTAGGGGCAAGATAACTAAGCTAGATCTTAGTCTTAAGGAATTCTGAGGTCATGGAAGATAATTGGGACAAAACCATGACTGGGAAATTAAGGCAGAATTTTTAGTTCAGAGAGTGCGTGTGGGGCGAGTGGTCGTTTATAATTCATAGGCACAAATTCTCAGAATTTGTCCACAGAGCATAAGAAACCAGGTATGCTGACAGAAAAGGAAACTGGCAGCTGTGATTTTGTCATTATATCACAAGTTGTGCAATTGCAGACAAAACTCTGTTTCCAAGTACAATTACATGGTACTTGTGTGGTTGGAAAGGGCTGGAGTTACTGGTAATTTTTTTTTTCAGTCAAGGTCAGAAATAGGAGTTTTAGGAACTAGGTTGGAGCAGATTAGGTAACATAGGCACCTTTTTTATTAGAAAATTATTGATAGTCTTAGATTCCAAAAAGTGAGTTTAAAATTTTCACTAGCTGTAAAATTGCAATATAATATGAATAATAAAAGAAATTTTATGATTTACAAATAGATGAAAACTCACTAATAGCTAATTTTTAAATAATCTGCACCTGGATAAAGTAAAAGAATAAAGGAGAACATAGAAACTGGAGCTCCAGAAGTTAGAACTTAGATTAATAAAGGTAATAGATAATATATGTTATACAATTACTTACATCAGCCTTCAATGCTGAGTATTTTATTGCTTTTCTTAACTCTCATAAGCATACCAGTACTGTAGATAGTGTTTTTGTCTCTTTCAAATCTAAAGATATAGAAGAACACAGAGAATAAATGTTCTTAAGATCACAAATAGTAAGTGATAAAGCATTATACAGAGTATCTTCGTCATTCTATAGAGCCTACATCTCTATAACAACTCATGGTGTTACCTCTTCAAGCAACTACAAAATCAGAATTGTATTTTAGGAAGAATATTTTCACAATGATGGATATGTTTGTCTTTGAGAGGAAGACAGTAAGATAATGTTTTAATTAGTTTCAACAGTCCACCAGAAAGTAAGCTATATGAAGATAGATGGCTTACTAGTATCTATCTCATGCTAATTATCTCTGATTTCCAGTACCTCCAAATAAGTTACTGAAACAAAACTATTTTTTAATCTGTTGATGTATATCAAATGCAGTAATAGAAATAGGTTAAAGTTGATAGGTAAACCTATTTAAGAGACATACTGAGAAGCAAAATGGTGTAGTTGAGATAACTTGGCTTTAGAATTAGGCAGAGAGACTTTTGGATGGAAAGTTTGCTACATTCTAGTTCTTAAACCCAAGATTGCTAACTCTTAAAAACCTGTTGTTCATTTGTAAATTGTAAATGGCATGATCATATTCACTTTTATAGGTTTAGAAATAAAGTACCAGGTGTACCAGTTAATAATGTGAATTTTTTCAATAGATGGGAGTTACACATATGTTGATATATATGTGATTTGATTTGTATCCTATTTTGTTATATTGACAGCAAACTTCAAAATTTCATATGTCAAATTTTCTGAAAGTGTTAACATCATAGATATTTTTATGCTTAAAAATGTCAAATTTCATGCCAAAAAAAGAGCATTTATGGGAAGTTTTAAATCATTTCTTTATTTTGAAGAAAAGTGCTGCTGGAAGTTATTGTATACTTTAGGAAGTTCATGGTGAACATGCTCCATCTCAAGATACTTGTGAATGCTGGTTTAAATGCTTTAAAAGTGATTATTTCGATGTGAAAGACAAAGAACATCCAGGTCAACCAAAAAAAGTCTGAAGACCAATTACAAGCATTATTGGATGAAGATGCGTGTCAAACTCAAAAACAACTTGCAGAAAGATTAAACGTTGCTCAGCCAATGATTTCCAATCATTTACAAGCAATAGGAAAGATTTTAAAGGGAAATGTGTGTGCCGCATCAACTGAACGAAAGACAAATAGAAAACTGAAAAGTCATCAGTAAAATGTTGCTTCAACGGCACAAAAGAAAGTCTTTTTTGCATAGAATTCTGACTGGTGATGAAAAGTGGGTTTACTTTGAGAATCCCAAATGCACAGAATCATGGGTTGATGCAGGTCAGCCATCAACATCGACTGCAAGGCCAAATTGCTTCAGAAAGAAGACAACAAATTGCTTCGGAAAGAAGACAATGCTCTGCGTTTGGTGGGATCAGGAAGGTGTGGTGTATTATGAGCTTCTAAAACCAGGTGAAACCATTAACACTGATCACTACCGACAACAAATAATCAATTTGAACCACACTTTGATCGTGAAATGACCAGAATGTGTCAGAAGACATGGAAAAGTAATTTTGCTTCATGATGATGCACCATCACACACTTCAAAATCAATTAAAGGCACATTAAAAGATCTTGCCTGCAAAGTATTAACTCACCCGCTGTATTCACCAGACCTTGCTCCTTCAGATTACCACTTGTTCCGATCTATGGCACATACACTTTCTGAGGAGAACTTCAAAATGTACGAAGAAGTGGAAAATTGGGTCTCTGAATGGTTTGCCTCAAAGCAAGAAAACTTCTACTGGGACAGTATCCACAAATTACCTGAAAGATGGGGGAAATGTGTAGCTAGCAATGGACATTACTTTGAATAAAGCACTTTTGATGTGTCTCTTGAAATTATCGTGTTTTCTTTGATTACAAAATCCACATTATTAACTGGTACACCTGGTATGTAAAGAGATGTGTTTGATGACAACCATATATAAGTAATTTAATATGTGGCATTTATTAAATGTTCTTTCTTTTTTCTGTGTTTTTTTTTTAAATTAAGTTTATTGGGGTGACTTTGGTTAATATTATACAGGTTTCAAGTACAGATTTTTATGATACATGATATGTATACTGCATTGTGTATCCACCACAAATCATCTTCTATCGCCACATATTTGGATACCTTTATCCTTTAATTACTCCACCTCTCCTTCCCTCTGGTAATCGCCATACTTTTGTCTGTATCTATGAGTTTCAGTTTTATATTCCACATATGAATGTGATCATATGGTTCTTAGCTTTTTTTGTCTGACTTAATTTGCTTAGCATAATATTCTCAAGGTCTACCCATGTTGTCGCAATTGGCAGTATATCATCTTTTCTTATGGCTGAGTAGTATCCCATATGTACGTATTCTTACACAATCATCTATTGAAGGAAACTTCGGTTGTTTCCATGTCTTGGCCACCATGAATAGTGCTGCAGTGGACATAAGGATGCATATAACTTTGCAAATAAATGCTTTCTTAGTGACTCTTCCTTTCCCAATCTGAGCCCAAGATTGTTTCCAGGACCTCAACAGAAATGGAGGATATTGTTCTTTCTTTCCCTTTTATCCAGTTGCAATGGTTCATCATCTGTGTCTTCAACAATTTAAGGCTTAGGTTTCTTATGGAAAAGTCTGGATGAAACCTATGAAATGCCAAGCCTTTCCCCTGCTCTGCATGTTAAGGGAGGATTTTCTTGGTCGGAATCCTTACATCAAATTTTTCTTGTGAGCATTGGATAAAGGTCTTAGAGAACCTGTGAGGGCACAACCCTCTTGTGCTTGAGGTTTTCAGGGATTTCATGCTTTCTCTATTAGTTTTCTAGTGTTGCCATAACAAAATACCAAAGACTGAGTGGCTTAAACAACATAAATTTATATTCTTGCAGTTCTGAAAACTAGAAATCCAAGTCAAGGTATTAGCTAGTTTGTAATTTTTCTGAGATCTCTTTCCTTGGCTGGCTTATGACTATGCTCATATGATTTGTGTTTGCATATTTCTCGTGTCTCTATTTGTGTGTCCAAATTTCCTTCTCTCTTAAAGACAGTCATTATAAGGATTAAGACCCAACCTAAAGACCTCATTTTAGCTTGGACATCTCTTTGAAGACCATATATCCCAAACTATATACAGTGGGGCCTTGATTTACAAGTTTAATTTGTTCCGAGACCGAGCTCGTTAAGGAGCTTGTTAACTCAAATTACCCTGTCAACTCAATGCAAAAAATTGGCAGAGACAGCTGGTATCTCAAAAAACTCGTTAGTTGGGACACTCATAAGTCAAGGCCCCATTGTATATATATATATCCTTACTAGATATCTATTTAGATATCTGAAGAGCATTTCAAACTTAGCTTGAAACTGACATTTGTTCTCAAAGGCAACTTCTCAGTGAGCTTGTCCTTTGCCACTCTATTTAAAATTTATATAATATCAAACACATTGTATCATCTCAATATGTAGATATTAAATATGAGATAATAAATTTGTTTATTTTCTTTCTCACAAGAACATCAGTTCCATATAGTTATTTATTGTTGTTATTGTCTCCGTTGAGTCTTCAGCACATAGAAAAGTCTCAGATTCATAGTAGGTATTCAATAAACTAAAAGAAAAAAAGAATGAAAGGTTCTGAGATAAAGTTAAGAAAATATCTCCAATATTATGATAAAAACAAAACTGATAGAAAATGAAGGAGAAATTAATGAAAACTTCCCATTATTTTTTGTGTGTGTGTGGGGGGGGTGGAGGTGGGGTGGGGAGGTGATGAGAGCAACTCCAGAAGAAGAAATGAAAACAAATAAATTACAAAAAAAAACCCAACATAGTTAACATGGTTTATGAGATAGAAAAGGCACATCAAATGCTCAGAAGATTAAGTTACGTTTAAAAAGTTATCATGCAAAGTATATAATTTTTTAATATGAGAACATAAATTTCAAAGAATAAATCCTAAGTGCTTCCAAATAGAAAAGTAAAACATGGTGTAGCAAAGAATATGAAACTAGAATGACTTCAGAACACTCAGCAGTGGGGAATGTTTATGAGTTGAGAGTAAATAATCCAAAATTTGTAATTCAAATTATTTTAAACCTATATTATATCCAGCCAACTCTGACCATGTGTGAGGGAAGAAATGAAAAATTTTCAGAAGTGCAATAATACAAACATTTTTTTCTTATATATATCCTTTCTTAAGAAGTCATTAGAACTACTCCTCTGTTGATGGACACTTAGGCTGTTTCCAAATCTTAGCAATTGTGAATTGTGCTGCTATGAACATAGGGGTGCATATATCCTTTCTGATTGGTGTTTCTTGGGATATAATCCTAGAAATGGAATTACTGGGTCAAATGGGAGTTTCCTTTCTAATTTTTAGAGGAAACTCCATACTGTTCTCCACAGTGGCTGCACCAGTCTGCATTCTCACCAGGAGTGCAGAAGGGTTCCTTTTTCTCCATATCCTCTACAGAACTTGTTGTTGATTGATTTGTTGATGATAGCCATTCTGATAGGTGTGAGATGGTACATTGTAGTTTTGATTTACATCACTTGGATGATTAGTGACTTTACGCATGTTTTCATCTGACTCTTGGCCTTCTGTATATCCACTTTTGGAAAGTGTCTATTTAGGTCCTTTGCCCATTCTTTGATTGGATTCTTTATCTTCCTTTTGTTAAGTTGTATGAGTTCCCTATAAATTATGGAGATTAAACCCTATGGGATGTAACATTGGCAAATATGTTATCCCATGCAGTGGGCTCTGTTGTTGTTTTGTTGATGGTTTCTTTTGCTGTGCAAAAACTGTGGTACATCTACATAATGGAATACTATGCTGCTATAAAAAAGAAAGAACTCTTATCATTTGCAACCATATGGATGGACCTGGAGAGCATTATGCTAAGCAAAATAAGCCAGAAGGAGGAAGATAAATACCACACGATCTTGCTCATTTGTGAAATATAATGAACAACATAAACTGATGAACAAAAAGAGATCCAGAGACATAGAAACATCGAACAGACCTTCAAACCTCAGAGGGAAAAGCGGGGGGGGGGGTGTAAGAGACCAACAAAAGGACTTGTATCTATGCATATGAGCATGACCAATGGACACAGACAATAGGAGGGTGGGGTGGGAGTGGACAGGGAGAGGTCAATGGGGGAAAAAGGAGACATATGTAAAACTTTCAACAATAAAGATAAAAAAGTCATTAATAACTGAAAAAGCTAATTAAGGGAGTAACCAAGAAAAAAACTGAAATAGCATCCAGGAAATAGGGCCTTTAGTACAGAAGGATGATAAAGAAAATACCTGAAAAATAGGTCTGTCCCAGTCCTAGAGAGTAGGAGCATGGAAGACAGTGAGTATGTATTTAATAATTAGAATGTTTGGAAATTTATTAACAAAGGAAGATGTACTGCTTATCAGAGTGTAAGTAATCTGTTTGAAAACTTGCAAAAAATATAATATACGCACAGAGATCTTGGATGTGGAAGAACCCAGAAGCATGTGTATGTGTGCAACTGTGAGTGTGATCAAACTACTGCAGGGATACAAGAAGGTACTGAAAAAGGGTAATAGAAAAACAAAACAAACACAAATAAAAAGATAATACCAAGTTAAAGCAATATAAAAATATAAACAAATTATTTAAAAATAGGTAAGTGCCGAATACACCCCTATGGGGTTGAGAAAGGTACAATAGGAGACTGTTCCACTTACTTTCCATTTTTAGGCTTCCTCCAAAGAAGTTTGCTACAGCGGCCAGCCCTCTAGGACCTGCCAACAGAGAGCTAACTTGCCCTAGGTTATCCCTTCCCTGGTGCAGGCCACATCTGGAAACTTGGGTGGATAATGTATAAGGGACAGGACATTTCTCTCTGATACAGGACAGCTCTGTTAGGCTCTGAAGCTCTTTGCCAGACTTACCAAAGCTTTTGTGGGACTTTCCACTATACCCAATCCTGCTTGATGCCTTCCTTCACTGGTACTTTTTCTCTACAGATATTTGCTCTGCTTACTCTATTCAGTGTCTGCTTTTGGAGAATCTGAACTATGGCCTCTGGTACCTGAAGTGGCCTGAAAATGGAGGTGATAAGGCTGGCATGAGGCCCCCATTAGTGAAACACTAAATGTAAATATTAAGCATTTAGCAGACATGATCTAAGTTAGTCTTCATAGTAATTTTATTCCATGGCTAATACTGTTTTCCCCATTCTGCTGATATGGAAACTGAGACTGGCAGATACTAAACTCCTTATCTAAGGTCATGCATTTAGTAAGAGGTGGAGATAGTATTGAAACTACAGTAGTTGGTTTATTTTGATCAGAGTCAGTTTTTGAATGATTACTTTATACAAGTATAGAGATATAAATAACGGTGCTCAAGATCCAGAGAAAATCTAGAAAAAAGAGCAAGCATTTTAAGAATTAAATATACTTTTTATAAATAAGCCAAGCAATATATTGAGAAAAGAAATTAATTTTCATGGGGGATAGGGGAGGCTAGGGGACTGTCTAGGGTGGGGGGATAAAATGGACACATATGTAATACCCTTTGTAATACTTTAAGCAATAAATAATAAAAAAATTAAAACAAAAAAAAAAGAAATTAATTTTCAACTTCTTTGTCCTGGCATGGCTTACTAAAATTGGTACATGGTTAATTTTACATCATGCAATAAATGTGAAAATCATAACTCTGACTTTCCAAATGACATTGTGTGATATTTTGTTTTCAATTATGAAAACCGTCTACCACCTAAGGTTTCCAGTTAACATAAGAGGATATGTAACAGTTAGAAATTGTCAACTCATCAAGAATCATGGTGTGAAGTGGTTTCTATGAATCCCTGCCAGATGGAATTATTTGTAATGATGAACAATCTTAGTTTCTATACAATTTAAAACCTATTCTCAGATGTAAATAAAGTTTGTATATAGCAAATAATTAATTGTATCTGCTTATTTTTTAATGTAACACCTGGAATGGCATTTGTCTACCATTGGATACATAACTGCTAAAATTATTTACTCTAACAAAAAACAAAATGTTTACTAGATGAGAGTGCAACAAAGCCAAGCTACCCGAGTAACACCATTACATACATGTTATATGAAATGTCAGTACCTATATGAAGCAACTTTCATTTACAGATAACTAGGGTATGTTTGATGGGAAATGATTTATAGAGCACACACAAATCAAGATTAATACAGTCTTTTTTGCTCTCTTTTAGGGCTCCTATCTCATTATCATATCTGAAATCTTCAAGCTGAAATATTTATTGAGGAATTTTCATTGTTCTATTACTTGTATTAAGTCAGAGGAGATATTAGAAGATGCTAATAGCTTTTTCTTTTTTAAACAGAGTAGCCAGCATATTATCTAATAAAGAGGGAATATGCTAATTGACTCTCACACCATCACAAAGATGGTGGTGCCCACAGCCAATAAGGAGGGAATATGTTAATTGACTGCCCCACCCTCAAAGATGGCGGTGACCACAGCCAATAAGGAGGGAATATGATACTTGACTGCCCCACCCTCAAATATGGCAGCACCCACAGTCAATAAGGAGGGAATATGATACTTGACTGCCCCACCCTCAAATATGGCAGCACCCACAGTCAATAAGGAGGGAATATGATACTTGACTGCCCCACCCTCAAATATGGCAGCACCCACAGTCAATAAGGAGGGAATATGCTAATTGACTGCCACACCCTCAAATATGGTGATGCCCACAGCCACAAGATGGCAGCGCCCAGTCTCCTCAGCCCCCCCAGCCGCCCAGGGCCACCCAAGGCTCAGGTAACCAGGGGCGGCCGAGGCTTGCGCTGGCGGCAGTAGCAGCAGCAGAAGTGTGATGAGGGCGTCATCTTCCCCTGATCACCTGAGGGCTCCCGGACTGTGAGAGGGGGCAGGCCAAGCTGAGGGACCACCCCCTCCAGTGCATGAATTTTCATGCACTGGGCCTCTAGTAGTCTAATAAAAGTTACATGAAAAGGAAAGAGATTAGTCTGTGAAGTACAAAAACAGACGTATCAGAGGCTACTGCAGGAGTAAATAGGAGGAAAAAAATGGTTTTCCTACAAAGAATGTCTCATGCATATGTCAGAGAATACAAATAATTGCAAAAAAATGCTTTTTTTCCTTTTTTTTTCTTTCCACAACTAAGTATGCATGAGATAAAATATATAGTTCTTTACATAGACTACAACAAAATTTGCATTTTAAATTTGGACAAGACAGCATTGCCTCTGAAGACCTTAATTTATTTGAGTGAAAATTACTCATTTTCCTGGCATTTAACAATGCCTTGAGTGAATAAAAAAAAGTTTTTTATTTCTTACATCTAACAAAACATAGGTCATAAAATACAAAAATAGATTATTTTATAAAGTGAATAAATGTACAAATGAGAAATCATTGGACAGGTAATTGGTGAGAGGTGATGTGAAGCTTATGAAAGTGTTCAGAAAAATGAGAAGGTACTGCTCATAGCACTCTTGCCAGTTTTCTTTTCTTGTGTGTGGCTCTATGTACTCTTGTGGGTGCTGCTGAAGAGCCCTAAGGAGGCAGCTGATCCCTATTAGCACGATGGAAATGTTTTTTGTTCTGCCCATCTCCTTCAGGGTACTCTTTAGTATCATGAAAATCTTGTTTAAAAGAGCTAAGTAAAATGAGTAAATAATGGAGTAAATAAAGATAATTTAGGAAATTACAGTCCATTAAATATTCATATATACTAGATGGTGGTGATCAGAAAAGTTAAAAACTTTGTATTTATTTACAGAGAAAAGGTAATTGAAAATCCATGGTAGATAATTAATGGTGACAGTAACTGTTGGCATGCAAAGAAATCTCTGCATTTCAGAGACACCAAAAAAAAAAAAATACTAAATTTTATTCTAATCAAATTACTCAAAACATAAAAACCTATTAAATTAAAAAATGCATTTTAGAGCTGTCTTCTTCTAAGTTCTTAATGCTATACATTTATCTGCAAACTTTGTTTTTAGGTATATATGAAAAAGATTTGATGTGTTGTTTTAAATTTTATTCCATTTAAAACTTTTCCAATTTCCTTGACATATATACTAGAGGCCCAGTGTATGAATCATGCATGGATAGTGTCTGGCCGGCCCACCCCAATTGGGTCGATTGGGGTGGGCTGGCCCCGGGGGAAGGGACACGGGTGGTTGGACGGCGGGCCCCACTCCTTGGTCAAACTCCTGGTTGAACTCCCAGTCAAGGGGACAATTTACATATTAGCCTTTTATTATACAGGATTTTAAATTTAGAACTGCGTTGTATAATTTATGTAAGCATTTGGTGAATATCTAGTTGTCATTTTTTCCAACAATGCTAATTTAATTTTTGTGGTTAGAAAACATAGCTTATATGATTATAATATTTAAAATTAGCATTAATTTCTTCATTACCTCTTATTATGCCTTTTAATATCTGTAGAATTGTAGACAATGTTCTCTTCTTCAAAGTCACATATTCTTTCTTGACCAATTTAACTGAAGGTTGCTTAATTTTAGTAATCTCTTTAAAGAACAAACATTTTGGCTCTGCTGATTTTCTCTTACTTTATTTTATTAATATTTCTGCTGCTATCCACCTTATTTTCTTTCTCCTACCATCTCTTAATTTAACTTAGAGAGTTTGCATTTTAAATTTGGACAAGACAGCATTGCCTCTGAAGACCTTAATTTATTTGAGTGAAAATTACTCATTTTCCTGGCATTTAACAATGCCTTGAGTGAATAAAAAAAGTCTTTTATTTCCTACATCTGAAGTTTGAAAATTAGATTAGATATGCAACCTGTCTTCTTCTGAAGCTACATTTTTTTCTAAGTATTGTTTTAGCAGCAACTTTTGCTTTGTCATATTTTTATTATTAGTCAATGAACAAATTATCAAAATCTTGAATAAATGAGTGGGTAAGGCTATAAATTGGATTCTATAGTAATTAAATAATGACAATTTTATGCAGATACATTTGATAGCTTATATCAGTGGTTCTCAATCTTCTGGCCCTTTAAATACAGTTCCTCATGTTGTGACCCAACCATAAAATTATTTTTGTTGCTGCTTCATAACTGTAATGTTGCTACTGTTATGAATCGTAATGTAAATATCTGATATGCAGGATGGTCTTAGGCGACCCCTGTGAAGGGTCATTTGACCGCCAAAGGGGTCGTGACCCACAGGTTGAGAACCGCTGGCTTAGATGAAATAAAAATAGTCCTTGAAATATACAAACTAATAAAGTTCATCTCAAAATAGATAACTTGAATATATTTATATTTACTAATGATATTCAATTTGTAGTTAGAAAACATTCTGATCTAGAAACTCCTGTGCCCAAAAAGCATCTCTGCTGAACTTAACGAAATGTTAAAGAAGCAGTAATACCATTTTTCATAAACTCTTCCAGAAAGTAGAAAAGGAGAAAAGAATTTCCCTATTTAATGAAGCCAAAGTTGTCATAACAAAACCAAACAAAGGTAATATAAGAAAATACCAACCTCATTTAGAAATATTAAAAAATTGAATCAGCAATATGTAAAAAGGCTACACCATAATCCAAAGGGGTTTACTGCGGGAATGCAGTTTGTTTGACATCTGAAAATCAATGTAAGTCACCATACTAACTGACAAAACAATGTGTAAAACAATTTGATTATCTTTATTAAAAATATATTTTTATTGATTTCAGAGAGGAAGGGAGAGGGATAAAGAGAGGGAAACATCAATGAAGAAAGAGAAATAATAATCCACTGCCTCCTGCATGCCCCACACTGGAGATTGAGCCTGCAACCAGGGCATATGCCCTTACTGGGAATTGAATGGGACCTCGTGGTTCATAGGTCTAAGCTCAACCACTGAGCCATGTCAGCCAGTCACAATTTGATTATCTTAATAGATGCAGAAAATAACATTAAATAAAATTCAACATCATTTATAATAAACCTCAGAAACTAGGAATAGAAGCAAACTGCCTCAACATGATGACATGATAGAGATCATTTCAGAAATGCGTACTTAATGTCATACTTAATGGTGAATGGCTGAAAGCTATAGTTTATGATCAGGTAAGTGCAACGATATCCAAACTCACAGGACTATTCAACACTGCATTAGACATCTTAGCCAAAGCAATGAATTTGATAAAATATTTAAATGTGTACTGATTGAGAAAAAAAAAAGATTTTTTTTTTTCAGTTAGGAATTCAAGCCACTTTTCCTTCATACAAGTAGATCTCAAAATCATTTTCATTTTTCTAATAAGTAAGTTCTTCATGGTGTTAGGCTTTAGAAGTCTGACACTAGCTTTGAAATCAAATTAAACATGCATACATTTTGTTATTCTCTCTTGACCTCCTTTCTCTCTCTATTTACTCCACAGTCTAAATATTTTCAAGCCATACATTAATCCCAATGTTTCCTTTCAATTCTTATGTTCTAGACCTGTCTCTATTCTCATGCTGAAAAGTCCCCTGTTCCTTAAAGCAATTCATACTTTCAATGGCTTAATAGTTCTATATTAATACTCTTACTTTTAATTAAATATGGAAATATATTCATATTGCAAAGAATTTAGCCTAATAATGAGAATTTCTGTTAACATGAAACCTCTGCAGAAAATATTTGGAACCAGTCAGGTCTTTCAGGGTATTTTACTTCACAATTAACTATAGTTTCTGCTGGTGTTAGTCATTGCCTTTTCCTGGCTAGAGAAAGGTGCCTTCACTACCGAAATTATGTCATGAGGCAAAATCAAGGCAGAGAGTTTATTTCATATGGCATTATCTCCCTTGATGGATTTGACTTTCTACATTAACATCCTACACTTACCTAATGCATATATAGGTATTTGCCTTCATGGAAAATTGTATTAAAAATCTAATATTAAATTTAAAAAATAAACAATTTATTAACTGAATATTGTCTATCAGGTATAAGCACTGGCACAAGCAAATAAATTTGCTTTCCCCATTCATCATTTTTTAAAAAATGCATCTCATATTATTTCTCTTACATTCAGGTATTATCTACACTAATAAAAGAGAAAGATGCAAATTGACCATACCTTTGCAATGCCCACCAGCCAATCAGGAGTATGCAAATTAACCCAACAAAGACGGTGGGTTAATTTGCATTCACAGGCACTGAGCAGCCAGGCGTGGGGCGGGACACAGGCGTTCCGCACTGCCCCGGGCCTCTGGGCAGCGTGGGAAGGCAGAAAGGTGGCTCTGCCGGAGCGAAGGCATGCCGGCAGCCAGGGGAAGGGAGGCCCATTCTTGCATGAATCTTTGTGCATTGGGCCTCTAGCATATTAGACAGATATATATATATATATATATATATATCTGTCTAATATGCTAAGTGTCCATCCGACCATTCAACCGTTTGACCAGTCACTATGATGACCACCAGGGGGCAGATGCTCCAACCGGTAGGTTAGCTTACTGCTGGGGTCCGGCTGGCCAATTGGAACTGGGCGAGACAGGCTGGACACACCCTAGAGCCCTCCTGCAGTTCCTCCTGGCCCTGATCAATCATGCACGGGTGGGGTCCTTTGGCCTGGCCTCTACCCTCTTGCAATCCGGGACTCCTTGGGGAATGTCGGAAAGCCAATTTCAGCCCGATCCCCACAGGCCAGGCTGAGGGACCCCACTGGTAAATGAATCTGTGCATGGGGTCTTTAGTATTTTATAAATAATCAAAGTGGAAAGCTCTCCCTTTCTCTTCACCTATTCATTTAAGTTTTATTTTATTAATATCTGTTTTAGAGGACTCAGTGGAACTGAAAAAGTAGAGCAGAACTGACATAACAAGCTTACACAAGTTCCTCCCAAGTTTCTAGTAAATATAATTATTTTGGTAATAGTAGTAGTAGTAATCATAGTAACGATAGCTACTATTTATTGGATACGTCATATTAAGTATTTACAATTACATCACAACAACCCTATATTATTGGTAAATTATTAGCCTTATGTTTAAATACAAGCCCAAGGAGATAAGACACCTTTTCCAAATTCACATAGCTGCTATGGTTCATGTCTGTCTGAACGTAAAACCACTCTTACAGGAGTTTTATTTACTTGCCATTACTTCCATCCCAATACAGACATTAAAGTGAGGGTTTCAGAAATAGGATAGTATAGAATCCTTGCATAATGGTTTTATTCCTGGCTGTGTCTCAAAATAATCCAAGAGATGAAAGTGCATAATTGTATATTTAATTTGTTGCACAAGTATACTGAAAGAAACAGTTGTTTCAAAGTCTGATAAATACTGTTAATGTTTTAAAAGTGTCTAACCCCTTGTAAAACCCAATGGCAGGGGTCCAATCAAGTTGCAAAAATGACTGAAACTTAGTGTATATAAAAAATAGGGCAGGGACTTAGAAATGCTCAGAACACTATCGCATCACATACCATCATAGAAAATGAAGTTTCGGTATTTATGTGCTCATAAGCCTAAGCAATTCATATAAGGCAGTTAAATATTGTAGTATAAGACTCCTTATCATTGACATAGAGTTGGTAAGAGCTAGAAAGACCTTAGAGTTCAACTCATATAACAAATAGGAAGCTGAATAGGTTAAATGAATAATGCAAGTCTCACAAATAAGCTATTGACCTAGCATTAAAAAGCAATAATGTATGACAACTGCTGTCTTGCTTAGTGTGTGCAGACAGCATGTTTGCTACAGCAGAGCTGGCTTGCTCCCAGCCCCTATCCCTTTCCTCTCCACAGCAGCCATCAATCCTGCACATCCTTCCTCTATATTATCACTGATAAGAAATAATTGTCACCCTCAGCAGAAATACAGGGAGTGCACAGGGTTGACATTCTCATCATCAAAAGAATTTCCCCCCAGATCAGGGTTAAGTCACATTGATTAACAGGCATGAGCTTCAATCTGCTATTGCCACTGATTGCCCTGCACTTGTCTGTGCTTTAGCAAAGGATTTCAATTTCCAGGATCTGTGCTGCACTTTTCACAAGTTGAAAACTCCAACTGGTGAAATAGAAATGACAACGAGGACTTTTCTCATCTCAATCTTTGATGTGACCCCACATCCAGTACTGTACTTCGTTAAATTTTCAACTACCTCATCTCATTTCAATGGGGGCAGCTCATACTGTTGATGGCCTAACTCTATTCTTCAAATCAGGAAGCAGTGCAGCTCTCCACTGTGTTCTTGATTTCCTAATCCATCATGACACTTTCTTTAGCTACATTTTTACTTTACTCAAGTATATAAATAATTTTTAAAAAGCTGCAGATATTAATATTCCCATAGGATAAGCTATTACTTATTACACAAACAGAAAATATGTGCAAATAAGACATTTCAGAGACTGCAATTCTAAAACATGCTTATAAATCATAGTTAATATGTTATTTTCAGGTTAAAGTACCTATTTAATATTGTGATGCTTCAATTTAATAAAAAAGGTAAAAGTTATTTCTATTACTCTCGATCAGTCAGCATTTAGTCTCTAATGTAGGTAAGACAACCAGTTAACATATTATACAATTTTATCTCAATTCTCCTTATAATAGAGTTGTCACACTTAGCAAATAAAATTATAGGATTACTAGTTAAATTTGAATTTCATGTATGAAAATAATGGTTTTTATTAAAAGTCTGTCCTAAATATTGCATGGGGCATAATTACACTAAAATTATCCATTGTTTATATGAAATTCAAATTTAACTGGGTGGCTCATATTTTATCTCTGGCAATACTGCTTCCTAAGGCAATTAATCAAAGAACTTGCCACATACGCGGTGACCTTCACTTTCCACTCTGCCCTCTCATAATCTTCTATGATAACTCTCTCTGTAAATCAATACTTAGTGATGAATTAATTTCAAAGCATTTTCTTTTGTAGCTTTTGAAAATCAATCTTACTTGACTATTGTGCCTTTATTTTGTATACATTACTCAACAGTGACAAGTGATTTCGTTTGATTGTCTGAGTGCACTAATTGCATTAGCCATCTTTAAAAGAGCCAGAAACCAGGAAATGGTATTACTGTTCTATAGATTGCAAACTATTATTTTATACTGTGATTTCTTTTGTTGTTGTTCTGAGTATTTTTAAGAATGGAGGTTTAATATTTTTGAACTTCAAATCTAAATTCTTGCTTAGGAAGATCACCAAATTAAATTTCTAGCAAGAAGGAAAGGCCTTTTAGCAATATTCTTTTGGATTTCAGGGGTGGCATCATTTTGAACTTATTCAGAGAAGAGTATTATTTTTTAAAAAAAAGCCTTGAAATTTGCAGTTGCTAGGCTACTGTGTAGACAGGAAGTGTGACTGACACTGTCTGTAGGAGAAAATTAGAGCAACAAAATGGCTTGTAAGACAGAAGAATAAGATTAATTTACAACCATGGGAATTCTATTAATAATTATTTTTATGAATTAAGAAAATAGAGGCATATAAAAGCTAGAGTTTTATAATTTCTTTGGATAGAAGGGTTTTCAGAAATTTAAAAATTAATTTGATTTGAACTCAGATTAATTATTATATAAAATAAACATTTTTTTGCTTTTCCTTCTTATTCTAATATAGTATAACAATCTGCATAGACTTGTATTAGAACTAAATAGCAATATAATTTAAGTGCAACAAGCTAAAAAAAAAACTTGGAAGAGAACAAAATAAATTTGTTATGGAAAAATCTAACAAAGAGTGGGAATGAGTCAAAGGATGATCTCTTAGCTTTGTTTCTGCTAGACTTCTTTTCTGCCAAACTTTTTTCTATAACTTCAGTTTGTTTATCTTTTCCAATTCCCACCACTGTTTTATTGCTATCTTTATAAACTTACATTGCACACTATTTCCCCTGATATTTATCCACCATTCTGATAAATCTGGTAATTCCCCTCAACAATCCATGACTCAAGTTTTTCAATTACATCCCTTGGCAGTAATGGTGACTTAAAGCAATTCTAAATTCAGAGTTATTGATGGTTTGGAATGTATTCTTACTCAGCTTGTTAGTTCATTTAAACACAGCAACTGTTCAAAATTCAGATTTTATGCTATTCTTATAGAATTATATTATCTGTGTAAGTTATCTCAAAAAACCCAGCTAGTTATTGGAATTTCTGGTTTTTGTTTTTCTTCAAATATAGCTATTAAAATCAAATTCACATATTATAAATACATAATCCATTAATACTTTTAAAAATGTAATGTGATTGTTTAGTTCCAAGATCAAAGAAGCCTTGTTGCTATTAATAGTCTTTTATTTATTATTATGGACTAAGTGTATTTCTCCCCTAACCCACCCCCTCCCCCCAAAAAAATCATTCGTTGAAGCCCTAATTCCAAATGTGGCTATATTTGAAGATAGAGCCTGTGAAGAAGTGATAAAGGCTAAATAAAGGTTAAATGAGGTCATAAAGTAGGTCCCTAATACACTAAGTAGTATCTTATAAAAAGAGGAAGAAATGCCAGAGCTTTCTCTCTCCACCATGCACAACACAGTGAGAAGGCTGCCATTTACAAGTCAGGAAGAGAGAGCTGTTTCCAAAAACTGACCATGTTGGCATCCTGACCTTGGACTTTCCAGCCTCCAGCACTGTCAGAAATAAATTCCTGTTGCTATGTTCCTCATACATAATATTTTGTTAGGCAGCCCAAGTTGATTAAGATACTTATTATGCCTTTATTTTTCTAATAGGTATTTTAATACATATTTTCTTAGAGATTTTCTAAAACATGCAATGGGTTGCTACTGTGATATAATTATTCTGGTAATTACAAACAACTTTGTCATCATCCTCCAATCTTCTTACTCTTCCTGTTCATTCCCCTATAAATATACTTACTATGTGCTTCAAATGTAATTTAAGTGTGATTTCTTAAGTACTATATCCCAAGAAACGTCAGCTTAGAAGAATGACTATATTCACATGCTATTTAGGCTAGGAATAGTGTAAATATTTTAATAGAAGTTATTGTGTAGCTCTGTCTTCTCTGCCAGAGCCCTTCATCCCCTAAAAATGTACACCTGTGCCAAGTTGGTCTCTACCTCCTCTCAGCTGCTGAGCTGGTCACAGTCTACAGTGGTACTGAAACAATGGGAGACACTAACACATGAGGGCCTCAGCAGCTTGGCAGCCCCACATCACCTGAACACTCTTATTTCTAGCCGCTGCTTCCAAACCAGAGCTATTTCAAGGCATATCTACACAGCAGCCAAGTTTACTGGGGCTGAGCCTACCACAGTATGGGTGGGACTGTTTTGGGAGCCTCATCATTGGTTATGCCAGGAACCCTTCTCTGAATCAACAGCTCTCCTCCCACACCGTTCTGGGCTTTGTCCTCTCAAAGGCCATGTAGCTGTTCCGCCCGATAGCGGCCTTTCCCATCCTCTTGGCTAGGTGAAGGAGTCCTCTCCACCTCCCATAGCTCTTTCTCCCATGTCTTGTCTGTCCTGTACATTCCTTTTTCTATACCTACCAAGGCAACCTCAGGAAAGTGGTTGGCTCAGGATTTGATAGAAGGAAGACAAATAAATATGGCGTTAATAAGGAAAAAAAAGAAGCAATTGTGTAGATTAATGACATAATTCCTATCAAGGTCTGTGACTGATTAAAAAAAAGAACAACAGATTGAAATACACAGATTTAGTGATCTCTTGAGGTTTGTGCATAGAAGAACCTGACTGGGCAACTTGGAATAAAAACATTTGTTAATATTTGAGGCAAGAAATGTGTTGAAATAAGAAGTGCCCTAGAATGTGGGACTGAGAACATTAGAAATCCTTTATTTTCCAAAGTTTCTAGCCTAGCACCTTTCTCAGAGTGAGTGGCTAATTTAAATCTTAATGAATTAAACTAAATGAATCCACATGCCAAATTGGGCTTGAGTAAGTATTGCAGTAATAGAAAAAAAGGTTCCCAGTGACATTTGCTACAATAGCAACCTGAGGTACCTGGTAATGTTTTTATAACTACTTAGGTCTTTGCCATTGAGTTGATCCCTGTTATAAAAGCAGAAAGTACTAAGACTAGAGTTTGGCAGAGAGAGAAAGCACTGCTGTATTTCTCCACAGATCTTAAAAAGATGATCTTTGTTGAACATGGTTAACTTATACTTTAATTAAGGATTGTGAGTGATTTCCATTGTAGAGAGATGGGTCCCATTGTTAACCTTGTGCTATTATATTTAAAGTTTTTTTCTACTGAGTCTGCCTGTTCTTTTAGCAAAAAAGGAAAACAGCCCCGTAATTGGGGAACTTTTCAGTGGGTCACTAAATTGCTTGATTGAATATGTTAGCACTGATTATTAAAATGCTTACATTAGTTCATGCATATTTAAGTAAGTCCAAGTCTATCTACAAGGGGACCAATAAAATGACCTCAGATCATATATTCAATTTCAGACTGGCACCAATGCATACAGGTGTCAAAAGTTGCACTACCTCAGCAATTAGAACATAGAAAAGTGGGGAGAAGTAGTATGTCTAGAGCCAGATTCATGAACTGAATCTAGAACCCATGAGCTCTGTGTTATTAGGTAATTTTTAAACCTTCCTATGCCTTAGTTTCTACACATATAAAATGGGACAGTCTTACTAGCTACCTAACAGGATTGTCTTAAGGTTATTGAGTTAATACTTATAAAGTACTTAAAATTGAGTCTGAAACATAAAAAAAACCCACATTTTGATGTATTTGTTAGAACTCTGAAGTATTTGTTGCAACGTAACCTAACTATATCTGCTCAATTTTAACTTCACTTAAATTCTATAAAATTATTACAAGTGAATAATTACATTTTTTCTAACAAATAGTTATTCTAAGTTTTCCAAGAAAAAAGTTAAGTAAAATAACTTCTCTTCATGCAAATGCATAATAATTGTTATATCTCACTGAATGCAATTAAATTAGATATCATACAAACTTTCTCAGGGAAAAAAGAATGTATCATGATATTATGTAGGGCACTACTGGAATGGAATTAATAATTCTACTAATGAAAGAATATTTCTGGTCATATGAGAGTCCCTGGAAGGAATAGCTAACATAGCAATCCAACCCAATATTTACTAAGCATATGAGAACATTTATTATTTACCATTTTTACTACCACAGAAGTTTAAAAGATTAAATATCAAAGGAAATCTGAAAATACTTTTAGAGTGGGAAAAAAACAATATCTGAAATTTTAAAAAATCAGTGGAAGGACTCAAGAACAGAATGGAAATGACAGAGGAAGCATTTCATAGATCTGAAAATATATCAATAGCAATTATCCAATCTGAAGAACAAAGAGTAAAATATATAGTTAAAGATTAACAGAGCCTCAAGAATGTGTGTGGCAGAATAAAAAGTTTTAATATTACTCTCATTATATTCCAGGAAGAAACTGAAGAGATTGGATAAAAATATTTGAAGAGATACTGCCTCAAACTTCTCCAATTTAGTTAAAATTAAAACAACAACAGTGTATCCAATGATATTATAATTTGGCAACACAGATGTCCATTTACTTCTTATAATCCTCAGACAAAGACATAAAATATTATTTTATTCTCTATGTTACAAAAAGGTTGAGCATGTTAAAGAGATAAAATAATTAAACTTTTAGATAGTTAAAATATAATGCTTTCTATGAAAAGTACACTATTTAAATAGTAAATTAGACCAGGTAGAAGAAAAAATAGTGAATCTGAAGACATAATAAAACTACAAAAAATGAAACAGAAACATTTTTTTTTAAATGAAGAAAGCAGCAGTGACTTTTGAAACAACTTCAAGTGCCCTAATAATAGGTGTCAATGGAGCTTCACAATAAGGAGGGGGGGTTGTAGGAACATTTTTTGAAGGAATAAACCCAAGAGATCCAAGAAGCTCAATGTTCACGGAGCCTAAGAAAAGGCGTACTGCCCCCATTACTCTCTACAGGGGAGTGGACCTTATTCAATGTGCCTCTTTTTGAATGGAAGAGTTTGAGCACGGCGGCAGTGTGCACTGATACAGGGTACCAGGTGTCAGAGAGACAAAAAAGAGAATGAGTGTCTGAGAAGGCAGCTTAAATCTTCCCTGGGAATGGTTAAGACCTGTGCTTTGTTTTGTTTTTTTTCCTCTCATGAGCTCAGAGTAAGTCTAAGGAGCTTCTTTTGTCCTTACAGAACATGGATATCCTATGAGCAGGTGTAATGTTGGCATATTTGTGTTTAAATAGTTTCCCATGATTTGGGTTTCCTGCTGGATGTGGGGAGTCATAATTGAGCTCTACTTGTTTACAGAGGTCCAACTAGTGAGGTGCAGAAGCTGGCAGAGGTGATGGTCTTAAAAGATTCCTCACCTCTTGGTATTCATACCCTTATGCATGAATAAGGGTACATTCATACTCATTACTGAGTGGGCTGGACTCGGACTTGATTCTAATGAGGCAGAAATGTGGGTGTGTGACTCAGTGAGTAGGTCATAAAAAGACAGTATGGCATTGCTCTCTTGCATACCTGCAAGCACTTACTCTGGAGAGAGTTCTATTTGGGAAAAACTAAAACCTTTTGCCAGCAGCCAGGTGACTGAGCTTAGAAGCTGATTCTTCCAGCTTGTCAAGCTTTCAGACAGCTGCAGCATTAAGCTGTCATCTTGACTTTAAGACAGAACCACTAATCTATCTGCTCTTGGATTCCTGACACTCAGAACCTGCTTGAGGTAAGTGTTTGTTGTACTAAGCTGCTACAACTTGAGGCAGTTACATATGCAACAATAGACAATCAATCCAGGGCCCTGGTCCACAATGCACAGAAGCATGTTCATTAACTCACCACTATATAGGTGTTATCTCTTTGCACTCATCACACTAAGCCAGAATAGGTGTTATCAGAGGCAATGCCTCATGCTCACCAGTTACCTGGGACTAAGAAGCATGTTGTCCAAAGCAGCTTCACACAATCTACTCTCCGAGAAGCTTCAAACATAGCTACAAGTGGTCAGAGACAAGCAGCCTGGGGCCTCAAGTACCTACATGCACCAACCTGAATTAAAGACAGTGAAACTGAGCTGAACAGGCCTCATTCAACCTCAAGGTGTTTATGGTTTAAGAATGTCTTGGAAGTATTTAGGGTAAAGAACAACAAAAAATATCTTAAGTAGCAATATGTAAATATAAAAGTGAACAGATAGGTTTCAAATATCGGGTAACACCATGTTCTAACACTACCTGTCATGTATACTTCCTCTTGAATAGCAATGACTTTAGACATGACTTAAAAGATTAAGACATTGCTGATATTATATTAATTAGAAATCAATAAGACCACACTGAAAGATTTGAAGCCAGTATACAGTACATATAATTTACTTATAATAGAAAATGGTATTTGTGCTGAATAAAGGATGGTTAAGAGGTCAACAGGACCTTCACTATGTCATAAGCTCCATGAGTGAGAGATGGTTTGACCTCGTCAACAAGTATATCCCAGCCCAGAGGGTATAGCACACAGGGGGTTCAATGTATATTGAACTAATGAATGTAGAAATGTTATTTTCCCTAGGCATTTTTCAAAGCTATTGTGTGTAAGTTTTAATACTATCCATTCATTAATTTTTACTCTGTTACTGAGCAAACAGACTTGCTCATTGATTGATTTTATAACTTTTCAGCAAAGGGACCCATGGAGAACATAAAGAACTTTTTGACTAAATGGATTTTGTTAGCACAGCCATCTGGGACATCGACATTTTTGCCCATGCTGGTCTTAAACAGGTACATTTATCGAATACAGTTCCATAGGTAGCAGCATACAAGGCAACACAGACTGGATACTGAATTGGGATTTCACAGGCGTAGGGTGGGAGGGAGCTGCAGAAATGGCAGCACTTCAGGAGTGACATAGCAAACCTGGTGGTGCCTAGTAACCTGCCATATCTCCTGCAAACTCTGTGGTTAGAGGATGGCTACCTCTTGTCAGCATATTCTTAGCTCCAAAACAATTGAAGATTTTTATTAGTTTAATTAAAATTTCCAGAAGTTTAGGGTATGTAGAGTGGAGTCTTCACATCATCACCTTAAAATGAGGCTTAAAGAAAACACTTCATCCATTATCAATCCTCTGCTAATGCTAAACATTATATGCTATTGAAACTTTGCTACTAGAATTTAGAGAGAATGCACAAAATTGTTGTAAAAGAACAAAAAATAGTTTGGACACTATAAAATAGTTTGGACACTAAAAATAGCTTGCATACTTTACTGCAAACTCTCTTAGTATCATGTTATTGTCAACTCATTTGTATTCACTGTAATAGCACTAGTCATAATAAATTCATTGGAATTAATATGGATGTCACACATACCTTCATAGGAATTATAATGCAATTCAATGTTAATTTAATGTTCTATTCAAATAAAGTGTAACTGTTTTAAGTCATATAATAACGCCATTGTGTAAAGCTATAAAGGTTATAACAGTATAGATTTCCTCCAGAGAGATGTGATAATCTCAGAAGTAGTACTTCTCAGCTTCCATAGGCAGCCTAATGACTCTGATCATAGGCTACTAATAGCTCTCTGAATGATGTGTGGGGTTCTCCACAGGGCTACAGCTTAGCTATTCAGCAGAAGAATCACATCACATCAAAGATAAGGCTTCAGAGTAAACTGTTATTTATGTGGTCTTCTGAGTTTACTTGATAGGCATGAGCTGTATGAATTCACTTGTAAGCAATTACAACAGTCCAAACAATCAATATCCTTAACATTTGGTTCAAGTAAAAGCAGTGCACAAATATAAGCTACTACAGTTTTGATGTGAAACTAATACTTTTCATCTACTGACTGAACAGTAGTATTTAGAAGGGCAAGATATTTAGAAGACAATAAGATAATAAGGCTAGTTAGTAAAACTAAAATGGCTTAAGTTAATAAATTTAGGAAATAGTATATAAGTGGGGCACCCTCAAAGAAGCTAGAATTTAAAGAGAGAGAATTAATTTTTCAGTGAATGTTGAATAACGAATAAACTATTACCAGTTGCTCAGGTGCCAGAATCCTCACCTTATGATGATGTTATTATGGTGAAAAAAAAATCACATGCAAATGAAGAAAACAGTGCTTAGAAGCAGGATTTCCTCCCTAATCTACCTAGTGTCAACACCCTTGATGGGAATTAGCAAAGCTTTGTGCAACAAAGAATGAAATACAACTAGGCACTAAAGACATTTTGGAGGTAAAAATGCATCTCCATTGTTTCTCTCAATGTTTTATTCACACCCAGTGCCAATAAATCAGTAATTTGTATGTCCATATGGTCTCACATATTTTTCCCAGTAACAATGGAATATGAGAAGTTGAATTTATATATGGCAAATTGGTGATAAATTATGCTTATGAGAATGTACCATAGAGGTGTAAAAATAAAAATTAGTATGAATTAGGTCTACAAAATTCACAAAATTTAGGATGGAATTCAATTTATAGCAATGATAAATTTCATAAATAAAGTTAATGCTATTAACAATCCAACAAGATCCTTTCTCCAACTTTTCCATGAAGAGTCTCTGAGGCACAGAGCACAAAACATTAGTCAAAATACACAGGATATATTTGAAGAATCTAAAATTCATGTCTTGTTGTTTCTACTGCACATATCCACATTAACTTTAAAATAGCATCTGGGGCCCTGACCGGTTTAGCTCAGTGGATAGAGCGTCGGCCTATGGACTGAAGGGTCCCGGGTTCGATTCCAGTCAGGGGCATGTGCCTTGGTTGCGGGCACACCCCCAGTGGAGGGTGTGCAGGAGGCAGCTGATTGATGTTTCTGGCTCTCTATCCCTCTCCCTTCCTCTCTATAAAAAATCAATAAAATATATTAAAAAAATAGCATCTGGGGAAAATCTTGTTGGTGGCTACTGGAAAAATGTTAGTGTAATTTCTTCCTGAAAATTCAGCTTGCATGATATGGGGTTCAACTGAAATGATATAGGAAATTATCGCAATTTTTACCCAAAGTAACTATAACAGTATTTTAAATAAAAACAATTTATCCAATTTTCAAACTCTCTTTTCATTTAATAATACTGTCAAGTATTATGAAAACAAAAACTTGTTTTGAAGTTGTGACAAGTGAGTGATAAAAAATATCTGCTAAATAAACTAAATTAAAGAGGAAGGAAGGGGAGGGTTAGGGGAAGGGGGAGAGATCAACCAAAGGACTTGTATGCATGCATATAAGCATAACCAATGGACACAGACACTAGCGGGGTGAGGACATGAGCGGGGGGTGGGGGGCAATGGGGGAATAAGGACACATATGTAATACCTTAATCAATAAAAAAGCCAATTGATTTGTATCATTAGGGGAAATAGAAAATTAATCATTTTTACCATGTTTAGAATCTTTATTATTACATATTTTCATTTCTGTATGAAAGAAAAAACAAAAAATGAACAGGAAACCAACTCAACTTTAAGCTTGAAAATCTTAACCATAAATACCATTCCCGTACCCAGCAAAAAGGGTCTACAGATTATTTTAAATAGAGATGGAAACTTTCTAAGTTACATTCCGTTAAATATCAAATTTCTATTTTAAAAATAAATATTTAAATGGCAAAAAGTAGTTCTAGTTTCCTATGATTACATAATTATTAATGCATGATAGACAATAACATCAGCATAACCCTTTGGAACAATATGGGAGCTGACAGTGCTTTCCTGAGTTCATTGCTTGGGATTTATGTTGTATTTGATGCAAGTTTCAAAAATGTAGTGGGTTGACTTTAAATTGTGATTTATCAAAATTTCTTTTCTTAATTTCCACTTCCAGAAAATGGATTAAACATGCTTTTTCTTATTCCTCTCATTAAGTACAACTGAAATCCTTAGATATTACCTATAAAATAAACATAATACTCTGAAAGGTGGAGAGAAGAAAGCAAGACTTTTATAGAATGACACAATGGTGAGTTCTCTGGGTTTTCTTTTTGCTTCATATATCCCAGGATGGAGCAGAAGAATGTGGCAACAGAAACACCAATGGTGCCTACAATGGTGCGCCCCAACAAAAGCTTGCATTCTTTGGAAACAACCCAAATTTCTTCAGTGGTTGAATGGGTAAATAAACTGAAGAATAATCATGGATTGCAACTCAACAGAAAAAAGAAACAAAGTACTGATACATGCAATAACTTGGATGGATCTTCAGAGATTTATGCTGAGTGAAAAATTCAATTCCAAAAGGTTATTTACTGTTTGATTCTGTGTGTATAACATGCTAGAAATGACAAAATCATAGATATGGTTGCTAGGGATTTAAGGAGGGGCTGGTACCAGAGGGAAGTATGTGTGTCTATAAAAGTGCAACAGGAGGGATCCTTGTTGTAATAAAATTTTTCTGTATCTGTAATATATCAATACCAATATCCTGGTTTTGACATTTCTACACTATAGTTTTTTCAAGATAATAACATTGGAGGAAACTGGGTAAAAGGTACATAGAATCTCTATTATTCCTTTTACAACTGTATGTAGGTTACCTCAAAATAAGTTAATTAAAAGACTGTTCCTTTTATTTGTGCTTCTCAAGTTGATTGATCCTATTAGTGATTCTTCTGTAATATCTACAATTTGCAAATTGTATCCTATGTAAATACAGGCTCAGGAAAAATATGGTATCCATGACCAAAATTGATGATTTCATGCTATTCTGAGTCTCTTAATATATTTTAAAATTTGCATTTCTTCACGCTCATATGTCAAATTTTTTATCTTTACTCTCCAAATTCCTGGGGTAAAATATACATTTCCTTGAGGAAATGGTAAGGTGAATTAAAATCCAGGATCACCACATATGTCTGTGCATGTTGTGCATAATGCCCATCTGAACAAAGATGACTACCAAGTATGAAATCAAGATTTCTCTCCAATAACTCTCACAGTACTACATTAGCCTAAAAGGAAGTGGCACTTCATTAATTGTTTTCCCAGAGAGCTCTCCTTCTAATTGGCACAGAGTTTCATTTTGTGCTATCCTTGTGTCCTAGTAATGACCAGTAAAATTACTGAACAAATACTTACTGGGTCTTGACATCATATTATTAATCTGGTATGCACTGACAGTAAAAAAAGAATAAATGACAGGCTCTGAGTAATTAATTCATCAATGAATTTATAATCTAATTTAAATGCTGACACAAGCAAAGACATAACTATATTATTAGTGTACAGATGAAGAAAAGGAGAAAAATAAAATCTTATAAACCTCTGGGATCTTAAATTTTCATAGAAAGAAATTATTTTAATAGCATACATCTCCTAGCATACGCAATTATTAATTATTTTTCTCCTTTTGAAGATAATTATTTACCATTTGCAACAGCATGGATGAAACTGGAGAGCATTACGCTAAGTGAAATAAGCCAGTCTTTGAGAAAGATAAAAATCACATGATCTCACTCATTTATGGAATACAATGAACAACATAAACTGATGAACAAAAACAGATCCAGAGACAGAAAAGCATGGATCAGACCGTCAAACCTCAGAGGGAAGGTAGGGGAGGATGGGGGTAAGGGAGAGAGATCGACCAAAGGACTTGTATGCATGCATATAAGCATAACCAATGTACACAGACAATGGGGGGGGGGGCGCTGAGCAATGGGAGGATAAGGACACATATGTAATACCTTAATCAATAAATAAATTTTAAAAAATAAAAAATAAAGATAATTATCTTCCATTTTTGCTATGATGTTTTTTCTGTTTGTTTTTTATACAACTAAAATCAGATTATTATGGCTATAAGTGCTGATAATTGTAAAAACAATAACAATATTTAGAGCTTTCTTAATATTAGAGTATGGAAGGTATTTTATATTCTGTTGGTACTGGCAGTGTTCAGAAAGTCTCACTTCAGGCATCCATTAATGCCAGAGTTCTTATTCCGGCATCAAGAAAGGTTCAGGAAATCTGGAGAAGGCTGTGCGTAGATTAAATAGGAGTCCAGAGACAAAATATAATTTTGAAAGGCATTTGGGGGTCAGAGGAGCTTAGTTTAAAGGAAACTAAGTTCTAAGATCTAAGGTCTTCAGGTCTTAGGTCTCCTCATCCCAGGACCCAATGCTTTTTACTAACACAACTTGTCCTGAGGCGAGGCAGAGATATACACTTCGAAGGGTATACACAAGCATTGTCAGAATGGGGGAATTAGCCTATGGTTGTTCAGGTGTTTGGCCAGTAGGAGGCAATAACATGTAGATTAAGATACCCTTTAGCTGTCTGGCAGCCACAATCAATTTAATGTATCCTATTCAGGTTTGGGGAAATGCCTTTAGCCATGCCCAGATGCAGCCCTGCTGTCATGCTGGAATTGGTTTCTGGAAATATTCATATTCTATATGATCCTCACAAGAACTCTGCAATAATGAGTGTATGATGGTTAATTTTATGTCAACTTGACTCTGTCTTGAGATGTTCAAATACTAAACATTATTTCTGGGTGTGTCTGTGAGGGTATTTCTGGATGAGATTAGCATTTCAGTCCATGGAATGAGTAAAGCAGACTGCCCTCTCCAATGTAGGTGGGCATCATCCAATCTATTGAAGGCCTCAATAGAACAAAAAAGGCAGAGAAAGGGAGAATTCACTTTTCCTGCCTAACCCATAAACTGGGATACAGGTCTTCTCCTGTCCTAGGACCAAAACTTACACCATCAGCCCTCTGATTCTCAGGCCTTTGGACCTGGACTAGAATTTACACCATCAGTTATCCTGGTTCTCAGGCCTTCTAAATTTAGACTGGAACTGTCACTAATTTTCCTAGTTCCTTAGCTTACAGATAGCGATTGTGGCACTTCTCAGTCTCCATAATTGTGGGAGCTAATTCCTTATTAAAAAAACAAACTAAAAACTCTTTTTATATATCTATATCACATATTATAGATATTATTAATATAAAATATTAATATGAATTTATATATTAATATATAATTCTGATCTGTTCTATTTCTCTGGAGTACCTGACTAATACAGAATATAAACATAATTGGAAAGTTTACTTATATGCATAATTACTACTCTTATAATTAGCTGACATAAAAAAATAATATGAGAATATCAGTTCTCTTTTAATATACAAAACTGAAATCTAATGAACTTGAAGTTAAATAGAATGTATGTAGTATTTTCACACATAAATATAAGTCATGAAATAGCCATGGATTACTAATCTAGAAATCCAAGTTGAAGAATTTTTTATTTTAGAAAAACCTTTAGAGAAAATAATTATTAGATTTAATTGGCAACTTTCTCCTTCTCTGGGAAATTCAACATTTTCTGCAGTTTGAATGGCATAACTCATAATTTTAAAGAAAAGTTTAAAATATAGCTCACACATAAATGTAATGCATTTTGAAAATTACCATCCAGCCAATGTTGCACAATGGTTGAGCGACGACCTATGAAACAGGATGTTACAGTTTGATTCTTGGTCAGGGCAAATGCCTGGGTTGTAGGCTCCATTCTCAGTAGGATTGTACAGGAGGCAGCCAATCAATGGTTCTCTCTCATCATTGATGTTTCTCCCTTTTTTCCTCTCCCTTCCTCTCTGAAATCAATAAAAATATATTTAAAAAAAGAAAATTATCAACATTGTATCTTTTAACATCACTTTTAATGTGATGTCTAGTCACATGCTCATTTATGTTTATGTACAATAATAAAATTGTTTACAGTCACTGATAAAACTCATTTTTAGTAATATTTCCCACTTTTGGGCTCTTATGGAATAGATCATTGATACTTGAAAAATAAAAACTACATGTAGGTAGCCTATATAGCAGATAACAATAGAAATTTCATTTAAAACGGGGACCGGGAGAACAGCTGACAAGCTTATTTCTCAGCATCTCCTCTTTCAAAATAGCCTTCTATGCCCTGTTCACATTTTAAATGAAATTTCTGCTCAGCTTCATCTCTAAAAGAGAGAAACACTTACTGAACCATTAGCGGAGACTGCACTTATAATAGAGAGCCAAAGGCCAACAGAACTGCTTTCAGCATTTTTGCCTCCTGGTAAGAACCTAGCCACACACTTAAAATGCATATTTCCATTTTAAGTGGCCCAATAAAACCAGATTCAATACTAAAATTACCATCACACAAGTCTTTAAAGGGTCAAAATATTTAAGAAAATAGTAAACCAAAAAGTATTTGTTCTTTTACTTTTGAAGAATTGATGAAATTAATTTTCCGTGTAGTATAGGAGTATCAAAATTAGGGACAGGAGAGGAAATGCAAACTCTCACTATATTTATATTTAGAGCAAGAACTAAATCCTCTTTGCAAAACAGGAATGCTGATATCTGAAACAATTATTTTAACATAAAGACTACTGGTAAGATTTCTTTTGGAAATAAGTAGGTTCAAGTTTGATTTTGAGTAATGAGAATTAGGGTTATGGTCATAGACAAGTTTTATCCTCGCATAGTCAAAATAAAAAGTTAATGTTTTTTAACTCAAAAAGTGGCAATGTTAGCTGACTGCCCTTTTATTGACATCTGCCTCCCAACAATAAACACTTTGGTCCATCACTGACCCATAGTAAGCAAACATAAAGGTAACAGTCAAAGAAAATAAAATGAAAAACCTCCATATCACTGTACTACCAAAATAATGTCAAAGGCAAGTGCATAATTATTTCAAATGTGCCCCATAAGACATGAATGCACATGTTCACCACTATGCTGACTAGTACCAATGCTGCTTCAATAGACATTTGCCATATTCCCAAGTCTCTTATCAGTAACTTATTTCCTAAATAATTATAGGCACTTTGTTCTCCATCATTATGTTTCCTGGGTAGGTTACCAATAAACTCTAGAAACAGACTGGGGAAGATGTCATCTTCAAAATGTAACATTTTAACTGAGATGAAAGGACACAAGAAAAAGAAGCTCTACTTTTTTTTTAAATCTCCTCAGATTTTTGATCACTTACTACTGTGGGTCAAAAGTTTGTTTTTCTTAAAGCCAAAACATATACACATTGAGTAAGTATCATATACACAGCATACTGGACTCCAAATGTAGCTAAGCATAGCTGAGCCTCAAAAAAATGGGAAGGCTCACTTTCTGTAACTGTATAAAAAAATGCTACTTAAAACTGAAATGTGTAGCTTGAGGGACCTGAAGAAGTGGTCCTGCAGTTTATAATTCTATTTGAAAGGCATTGTAAAGCTAAAGATGATTAAGGCACAAACAAACAGGTAAATGGTGTCAAAGAGCCCACAAATATATATAGTTAGATGAAAAAAAAAAGTTCATTTAAAGCTTATACATCCCCAGATACTTCATTTATATTATCTTATTTATTCTGCACAAGTGAAAGATTAGGAAACTGGAAATCCCAGAGATAACAGAGAGAGAGTAAAGGCTGGATATAGATTCAAAGTAGGATTTGTCTGACTCTCAAATAATATTTGTACTACATCTTGTTCATTTTCACAAATTCTTTAATCAGTACTAATACAATTAAAATTTGGCCAAGGGGCTAAAACAATATACAGATTTTAAGACACAATGGTGTGATTACACTTCTCCATTAGAATAAACTGTGTGTGGTGCAAAGCAGTGAAGACACTGTTAAAAAGTTAGTTTGAGCTCAGAAACAAAAAATCTTGGATGTCTGAATAATATGTCTGTACTTTGGCCTTAAATATGGTTTTCTCCCCCATCACAGATGTGTATGAAAATTACTTATTTTAATTTAAATATACAATTATGGCCTCTGACTGAAATCTTCTGAATCAGAATATCCGGTATCAATGTTTTAGTTTACAAAGTACGAGAGAAAAAATAAAGTAATGATTTTCTAGAGAGGTGATATTATACTAAAAAATCATTAACAATATGATACAACCAAAGGATTGGCAAGATAAAGAACTAAAGGACTTAAGCAAAATAATCTGGTGTTAATTGTCTAAAATGCCTTGAAGTGGAGAATAGACTCATAAAGTCATGTCTGTCTTGACTATAATTTTCCTATGGAAATGTAAAAGCCAGGTTTAGAGTTTACATTCATACATACTGTACTTGCTCTCAGATCCCCAAAGATGATATAGTGAGAGGAAAGTTGTAATTAAATACACAGAATTTATTCCAGGACTGAACATTCTTTCTGAATCATTCTGGTGAACCATCCTAAAACACAGAAAAGAAGATCTAAAAATTATTTTCACTGTTTTTTTCAGTTAATGATTAGAAAATATAATGTGCTAATCAGCCCCCTTATTCCCTTAAAAATGGAACACTTCCCTTCTTTATTTCTGTTGTAGTATTTAGGTCAATCTCATTCTTTCTTTGTCTTTATTAAGCATCTAGCATATGTTATACATCATAGGTAAAAATGCAAATAAAATGTAACACAAGTTTCCAGAAACTTACAGACTGGGAGAAGAAAATGGTATTTTTAAATCAAGTGTCATTAATACTAAGATGAAAATTTGGACAAGGTATAGTAAAAAGTCTAAAGAGGGAGTACTAAATTCTACCACCATAGCCACAAAAAGCATCATAGAAAATGTATGCTGGAATAAAACATTGAAATTTAAGAGATGCTTTATATGAAAAAGGAATATGGATATATTCTTGCCTAATACCACAGTGTGAAAAAACACAAGGCTATACAACAGGATGATTCAGAAGTTATGAATACATGTCTAAAACTGGAGTATGACTTACAATGGGCCTAGAGTCGGGTGGTGATATATAGCAAGGTATATACCTAGAGCAGCGGTTCTCAACCTGTGGGTCGCGACCCCTTTGGCGGTCGAACAACCCTTTCACAGGGGTCGCCTAAGACCATCCTGCATATCAGATATTTACATTACAATTTATAACAGTAGCAACATTACAGTTATGAAGCAGCAACGAAAATAATTTTATGGTTGGGTCACAACATGAGGAACTGTATTTAAAGGGCCAGAAGGTTGAGAACCACTGACCAAGAGGGATAGGTATACATACTAGTCACTCAATTATGTATTGCTCTAAGGCAGTGGTTGGTAAACTCATTAGTCAACAAAGCCAAATATCAACAGTACAACCACTGAAATTTCTTTTGAGAGCCAAATTTTTCAAACTTAAACTATATAGGTAGGTACATTGTTATTAATTTAATTAGGGTCCTCCTAAGGTTTAGGAAGAGCCACACTCAAGGGGCCAAAGAGCCACATGTGGCTCGCAAGCTGCAGTTTGCTGACCACGGCTCTAAGGAATTGATGATTAATCCTATAAGCAAAGGAGAACAATGTTACTTTTTATTAGATTTTACTTTTTGAATGATCAGTTAGGACTCTTGTAATACTCCAAATGGGAGCTGTCAAGCATGTACTGCCAGTAGCAGTGATGATATTAAAAGACATCTCTAAAATTTCAGTCTCTGATGTAATCATCCAGCTTATAATGATATTTTCCTTAGATTTTGAGGCAAATATCTAACTTTTCTTTTGTCTTCATAAGACTCATTTCAATTTAATTTTGAAGGAATAAAATTTTCCCAATTTATTTATTGGGCAATTTTGTCCATTTTCCCATCAAATATTACCTTTTCAGTCAGCATATAAAAAATTGTCAATATTACATTTGACTTGTCCAGTATTTTGTGGCTTGTACTCACCCTTCAGAAATGCACACTTCGTGGTATTTTATCCTGAAAGGGGACATGCAAATCGAATGCAATGTGTTCAAAGTCAAAGTGTCCTCTTTTTTACTTCACCCTTAAGTAAAATAGGATGCATGCAAATAGGATCAGCAGTAAAACACAATGAGTTGTTGAGGTGGCAGTTTGGCTACCTCTATGCTTGGCATTAGCAAAATTATAACCCTTCCAACCTATTGGAAATTAGACACACGGCCAAGGTCAATAAAATATGTCTTCACTGAGCTGTGCTAATGTTTAGTAAATAAATGCTATTAAGAAAATCTTTGATTGAAATGCCTTAAAAGGATTGGGTTAGGCTTATATTTTATCATTCATAATGATAAGTATTACACAGCTACATCTCGTGATTTTTCATCTACAAAGTAAACATTAAATATTTGTTGAATGAATCCTAGTAAGTTAACAACTTTTAAAAATTCCTCATGAAGAGAACATAGAAAGAAGGCTGATATTCCAGAGCAGTAATCATATCCCCTTGGGTGTTAGTCTTCTGTGGAGGTTAATCATGATCACTAACTTGCTATCTGTTGATGAGTCTTTTCATTTATTTTTGAGCAGTTGGTTTATTTCATAGTTAATTTTGCATAATTGCATTAACAGCTACAATTTTGAAACTGAATCAATTTATAAGTAATTGCTAAAACTCTCAATTCTCCGTTAGACGAATAAATTTCACTGTGACACAAAGTTATTTAATAAGTGAATAACCTTGAAGAATTACCAATTGGTATAATTAAGATTGTCCTGTATACATTTATTATTTCAACATACAGAAGCTATTATTCTCTTACTAGGATGGGTATTGTGCCGATGGCAATCAATTAAAGGAAGATTTAAGGAAAAACACATATTGAAACAGTATATTTTGCATTATCACCCTTTGCATTTATGTGCAGTTCAAAATTATTTACAAGTTTTCTTGTGTTATTGACAGTGGTAGAGCACAAAAACTGCCTAATAAAAACCCTGGGTGCAAAGCATCACGTCCGAGGCTCGACCAACCGGAAGGAAGTCAGTCCTGCAGGGGTCAACCTGGCAATAGCTGCACCCTCCCGAAGCTGTTTCCTGCGAGGGTGAGGTTTCAGGCAGGAACACGCCCTCAGAGCATGGACACACTAAGTTCTGGATTGCCTTGCCAAGGACTGTGCCCTCCCTGAGCTGCTTCCCGTGAGGCCTGAGGGAAGAACCCACCCTAAGAGCCCAGGAGCACCCAGTGACAGTCAGTCCTGGGTTGCTGAGGAGGAGGCCACAGCATGGTAGAACTGTGGGTCTGGCCCAACAGGGGTTGTGGCCAGCCTTCAAACCAGACTCTGACAGTAGGGAGGAGGAAGCTCCATTCCTCACAGAATCCACTGTTGGATAGCTTGCTGTCAGTGGCCTGCCAGGCAGGAACCCCATTCACCTGCACCCGGACCCTGACAGGAGGGAGGAGGGAGCCCCATTCCTCACAGAATTGACAGGGGCAGCTTGATCTCAGGGGCCTGCCAGCTACGAATCCTATTCACCTGCATATCTGTATAAAGTTTTAATACATTATATTAGAGGTCGTGGTGGTACTGTTTTACCCACAGCGTCTACAAGAATTGCTGCAAATTTACTTCTCGGTGGAAGCACTTTTCACTCCCAATATAAACTACCAATTCCATTACATGAAACTTCAATTTCTAGACTCGATATAAACAGTGAAGTTATTAAAACCATTAAAAAGGCCCAACTTTTCATTATTGATGAATGCACCATGACATCCAGTCATGCTTTAAATGCTATAGACAGATTATTAGAGAAATTATGAAGTTCAATGTTGTATTTGGTGGGAAAGCTCTCCTTCTTGGAGGGGATTTTCAACAATGTCTCAGTATTGTACCACATGCTATGAGATCGGCCATAGTTCAAACGAGTTTAAAGTACTGTAATGTTTGGGGATGTTTCAGAAAGTTGCCTCTTACAACAAATACGAGATCAGAAGATTCTGCTTATAGTGAATGGTTAGTAAAACTTGGAGATGGCAAACTTGATAGTAGTTTTCATTTAGGAATGTATATTATTGAAATCCCCTGTGAAATGATTTGTAATGGATCTATTATTGAAGCTACCTTTGAAAATACTGTATCTATAGATAATATTAAAAATATATCTAAATGTGCAATTCTTTGTCCAAAAAAATGAGCATGTTCAAAAATTAAATGAAGACATTTTGGATATACTCAATGGAGATTTTCACACATATTTGAGTGATGATTCCATTGATTCCACAGATGATGCTGAAAAGGAAAATTTTCCCATCGAATTTCTTAATAGTATTACTCCTTCGGGAATGCTGTGTCATAAATTAAAATTGAAAGTGGGTGCAATCATCATGCTATTGAGAAATCGCAATAGTAAATGGGGTCTTTATAACGGTACCAGATTTATTATCAAAAGATTACGATCTAACATTATCGAAGCTGAAGTATTAAGAGGATCTGCAGAGGGAGAGGTTGTTCTGATTCCAAGAACTGATTTGTCTCCTTCTGACACTGGCCTCCCATTTAAATTGATTCAATGACAGTTTCCCGTGATGCCAGCATTTGTGATGACTATTAATAAATCAAAAGGACAAAATCGAGAAAGAGTAGGAATAATCCTACCTGAACCCGTTTTCGCACATGGTCAGTTATATGTTGCTTTCTCTCGAGTTTGAAGAGCATGTGATGTTACAGTTAAAGTTCTAAGTACTTTATCACATGGGAAATTAGTCACGCACTCTGAACGTGTTTTCACTCTTAATGTGATGTACAGGGAGATATTAGAATAAGTTTAATCACTTCATCAGTCATTGTTTGCATCACTCTTGTTTTTATATCATGTTTTTGTTATTTTCATATGTTTTGTTGTTTTTATATCATGCCTCTGTTGTTGTTATATCCTTTTGTTACTGTTTATTTATTAATAAATTTATATATTATTTTCATATACATTTTACTAATTTCCTTCCATCTCTCATGCATTTATTATGGAGAAAATTAATTCCCTTTTAATGTGCACAAATTTCATGAACTGGGTCACTAGTAAAATATAAAATTACACCCCACAAGTTTGAGCCATGTGAACCCAGTAAAATATGCTTCCAATGAGATGAGTTTCTTCATTGAGAGCTGAAGTCACTGCTGCCATATTCACTGTTTAGTTCAGAAAGTTACCTTTATGCAAGCATGTTTATGATACTTATCTAAATAAACATAAACATTTAAAAAAGTTTTAGACTGACAAATCTAAGCTTGTTCATTTAATTTCCATTGTTTTTTATAAGTGGAAGTGTGTCTTTCAATAATAATATCTAGGAGTGATGTCATTAAGATGGCAAATATAGGTCATCTCTGACTTCAGTCACCCTAACAAGAAGATCAACAAGCAATTATGCATAGACAAGATGTCATTGCGACAATTCTAGAACATGGTGGTGAGGCTAAAGCACACCTCTGGAGCACAGATACCAAGTATGACAGTATCAGAAGGATAAGAGGAGCCGCCACACTCTGATCACATTGCCCTTCCCCCTGGCCTAGACCCATGGTCAGCAAACCCCGCCTCACAAGCCACATGCGGCTCTTTGGCCCCTTCAGTGTGGCTCTTCCACAAAATACCACTTGCTGGTGCGCACGTACAGTGCAATTGAAACTTCGTGGCCCATGCGCAGAAGTCAGTATTTTGTGGAAGAGCCACATTGAAGGGTCCAAAGAGCTGCATGTGGCTCACAAGCCGCGGTTTGCCGACCACTGCCCTAGACTGATTCAGCACCACACCATGAGGGTCCTCCCCAACCTCCAGGTTTTCCAGTGGGGGAAAAGAGAACCCAAGGTGATATCTACGTTCCCCAGTACTGTGGGTCGCTTCCTCGGAGGCCCACTCATTTCTTGCCTTATGGGGACTGAGGGGGCAATCTGTGAGGTGTGAATTAGATAATAAATTGTGACATGGAGGGGGCTGGAATTTATAACAACCAACACTAGGATCTTGGCAGACTGAGTTTCTACTGGAAGTGGTACCCAAGTAGAAATCCCAACCAGTGAATGTTGCTTATGTGCAAAAAAAAAGGTTGGTAGCTTCCTCTGACCAGGAAATTTGGTGCACAGTCTGTCTGATTTTGGACCCCAAAATGTGAGCCCTGCTGGTCTCGGAATCTGTTTTGTTCCCTTGCCTGGGCAGGAAAACTGATTCTTAGTCTTGTCTACTGGTGAGTGCAAACTTCAGCTCTCTCTGACCAGGAAACATAAACAGAGCACCTGGGAAGCTGTGTAGCTCACCTTACAGCCCTGCATAGAATGGCACACAAGGAGAGTGCCCAGCCACTGGCCTGGCCTATTTGCATAGAAAAGCCAATGGTACTACCTGGCCAGTGCACAATTTTGCCTAACAGGGGTCTCAAAACAAAGATTCATACTGATCTTGGGGCCTGTTCTGCCACCCTTTCCAGGCAGTGAAGCTAACTCACAGTTTCTCCTACTATGGAGTATAGAACCCAGTTCTGTATAGCTAGAAAGCCTGGCCAGAGAATCCAGACAGCCGTGGAGCCCATTCTGCAGCACAATCAGGATATAAAATATAATAATAAAAGTCATCTGAATTAGAAAGGAAGAAGTAAAAGTGTCTCTATTTGCAAGTGACATGATTTTCTATATAGAAAATCCTAAAAACACCATCAAACTGTTAGATCTAGCTAAACATGAACTCAGTAAAGTTGCCAAATACAAAATCAAAAGAAAAAATCAATCAGTAGCAAACTATCTGAAAAAAATTTATACAGAGGAAGAAATCTCATTTACGATAGCATCAAAATAATAAAATACATAGGAATAAATTTAAAGCATTGAATGATTTCTATACAGAAAACTATAAGACATAAAAAATTGAAGTGAAGACACAAATAAATGGAAAAAGTATATTTCAGTTCTTTAGTAGAACACACTTATTATGGGACAAATGGAAATGGAAGATAGCCAATCCCTTTTCTCAAAGACTTTTTAACACACTAGGGAAGATAAAGGGCATTACTTACACAAATAGCAATATATGTATAAAGTCACTTAGCACTCAGAAATTGACAATGATTAATTCATAGTTAATTGTAAAAAGAAATAGAGTAGATATTTAAACAAGCAGAGTTAACTGGATAAAGCTAAGAAATTTTCGAAGAATTTTGGTTGGATCTTAACCAAAATTCCAACCTCCCCCCCCCCGTAATATATCGTATTTATACATATATGTTATATGTATTTATCACTTTGGAGGACATATGCATAAATCTAACTGTACCTGTAAGAGAGTAATCTACTCTGTCTGCACTTTCCAGCATCTCATAACAATTACACAGAAAATTTGCCACAATACTATTTTCCACATTATACAGATTCTTTTTGTGTGTTTTTCCCCTCTTACTGAACTGTTCATAACTGCTGTATATTAGTTGAACTAATGCGATTAATGAATCAAATTGAAGAAACTCGAATACCACAAACAAAATAGGTCTGATGTGGAAATATTCCAAGTAAGAAACTAACTGAAACCAAATACTTGGATGACATATATGCAGAGATTTTGACATGAGCCATTAAGGTAATGCTGCTCATTTTGAGTTCATTGCTAATTGTTACAAAATAATTTATTTTTTCATAACATGCAACTGGTCCCCCCAATGGAAGTAATCTCTCTATCTCTATCTCTATCTCTATCTCTATCTCTATCTCTATCTCTATCTCTATCTCTATCTCTATAAATGCCTAAGCGACCGTTACAACCGAAAGATCAGTCAACTGGTCGCTATGATGCACACTGACCACCAGGGGGCAAGTGCACTCCCCTGGTGGTCAGTGTACTCCCAGAACAGGAGCACCACTAAGCCAGAAGCCGGGCTCACAGCTGGTGAGTGCAACTGCGGCAGTGGGAGCCTCTCCCACCTCAGTGGCAGTGCTACTGAGCAGCGCAGCAGTGGCAGGCACTGTGGGGCCTGGATGAGCAGCAGGGGAGCTGCACCCAGCCCTGGCTGGGCTCCTCCTCAGCTGCCTGCCACTTCAGCACTGATACATCCTTCAGAGGGGTCCGGGATTGTGAGAGGACACAGGCCAGGCTGAGGGACCCGACCCGTGCACGAATCCGTGCACTGGGCCTCTAGTCTATTATAAAGGGAACCGATATTCCAAAATGGCCTTCTATGATAAAAATCTTTTTAGCTGCTTAGTTTGCATCTTGAATGGAGAAAGACAGTAAATTCTTTTTAAAATGTTTCATTTAATACAGAATGAAGAAGCTTAGTGCAAAATAGAATAGTAAGTGCAACAACAAAACCGGTAATCTTAGAAAAGTCTATAATCTTTCTCAATATGTTATTTTATATCAGTGCTGACATTTGCAGTATGCTCTATTTGCTGAGCAGTAATTTAAAGTCTCAAAAGGAACAAAGCACTTTGCAAATTTAAATGTATTTCTTCAGGGACCACTCTAACCACCATAAGGATAGCTGTTGCATTTCACCCCTAGGTAGTTACAAATGAAGGTGCAAAATAATTTTAAAAGGTAGTTAAAAGATGGGGAAAACCACTAAAAGTAATAGTTGCTGCATAGAGAAGTTAAGTAGGCAAAACATAGCCATCTGAGAATTAGGTAATTTGACTAGGGCTCTAGGATGGAAATTCCTGTATTTCTTCATTAAGTGTAAAATATGTTACACTTTGTGTGTTCAATGGATTAGGTTTGTTTTTTGTTTGTTTTTTTTCCAGGTGAAGCTTTCTGCTTGATTTAGCTCCTCAGGCAGACATAAAACAGAATGGCAAATAAAATACTAATTGTGCACTATAAGATAGAGATAAAAATAATACATATTTTACAAAAAATGTAAGTTACAATCTATGTGATATTATGGAAGCTAGTTAGGTGATAACTGTTTTGTTATTTACTCATTCATTCATCTATCCATCCACTCACTCATTTGGCAAATATTACATGGGGTCTCTTTATATCTACCTAATTTAGGTGGGGTGGAGGGGAATGCAGAGGTAAAAGTTGGTATTTCTCACTCTATGTTAAGGATATTTGCTAGTTTAAAAAGAAATGATAGGAACAATCTGAGACCCTAAGAAGTCTGATACAACAAGCAACAACGTTTCTGCTCATCAATGGTCAGAGATGGATGTGATGGACGTGAGACAATTATATTTTATTTTGATCTGTGCTATGTCATTACAGTGTTTCCCCAGGAAAAGCTTCTTTCATCAGAAAGATACATATCTACCTATTTATTACTACTGTGAGGAAACACACTTCTAACTTCTCAAGTAGTATTTTGTTTCATTAAATGTTTAATATAAACACACAGAATATGAAAGGCTGTGAGTGCTGGGGATAGCACGCACTGTAGTTACATAACCTTAGGAGAACTCAGAGCAACACAGAGTGGAAGCAGAAGTAAGAGACCAAAAATTTGAAGGTAGTACTAGAAAACCTAGATTTCTCTCTGGGATAAATTCATTCTTAAGAACAGTAACTACATAAAATTGAACATTGGGTAGCTACGTCGCACCATTCTATGAGTTTGAAACTGAAAGAGATGCATGAAACTAAAAGCCCTGTGAACATTTAGCTCCTTTGTTGTCTCGTTACAAACAATGCTTATAAATTTAAGGCATAAAGTAGGTTCTTTTTAAAGTTTAAGACCCCAAAGATGATTTCTTCAGGTTCCTTTTATTCTTTACAAAGTATATCATCTTCCTATCTTATTGGACTCTAAGTCTTACGTTTGGGTCTTCCAGGTTTTCATAACTTTATAACATCTCTGAATCTCTTTTGGAATCTTATGTATGCCCCTTAGCTAAAAATCCAAAAGAAAATACATATCACTGCTCTTGAACACAGGAAGCCGATGAAGCTCTAAGCAAGTTCATGTCTATTTTGTGAGCTGACACTGTAGCCCCTCTGGTTCATCACAGTGCATGGAGTCTCTAAGAGAAAGGTGCACCGTATCTTTTCTAGTTCAGTTTATGAACTGTCCCTGGCAGTACCAGTGGGGAAGAGAAAACATGTTAGCATCTTCACTGACTCAGGGTCTCTCTCAATTTATGGATGATTTCCTCTCTATTCACTAAGTACTAATTGACTGGTTGTTTTAGTAATAAACTGAATATATTTCTTTGTTAATTATTCATCTTGATGTTCTTTTCTTTGTCTTCTTTCCCCTCCTCCTTTTGCTCCTTCTTCTTTTGATTCTGGATGCTCTTTACAATTCTGATCAAGTTGGAAGGGCATCTATAAAATTAGCAAATATTGGATTCCCTTCATAATGGAAATAAGAGTTGTCACAGACCAAACTAGACATAGAATAAACCCCAGTAGGTGTAGAACCCATTCTCTTCAATGGACCCAGCTATATTCAGAATTAGCAGATAGAGAGGACTGTGTCCTGTAGAGTGGCTGGTGGAATGACTTTCTCATTAAAAATGAAGTGATTTTTCTGCCCTGACTGATGTGGCTCAGTTGGTTGGGCATCCTCCCATGCACCAAAAAAGGTTGCTGGTTCAATTCCCAGTCAAGGCACAAACCCAGGTTGCAGGCTTGATCCTGGGTAGGGGATATGCAGAAGGCAGATGGATGTTCAGCTCTCACATGGATGTTTCTCATACTCTCTCCCTCTTCCTTCCTCTCTCTCTAAAAATCTATCTATCTATCTATCTATCTATCTATCTATCTATCTATATTTTAAATGCAGTAGTTTTCTTTAAAAAAAAGTTAGAAATTAATTCACTTCTAAAAACCTAGGGCCAAACTACTTTTAAAAAAAGTTTTAAATTGAATGAAAATAAAAAAGTAAATATAAAAAATTTTGTTATGTGGCCGAAACCGGTTTGGCTCAGTGGATAGAGCGTCGGCCTGCGGACTGAAAGGTCCTAGGTTCGATTCCGGTCAAGGGCATGTACCTGGGTTGTGGGCACATCCCCAGTAGGAGATGTGCAGGAGGCGGCTGATCGATGTTTCTCTCTCATCGATGTTTCTAACTCTCTATCTCTCTCCCTTCCTCTCTGTAAAAAATCAATAAAATAAAAAATATATATATTTAAAAAAAATTTTGTTATGTGTTCATAGCAGTACTTAGAGTGAAAGTTAGAAAGTTATAGCATTAAATGTTTGTATTGGAAATTAAGAAACATCTCAAATTAGCAATATAAGTTTCAACCTTAAGAAACTATAAAAAGAGCAGTGAACTAAACTCAACACAGACATAAGTAAAGGAAGAATAAAGATAATAAATTAATTATATTTAATATAGTAGAAGAGCAAAAAAAATTAAAAATTCCAAATTTCAAATATTTTAATAAAACTGACAAATGTCTATACAGACTGACCCCCGAAACACACACAAATTACCAACTTATGATAAACTTTCAGGACCTATGGAATGGAAAGGAATTCCTCTACCTGACAAGGGTATCTAAAATAACCTACAATTAACATCATGCTTAATTAATAGTGAAGGCCTATATGTTTTATTCCTAAGTTCAGCAACAAGGTAAGAACAATTTCTCTCCTAGTTCATATTCAACATGATGCTGGACACTCTAGCCAATGTAATGATCAAGTGAAATAAACTAAAATCACCCAGCATATAAAAGTAGATATAAAACATTGACTACTCCCAGATGAAATCACTTTCTATGTAGAAAGCCTGAAAAACTCAGAAATTTTTCTAGAGTCAATAGTTTATCAAGTCTTAGGCTACAAAGTCAACATAAAATACCAATTTTATTCTTACCAACAAGCAAAAACAATGAGAATATTTTTAAGATATAATTTTCTATAGCACTAAATACAATTTAAATATTAGATTAAAACTAACAAAATATATTTAGGATCTATATGTTGAATATTATAAAACATGATTGAAAGTAATTAACAAAAATATGAAGAGATATACCATGTTCTTGGATTGGGAAACTGACTGGAAATTCCCAAGTAACAAAAGAATCGGATGAACAAAGGCAGTGGATCCAGAGACATGGAAGCATGGATCCAAGTGTGGAATCGCAGAGGGAAGCAGGGGAGGTGGGTGGGAGGGAATCAACCAAAGACCTTGTCTTCGTACATGCATAGCCCATGTCTTCGTACATGCATAGCCCATGTATGGTACATGCATAGCCCATGTATTCGTACATGCATAGCCCATGTATGGTACATGCATAGACAATAGGGTGCTGAAGGCCTGCCTGGGTGGTGGGGGGAGGGGATTAGTGGGGAAGGAGGGAGGGACATAAGTAATACTTTCAACAATAAATATTTTTTAAAAAGTATTCCCAATCTGGTCTGTAGATTTAGAGCAATCCTCATTAAAATTCCAGCAGCATTTTTGTAGATATCAGAAGGCTGACTTTAACATTTACATGGAAAGACAAAGAAACTTCAGGAGACAAAAATGATTTTGAAGCTGCAGAAGAAAGACGGGAAGATTCACACGTCTCAATTTAAATATTTACTTGAAAGCCACAGTAATCGACTCGTGCGGTATTGGTAAAACCACAGATCTACTAGTATAGACCGTTGGAACAGAATGGGCTACCTAAAAATAGATTCCCCAAGGTTTTGTTTTGTTTTTGAAGAAAGTTATAAAACAATCCATTTGGATGTATCTCTCCATCTATATTCCATCTATACTTCACAAATGTTTATTTATAGCTATACACAACCAATTATGTTAGCTATGTATCAAAAATTCCATCCATACCTGCATCCCGGTCGGGCGTCCAGGCAGCGCAGGACCCTCTCACACCTGCTGCAGGTTCACCTTGCGGCCACCAGCTCCGAGGCCATGGCAGATGCCGCAGGTAATCATGGCTGGATGCTCCGGGGAGAGGCGCCAGGCGGTGACTGACAGCTTCCCGCGGGTCCTGAAGGCAGCCGCCTGTCCAGGCAGAAAAGCCCAGAGCGCCCGGCCTCTGGTAGGCCGCTCGGTGAAGAACTCTAAATGCCACGAGGACGCTGATAAAACAGGATAATGTAGACAGTCCGGGGGAGGCCGGAGGCAGCCACAGTTGGTGCTGAGACCCCGGCCGGCGCCTGGCTTCCAGGGTCCCGCTCCAGAACCGCGGCCTGCTGGCGGAGTGCACGCTCCCAGGGGCAGGCTGTGGAGACGGAGAGGCTGGCGACACGCGCGCGGACGCAGACACAGACGCCGACGTCGTGGACGTGGACGCCGACGTGGAAGTGCACGTGGACGCCGACGTGGAAGTGGACGTGGCGTGCACACGCAGCAGGGCCTGCCCTCCCCACCTGTGGCCACAGCCGCGGAGCGGCCTCCTGGACCCGTGGGACGGAGTTGGCGAGTCTGCAGGCCACAGCTGGATCTCACAGGAAGGTGCTGTCTTGCTGGTCTCACGCTGGCGCTCCCGGGCCTGCGAGAGAGGAAGGCTCCACGTTCCAGAACATGCTCTGCAGGAAGCTGTCCGTCAGGGTCGTGGTGAACCCCATCTCCGGGAGGATCTGCCCGACCTGGGCGTGCACGGGCGGCAGGGCGTGCAAATGGCCCTGCCCGGAGGGCACTGTGGGCTGGCAAGTGTAAGGCTTTGATGGGCTGCTTAGCCACCGCGGGAATCATCTCCAGGCCCGGCTCCCGCCTCCTGCTGGCAGGCAGATGCGGGCGCTGCCCTGACCACCCTGCAGGTCTCCAGGGGTGCCCCACGTTGGCCAGCTGCTTCCTGTGCCTGCGCTCGCCCCTCTCCAGACCGCTCCCCCGGCTTCGCATGCTCCGCCCTCCACGGACTGGCTGGGCCCCCATGCTGTCCACCACCCCGGACACCCGGAGCCCAGCGGCTGCACTTTTATCCACGTGGAACCATTTGTTGGATGAGGCCTCCCTGGGCCTCTCTCTGGGCAGTCCCTCCAGGGGACGCTGCACAACGATGGGGCCTAATGGCTGCTCTCCTTGGCAATCTCATGCTGGCGGTAAGCCCCCACCATTTGCTTGACATATTGTAAGAAATATTGTTGCCTACGAAGGTGGTGGACGTTTTTAGGCCCCGGGGTGGCGATGCCGCAGAGAGCTGCTTTCATAGAGTTGGGGAACCGCCGGACAAAGGAACCACTGCTCTTGTTTGGACATCTGCTCTTTGACCTACTTGATTGGACATGCGGCCTCTGAACATGACAGCCACGGTCAGTTATGGGGAAATAAAAAGATAAAGTGGGGGACAGATTTCACTGTTAAATTAATAATGCTATACCAGCCGTGGGCAAACTACGGCCCGCGGGCCGGATCCGGCCCCTTCGGCAGTTCCATCCGGCCTGCGGAGCCGAAAGAGCGGAGGGTTCTCTTGCTCTCCCCTCCGCTCCTTCACCAGCAGCAGTGTTAACATGGCAGCGTCGGAAACACGGCCGCAGCTCCTTCTTCTGAGTGGGTGGATTTATATCCGCCCATTCAGTAGAAGGAACAACCTCTCAATCTTCCAGAGGCTCCTTGTAATGCCCGCGGACGCGTCTCCCGACATCACCCTGGGAATGCGTAGACACCTTATCGTGGTGATGTAGGGAGACACGCCCCTGGAGAGCACAGTATCAGAGCCTTTCTGAGGTAAGATTAAGAGCTCTACTCAAACACAATCTTTTCCTGTTCCCACATTCTGGACATCACAATGACTTGTTAATAAAACAACAAAGACTTTCAGCTGTAAAAATGCGTGCTACAGGGCATTTGTGTTAACATGCACCACTGCACATTAGCATCAACGCAAACATGATGGAAACCTGTGTACCCTGCATTAACCCTAGCTGCGCTGCATTGCAGTATTGCACCACACTGCAACGGCAGCATGGCTAGTGTGAACGAACCCTCATTCAGTGGGTTGAACAAAAAGATTGTATAGAAATGTGATGAACTAAAGATTTTATTACAAAATTGCTTAATTTCAGGGTTTCAGAAGTAATTGGACAAATGAAAAACTGAAAATCAAATGTTCATATCTAATACTTGGATGAAACCCTTTCCTGGTAATGACAGCCTGAAGTCTTATACTTATGGACATCACCAGATGCTGAGTTTTCTCCTTTGTAATGCTCTGCCAGGCTGTCACAGTAGGGATATATATATATATATATATATATATATATATATATATATATATAATATCCTGCCATTTCCAGCTTTTAATAAGAAAAACTGTTGCAATGGGCATTTAAAAGTGGCACTTGGTTGTTTTTATAGAGTCCAGTGGATGCAATCTGACATTGATAATGGGCTCTTTCACACTATGTGCACTGCGGCTGTTTTTTGCCAGTAACGGAAGTGCTAGTGGTAACTACTGGTTACCCATGTTTTGCACTGCCCTAGCACCTCCCATACAAGTGTGTCTGGAAGGCACAGCAATGTGCAGCTATGTGTGTTACCATAAACAAAGGGCCTGTGTGAAAGATACACAGGTTTCCTATGGAGGAAAGGGGTTGTTCTCCATGGTCAGGGTGTGTCTCTGTCCCATGTCTGAACTTTTTCAGATGATTTTGTTATATATATATTTTTTAGAAGACCAAAAATGTTATAGTAGAGCAAATTTAATCACTTGTTTTTATACTTTACTGTTTTATTTTAGTAAAGAATTTAATAAGAGAACGGTACTGTTGGTTTTAGCCCAGTATTAAACATGAGTGGACCAAAGAAAAGGAAAGTGGACAGTGAATGCCGAGTGTTTAAGAGGGAGTGGACAACAAAATATTTTTTCACCGAAGTCTGATCAATGCCGGGATGTCTGATATGCCAGGAAACACTTGCAGTCTTCAAAGAGTACAATCTCAGCCGTCACTTTGCCACAAGGCATGGCAACTATGCTAGCAAGCAGTCACCTCAAGAATGGGAGGCTACTGCACAGAGGTTGATGGCTAAATTACAGGCTCAGCAAAATGTCTTTCACAGACAAACTGCAATTCAAGAGACAACTACCAAAGCAAGTTTTATGCTATCATTCAAATTAGCAAAAGCTAGCAAACCTCTCTCTGAAGGCGAGTTTTTGAAAGAATGTATGATAGAGACAGCAGGTTTCTTGTGTCCAGAGAGAAAAGGCAAGTTTGAAAAACTCAGCTTATCGCGCAGGACAGTGACTCCTCGAGTGGAACTGATTGATGAAGACTTGGCCAGCAAGTTAAATAGTAAGGCAGAGTTCTTTAAGTTTTATTCACTAGCATTGGATGAAAGTAATGACGTAAAGGACACTGCTCAGCTCTTAATTTTTATCCGAGGGATTAGTGACAATTTTGAAATTACGGAGGAGTTTTTAGCCATGGAGCCACTGAAAGGAAAAACACGGGGAGAGGACTTGTATGACGGGTGTCTACTGTCATCGAGAAAATGAAGCTACCATGGAGTAAACTTGCTAATGTCACGACAGATGGATCTCCAAATTTAACTGGAAAAAATGTTGGACTGCTAAAAAGAATTCAGGATAAAGTGAAAGAGGAGAACTCTAACCAAGATGTTATTTTTCTTCACTGTATTATTCACCAGGAATCATTGTGCAAGTCTATATTACAACTTAATCATGTTGTTAATCCAGTTGTAAAGCTTGTTAATTTCATTCGAGCAAAGGGACTTCGGCACCGTCAGTTTATTAAGTTTCTGGAGGAAACTGATGGGGATCACCACGACTTACTTTACCACTCTCGTGTCCGCTGGTTGAGTTTGGGCAAAGTTTTCCAATGAGTGTGGGAGCTCAAAGAAGAGATTGGTGCATTTTTGAAATTAAAGGGGAAGTCTGACGAATTTACTGAGCTGAGTGACAAGAATTGGCTGTGTGACTTTGCATTTGCTGTAGATATATTTTCACATTTGAATGAGCTAAATGTGAAGCTACAGGGAAAAGATCAGTATGTACATGACATGTACACTAATGTGAAAGCCTTTAAATCGAAGCTGATTTTCTTTTCCAGACAAATTTCAGACAAAGTCTTCACTCATTTTGCCACACTAGCCACACAGAAGGAGACCATCCAAAACGTGAAGAAATACAGCAAATCATTGGATGACCTGCATGCAGAATTCTGTCGTCGGTTTTCTGATGTTGAAAAAATTGACCAGTCACTTCAACTGGTGGCCTGTCCTTTGTCACAAAACCCTGAAACAGCACCAGAAGAGGTGCAACTGGAACTCATCGATCTTCAGTCTGACTTTGTCCTAAAGGAGAAATTCAGCTCTCTTGAACTAAGAGACTTTTATGCTTCACTTAATGAAGCCACTTTTCCAAACATCCAGAGGATGGCACAGAAGATACTGGTGCTGTTTGGGTCAACCTATGTTTGTGAGCAGACATTTAGCGTCATGAACATCAACAAAGCCCCTCACAGATCCAGCTTAACTGACGAACACCTCAGGTCTATCCTGAGAATAGCCACAACAAAACTAACTCCAGACTTTGATGCATTAGCTAAAAAAGGAGACCAACAACACTGTTCCCACTGAAGTTGATGTTTTAAAGACCAAAAACCTTTCAACCCAGTCTACATTGCCATCTACATCTACGTCCCGGGCATAATTTGGAAGTTGCACTAAAGAAAATGTTTAATTTACTGTTTACACATTTTGTTCTTTTCTATTTGTTTTAGTTTTAAATTATTTTATTATATTTAAGTTTAATTTGAAAGGCTTTTGTACCTTTCCTTTGTTAGGCAATTTTATTTTGCCTTTGCCATCTTCAATGTAAGGTATGTTATTGTGCTATGATTCCTCCATTTTTTGAAGTTTCAAATTATAATAATTAGTGTTTACATTCTTCTTGTTAAAATGTTTGAAATGAATAAAACTATTGAAATAATAATAAAAAAGACCGTACCCTTTTATGTAATGATGTTTACTTTGAATTTATATTAGTTCACACAAACACTCCATCCATGCTTTTGTTCCGGCCCTCCGGTCCAGTTTAAGAACCCATTGTGGCCCTCGAGTCAAAAAGTTTGCCCACCCCTGTGCTATACCAAAGCTAGCTTTTTTTTTTTTTTTTTTAGTTTAATGAATACAATACCAAAGTTAATTTCTTAGTTTTGATAATTGTGCTATATTATGTAAGATAAATATTCACAAGGGAAAACTAGGTGAAGGATACAGTGAAATTGTATTATTTTTGTTACTCTCTGGTAAGTCTAAATTCATAAGATTGTTTTTGGGGTTTTTTTTGTTGTTTTTTTAGTTCTAGAGTTTTGTAAAGTAACATTGAGAAAATTTTTCTGAATCACGAGCAAAAGGTATGAAAAAACATCACAGAAAACTGGTAGATTTAAAATATCAATCTAAGTACAATTAGAATGAGTGCAAGTATAGAAAGTATTGAAGGAAATAGTATTAGAAACAAATGAGCACAATGTGCCCCATTAGATTAAATATGTCTACTAAATAACAAAATAAATATTAATAATCCCTTTTCCACATCACAGGCAACTGATTTTTAAATCACTTGGACAAATATTGCATAGCTTTAAAAAATAAAAGCACATGAAGAATAACAACAAAAATAGGCAATGCCAGGCTTTTATTGAAAGCATTGTTTAGGCCCTAACCAGTTTGACTCAGTGGATAGAGCGTCGGTCTGCAGACTGAAAGGTCCCAGGTTTGATTCTGATCAAGGGCATGCACCTTGGTTGCAGGTTCCACCACCCACCCTGGTCCGGGTGCGTGTAGGAAGCAGCCAATTGATGTGTCTCTCTCACATCGATGTTTCCCTCTCTCATCTTTCCCTCTCCTTTCCACTTTCTCTAAAAATCAATGGAAAAATATCCTCATGTGATGATTAACAAAGGAAAAAAGAGAAGAAAATATTAAAATATGTGGTATGTGCCCTAACCAGTTTGGCTCAATGGATAGAGCGTCAGCCTGCGGACTCAAGGGTCCCAGGTTCGATTCCGGTCAAGGGCATGTACCTTGGTTGTGGGCACATCCCCAGTAGGGAGTGTGTAGGAGGCAGCTGATCGATGTTTCTAACTCTCTATCCCTTTCCCTTCCTCTCTGTAAAAAAATCAATAAAATATATTTTTTAAAAAATATGTGGTATCCAACAATGGAGAAATTTCCTCAGTATTTTGAGAGAAATTTTGAACCCATAATTATACAACTAGCAAAAAATTAAAACCAGAAGACCACCCCCCACACACACACACAAAAAACAACAAACAAGCAAACAAAAATCACAGAAGGTCTTGGAGTACTAGTATGTATCAGATCTATCATATCTGTCATTTCCAGAAAAAAGATTACTTGAACATATGGTCCAGCAAAATGAAAAAGGAATCAAGAAAATGAAGAATGAAAAACAGGAATTCCCACTGAAAAACATTACAGGAATAGATGGGTTAGACTTTTAGAAAGAAGTTAATGTTATACAGAACATTAACAAAGTACTATGATAAAGAATTTACATAATGTCATGATAAGGGCTTTTTTCTTCTACTTAGGCTGTCTAAGAAGTTGAAGGTAATTAGAAGCCAGGAAAAAGCAGAAGCTGCACAAAAATTATACTCCAGCCCTGGCTAGTGTGGCTTAGTTGGTTGGAGTGTCATCAGGAACACCTAAAGATGACAGATTCCTAGTCAAGGCACATGCCCACTTTGCAGGTTCAATCCCCGGTAGGGGTGTGTGCAGGAGGCAACCAATTTAGAAACTGGAAAAACTCTTTAAGGTATAGTTACTATATAGGGCTCAGCTTATTTGAACAAACAATATATATGTCAATATATATTTCATGCATTGCAGTATGTTTGGAAGGTGATCAAATTAAAGTGGAAAGAGCTTTGAAATCGCATTCCAATTCTGATTTTGTGGCCTTGGACAAAATCACTTAACCTCCCTGCACCGTAGCTTTCTCATCTGTAAAATGGGGGCGTATAATACTCACTTTGTAAGATTATTGTGAAGATTAAAAATAGAATTTGTTAAGCACGTAGCACAGTACCGATACATAATTGGTAGTCAGTGCATGCCAGAATGTGTGCAATAATTGTATTCTATGTAAAATGCTATGGATTAAATGAGATAGGCCACTGAAAGAGCTAGGTGTACTTCCTGGAACATAGCAGATATTCTTTAAGTGATAGCTATTGTCATTAGTTATTTTTAACTGTTAGTTATGACTGTGTTATCTATTCCAGGGTTCCAGTCTGCTTGTCTTGGAGATTTTCATGTGACAGGCATGGTATAATCATTGACCTCAGAGAAATCATCTTACACCTTTTTCCTCATGTGGTTATTGTAATGTGATTTACAGGTCTTTTAAAAAGCAAGGGGCTGTTATAAAACTTGAGAGTCTAAAGATGGGTGCCACCAGATGCCTCAGATGTCACAACTCAGGAATTCAATGAACCTGTGTCCTTAGAGCAGATGTTGAGCCATTGCTGTACTAACTACACTTGATTATTTCTGCAGTGGGCTTTTTTACCCATCCTACCCCTAGGAATTGCTTTTGTCTGGAAAACAAAAATGGGTTTTTTTGTTTCTCCATGCTGGTCTTCTGTGCTAGAGATGGCTGTGTTGAACAAAGAGCTCTACCCAAAATCATACTGCAGCAAATCAGTATTCTATTCCTTTATACAAGCGGAACACCAATTCACTCTTTCTTTTTGTCTTTTCTCTTTTTAATCCCAAAGTCATGCTCTTCTATTCCTGCTGCTGTCTGAAAGCTAATTTTCAGACAAACAGATAGGTGCTCTTGACAACAATCAGATGTAGTGGTTTTGTAGGAAAGGGAGTTGGATTAAATTGGATTTTGTTTGTTTTTGTAGTGTTTTCTCATGAAATATATACTTAGATATTCCGATACAATACTAGTGTAATTTTCTAAATAACTGTGTAGTGTAAACCTTAAATCCATAACATGAAAAGGGAATTTTAGTTTCAACTCAACTATTTTAGCATGCCTTGATCATACCTACTTCCCTCCTGTAGTCTCCTAGATAACATTTATAAAAATGGCCTCTCTGCTGCTTTCCTTGTCTCATAAATATCTTTTTGAATTAACTATATATTTTAATATATAGTTAAATGATGAAATAATAAAATGATGAAAATTCAACACAAAGTAAAGTGAATCTACTGAGAAAAAATAAATCAATAAGATTACAAATTTTTTTATCATACTTGTAAAGCTCAATAAGACAAAGCTTCTTGGTCTAATTGTGATAAAATTTAGTAGATATATACACATAGATTTGTATTCATTAAATATATATACATTTCATCATGCCATTGTGAGCTATATTTCACTCTTATCTCTTCTCAGTTCTCTGCATGAGACCAAAAGACCTGAAGACAATGAACTAAGGATGAGCAGATGACACTGAACAGAACAAGGGCAAAGATATAAACGGATCTTTGATGGGGATACCATGTTTTCAGAATTCCTTGGTGAGTAATCCTATAAAAACAGGTGGTAGACTGTACTCACAAAGAACTGGGGTTTTATGAGTAAAGTATGTTACAATGAATCAAACTTTCATTCTTCCTAAAATGGAGAGATGAGTTCACATCTCTGATGAATAATCGAGCATCCTATATAATAAAAGAGAAATATGTAAATTGACCATCCCTCCACTATGCTCACCGGCCAATCAGGAGTGGGTATGCAAATTAACCCAACAAAGATGGTGGGTTAATTTGCATACACAGGCGCCAGGCGGAGAGCAGAGTGGGAGAGCCAGCAGAGAGTGGAGCTGCTTGGGGAACTTGGCTCCCCAAGCCACTAGACAGCAGAGAGGGAGAGCTGGCGGCTTGGGGGGACGTGGCAGAGAGGGAGGCCATGGGATGGAGACAGAGCAGGAAGGGAAAACCAAGAGTGCAGGGAGCACCAGGAATTCTGGGAATAGTAGTTCTGGTGGCAGCCGCAGGAAGAGGAAACCCAGCGCACGGGAGGCACCAGGAATGCTGGGAATCATAGTTCTGGTAGAAGACGGATCTCCTAGACACTAGAGCAGTGGTTCTCAACCTTCTGTCCCTTTAAATACAGTTCCTCATGTTGTGACCCAACCATAAAATTATTTTCGTTGCTACTTCATAACTGTAATGTTGCTATTGTTATGAATAGTAATGTAAATATCTGATATGCAGGATGGTCTTAGGCGACCCCTGTGAAAGGGTTGTTCAACCGCCAAAGGGGTCGTGACCCACAGGTTGAGAACCGCTGCACTAGAGCAAAGTGAGCCTGGAGCAAGTTACTGTTGCGGTGGGGGATGCAGGGAAAGCAAAGGTGACAGACATAAGTAAAATCAGAGTGTCTAGGAAAAATTAAAGGGAAGATATCCTAGAACCTCCAGGAAATCTCCACCAATGAAACAAAGAAAAAAAAATGCCTGTGAGCAACAAACCAAACCGGGTTTGGAGTTTCAGACAATTTGCTCATATGATTGCAAAGACAGACAGAAACTCCTGGATTGGAGAGGGTGCAGGTCGGGCTGAGGGACCCACCCCCCATGCACAAATCTTCTTATACCGGGCCCCTAGTATCATATAAAATTAGATTTACTTTTATTGTTTATTCAATTAATGCTTATTCAGAGCCTAATAGATGAGTAGATTCTGTCCTAAATGGTGACTATTTTATTAGTGAACAAAATTCTGACAAAGTCTAAAACCTAGTATGGGTAATAAAACAAATAGTTAAATAGATAAATCAATTAAATACAGATAAAGAGATAGATACATGATGATACCATTTATAAACACAATGAAGGAAACAGTCTGCTAAAATAGTGAATAAAAATGGCAATTGTCTAGAATGGTGGCCAATAAGGTTTTTCTGAGGAGATGATATTTAATTTGAATTATGAAAAATGGAGTCAACTGTGTTATATAAGACTTGAGGGGATTGAGCTCTAAATTGATACACTTTCTTTAAAAATTTCAGGTTTTATTTTACCTTGAAGAATACTTTAGTCAATTATTCCATCATATTAATTACCAAAAACAATATATACTACCAGTGAAATCAAATTGAAAAATGAAAGGTGAAAAGTGAGCTCAGACTTCCACGATATGTCACTTGACTTACATTTCATGATTGCTTAAAGCCGTTGTGTTGAGTAATCTCTGATTTTAGTCATAATTTTGTATAGAGCCTACTTCCTGTCATTAATTGTAATGCATGATTTTCAGAAGGTCCAGTGCTATTCAATTTAGATTTCACAATTATGAATACAGTCTAAACAGACAGTGTGGAGGGTCAAATTTCCCTTTTGATCCTCTGGTCCAGGGCCAGAGTTCTCTAATGCCACAATATTGGTTAATTAAGGAAGCTGGGATAAGATTCAGTCCACAGACTTTGCTCCCTTATTATGCTTCTTTCTAGACTCCAGTCCTTGCCCAGCACAAAGTTTGGTCATTTCTCACAGGTCATCAAGGCTTGTCATGTTAAAATGTGTATGTATCAGCAAAGTAATTTTTCTATAAAATAGCTCTAAGAAACTAATAACCTAGCATAAAATTGTTTAATGGTAACTATAGCTAATATATTTTTTGTCACTTAAATGATGTTTAGGATTGCAGAAAAATGTTTTCAGCCTAGATAAAGATTTACAGTGGGGCAACTGAGAGCTCTGTACCTGCCCCAGTCGTCAGTTCTGATCTCTAAAGCACTTATGTGTGTCACAAGGAGACTTGATTTATACTGGCCTCACAAAGAAACCTGGTTAATAAAGAGTCAGCAGTTCTCTAGAAAGCATATTTACTCAAGTGCACTTCACTTCCTTGTATACGTGTGGAAAATAGATTGTAATGCTACACTTAAATATCTATTAGTAACTACAGAGCAAGGACAGATTAGAAACTTGCTGTGAAGCACAATGAGACACTATAGTACATACTATAAAATATACTGGGAAATCGTAACTGCAGATAAAACTATTTGGCCTATTGCAACTGGATTTTGTGTGAAATCTTTTTAGAAAAAAAACAACAACACCCATTAGAATGTAAGGTAGGAGTAGAGATTCAGAGTATAAAAGGCTTCTGTGGTGAGGTTTTCAATATGTAATGGAAGAAGGTCCTTAGAATTCAGTAAAATGTGAGTACAGTGTGCAGACGTAGGTGTTAACATAAAAGGAAAGGTAACTTAAATCTTTCTTTGAGTTTAGGAAAAAAGTTATGATAATAACATCCACATAAAGATCTGTTTTGATAAGATCAATGGCAGCCAGTAAATTTATAACATATGTTGAACTTGAATTTGTCACTGAAAGAGAAGGAAATAGACTCAGTGTAGGATTGAGTAAAAATGATTATATTTTCATATGTCTCTTAGCCTTCTGTATGTCCACTTTCAAAAAGTGTCTATTTAGGTCCTTTGCCCATTTTTTGATTGGATTATTTATTTCTTTTGTTAAGTTGTCTGATTTCTCTATAAATTTTGGAGATTAAACCCTTATCAGAGATAACATTGGCAAAAATATATTCTCCCATGCAGTGGGCTTTCTTGTTGTTTTGTTGATGGTTTCTTTTGCTGTGCAGAAGCTTTTTATTATGATGTAGTCCCATTTATTTATTTTCTCCTTAGTTTCCATTGGCCTAAGAGCTGTATCAGTAAAGATATTGCTATGACATATGTCTGCTATTTTATTGCCTTTGGATTCTTCTAATATTTTTATGGTTTCCCATCTTATGTTTAAGTCCTTTATCTATTTTGAGTTTATTTTTGTGTCTGGTGTAAGTTGGTGGTCTAGTTACATTTTTTCGCATGTATCTAATTTTCCCAACACCCTTTATTGAAGAGACTGTCTTCACTCCATTGTATGCTCTTACCTCCTTTGTCAAATATTAATTGAGCATAATGGCTTGGGTCGATTTCTGGGTTCTCTGTTCTGCTCCATTAGTCTATATGTCTGTTTTTGTGCCAGTACCAGCCAGTTTTGAGAACAGTGGCCTTGTAATATAGCTTAATATCTGGTATTGTGATCCTTCCAACTTTGTTCTTCTTTCTCAAGATTGCTGTAGCTATTTGGGGTCTTTTTTATTTCAAATGAATTTTTGAGAGTTTGTGGACCTTTTAAATATGCTGTTGGTATTTTAATGGTTATTGAATTGAATCTGTAGATTGCTTTGGGAAGTATGGACATTTTAATGATGTTGATTCTACCAATCTATGAACACAGTATATTCTTCCATTTGTTCATGTCTTCCTCTATGCCTTTTTTCAGCGTCCTGTAATTTTCTGAATACAGGTCCTTTACCTCTTTGGTTAAGTTTATTCCTAGGTATAAAAACATGCTCAAAGTCACTAATCATCTGAGATATGCAAATCAAAACAACACTGAGGTATCATCTCACACCTATAAGAATGGCTGTCATCAATAAATCAACCAACGACAAGTGCTAGAGAGGATGTGGAGAAAAAGGAACCCTCATGCACTGCTGGTGGGAATGCAGACTGGTGCAGCCACTGTGGAGAATAGTATGGAGTTTCCTCAATAATTCCATTTCTGGGATTATATCCCAAGAAATCAGAAACACCAATCAGAAAGGATATATGTACCCCTATGTTCATAGCAGCACAACTTACAATAGCTAAGATGTGGAAACAGCCTAAGTGACCATTAGCAGATGAGTGGATTAGAGAACTGTGATACATCTACACAATGGAATACTACGCTGCTCTAAAAAGAAGGAATTCTTACCATTTGAAACAGCATGGGTGGAACTGGAGAACATTATACTAAGTGAAATAAGCCAGTCAGAGAAAGATAAATATCACATGATCCCACTCATTTGTGGCATATAATGAACAACATAAACTGATGAATAAAAATAGAGCCAGAGACGTAGAATCATCTAACAGACTGTCCAACCTATGAGGGAAGGAGGGCAGTTGAGGGGATAAGAGATCAACCAAAGGACTTGTATGCATTCATATGAGTATAACCAATGGACAGTAGGAGGGTGAGGGCATGTACTGGGGGATGGGACTGGCTTGGAAGAGGTCAATGGGGGGGGGGGGGAATGATAGTCATGTAATACTTTAAACAATAAAGAATTTAAATTTAAAAATTAATGCATAACTGAAAAAAAGAAATCATTATAATTTGGAAGGGAAAAAAAGGAACAAAATGAGTACAAACAATAGAGAATTGGTAAGGGCTAGAGATATTTTGAAGAAAAATATAGTACTTACTGACCAATGAAACAGAGAATGGAAAAGCTCTAAATTGATACTCTTGGTTTAAAAATCCCAGATGTTTTTATTCATAACGTTGTTTTTCACTACTACAAGGCTATCAACACCATTTTTTTCTCTTTTTTCTTAATGAACTCATCTGTTCCTGATTTTATATTCTCTCCAATACATTTGTAATCACTTTTATCATAAATGTAACCTGTCTCTGTACTCTGACTTTGCCATATTCCCAACTTCAAGCCATCTACCTATATAAGTCCAACTTCCTATGCCTCAGCACTAAATCCATGAGCACTGCTGGTGAAAACACACAATTGTTCAAATAAGCACCAATACGTATTTCTAGTTTCAGTTTAATTCACTACTATGTTCCAGTCCTTCCCTAGAAGTTTTATTGAGCAATTTTTTTCATCCAGCTAATTTTTCATACACCAAGCTAATTTTTAGTGGTCTTCTTTGTTTCTTCACACACACACACTGTAACACAATGAGGACATCATCAAGGAATTCCCTCTTTCTGTCCAAACCCAATGTCCTGCAAACACCGTCCTGCATTTCTCATTTTTGCTAGTGCAGTTATTTAAAACAGGTTCCCCCATCTGTGCTGACATCCTTCTAACTTGTTCCTTTCTTAGTAGCTTAGTGCTACATTAATCACAGAAATTTGTACTAATCTTCACAATATAATTTTGTTCTATCTCCTTAAATATGGATATTATGCATACTATTACATATAGATAGTATTTTTTTCAATTATTCCTTACCTTTGCTTGGTCAGTTTTAATCTCTATTGCCTTTCCAGGCCACCCATTTAGTATTCATTTTGGTTTCTCTTCTCTCTTGGCCTCATCTCTCTTTATTAAAATTATCCTTCCTAGGTTAACTCATTCATATTCATGATTTACACTCAACAGTTTAAGTCCTGATGATGTTCAAAAAGTTTAAGCATGCCAAACTTCTCTTCAGGTCTGGATGCTCACTGGATATCCATTGCCTCCAATTTAACAATCTCATATTGAACTCAAAATATCTAGCCTCCTAACCTTAGCATTATAGCCAACATGCTCTTCTTGTATTCACTGTGTTACTAAATGACATCATTCTCTTCTAAGTAAAATAATATATTTAAAAAGTTATTATCCCTATTTTCACACCCAATCATTGTCCATATTTTGTTGATATCACACCAAGATACTTTTCAATCAATTTTATTATGCTAATTTTCTTTATTATAATTTTTACTTTATTTTTACTTCATTGTATTTTTTCCATCACCATTTATCCCCTCTATGTGCTCTTCTACATCCACCCCTCCCTACAATCACCCCCTGTTGTCAATGTCCATAAGTTCTCTATCTCTTTTTTTCCTTTTTTGCTCAAGCCCCCCATTCTCCCTACTCCCCTCCCAACCACCATCATCATAGTTTTCTGTTTGCTCTCTGTTTATGAGTGTCTCTATTTTGTTGGTGGTTCAGTTCATTAAATTTCCTATATGACTGAAATCATATGGTACAGTGGGCCTTGACTTACGAGTTTAATTCGTTCCATGATGGAGCTCATAACTCAAATTACTCGTATGTCAAATCAATTTTCACCATTACAATGAATTGAAATGCCATTAATCCTTTCCGGACACCCAAAACACACCGCAATTGTTTTTTTAAATGTTTTTAAATAAGAAAAATGTATTTAAAAATAACAAATATTGTATAAAAACACAATACTGAACAATAAAATGTAGTGCAATAAACTTGTTTTATTAATTTTAATGTACAGCATTTACCTTGGAGATCAAACGACTTAAAGATGCTGATGGAGTTGGAGGAGAAAGGCTTAACTGAATTACTGAATCTTATTTGCTGATTTTTGCCCTTTTCGCCACGCTTTCATCACTTTCATCTACAGGAGTTTTCGATAAAAACCTGTCCAATGAGATCTGTTTCATCCTCCCTTTCAGAATATTTCTGAAATGAGTTAGGCAAGTGTCATTAAATAGCTCCATCGCACGCCCAGTTGCAATTTTTTCTGGGTGTTTCTTTTAAATAAAGTCTGAAAGTTTCTCCCACATTCCCAACATTTCCATTATCTTACTTATAGTGATAACCTCCTCCTCCTCCATGTCACCTATTTCCTGCAAAACCTCCGTGTGCTGCTGTGTCTGTAGCTCCTTTAGCTCCTGCGTTGTCAGTTCCTCGGAGTGCTCCTCGATGAGCTCGTTGATGTCACCGTCCTTTATATCCACGCTCGCTGCCTCACCATGTCTGACAATGGAGTGAATGCCAATCCTCTTTTTAAAATTTCCGAACCAGCCCCGACTGGCTTTAAACGGCTCGCCGGACGCCTCGTCCACTGAAGTACCTGGGCTCTGCTGCAGCAAATCAGCGTAAATAGCTCGTGCCTTCTCGCAGATTATAGCCTTCGTCACGGTATCTCCTGAGAGCTGCTTCTCCGTTAACCACACCATTAGCAGCTTCTGCATATTTTCATGGATAGATGTTCGCTGTTTAGAAATTATTTTAACGCCCTTGGCTGGAGTTGTAGCCTGTATCGACTCCTTCTGCTTCAGTATGGTGCAGATCGTAGAAGTGCTACGCTCGTACTGCTTCGCCAAGTCGATTACACGCACACCTTGGTCATGTTTTTCGATAATTTCTTTCTTTAATTCAATGCACATCATCCACTTCTTCTTCTTCGCACTTATTTTCTTCAGATCCATGGTTGAAAGACCAAAGTTTTGCAAAATAACTGCAAGCACAAATGCGAGCACAACACTGATGTTTCAACTAAGAGCTAACAGCTTAAAGTGAATGAGTGAGACATGTGATGCTGGGCTGATGTTGTGGCGTTCACTGTGCCGCTCCCTGCGCCAACTAGCGGTGGGGTATCTGAAGCTGGCTCATAACCCGAATTTTAGCTCACAACTAAAAGCAAAAAATCGGCCGAGAGACGGCTTGTATCTCAAAAAACTCGTTAGTCAGGACACTCGTAAGTCAAGGCCCCACTGTACTTGTCTTTCTCTGACTGGCTTATTTCACTTAGCATAATGTTCTCCAGGTCCATCCATGCTGTCACAAAAGATAAAATTTTCTTTCTTTTTAAGCCAGAGTAGTATTCCATTGTGTAAATGTACCACAGCTTTTCTTTTCTCCTTTTTATTTTAATCCTCACCCAAGATTTTTTCCATTGATTTTTGGAGAGAGTGGAAAAGAGAAGGAAAGATAGAAATATTGATTTGAGAGAAACACATTGATTGGTTGCCTCCAGCACAGGCCTAATCAGGACCCAGGCCAAGGAGGATCCTGCAACTGAGGTACGTGCTCTTGACCAGAATCAAACCTTCAGTCCACAGGCCCTAGGACTGTATCATAGCTTTTTTAAAAAAATATTTTTTTATTGATTTCAGAGAGTAAGGGAGAGGAAAAGAGAGATAAAAAACGTCAATGATGAGAAAGAATCACTGATCAGCTGCCTCTGGGGATTGAGCCCACAACCTGGGCATGTGCCCTTGACCAGAATCGAACCTGGGACCCTCTATCCACTGAGCCCAACCAGCTAGGGCTATACCACAGCTTTTTATCCACTCATCTAAAGATACACACTTGGGCTGCTTCCAAATCTTGGCTATTGTAAATAATGCTGCAATAAACATACGGGTACATACATTCTCTCGAATTAGTGTTTCAGGTTTCTTCGAATAAATTCCCAGAAGTGGAATCTCTGGGTCACAAGGCAATTCCATTTTTAATTTTTTGAGGTAACTCCATATTGCTTTCCACAGTGGCTGCACCTATTTGTATTCCCACCAACAGTGCATAAGGGTTTCCTTTTCTGCACATCCTTGCCAATAATTGTTGTTTGTTGATTTATTGATGATAACCATTCTAACAGGTGTGAGCTAATACCTGGTTTTAACTTGCATTTCTCTGATGATTAGTGATGTTGAGCATCTTTTCATGTGTCTATTGGCCATCTGTATGTCCTCTTTGGAGAAGTGTCTATTCAGGTCTTTTGCCCATTTTTAATTGGATTATTTATTTATTCTTTTTGGTGTGGGGTTTTATAAATTCCTTATAAATTTTGGATGTTAAACCCTTATCAGATGTGTCATTGGTAGATATGCTCTCCCATTCAGTATCTAAAGTGTGTTTTTTAAGTTTTTAGTCAGATTTTTCTTTCTCTAAAACATAAATCTGGTCACACTATTCTATTGTTTAAATCCCTTTAGTCACCCCTCAGATTCTTCAGATTTAAATTCAAATTCTAGGGCAAAAACACCTCATTCCCACCAGCCCACATATAGCCTCATTTCATGTCTGTTATACCTACAAAGTATTATGGGGGAGGGGGAATGTCTAATGCTTTCTTGAGTTTTTTAGTTCTTTTTTTTTAAATTACCGACATTATTACAGATGTCCCCCATTATGCCTCCTTTACCCACCTCCACCCAGCCCCTGCCGCCCCTCCTTCTGGCCATCACCACACTGTTGTCTTTGTCCATGGGCTATGCATAGTATGTTCTTTCATCCAGTATCCTCTGTATCCCTCCAATATTACTTCTACCAGTCTGTTCCATGTATCCATGCCTCTGGTTCTATATTGTTCATCAGTTTGTTTTGTTCATTAGCTTCCACATATAAGTGATATCACATGGTATTTGTCTTTCTCTCTATGGCTTATTCTGATTAACGTAGTAATTTTCAGTCCATCAATGCTGTAGGAAAGGTAAGAGTTCTTTTATTTTTAGAGCTACCTAGTATTCCATTATGTCAATGTGCCACAGCTTTTTTTATTTGCTTATGGGCACTTCGCTGTTTCCAGATCTTGTCTATTGTCAGTAATGCTATTATGAACATAGGGGTGCAGGCATACTTTCTGATTGGTGTTTTGGGTTCTTAGCATATATTCCCAGAAGTGGGATCGATAGGTCAAAAGGCAGTTCTAATTTGAATTTTTTGAGGAAACTCCATATATTTTTCCACAGCGACTGCACCAGTCTGCATTCCCACCAGCAGTGCACAGGGTTAGGAATAAACATAAGGAGGTAAAAGACCTATTCTCAGGAGATTATAGGACTTTAAAGAGATAAGTTGAGAAGATACAAATAAGTGGAGGCATATACTACTGTTTTGATGGGTTGGAAGAATTAGCACCATTAAGATGTTCATCCTACCCAAAGCAATCTATAGAATCACTGCAATTCCTTTTGAAATACCAATGCCATATTTCACCCATCTAAAACAAATACTCCAAAAATTTATATGGAACCTTTTATTTCTTAAATACCCTGTTCCATTTTTCAGAGGCATCATTTCTTCTCTCTACTGGCTTATTCTAACGTCCTCAAACAACTTTAAAAAAAAAAAAAACATTTAGAGATTTTTTTCAATGGATACCTTTTTCTGGTCTCTGATTTTGTATTTTTATAATATCTATGACAATCTCCCTGTTAAACACTGATTTTATTTCCTGTACATGCCATACTTGTCTGAACTAAGAAATCAAAGCTTTATTATCTCCTATGTCCAAAGTCTAGTGTATTTATGGCATGTTTTTGTGCACAGTAAGAGGTAATCAAGTGATTGAATAACAGAAAAGATTTCGATAAGGGAAGGATAGAAACATTGAAAAAGAGAAAAAAAAAAACAAACCACATCTAATTTCCAAGCAAGGCAATTGCAACTAGGTGAGAACAGCCACCATAAAACCTCAATTGCTGAAAGTTACAAAGGGAGAAATTAAAATATAAAAGAGACATTGCATAACTATCAATACTGCTTTATAGTTTTAATGCAAATTGTAACTTGATTAGAAATGCAATTAAAATTGATAATTTTTATAATGGGTCTTTTTTATTTTTATTATTTTTTAAAAAATATATTTTATTGATTTTTTTGCAGAATGGAAGGGAGAGGGATAGAGAGCCAGAAACATCAATGAGAGAGAAACATCAATCAGCCGCCTCCTGTACACCCCAAACCAGGGATGTGCCCGCAACCAAGGTACATGCCCTTGACCCTTTAGTCCGCTGGCCGATGCTCTATCCACTGAGCCAAACCGGTCAGGGCTAATGGGTCTTCTTTAAATTTAAATTTTTGATGTTGACATTATTTCAGGAGCCCTCCCCCCCCCCCCCCGCCCTTGTCCATCTCCACCCTCCCTGCCAACCCCTTCCTTGGCCTTTACTAAGTTATTATCTGTGTCCATGGAGTATGCATATATGTTCTTGGAATCTAATGAACAAAATCAACTGACAAAATGGAATCAGAAGAATGATTACATAATGGGTCTTTTTAAATGTGGTAAATTCCTGTGGATATTTCAGAGATTGTCATTTAGTGAAACAAAGATCTGAAATTATTCTTTTCATTTACTTATTTTGTATTAATTTATGCAATTCTTCATTTATTCAATCTATTTAGTTGTTTGGAGTTGCCTATTTCAAATGAGTAACATCTGCTTTCTTGTTTCATTAAAAAAGTGTTGTATCTGAAATTTTTCATATTCAAATTGCCTATTAAGAGAGGATTAAAAATAAAAGTAATTACTGTTAAATAGTTGAATAAATTTGCCAAAGGCTAATTTGATTATTGTCTAGAGTTGAACAACTCCCAGCATGTACTTTTTAAAAATTGCAAATGATGACGATCAATCTTTATTTATAGAGTGTCTTTAATATAATCTTTATTCATTTAGTATTTTTTATTATTCCTTTTTGAAACCAAAGTGGGTTATTCAAGTCCAAGTTCATTATCTCACAAAACCGAGAATGGATTTGCAAACAAAAATGGTTAGAGGAAGCAAAGTTTATTGAGAGAAGCCAGTCCTGGAAAAGTGCAGCTGGGGTTCCAAAAGCAGGGCGGGGCGGGGGGGGGGGGGGAGGAAGAGGAAGCCAGTGCTTTTTTATCTATGGGTAGATACATGCCTTGCTAGCTCCTGATTGGTTCTTTCAAAGAATTCTGCTTTAGCAACATCCTTGGAATCGGTTTATATTCTTCGCTTCCTTACAATTGGTTATCTGCAAGCTGCCTATCTTAATAACACCCATACATTTTTTTAAAGCTCATATCTTTCATGCATGCCCTTCTTTCCTGCCCAGCCGGGTTGCCTTAGTAATTTCTGCCAGCTGGGTTCTGGGTTCTACTTCCTTCCCCTCATTGTCCCATCCCTGTCAACCTAGTTTCACTCTATCTCCTCATTTTGATGCTATAACATAGAACAAAATAGAAAATCATAGTTGTATTTGAAAGACATTTTAAGATCATCCATTTATTCTGTAAGCATAAATTAAAATATAATATATAATAGGACTCTGTAAGGTCCACAGTAATTTAACCCAAAGTATTCTAACCCAATCACTCATTCATTCGTTCTTTTTAATCAGTATTTATCAAATTCCTACTTTGTTTTAAATATTATTCTGTGTATGAGAGGTTTAATAAGAAAAAACACACAAAAAAACTAAACTAAACCCAAATAATTTCTTTCTTCATGGATCTCTGCAACTGAGTATCATTATAAATTAATTTTCTTACATAATTTAACAATATACATTCTAGAAAAAGAATATTTTACTATATGCATATGACAGTCAAAAGCCCACTGTTTAATTTTATTATTGTATTACTTTGATAAAAACTTAGACATAATTTGATTCACTTATTTTCAATGTTTAGAAGATATAAAGCATAAATACATTCCTATTGTGCATGATATCCTTTAAATATTTGAATACAAACTAATATTTTTTCCCTTTTTATCTATAACCAAAGGTAGAGACTCAAATTTAGACTCCCTTTAACTTTTTATCAAGGTAATACAATAATAAAATTAAATAGTGAGCTTTCCATTCTCATTATTTTATTTTAAATGCAGAACTTAGATGTATTTCTCTAATATTCTGTCATTCATCTTATTTAGTATGTCAACCTGCCAAGAGTGTTTTGATTCATGGTTGTATAAATTATCAAATTAGTTATTCTTTTCTGCTTTATTCCTATAAACTAGAAACTTGAATAGCTGTCATTTTTATATTGCTCTAGATGACAAAAAACGTAGTACTACAGATTTTTTTTCACTTCTGTCCCTTATCAAATCCTATCCCTCCTTAAAGACCCTTCTCAAGTGCCATAATTTTAATATTATTTTTTATTTTTGTAGCTCATTACTATTTGAAAAAATATTTATATACTTATACACACACATATGTGTGTGTATGTGTGTGTGTAAATCATACCTCAGTTTCATTTTTTCTTCAAAGGCTTATTTCATATGTAATCCCAAAATAATGTTTGGCCTATCTTATGTCTAATTATGACAATTGCAAATTTTTGAAACAATGTGACTGTAATTCTCATGTAAAACCACATTAGCTTTTATGGTATCCATTTCTTATCACTCTATTTCTTCTCTTTGAAAGCTTAAATTTGGAAGTAAATATATTTTATTTAATACTATTGGCACCAGTGCCAAAATTAAACCATAAGAGATAATAGGCAGATTTTAAATTATAATCAATGCCAACCCTTGAAATGCCCTTTAAGCAAACACATCTTACTGGTATTATCTAACACAATAGGTAATTTTCTGGCTAATAAAAGTTTTATTTGCTTCTTCCTGGAAGTAAAATAGTATCAGGCTATGAATTTAATGATTATTGTTTTTATAAAAAAGTACTTCTTTTTCTATTAAAATTTATGCAATCCACATCTATGGTGTTTGTGCAGCTACTAAAAGAAGGAAGTAGTGTCCAATGCAATATTCATAGCCATGTGCATCCTCACTCCCATGTTCTTGACTCTGCCTGAGGTACAGCTGATTGCTTTGAGGGATTATGAGTGCACCTGTTTTCACTTTGTGTTCAGACTAGGTCTGATTTTGAGATGAGATAAACACACATAGTATGCAGATATAAGATGAGTTTCATATTGTTCTGTGCTATAGATGAATTCCTTTGTGTGGAAAAAAATGACTACTCTTTCCATGTATGTTCTATAAAGAAAGGTAACACTTCTATATCTATAGAAAACCTATTTATATTTTACTTTGCCCAAAGAATAGAAATATCCATATTCCCATTGTGTCATTGTATTCAGTATTTAGAGTATTATTTTTATGAATTGGCTTTCAGTTAACATCATAAAATATTTTGGATCATCTCAGTGGGATAGTGCAAATGACTAGAACAGGATTTGTAAAGGTTGGTATTTAGAAGTTGAGTGACATGTTCAGACATGAGAAAATGTGATCAGCAGAATAATACCTAATGATAACTAATCTGATTTCAAATGATGCACTATTTTTCTCTTTGGGAATTATTTTTTTTATTCTCAATAGACATATGCTATCATCTATCTCTATCTCTGTCAATCTATCTATATATCTATATATCTACATATCTATCTATCTATCTATCTATCTATATATATCCTATCTAATAAAAGAGAAACATGGTAATTGGCGTACGACCCCTACCCTTCCCATTGGCTAATCAGGGTGATATGCAAATTAACTGCCAGGCAGCTTGAAACTAACATGAGGCTTGCTTGCTTCAGTGACGGAGGACTCCAACATTCCCCGCCTGCCGCTGCAAGCCTCTGAGCTGGCAGTTTGAAACATAGTTACAAAAATAGAAGCTAAACAAAACCCCAGAAACCCGCTTTCAGCTAGCCGGGATCTCAGACCTGGACTTGATACAGATTTTTGATTGTAGAACCTAAACAAACCAGATACCTGCTTTCAGGAACGGAGGCCTAAGAGCTGGAGCCTCAGAGCTAAAGCTGGCCCAGAATAAAAAAAAAAAGAAAAGAAAAAAAGGTGCAGTTGGGAGCTTCAGTCTCAGCCTGAAAACAGTCCTGAGCCCCTCACCCAGACTGGCCAGGCACCCCAGTGTGGACCCCCACCCTGAAGGGTGTGTGACCAGCTGCAAACAGCCATCATCCCCTCATCCAGGCTGGCCAGGCACCCCAGTGGGGACCCCCACCATGATCCGGGACACCCTTCAGGGCAAACCAGCCAGCCCCCACCCATACACCAGGCCTCTATCCTATACAGTAAAAGGGTAATATGCCTCCCAGCACCGGGAACAGCAGAGCCGTGAGGTCTCCCGGCACTGGGATCAGCATGACAGGGGGCAGTGCCCAAACCACCTGATCGCCCTGGGGCTCTGTGTGTGACAGGGGGCGGGGCCACAACCTCCCTATCGACCCTGCTCTGTTCCTGACAGGGGAAGGTGCCCAACGCCCTGATCGGCCCTGCTCTGTGCCTGATAGGGGGGAGCTCCCCAATCCCCTGATCACCCTGCGGCTCTGTGTGTGACAGGCTGCGGTGCCCCAACCCCCTGATCAGCCCTGCACTGTGTGTGACAGGGTGTAGCGCCCCAAACCCCCCCCCCATAGGCCCTGCTCTGTGTGTGACGGGGTGCGGCGCTCCAACCCCCTGATCAGCCCTGCTCTGTGCCTGATAGGGGGGAACTCCCCAACCCCTGATCGCCCTGCGGCTCTGTGTGTGACAGGGTGCAGCGCACCAACCCCCCCACCCCATGGGCCCTGCAATGTGTATGACGGGGTAGAGCCATAACCTCCCCATCGGCCCTGCCCTGAGTGTGACAGTGGCGGCGCCCCAACCCCCTGATTGTCCCTGCTCTGTGGGTGATATAGGGCAGCGCCCCAACCCCCCACCCCACGGGCCCTGCTCTGTGTGTGATGGGGTAGAGCCATAACCTCCCCATCGGCCCTGCCCTGAGTGTGACAGTGGCGGCGCCCCAACACCCTGATCGGCCCTGCTCTGGGCATGACAGGGGGGAGCTCCCCAACCCCCTGACTGACCCTGCTCTGTGCGTGACAGGGGGAAGCTCCCCAACCCCCTGATTTGCCCTGCTCTGTGCGTGACAGGGGGCTGTGCACCAACCCCCTGATTGGCCCTGCTCTGTGCGTGACAGGGGGTGGCGCCGCAACCTCCCCATCGACCCTGCCTTGAGTGTGACAGGGGATGGTGCCCCAACCCCCCAATCGGCCCTACCCTCAGCGTGACTGAGGGTGGCATCGCAACCTCCTGATCCGCCCTGCTCTGTGCATGATAGGGGACAGCGCCCCAACTCCGCAATCGGCCCTGCTCTGAGCCCAACCAGGGGCTGCACCTAGGGATTGGGCCTGCCCTCTGCCACCCAGGAGCAGGCCTAAGCCAGCAGTTCGTTATCTCCCAAGGGGTCCCAGACTGCGAGAGGGCACAGGCTGGGCTGAGGACCCCTCCTTCCCCCCCGAATGCACAAATTTTTGTGCACCGGGCCTCTAGTATATATATAAAAGAAGTAATAAGCAAATGAGATTGGGGCTCCGTAATGGTCACAACCAGCTCAGAAGGAGGGGCTGGGTGCAGCCCCAAGCCTGAGAAAATAACACACAGGCACAGCCCGGAGCCTGAGAGATCAACACAGATGGGCGCCAGCTCTGAGCCTCTGGTATCTATATTTTTTTATAGGTCAGTAGGACATCCCCTGAGGGCTCCTGGACTTTGAGAAGGGGCAGCCTGGGCTGAGGGACCCCAGCCCCCAGTGCATGAATTTCGTGCATTGGGCCTCTAGTAAATTATAAATGGACATTTTCTACATAAAAAGTTTATAAGCAAAACTAAAAATGCCTGAGATTGATAGGGCTACTCACATTTATGACTGGCAAGAAAGTGGACTATTTCTAGAAGGTTGTGCCATGATGGGATGCATTCATATGTAGGTGCGTTGTATAAATAAGTGAGGGACAATATTGTAGTAGGAATAAATGTTCTGATGGGGGGAGTACTTATAGACTAAAAAGCAAGGTCAAGAGAGGGTTTTTTCCTGATAAAAAATATAGATAATAGTTTTCAAATTTTCCAAGAGTCAGAAAAGAATATTGACTTTATAAACTATGGAAGGGAATAAAGTTCACTAAGTTTTGCTAGCAACCCAAAATAAAGGTGTGTAAATTTACAATAAATGAAAAATAATATGAGATTTGGAATTAATATTGTACATAATAAAATTGTCTTTGAAATAAGTAGGTGAAAATTTGTAAGCTAAATTGATGCATTAGTTATTAGTTTATCCCTAAAATGCCTTTTAACTGTTCTGACTATTGTCACAACCCCATTTAAGCATTTAGTAATGAGTAAATTGGTTGTGGTCACTGAACTAAAATATTGAACACAAAGTAATCATAGTGCATACTATTACCCTTTCTTCAATTTCTTCTATTCCAGATCTACAAGTTTTAAATGCTTTTATTTTCAACCCATGCTAGTTCTTCCAGCCTATGCTTAGAAATATTCTGCCTATTGTGAAAGGATTTTTAAATTCCAGTAGGCCAGGGGTTATTCAGCTCCATGACAGACATGCAGAGTTAAGTTCCTATAAAAAAGAAACAACAAAAGAACATAACTCTCCTTGGAACACTAGGTAAATGAGTTTGACTATATATTCTAGTCACCCAGAGTAGTGAAAAATAATCACATACTGTGTCCCCTAAGAATGAGGTTATTAGCACACTATGAGTCCTTGAAACTTTATTTTTGTTCTTTTATATAAATGGTTTATGTACTGCTTTTCTATAAGCTATAAAATTGAAAAGCATATTTAAAGTTACCAAAAGATAAATCAAATAATTAGATTTTAATGAGATGATTTCCTTTTTGATATATTCTTTACTCAAATTAATAGAGAACAAAGTAAATTACATGATAATTTAATAAATTATTAAATCCTAATAAAAATGGAAATAGGAAATCATTAACATAGATCTGGCAAAATTCAATTTTCATCTTCACATTAAACACTCAAATGCTGAAATGCTTATTTTCTTTCCTACTGGTTGCTTAATTGTAGGTGCTTAATAGAAATCTGCCCTAGCCCTGGTTGGTTTGGCTCAGTGGGTATAGCCTTGGCATGCAGACTGAAGGGTGCTGGCTTTGATTCCCATCAAGGGCAATACCTTAGTTGTAGGCTCCATCCCAGCCCTGGTCTTTCTCACATCAATGTTTTTCTCTCTCTGTGTCTCCCCATTTCTTTCCACTCTCTCCAAAAATCAATAGAAAAAATCCTTGGGAGAGAATTAACAACAATAAATAGAAACTCTATCATCTTAGAAAAAATGTTAATATAATGTTTATTTTTATTTCATTGTATCATTTTTATGAGACATTATTAGATTAGTTAATGGTAATTGGATGTAAGTTGTTTATTTCAGATAAAGTCAGGGTATTCAGTAATTATTTGTTTATTTAAAAGCAAAGAAAGACACAATTAAATGTTCAAGAAAATTAACAAAACACTTTTTACCACAATTTTAAAGTAGTTTACAAATGTTGATGATCCTTCCTTCAAAATGTTCCACAGATTTACCTTTTCTCCATAATCTCATACTGAGACTAAACAGCGGCCTCTTGAAAAGACCTCTTTGCCTTGATACTTCTCTATCTAGCTATTTCAGTATTTTTAAAAAATTTTAAACACTTTTTGTGGTAACATACTTAACATTCTATCTGTTCTCTTAACTTTTTAAATGTAAAATACATTATTGTTGACTATAGATACAATATAATATTTTTGATATTCTGCCAGATTAATGGATTCCAATTACTATTTACATAAGATGACTCTTTTCAAGAACATCTGAGATTCTCTTTTCTTCTCTTTAGTTTTATGTTATTGGTCCCCACAAGATGATTGTATTCTCTCAACTCAAATTTATACTTTATTACTCACAAAAAAATTCATTATTACAGCTTCATGCATCTCTCTTTATCATACACATCCTGCTAACATTTACCTTCTCTTTGCTCAGGCAAGTTTACCCTTCTCGGTAACTGTGCTTCCATCACCACCCTGCCCCTCTCCACACTCCTATGTAAATTATATGTATTTTTAGAAGCTAGCTGAAGTATTAATTTTTTATGAAATTTTTATTACCCACTATAATATCTGAAGGCATCTTATCCCTGCAATGTAATAATTTGTGACAGACAGATTTCATTACTGTTCTATGTAGTAAAACACAGTGGTCCTTGCTTGGTTGCCTCCTCCTCCTTCCTTCCTTCCTCCCTTCGTTCTTCTTATTTTTTTCCCCCTCAAATAGGTTTCAAAGTTTTTGATAATAAGAACCAAATATGTTATTGGTCATTCTTACATAGTTCCCATTAAATAAGAAACACAAATTTGATAGGTTATTATGAAGTTCTAATTAGGAAAATGTGGCACATATTTTCATCAGAAAAATACATCTTTTTTATATTCTGTGAAATATGTATGCTCTCCAAGTCTTGACCTTAATATTTTTAGAAGTTGGGAGAACTATTTTTTAAAAATTGAAATCATTTTATACCTTCGAATGTAGCAACTTAATTTTATCTTTGAAATCAAAATTATTTCAAATTATTTCATTTGAGCAGAAACAGAAAGGCATACACTCTTTTCTGAATTGGTTTGTTATGGTTCTGAAGAGTGAATTGCATGATACACTAACAGGAAAGCTATATCCAGGTTAAGATTTTTATATTAGCACATTATACTTTCCAGAGAGAAATATTTCTATTCAAGTATGGCTTTTCTCTATATTATATTTCAAATTTAAGACGTAATGTAAAGTGTGCTTTTCTGAGTAGGGGCTTGAAAGACCGTAAGAATGCTATTGGTATGGATTATCACAGGTCTAAGTACCTATAGACTATTAAAGATAGTCCGACAAATTCTTGGACATCCTGGTACTGTTGTAATTAGCCTACTTATTGATAACTAGAGGCCTGGCACACAAAATTAGTGCACAGGTAGGGTCTCTAATTCTGGCCTGCAATCAGGGCCAATCTTCCCTAGCTGCTGGCAGCCAGCCCAGCCCCCCACCACTGCTGGTCTCCCTCTTTGTGGGGTGACCAGTAGGGTGATCAGGGCCCGAGCACCACCCACATCTGTCACCACCCACCCCTGGTTTCCAGTTCCCCATTGGTGATTGGAGCCTGCCGGCTGGGGGCAGCTCCTGTGCTGAGCATCTGCCCCCTGGTGGTCAGTGTGTGTCATAGCAGACCAGTTGTTCCACCATCCAGTTGATTTGCATATTACACTTTTATACTAGGTGTACCAGTTAATAATGCGGATTTTTTTCAATAGATGGAGTTACACATATGTTGAGATATATATATATATATATATATATATATATGTGTGTATATATATATATATATATATATATACACACATATATATATACACACACACACACATACATATATATGTGTATATATGTATATATATAATTTGATATGTATGCTATTTTGTATTGACAGCAAGCTTCAAAACTTCATATGTCAAATTTGCTGAAGGTGTTAACATCATAGATATTTTTATACTTAAAAATGTCGAATTTTGTGCCAAAAAAAGAGCATTTCCGGGAAGTTTTAATTCATTATTTTGAAGAAAAAGTTTTCATATACTTCGGGAAGCTTATGGTGAACATGCTCCATCTCAAGATACTTGTGAACGCTGGTTTAAACGCTTTAAAAGTGATGATTTCTATGTGAAAGACAAAGAACGTCCAGGTCAACCAAAAAAAATTTGAAGACCAACAATTACAAGCATTATTGGATGAAGATGCATGTCAATCTCAAAAACAACTTTCAGAAAGATTAAGTGTTGCTCAGCAAACAATTTCTGATTATTTACAAGCAATGGGAAAGATTTTAAAGGAAGGAAAATGGGTGCCACATCAACTGAACGAAAGACAAATAGAAAACCGAAAAGGCATCCAAAAAATGTTGCTTCAAAGGCACGAAAGAAAGTCTTTTTTGCATTGAATTGTGACTGGTGATGAAAAGTGGGTTTATTTTGAGAATCCCAAATGCTCAAAATAATGGATTGTTCCAGGTCAACCATCAACATCAACTGCAAGGCCAAATGGCTTTGGAAAGAAGACAATGCTCTGCATTTGGTAGGATCAGGAAGGTGTGGTGTATTATGAGCTTCTGAAACCAGGCGAAACCATTAATACTGATTGCAACCGACAAAAATAATCAGTTTGAACCACTCTTTGATCACAAAATGACCACAATGTTCCAGAAGACACGGAAAATTAATTTTGCTTCATTATTATGCACCATCACACACTTCAAAACCAGTTAAAGATATATTAAAAGATCTTGCCTGGGAAGTATTAACCCACCCGCTGTATTCACCAGACCTTGCTCCTTCGGATTACCACTTGTTCTGATCGATGGCACACGACTTCCTGAGCAGCACTTCAAAACATACGAATAAGTGGAAAATTGGGTCTCTGAATGGTTTGCCTCAAAACAAGAAAAGTTCTATTGGGACGGTATCCACAAATTACCTGAAAAGATGGGGTAAATGTGTAGCTAGCAATGGACATTACTTTGAATAAAGCACGTTTGATTTTTCTCTTGAAATTATTGTGTTTTCTTTGATTACAAAATCTGCCATTATTAACCGGTACACCTAGTACATATAGATAGGAAAGGAGCAAAGGAAAGGCCAGATATTATAGGCATGTAATTTAGGCAGATTCACCAGAAAGTTACAACTTTACACTGCCCTGGGGACTGGACAAATGGAAGATAGACACATGCTCAGTAAAGTTGGGGTGACATAGGGAAAATATTTGCTATGGATCACACGTGGGAAGAGAGGTCATTAGCCAGAATGGGCATGAATCAAAGGGATTCACTGTCTTGTGCTTTTGGGACCCTTGGGACTCCTATTGCTTGGGTTACACTCTCCTGCATTCTTCCATGTGGCCTACGGCCATGTGGACCCCCCGCCCCCCCCCACACACACACACACATACACACAGTGAACTAATGCACTGCAGCTAGCTTGAGTTTGGACTGGACCCGGCTGCAATATGAAAAGGAAAATCTGGTCTCTGACTCTGCTTCTAGTTCTATCAAAACCCCACAGTTCTTCTATGGCAAGACTAAGGGTAATGGGACTTTAGAAATCCAGGGATGTAATTCCATGCAAGGAAAGCTTTCTACTACATCTTATCCTCCAGTGGGGACCTCTGCAAATGCTTATTCCAATGGTACCCCAGGAACCCCACTTTCATCGATAACCATCCCATCCATCAAGAAGAGGGAACTACTTTCTCCATGCATGAATTTGTTCTGGCATATAACTGCTTTGGACAAAAAAAATGTGGTGAAAATGCCACTATGTATTTGATTTTTTATTTCATTGTGTTGAGATAATTTAGTTAATTATAGCTGAAAACACCAGTTAGCTCTAAAATAATCCAATATATTTACATTAATTTTATTCTGTTATTAGGAATCAAATAGAAATAGTAATGGATTTTAATAAGATTGCAGTTTTCTTACATTTTTAGAGACTACAAAGAAGAACAAATTTGTAATCAAGCATGTATGTATTAGAATAATTTTAATTTGAAAGCTAAGTGAGCTGGGACTTTATTATACAAAGGCTATAAGTACATTATACATGTTTGTATTATATATGAAATATATATGCATAAATATTTTTGTGGTTTCTATTATCTATCATTGATATCAATTTATCTCTCCATCTATCTGTTATATTCTCTCATTTCTCCCCCTTCCAAACATAGACATAAAAGCTATTTCTCAGAGATAATCTAGACCATCAGTCTAGATCAACCAACTGAAATATAAAATTAAATTTATGAAACAAACATGAATTTTAAATATTGGGGTAATTAGCACACAGTGATACGTGGAAGACCAAATATTCAGGTTTAAAACATTTTGAGAGTAGAGAATCATATATGTAAGATGATCAGTTTATTTTGAATCATTAATATTCAATCATTTAATTCCATTTTTTATAGGAAAAAAATCATGCTTTTCTCACATCTATTTATGAATTGAGGTTTCAAGAACATCAGAATACGTGTTTCGGCTTGTTTAGTTATTTTATAACATATAAATTTTGAAGTACCTGATAAGATGTAACTTCAAGTACTAATACTTAAAATGGAAAATCTTAATCTATCCTGATATGACCTTAATAGGTACAGGAAGTGAGATTTCCAAAAATTTTATAAAATTTTATAAAATGAGCATTTCCAAAATATTTTATAAAATGAAATATAAGGTATAGTGAAATTTTGTATAGCAGTGGTCATTTGATAAATTTTGATCCACCAAATGTATTCTCTTACTTTATATGTGTACTTCTGAATATAGATTATTCCAGTTTTACTGTGTGTTTTTTAAGTGCATTCAGCTTAAGAAAACAAAAAACAAAAACCTTTTAAATGACAAGATTATATGATAGAATATTTGAGTTTCTCACTCTGTCACAGAGTTTAGCTCTGTGGATAGAGTCTCTGCCTGCAGACTAAAGGGTCCCAGGTTCGATTCCAGTCAAGGGCACATGCCTGGGTTGAGGGCTCCATCCCCAGGGGAGGGCCTGCAGGAAGCAGTCCATCCATGATTCTCTCATCATTGATGTTTATCTCTCTCTCCCTCTCCCTTCCTCTCTGAAGTGAATAAAATATTTTTTTTTAAAAAAGGGAAGTCTACAGAAACACCCTAAAACAACAAGGGAGACAAAACTAAAGTCACCAGAGGGAGTTTTTGCTTCTGACACTTACAGCTGCAACAAACAGAAAATATAGCCTTACCCCTAGCCAGAGAACAAAGGGCCTATCTACCTCTACTCCTTTTACCCAATACTTAATGTCTGACTTTCAACAAAAAATTGGAAGTTTTGTACAAAAACACACAGTTGAAGACAAAGTCTAAAATAAACACAGTTTAAAAATCAAAACAAGCATCAGAACCAGACTTAGATATGGTAGAGATGTTAGAATTATAAGACAGGTAATTCAAAACAACTATGATTAATATAATAAGGGCTCTGATTTTTTTTAAAAGGATGATATGAAAGAACAGATGGCTAATGTAAGTGGAGTGATGGAAATTCTAATAAAGGATTAAAAAATGCTAGAAATCAGTAATACTGTAGCAGAAATTAAGAATGCTTTCAATTGACTCATCATCAGACTAGATACAGCCAAGAAAGATATCAGTGAGCTTGGAACTCTCAAAACCTAAATGCAAAAGAGAAAAATAATGAAAAAGATGGGATAGAATATCTAAGAACTATAGAACAATTCTAAAATGTGAAACATGATTAGAATACCAGAAGGAGAAAGAGAGAAATGAAGTCAAGAAATAATGCTTGAGAATTTTTCAAAATAAATAATAGGCACAAACACCAGGAAAAAAAGCAGGATAAATACCCTAAATCTATAAATAGCCATATTTTACTTAAACTGTAGAAAAGCAGAGACAAAGATAAAACCTTTAAAGGAGCAAGAGAAAAGCAACAACAAAATACTTACCTACAGTAATACAAGAAAAACAATCCTAATTTCCATTACGTTTTCTCTTTAACAGTTAATTCAGTAAAAGTATCTCAACATTTTAATTTTGAAATATTTTATTTGTTAAAGTATTTTTCCTGAAATTATTTAATTAAAATTTTTATGAATTATTTATGGCTTCACATAGTAGTAATTTTAAGACTGAATTAAGGACTAGATTTCTCAAACTTTAAAGAATGAAATACACTGTAATGTGTTTGAATTATCTTTAGCACCTTTTAAGTCACTAACGTATTATTTCTCCTTTTTTAGTTTTTTTTTAAATATATTTTAAAATATATTTTTTTAAATATATTTTATTGTTTTTTTACAGAGAGGAAGGGAGAGGGACAGAGAGAAACATCGATGAGAGAAAAGCATTGATCAGCTGCCTCCTGCACACCCCCTACTGGAGATGTGCCCGAAACCAAGGTACATGCCCTTGACCGAAATCGAACCCGGGACCCTGAGTCCGCAGGCTGACGCTCCATCCACTGAGCCAAACCGGCCAGGGCTATTTCTCCTTTTGAGAGTTGAGATATAGCCTGTTAAATCCAGGAAATATATTCTTATTAAAGAAGACCTCAAAATGGAGATATTATGTAGTAGTTTATCTATTTCTTCCAACCATTCTCAGGCATATTTTTAAATTTCATAATAATATTTCTGTAATGCTGAAACCGGTTTGGCTCAGTGGATAGAGCATCGGCTTGTGGACTGAAAGGTCCCAGGTTCGATTCCGGTCAAGGGCATGTACCTGGGTTGCGGGCACATCCCCAGTGGGAGATGTGCAGGAGGCAGCTGATCGATGTTTCTCTATCATCGATGTTTCTGGCTCTCTATCTCTCTCCCTTCCTCTCTGTGAAAAATCAATAAAATATATTAAAAAAAATAATATTTCTGTAAGTCCAAATAATATATAATTACTATGTAACATTAATGTTCAGCTGGAATATTAGTATTTTATAATTCTATTTATTCTACCTATAATTGCTATATCTCAGAACTATAATTCTTAGTTGACAAATGTAGGTACCTAAGAATATCATTTATTCTTATATTTAATAACCTTAAGCCTGATACTTAAGCCCCACATCTCCTCTGTGAAATATGCTAAAGTTATTGGGTCTTACATCCAGTGTCAAGACCTAAAGGATATTCCTCTTGTCATGTATCTGTTCAGAGTCCTCACCTGTGAGACTCTTATGACACAAGATTGCATGATTCTCAGGATTAGCATCTCTGCGGCTAAAATGTTACTTTTGGCATTCAGGAGAACTACTAATTTGGAAGTTGCAAAATTCTATTATTTAAAAAAATATGTTTGTCTCCCTCATATTTTTCTTTCTGCAAAGTTGTGTGACATTTAGGGCATCATAACTGGGAATTAAAATTAATTTGAATTTCAGAATGGCATTTTACTTCTTGAAACAGAGAGAGGCATTCGATTTCAGGATCTCTGCTGTGAACTCTTTTATAATTATCATATTTGTCTCCTTTTAATTGGAATATTCTCACATTATGAAGTCTGATATCCAGGAGAAAAAAATGAGATTTGAAATAAAATAAAACTGAGCTTGATTTCTGGCTGTAACTTTTGTTAGTTGAATTTTAATTGGGAAAATTACTTCAACTCTCAGCCTCAGTGCTCTTCTCATCAGTCTGCTTTTATTCATGAGGATTAAAAGAGATGATATAGCCGAACCGGTTTGGCTCAGTGGATGGAGCGTCGGCCTGCGGACTCAAGGGTCCCAGGTTCGATTCCGGTCAAGGGCATGTACCTTGGTTGCAGGCACATCCCCACTGGGGGGCGTGCAGGAGGCGGCTGATCGATGTTTCTCTCTCTCATTGATGTTTCTAACTCTCTATCCCTCTCCCTTCTTCTCTGTAAAAAATCAATAAAATATATTTTAAAAAAATAAAAATAAAATAAAAAAATAAAAGAGATGATATATTCAAATTATTAGAAAAGTTCTTGGCACATAGTAGGTTCCATGTCTGAATATATGTTACTTCAAATGAAATAAATCTTTTTTAAAATTTTTGTTATTTTTATTAAATTATTCAGTGACATTGGTTAATAAAATTATATAGGTTCCAGGTGTACATTTCTATAATATATTACCTGTATATTGTATTGTGTGTTCACCACCCAAAGTCAAGTCTCCTTCCATCACCATTTAGTCCCCTTGTACCATCTTCTATCACCAACCCCCTTTTGCTCTGGTAATCACCATGTTGTTGTCTGTGTCTATGAGGATTTTATTTTGTTTTGTTTGTTTTGCCTCACCCCTTCACCTTTTTCACTCAGCCCCACAAATCCCCTCCCTTCTGTGAGCTGTCAGTCTGTTCTCTATCCATGAGTCTGTTTCTATTTTGTTTGTTAGTTAATTTTGTTCTTCGGTTTCCACATATGAGTGAAATAATATAGTATTGTCTTTCTCTGACTGGCTTATTTCACTTAGCATAATACTCTCCAGGTCCATCTATGCCAGCCGTGTGGAAACTATGGCCCGCGGGCTGGATCTAACCTGTTTGAAATGAATAAAACTAAAAAAAAAAAAAAAAAGACCGTACCCTTTTATGTAATGATGTTTACTTTGAATTTATATTAGTTCACACAAACACTCCATCCATGCTTTTGTTCCGGCTATCCGGTCCAGTTTTAGAACCCATTGTGGCCCTCGAGTCAAAAAGTTTGCCCACCCCTGATCTATGCTGTCACAAAGGGTGAGATTTCCTCCTTTTTTATAGCAAAGTAGCATTCCATCGTATAAATGTACCAGGGCTTTTTTATTCACTCATCTTATGGGCACTTGGGCTGTTTCCAGACGTGGCTATCCTATATAATCTAAGCCTAATATGCTAAGTGTCTAGTCGTCCGGTCGTCTGTTCAACCAATCAAAGTGTAATATGCTAATGATATGCTAAGGCTGCTTAACCACTCGCTATGATGTGCACTGACCACCAGGGGGCTGATAGTTGACTGGTCAACTAGTCGCTATGACATGCACTGACCACCAGGGGCAGACACTCCAACCGATAAGTTAGCTTGCTGCTGGGGTTCAGCCAATCAGGACTGAGCGAGATAGGTCGGACACACCTGGAACCCTTCCATGGTCCCTCCCTGGCTGGCCAATCTCCTGCATCCCTCCCTGGCCCCAGTCATGCATCAGTGGGGTTCTTCGGCCTGGCCTTTGCCATCTCACAATCCGGGACCCCTTAGGGCAGGGGTGGGCAAACTTTTTGACTCAAGGGCCACAATGGGTTCTTAAACTGGACCGGAGGGCCGGAACAAAAGCATGGATGGAGTGTTTGTGTGAACTAATATAAAGTCAAAGTAAACATCATTACATAAAAGGGTACGGTCTTTTTTTTTTAGTTTTATTCATTTCAAACGGGCTGGATCCGGCCCGCGGGCCGCAGTTTGCCCACGGCTGCCTTAGGGGATGTCAGAGAGTCAGTTTTGGCCCAATCCTGCAGGCCAGGCCAAGGGATCCCCACTGATACATGAATTCATGCACCCGGCCTTTAGTTGTAAATAACGCTGCAATGAACATAGGATTGCATATGTTTTTTTTCTAATTAATGTTTCAAGTTTCTTCATTTATATCCAAGAAGTGGGAAAACAATTCTAAAAATAGCCTATTTTTTATATCTAATGTCTGGTTTTTATTCTCATGAGTATGTGTTTTTGAGTAAATGATGAATACAAAAGTCATGTGTTTTTTCAGTATTTATTCATGGAGCCAATTGGGTGATAGTAAAAATTTAACAGGCCTAACTATTCTCTATTTTAGTCTGGATGTGAAACTTATATAATTTTTTACTTTTATATTTTATATATTTATCTCCTATCAAATTTATGTGCTATTTATTGTCATTTAGACATATCAAAGTAGGTTATTCTAAAGAAGTTTTAAGACATTCAAGTAACTGTATGATTTGGTTTCCCATTTTCTGAATCAAAATTTTCATTTGGCTTTATATATATTCGAACTAGATTTTGAAACAAGTTAACAACTTTTCCTCAAACAAATGCAAGTAGTAGGAAAATAGGCTTCATCCAGTAAGATAAATTAGGAGATAATCTACTTACCTTATGGGTTTGACAAGGCAAACTCAGTTATATTTAAATCCAACTCTCTCACACACAAACATTACATAGCTAAGTGTGCCAGGCAACTATAGGAAAAAGCAAAAAGAACAAAAGCTGTTTAAAGCAGACTTTATGTCCACAAACAGGAATTTTAATTTCATATAAAGAACTACTTTAAGAATCTCTGCAAGGGTCCACCATTGGAATTGTCTTCTTTAACTATATGGTTCTTCTTATCAGAAAAGCATTCAGTTTACTGAGACATTTATCCCTGGTTTATGGACATGGAGTCTGAGTTAAACTGGTAGGTCCATGTTCTGGCTCCTCCCACTGCTGGAGATTGTGTATTAATTGCACAACATATTAGATTTCAAAAAATCATTGTACAGCCCTAGCCAGTTTGGTTCAGTGGATAGAGTGTCTTCCCTTGGATTGAAGGGTCCTGGGTTCGATTCTGGTCAAGGGTACTTACCTCAGTTGCAGGCTACATCCCTAGCCCTGGTAGGGAGAGCTAGGAGGCAACCAATTGATGTGTCTCTCTCACATCAATGTTTCTCTCAGTCTCTCTCCCTCCCTTCCACTCTCTCTGAATATCAATGGAAAAATATCCTCAGGTAAGGATTGACACCCCCCAAAAAAAACATATGGTAAAGAGTAAATGTTCAGCATGCATTGTCTGTTATTCTGGAGAAATATATTATCTTACATATAAATTATTAAGCAGACTAATTTTTTTGTAGCACATTTTACTGTGAGACTTTCCATTACATATTTTATTCCTAATGTTAAGTTACTAGTAGTATTATTCCAACTTTTCAATGTTTAATTATTTCTAGAACATGACAGGAAATGTTTATAAAGTATCACAGTACTCCTGAAAAATAGTCCTCAGAAGATCAATTGCAGGATATCAGTTGCAGAAGTTCAGTTGAGAATCACGGACATAAACAGTGTGGTACATCACTCCAGCCATGAAAACTAGTAACATCTGTCACACTTGCCACAAGCCCAAATAATCATTTTGTGTGCATTTAAACATGAAACATGATTTTCAATTTTTTGTCTTCACTCTTGGCTTTTTTTTTTAAATCCCTTAATGCTTCCTTTTTATAGGGAACTGATTTCACTAAAAAGTTGAAAGTTTTTAAATATGGTGGCCCCTAAAGGACTTTATATTTTATATAAATAGCCATATTGCTATTCCTTCAGTAGTCAAGGGTGTCACCCTTAACATTCCTTCAAGGGAGAGAGAAGCTCAAAGTGAAACAATGCATTTTGTCAGACAAGATGCCCCATCTGCTCAAGTATTTGGAATTCACAGTTAATATTACTGGGAAAATGAATCTTTAGGTTATTTTTACTAGGTTTAAAATAATGAAAACCTAAACTGGTACAGAAAAATGATTTCATCACATAATGAAATCATTAAAATTAATAAATTAATAACACTAAAATGTTATTTATTATGTAATATATGTGAATTCAAGAGTACATGGTGCAGTTAGGTTGCTTTTAGCAAGTTGTATTTACATACTAAATGAAGCATATATTTCTTTATAATTAAATATAAGTGCTAATTTATCTCTTAATTACTACAAGTTGTCTCAGCAGGCAAATTCAGTATCCCCTGCTAAATAATTATTAGCTACTGTAGATATTTTATTCTTTAATTTGCTTTTCATAAAAAATGATTTTTCTCTATTCCAATTGATTAAGACTTGTGAGAATGAATCAGGCCTTGGAAACTCTGTCTTTTATGTAACAGGTACTTATAAATATAAAACATCTTTAAAAGGTTTTTCTGTGTTTAAAGATTCACATGAATTTAATTGTTGAAGAAGTGAATAGCTTCCACCTAAGTTAGAGATTCTGTCTCGCGAGGACACCAATAAATATGCCAAAGGTCATCAGTTTTATACCTGATTATGAATAAGTACATTTTGAAATGCATCTAATTTATTGCTCTACTTGGAGTGTCAGCTTTAATATGGACTATTTGTTTAATGGGAATGGATTTTTGCTTTTTTCCCAATCAGAAGAATTCTGTTAACTTTAAAAGGATTAACAGAAGATAATTAGAAAACAAAACCCTCGTTAACTCCCAATTATATAATTTTACTTTACATCTTTATTTTTCTGTTATAGGCTATTTTATATAAAGTAATAGTTAATAACAGTAATTTATAATTATTTACATATATAAAATGTAAAAATGCATTTTGTAATGATTGGGTGGGGGGCAAGCAGCATTTGAGAGTTAAAGATTTGATTCTACCTCACTGAGATTAGACTGTATCAGTTCTGGGTGTGTGGTGCTGAAAGCAGAGAGAAAAGAAATAAAGATGTTTGCTTTGCTTTAATACTTTTTGTCTTCTAAGATTATATTTTTAATCTTTTACCTTCCCAAAAGACAGGTGATTATGAATCAAACTCTATATTTATTTGCAGAGTAACATAGAAAATTGAGTGAATTATAAGCAGATTTAAAAACAAAATAGTTTTTCAATTTTAATTATCTAAATCTTTATTTATTTAAAAAATTTTAATGTTGACATAACTGCAAGTATCCCTCTTCTCCCACTCTTTGCCCACCTTCACCCACCAGCCTCCCCTCCCTGGCCTTCACCCAACTATTATCCTTGTCCATGAGGTATGCATAAATATTCTTTATCTAATCCAGCGGTTCTCAACCTATGGGTTGAGATCCCTTTGGCAATCGAAAGACCCTTTCACAGGGGTCGACTAAGACCATCCTGCATATCAGATATTTACATTATGATTCATAACAGTAGCAACATTACAGTTATGAAGTAGCAACGAAAATAATTTTATGGTTGGGTCACAACATGAGGAACTGTATTTAAAGGGCCAGAAGGTTGAGAACCACTGATCCCTTCATCTTCTTTAACCCAGTCACCCCCCCTGCCCCGCACACCTCCCCTTGGGCATAGGCCAGTCTGATCCATGTATCCATGCTTCTGGTTCCATTTTGTTCGCCAGTTTATTTTGTTAATTAGATTCCACATATTAGTGAAATCTTATGGTATTTTTCTTTTTCTGACTGGCTTATTTCACTTAGCATAATACTCTCTACATCCATCCATGCTGTTGCAAAGGATGAGTTCCTTCATTTTTACAGCTGTGTAGTATTCCAATGTATAAACATACCATTTCTTTTTTATCCACTCATCTGCTGGTGTGAGTGTGTGTGTGTGTGTGTGTGTGTGTGTGTGTTTAATAAACAAGCATTTTTATTTGCCACTTAAATTTACAATAAAAATTTCTAACTTGTTGTAACCTATGTGATACAGTTACATAAAAATCATATGTGTTAGTATATGTATATTATTTAACTTATACATGGGGAAATTTCTAAATCTTAGGAATTCAGATTTATTTATAAATGCGTTTGATACATAAACACTATTTTTATGAACTTAGGTGATAATAATTACTATTTCTACCTGAAGGAAAGGATTAAACTAGTTTTCACCTAAAAGAAAATTAAAAGAGTTGAGTTGATTTTTCCAATGTTCACCTTTTTTTGTTGTTTCTTGACAGAGTTACATATAAAGCTATAAATGTTATCACTCTTGGATACATTGTATATAAAATTATGTATTACTGCATACATTAAGAGGAATTTCACAAAATAAAATGTGAGATTTGATCATGAAGTAGTGTCTAAAGGATGTATGACTTATTTTAAGTGGAAAAAAATGGCTCAAACTGGTTTTTCCACAGAAAATCATGTGTAACCTAACATAGACACATTCATTTTATGCTATGGAATGTAAAAAAGAAAAGATTTAGCCCATAAGAATAGCCAGTGAATGCTAGAAGTAAAGTTAGTAACTGATTTACATTGTTCTACTGGAAAGACAGCAACTTTAAGAAAAATAGCTTTAAAACACCTGTGATTTCATTCAAGTAAATAACATTAAACACAATTCCTGGAATGTTGCTCCCTATATCAATTATTCTTGCCCACAATTTACACTCAATTTCAGTTGATAAAGCATGCTGTTGTAGAAGCTAATCTCAGTATATGAGATAAATGAGATTTTATATCTTAGAATTAATTTGTTCTTGAAGAAAGCTACTCTGTACACTCTCTTAAAACTCAGCTGACGCCAAAACCGGTTTGGCTCGGTGGATAGAGCGTCGGCTTGCGGACTGAAGGGTCCCAGGTTCGATTCCGGTCAAGGGCATGTACCTGGGTTGCGGGCACATCCCCAGTAGGAGATGTGCAGGAGGCAGCTGATCGATGTTCCTCTCTCATCGATGTTTCTGACTCTCTGTCTCTCTCCCTTCCTCTCTGTAAAAAATCAATAAAATATATTTAAAACTCAGCTGAGACCAAGCATGTATGTAAAGGAGTTGTATTTTGTTTTTCTGAGAGTCATTCATCTTTCTTACCATTAAGTTTATTTTATTTTAGTCAATGTTCAGTTTTTCTTTAAGTAATGTAATAAATTAACAACCTATTTCCTAAATTCAGTGCACCACTTTGTTGTAATTTATAATAATGGAGTCAAATCAATAAGAATAACATAATCACTTTCTTATTGAAAAATTTATTCCATTTTGATTCATTCCTATGTTAAGATCAGAATTGAAGACCACAATCCTGTGTGCATGTTATTACTTTTTAAAAAAATACATATTTTATTGATTTTTCACAGAGAGGAAGGGAGAGGGATAGAGAGTTAAAAACATTTTTGAGAGAGAAACATTGATCAGCTGCCTCCTGCACACCCTTACTAGAGATGTGCCCACAGTCAAGGTACATGCCCTTGACCGGAATCAAACCTGGGACCCTTCAGTCCGCCGGTCAATGCTCTATCAACTGAGCCAAAACAGTCAGGGCTATTACTTTATTTTCAGGTCTGCTATTATGTCCATTTTGCTGTAAGGTACATTTTTTTCCCCTTCTGGCCTTGTATTTTTTTCAACTTTACTCTCTTCCTCAAGTGGTTTTGCATCTTGTATCAGAGTTCCATTTGCAGAACTGTTTTTGTCCTCACACCAAACTCCTCTGCCTTGATTTTTCAAGGATGGCCTTCTTGGTGGCTCTTTAAAACTCACTGTGAGCCAGGAAGGTATTTTGACTCTATTCTTTTGAAAATAGTTGAGGCTTATCTTAAATCCTGTTCAGATTACTTTATTCATTCTTCTGTTGTTTATTTTTTCTTATTCTTCTAATTTATATCTTTCTGCATTGTGATTGTATTTCTTGATATAACGTTATCTAATATTCTCTTGGAAGAATCATCTTTCTTTCTCATTTGGGTTGGCAAATGAAAGTCCCTGTCCCATTTTTTCTCCTGATGAGGTGATGTCAATTGAGGATAGGGGGATGTATCCTCAAACAAAAAGTTGGACGTTGTAATCTGAGCTGAAAAACTCATTTGGTTCATATAATCAGGAAGTTTTGCCCCTCAAGGAATCTCTCTATATCACTGATTCAGGCAATGTTACTTCCGTAAAGCTTATTCTCTATGGTTGTAATTACTTACTTCACAGAGAGAAAAGGACCCAATCAGGGACATGCTTATTAGACTGTACCTTTTTTTGTTAATCTTCCCTGGTGGATATTTTCCCATTGATTTTTAAGGAGAGTGGAAGAGAGAGGGAAAGACAGAGAGAAACATCGATGTGAGAGAAATGTATCAGTTGGTTACCTCCTGCACACACTGGAGAGGAGCCTGCAACCAAGATATGTGCCCTTGATGTGAATTGAACCTGGGACCCTTTGGTCCACAGGCCGACACTCTATCCACTGAGAAAAACTGGCTAGGGCTTTCCTTTACCATTCTTTTCTGGTCTTTGTGGAACATGTAAGGAAAGGAAAAGAGTACAGTTACCAAGCTCCAAGCACTCTCTCTGGCATTACAAAGCCCCAAGCCCTATCTCTGGCATCTGCCCCATGTTTACTTGAGGCTGCCATTCCACCTACCCAGCCATCTGAGCTAAGCACTATGTATAAGTCTTCTAACATATTTGTCACATGAATTAAGTGGATTTCAGGGATACAACAACTTCCCTCTTCCTTCTGTTGAATCATCTAGACCAGCGGTTCTCAACCTGTGGGTTGCGACCCTTTGGTGGTCGAACGACCCTTTCACAGGGGTCGCCTAAGACCATCAGAAAACACATATATAATTACATATTGTTTTTGTGATTAATCACTATGCTTTAATTATGTTCAATTTGTAACAATGAAAATACATCCTGCATATCAGATATTTACATTACGATTCATAACAGTAGCAAAATTACAGTTATGAAGTAGCAATGAAAATAATTTTATGGTTGGGGGTCACCACAACATGAGGAACTGTATTAAAGGGTCGCGGTATTAGGAAGGTTGAGAACCACTGATCTGGACTCTTATACCTAGTATACTCTTGTTTACTACTTAAAATATATTATGAGAAAGGATTATAAGTTTGATCTTTTGTTCATTCATCAAATTATAGAAAAATATTCTAAAGTTTTTGTTTATTTCATAAACACTAACTGTGCCTGTTAATTATTGCTCTCCTCTGGGATTTAATTTAATTTTAGATTTCCACAAAAAACTGAAACTAATTGAACATTGATTCTAATAAAGTCTCGGTAGATCACTAGTCTAGTGGTCTAATGTGCTACCCAGAAGCACATTTCCTTCAGTAACCTATTCTAAGAAACCTATACCTTGATGATCACAGTTACTGTGAAGTAAATAATTCATTGGATGAAACCTATTTTACATCATTTATTGTTCTTTTCAAGAATATGAATGTTGCGTTAAATTATTTCATATGGAACATTTAACATTATGCTGCATTTAAAATGTACTCTGATACCAGGTGTTTCCCCCTAAAACTTATTTATCAGCAGTGAAAATAGGCAAAGATAGAAGCAGTATATACTTCTCTTTGATAAGCTCAAGGACCCATGTAGGTGGTCTTTCTGTTGTTCATCACAATCAGTTACTATCTTTCAGAGGGTTGGGATCATTAGGGTTAAGGTAAAATGACAGTAGAAGGTGACTGCTTAAATTTTCATTTTTCTCTTTTGCTAAATATGTAACAACCACCCTGAAAAACTTTAAGGACAACAAAGGAAACAGTAAGAGTAAAAGGGTAAAGTGAGAGAGACATTCTTGTTTACTACTCCCATTCTATGTGGATCAGTAAAGAAACAAGTGCCACATTTACTACATTATAATCAAGCCAATACAATTGAGGGAATATATCTTTGCTCATTAGAAGCTTCCTGTAATATTCCTGAAAACTACTTTTGTGTGTGTGTGTGAGGGCGGCTCACATTTAATGGAATAGATGTTAAAAACCCATAAGCTTATTATTCACAATAGGGGAAATATCCACTGGAAACTAGACCAATGAGGTTTTTTTTCATATTGACTGTGGGACCTGGAATTCTTCTCCTGTTATTTTAAAGATAAGTTAGGTCAATCTGCTTATTTTAGGTTTATATATTTTTCCAAACATGTCACATGTTATACCAGTGATCTGTGTGCCTGTGTACCATGGTAATGGCCATTTATCTCTTTACTGCTATGTCAGCATGAGACAGTTGACCCAACTCTTTGCCAGGATACCTAGATTTGGGAGGAAAAGACACTCCAAAGACTTAAGATTTTTCTCTCATTCAAATGACTATTTACCCCATACCTTAACTGGTCCAAGTCTCATGGACAGAAAGACATCTGCAGTATACTGTTATTGAAGATTATAGGGTACTATTACTTGAAGGGTGATGGGGTTATCACAAACATTTCAGTTACATATATTTATTTCAAGAAAAAAAATACTTTGAAAAACATATAATTATGTTTTGAAATGTCACGAGTTGTATTAAGTGCATGAGAAAAGATCCACTTTTTCTTTATTTATTTAGATGGTTTGGTGTCAAAACAACTGTATCATTCAGTGTGTTCTGAGATTGTATATCCAGAGGCTACTTGGGTTCCAGGAGGTTAATTTTATTATTATAGATCTTTTCCAATTCACTGTGACTCAGAGTGACTCCCTAATTGCATTCCTGAGGACTTTTATTTGCCTTTATTTTTATGTAAAAGTTTGCTTTGTTTCAGTGGTGTCACATGATATACAAAATGAATTATATTTTACTTTGAATTTATTATACAGAATCATCTTTATCTTAAATCTAATAAGATAGACAAAGACATGCAGGTACATATTCTTTCTACCATTCCCCTGGTAATTGAATTCCTTTACCAATGTAACAGTGTATTTTTATTATTATTATTATTATTATTATTATTTTAAATATATTTTTATTAATTTAAGAGAGGAAGGGAGAGGGAGAGAGATAGAAACATCAATGATGAGAGAGAATCATTGATTGGCTGCCTCCTGCACGCCCCCTACTGGGGGTCAAGCCCACAGCCTGGGCATGTGCCTTGATGGAGGATCAAACCCAGGACTCTTTAGTCTACAGGCCGAGACTCTGTCCACTGAGCCAAATTGGCTAGGGCAACAGTGTATTATTTTAAATGTTAACATAAAGCTTTTTAATATAAAGTAAGGATATTCCATATACTTTCTGTCAAAATATCTCACAAATGAGTATATTTTTAGCAGCAAGATATTTAAAAACTCTTAAGTCAATAATAGTATCAGTGATCACCTTGCCTTATAATGTTGAAACAACTTTTCTAGTTATAAAACTCAGTTACTCAGTGAATATTAGACTCTTAAAATAAATCTATATCAAGAGCACATTGAATATTTGAGAGCTCTCTGGGCATGCTAATCAGTTTGTTATGAATATATGATGGAAAACATGCTTAAGATTGAGATTTACATTTCTAATCTGTGTCAGAACACCCTTTCTGATGAAACCATTTTAAATAAAATTATTTCTACTTAAAAAAAATTAAGACCCACTCAATTGAATAATTGTGTAGCATTTTAGTTAGAGGGAGTTCACAGATATGTTTGCTTAATTAGCAGTAAATGTTATTTAACAATGAAATTGGATAGTAAAGGTGGTGTTTTATTTATCTTGCCTCAAAGTCTTTGTCACAGAGTCCCAACTTCTAGGACATTTTAAATATGCTTGAGGTATATAAAATTCTTAATAAATAATTCTTTACTGACATAAAAGAAAGAAAATTGAGCCAAATTATTTTTGTGATACTTTCTGCCTTTATGATCCTAAGTACCTGATAAATTCACATACCAATTTCATCAGCTTCAAGTATTTAAAAGTTATTTATATTTTACAAAGATGCAAGAAATCATACAAAAACCTGACCAGAGTATTATAAACAAATACAATTATTTATATTTGTCATAGACACAGATGACAATCCTTAACAAGCTAGTAGAAGTATATTATATAGTGTATTGTATGTTTTGTATTCTGTAAGCTCTTGAATAATGTATGAGTTCCTGTCTATATCACATACTCTGGAAGCACTTTCTTCGTTTTTATTTTTTTAATCCTTACCCAAGGATATGATTAGTAATTTTAAAGAGAGAGAGAGGAATATTGATGTGAGAGAGAACCATCCATTGGTTGCCTCCCATGTGTGCCCCAAATGGGAATCAAACCCACAACCTAGGTATTTGCCAGGATCAATAATTGAAGCCACAATCTTTTGGTACATGGGCCAATGCTCCAACCAACTGAGCTTCTTGGCCAGGTCTGGAAGCACTTTGTTTGTTTGTTTGTTTGTGGTTTTTTTATAACTTCTGAAAAAAATTTAGATATGAAATACCCAGCAATAAACCACTTAGGCTGAGATGTGGTAAAATTCGAAGTTAAGCCCTAGTTTTTGTTTAAATTGTTCAAGTCTGTGAATTTTCTCCCCACTTATGATCTCCAGCCACTAAATGATTTCAGTGAATCTGACACTTTCACAAAGAGATTTTTTATAACACATGCAGGGGCAGATCTTACCTTAAAGGAAATTATTTTATTGGAAATTGAGATCCACATTATTTCTCTGTCAGTACCTACATGAAGTAGTTTATTTAGGTTGACTTTTAGGAAGCTAAATATTAAGGTTTATTTTAAAACTGTTTCAAATCAGTTCTTTAAATGCTTGTTATATTACAATGAAATATTTCACCAAAGTAAGCTTGTTTAAAAGAAAGGCTTAGTTATAATACATAAGAGTATTCTATTCATAGTTGAACTTTCTAAAAAACATGCATAATACTCATAAAAAATGAACTAGCAATTATTTTAAAATGCTTATCATGATAACAATCTGCAGTGTCTTTCTAGATAAGTTAGCGGTCTAGGGCTGTCTGTCTGTCAATTGTATGAATGGGAGCCTTCAAAATTTATTTGTTAAAACCCAACTTCTGCCCTGGCCAGTGTTGGCTCAGTTTGTTTGAGCATAATCCCATGCACTAAGAGTATCATATATGTTTCAAGTGTACATTTCTATCATCAAGAACTGTATATTGAACTGTGTGCCCACCACCCAAAGTGAAATCATTTTTGTCACCATATATTAGGCTGCCTTCACTCCTCACCCCACCATGTAACTGAAATTTCATACCCATTTGTTAGCAATCCCCCATTTTTCTATTCCCCAACCCCTTGGCAACCCCACAATTCTGTTTTTTGCTTCTATAGTTTTGACTATTTTAGACAGTCATGTAAATTTGAATTATGTTGTATCTGTCCTTCTGTGACTGGCTTATTTTATATATATATATACTCCACTGTATATATATGTATATATAGCACATTTTAAATAGTCCATTCATCTATCAATGGCTTTTATCAACAGTCCTAAAATGCACAAATCTTAAATGTCAATTAAATGAAATTTTAAATTTGCAAACATTTGGGTAACCACCAAACAGATCAAGATTTGGAAAAGTTCTAGCACCCAAAATCTTGTTTTTGCCTCCTTCCAGTCAACTCTCCCACACACACACACACACATACACACATAATAATCACTGATCTTACTTCTGTTACTATAGATTAGTTGTGCCAAAGACAATAGTAAGTATATTATCTTTCTATAAGAGGAATAATGCATAAGTATTCTCATATTTATTGCTTCTTTTCCTTAAAGTCTTTTGATTCATCTTCATTTTGCATGTTATAGACTGATTCTTTTTTTCTTTATTAAACAAGGCTGTGATAATTTTTTTAAATTTTTGTTACAAATCTGATTTTGAATAGTTTCATAGAAGAACAGTTTACAGATCTAGTGATATAAAAGTATTTAAATATCATGACCAAGGTTTTCAAAATGATCATATCAATTTATATCTCACTAACAATACATTTTTGTGATAGTATATATGTGTATTATTTAGAGTCTTTAAGGTATTTCCATGGTTTTAGGTTGGACAGCAGCACTCATAAAATGTAAATTCATTGAAGTTTGTAACTATATCTTCCTTTTTTGTATATTCTTCTATCTTACCTTCTAAAATATTTAGTATGAAGCAAGATTGAAGTTGTGTTTTTAAATATCTAATGAAATAAATAGAATATGGTATGGTTTTAAGGTTGAGTGACCCTTTAAAAATGAAACTGAAATAAGAAGAGTAGGTATTACTAAATTAGACTAAGAGGAATGACTGAAGCCCAATCATTTAATGGATTTAAATTATGTTTTTATCATTTATGACTCTAGGTTTCTATCTATAGGTAATATTATTTTATGTGTTCAGATTGTTTCATTATTTTGGAAAGGTGATTTAAAAAATCTGCTGAGCTGTGACGCAGTTATTTGGGAATAGAAAAGCATGAGATTAGAAAATATTACTGAGGGATTATAAATATCTAATAATGCTAAACTATTCTGTAATTACCTCTATGGGAGTTACAGAATAAAATTACAGCATTAAAATAAACAAAAGATCATACTATACCAACATGTTTTTTTTAAATATAAACACTTCCTAAGGACAAATTCAAAGTCATCTTTTTTCTATTATATTTCTGTTCGTAACACATTGTTTTCCTTTATTTCACTCGCTGATTTTCTAATTTAACTATGTTTGAATTAAATAGCATGCTATTGGAACCTAATGAATTATAAAACCATTTAATATATTGATAAATTTGACTTAATCTCCTTATTTGATGATCTTTAGTTTTATTTGTTCTGTGTTTATAGTTAATAAATTAGCTGATATAGTATTGTATAATTTCGATAATTTCAAAGTTGCCAAAAATAAACTATTAAGTACTTATTAAAAGACTTCTTATTCATCATAAACTCTGTGAACTGGATAGCTGTAATTATGGAATATGATGATGAAGAATAGATGAAATTTTAAATAATTTTCAAGTCAGAGCTGATAACTTTCTACCAACAAGAATTATCAGGCTATATGTTGGTCATGGTTAACATTTTACCTTATGTTTTAAACAAATGGAATACTGAACTAAATAATATACTATATTGATAGAACTATATCTTGTATGTGACATTATAATTCAGTGATGGCAAACCTATGACACACGTGTCAGAGGTGACACACGAACTCATTTTTTTTTTGGTTGATTTTTCTTTGTTAAATGGCATTTAAATATATAAAATAAATATCAAAAATATAAATCTTTTTTTATTATGGTTGCAAATCTCAAAAAAATTATATATGTGACACGGCACCAGAGTTAAGTTAGGGTTTTTCAAAACGCTGACACGCCGAGCTCAAAAGGTTCGCCATCACTGTATAATTGGTGATAATTAATTTGGTTTTGTATTTTTGCCATTTATTTCCTTGTGCTCTGCATGTTTGTAACAGCTAAATTATGTCAATTTAGAGATCATTTAATCTAGTATTGTGCCTCATATTTATTTATTGCATTCCTTTTTACATGCTAATTCTCCTTCAAATTAATACCTCTTTTCACCATTTATTGATGGTCTTTTTTATTTTTCCATATGTGACATTATTAAACTGGATCACAGACAGTTAACGCATAATACTTAGGTATTTGGGGCATTTGAAGAGTAAAGTCTAAATATAAGCCAAATATAGGATGTAAAATGGACCAAAAAGTATAATCCAAATTACTCCAAATTTAAATTTTAGCCTTAGGATAGCCCTGAATATTCAACGTGGTGAATTAATTTGAAAGAATAAAATGTCAATAAAAATGTCTTACCTTATACCTACACCCAAATAGTTGATAAGATTTGAAGTATATAGCTACTTTTTGTGTTTTACAAATATTTTTGCTTTGGGGCTTCTATTCAGAGTAGGAAAAAAGTCTAGATAGATGAGAATGCATTTTTAATGCATTTTTCCATTTGCCTAAAAGGAGTAGTACATTTTAAAAATCAAAATTAAGTAGTCCCCAGAAGCATATTTCTTCAATATTGTGCTCTCAACTTAGAAGGTCTCTATGAGTTTGTATCTTTGTATAGAAATTACTGTTCTACTTTTGCTACACAATGTGAAACAGAAAATTTGATCAAGTTGACAGAAGTGTACTTCTTATATTAAAATGCAGCAATACATTTTTTGTGACCAATATGATATTTCATACCAATTTGGTAAAACAAATGCAGAACTTTACTTAAATATGTTTTATGTATTATACGATGTAATTGAATGTTATGTAAGTTAATGCATTTTTCTCCACCACCCAAAAGTGATGATCAGTGGTTTTTTTTCATTGTAAAATGATGTAAAATAATTTGATCAGACAAAGGCATTATATTTTTTAGGTCATTATGTTTTTCTAATTGTTAATATTGACACCAATGATAAGATGCAGGTAATGGTTATTGATTTTCCACTATCTTGAGTCCAGATTTATAAGAATACTTCTATGAGAAAATTTTGCAACACATACAAACTTTTGATGTGTGGGTGGGAAGTTCATACAATCTGGTGTTTGGTAGGACTTCATAAAGTCCTAGCTCTCTATAAAATTTCTGATTAAAATTTATATGAAATGCCCAACTGTTGGAATAAAAATATATTTTATGCAATTCATATATTTTGAATACCATTAATTTTACCTTGATTCTGAGTAACAAGCTTCTCATTTCACCAGTGATACTTATTTAGGGTTTTTACATTTAACAAACAAAAATACAAAACAACTAATTAAATCAGAATTTCAAATAAACAATTTTTAAAGGTATAAATATGTCCTGTGCAGTAGTTGTAACATACACTTAATGTATTCTCTGTTTTAGCTGAAATTTATACTTAACTGTTCTGTATTTTACTGGAAAATCTATACCTATTTCTAACAGCCATCTCACCAAAGACGATATTCAAGTCACAAATAAGGATAAGAAAAGATGTTTCACATATCACAAGGGAAATGCAAATTAAAACAAGTATGAGATACTTACACACTATACATCCTATATAATAAAAGGCTAATATGCAAATTGTCCCCTCAACTGGGAGTTCACCAGGGGGTGGGGCCATCCCGCCAACTGCCTTCGACCCTCCCAGATTGGGGTGGACCAGCCGGACCCCACCCATGCACGAATTTGTGCACCAGGCCCTCTAGTCCAGTGATGGCGAACCTTTTGAGCTTGGCGTGTCAGCATTTTGAAAAACCCTAACTTAACTCTAATGCCGTGTCACATGTAGAGATTTTTTGATATTTGCAACCACAGTAAAACAAAGATGTATATTTTTGGTATTTATTTTATATATTTAAATGCCATTTAACAAAGAAAAATCAACCAAAAAAATGAGTTCATAGTGTCATAGGTTCGCCATCACTGCTCTAGTCTATTATAATGGTCAAAACACAGAATGTTGACAACATCACATGCTGACAAGGATGTGGAGCAATAGGAACTCATTCATGGCTGATGAAAAATAGTTTGGCAGTTCTTTACAAAGCTAAGTGTATTATTATCATAAGATCCAAAATTGTGCTCCTTGAGATTTAATCAAAAGAGTTGAAAATGAATATTAAATATTTATATTTTCTTTATTATATTTATCTTTTTTTAAAAATATATTTTATTGATTTTTTACAGAGAGGAAGAGAGAGGGATAGAGAGTTAGAAACATTGATGAGAGAGAAACATCGATTAGCTGCCTCCTGCACATTCCCCACTGGGGATGTGCCTGCAACCAAGGTACATGTCCTTGACTGGAATCGAACCTGGGACCTTTCAGTCTGCAGGCTAATGCTCTATCCACTGAGCCAAACCGGTTAGGGCAATTATATTTATCTTTTAGCAATTGTACATTTATAAATCCACTGGCTCATTGTTTGAGGCAGACGATGGCTCACATTATCTGCTAAAGAGTAGTGATCATTGTGGTCTTGGAGGATGGTGGATAATGAAGTTTCAGGCCTTAAGCCTTCTTAAATTTATTCTTAAGAACTAATATGAGAATTGCTGAAGCCTAACTAGGATACCTATTTCTATTTGTCATTTGTAGGAACAAAATAATGTTTAACACCTTCAGAAGAAAAGTTTCTATGAAATATTTTGTATAATCAGATCTTTATAAAATTCAGACCTTTTTTCTCTATTATTAAATTCATATATATTCATTGTAAATCAGAGAATTATAAATAAGAAAAGTAATGGTCTCTCATATCAGCCACTAAATGTAATCACACTTAATGATATATTTTGGTGTCATTACTTGGAGGAGGAGTCCAGAACATGTATTTATTTTGTACTTCAATCTCACTTCATATGAAAATCTATTTGCCTTTACTATTCAGAATATGACACTTTCTCTCTAATTATACTGCTATCACCTTTTTTTTTATGCATCCTAATCTCTTAAGAGTCTAGTCTCAATAGCCAGACAATGTGATACTTCTGAAATGGAAATTAATTCATGTCACTCTGGGAAGTACCCTTCAGTATCTCCCTATTTTACCCAGAGTATATGCAAATTCTTCATATTTTCTGGGGAAGATAAAGAACCTGATTCAAAAATGTCAAAAACAATTGCTATGTGGATTGTAATAGACTTTGATATGGATAAAGAGTTCAGTGGTGAATTACATACTCATTCAACTAACACGTATGTAAGTACTAGGTACTTTGTAGATGAAAAAATAACAAATCTAATGCAAAATTTAATTAGTCTTAAATTTTCTATATAATCGTTTTATAGTATGGAAAAAAGAGCATTAATAGCATACAGTTCCAGGAGTGGACTAATGAACAACAGGACAAGGTGACCTGGGAAATTTTATGTAATTAAAATTCCAAATGAGAGAAGGGAATCAAATTACTAATGTACTTGGGAAAGGAAATATTGTATGTAAAGTATTAGGTATCAGAAATCTTGATACAGATCTCACAAAAGGAAAACTTAGTGGTGAGGCTATTTTGGATGTGGCATTTTTCTCCAGTTGAGAAGGAACCAGCTTGTGAAGTAATCAAAATGAGTTTGACACTACTGTATAAAAACAAAAGATAGTTTTCTTTTCAGAACATGTTCATTTTTATGGTTCAGATTAATTTAGTAAGAAAGATGATAGTTGTGGTTAGTATTAATTTAATAGGAATATAGGTTTTTCCAAGATATTGGAACTATTTCAACCTATGAAATCTTGTGTCTATTTTGGTGTGTGTTTTTTTATGACAGTCATGAATG